>NW_028258344.1:27935000-29185000 GCF_053883595.1 Heterocephalus glaber | reverse complement strand
AAATAGAGGATCAAGAAGCACAAAGGAAAATAAGATTGAGACAAAGAAGAGACAGGGAACTGGATAAATTTTGGTTTTGGTTTTAAGAGTCTTTAAACACTTTGCTAAGCATTCTCAAATAGCTTGAGTCGATATTTATCATAGCAGATAATAGCTCCTTAAGTCTGGCTGTTTCACTTCATGAAAACATTGAAAATCTTTGGAAAAATTATCATATGTGTTCTGCATTGTGCTACATTGGTTCTATGGAGACATGGGAATAGATTAGCTTTAAAAATGAACCTGGTTTCTTCTGTCAAAAAGCCAATTGAATGGTAATATTTTTAAAAATCTCTGTATCAGCCACATATTAACATAGAATGAATGTGTTCATCAGTGTTCAGTTGCAGAGAATATAATTCACACTAGCCAGTTTGAAAAAAATATACTATTGACACTGACAATAAATTTTATGATTGCTAGATATTCATATACAGTGTATCTGTTGATGTTCAATAACGAAAACTGTTTTAGGTAGAAAATGACTTTTTACAAAGTATTAAGTGGTTTTAGAATCATGAAGAAGGCTAAAGAGACACTCTCATTTGTTTTTTGGACACTTTGTTTTGTGACTCTGCTGAAATAGGGAGTACCTGCATCAGAACTAAACCTTCATGGTCACATAAGGACCCTGCCACAGTGATGTGGGCTATGATGAGAAATGCACTGTAGTCAGGAAACTGCTATGTCTGTGGCCAGCTCCCAACCATGCAGGGCCCACTGCCTTTCATGCCAGAAAAAAAGGATGTCCCATGTCCTGCCCCTCAGCCCGCATGAACCACACAAAGCCTCATATCACACTAAGGCTGCCACAAGAACCAAATGGCACTGCAAGTAACAAGCAGAAGTGGGAAAGTATAATCTCTACCTCAGTTCTGCCTTCCAAAGGTGTCTATCTTACCTTCCATACCTATATCATATTCAGAGCCCTAGCTGTAAGAGTTCCTCAAAAATATGACTTTAGGTTTTCAGTCTTTGCTTTACCAGAAGGTTAAGTAGAAGGACACTGGCCGAGACACCAAGTGAAAATTCACCAGGTCTGTGACAGAGAACACGGTCTTTGGATGGTAAGTTGAGGGGATAAAATATTGATTTTTAAAAAAATTATGTTTCAGAAAGCTTTTTTGCTCTTTAGAAGATAGTTGCATGTCTGTTTTAGGCTATTGATGCTTTTAAAAGCCTAGTGTTAGTTTGCTTTTGCTTCCTAGGTTTTATAGAACTTTAAAATAGAAAGATTATGTCCCTTAGTATTTATTGTTTAATTCACATAATAGCCATTCCAGTCTTAGCAAATGTGATTGCTAATTTGGTCCATTTTTTAAACCTTAGTCAGTTGATTAAAATTAATAAAATTCAGTGTTATGACAGAACCAAAAGTATTTGTAAGCAGCTTACCAACATCATTATGTCTACATAAAATCATTACAAAGTGAAATGGAAAATAAAGTTCTATTTTCAAATTTGTTTACTATTGTTGCCATAAAATACTACTACATGAATATAACTTTCTCAGAAATATTTTCTCTCTCTCTTTTTGATAATCACACCCATATATCAACTGTAGATCTTCTCTCCAAATTTAAACAAAGGAGAGAACACTTTGCCTTGTAAAATAGGATTACTCTGCATAGAACCGTTACTAGTTGTTATGGTTTAGATCTAACATGTCCTCCAAAAGTCTCATGTGTTCAAGTGAGGCTTCTTGAAGGAGATCTGATCATGGAGGCTCAATACTCATTGGTAGATTCTTGATTATTCCTAGTTGAATGTGCTATTAGGAGGTAGAACCCAGTCAGAAGATGTGGGTCACTGAAGGCATGACCTAGAAGGGTATATTCTTGTCCCTGGTCTCTCTCCTGTCCTCTCCTGTCCTCTGCTGTCCTCTCTTCTCCTTCCTTCTCCTCCCCTCCCTCCCTTCCTGATTGCCATGTACTGAGCAACTGTCCTTCACTATGCCCTTCCACCATGCCACTTCTCCCTTGAGATCCAGCTAATCATTGACTGAATCCTCTAAAATCTTGAGCCAAAATAAACCTCTCCTCTCTTTTAAGTTGCTAGTGTGATATATTTTATCCCGATGATGGGAAAATAACTAATACAGTAGTTGATCAACTGAGTATATTAATGCCAAAACTACAGCAGAGACTGTTCCAAACTTTATGTTTTTAAGAATGGTTTTGATATTGTTATGAGAGAATTGTCACTTAAAAGTGGCTCATAGTCTCTATTTTGAGAGATGGAGCAATTAAATAACTTTTTCAGAGATTTTATTTGTTTAGAGCTAGTTAACAAATTGTCCTTTTAATTTAAGAAAAGTAAGGCAAATATACTAAGGATAAGAGAATATTAGAATACTTTTTAGATTTCATAAGGCTCTAGGATAAAACTGTTGGTGGTGAGTGAAATTAGGTATATTCCCCTATGGATTTATTTGGGAGCCAATAAACTCTTTTTGTAGTAAAACTCTCAAAGTCTTTTGCTGAAGGTTCAGAATTGTTTATGAAAACTCAATGAACTAGTGTGTCATGATAGAGGGAGTTGATAGTCAAGGTTAGAAGGAACTCCGAGACGAAATTCATCACAAGGAAGCATCTTGTCAGGCTTTACTCAGTGGCAGTACTGTAGCCAATGAAGTTCATCTGAGGCACGATTATTGCTAATTGAAAACTTTTCCCAAGAAAGCATCTTGTCTGGACTGATGACTTGAGCCCAATGTCAAGACTTTCGGTGTCAGAGATTAGGACTGGGAGAGTAGTGTGGCTGCCTGTAATAAAATGACTCTGCCTTTGAATTCCAAGAGCTGACCCCTAAGAGCAATCACACTTGGGAGTTTTGACCCACTCTGGCATGAAATATCATAGTTCAAGTCAATAGAATTTATCCCTGTGTACTCGAGAAAGTGTTGCAATAGGAAAGCACACTTTGGCTAGTGGATGGACGAGACATTTTCTTGCCCTTTGAAGCTATAGAAGTGGATTCTTTAGTCTAAATATGCACTTTTCAAAGAGATTTCCCAGTGAATTTCTCAAAAAGACACTTGAGTCATACCCTAGACCACATAAGTCCAATTTTCAGGATGTGTGGATTAAAACTCATTATACTATTCAGTTGCAGCCAAGGTTAAAAACCACTAGGTTAGATCATCACAACCTAAGATAGCAATATATGCTTTCATTTCTACCTGTTTATAAGCCTAAAATCTTTGTCAGGTACTAAATGCAGTGTAGATCTTGTCAGTGAATTTTTATTAAGAATAGACCTTTATCATTTGTTTATTTTTTTGGATTGGTATTAGCATATATTTGCATACATAACAATTATATTTTGGGGAGTGTGTACATATACATAACACAGTTTAATTTTTTATATCCCTCTTCTTTCCCCTCTCTCCCCCTATTTATTTATATTTATCTATTCCTTTGTTCAGAATTGGTAAATATTATGCATATTGTGAATTCATACTTCTTCCACATTCCACATCCTTAACTAGATGTTCAAACAGAATAACATTTGGAATACAATTTCTTGGCCTCTGGCAAGCAAGGAGGTTGCATTTAAGTTCAAGTGTAGGTGAAACTATAAGCCCACTCATTTCTCTCAAACAGATCTCATTCAGTTATTTAAATAAGAGAATAAAAATTGAGATAAAGTGCACTCTTAAATGCAGTTTCTTCAATAAACATAACCATTTTCTCCTGAGATTTGCATCATTTCCTGTTTCAGACAAGTTTGGAATAACTTGAACTAAGATGACCCTTCTCTTCTATCCCAGTGTGCTCTCATTCTGAGACAAATGAGAAGCACCTGATGTTCCCATTTCTCCCTACTGACTGAAGGGGGGGCATAGCTTGCCTTCCTCAACTTCCCTTTGCTCCCCTAATTGGTGGACTAGGACAACTTGCCAGGGTGCCCTCCCTGGCTATCTAGTGACTACTTTCCTCCCTTCCACTCCAACATAAGGGCAGCTTTACTGTCAGCATGGTGCCCTTCCCCAACTCCTGCCACTTCAGGTGCTACTGTTGCCTTTTGAAGAAGGGGATAGACAACCTGGCATGGCAAAGTTCAGGGAGGGAGGAATCTGGACCCATTGTTAACATTCCCAATCCCCACAGCAGGCCTTCCTGAAGATTTTCTGGTTTCAGCCCTGCTTCCTCACTGGATTGTGGTCCTGACAGAGGAGGCTCTCTTGGACCCCTGCAGCAATCACAGGCCTGCACTTAGACCAGTCACTGGCCTGCAGCTGCTATGTAGCCACCGTATACTTCTAGGGTTAGTCTAGAAGTGCTCACTTCAGTATATTGACCTCCCTGTGCTGCAGCACAAGCCCTGTTAAAACAAGATTCTCTTTGGTATTTCTCTAAACTTGCTTTTGACTTATTTTTCAGGTAACGTGGTATTCTTATCCTGAGTAATGTGGACAGAGCAGTCAGTTGAAAAGAAAGCAATAAGTACTAGGGGCTGTTAGCACTGGAAAGCTCCAGAGACCAGCAGGGGATAGAATTCAGCAGCAGAGATCAGCATCCAGCAGAGTTAACCTGTGGTATCTGACACAAGCCAGCACCAGATGGTGACAGCTGGCAGCAGCAGTGGCCAGCAGCTGGCTGTGTCAACTGTTGGCATCCAACATTTTCCAGTGTCATCTGATGGCATCAGGACTGCTAACAGTGTTGTACTTTGAGGATTCTTTATTTCTATCTGAATTGAGGAAAAGAACCCTAGGCTGGTTGGTAACAATTGTGTCTGTGTTGGTTCAGAATGATCAGAAAGGCAAACAGGAAAAAGTACATGATTATTCACATTGATTCCAAGCTAAAGAAACATAGAGAATAAATTTTTTAATTCAAAAGTAACTCACTGCTCTTTGCGAGGTAACTGAAAGACATTAATCATGTTTAGGATTCTAAAAGACAGAAAAACTGTTTCTAGAGCTTTTGATTTGGCTATTGTTTGCAGGTGATTTTAAAATGTATTTTTAAAATCCCCATTATGTTTCACCAAGGACAGTTTCATTGGTTTCCATAGTGATATTCAAAATGAGTGTAGGTGCAATCAAAGAGAATGATTGCATTAATAGTTGGTTTAGCATTTCTGTTGAATATGATGGTTACCTAATATTTTAAAATAATTGAGCTTTTTTAAAAAAAAAAAAGTCTTCATTCCTTAATGGGTACATTTAACATTGTATGTTTTTTTTATGAAATGAGTAATAAAATCCACTTGTTAAAATAGTTTTAAAGAAACTGAAAATCTGGTCATACCTTGCTTTTATAAAGATTATGTGAATAGTATTTCAGGTAATTACTCAGAAAGCACTTTTTAAATAACTGTGTTCAACATCATATAAGAAAGAAGGATGAGAATGTGTGAGCAGCTACAAAATGAATAGATTTTAAAGAGCTTATATCATTTTCAGTCTTTTGATGAACTGTAATCAGACCCTGGGTTCTGTCTGGAAGTTAGTTTCCACTATGGTCACATATATATGCTCCAAAGAATAAGAAGTAGAAAATAGTTGATATAGCTTACAAAAAGCCCTCAGGATACTTTTTTTCTTGATCTATGTACTTACTATGTGGAATTGACTCATTTAGGAGCCAGGAACCTATTGGTTTAATAAATTAGTATTGAATCATTTTAGAACCAAATAGAATTAACAAGATGTCTTATGGCATTTATTTAGTAAACAACTATTTTCCCCAGTTGCATTCCTAGGATCCTGATGAATTAAATGCAAGAATGGTCCTTAGGAGAACATTTAAAAAGCAAAACAAAGCAAAATTAAAGAAAATTTATACTAGGTAACTGTTGAGAAGAATAATCATGAGCAGATTAGCAGAAGGAAATAATTTAACTTTGGAGGTAAGAACTTTCAAAGTGTAGAGGGATAAAGTACTCCTTTTCTGTACTTCAATGTATATTCTTGAACGTATTATTACTTGATGCAGTTAACTGTTCCTTTCAATTATTATTTCCCTCAAAACACATGAAATTTTAAAATAAATCAGTCCAGACATCTGCCTATTACTACATTTACATATTTTCCCATCGTATTGGGTTGAGGCTGTGTAGATTTAACAGTCTGATAGATTTACACTCTGGTGCATTATCAAACAAGTACACACTATGGGCTGAGTTTGGAAGTAAGAGCCTCCAAAATGTGTTGAACCTATATTGATGGCATCTATTATTTCCTTAGATGTTGATGACAATCTTTTGTATTCTGGGTTGAGATTTTACTTAAAGTATGCTCAAGGAGGATTAAGACTGGAACGTTAGCATTACTAGCTGGAATTAGCATTAGTTTTACTAGCTGGAATTCATTCATGGGGTGGAACACTGGAAAAGAAAGAGATGTGGAGGAAAAGAATTTGGAAAGTCTGCATTAAAAATCCCCTTAAGCAACAGTGAGCTGAATGCAGATTTGGGGGTCACAGTACTGGGAAACTTTGGAATTTTTTTCCCATTAACTTTATCGGTATATTTTAGGTATAAAATACAGTTACATTCATCACTGGGATCTTGTACCTTTACATGATGCATCTTGGTTCTTATTTTTTTCCCCTTCCCCTGCCCTCCCTTCACCCCCTCCACCATTCCTTATTTGCAAAGACTTTGTTTCCATTTTTTCCTTTTCTCATATTTTTTTCTTTTCCCTTCTTTCCTTTCCCCTACCCCTCCCACTTCCTCTGCTCCTTTAGACCTTTTCTCCCTATTACACAATATCAATTATACCTTTTTAAAATTACAATATCAAGATCTAGAAGATATTACCACAGATATAGAAAGCATATTACAAAAATCTTTTTTGAAATAAATTTGACAACTTCTAAGAAGTACCTTGGAAGACAAATTAATGAAACTAACTGTAGAGGAAATATAAAATTTGAATAGCATCTATTAAAGAAAGTATATTCCTCGCTTGAAAACCTACCTATATGACAACAGCAGGCTCATAAACATTGTAACTGATAAATTATA
Organism: Heterocephalus glaber; assembly: GCF_053883595.1. Classification (NCBI taxonomy): domain Eukaryota; kingdom Metazoa; phylum Chordata; class Mammalia; order Rodentia; family Bathyergidae; genus Heterocephalus; species Heterocephalus glaber. The sequence continues at coordinate 29,177,983 of NW_028258344.1, read as the reverse complement.
TCAAACAATTAAAGCAGAAAAAAGAAGGAGCACTTCTCCCCTCATTTTAGGAACTCAACATTGTGCTAATCCTAAAATTGGGTAAAGATAATAGAAGAAAAAAGTATGAACATAGATAGAAATTTGTTCAACAAAACAATTAGAAGTCAGATCTGGCAGGATATAGAAAGTGGTATGCCCTTTAAATATAAATATACAAATAAGTTAAAAGCAAAGTGCTCACAAATATAAAATATGTAAACACCAATTAAAAGAAAACTGGGTAATTATAATAAATAACATCTGACAAAGTAGACTTCAAAGTAGACTTCAAGTAGACACTAGGAATATTACTAAAGCTAAAAAGTACCACAACACTTAGTAATAATAAAAGGATTAATTCAGTAGGAAGGACTAATTCTTAATGTGTATATACCTCATAAAGCAAAAACTTACTACATTGAAGTAAGGAATACACATCCTCAATTGTTATTGAAAATTTTAGCCTTACTTTTTCAATACTTGATAGAAAGTGGTGATGAAAATGAGTAAGGCTATAGGAGATTTGAACAACACTATCAACTAACTTGACTTCATTAATATTTAAAGAAAATATCCTCAACAATGTGTAATACACATTATTTTCACTAAAGTTAAAGTGATGGAAATTATACAAAGTGTATTTTTTACCATATCAGAATTAAATTAGAAATTAATAACAAAATATTTGGAAAATATCCAAATGTTTGGAAATCAAAGTACTATGAGTCAAAGAAGAAATCATCAGGAGAATTAGAAAACATTCTGAACTGAATGATAATGAAACATAGCATATCAAAAACTTGTGAGATATAGCTAAATCAGTGTTTATAGAACATTTCAAGTTTCAAATTCTTGGATTAGAAAAGACAAAAGGTCTAAAATCAATGACCTATGTTCCCACTTTAAGAATCTTTAGAAAAGCAGAAACAAATTAAGTCCAAAGTAAGTAAAAAGAAGGCAGTAGTAGAGACAAAAGCAAAAAGTCAATGAAACAGAAAATAGACATGTTAAAGCTTTAAATGGGTTTCTAAAAGATAACATTGAAAACTGTGACACAAATTTTACATCTCACTTTAAAATCTTCAGCTATTTTAATTTTTCTGTAAGACAGAGCAACACTTCACAATCATATTTCCTCACATCAGTGTTATAATTTGCTACTAATAAAATGATCAACTTATAAGTGACATTTTATAATTAATATTCACATTTATCTCTATATATTCTCTCTCAATTAGTATATGTTTTCCTAAAGGATAAAAACAATACTATCTTACATTGTACTTTGATAATTAGTGTTCCTGTTGCTATCATCACTGGAATGTGTCTCAAGTTGAATATCACTTGGCATGATGGTTGGGGGGTGGGGTTATTAAGAATCACTTAACTAGCTCAGCTAATAATGTCTGTATGTTAGTACACAAATATTTGTTAAATCAAAACTGCTTGGAATAAAATCACAGAGGAATGATCACAGAACATAATTAAAGAGTTGAAGAAAATCAAAAGGTCTGTTGGCATTTATACCTATTGCTGTGGGAAAATCTATTAGATTCTAGGCCCAAGCTTGTAGATGTATTCTTTCTAAAACTATAGTACAGTTGAGAGAAATACTTTTTTCACATGGATATTTCTGAAAATCACTACAGATAGCAAACTTACAAGGAGTGTCAAAATCTTTCAGAGAAACATGATTTAAACGGAACTGTATTTCTTAAATAAATGTTTGTTTCATTCCTAACTATTCTGCATCTATTTCTAGTTTCTTTTTGAATGAAGAAAGACCATAATGACATTACTTGCTCTATGCAGAAATATGGAAAAAAACTTATTCCTATGTCTAAGTAACAATTTGGTAAAACATACATTTGGAAGAAATTTTTAGTTCTTACTCATGGCTGTTTTCTAAGTATTCTCTTAGAATTATTATATATTCTATTCATTCAGCAGCAAATGTCTGGAGTGTTTCCTATGTGCCAGGCACTGTTTTAGGTAATAGGATGCATCACCAACAAAACCTATTTCTTTCTTTGTGAAATTTGAAATCAGTATTTCAAGAGCAGATTTCCAGTCATTTTATAACTGTGTTTATGTCTTCATGTATAACTCTTTTGTCTTTCATTAAGCCAGTCCACAATCCAGGCAAAACTATCTCCCCACATTTGCCTCTATAGCTTGGGAGGCTTGGAATCGGGATAACAAAACCACTTGACCACTGAACTTCAAATACTTTTGGATTGTCACCCTCTCTGGACTGTACCAAAGCCTAGTAATGTATAAGAAATAAGGCATATTTATCTTCAAGATGTATTTGTTGACTCCAGGGGAAAGAAAAATAACATACCTTGTCAGATTGTTTCCTTTCATCAGGTAAAGAAAAATCACATCCATTTCTAATTTTTAATTAGTTGCCAGAAAACTTAGCTAACTAGTACTCAGCTCTCAGTTCAGGCTGAGCTATGACTATAATGCAGGTGCTGGTCTTTCCTGGGGGGTACCCTTGAGACAATGTGATGATTTAAGACAAGAGCACTAGTCGGGTCCGGTTTGATAGGAGAAGCTCCAAGTGTGACTAACTGAAATGCTCCAAGAACCCTTCATATTGTATGTGGGTGAAAATTCTGGAGCTAGCAGACCAGGGTTCTAATTCTAATTCTGGGGCTAGCAGGTCAGAGTTCTAATTCTAATTCATTTATTTAAATTTGAGTAAGTCACTTAACATTTCTCTGCTTGTTTCCTCATGTATGAAATAGGGATATTAGTATTCACCTTATATGGTTATAAAAATAACTCAATAAATATAAAAGAGTGATATATACATTCTCAGCACATGAAAAGCATATGGTAAACACTAACTTAAAATATTCTTGTTTGTAATCAACACAAAGCCTTAAAAGCTGGATCACAGTGACTAAGAGCAAGACTCTTAGGGTATAAATGCCTGGATGGATATACACTGTACATCTATTACTTCCTAACTTCCATTGTGAACTCAAACATATTAATGTCTCTGAATTTAAATTTCTGCTTCTCTATGAGCATACTAATAGCACTCATGTCAAGGTGTTTTGTGAGGTTTAAATTCAATAACTGTTCTAACACTTGGAATCTAGCATATAATTAATGCTCAGTAAGTCTGAGCCTTTCCTTACAATGAAAAAGTGCATACCTCAAAGTGCTTATACTTTAGTAAGAGAGAGACAAAATGAGAATAATCACACCAGTAAATACTGATAGATATAACCACAATATTTAGTGAGAGTATGAGATATTCATTTATGTGCAACTTTAAGAAAAGTATCATCTAATTGATAGAAATGACCAAATATGCATACTTTTGTGTAATACAATCACTTAATTACCTGATTGGAATAACAAATATTGACAAAGAGGAAACTCCACTAGAGAAAATAAGTACTCTCTTAATGGGATGGCTTCGTTTTGATTATAAATGACTTAAATGCATTTCTTTTATGCTAGGTCTCCTAAAAGATTGTTCAATTGTAGTAATAACAGTGAATTTGGCTCTTACCTCAGAAAGACAGAAAACATGCTTAATTAAGAATGCAAATAACAGCATCTCCCCTGTAAGTGTGCTATTTTCACAGCTTGCTTTATGCCTCTTCTACCAGCACCTGGTAATTCTTTGTGTATTTTTGTATCCCAGAGGAAATCATTGCCATTGTCTCAAACTGTGTCTAAATAGATTGTGTGCATCCAAGAGTTGTGTGCTGTTTTTTTACACTCATCAAATGCATCTGCTAGCCTGCTCCCTTTGTTCTTTTATCTTGTTTTTACTTTTCTATGACTATATTGAGAATGATCAGAGAAAATTCCCACATTGCATGAGTACATGGTTGGGAAAATTGGGAAATAAGTCAGGAATATTTGAACCTAAGCAATCAGACCTCCAAGTAAGGCCTATACTACTTGCAGTGCTGGTTCACAACTGTCATTAAATAAGGTGACAATTATTGAACTTGTTTCTGTGCATAGGCTGAGTAGTAGAAAATTCTTGTTGATGGCATTTTTGAGCATTTTAAAACATAAAAGACCATGCTTGTTTTTTCCCTTATTTTACTTGTTCCTTCACTTTCTTGCCATTTTTCAGTTCAGCTTTGATATGCAATATATTTCTTACACTTTATTTACCTTTAAAGAGAAATTTAACATTTTTTAATTACTGTTCATGTGAATGGACACTAACCAAAAGCAATATACGAGCAGATCAGATAGAAACTTCTGTTTCCATGAGACATCAGACCAGTTCGGAAATTTTGTGTCCCCAGAACTTCTTTTCAAAACTAAAGGGTCATTTTTACTGGCAATAATAGTCTGAATCTCTCAGATGAAGACCTTCGTTATTAGTCAATTTTGGATCATTCATGAAGACAGGTCTTGAGAACATACTTGCTCTTAATCTTAAGTAGTGATTTTATCACTTTATTGGTTAGAGTGTCTTTCTCATCCATCTGTCCTGGTTTTCTCCCCTGGCTTCAATATTAGGATCCATGCAGTAATTCCACATGAGTCAGCAGCTGCAGTTTTATATCTGCCCAAGTGCAAATGTGGTAGAATTTTCGTCTCCTCACTGACCTGGATTGAGTTATACGGTTGGATTAGTAGAATGCTCCACTTGACTTAGATAATAACATGATGTTTCCTGAGCCTTGTGACTGAACATTCAGGAAGGATGGTTTTCATGGAAAACTTTTAGTGTTCCTAACAAAGAAATAGGAGAACTGGGACAATAGGCACTAAGAATGCAACAAATTTCAACTATTAATAAGTGTAAGCAATACATGAAAAATGCTCAGCCTCACTGGCCATTAGAGAATTGCAAACTGAAAGACTGAGAGACCATATTACTCTAGAAGAATGTCTTTTATCAAGAAATCAAGTAATAGCAAATGCTGATAAGAATGTGGTGAAAAAGGAACTCTTGTACATTGTTGGTGGGGATGTAAACTAGTACAACCACTATGTAAACTAGTACAACCACTATGTAAATCAGTGTGGAGATTCCTCAAAAAAATAAAAACAGAAATTCCATTTGATTCAGCTATTCCCTTCTAAGTATCTTCCTTAAAAAAAGTTAAAGACATCATATTACAGGGATACATCCATACCCATGTTCATAGCAACACAATTTATAATAGCTACATTTTGGAAATTTTCTGTATGCCCATTAACATATGAATGGATAAAATATGATATTTATACCCAATAATGTACTACTATTTCATAAAGAAAGATAAATTTGAGGCATTTGTAGGTACATGGATGCAACTTGAGAACACAGTATTGAGTAGAATAAGTCAGATGCACAATGTTAAATGTTGCATGGTTTCTCCTATATAAGAAACTTTAAAAAGTATATATAAATAGAGAGCAAAATAAAAGATAAAAAGGTGTGAGTGTGTCATTTAGTTAACCAATATGTCAATTAACATATATTGAACACTTACTATTTGCCAGGCATTGCACTATGGCTTTCACAAGAAAATACTTTCCTGTGCTTCTCAGTGATACAATAAGCAAGAGAATTGGATAGAATTTTGTTTCTTTCTCTTACCCTTCTTTAACAACCATACTTAAAAGTTCAATGTACTTGACAAGAAATTAGGATCATAAAATGTTAGATATGGAGCCTGGAGCTTTATTATAGAGATATGTACCATTTTATCAAACATAGTACAAGATTCTCCTGAACATTTGACCAAAATCTTCTATGAAAAGAACATTGTCGAATATGTGCATATACAGCCATGCCATGTGTAACTTAAAGATAAGGTATGTTGTTCTGAAAATGCATCAGAAGGTAATTGCATTGTTGTTCATTATTCATAGAGTCCATTTGCACAAACCTAGATGGTATAGCCCAATTATTCTATTATGTAGCCTTTTAATCTAATCAAGAGATGAAGTAAACATGAGATGTATAAGGCTATCAGTTTTTTTTATCTAACACCGTTTTTTTTTGATCTAACATAATTTATTTATTCATTTTTAAAATTTTATTTTATTGGTACATTTTAGGTATACAATATAATGACATTCATCACTGGAAATCTGCACCTATACATATTCTCTTGGTTCTTATTTTTCCCCCTTCCCCTGCCCTCCCTTCAACTCCTCCATCCTTCCCTATTTACAAAGACTTTGTTTCCATTTTTTCATTTTCTCATATTAATTCCATTCCACTCTTACTGTTACACAGTAAACATTTCATGCTCAAAGACAATATTATGACATAGTATGACATAGTAAATGTATAAACTAATAACAAAGCCATTTATTATCATCAAATATTAGGTACTGTACATAATTGTACTCCATATTTGAGCTACTCTTTTATACAACTGTTGTCTCAGTAGGTTTGTTTACATCAGTTTCACCACAAACACATGAGTAATGAATTGTGCTATGACATGGTGCCTGTGATGTCACTAGGAGACAGGAATTGTTCAGCTTCATTATAATCTTATGGAATCACCATTTAATGTATAGTCCATTTTAATTTAAAGATCATTATATGGTACAGGTCTATATTACTAATAAACTGCATTCTTCTACTATCCCATTTATAAGATCAATAATACACATATATATATTAAAAATAGAAATTATAAAAATAAAATAAGTGATAATTTATAAATTCTTCCTTTGTGTTTTTATTTGCAAAATACTTTATAAGATGCATGCTGAAAATAGCAGGTGAAAATTAATAGTCCAGATGTTATTTTGATAATTTCAAATATTTTGACCAACGTATTTCCACCACTGGTTAAATTGACTTTGAAAAGATCATATTACATTGCCGAATTTTTTAAAGCTAGTTTTAAGCCTAGAGAAAGGACCATTTCTGCCATTTTCTTGTTAATTTCCACCTGAATTATTAGTCTTTTCTTCCATCTGCTATTTTGTTTCATTCTATTGATTACTGGAATCCTTTAAAACTTCTTATCCATTCTGCAACTACTATTTTACTTAAAACCAAAAAATCCTGCATCGTTTGCCTGGGCACTCACCATCTGCAAGGAGAGCAGGAATCCTCTTCTGAGAACTAGCCACTCTTTCCCTGGGACCCTTTCCATATGTTAAGTGTTTGCTTATAGCCCAATAAGAAATAAGTATCAATCTATGTATAAAATATTTTAAAAGCTGTTTTTCCTTAATTATTAAAGAACAATAAAAATAAGTGTTAACATTTTCTCTCCTTCCACTGAAGACTGCCTCAAACAGTGCCTGGATTATCCTTATCCCACATTAGACGTCCGTGGTTGGAGCCACAGAAAGAATGAGGCAAACTAGGTCCTGCGGGAAGCCTGCTGCACCTCTCTATGTGCCCATTTGTAGAAAAGGATTAGGAAGTTGTTTTCACAGGGTTTTCGTGAAGATTACCATGTGATAATTATTTCAGTGGTAAACCCTTTTCTAAAGGGACAATAAGTCTCTTGATTAGGATTTTGTGTGATCCAGAGTCAGAATGCTTAGACACCACAGACAATTGTTGAGTGTGCCAGTGGCGTCACCTTAAGCCAGTTTCTTACTTGTCCAAGACCCAATCTCTTCAGATATTAAGTGGTGCAATAATATTACTGGCACAATCTTACAGAGTAGTTTTGAGGACTAAATGAAATAACATTGTCAAAGCTTTTTGCATAGTGTCTGATATGAGAGTCCTTTGTAAGATTTGGATTTTGTTTTATTTTTATTCTATGAAATAATTCAGAATTAAAAAAAATAAACCAAAATCTTATCTTCATTCAAAATGAATATGACTGCAAACTCCATATAACTATATATAAAATCTCCTTCCAACCCAGAGTATATTCTTACCATGTAGAACAGCAGCTACCAGTTGAAGTCCAGGACCCTTGAAGTTACTTTCTTTTTTAACTCATTCTTTCAAGAATTCACAGTGGAATTTTCCAAAGGCTACACATGTGATACTGCAGCTAACCAAATGAAGAAGCAGATATGAGAATCCAGTAGTCACCACTGTACCAGATATTAAAGAAATTTGTAAAAATGTATTTTATATGTTTCCCATTACATATTTTAGATTTTACTGATTTATAAAGTATATTTACCTTTCATAAAATGCTATTTATGTGAAGAGTTGTTTTTTTTTTTTTAGGTACGGAGAATTGAATTCAGGACCTTGTGCTTGTGAGGCAGGCGTGGCACCACTGAGCTAAATCCCCAGCTCAAAGAATTTTTTTAAATTAATAAATGTGGATTTTAAATTTTTCTCAGCTTCAATTTCTAGTTGGTAAATATGAATAACTATAAACCTATACAAACAAAAGTTGTATGGGTTTTATGGCAGTTTTGACTAAACAAGTTCTTAAAAACAAAAACTTTGGGAATTACTGATATAGTAGATTGTCAATGAAAAAATTGGCACCACTTTTAGCCACTAAAATTCACACAATGTATTCTTTCAGCCTGAAGTTGGAGGCTAGCAGTTACCCACTGAAGGACAGGACCCTTGGGGTGCTTCCTTTTCTTTCTCTTTCTTTCTTTCTTTCTTTCTTTCTTTCTTTCTTTCTTTCTTTCTTTCTTTCTTTCTTCTTTCTTTCTTTCTTTCTCTCTTCTTCTTCTTCTTCTTCTTCTTCTTCTTCTTCTTCCTCCTCCTCCTCCTCCTCCTCCTCCTCCTTCCTTTCTTCCTTCCTTCTTTCTTTTCTTTTTCTTCCTTCTTTCCTTCATTCCGTCCTTCCTTCTTTCCTTGAGACAGATTGTTGACTATATCCCACAGGTCAATGATATATTTCTTTCCTTCTGAGTCTCTAATTCTCAAATATTCAATCTTGACTGTAACTCTTTAACTAGTGAAATGATCCTTCTGAACAGAAAAATAATTTCTATTCTGATTTCAGTCTCTAGAAGCTTAATATACATACTTGGGCTAGTTATTTAAGCCTATTTTAAATCAATTTTTCAAGGTGATATATGGCCTTTTTATACTTCAAGCTGGTGACAGAGTGGAATAACTTGTTTATTTTGATAGATTCTTCTTAAGAGTAGTAGAAACCAAGCATGAGATTTCATTATCTTCCTATATAGGTCTTACAAACTTATACTTAGATTATAATAGCTGGGAGACTGCCAGGAAATCTCAAGGCTACTTAATTCTGTGCCTATGACAGGTAACTCTAAAGCAGCTAATAATTTCATAATGTGGTTTTGCAACAGTGATCTGTGGGCTTAATTTTCTTGCAGCTACAAAGTTTACTGAATGTGTGTACTTATTTTTCTGTTGTTTTCTTCTAGGTTGAAGCTGTGGCAATGGTTTATAGAAAATATTTTTCAAGGTATAAGTTCAAGACACAGCATCTGGCATGCTTTAATCAAAATGTCTCAGAGATAAAATAACCATGAAGCCTATAGTTTAGGATTTGTATTCACACAGGCCTGGCTTACCTCTGTTTTACCAGCTTCTATACAATCTTAGGCAGGTTGCATGACTACCTTGAAACTATAATAGTTGCAGATAGCTCTTTCATGGTGTCACTATACAGATTAAATAAGACCAAGTTTGTCAACACTGGTATGGTATAATTTTCAGCAGCTAATTAGCAGTACATATGTTTTAGCCATTTTTGACTATTTCATAAGATATGGGGGCTAGAGGCACAAAGGATAGAAAAAGGCTGAAGAAAGAGAGAAAAAGAAAGCTGAACATAACAAGAGAAAATAATAAAAGGTTTTAAACAAAGGAATTTTAAAAAAGGGTGTTTGTGACAACAACAACAAAAACTACTCAAACAGATAAATCAGTTGCCAAAATGTATCCTGGGCTTAAAAACCAAATCAGCAATTTCTTGTCAAAACTGGCTGTCTGGTTGAGCATAGCTAAAATGATTGAAATCTAAAAGTTTTTATATTGTTTCTAGAAGCACCAGTTGTTTCTGGAGATTTGGGATTCTCAGGAAGCTGAGAAGCAAGACGAGTTCCTCAGAGTTGCCATGGCACTGTCCCCAAAGCAGCCTCTTTCAGAGACTCCAAAGCTCTCTTCCCAATATGATAATGAAGTGATGACCAGTCAGTTACTCTGCTCTCTGCAGAGACAAGAATATAATCTCCAGGAGCTTTAGTAAACAACCTCTATCTAAAGCCATCCTCCTACTACTTCTTCCCCAACTTTAGAGTTAAGCTATTTTTGAGAGTCCCAAGAAATATAAATACTTGTTTCTTTGAAGAAAAGAAAAATTGCTCACACATACTTTAAGTTTTAGTCTTGATCTGCTTGGGAGAAAAAACTAAAGGCAGAAGTTTGAATTATGTGTTGGCTTAAACTCCTAGGGCTTTATACATTCTGCAAGTAAAATGCAAAAAGCAACAAAACTGAACAAACCAAAGAGCTCCCAACCTCAAAACAAAGCCAAACCTGTCTGACTTTCTTACCTTGGTATTGGAAAAGTAGCAGGGCTTGTTCTTACATGCTGGAGTTAATATTACCATTCTAAATAGCCCATAAACACGGCCTTTCTGAAATGATTCTTATGTATTGCTCCCTACTGATATTCCAGTCAATGGGCTGTGAAATTTTCCCATATCTGAATTCCTCATTATAAAATGTTTTAGCTTTACTTTCTTCTCCTCCTTTAAATAATGTATTTGGTCGGGTGTCTTACTGGCTGGCTACATGCACCTATGGGTTGAATTACAATTGGAAGCAACAGATTAGTAAATTCAGGTAAGGTGACCTCTTCCTGTCATCTGAGTGCCTTAAAGAAAAAATAAGGAAGGTCTTATCTGAGCTTAGAAAATTCTCCTGGAAAACACACACTTGGTCATTAACATCTTTGAAGTGACATCCACAGCTGGACAGTGCCAGGGGAGTCCAGTACTCGTACTTTGACAGTGCATGTGTGTTTGCACGAGTGAGTGCTTCTCCTCAGACCATGACTTCAGGTTCACCCACTTGTAGACTGGAGTTTTCAAATAAAGCATTTTTTCTCGAATGGGATGTTTTCTATCTATGACTATTTTTTAACTTTGGATTGAATGTAGGTATTTACTGGCTTACTTCTTGTGTGGTTTTATTTTTTTTATAAAAATGCTGATGTCATTCCAAGCACCATCTTCCAATGGCCCTGAAGGCTGCATCTCCATCACCTTGTTATGCCAATAAGGTTGTATTTATTTAAGGACGATTGTGTCTGAACTATGAATGTACTGCTGTTTCCTATCTGTGAGACACACCATGTATGTGATAAGGGTGGACAAGCGTTATTTCTTCAATGTCATAAATGCCTATAGGGAAGATTGTTTCTGTCTTGAGATTGCTGCCAGCTCCTTGCAGAAGGGAAATGTGTGTTGATGTGTGTGTGGGTGTGTATTTGATATGCTGCTGCAGCTGTAACATGGGAGCTAGAGAAAATAAAGCATTGATCATGCAAAAAAAAAAAAAGAAAAGAAAAGAAAAAGAAAGAACTTTTAAGGAATCAAAAATATTCTGTGAAAATGGGAAGTAAGTCAACAGACATTTTCCACTGATGCGTAAGCCAACATCTCTCCATGTACCTCAGTCTTTTTTTTTTTTGTACCAGGGATCGAACTCGGGCCCTTGCGCTTGCACAGCAGGTGGCGCAACCACTGAGAGAAATCCAGGCCCCAGCTCAGCCATTTTTAAAGAAGACAGTCAACACTCTTACCATGACTCATGAACTTGTACTCTGTTCAAACTCAACTGTGTAATTTAAGATCAAGATGATATCATAAATATGCTGACACGAGCTAAGGAGTCATCAGTAACATGTTAATGCTCATACTGTTATTTGCCTGTACTCTGAGTTTAGTCACGCTTAGAGTGGGGCTTATATAGGCTACTTCCTTCTGCGTTAGAGTTAATAGGGCTTTTAAAGCCTTTTCATTTAAGATTATATTGCATCCATCATTCATCCAACAGTCATTTATTGAGTGACTGATGTATTTTAGACATTGTGAGTTAGCTCCTCAAATATCACCAAACTAAATTGTTGATAAGACCAGACTAAATTTATGAAGTTTATTGGTTAGGAGCAGCCAACCTCCAATCCTGTCCCTAAAGAGGAGGACAAGATCAGGATTTTTTAAGAGTTTGAAGTTTGCTTTAAGTAAGTTTTTTCAGGGTTGGGGGAATGAGGGGAATGAGGAAGCCTTAGTTAAAATTGGGTAAGGATCAGTAAATAACAGCCTAGATTGGGTGGAAAGAGGAGGGTGAATATTTCTGAGGCAAGATATCAAAAAAAAAAAATTGTTGTGAGTTAACTCTGCGTTTTCTGTTAAAAATTTGATATGTCTGGGCTAGGGATTTAGCTCAGTGGTTCTGCCACCTGGTTTGCAAGCACAAGGTCCTGAGTTTGATCTGCAGTGCCAAAAAAAAATTTTTTTGATATGTCTTTCTGGAAGTTAATAGACTGAATGATTAAGTTGTATGCCTGCCCAAGAGTCTGCTGGAATGGCAAAGTTATGCTAAGAAAGATAATGGACTAGTAAAGTGACATCAGTGTAGCCAGTAAACTATGTACAGGAATTTGGATAGGGTAGGTAATTCTGACTTTCAGAATGTGAGCAAAAATGAGTACTTTAAGTTCTCTGCCAGCCACTGGTTTCTTCTTTCACAGCTTAAATTTAGAATTAGTCATATGCTATTTCTTCAATAGATCATTCACCAAGGCTTTCTGAAAGCTTCCAAATACCTGGCCTTGGGCAAGATGTGAAGGCAGATTTTTGTGGGGAATCATGGTTATTTTACCATTGTTTCTTTAAAGGCCTCATTGCATCTAAATGTTGAGTCTGTAGTATAGTTGTAGAACACTAGCCTCCTAGCTTGTAAATTATGCACAAAAACTACACATACAGTGAAATCAGATTCATGGAAAAGACTCTTTACTCTCTGCTAGATGATCTAACCACTTGACATATCTTAAAGAATAACACTTTCCCCCATCCCAATATAACATCAAAAGTCACTTCCCAGTATAAACATATGTATTTGGTATGATATATTTATTCTGATCCCCTTGACTACTAACATTAGTTAACTTTTACATATTTTTTAATCAGGGTTATACAGAAGAAATAAATATTCCTAGGGCGCTGTCAAACAAATATTAAATCAGTTTCAAACTAGCTGTCCTTAGAAATGAGGAAGATGGAAAATAGAAACACTCTGACTTGATGAAAGTGATCCTGGGATGGTATTTCCAGACACCTCCTCACACTAAATCAAATATAAAGGTCCCTACTTTGTCTCTGATGGCACAGTCCTCTTTCCTGGTGCTCTTTTGCAGTGTGTCACTAAACTCTCGATATTCCTTGATTATTGGTGAATTCTCTAACCTCCCATGGCATGAGCCTCTTACATGCCTTGCCTCTCATGATATTTTGGTGGCCAGTGTGGGGACAATCTTTTCTTGTCTCTCTTGGGCCCTCTTCACTCTGGTGTTTGTGTGTGATTAGCAGATTGGCTCCAAGCCCAAGGCTGTGCCAGGCTATTAATATAAGGGGAAGAAAACTGGAATAAACCTGTTAAGGTGCCAGTGCTAGGGATGAACACCAACAGAAAAAAAAAAAAAAAGACAGAGGGAAAAAGTCTGGGCCTCCAGACTGGGCTCAAGCTGGAGCCTAAACCCAAGCTGATATGGAGAGTAATTTAGTCTGAAAAACTGGATATCAGCTAGAAAACATGGCTCTTGGGTTACAGGCACCCTGCACTAGGTCCCAGTGGATGGCAAGGCTGGGGTTAATTCCTGTCTTAGTTTGCCAAGAAAGAGAACATGGGCTTCCTCTCAACCTGCAAGGAGTTAATGAATCCACCGGGGCACATCTTGATTGATTGGTAAGTTTATCTTAAAATTCTATGATTTAAGTTGACATTTTTGTCTAATTGACAGGCCTAAAACTTCTGTAAACAACTCTTGGATAATTCTCAAGCTATAATTAGAGGGTTACCTTGCTCTTTTTAAGTTTCTGCTGGTACTACTTAGAAGTTTATTATTCAGCCAGTCCTAATTGAAATGTAAACATCTGTGAGTTAACTTTGGGACAAAAGAAACAGAACACTATATCAGAGGCATTTTAAAATCCAAGCAGTGGGCTGGGGATTTAGCTCAGTGACGCTGCACCTGCCTTGCAAGCATAAGGTCCTGAGTTTGATCCTCAGTTCCAGAAATTAAAAAAATAAAATAAAATAAAATAAAATCCAAGCAGCTGTGAGCCTTATGACAAAAGGAAAACAGTCCATCATTTATTCTTGCCATCTAAAATTTAGTCTACGTCACACATAGTGTCCAGTAATATGTCTATTTGTGGTCATTAACATGATTTACTAAATGTTTAAAGAGTCTAAGGTTATCCTTTGACCTTTTTTCCAGTAGTATTAGCCCTATGTAAAATTTTTAAAACCATAAGAATCTGATAATCAAAAGGATGACATATTAATCACTTAAGAAATATATCTGTAAATAAAAGGGAGCCTATTGGTCCACATTTAATGTCCATCATGATTGTTATCTTAAATGTTATATAAAACAAAAAACTAAATGATCTTGTCAGTTACTAAATTCATCTGAAGTCTAACCACGGCTATTCCAAGTCTTTTGTCACTCACAGTTATGTTTCTTCTCTAAAATATTTGCAATCAGATTAATGAAAAAGACTTGAAACTTTATACAAACACAGTTTGCTTTACTCTGATTTTATTTTATACCTTTTAAAACTTTGTTATCTCTTAAAATTCTATGAAAGTGTAGGGGAAAGAAAAGAAGGGAAAGGAATAAATATGAGAAAAGGAAAAAACAGAAACAAAATCTTTGTAGATAAGGGAAGGTTGGAGGGGTTTAGGGAGGGCAGGGGAACAGGAGAAAAATAAGAACCAAGATATACCATGTAAAGGTACAAATTCCCAATGATGAATGTCATCTTATTATATACCTAAAATGTACCAATAAACTTAATGAATAAAAAAAAATTCTACAAAAGTAAAACTCTTAACAAAGAGATTTGATCCAACATTTTGAGATATTGATCACTGCCTACAAAACAGATAAAATCAGTCAGAAATGAACTGCAGGTGAACTTGGCTTATGAACTATTTTTAAAATTTTTTTTAAGTAATTCAACATTTATTGATACATTTTAGGCATACGTAATGATAACACTCATCATGAGGAATTTGCATGTACGAACTATTTTTTAAACTTCTTTCTTTCTCAAATGTGATTAAAAAGAAGCTACAATACTGACTCTAAATTGTCAGTCACTCCCCTCCAACGTGTGACCAGATAAGACTGACACCCAGAACAGTATTCTAGCATGGAGGGACAATGGAAACAGTGATTGATCACTGAGGTCTTCAGAGAAACTAAGAACAATGAGAGGGGACATAAGGAAAGCATGAGAGCTGTCAGAATCACGAGGGAGTCATTTGTGTGATCCCTACCAAAAGTTATAAAAAAGGGTTCTAACCCATAAGTAACTGATGATAACTACGGCAAAAGTCTGCTCCAATATCATACATTTATCCTGAGTAAGTTTAAGCATTACCTAACAGGTCTGCCAGAACAAAAATTCAGCTTCTTACAAGAGCACTTTTATTTAATGTGTTTGTATGTTTTGTCCTCACCAAATTATAATCATCAAAGTACAGGTAATGATCCTACGATGCCCCAAACCTTCTGGCTTGACCCTTAATCTATACTATTTCAGAGCAGGCTGCCTAAATTTTTTGCCCCTCACCTGGCCCCACTGACCCCTGATGTCTCAACAAACTCATTTGGGTACCCTTCCCTCTTTCGTCACCCACTCTCAGCAGGAAACAGATACAGAAGAAAGAGAACTCTGTCCATATATCCAAGATTAGATTTGTTGGTCTGTCAGGGGAAATGTGGAGGCTGAACACACTAAAAACAAGTTAATCTATGGTGATAGTACAGTTACAGCAAAGCAAGCTTTTTGGCCTATCAGGCTTTTCTGAACCGGCATGCACTAAGAGACCATAGCATTCTGCACGGGCTAAACTACACATAAAAGTATATAACAAGCATGCCTTTTATATAAAACACACATATTTCTTCCCAATGGCCAGTGACACTTTTTTCAGGGCCGATGCATACCGGTATTGTGAGCCTTAAGGTCCTCTGTGAGCACCAAAGTACTGGACCATGTCAAATTGTCCCCTTTAATGTGTAACTATTAACATAACTAGGAGATCCTATGAGATAAACAGAGCACAAGCTAACCTAAAGTCCTTTCTGATGCTTATTTTGATCACCCCCTGCCCATTTCATGTCCCCAAACTCATAAAAATCTTAGTCTTTCATCCTGAAGGTTGGGTTTGCCTGATGCGCTCTTGAAGTGTATCAATCAACTCTTACATTTTTTATATCCCTGATTATTGGTAAATTCTTTTACCATCTGCAGCAAAGGCCTCTCACACACCATACCTTATAAGGCAATTCTGTCCTCAGGAATTTGGATGTCAAGGAGTGATACTGACTTGAAAATAGATGCCTATTTATATAAGATAGTACATGATTCCTCAGGAGTTACTTTATCTAATAGAATCAGTATCTGTTCTAGCTTAGTGTTCTACTTGAAAAAGTACTTACTTTACAATCACAATCCACAAAAAGAAAAACTGAATGAGTAGAAAGGTGAACCTACAGACTTCTTTATAACTGATCCAAGATTGTCAATCTGTTTCAGTCTGTTTGAATCAGGTCCAAGGTCACTGCTTTTTCTTTTGACTAAACATGAAGAAACTGCAACTGTGTCTCCTCCCTCATTTCCCCACACTGTGCTCTTGCTCTCCTAGTCTACAGGTGTTTGCAACACAAGAGTTCTGCAACTTGTCAGACAGGGGAACATGTAAAGTGGCTAGCTATAGGGCAATGGCAAGACTGGAGCTGAGTTTGACCAGAGTGAGCATGCTCTGCCTAGAGGCATTCACAGTATCCTGTGGAAAAGAAGGGAGAGGCCAAAGAGAGACGGATAGACCTGACTCAGCTTGCCTGTGACCAGCTTATTAACCCTATTTAAAATAAAGAAATGTTTTAAACTAGGACTTCCCAACCAGTGAACTGGGTCTTTTGGTAATTTGGAAAGCTCATCTTGAAAGATAGAAAGCTACTGTGTATTTCAGTACTTCAGCAGGAATTCAACCATTACCCATCCCTCCTTTTACAAAAATCTCACCCTTCTTCCATGTGAGGGGTTCTGAAAATGCAAGAAAAGTGAAGGTATTACAGGTTTGAATTTACATAACAAATTATCTCTAATGTGGTTCAAAATCCAAGAAACACAAAGGACACATAAAGCAGAAATGTATTTTCCCACCTTGTACCCGGAAAACAGAGTCTCCTATTAGAGATACTCAGAGTTTTCAGTGTCTCAATGCATTTTATGTCTCAGGCAAACATATAATAGCTACATGTAAAAGGATGGGAATTAGGCTCCACCTCTTCAACAAAGGATTGTCAAAACATTTATCTACATACTTTAAAAACATCCCAGATATTTATGAAATTTTTCCAGTTTCTTTTGCTGTGGATATTCAGTTTCATCGCACTATGGTCTGATAATATACAGGGGATAACTTCAGTTCCTTTGCACTTACTTAAACATGTTCTATGTGTGAATATGTGGTCTATTTTGGAGAACGACCAATGTGCAGCTGAGAAGAATGTGTGTTCTGATTTTGTGGGGTGAAACACTCTGCCAACATCTGTTAAATTCATTTGTTCAAGAGTTCGATTGAGATCTAGTATTTCATTACTTATTTTTTGTTGAGTTGATCTATCTATTTGTGACAGTGGGGTAGTGAGGTCCCCAACTACAACTGTATTACTGCATATATGACTTATCATGTCTGTTAGTATTTATTTTATATAGTTGGGTGCACTAGTGTTTGGTGCATAGATATTTATGATTGTCATCTCTTCCTCTTGGATTCTTCCCTTTACAAGGATGTAGTGTCCTTCTTTGTCTCTCTTAATCAGTGTTGGTTTAAAATCTACTTGGTCTACAAAGAGGATAGCTACTCCTGCCTTTTTTCAGGTTCCTGTCGCATGGAGTATTGTTTTCCACCCTTTAACTTTCAGTCTATGAGTTTCTTGTTGAATTAAGTGTGTTTCTTGTATGCAGCAAATTGTTGAATTTTGCTTCTTGATCCATTCTGTCAGTCTATTTCTTTTGATTGGTGAATTGAGACCATTCACATTGATGGTTATAACTGAAATATATTGACTTGTCATTGCCATGACTTTTTCTTTTTGTTGGGTTCTCCCCCTTTACATTTAATTTCTTGGCACACCCAATGGGATCATTCTGCTGTGCTTCCTGGGATTGTGATCCTCATGGTCTCTTCCTAGGATATTATCTAAAATTTTTTGGAGTGATGATGTGGTATTCATGAAGTTCCTAAGGTGCTCTTTGTCATGAAAGTATCTTATTTCTCCATCAATTTGGAAAGATAGTTTTGCAGGATACATCAATCTAGGTTGGAGGCTGTTTTCTTTTAGGGCTTGGAATATGTCACTCCAAGCTCTTCTTGCCTTGAGGGTTTGTGTTGAGAAGTCTGCTGTGATTTTGATAGGCTTTCCTTTGTATGTGATTTGTTTCTTTTCTCTGACTGCTTGGAGAACTTTGTTCTTCTGTTGAGATTCTGGATTCTTAACAATTATATGCCTATGTATAGATTTTTTTTGATCAAGGCTCTTTGGAGTCCTATATGCCTCACTTATCTGTATGTCAAGTTCTTTTCCCCTACTTGGGAAGTTTTCTGCCATTACTTCTGTGAACACTTTTTTATGTCATCTGCACTCTCTCCTGTTTCTTCATTGACCCAATCAGTCTTATGTTATTCTCCTTTGCAGCAGCTAGCAGCTGCTGGATTGATTTCTCATGGTGCTTACATTTTTGAAGCAATTTTTCTTTTCCTGGCCACTAATTGCAATCTTATCTTCTATATCTGCAATTCTGTTCTCACATTGGCTCATTCTGTTGTGTAGACTTTCAGTGGAGTTTTTAATCTCCTGGAAATCTGTTTGCATCTCTTTTATGGATTCCATTTGTTTCCTATGTTGGGATTCCATCATGTTCCTCAGATCCTCTATTTTTTTATTTGTGTGCTCTCTAGATTTATTAATCATGTCTTGCACCATGAGCACAATCTCTGCTGTTATCTGAGAAATTATTTCTGATTTCTTTTTTTGCAGATCCCCTTTTGTTGCCAGTTCAAGGGGTCCAGGAAATGTTTCATAAACATATGGAAATCGAACAACACACTTCTGAATAACCAATTGGTCACTGAGGAAATTAAAGAAGAAATCAGACAGTTCCTTCAATTAAATGACAATGAAAATACAAAGTATCAGAATGTATGGGACACAATGAAAGCAGTCTTATGAGGGAAATTCATGGCAGTGAATACACATATTAGGAAAACAAAACAAGCCCAATTAAACAACCTGATGCTGAACCTCAAGCTTCTAGAAAAAGAAGGGCAGGGCAAACCCAAAGCTCCTACAAGGGAGGAAATTATAAGGATCAGAGGAGAAATCAATACAATGGAGACTGAGGGAATGATTAAAAAAAAAATCAACGAAGCCAATAGTTGGTTCTTAGAAAGAATCAACAAAATTGACAAACCCTTAGCCAACCTTATCAGAAAAAGGAAAGAAAAGGCCCAAATCCATGCAATTAGGAATGAAAAGGGTGAAATGACAACAGACTCAGCAGAAATCCAGAGGATCATCAATACCTACTTTGAGAACCTATACACCAATAAAATGGAAAACACAGAAGAAATGGACAATTCCTAGATATGTATCAATTACCAAATTTGAACAAAGAAGACCTAAAAATTCTAAACAACTGAATATCAGTCAATGAATCTGAAAACATAATTAAAAACTTACCAACTAATAAAAGCCAGGGTCCTGATGATTTCACCGCTGAATTCTACAAGACATTTAGAGAGGAATTACTGCCACTACTGTTTAAATGCTTCAATTAAATTGAAAGGGAAGCAATACTCCCAAATTCATTCCTGGAAGCAAGCATCACTTTGATCCCCAAAGCAGAGAAAGACCCAACTGAAAAAGAGAACTATAGGCCAATCTCACTAATGAACATAGATGCAAAATCCTTAATAAGATACTGGCAAACAGAATGCAGAAGATCATCAAGAAGATCATACACCCTGATCAAGTAGGATTCATCCCAGGGATGCAGGGATAGTTCAACATATGCAAATCAATCAATGTAATACACTATATCAACAGAGCCAAGGACAAAAACCATATGATTATCTCCATAGATGCAGAAAAAGTATATGACAAAATCTAATATGCATTTATGATAAAAACCCTACAAAAAATTGGAATAGATGGTCTCTAACTCAATTTGATGAAAGCTGCCTATGAAAAATGAACAGCCAATATCATACTAAATGGTCAAAACTGAAATCCTTCACACTAAAATCAGGAACAAGATAAAGATGTCCACTATCACCACTCTTGTTCAATATAGTTTTGGAAACATTAGCCATAGAAATTAGACAAGAGAAAGAAATAAAAGGAATAAAGACGGGAAATGAAGAAGTCAAATTGTCATTATTTGCAGATGACATGATACTTTATATAGAAGACCCCAAGAACTCCACCAAAAGTCTTCTAGACTTAATAACCAAATTCAGTCAAGTAGCTGGTTACAAGGTCAACACACAAAAATCAATAGCTTTCCTCTACATGAATGACAGACTCACTGAGAGAGAAATAGGGCAAACAATTCCTTTCACAATAGCATCCAAAAAGCTGAAATACCTAGGAATCACACTAACAACAGAAATCAAAGATTTCTTCTCTCCAAACTATAGCACTTTGAAAAAAGATATTGAAGGGGATATCAGAAAATGGAAAGACATCCTTTGCTCCTGGGTAGGAAAGATCAACATAGTGAAAATGGCCATACTTCCAAAACTGCTATATAGATTGAATGCAATTCCAATTGAGATCCCAGCAGCATACTTCATGGACCTTGAGAAAACAATCCAAAAATTCATTTGGAACAAGAAGAGACCCAAGAAGAGCAAAAGCAATTCGAGGTAACAGAGACATGGCAGGGGGTATCACAATCCCCTACCTGCAACTATACTACAAAGCTGCTTTTATAAAAAGAGCATGGTACTGGCAAAGAAACAGACTTGAGGACCAGTGGAACATATTAGAAGATGCAGAAACAACACCAGACACACTCAGCCATCTCATCTTTGATAAAGGAGCCAAACACCCTCACTGGAAGAAAGATAGCCTCTTTAATAAATGGTGCTGGAAAAATTGGGTTTCAACTTGCCAAAGATTAAAACTAGACCTATATCTCTATCCATGCACTAAACTAAAATTGAAATGGATTAAAGATCTAAATATTAAAATAGAAATGCTGAACCAGCTAGAACAGAGGTTAGGTAGAACTCTTGAAGACATTGGTGTAGGAAAAGATTTTATGATCAAAACCTCAGTTGCCCATGAACTATCAGAAACAATCAACAAGTGGGATCTCTTCTTATTAAAAAGCTTCTGCACAGCAAGAGAAACCACCAGCAGTGTGAAGAGACAACCCACAATGTGGGAAAAAATCTTCACCTGCTGTTCCTTAGACAGAAGCCAACTATCTCGAATCTATACAGAACTTAAAAAGATCAGACCTCCCAAAATTAAAGACCCAATCTGAAAATGGGCATCTGAAATGAGCAGACATTTCTCAGACAAAGAAGTAGAAATATCAAATAAATACATGAAAAAATGTTCAACATCACTGGTCATTCGAGAGATGCAAATGAAAACAACACTGAGATTCCACCTCACTCCAGAAGGAATGGCTGCTATCATGAAATCAACCAATAACAAATGCTGGCGGGGCTGTGGGGAAAGAGGAACCCTGTTCCACTGCTGGTGGGAGTGTAGACTGGTGCAACCACTATGGAAATCAGTATGGAGATACCTTAAAGAACTAGGACTGGAAGTCCCATTTGACCCAGCTATTCCCCTGCTGGGTATCTTCCCCAAAGAATGAAAAAATCATACCTCAGTGATATATGTGCACCCATGTTCATAGCAGCACAATTTGTAATAGCTAAAACTTGAAAATAGCCCAAATGCCCATCAACTGGAGACTGGATAAAGAAAATCTTCTTTTTCTTATAAAATGGAGTACTACTCAGCCATAAAAAATGAGAAATTAGAGATATTTATAGCTAAGTGGATGCACATTGAGGCGATACTCTTAAGTGAAATAAATAGGACACACATATATAAATACCGAATAGTTTGTCTAGTGTGAGAAACTGAAAGTGTAAATAAGGACTAAAAGGTATAATAGATAATAGATAATATGAAATAGGAAAAAAAGTGTCAAAGGGGAAGGGAAAGTGGGTGGTGTAGTGGACAGGAAAGAAGGGAATAGAATTAATATGAGAAAATGGAAAAATGGAAACAAAGTCTTTGTAAATAGGGAGGGATGGGCAGGGGAAGGGGGAAAAATAAGAACCAAGAGAGTTTATGTAAAGGTGCAAATTTCCAATGATGAATGTCATTATATTGTCTACCTAAAATGTACCAATGATTAGAAGGAGTAATTCATAATGCGAAATAGGAAGAAAAGGTCCGAAGGTGTAGGGGCAGTGGGAGGGGCACTGGAAAGGAAAGAAGGGAAAAGAAAAATTATGAGAAATGGGAAAAATGGAAACAAAGTCTTTGTAAATAGGGAAGGGAGGGCCAGGAATGGGGCAAAAATAAGAACCAAGATGCATCATGAAAAGGTACAAGTTCCCAATGAGAAATGTAAATGTGTTGTATACCTAAAATGTACCAATAAAAGAATAAAAAAAAATCCTATAAATATATTCTATTTCTATTGACAAAATTTTAGTACCAAAACCTTTAATTTATTTTCTTAGTTTCTTTTATTTAGCAATATATTCTTCAGATCAGTCTGAAGGAACAGTATGAATTTTCTTTGTTTTGTTTTAGCTGCATAGTATTACCCTGCAAGATGAACACATCAGTATTTTTTTATGACACAACAACATTTCTTTATTGGTGCATTAAGTAAAATGTAGGTTTATGAATACCTATAAATTAAAAGTAGTAATGAGTATAAATGAGTTTTCAATAAATCAGTAACAATCACAATGGGTTTATCGGGTATGGAAATATCTATAATTTTTGTTGGTGACAGTCATAGAAATTGCGAATATTACTGTGGTTTTTATTGTTTAAATTCATTATGGAAAAGGCTAAATTTCAGTTACAGAATAAAAAAAAATTAAAGATGTATTTTTTTTCCTATCCAATATCAGAGACATTTTTTTCCAGGTTAAGAACTTCTGCTCTGAGAAAACAGCAAGAAATTAAACACTGGTGTTGTCCCCACAATGGCAAGAACAATACAGAATAGTTTATTGGCAGCATACACATTTTCTTGGATAGCAGATAAATGAGTTTCCATAATCCCAGAAAATCCAAGTATCTTTATTTATTTATTTTTTGCTTAAATTCTTTTATTGGTACATTTTAGGTACACAATATGTTTACATTTATCATTGGGTGCTTGTACCTGTACATGTAGTATCTTGGTTCTTATTTTTCCCCATTACCTGTGCTCCCTTCCCTATTTACATAGACCTTGTTTCCATCTTTTCCTTTTCTCATAAGTTTTCCTTCCCCTTCCCCTTCCCCTCCCACTTTCCCTATCATTTTGGACCTTTTCTTCCTATTTCAAATTATCAATTATTCATTTTAATCATTTTAATCCTTATTTACAATTTCAGTTTCTTACACCAGAGAAACTATTTGGTATTTACACATGTGTGTCCTATTTATTTCACTTAAGAGTATGGCCTCAATATGTAAACATTTAGCTAAAAATGTCTCTAGTTTCTCATACTTTATGGCTGAGGAGTACTCCATTTTATTAAAAAATGACATTTTCTGTATCCAGTCTCCAGTTGATGAGCACTTGGGCTGTTTCCAAGCTTTAGCTATTACAAACTGTGCCACTATAAACACGGGTGCACATATATCTCTGTGGTATGATTCTTTTAATTCTTTGGGGAAGATACCGAGCAGGGGAATAGCTGGGTCAAATGGGACTTCTAGTCCTAGTTCTTTGAGGTATCTCCATACTGATTTCTCAGTGGTTGTACCAGTCTTCATTCCCACCAACAATGGAAAAGGGTTCCTTTATCCCCACACCCCCACCAGCAAATGTTATTGGTTGATATCTTGATAGCAGCCATGCTTTCTGGGGTGAGGAGAAATCTCAGGGTTGTTTTCATCTGCATCTCTTGAATGACCAGTGATGTTGGCATTTTTTCATATGTTTATTTGCTGCTTTTACTTCTTTGTCTGAGAAATATCTGTTCATTTCAGATGCCCATTTTTGAATTGGGTCTTTGAATTTAGGGGGTCTGATTTTTTTTCTAGATAGTAGTCCTTTGTCTGAGGTACAGCTACTAAGTACTTTTTCCCACATTGTAGTTTGTCTGTTAGTTCTGTTGGTGGTTTCTCTTGCAGTGCAGAAGCTTTTTAATAAGATGAGATCCCAGTTGTTGATTCTTTGGGCTAGTTCCCATACTACTGAGGTTTTTTCATAAAGTCTTTTCCTATGCCAATGTCTTCAAGAGTTCTACCTAACTTATCTTCCAGCAAATTTAGTGTTTCTCTTTTAATGTTGAGATCTTTAATCCACTTTGATTTTAGTTTAGTGCATAGTGGTTGATATGGGTCTAGTTTTAATCTTTGGCAGGTTGAAATCCAGTTTTTCCAACAAAATTTATTAAATAGGCTATTTTTCCTCCAATAAGTGTGGTTGGCTCCTTTGTTGAAGATGAGATGGCTGAGTGTGACTGGCATTGTTTCTGCATCTTCTAATCTGTTCCACTGGTCCTCATGTCTGTTTCTTTGCCAGTACCATGCTGTTTTTATCATGGTAGTTTGTAGTATAGTTGCAGGTAGGGGATTGTGATACCCCCTACCATGTCTCTGTTACCTAGAATTGCTTTTGCTATTCTGGGTCTCTTCTTATTCCAAATGAATTTTTGGATTGTTTTCTCAAGGTCCATGAAGTATGCTGCTGGGATCTCAATTGGAATTACACTGAACCTGTATAGCAGTTTTGGAAGTATGACCATTTTCACTATATTAATCCTTCCTACCCAGGAGCAGGGGATGTCTCTCTTTTCAGAGTGCTATAGTTTTCAGAGAAGAGGTCTTTGATTTCTTTCGTTAGGTGGATTCCTAGGTATTTCAGTTTTTTGGATGCTATTGTGAAAGGAATTCTTTGTCCTATTTCTCTCTCAATGAGTCTGTCATTCATGTAGAGGAAAGGTATTGATTTTTGTGTTGACCTTGTAACCAGCTACTTGACTGAATGTGGTTACTAAGTCTAGAAGACTTTTGGTGGAGTTCTTGGGATCTTCTGTGTAGAGTATCATGTCATCTGCAAATAATGACAATTTGACTTCATTTCTTATCATTATTCCTTTTATTTCTTTCTCTTGCCTAATTGCTGTGGCTAATGTTTCCAGAACTATATTGAACAACAGTGGTGATAGTGTCTTGTTCCTGATTTTAGTGTGAAGGATTTCAGTTTTGACCATTTAGTAAGATATTGGCTGTTGGTTTTTCATAGATGGCTTTTATCAGTTTGAGGTAGAGACCATCTATTCCATTTTTTTGTAGGGTTTTTATCATAAACACATGTTGGATTTTGTCAAATGCTTTTTCTGCATCTATGGAGACAATCATATGGTTTTTGTCCTTGGCTCTATTGATATAGAGTATTACATTGATTGATTTGCATATGTTGAACCATGCCTGCATCCCTGGGATGAATCCCACTTGATCATGGTGAATGATCTTCTTGATGATCTGCATTCTATTTGCCAGGAACTTATTAAGGATTTTTGCATCCATGTTCATTAGTGAGATTAGCCTATAGTTCTCCTTTTCAGTTGGGTCATTCTCTGCTTTGGGGATCAAGATGATGCTTGCTTCTAGGAATGAATTTGGGAGTATTGCTTCCCTTTCAATTTCATTGAAGAGTTTAAACAGTAGTGGCAGCAGTTCCTCTCTAAATGTCTTGTAGAATTCAGCAGTGAAGCCATCAGGGCCTGGGCTTTTCTTAGTTGGTAAGTTTTTAATTATATTTTCAATTTCATTGGTTGATATTGGGTTGTTTAGAATTTTTAGGTCTTCTTTGTTTAACTTTGGAAATTCATATGTATGTAGGAATCTGTCCATTTCTTCTGTGTTTTCCATCTTATTGGCGTATATGTTCTGGAAGTAGGTATTGATGATCCTCTGGATTTCTGCTGGGTCTGTTGTAATTTCACTCCTAATTGCATGGATTTGGGCCTTTTCTTTCCTTTTTCTGATAAGCTTGGCTAAGGGTTTGTCAATTTTGTTGATTCTTTCAAAGAACCAACTCTTGGCTTCATTGATTTTTTGTATCATTCTCTTAGTCTCCATTGCACTGATTTCTCCTCTGATCTTTATAATGTCCTCCCTTGTATCAGCTTTGGTTTTGTCCTGCTCCTCTTTTTCTAGAAGGTTGAGGTTCAGCATCAGATTGCTGAATTGGGCTTGTTCTGTTTTCCTAATATGCGTATTTACTGCTATGAATGTCTCTCATAAGACTGCTTTCATTGTGTCCCATAGATTCTGATATGTTGTATTGTCATTGTCATTTAATTGAAGGAGCTGTCTGATTTCTTCTTTAATTTCTTCTGTGACTCATTGGTTATTCAAAAGTGTGTTGTTCAATATCCACATGTTTATGAAATTTTTCCAGTTTCTTTTGCTATGGATGTCCAATTTCATCACACTATGGTCTGATAATATACAGGGGATAACTTCAATTTCTTTGCACTTACTTAAACATGTTCTATGTGTGAGTATGTGGTCTATTTTGGAGAATGACCCATGTGCAGCTGAGAAGAATGTGTATTCTGATTTTGTGGGGTGGAAGACTGTGTAAACATCTGTTAAGTTCATTTGTTCAAGAGTTCGATTGAGTTCTAGTATTTCATTACTTATTTTTACTCTGGTTTATCTGTCTATTTGTGACAGTGGGGTGTTGAGGTCCCCCACTACAATTGTATTAGTGTATATATATGATTTTTCATGTCTGTTAGTATTTGTTTTATATAGTTGGGTGCACTAGTGTTTGATGCATAGATATTTATGATTGTCATCTCCTCCTGTTGGATTGTTCCCTTTACAAGGATGTAGTGTCCTTCTTTCTCTCTCTTAATCAGTGTTGGTTTGAAATCTACTTGATCTGCAAAGAGGGTAGCTACTCCTGCTTTTTTCTGGGTTCCTGTCACATGGAGTATTGTTTTTCACCCTTTAACTTTCAGTCTATGAGTTTCCTTTTGAATTAAGTGTGTTTCTTGTATGCAGCATATTGTTGGATATTGCTTCTTCCACCCTCCCCCCATTAACTTTATTGGTACATTTTAGGTATACAATACAGTTACATTCATCATTGAGATCTTGTACCATTACATGAGTCCCTTGGTTCTTATTCTTTTCCCCTTCCCTTGACCTCCCTTCACCCCCTCCACCCTTCCCTATTTGCAAAGATTTTGTTTCCATTTTTTTCTCTTCTCATATTTTTTCCTGTCCCTTTTTTCCCCTTCCCCTACCCCTTCCAATTACCCTGTTCTTTTAGACCTTTTCTTCCTGTTACACAATATCAGTTATACATTTTTTCAACTACAATATCAAGATCTAGGAGACATTAACACAGATTTTATAGAATTTAAAAGGATATAGAAAGCATACTATAAAAATCTTTTTTGAAATAAATTTGACAACTTCTAAGAAGTACCTTGGAAGACAAATTAATGAAACTAACTCTGGAGGAAATATAAAATTTGAATAGCACCTATTAAAGAAAGTATATTCCTAGCTTGAAAACCTACCTATATGACAACAGCTGGCTCATAAACATTGTAACTGATAAATTATATCAAACAATTAAAGCAGAAAAAAGAAGGAAGACTTCTCCCCTCATTTTAGGAAATCAACACTGTGCTAATACTAAAACTGGATAAAGATAATAGAAGAAAAAAGTATGAATATAGATAGAAATTTGTTTAACAAAACAAACTATTGGAAGACAGATCTGGCAGGATGTAGAAAGTGGTTTTGTTATAGGGATGGCAGTGTTCCTTCAGCATTGGAAGATCCACCCCCAAAAGTCATCATTTTAACAGAGGAAAGGAAAAAGCCATATGATCCTGTCACTAGTTGGAGAAAAAGTATTGGACCAAATTCTACAGCTGTTCATGGTAAAAGCTATCAGGAGACTAGAAGCAGAACAGAAACTTCTCAATAGATTAAAGACATGTACTCCATATTTCCAGCGAGAACGCCTTATATAAATGGAGAAGATACAATGCTTTCTCCTTAAGGTGGGGAACAAGGGCAGATATGCTTACTCTTTATCTGTCCATTAAACTTTGAAACCTAGTCCCCACCAAGATAGTCTGGCAAGAAAATGACACAACTAGGATAGGATTGGCATGGCAGAAGCAAAATCTTTATATGTAGATGAAATGATAATCTACAGAGAAAATACTAAGAAACCTCTAGGAGCCCCTAGAACTTGTACTTGAATTTAGCAGGTTTAGAAAACAGAATGTATATATAAAAATTCAGGTCTGTGTATACTTGCTATAAAGGAAGAATTGGATATGGAAATTTAAAAGTTATGTAGGAGTACAAAGGACTTAGAAAAGTTAAAAGCATAAAGAAAAACAAAAACAACCATGTTGGAAGATGTTTAGCACCCAATTTTAAGACTTCTTCTAAAGCTACATTAATCAAGGCAGTGTTGGTGTAAGGAAAGCCATATAGATCATTTGAATAAAACAGAGAATCTAGAAATAGAATCACACATATATGGTCCACTGAGTTTTGAAAGATTATTTAACATTAGCATTTTATAGAATATAAACTCAATTCAAGAGCCAAGGAAGAGATAGTGTTTTCAGCTTATGGCACTAGAACACTTGGTATCTGTATATAAAAAATTAACCTCAACCCTTTTTTTCCATACATGAAAATAATTTGAAGGGATCTATGTTCCTAAATAAGAAAGCCTAAAAGTATAAAACTTTAAGAAGAAATTAGAAGGGAAAATATTTATGAATTCAGGGTAGGCAAGAACTACCTAGGATACAAAAAACATGATGTATAAAAGAAAAAAATTGATAAATGAGATTCCATCAAAATTTAGAACTTTAAATGACATCATTAAAATGAAAAGTAGTCCTTTAGCAGACCATATTTACAATACATATAACCTATGAGCAGAATATATAAAGAATGCTTATAGCTCATTAATAGACAACCCAATTAAAAAGTAGACATAAGAAGATGATAAATAGCCAGTATAGCACAAGGAAAGTTGTGCAATCCTAGAATCAGAAAAATACTAATCAGGACAATAATAAGATTGAATTATACACTCATTAGGGAGATGAAGTCAAAAGTTTTAAAAGCCTTGTCATGACTTTTTCTTTTTGTTGGATTCTCCCCCTTTGAGTTTAATTTGTCACGCCCAACAGATTCATTCTGCTGGGCTTCCTAGGGTTGTGATCCTCACTGTCTTTTCCTAGGGTATTGTCTAAAATTTTTTGGAGTGCCAGTTTGGTATTCATGAAGTTCCTGAGGTGCTCTTTGTCATGAAAGTATCTTATTTCTTCATCAATTTTGAAAGATAGTTTTGCAGGGTATATCAATCTGAGTTGGAGGCTGTTTTCCTTTAGGGCTTGAAATATATCACTCCAAGCTCTTCTTGCCTTGAGGGTTTGCACTGAGAAGTCTGCTGTGATTCTGATGGGCTTTCCTTTGTATGTGATTCGTTTCTTTTCTCTCACTGCTTGTAGAATTTTATTCTTCTGTTGGATTTCTGGAATCCTAACTATTATATGTCTATGTGTAGATTTTTTTTTTATTAAGGCTAGCTGGAGTCCTATATGCCTCACTTATCTGTATGTCAAGTTCTTTTCCCCTGCTTGGGAAGTTTTCTGCCATCACTTCTGTGAACAATTTTTTTTTTTTTTAATGTCATCTGCACTCTCTCCTGTTTGTTCATTGACTCCAATCAGTCTTATGTTATTCTTCTTTTGGATGGTCTAGCAGCTGCTGGATTGATTTCTCATGGTCCCTTACAATTTTAAAGCAATTTTTCTTTTCCTTCTCACTAATTACAATATTATCTTCTATATGTGAAATTCTATCCTCACATTGGTTCATTCTGCTGCACAGACTTTTGATGGAGTTTTTAAGCTCTTGGAAATCTGTTTGTATCTCTTTTATGGATTCCATTTGTTTTCTATGTTGGGATTCCATTATGTTCCTCAGATCCTCTATTTTTTTAATCTGTGTCCTCTCTAGATTTATTAATCATGTCTTGCACCATGAACAAAGTCTTTGCTGTTATCTGAGTAATTATTTCTGATTTCATTTTTCCCAGATCCTCTTTTGTTGCCAGTTCAGAGAGTCCAGGTGGCTGAGTGTCAGATTGCTCCATCTTATTTCACTTTGGGGTTGCTGTAGGTGATGTGGAACTCTGTTTCTGAGGCTTGTTTATGTGTTTTCTCATTTCCACGGGGCAGAGGTGCTTCTGGTGCCTACTGGGCTCACCTTCTCTCCCCTAGGAGCTTGGAATTGCAGAAGTGGATCTTCCTTCCAGGTTCTGGGACTGGCTCAGCTTCTGTGCCCTCAGAGCTTGGGATGGTGATGGGGGAGCTTCCTTCCGGGTGCTGGGTCTGGCTCACCTTCTCTGCCCTAGGAGCCTGGGATGGAGGCGGAGAGCTTCCTTCCATGTTCCGGGACAGGCTGAGCTTCTCTGCCCTAGGAGCCTTGGATTTTGCTTCTTGACCCATTCTGCCAGTCTGTTTCTTTTGATTGGTGAATTGAGACTATTAACATTGATGGTTATAACTGAAGTGTATTGACTTGTCATTGTCATGACTTTTTCTTTTTGTTGGGTTCTCCTCCTTTTCATTTAATTTCTTGTCATGCCAAATGGGTTCATTCTGCTTTGCTTTCTGGGGTTGTGATACTCAATGTCTGTTCCTGGGATATTGTGTAAAATTTTTTGGAGTGGGGTATTCCCAAAGTTCCTAAGGTGCTCTTTGTCATGAAAGTATCTTATTTCACCATCAATTTTGAAAGATAGTTTTGCAGGGTACATCAATCTGGGTTGGAGGCTGTTTTCCTTTAGGGCTTGGAAAATATCACTCCAAGCTCTTCTTGCCTTGATGGTTTGTGTTGAGAAGTCTGCTGTGATTCTGATGGGCTTTCCTTTGTATGAGATTTGTTTCTTTTCTCTGACTGCTTGTAGAACTTTGTTCTTCTGTTGTGTTTCTGGAATCTTAACAATTATATGCCTATGTGTAGGGTTTTTTTTGAACAAGGCTCTTTGGAGTCCTATATGCCTCACTTATCTGTACGTCAAGTTCGTTTCCCCTACTTGGGAAGTTTTCTGCCATTACTTCTGTGAAGAGGCTTTTTTAATGTCATCTGCACTCTCTCCTGTTTCTTCACTGACTCCAATCAGTCTCATGTTATTCTTCTTTGCATCATCTAGCTGCTGCTGGTTTGATTTCTCATCTTCCCTTACAATTTTGAAGCAATTTTTCTTTTCCTGGTCATTAATTGCAATCTTATCTTCTATATCTGAAATTCTGTTCTCACATTGGCTCATTCTGTTGTGTAGACTTTCAATGGAGTTTTCATGTCCTGGAAATCTATTTGCATCTGTTTTATGAATTCCATTTGTTTTCTATGTTGGGATTCCATCATATTCCTGAGCTCCTCTCTAGATTTATTAATCATGTCTTGCACTAGGAGCACAATTTCTCCTGTTATCTGAGAATTTCTTTCTTTTTTTTTTTTGGTACTGTGGATCAAACCCAGGTCCTTGCACTTCAAGGCAGGCAGCAGAGCCACTGAACTAAATCCCTGGCCCTGAGAAATTATTTCTGATTTCATTTTTTCCAGATCCCCTTTTGTTGCCAGTTCAGTGGTGTCCAGGTGGTTGACTATCAGAGTGTTCCATTTCATTTCCCTTTGGGGTTGCTGTAGGTGATCTGGAAGTCTGGTTTTGAGACTTATTTACGTGTTTTCTCCTTTCGACTGTGGGGCGGGCGTTGCTGTTGGCCCCCATGTGGCTCACCTCCTCTGAGCTGGGAGAGGTGGGACAGAAGGTGTCCCAAAAGCCCTTTCCTTTGGTCCGGGAGTGGCAGGAGGGATGGTGGCTGGGAAGCCCCTTCCTCTGAACCAGGAGCAGTGGGTCGGCTGCTCAGAAGCCCCTATCTCTGGGCCGGGAGTGGCGGGATGGATGGCAGCCTGGAAGCCCCTTCCTCTGGGCTGGGAGCAGTGGGAGGGATGGTGGCCAGGAAGCCCCTTCTCTGGACCAGGAACAGTGGGACAGCAGCTCAGAAGCCCCTACCTCTCTGTCCTTGCAATCTTCTAGCACAGTTTTTCAGAACATGGGCTTTCCATTTCAATTTTGCCTTTACATAATCTCGATACTTCTATTTCTTCATCTATAAAATGCAAATAATAGTAACTTTCATGGGTGATGGTGAAGATCAAATAGCATAAAATATACTATATTCTTTTTTTTTGGTCTTTTTTTTTTTGGTATCAGGGATCGAACCTGGGTCCTTGTGCTTGTGAGGCAGGTGGCTGAACCACTGTGCTAAATCTCCAACTATGTTTTTAGAATAATGATTTGCACAAAAGGAACTAGCTGTAAATGTTACCTTTAAATATATAATTATATTTTCCTTTATATTAATTTACATCGGGATTAATATAATTTTAGATTTTAATATTGTTAATATAATTAATACTGTTATAATATCATCTCATATTACAACCTGACTTTTTATTTGCTGTACTTCAGTAGTTATCCCCAAACCAAGTGGCTTATAACATCATTTTTTCCTTCAAATTTTATAGGTCAGGAATCTGGTTACTATACATTTGAGTCCTCTGCTTCAGGGTTGCTCACTAAGACTGAAATCCAGGTATTAGTGGAGGTTCATTATGTTCAAGGTTTACCTGGGGAAAGATCTATTTCCAAGCTCACTCATGTGATAGCACAATTGGATCCTTACAGGGTGTTGGCTGAAGTATTCCCTTACATTCTTGACTGGTGGGCTTCTGCAAGGTGGTTGCTTGCTTTAAGATGAGCAAGAAATGAACACAGGAGAGAGTGTAAATGATATAAAAGGCTTGGACTTTTATAATTTTATCTTAGTTGTAACATCCCAACACGTCTGCTCATATTCTATGCATTATACACAAATTATTAAGTACAGGAAACACACAAGGGGAGGAGATTCTACAAGACAGAGAAACAAGAAGGGGAGGGTTATTAACACTCAATTTAGAAGCAGCAAACAGTCTTCATCCCCCAGGTTTTCATAGCTCAAGATAAAAAGGAAAAGCAGAGATGTAAGGGAATGATAAAAATATACAGTGAATATTTAAATGTTTTTAAAATTATTATAGTAAAAGACACATTGCCATTAATTTCCCTCAAAATACTCCCTCTCAAAAAAATAATACTCCCTCTCACTTCAAACACATTGTGCTTGCCACTTTCTGAAGCAGTTCTTGAATTCCTCTTTCATGAGTGTCTTTCTTTATGAGATGTGATAAAAAAAAATATGGTGAATACTGCTGCTGCCATGTTCCACCCAACTTGGAAAGGTAGGCTTGTAAAAACATTACAGTGTGTGTTTTTTCTCTTTATTCACTAGATCTAGCACCATATGACTTCTGGCTCTTCCCCAAAGTCAAAATCATCACAGAAAGTACATGTTCTAAATGGATTTAGGACATCAAGACAGCCACAACAGCACAACTAAAGACATGAAAGAGAACTTTCAGAAGAGCTTCAAAAATGGCAAGAATGATGAGATGAATGTGTTTGAATTGAGAGGGAGTATTTTAAGGGAGATTGATGGGAATGGGGTTATTTTATTGTAATAAGTTTTCTAAATTGAAGTATTCATCATATTATGCGTACTATCTGAGATAAGGACAATATTGGTAATAAATTATGTTCCAATTTGAGATAAAGATAAATATCCTGTTTGCCTAATTTTCTTTACACTAAAAACATAAGTTTCAAGATAGCAATAAGCCAGAGCACATTTGAAGCTGATCCAGCTATACATGAAGACTATGACGCAGGTGTCAGCTGAGCTGTAAATAACAACTTGGATATCACTGCAAAATTATTTAAATTGCATAAATCATTCCATTCTTGGAAGCATTTTGATTTGGCTATGATGGGGGTGGATAATTCTGGGAGAGAAAAGAAAACATTTCATTAAAGACTGAAAATGCATTCAATGTAAGTAAATAAATGGCAGTATGTTTCACTTTCAGTAGATACCAGAGTACTTTTCTGTCTTTAGGAAATCTGTCAGGGAGAACCATTCATTTAAGAAAATGAATAATCTATTAATGGCTTTGATATGGTGAAGACCTGTAGAGAATATAAAATACTTATTTTTATGTGAAAACAAAATTGTAAATGGTTCTAATATTTAAATGCAAGCAAACAGATTTCTCAAACTAGAAAGGAAAATATTTTTGTAGTTTTGAAGAGACAGTGCATTTCTGTATACATAAACTCAGAATATATATTAAATAAGATAATCTTAGGTTTTAGTATTTAAAAAATTTAAAATTTCTGCATGGCAAAAATGGTAAAAGTTAATGCAAACTGTTAAATAATACTTAAGTGTGAAAAATATTTGCCACATTTATAACTGTTGACTTGATAATTTCTGGAATATAAAATAGTTCTACATATCACTAAGAGTCAAAGAGAAAATGGCCAAAAATATTTAAAATATGGTTTTGAAGAGAAAATAGTTGACTTCCAATATGAAAAAATGCTCAGCATCATTCATAATACGAGAAATGCACATTGAAATTATAAGTAGTAATATTTTCCATCTGTTAGATTGCAAAATTGCTGAATAGGGGGCAAGTACAGAAAAATAAGTACTTCTAAGTTACTGGTAAGACAATAAATCAGCACAAATTTTTAAAAGGATGATTTGTCAATATCTATCTTAAACTTCAAATATTCACTAATTCCTCCTAATTCATCACTTCATCTTCTGAGTACAGTATTTATTCCACTCACATGAGCACAAAGGATATTCATAGCAGAATTATTTAAAACATAAAATACTAAAATTAATATAAAATAAATATCAACAAATGATATTGATGTGAAAAATCATAATGTATCATTAAAATGGAATATTATTTGGTCACTAAATATAATTAGACAAATATCAATAAATAAAAAAGGAATGATCTCTATGACATATTGTTAACTTTTAAAAAACTGAGGTGCAAAACAATGTTATATCACTTTATAAACAATAAAAGGCATACATGCACACATATTTGTTTATGCATAAACTATCTCCAATGATACACAAGAAATAAAAATAATTGTCTCTGCAAAGAGGAATTGGGGCTTAGAGGGCAAGGTGAAAGGTAGGTTTGCTTTTCATTGTATGATTTATGTTTTATTTCACTATTTATATGCATTTTCTTTTTCTTTTCTTTTTTTTTTGTTTTGGTGTTATTTTTTTCTTTTTTTGGCACCAGGGATGGAACTCAGGATCTTGAGCTTGCAATGTAAGCAACCAAACCACTGAGCTAAATCCCCGGCCTGTGTATGCATTTTCCATTCAAAATAAATATAAAATAATTTCAAAAATTAAAAAATTAGATACCAACAAGCACAATCAATACCATGACAAACCTACCCAATAAGAAAATAGCTTAAAACTTAATTCAAGTGATTTTCAAAGAATGGTGATTTAGACACAGAGCCTCACATTTAGTTTCATGAGAATTTGGTGGTGAATTAAAAAGTATTTTTATTATCTTAACTCATCTCTTCTGAACAAAATTAGAATTAATAAAAGTCAGAAAGTTTAGTAGAATAAGTTATTAATTCTTATGAAATCTGATTTTGTTATGCTGCTTTTAATTAATTAATTTCTTTCAATATTATGTATTGCAAACATTCCAGTGCCTGGTAAAGTGCTAGGGGTTTAAAAAGATTAAAGCACAGTTCTTGTTATAGACAGAAGGAGAAAGAAACATATGTGCTTGTTTTACTACTTCTTACACTGTGTGCATTTGTTCTCTATTTTTCATGGTCTGCTCACAACTAACTCTAAGTAATGAAATAAAAAATGTTTATGATTAAGTATAATGTGAAGAATAAAGTAAACATCTATATATGTGTTCTATGGAAACAAATAATTGACTAAATAAATATATGGAGAAAGTTTGGCTCTTTCTCATAACTATATCCCCACTAGTAAATGTAAAAATAATGGAACTAAGAAAATCTCACTGGGCAAACACCATAGTAGTACTTGCTGCATACAAAAATTGTGGATGGATAGTGTGAAATTAGTGAGTGGAGCCATGATGGAAAATGGGACATATGAAGAAACATAGTAACTGTGCATTAGAGAATTCTGACAGACAGAATGTTCCCATGTGACTAAAATTAATATCACTACCAATAAGAATTATTTTTATATACCTGGTGGTATGATGCCAGAGAAAGGAACACCCTCACATCTGGAACAATACTGCCAAAGATGTATAATCAAAAGCATTAGACAAACCCAAATTGACAGTTGTTCTGCAAAATAATTGGGTAGAATCCTGTAAAAAATGTCAAAGTCATGAAAGACAGATTGGAAACAGCTAAGACATATGATAAAATTCAATGTGAGGATTCCGAATGATCTTGGAAGGGGAATAGAATATTAGTTAAAAATTGAAAAAATTTTAGTAGAGTTTGAAGATTAATGTTGTATTCAGTTAATAGCTTTTATTTTTCTGATTCAATAAGTATAGTCATGTAAAATGTTACCATTTGGTGCAATCAGGTGAAAAATATACAAAAACTCTGAATTGCTTTTGAAATTTTGGGGTAAGCCTAAATCATTCCAAACTTCAAAAAAATAGAGACTGCTGTTCCTTACCTCAGGTTTTAGTTAACTCAGAGGACACTGATTATTGTCACAGCAACTTGGCTACTGCTACTGCAGGGAAAAATCCAATTTTAGTTACTTATGGTGAACAGGCCAAGTCCAATTTAAGGAAAGAGATTTCCAAATCTTAGGTGACTCATTTCCTTGTGTAAGACTATGTCTTTTAGGAAAGGTGCTTTACTAAATAACCACCTGAATCTTGAGATATAACCATGAGCGCTTTCATGAAAAGACAAAAGAGTATTCCTGAAAGTTCAAATAAAAAGTTTACTTTTTCTTTGTCTCTAGATTTCTATTTTTCCTTTGGACTGAGTAGGCTAAAATATCACTACAATTACAGACCATTTTACAGTGGTATGAAAGAGGTAGTGCAAGAGAACACAGAATAAGATTCACAAATAGTATAGATCAATGACTTTGCAGTAATTACTCTCTTGTGTAAAACACAGTATTAAACTTTGACTCATTCTTTTAATATCACACACCAAGCTTTCCTAGGATCCAGAGCTTCAGAAGAATAGGACAGAAAAGAAAAGACTGCTTGTGACAATGAATTCTTTGTTATCTAATTTAAGAGAGAAAAATACCTATACAAAGTGACAAGATTAAATACAAAACAATATATTACAATTCCACCCCAGTTAAGTGAAATTCTGCTACCAGACCATTAATTAACTTTTCTCCTTCCTAGTTTCACATTATAGAAGAATTCCCAAATGAAGGTTTTTTGGAGAGAGGAGGGGATGATGCACAGCACAAAATACCAGGACCCTGCTGGATCTGCACCTGCCTGCACCCTGGCCACCTCTCCTATCATTCACCTCTGGATTTGCCCTGCTCAGCCCCTCTGGCCTCCTTGGTCTTCTTCAAACAGCATTAACAAGACCCAGCAGCTC
Source organism: Heterocephalus glaber (assembly GCF_053883595.1). Taxonomy (NCBI): domain Eukaryota; kingdom Metazoa; phylum Chordata; class Mammalia; order Rodentia; family Bathyergidae; genus Heterocephalus; species Heterocephalus glaber. Next base: position 29,139,928 of record NW_028258344.1, on the reverse strand, counting down.
TGAGAAGTTTGTGCTTGCCTCTCTTTCAGAGTTGTCTCCCTGCCTTATTTTCGTGTTCACTATTGCATGCTTCAGGTTTCTGCTGCAATGTCAACTTCCCCAAGGTCTTCCCTGAACATCCAGTGTCAAACACTGGGCTCATCTCCACAGACTCTGTTCTGCTTACCTCACTTCATTTTTCTCCATAGCTCTGAACATTATCTAACCCATTAGACATTTAGGTGCATTTGTTTATTGTCTGTCTTCCACCCTTCTAGAAAGTGAAAACTATGAGAGTAAGAACACCATCTGGTTGTTTATTTCTCATTGCTGTATCTCAAAGCCTAGAATGTTTTGGTGCATAGTACTGTTCAGTAATTATTTGTTGAATAAATGAATGGACATACGTCATCTATTTATCTAAATAGCTTATAGCCTTTGTAATTCCCAATACCTATGTGTATAATCTGTTCATCTACTAAACAAATTAATGTATTCTGCTCCTCTTTTGCATCATTCTGTGTATTATATTCTCCTGTTGGACACTAAGATTTCTTAAGGCAAAGGCTATTTATCATTAGGGAACAAGTACACAATAAATATTGGAATAATGAATAAATTTGACCTTAATAACCCAGGCTGAAAGCATGACAGGAACCAAAATTCCCCAAAAGACTCAAGCCATTTATTATATTTTATTGCCCAAGGCAATAAAATATATTTTAGATATGTTTCAACAAGGAAACAACTGGAAGTATTTTGTAAGCTCGAAATCCAATCAGCTGGTACAATGCCTTTTCTGGACATTGTAACTTAGCTGAGATAAAGACTCATTGGAAAAAAAGAAATGAATCTTATTTCCATTAAACTAGGGAAATGAAACAAAACAGGCAAAGTAGTATCAAAAACATTAAAGATATTCAATTGGAAACAGGAGTTAACTCTAGTTGCAGAAAGAAAAATTACTTTATTTGTTATGGTGATGTATGTGCATTATGACTTTTAGCCTCCTGTGAAATTTGTGACTGCCTTTGCCTTGATTTCTATTCATCCTTGTTTCCAAAAGTTCAGTGTGTGATGGGATCGGTGACTAGGTGGTTGAACCAAGTCTTACTGGCCCAAAACGGACAGAGCAAGGAGAGCTTAGAGAATCCCAGAAAAGTCTGGACAGGCAGATGGTGCTTAGTGGAATGTCAAAGAAGGATAAAGGAAGTGACTTGGGAAATGTAGCATGAGAAGTCAAATAAGGGTCTTAGTGCTTATTATTCAGTAGGGCAGAGCACATGAGCAAGGAGTCCAGCTTAGCATTCAAGAACAGGACTCTTGTTCCTAGGAGGATTGTTTCAAACTTTAAGCTTTGTAGCATGACTAATCCTTTAGTCACAGAGAAAATTAATCTGTGCAAATCACCTGATGGTCCAGATATGGAGGAACAAGACAATTGGGAATCTGGTCATAAAGAGTGGCAGAGCAAAAGCCAATTTCATTTCAGATCAGTTTGTATAGATGACTCAAGATCTCTAACTGAGAAGGGTGCTTGTTCTCAGTGGATGGAATAGAGTTAATCTAGTTGGTGAGGCTCCCTCTTCCCTATTTGGAAAGGGCTGGGCAAAGTAGTGGCAGGAATATGTCCTTTAAAGAAAGATCAAGGGCACAGGCACTGTTTGGAGGTCTTCCCACCTTGTCCTTATGGATTCCAGCTTTCTCACTGTAGGAATTAGTTTTAGGCCTACTCAAATTTCATTTATCTTATATATTAAAGACATTCTGATTATCTTGGGAAGAACAAAATAGGATAAGAGCCTGAATATTGGAATTCTTTTTCCTAACATTTGCTTTCTTCATGTTAATGGGCAGGTGTTGGAGCCAAAATGAAAAACCCACTAATTTGTGAAATGAAAGATTTTGGGTGGAATTAGTTCAATGGACTGTGCATTTGGATAATTGCACTAGGCTCTGCTTTATTTAAGTACTGCCCACACAGACTATGTAATGTCAACTGTCATGAGAAAAATGTCCCTTCTCCCACAATAGGATGATTACAGAGTTCTTGAAATAAACATTGTATCAATGTTAAGAGTAGAGGATGAAAAATGAGGACATAGTTAGGGATATTAGAAAAAAATATAAGATTTTAAGTGTGTAGTTTTATGCATGTTTTAAAATAAAAGAACTATTAAAAGGAAATAATAACTATCTCTAGGTATAAACATAGCCAGATTTCTGCTCCTAATTTAGGAGAAATTAAGCACCAAACATGTTGATATTGGCAGTTTAAGAATAGAGAACCAGGGCTGGGGATTTAGCTCAGTGGTTCTGCCACCAGCCTTGCAAGCGCAAGGTCCCGAGTTTGATCCCTGGTGCCAAAAAAAAAAAAAAAAAAGAATAGAGGACCAAAGGAGAAAAAGACAAAAGTAAAAGAAAACTTTAAAAATTAAAAAAAGAAGAAGAAAAAGAAGAGGAGGGAGGAGGAAGAGGAGGAGGAAGAGGAGGAGGAGGAGGAGGAGATGATAAAGGAGCAGAAGAAGAGGAAGGGGGAAAAGAAGAGGAAGGCTGGAGGGAAAGAAAACAAGACATCCCAGAAGACCAGATTGGGGGTCACGACTAAATGCAGCTTAGAAGGAGGCCATTGTGCAAGTCTGATGGATGAGTCTAAACCAGCAAGGAGGCAAAGCCAGTTAGGCCATTCATTAGCCTGAGCCCAGCTCAAACAGAATATGATGTAATGACCCAAAGCAGAGAGTAATGATATTCTGATGACCCCAGAGTAAAGTTTCCCTAAAATACCTGGGACATCCTGAGGGTGCTGACTTGAGGTGAATGCATCTATTACCACAATTCCAAATCAAGATGTTTCCTTTTATAGGTTTAAATGAATAGATAAGATCTTGGAGTTAGTTGTTTTTTATAATTAAAATTTTCTTTTTAGCTTCTTATGTTAATATCAAGAAAAATAATTAAATTCTCATGCTTAAATAATTTAAAAAGCACACTTCCAAAACCATAAGAGATTTGTGTTTGTACATTGTGAAGATTTAACCTCATTTCCTCTTCTCATAAGCCAAATATTCTGTTATTCTTGTTTTCTGCACCAGCAACTCCCTAGCTCTTTAACTTATCTTTTAATTCAAATATTTTTCTTTTTCTAATCTTTTTTTGTTCATTTAGCCAAGGCTATTTGCTGATAATTACTGTATTTTCCCTTTTACATATCATCCTTTTTCTTTCTCTGAATCAATCTTTCCCTCATCATTATTGTTACTTTACAAAAACAGTTCTTGCTTTTCTCTAAAGATCTGGCATACTAAAAGCATAACCATTAATTTCCTCATCCATGGAGTTGTGTTTTATGTCCTGGCTCCTTTCTAAGGATGAACATGTTTTGCAATAATAGCTTCATGGAATCTGTTTTTATAAGATATTATGAGCCACTTGTGCTGGGGGTGGGTATCTGACTCATTGAATTCTCTGGCTTCTTTACTTCTAAAAATCCCTCTATTAATTAAGTTAGTATCATCCTAATTCTGAAATCATATGTTACTTTCATTTTTAAAGATAAATTTATTTTGGAAAAAAGCAAGTAGACACAAAATTCTTAAATTTATTTATATAAATGCTAAACAAAAATGTGAGAAAAATAAATGGTGAATCATTTGCTGCTTTTCCTAATTCTGAGACTTTTTTTATTACTAATTAAGTGGAGTTCAATCCATTTGCTTTTGAAACTCTATGAGTTTCAATAACACAACAAGAGGCAGGAGCTTTTTCCAACTATATGTTACAACTGTCTCAAGGTGATGCACTATAGTGGCTTTGGAGTCATCTAAATTCTTTATTTTATCTTACAAGTGCATGTGCCCTTAAATACATTCTCTAATCTTTTTGATTCGGTTTTCTCATTTTTAAAACAATATGACAACAGCACTACCTTCTGGGTCATCGAGAGTATTCTGTGAGCTATTACTAGTACTCTATGTAAGATATACAACACAGACTCAGTAATAGTCTGTGGGTGATACAGTCCCTTCACAACCAGCAGAACTTTATATTATGCATCCTAGCAAACATTCAACCAACAAAGATATTCTTAAATGTTTATTCCTTTGAAAAAGCATTAAGACCTAATAACAGACTTTCAGTGTCACATTCCTCTTTGTTCTTTGAAAAAAAATTATTAAGACTTCATCATATTTTCAAATGTACATATATTTTTCACATTAAATATTTACTTGTGAGCAAAAGGTCCCTTCTTTCCTGTATATCATAAAACAATCCCCAAGAAACAAATGCTCCAACTAATGCATGTTGGCAGTTGGGGGAGGGGCCGAGACCATAAAATACAGTACTAGGATGTAAAGAAAGTCAGTAAATCTGAAATATTAAGAAACAAGAGTGAAATGGTCCCTAACCCCTGACTAGTGAGCACTCTCCCCCTTTTTTTCTTACTTATTCTCATAAATGACACAGTTTTAATTTTTTAAATTAAGATCTGTGATCTTTTTTCCTTCCTCCAACTTTATCTACAAAACAAATACTTTTTAATAAATGAGTAATTTAAAGCACTTTAAAATTAAACTCTTCTCTGAATTAAAAAAAAGCTTATATGTACATCCTATTTTTCCAGGTCATTCATTCTCTAGCTGCCTAGTTAAATGAGGATAGGAGATCTAGTTAATACTGAGCTTGAATTTCCCCTTTCCTCAAGGTGAAGGAGGTTAAGTTAGAAATCATAGTTAGCTCTTGCATCAGGGACAAAGAGCTACAGAATAAAAAAATACTTAACAGTATAGCTTTTATTTCTCCCTTAGAAAACAAGAAAAAAAATGGAAGTAATTCATAGCACCAACTTCAATGCAGAAAACTCATCTTGGAAGCCAAATGCTCCCAGGGTAAGGTTTCTGTTCATAGTGGGAGACAGTGGGAACAAGAGCTTTTTTCAGCTTTTCCCCTCAATGTAAGGCTCAGACTGTCTGGGCCTGGAGCTCAGAGCAATCTTCAGAAAAATCTCTCCAGTGGAATCGGCAGCCTGGAAGACACTCATACAAAGGTAAATTCTGGAGCTCTGAACCTAAGTATTCTTTGGGTCTCTGTTACCACTGAATAATAATGAGAAAAGTTTTAAAGTTTCCACTACCTAAACTTTTAATAGGCAAACATGAACATATCCCAAATGTCATATGAAATCCAACTCTATTAAATAGACATTCTGAATTTACAGATGTGCTCCTTCTGAATATAAATATGCTTCAATATGTATTTCTGATCTTTGAATACTATTTGAAGAAAGATTATTTTATCATTAGACCAGGCTTCCAGAGCAGCCTTAGCCAAGGAAAAAAGAAAATAAAAGGGAGGACAAGGGAATGGGGAAAAAATAAGAACCAAGAAAATAAAGAGGAAATTTATGCATGCAGTTACAAAGACTCTCGGATCATGTTATGAGTTATAGTAAACAAAATTCATATTTATAAAACCAAGTGTATTCTAATTTTACCCTCAAAAACATTAACCAGACACAAACTGCTATTTCCAAAGCCGGAAATATTGCCATGTCCATAGACGTTTTCTTGGATATTTCAGGTAACTCATGTTAGTTCAATACGTATCACTCAAATGTCTCTGGACCTCGTTAGCTTGTGGATTCAAGTGAGATCATGGTGTTATTTAAATCCCTTTCAGTTCAATGACAGTAATCTGCCAGGCAAATTCTGAGAGTCCCTCTTCCTCTCTCTTATCTCTAAATGTTCACGGGGATCCTCTCTGTCTACTTACCAATCGTTCTAGATCCATGGTGGCCATGGTGTACCCTTGAGCAGGGCTCATGATGTTCTACTTTGGCAAATGCTGTGTCCCCTTACAAGATCCTCAGAACCATTGCTCCCTTGTGTGTTACTTCTCACCACAAGCTTTCACTTGATGTTCTGCTTATAAACAATATCCATCAGAGGAGGACCTTTTCTCTGAATTAGCTCCCTCAAAACAATTAGTAGGCAAATTTGTGGGTGATTCAAGCTATAAAAGCTTATTCAGTTAAATGCCATCCTTCCTCTCTATGGCATTAGGAGACCTCCAGGCTGTCTAGTGTGAGTGAGTTCCAGTGACAACTTCATACTGGTTTCAGATCCTCTCCTCCTGTCTGCTTCTTCTCCCTTTAGATAATTTTTTTCAAAAGGTCCTGTAATTCCTTCTTATAATGTATATTCTGTTATTTCCCCCACTCTTAGTTAAATAGGCACAAATATATATTTAGATCCTAATCATCAATAATGTTCTGGTTCATCTCATAGGTAACTCCTGGGCCATTGTAATATCACCCCAAATAATTAGGTAACAGAGAAAAGGGATGACACCTAATTCCACATCCCAAATATAGAGAGAGATTCCTAATTCCCTGGATTTGGTTCTGAAATGTCTGGATTTTAATTATAGAATTGACACTTTCTAGAGGTAGAACTTTGGTAAATTATTTAATATCATCTCCAAAATTAGGACAATTATACTTAGTAAATATCATTACTGATAATGGAAAAAAGAGGAAGATCTTTTAAGAAGTTCTCAGTAGAATTTATTTTATAGGTAGCATGAGTTCTTGTTTGACCTGTGGCCAGATTGAGCAGTACATGGATGTGTTTGGGGAATTTGCCATCCAGAGCAATGAAAATCCATTTGCAAGAGGCTTAAGGGCGATCTGACAAAGGCCACATCTGAATCAGAAGATTCAGACGCCCAGCACTTGACTCAGTAAGGAAATGAGCTTTCAGAAGTAGAATTTGATTTTCCTCTCCCAATGACAAAATGTCTCCTTTTAACTGGGCTCAAGTCTCCCTATCTACTGAGGCAACTGCATGGTATTTTGATGATGGCAACTTTCAAAAAGCTAGTGGAATTTGAATTATTTTTGTCAAAGTGATTCCATTTATACCATAAGTGCTGAAATCTATGAGAAATTAATTACTTCTGTAAAAGTATACGTTACATATATTTCACATTTGCTACCCTAATGTAGAAGCTAAGCATTTCTTTAGAAATTATCCTCTGTGCTTCATTGCTTTAATGTAAGTTTTGCTAAAAGTACTGAAAATTATAGATTCCATTTCTTTTGTTTTGATCTACAAAGTTACAGAAAAGTACTAGGTTTAGGTGGTCACCACAAAAAGGCTTGAGCAATTACAATTAACAATGAATTACTACTTTAAAGCAGATCATATATAATGGAAATATTCTTTCATTTTTGGAAACCGATTATCAAGTATGATGAGTCACTAGTAATGTTTACTTCTTCATGAATTGGTGGGAACACAAAAAACAAATCTCAAAGGACATTGATGAACATGGTTCTAAGGAAAATCCTGCTCTTCCCTGAAACCTTCAATTCAAAACCTGAAGATTCAGAATACAGAATTTCAATGTATTTTCAAATTGTGATTGGAAAAATGTGGAAGAAATCAGGACATTAAGCTGACTGTTCACAAAACATCTAACAGTTAGAATAAGTTAGTAATATAACAAAATCTTGAAATAAAAATTAACATATTAAAAGAGAAAGATGGCAGTCTTTGTTATAGGTTGAATCATGTCTCCCCAAAATTCATTTAAGTCCTATCTTTTGGGACCAGAGAATATGACTTTTTGGAGAGAGTCTTTAAAGAGATCATTAAGATAGAATTAGGCCAAATGAGTGGGCCCTAATCCAATATGGATAGTGTCCTTAGAAAGGCATATAGGATACAGACACTCTTGAAGGGAAGACCCTATAAAGAGGCAGGAAGAACAGGACCATCTGTAAGCTGAGGAGAGAGACCTCAGAATGAGACCAACATTGACAACACTGTTTCTGCTCTTATCATAGCTGTGAAAATAAATTTCTGTTGTTTGAGCAGCCCTGGGAGACAACTATAGCCCTCTACAGCAAACACCTTCATAAGAGGCTCACTCAAAGAAGGCAGGACCAGGACTTTTTCTTGGATCCTAAGGTTGTACTAGTCTCTTATATATATATTGTGCTCATAGTCTTTAAAGAAGCTCCATATCTATTATCCTGTGTGCTCATGACAACACCAGGTAATGGATGAAGAGATTGAGGCTGAGAGGAGAGCAATGACTTGCCTCACTCCTTGACAGACTATGCTCCCTGGTTTAATTGTGGCAGCAGTAGCTATGTTTGTTGAGGGGAGGTATACTACCACTCTACATTTACTGGTAGGGAGACTGAAGCATCTCCACATAACAGGAAGCAGCCTTCGAGGGCCAGAAGCTAGGTCTTCAAATACTTCTTCAAAATTTTCCATACTACTTCATGGGAGAAAGACATGCACTTCCTTTGTGGGCCCAGGTCCATTTCTGGCATCCTTCGCCTCTCTTCACCAAAGAGATACCAGCCCACAGGCCTGAAGGGAAAACAAATTGTTAGCCACACGCTTTACAACTTTTGAGAAAAATCTGTAATACTACAAAGATAAATTGTTATTTCAATTACTTTCATTTCTGTTTCTAATGAGAAAGGAAAGCTCAATCTCTGTGTGACAAATAAAACAAATTACAAGTAATTATACCCCCATACATATTATTATACTCTCTTGGAAAGACAATTGGTTTTTTTTGTTTGGTTTTTTTTTTTTTTTTGTACTGGGGATTGAACTCCAGACGTTGCACTTGCGAGGCAGGCAGCGGAACCACTGAGCTAAATCCCCGGAACTGCAATTGATTTTTTTATAGAAAGAATGATCATCTAAAGAGATATACTGTGAATGGAGTTGATGTTTTCTTTTTCTTTTCTTTTTTTTTTTTGTACTGGGGATGGAAATCAGGACCTTGAGCTTGCAAGGCAGGTGAGGTATCACTGAGCTAAATCCCTGGCCCTGTGAATGGAGTTGGAAGCATGTGGACATTTGTACAATAACAGAATTTGTGGGAGAGGAAAAATGTTTATTAAGAGTTTTAAAAAACTTAATTCATAAATTATTGTGTAAAGCCCACTTCATCCCATTCTTCTTGGATGTCTTTAGGAGCTATTCAGTAGAGGCCTATTTTGCTTTTCAGTAATTTTTGGATCGAAATTGTATTTCTTTCTTTGAATGTCATACCAAATTCTGACTGATCTGAAAGTGTGACAATTTTATTTGAATCACAATTATTTTTGCTTCACAGGCGATGAAAAACAGTTGCCACTGTGGAGTGAAAAAGAAGGAAAATTCAAAAAATCAAATTGCTAGTTACTGACCAGCAGGACCAGGAACTTTTCAGATGCCAAAATATGACTCGCATAAAGAATCTGCTAGATCAGAGAATACTTTCTCACAAAGTCACTCCAGAGACTGGAAAGGAGTATCATCATCATCATCTCTCACTTTCTTATCTATCTATCTATCTATCTATCTATCTATCTATCTATCTATCTATCATGTATCTATCTACGTGTGTATCTATATATTCTCCTGAGTAGTCACTCTATATATCAACTTTTGGTTCACAAAATTTTCCCATCTGAAAGTTTACAAAGAGAAAAACTATCCATAATTAAAATAAGTGTGAAAAACAGAGTTCCTGTTTTTAGCTTAGATTTTCCCACTTGCTGACAAGTGACTCATTGTCTCTCACCTTCACAAAATATAAAAGCCAAGAGGTGAGGAAGCTAAAGATGAGTAGTCCTTGGCCAAAAAGGAGCAACAACAAAAATGTTCTTAAAAGTGATTCCTAATTGTCCTGACTTTCCCATTAGAATCTTCTCTTAGTCATTTAATATACTTGATTTTCATTTCTAAAATGAAATCATCGAGAAAGAAACCAAACACAGCCATTTTCCAGCCCTTTTCTCAGTATGAAGAGATGATTCTGATGCACATTTAACAAGTCCATGGTTCTTTGTGTGATAATCTCTTGGAGAATTGGTGGCTGGCTGCTGGCATAAGACTCACTGAGATTCCAAGTGACCTCCAGACACTAATGAGATTCAAAGGGACCTCCATCCATGAAGGAACCTAGCAAGAAGGCTGTGACTGAGACCTCAGTATACCCTCTATGATAACACTTAGGCTGTAGTGGAATTAGGCTTGAGATATCAAACATTAGTCAGCAACTCTTCAAAAATGAGAAGAAAGGAACCTTGGGTGAAAAGCCCCAGAAAAGAAACCAGAACTTCCAAGCCATCCACCACCTGAGTTTCAGCCTTTCCTGTCAAGTTGCTGTGACACAATGAGATTACTTCTGGCTTAGGAGGAAGCCATTATTGCCCTTTTGTTCTTCCTGCTAGCCTTAGAGCTGAGGGCACCTGTTTGCTCTTTATTTAGCAACAGTCCACTCTTTAGTCTACTATTCTCAACTATCCCCTCTCTATCCCTGCAAGAGGCTAGGCACCCCTGGTTCATGTGTGGCCTGCATCCTGACCCTCTCATCCGTTTCACTCCATGTATACTGTGATTCCATCAATAAATAGAAATATTTTAGTGGAATGGATGGCTGTCCTTGGATGAAATCTCTTTTCTAAGTCATTTGACCACTCTTAAAATACTCCTTTATAGAGGAATTCCTCAGACACATCCCTCTTGGGAATTTAGTCTTAAAATAGTTCACAGTTCATTAGCCATCTTCTCAAATTAGCTTGGTTTCTCTTCTGTCTCTGAGGGGTTTTGCCCTAAAAATTATCTCACTAACATCCGAAGACTCTTGGAAATTATGAAGACTTAGTAGCAAACATCTTAATCAACAAACAGTTTAAACAAAACCCTATGGATCTTAATGGCAATCAGTGGGCTAATGATAGTCCCATCAGAGTTTCCAGCTCATATTCCTCTCCTGAGTTTTGGACTCATATATTCAATCATCATGTTGGTATTTCCTCCTGCTTGTTTCCCAGATCTTTCTTACTCCATGGGTTTCAAGCTCAGCTCTTTTCCAAGTTTTCCATTGTGCTGAAATTCCATGCCAGATACTCAGGTGTTTCAAGCAAGAATCCTGAGGCTTTGTAAATGTATTTATGTGGTAATGATAAAGTTAAACAGAAAAACATTTTGTTTTAGTGTAAGAAGGATTTAATAAAGGTTAATACTATATTATTTGAAAGGAATAAGAATTATGGAAGTCTTCTACATAATTTGAACTAATAGCATTATCCAATAAAAGTAAAATGCTAGCTACACGTGTAATTTAAAAATTTCTACTAGCCATAACAAAAAATAAAAAGAAATAGGAATAATTCATTTTTAGTTTATTTTTATTTGTATATGTGTATGATAAATAGTAATTATGTTTCTCTTGAAGAATTGGTACATATACATATCTCACCTTAAAAAGTAATTTTAATAATATTTTCACTTAATATATCTGCAATATAATTTTGACATGTAATCAATACAAAAATAGTGATATTTTTGTATTATTTTTTACTGAGTGATAGCCATTATGTAATTTACATTTGCAAATGCATCTCAACTTGTACTAGCTATACTGTATTTCAAGTCCTAAGTGCCTATGGCTAATAACTACCATATTGGATAAAGGAAATTTTAAAATTATCCCAATCAAACTCTAGTTTAAGAAAAAATATAAAAATTCAAAAATAAGGTTCTAAAATGTTAATATTTGCATATAATCTACCCACATCCTTTAAATCATCCCTAGATTACTTATAATACCTAATACAACGTAAATGCTATATAAATAGATTTTATATTGTATTATTTAAGGAATAATTACAAGAAAAAAAAATCTGTATTTGTCAATACAAAGGCATCTTTTTTTCAAACACTTTTTAGAAGTATTTGATGAATCTAAAGTTTTGGAGCCCACAGTTATAAAAGGCAGAGTTTATTAATCTATGCAACTCAACATGTGATAATAGGAATGCCAAAACAATAGGAAGACAGTTCAACATTTCATTTGTTGTACCAGAAAATCTCACTCGGTATATGGGGCAAAATAAACCACATCCTTACTTTTTATGACAAGATAAAGAGCAGATTAAAATAACTTTACAATTATGAAGTCAATATGACAAATAGGGCAATATCGTTGTAATTTTTTTGTGAAAAAAAGATGTATTTAAGACACAGGATATACATATCGAATTGATAATTATAATACCATAATTAGAGATCTCTCCTTTACAAATAATATTGTAGGTAAAGATAACAGAATGGCAAAGGATACCAATAATATCTGAAGCTGTCAAGGGATTTAAATCTTAATAGGAAATTCTTGTAAATCAGAAGAAAAAAATGGGGAAGTATCAGAAGTCATCATCATACAAAAGAGGGACACTGAATGGATATGAAATCTTCAAACTTATCAGTAACCAAAGAAATACAGAATAAGCAACAGTGAGATAAATTAGCAAATTTAAAACATTTGGATACTGTCTAATACTAATGAGACTGAATAAACTGGAAACATCTTGCATTATTGATGAAAAAAAACCACTGGAGTCATTCTGAAAAACAATCTCACAATACAGTGCCTGATGAAACTCCATTGTGCAAAAATCTTGTGACCCAGCAGTCTATTCTTGGGTGTAAGTCTCAGAGAAATGCTCTCAAAGTCCACTATGTGACATTTGAGAGAACATTCACAGCAGCATTTGTGTTTCCTGGAAGTTGGCGAAAACTTACATAACAAAATACTATATATGTACACATAAAATTTTTACAAATATCATATTTTAGAAAGATGTATACCTACCCCAAAAGCATATGTCTATCAGAGAAGTGGGGTCAAGAATAAAGATTTTAAAAAGGGACAAGAGGTAGATATTGATTGCACTGAGAATGATGGGTCCTCATAAACTAAGCACAAGATCAATTCTACTTTTGAGATTCAGAGAAAATACAGTCTTTATAACAAAAATTACTAAAAATCATAACTAATAATTATGTAGATGTATAAGAAAGAAATAAAGAGATAAGCAAACATTGGTGTGTCTGGGTGATAAGATATTGGGAAATTTTTTTCCTTTGTTATAATATTGTTAGAGTTTTCTTTAAGTACAAATAAAGACAGTATAAGGAAAACCTTAACACTGTTGATTTCTATGAGGGCTGAATATTTTCAAAGGACAGTGGTTAAGCAAAACAAGTGCCATTCTTGGTGTTGGAGGTTGTGCAAAAAATGGTGTATCTTCACAGTGCTGAGAGTTACTGGCCAATGGCTAGTGAAGTAGACCTTTACCACCCTATCAATCTCAAAGCTTAATGCTAAAACCTACCATATACAAGTAGTGATCAAAACATGCACTAAATGTTTAAATTTTAAAATATTTGTAACAGTAAAAGGCACATTGCCATTCACCTCCCTCAAAATACTTCCCCTTGCTTCAAATACACTTATCTCCTTATTATTGCCACTTTCCGAAGCAGTTCTGGAAGTCCTCCCTCATGTGTGTCTTTAGGTTAAGCTGTTGTGGCTGCCTGAAAGTCCTGATCAGTTTTAAAAGTTTACCTTTCACAGTCATTTTGACTTTGAAGAAGAGCCATAAGTCTTGTGGGCTGAGATCCAGTAAATAGATGAACTACCTTTCTATTGGATGGCACTTAACAGCAGCATTCACCATATTTTTTTTTTATCACACTTCATAAAGACACAAAAGAAAACTTCCAGAAATGCTTCAGAAAGTGGCAAAAAAGATGGGATATATGTGTTCAAAGCTAGGGCAGTGTTTTGAGGGAAATTTATGGCAATGTAGTTTTTACTATAATAAATTTTTTTAAATCTCATGGTTTTTGTTTCTTCTTTCTCCTTTTCTCCTGACAAATCTCAGTTCCTGTAACATATAGATAAATCTCTGTTCACTATCAGGCAAGGCTATCCTGATTTTAGAATGACCTTTCTTTTAGTATCAGATGGAGGTTTTCTTGTGGTTGCTCCACTTTGGTTGTCATTAGTTCATGGTTTTTCTAAGAGTGGCCAGTCCTGATGGGAATTCAGTGTTTCCATGTGGTGACCTGGCACAAACACCAGGCACTCTTTCATAAACCCTGGAGGCTACTTTTAGACCCCAATTTGTAAGTCCCAACATGTCTTCAGTATACCCACTGTTCTTTGGTTTCCATGTTTTCAAAAAAGAACAGATACATTTTTCCTTAAAAAGCAAGGAAGTGATTGTTGGGCCCATTGCTTCTTTCATTCTGCCACTCTGTTCTCAAAAGTAATAATTAAGCATGAGTCTAAAATCAGAGGCCTGAGTTGGAGAACTGTCTCCACCTCTTATTAGCTGTGTCTTTTTGGGAAAGTTACTTAACCGTTCTGTCTCTAGGTTTCCACAGGAGTAAATTGGAGAAAATAACAGTAATTATCTCATAAATTTGATGTGAGGATTAAGAAAATGAAGTAAGTATTTATTGCATTTTTCCTATTAATATTGCTACTGCATGCCAGAACTTCTGGGGTTTGGGCTAGGCTTGCCACACTCTGTCCTGATATTACACGTAGCTGACTAAGGGTTATCAATCTGTTAGTTAACATCAAATTTCCACTAAGTGGTAAATGTCTTAGATCTATATCCCAAACACTAGGATTCATTGTATCTCCAAGCATTCTCCTCATTTCATTAGTTGGGGCCAGAGCTCTCAGGGATTACCATTTCCTAGTCTCTCATTTCTCTTTTCTCAACTCTTCTGTCACTAGAGGTTCTCAATATCATAACCTTCTCCTCCAGCATCCGCGCTCTCCAGAAAGGCAAACACAGGAATATGAGAAAGAGAATATCACGAGGAAGAGTGTGAGCCCAGTTGTAAAAAGAGCAAAGACAACATCCTTATAAGCCTCTGTAATGATGTCAGTAACAGGTTATAGTTGGAATATTCTTTATTGGATGTATGTTAATGTGTCAATTAGAAAAGACATTATATATAGTATCATGGGTGAATCAAGAGTAAGAAAGTTTTATGAGAAATTATAAAACTAAATTTAGTTCCAGAAAAGCTGAGAGGCAACCAGTCCAATTAGCTTGTTCATAATATACTGTTATACAAGTTCCATCTAGTTTAGATGCACCCAAGTATAAAATCTAGTATTGAATGATAAAACTAAGCAATGTGTAGTACAACTGATAAAAAGCTAGCATCATTATAGGGAGGCAGAAAAGAAGATAATACAAAAGAAGACACTGAATAATTTTAAAGAAGACTCAGTTCCTGAAAATGTTTAGATAATCCCTCCTGGGCTGCTAGTGACATTTAAACCCAAATCACGGTGCATATACACTATTCTCCAGCCCTTGGAAACTGTATAGAACAGGTGTAATATTCATGGAAGCCTTGTGTTTGTGTGTGTGTATAAGCCAAGTAATGGGATGAGATGTACAATAAAGACTTTATAACTTGGAATTTGGATCTTTTAGTGGAAATCTTAGTAAATTTTATCCACTCCTAATACGTCTTGTATTCATAAAGTTACTATAAATACTAGTCTTATATTTATTACTTGCTAATTTTGTAGCTAGAATGCTAGCCATTAACAGTGGCATTTGCTACCAGATGTCAGAGACAATGAAATATGGATTTTTGTAGTCCATTATTCAGAGAGGAAGTATTCATGTAAATGGACAGGACGCCTTATCCTTAAGGGAAACTTCCTCAAGTTCTGGGATTAGAAATATATTTTCAATATCCCAGGCTCTGAAGCAAACTATCTAAAATGTAAAGTAGTTGATATCAATTCAGCCTGGAATCTGGTACATACATGGATTTAGTGGGATGTGAGGAGGCCCAATGTACATCTTTTATTAACAGAGTCAAATCCTGGGTTCCTAGGCCTGTCTGAGGTCTGAACTTTCAGAAACTAACATGCACAGCCTCACTTATGCCTGCATATGCTATCCAACCAAGCTCCTGGATTTCAATGTTCATAAATATGCAATGGATACTCACAGACACTTAAATGCTTATTCCTATTAATAATAAATTGCAAAATCTGGAGTCCACTAGAAAGACCCTTTTATTTAGAAAGATCCAAGATAGAACCACAGAACCTCTTCTAAAGATGGGAGAGGGCAAGGGTTGAATCAAGAATGAGCATCCTTACATTGAGGCGATACTCTTAAGTGAAATAAACAGAACACACATGTATAAATACTAAATAGTTTCTCTGGTGTGAAAAACTGAAAGTGTAAATAAGGATCAAAATGTATAATAGGTAATGTGGAATAGGAAGATAAGGCCCAAAGGGGAAGGGGAAATGGGTGGGGTAGGGGAAGTGAAAGGAATAAATATGAGAAAAGGAAAAAGTGGAAACAAAGTCTTTGTAAATAGGGAGGGGTGGAGGGGTTGAAGGGAGGGCAGGGGAAGGGGAAAAAAGAAGAAGCAAGATACATCATGTAAAGGTACAAATTCCCAATGATGAATGTCAACATATTGTATACTTAAAATGTACCAATAAACTTAACAAATTAAAAAAGAAAAGAATGAGCATCCTTGTTGAATGTACTTTATTTAAAAAGGAAAGTTTATGATCTCTCAAATATAAACAAAAATGGCAACAACAAAGAAGCATGATCCTATAAGCTATAATCATACCTCAGGACAGAAACATCATTCTAATTATCTAAGAATTTGTTTGTTTGTTTGTTTATTTGGTACCTGGGATTGAACTCAGGTCCTTGTGCTTATGAGGGAGGCGGCAGAACCACTGAGCTAAATTCCCAGCCCAGGATTTGTTGAAATATGAAATGTGTAGACCTGAAACTCTTTGTTGAGTGGAATTACATTTCATAATAGCAAGCTCAAGCAGTAATGAAATCTCTGCTGCATCAAGATAACCTTTAGACAGTGGCGATGTTGACAAAATCAAGGAACTCTTTTAACACTGAGGTTGGAAAAGTACAAAAGAAGCACCGAGATATCATACTACATATTTAAATCAACCAAACCAAGGTTGGTGATATCTTGACTAAATCTGTGTGAATCAGAAGTCATAATACCTTTAAAAAAATGTTATGGAGAGTTTTTTCTATCATCTCCTGAAATTATTTTATGCTATTTTTAAAAGATCAAGACTAGTAATTAGCTCAACTAGTACTTTCACAAACATGCATTGAAGCTGCTTACCATTAAAATGTTCTGCTTATTGATATATGTTGATGTCATTTTGAGTGCCTAGAAATCATGGAATTATATATATATGTATACTTGTATTGGTATATGCATGTTATATACGTCATGTATATGTGGGTATATACATATTTTTATATAAAATACTGCAAGATGAAGCCAATATCTTTAACTGAAAAACAACAAAAAAACAAACAAAAAGCCAGACACAATGCTTGTGTAGGGCAAAATTAAATCTAACTTCGAAGCCTTAACATATTAAATGCTCCATAGTTCAAAGAGCACATGTCAGGATTGACAATTTTAGTGGAATGAAAGCAAGGGAACAAGAATTCTCACTGTGGAATACCTTTCCTTATCAGCAAATCTTTTGGAGGTAACTAATCCTTAGCTCATTATTTGGTTTTGCCACCTAAGAAATTTTTTTACCCTCTCTCCAAGTGTCTGGTTGCATTTGTTCCAGCAACTCAACTGCAGTGTCATTACACGATTCATTAACTAGCCAAGGATCAACATGTTTTAAAGTCTAGGGTAGATTTCTACAATCAGGGCAGCATAATAGAAGAAATCTAAATAAATGAATGTGCTACAAGCATTTTACATTTGTGAAAATTTATAGAGGCTTTTGGCTTTCTCTGAGTCTTTTTGAAAAGATGTGGTTTTTAACAAAGAGCTACTTCATATCTAAACTCTAATTTTACTTTAAAGATGGTGCCTCTCAATGTTCCACACCTGTATTCTTATTAGTATGTGATTCCTAATAAAATTTCAAGGTGAAGGACATCACTGTCTCTTGTCACTGCAAAGTACATACCCTGAACACTATTCTCTGCCTTGGCAGCTTCCAGCAGCTCAACAGCACATGCTGCTGTAAACTGAAAGCATTAAAGAGGACTATAATGCCAGTGTTTGTGGAAAAAAGAGCATTTTTAAAGATGTTATGGCAGAACACAATAAGCTAGGGTCTAGAGGGGAATAACTTGTTCCCAAGTATTTAAAAAATAAAAATAACATAATAAAGCTAAGTCTCTTGCTTCAGTATTACAAATAAGGGACATTTCTTAGAATTCTCCTTATCAGCTGCCAATAGTTCTTTTGCATTCCAGTGAGTTACTTCCTTATTTATTCCATATGCACTTCCATTGCCACTGTCAGACTTTTATTACTTTTTTATTGTAGTTGCAACATTTAATGTGAGGGCTGCCCTTATAGTGAATTTTGAAGTGCTCAATATAGTTCTGTTAATTGCAGGTGTGATGTTGTACAGATGATCTCTAAAGCTTATTCATCTTGCTTTACTGAAACTTTATACCCATTTCCCAATCCTCCCAACCCCTGGCACCCACCACTCTACACTCTGCTTCTTTGTGCTTGATTATTTTAGAGCTCTCATATAAGTGGACTCATGCAGTATTTGGCTTGTTTCGCTTAGCAATATTCTCAAGTTTCATCCGTGTTAACACATATGACAGGATTTCTTCTTTTTTAAAGCTGAGTCATATCTGACTGTACATATATATCACATTTTATTTAATTGTTTATCTATTGATGAACACTTGTGTTGTGTTCATTATCTTGGTAATTGTGGCTAGTGCTGCAATGAAGTAGATATTAGCACCCTTAATATGGATAATCAACTCTCCGTGACGTTGAAGTCCCTGATTAGTGCCACACAGCCAGGAATTGGTGATATTATAACTAAATTCATATTAAAAGTTTGAATCAATTATTTACAAGTTTGGTTCATATTTAGAAGTTTGAATTTATTTTTGACCAAGATGGTATGTATTCTAGAGTCCTATGGAACACTTCTGATTGCACATGCTGAACAGCATGGTTCAATTTTATTAGAATATAACTTGAATATAACTTACTAGATCACACCTACCTGCTATCTTCGATCCAGAGGAAGGACTTTTGTGTAGGAAGTTTATGTTGGAGGTGAGTCCAGTGAACAGGAATGGGGAGGAATATAAGGCAGGAAAGAAAAGAGAAAAATGATCAGAAATATGTGTCAGTTAATGTCAGTGCTATGACAATGAGAGTGCAATTCTGCCAGAGCCTCCTGAGAAGTATATTTGGTATCTCTTTAGAACTGCTCTCTGAAGAAGAGAAGTCAGGGGGGAATTTTCTTTTAGATTCTTGGGCCATTGATCAGGATTTGTCTTCAGGAGTATTAGCTTCCTCAAAGTTTTAAGTTATCTGCCTACTAACTAAGCAAGATCTTTCCTACATCTGGGGTCTGCAGACTTTCAGGGCAGAAAACAATGGCAAGCAGCATACATGAAGCCTCCATTCCAGTGCTGTGTGAGTTGAAGCTTGTGTAGACCAGTCTACAATAGCCACAGCTAAAATCAAAGATAATGACCTCATGGATAAAGCTGAGCTCCAGAGACATTTAAGATAATATATTGTCAGGAAATGAAATAATTTAGGAATAGAATACTATTCAATAATATTTTTAGGCACATAACAAATTTTAAGTACAAATAACTGGCCATCGATTAGCACAAATACATTTTTCACTGATTTTTCTCTGTAGAAAACAAAGGTAATTGAATTATGTTTGGGTCGTCCTACTGTGATTTGTTTGTTACAAATATGTACTTGGCATTCAGTTACAAAACTAGGGCTAATAAATAAATAATTCTCACTGGAAAAGGAACAAAATCTTCTATTTCTATAACAGCCCATTTATTAGAATGTTGAATATTTAAAACTTCAGGCCCAAAATTACACTAAAAATGGTTTAAACCATTTGTTAGAACCTTTCAAATAGTGTGACTGACATTTTCACTACTCTTTATTCTATGTCAATACTCAAGATTATTTGCTTTATTGTGTATTAAGGGTTTAAGAAGTACGTTAAGATTATCTTTAACTTTCAAAGCTGAAATCTTTAATATATTTTTGGGACATGAACTCTTTTTATCTATTTTACTTCATTAAAAAAGGGCTGGGGATTTGACTCAGTGGTGCTGCCGCCTGCCTCACAAGCGCAAGGTCCTGAGTTTGATCCCTGATACTGTAAAAAAAAATGTTTTAATATGTAAGAGATAATTTAACTTATTAACAGGAGTTACCAATGTCTGGATTAAAGGAATTTTTATTTTCTCTCGTTTTCTTTCTTTAGAATTTTCCAGATGTTCTATAGCTCTTACATATAATTTTGTGGTAACACACAATCTAACACTAAACATTTTTAAGTCAAATTAAAAAGAAAATACTTGGGAACCATTTTTAACTCAAATGTGGACCAAGATAGTTTTCATACCAAGAGATGCATTATATAAAGGTACAATTCCCAATGAGAAATGTAATTGTGTTGTATACCTACAATGTACCAATAAAAGAATTTAATACAAAAAAAAAGATATTTTTCATGAAAAATGCCACAACATAGGTTATATATGTAGAAAACTTTCTATCACTGCCTTGGTTTTCTCATTGCTAATACAAAATACCTGACACCCAAAGTTAAAGGAGGAAAGGTTTAGTTGGCTCACAATTAGAGAGATTTCAGTTCATAGTCAGCTGGCTGCAAGGCAGGATGGCATGGCAAGCAAGCATCACAGAAACAGTTCATGGTGGCCAGAAGGTAGCAAAGCAAGCAAGGAACCTTAGCAGCTTCTTTCTGTCCCTTTTATACTTTATCAGGGAACTGGGATTAGGGTGGGCAAACTAATCAGTGGACTGATTTAGTAATCACACACCCTTAATCCCAGCATCATACACTCTAGATTCAGTCACTTTGGAAAAAGTCCCACCTATGACTGCATGAGGCTTTGGGGAAAAATATAGACACAAGCCATAACAAGTACAATGAAAATAATCACAACTATTGAGCTATATCCTGAGTTAGCTTCTTTCCCATTTGCCAGAGATATCAATATCTTTGGTTTGGAGCCAAAAAGCATACAAAAGGAGCTAAGCAATATGTGGAAAGACAGGAAACCAAGACAGAATAAAGATTACATTTTCCTCTCCCCAGGATAAATTGGAGAAGACCCAGCCAGGCAGGAATGTAGGAAGAATCACAAAATCCCACTGCCCTTAATTTTGACTACACAGGAACAAATACAGCACTATACCATTTGCCATTTCTGAATTGGTAATGACCTTATGGTTTCTGGATAGATTTATATTATATTCTTGAGTTAGGAATGTTCTGGTTATATTATTTTAATATTTCTCTTCCTATGTAGATGAAAAATTCCAGAAAGGTACCAGAAACATTTCAATTGAGAAGTTGTAGAACACATTAATCATTAACTGCTGCAATCTCACCAAACCAGCTGGAAAGAGACACGGCTGATAGGCAGCACTGATAATGACATCAGGCTCACTGCTTACCACTGGCCTAATTCAGGGTGATCTTTATATTGTCAGCTCTGAATTATATTCCAGGCTTTTTTTTTCTGGACACACCTGAGATTGGTCAACTCTAGTTGCATTTTTAGAGCTATAGCTCTTATTGTCCATGATTGGCTCTTCTCCAGGGCTGGCTGAGATGTGAGACTCACCCTTGCCTGGGCACTATGTTACTTTCAATAACAACCATATAAACCCTTTTTGTTTGTAAAAAGTATTTGCTTGTTTTGGTTTGTATTAAGAGAAAAAATCAGCATAACAGAATAACAAATAAGGAACAAAGTCAAGTTCTGATAACCAGTCCTTACCGACTATGATCGAATTATTGAGATGGTGCCTAATTACATACTCTGCTTCCCATTCACGTTAGCCCTCACCAAATAGCCCCTCACTTTCTGACTTCCTCACTAACTAGTGCTGTGATTTATATCTAGATTTTCCCCCAAGAGCCTCATGGGCAGGGCTTTAGAAAGTGATTGAATTGTGAAGTCAGTATATATAGGTGACTTGCTGTTAGGAGGACGGGTCCAATTAGAAGAGGTGTGTCACTGGGGCATGATTTAGAGGGTTATACCTCCCTTCCAGGCTCCTCCCTTCTCCCTTTGCTTCCTGACCTTCATGGGTTAAGCACTTTTTCCTCCACCATACCTCTTTGCCATCCTGTTCCTGACAGGGAGCAATCTGACCATTGACTGTAACTGTGAACCAAAATAAACCTCTCTTCCTTTAAAATGTGGGTGTCAGATATTGTGTCTCATCATAAAGAAAGTAAGAAAGATAGGAATGCAGTTTTCCCTATTTGAAATCTTTACTGGGGCTAGAAGTAAAGCAAGACAAATGTGTCCTATGTTATGCCTTGTATCTAGATGTCCCCCCAAAGCCTCATGCAGTTGTAGATAGGGCTTTTCAGAGGTGGCTGGATATAGAGTGTGTGACACTGGGATTGATTCATGGTGCAATGCTAGGATTAAGGGTGCTAAGAATAAAGGTGTGTGATTACTAAATTAGTCCACTGGTTTGGCACATGCCCTATGCCCGGTAGCCTAGATAAAATATAAAGTCAGCAGAAAGAAGCTGCTATTGTCATTTGTGGGTCGCCTGCTTGTTTTTGCTGTCTTCTGCCTGCCATGAGCTGTTTCTCCTCTGTCATACCACCCTGCCTCAGAGCCAGCCACCTCTGAATTGAAACCTCTACAAACTGTGAGCTAAATAAACCTTTCCTCCTTTTAATTATGGGTGTTCGCTATTCTGTCTCATCAATAAGAAAAGTAACTAAGACACCCTATGATTTTAATGTGTAATTTATCTCTCTGTAAACTTCCATACTGGATAATAGAGAGGCCTTATTTAATTCCCACTCCCCTCCAACAGTGTATGCTCCTCAAATACTGTATTTTTTCTTTTAGAGCAGTCTCTCAACCTTGACACTACTGACATTTTAGACTGGATGATTCTTTGTTCGTGGGGGGTGCATTTTAAAATGTCCATCATAGGATACTTAGCTGCCTCCTCAGCCTTTACCCACTACCACTTCACTCTCCACCATGATCAGCTGTGACAAAGAAAAATGTGATCAAACTCTCTGGGGAGAGGGGTGGAAAACCACCCTTAATCTGAGACTGAAAACCACCGCTCTAGAGAATTTAATAAATTTGTCACTATATGTTTTTTCGTGTAATTATAGGTAAGTATTGTCTCTGCTACTAGACTATAAATTGCACAAGTATAGAGACCATCTTTATTATAAAATAGAACAAACTTGCATTCCTTACACATAATAGTCATTAAATATGAATTAACTTAATGAATAATGTGGCTCATTACATGAATTGTTGTAATAATGCAAATGACTCAGGGTTAGTTTCTATATCAATATTTCATGATAAAAATATCTACTCTGATTATGCAACAAAAGTGACATTTACAAACTCAAGAAACATCTAAAAAACATGACATTTTGGGAGACATTGCATAACTCATTTTTGTTATATTATTTGAAAAACCTACATATATAAGATTCTTACAGTTCAAAAATTATTTTGAACTCTATTTCTTCATAAATTATCTCTGAATGAGGGTGTAAGAGTCTATTTGGTGTTGTGGTTTATATCTAAATGTCCTGGGCAGGGGATTTAGCTCAGTGGTGCTGCACCTGCCTTGCAAGCGTAAGGTACTAAGTTTGATCCCCGATACCACAAAATAAATAAATTAAGTAATTAATTAACCTAAATGCCCCCTAAAGCCTCATGTGCTCATAGGTGGGGCTATTTGGAGGTGATTGGATTTCAGGGGCATGATACTTATTAGTGGATGAATTTATAGCTAAATGTGATGTTGGGAGTGCAGTCTGTTCAGAAAGTGGGTCACTGGGGTGTGGCCTGGAAGGGTGTATGTCTCTCTCTCCTTCCTTGATCTCTCTCTGCTTCTTGCTATCATGCCATAAGCTGCTCTTTTCATTTTCACCATGCGGCTCTGCCATGCCACTCTGCCTTAGAGTCACCCAACTATGAACTGAAACCTCTACAAACTGTGTCAAACTGTCTCTTCTTTTAAGTAGTATACAGCAACAAAAAAGTTAACTAAGATATTTGTTAATACCAAAATCAGAACAATAGATTGACTCTAATATCTTATTGGTAAATTTATTATAATTTTAAAAATAAATTATAAACAATATTTACTTGCTCTAAAAGTATAAAGACTTCAAATGATACCTTGATGCTGCAATCGTTCCTGAATAATCTTAGGGATCTTAAGATTTGATGCTCTGTTGAATAAGGTGATCTCAGAAGATAAACATCTGTCTTCTTCACCCATCACTGTCAATGAATTTTACAGTAGTTATGAGCTGATAATTTAAATAGAGGTTGGCAGGAACCAAAAAGATTCCTTTTAATTGAAATTTAGAAAACAAGAAGACTAGAAGAGAAGAAAGAACACCAAAGATATAAAATCCTATGGCTGCATCTTGCCTATGTGATCTTGCCTGGGATTAGAGATGAGTTCATATTTTGAGAACTTCAATGACATGAAAGTTACACTTCATCTGTGAATATCACTCATTCTTTACTTCTCAGGTTTTGTCTTACCAACCCATCAGTCTAGGAGACATAAATTCACCAGGTAAGTGTTACACCTGCTTCTACTCAACATGTAAAAATTATCACACTATTAGGCATCAGTAAGAGTCAAATAATGTCAAGATGTTGCCGATGAAACGTTGAAGTTGTAGTCTCTTTTCTCTTTTCAACCAGGACAGCCCAGGTGAGGAGAACAATGCTTGCTGATGTTAGTCACAGGATACCACCATAACAGAAATTGAGTTTTTTAAATCTCCCCAAAAATGATTATAACAAAGCAAAGAAAATACAGACTAGATTTTGTTTCTGGGGGATATTAAAAATCTAGGTAGTTTTTTTTCAGTGAGTCTAAGATTTAAGTTTAAAACTAAATATAATTTTGGAATAGATACACCTTGGGGAAAAGACAGGTGGGAGGGAAAATAGATTGCTAAAATAACCTTAAGGCTATTCTTGGAACATTAGTGACTACACAGTATATTATGTTCTGTTTATCTAAAAAACTAAATAGCGAAGCTCTCACACAAAAATATTCTCAGGTTGAGGGGAGAAGCAAAACTGGTGAAAAAGCAAAACATATAAACATAAAATCTGTATGAAATAAATTATTTCTTGTCCTTACTTCTCTTTATCATTCAGCTAATCAACAATTAGTAGATGAATATACAATTAATACACCCACTGATAGATTAACTGGTTTTTTCTGTGTTTTGCATTTTCTGTGTGTTTCTAGTGAGGGAGCCTCTTAGTGTTTCAAAAGAAGGCAAGACTGAGCTGACCACTGAGCACTCACTGTGTGCTTTGTAAATTACATGGCTATCATGTTGAATTCTCAAGCAAATTATGACTTTGGCACCAATACTAACCCACATTTTAGAGGGGAAATTGAAGCATATTGTGCTAAAGTCATAAGTCCTGTTACTGTTATGCATCGTATTAAAACATATGAGTGGCTTAGCTCCCAGTTCTATGCTTAAGTATGGTGCAACTAATCTTTGTCTGATTATCTGCCTTTCTACATGCACTCCTGGGTCCTTGAACTTTTAAAATGTCACTCTGGCTGACTATTTAACTGCTTATCTCTCAAGCAACTTGAAAGCATGACTTTTTTTTTTTAATCATAGCTGTATTAGTGTCTAATATGTTACCTGGCATATATTACATGAATGAGAAGTGTTTTTCAATGAATAATTTTCCTTCTAATGATAATAAAAGTGAAGACTTTTAAGAACCAACCTACCTAGGTTGAAACTTTGGTGCTAATACCTGCTTTTTGACCATGGGCTAATCACTAAACTCTTGGTACCCATTTCATCAGGATAATAATAGTCCCAGCTTCATAGTATCACTGTATAGATAAAATAGTAAAAGTGAAAAAATAAAACAGTAGTTGGCACATAAGAAATAACCTAATGAGGAATTCAACTCATAGATTCCTTTCTTGACTGAAGAAGTCAATACAATGATTTTAAGGAAATAAAAAGTTTCATTATTTTGAAGGTCAAAGGAGCTGTTTGTGGTGGTACACAGTTACTCTGGAGGCTGAAGCAAGAGGATTTTGTGAGTTCAAGACCTGCCTGGGCAACTGATCAAAATCCTATTTCAAAAAAAATTAAGAGAATATTACATGTAAATCAACAAAAGACAAGAATAATATTGATACATAAATATTCTTTATAATTTAGCTATAAGTAGAATTTTACATATTACACAAATATCCTCACTATATCTTGTCCTTTAGAATTATGATTAATAACTTTAGAAAATAACTGCTTATGAATCTTAAAGTACTAACTCTAACTCAAAGTGGATGAACATAAAAACATTTTTTAAGCATTAAAAAAATACATATATCCTGGTCTTAGTCCCAGAGATTCTGACTCCTCAGAAATGAAATGGGACCAAGAAGTTTGCATGATGTTCTGATGTGTGTGTGTATGTGTGTGTGTGTATGTGTGTGTGTGCACGTACATGTGTTTTAATCTGGATGCCACTGATTTAAAGAGTTCCATTCCAGTTATCTACATTATGTTCCTCTCCTTGATTTTTCCAGGAATTCAGCAGCAATCATGCCCCAGCTGAGAGATCACTTCACCAAAAACTGTCCTGGGTTTACTGGTAGCATTCCTCTTTTCTTAAAAGATTCACTGCTGAGCCCACTGAGCCCCTTCTGCTCAGTTACTAAATATTGAAGAATTTAAAACATATTTTATTAAAAAATATTAGGAATTTGATAATTCACTTTGTTAGTAAATAAAACTGTGGTTAAAATTATTGGCACATCTTTTGATAAACATTTTAAACAATTAAACTAGGTAAATTATTTATTTTCTCTAAATAATGAAGATACTGACATTACCATCTCGCCTGTCTTAAACATAAGCTTATTTTTCCCTACGCTAATTCATTTTCTCTTCATAATAATCCTGTGAAAGAAGCATTATTTAATGACTAAGAAACCAACATGCAGGGCAGTTGGATAACTTGCTCCAGATTTCAAGGCCCATAAAAGGATGAACTCAGGTTCACATCTGGATTTCTGACTTTATGTCTAGAGTTGTCTCCCATTCATTGACAAATAAGGCAGGCATTTTTTTCTCCTACAGGGCAAAATAAATCCAACTAAGTATTTTTCTAATGTATTATCGATTTATCGTAACATTTTCAGTAACCCTACTTTTCATAGACACTCTTTTTTGTTAGAAGCACTCTGTAGCCCCCACAATGAGTAGGCAGTGAAAACTGGCAGCACAGGCCAGAGTCTGATTTAGTCAAACATCAATCCACTTGTAAAAGTCCTTGGAAAACAAAAAATGTCTTTAACATTTTGCCAAGCAGTGAGAGGAGGCTGGCTTGAAGGTTGTATGAGCTTTCTTCCCACAGTTCAGAACATTGTACTTCACAACTTCAAGCATCATTGCACATTTTTTCCTTTCTTTTGATCATTTTGATACACTTGAAAATGTATTTTTGCCTGTGAGACAGACAAAACTGCTGAGTAGCCCTCTGTGTAGCCCACACTGGCATGTGACCCATCATTTTGGGTTAGGTGATCTTCTTATCTGGCTCAGATTGCTGCCAACAGGAAGGGAAATATTTGCATTCTGTGATCCAGAAGCTTCTCTCAAGGCAGCCACTGCTCCAACACCAGTTCTGACCTTTTTGTCTCTCCTCATTTGGAGCCTTTCCTTTAGGTCATTTGGCTGAGCAAGACTGGGGAAAAATCTCCTCAAAATATGTGATTAGCAGTTTCTGACCCACTTAAAAAAGTATAGGTAGGGAAGAGGTAGTTTAGTGCCTGATGTCATTTTCCAGCTTTGTTCTCTTTTCATTGATTCCTTTATTTAATGCATGCTTTTTAGGGCAGTTGTATGGCAAACACTCCATTGAACACAAAGAATGATTAATTACCTACTCTTTGCCCTGGAAAGCTGGCCAAGAGAGCACTTGTAACAGTGGCCTGAGAGAGGCATGTTCAGGGAGTGTAGGAGCACAGAGAGGACTCACTGTTCCCAGCCCTGGGAGCAGGGTGCAAGGAGAGGAGAGAGAATACTTCCTGAGGAGATAACTTCTTATTTCACTCTGAGAAGATGAGGGTGAGGAATCATACTGAGGTGGGAAAAGACAGTAGACTAGGACTTGCCAAGGGCCTGGTAGTTGATGAGGACCTTGTGAGCTGAGACTTTGACAAAGACAAGTGCGTCTGAGCGTGTAGTCAAACGTGTGAGGATCTGTGTGAGTATGTCTGGATGTGTGTGTGGCGGTGTGTGTTGGGGAGGAGAAGGGGCTCCACTCAGCTCTGTGTGTTTGGTGTGGAGAGGCTGAAGTGGAGAGCACGGACAAGGCTGAAAGGTGGGAAGTGAGGGCAATCTCGTGTTCCGGGCACGGCTAACGAGGTCCACACATTGTGTCACCAGGGAGCAGAACAGAAACGTATGGAGTGAAAATACACTCATCGCTGCCTTTCTACTCCTATCCACTTAGTGATCAGAAATCCTGAGGTGTACAGGTAAAGAGCCAACAACTTCTTAAAGCCTGAAAATAAAGGGCAACTCACCTTGGGATCCTTTGCAGCTTCTGCCCGAAGGGTTCCCTGGGCTTTAGTTTTTCACACTGCGACGTGAAAAGCTGAGGCTCTGGAGGGATTACACAGGAAGGCTCTGGGATGGTCTGCCTCCTTCGGACTCCTGCTTCCAGTTGCAACTTCTTAATCTGAGGCCAAGTACTTAACTCTGTGCCCAGATTCCTTGTTTAGGAAGATAATGATTTTTATATTTTAGTTAGGTTGTTCATTAATACTTGTAAAAACTTAGAACTTTAGTACAAAAGATGTGTTCAGGGAATGTCTATTATTACTACAGCAATAACAAAGATGCATTCTGCAATAGTTTAGGATTTTCCAGTATATTCCTTAATGTATACTGTAAAAACAGGTTTAGCACAGGTTTAGAGAAAGAAACAGTTACGGTTAAACTGTCACATTATAGCTTTGTAAGCATTTCGTGCCTCCATTTTACCATATTGAGAATGTACTATATAATATTAAAGTGCATGACTCCTATGTGTAATTCATAGAGTTGTTTATGGATTAAATAAAAGGAAGTAGTTAAGACTTTATAACACAATATAAAGTATCTGGTATATATATTAAATATGAAATAAATATTTCTTTCCTGCAAACATAAATGTTTATTGTTTCTTTTACAGGATAGTAAATATACATGAAGCATGTATAATTTTTTATGAGTCCTACAAAAAGACATATAGATTGTATAAGTATTTTATCCAAAGCAACAAAGTAGAAGAACTTTTACAGCCATGAATGGAATCAAGGTTTTTACTAGTCACACAAGTATGTTGAATGAAAAGATAAATGTCATAGTCATTTTCTGTTGGTATTACAAAATACCTGAGGCTCATTAACTTTTAAAGAAAAGAAGTTTGTTTAGCTCATGGTTTTGAAGATTGAAAATTCAAATAGCACAATGGCTGTTCTGGAGAGGAACACTGGTTGCATTTTATCATAGCGAATGGTATTATGGAGGGAGCACATATGGGTAGAGGAGATCACATTGGAGAGACAGGAAGCAAGGGGCCAGTCTTGCTTTTTTATAATAATTCCTTCTTTTGAGATCTATCTCAGGGCTCCATGAAAACTACCTAACCCCTTCCAAGAGCAGCATTTCAGAAGACAAGGTTTTTCTATTAGGCTTTACTTTTTAATGGTTCCACCACCTTTTAACATGGCCACTCTGAGGGCCATGGTTGTAACACATGGACCCTTAGATGACAAACCATATCCAAGCCACAGCAGTGAGAATAACAATATAAAACTTCAGGATGTACATGAGAGGGTGGGGAAGAAATCTTCAGTCAATACAAAGCAAATGGATGGGGAAGTGTAAAACAAATTGAAGAGGGATGGCCAAAGAGGTATCCTTAGAAATATTAATACTAACCACAATCCAACAAACATATTAAGGAATAGCTATCTTATAGGTGCTATAGAATTATCCACTGAACTGAATCAATGCATGCACTTACTTGTATGATTAGGCTAAAACTGGAGTGTTTAAGTGGGAGTAGAAGTAGAAATAATCATGACAAGACTTACCCACATTGTCACTGAGTGTCCCTTGGTGACAATACTCCCCAGCTTGTGTTGGAATAGTGATAATTAATTGCCAAACCTTTTCCATTGTTCCTGTGTCTCAGTCTTCTCTCATACCAGACATCCTATGTATTCCATTTCCTCACTTAAACCTTGTTTTCCAGGCACTATGCAGTCTAAAGGAAGTATTATCTCATTCTCTTACATATGGCGATAGCCTCCCACCCTACCAATAACAATAATAGGGGACTTTTCTATTTAAATTGATAAAGCCTAAAAATCAGGCAATAAATGGCAATTACTTTCCCAAGATGTTAAGAACCAGGACTCATGGAGATGGCAAAGAAATATCATATTGCTCTGAAGCGGTGATACCATCAGTTATAAGGTACACCACAACTTTATGTTGACTGAGAAAAGAGCACTTCCATCTACCCGATGGCACGGTGTCCTGATGACTGTATGAATACGTGAGCCGGCCATACCAAGTCTCATTGCACTGCTGTTTCTTTTATCTACTTAGAGGTTACTGGCACTTTTTTCTGTCTTCAATTACCTTGCCTGGCAAATGATAAGCAATCTTCCTGCCCACAAATTTAGTACAAAATTTAACAACGTTTCAACCACTGAGAGTGTCTGTCTTAGTTATTTTTCTCATTGCTGAGACAAAATACCGACCTCCAAAGTTAAGGGAGGAAAGGTTTATTTGGCTTATAGTTCATAGACGTGTCAGCCCACAGTTGGCTGGCTCCAAGATAGAGTGGCACAGGGATGAGAAGGAGAATAACAGTTCATTGCACTCAGAAGACAGCAAAAGCAATAAGGGACTTCAACTGTGTCTTTCTGTCCCTTTTGTCTTATGCAGACTTCTTACGTCAGGTGGCACTCACACCCTTAATCCTAGTGCCCTTGATCCTAGCATTGCACCATGAATCAATCCCAGCATCACACACTCTAGATCCACCAACCTCTGAAAAAGCCTCTCCTATGACTGCATGAGGCTTTCGGGGACATCTAGACACAAACAATAACAGTCTCTCTCTCTCTCTCTTTCTTAGGTTACATATAGAACTTAGTTATCATTTTGGAAGAAAATATGAATACAATTATTTGTATTGGCTTTAGCACCATTAAATTTATCCTCCATTTCTCTGTTCCTGTGCTGTTCTGTAGACTAATTCCTATTATTTTGCTGCTGAATTATAATATAGTCCATCAGCATTTTAAGTGGCAATTAAATTCATCATATGAACTATCCCATAACTCAACTGATGTGATGAAACAACCAAGAGCTACAGCCAGGATCATCACTGTGAAGTCCACGGCAATTCTGTCATGAAGATAACAATAACAACCAATAGATTATAAGGCACATCCTTCTTTCAAAGATATTAAAATATGAGAGACCAGGGGGAATATATCTTAGCGTAGGTGAGAAAATCCCTGTCTTCCAAATGCCCATGCATATATTCCCACATGGAAAAAAGATATAAACATATATGATAACCACAGGTGGGTGATTTACATAACTTTTAAAAGACTCCAGAGACAAAAAACACTGTAAGTCTTCAGTGCAGAAAAATAACTCTTGGTGTTATTTTAGGTTGCTTCCAATGGGAAGAGTCCAGACACAGTTCTCCTTAGTTTAAATTCCATGGTCCTAATTCTCCATCACAATATACTATATAGTAATATTTTATGGAAAGCAGTATGACACTTCTACCTTAATTCTAAGGCAAGAAAGAGATGTAAAGTACCCACTTTTATCATCTAGGTATCTGCAGCAGATAGGGTAGAAGGGGTGTGTCCTGACAGTCAAAGCTCTCTCCAGCCAGGCTGCCTTGGGTGCTGTCTCCCTTATCCTCGGCATATGTGTGGATATGCACATATTTATGCTCTAGCCACTTCTTCAACTCAAATATCCTCACCTGATCTCAAAGCACCGATCCTTTGATGAAATCTCAGATCAAATATTCAAAAATTGTAAGGAGGCTTAAAGATTATTGGCCAACACAATGGCCACTGAGAGCATTGGAAGAGAACAGATCTGGAGAGAAAGAGAGCAGGCTGGTGGAGCATTACCATTTCTTCACCCAGAATATTCAACATCCAGCAGGCTTCTCTGCCACCTCTTCCTACTCCTGCCCTTCAGTCTTCTTCTAAAGTATACAACAGTTTGAAGCTGTAAGCCAAAGATACACTTCCTAAATCTGAGCATAGTATCTTGTATTTTGTGATTATTCAGAAATAATGTGTAAATAGCTGCGTAATGAGTTGAATTGTATTTTCAAAAGAGATAAGTTAAAATCTTGACACCCAGTACTCAGAATGTGACCTGGTTTTAAATAGAATCTTCACAAAAGTAAATAAGATAAAATGAGGTCATTCAGGCGATCTCTAACCCACTACAACTGGTGTCATTGTAAAAATGGGAAATCCAGACACAGCAACAGATACATTCAGAAAAGATGCTGTGAAAATGCAAGGGGAGAACACCATGTGAAGACAGAGATTATGATGATACATCTACAAACCAAGGAGCACCAGAGATTGCTGGAAGGTCAGGGATGTAGTTCAGTGGTGCCACACCTTCCTGGCAAGCGCAAGGTCCTGAGTTCGATCCCAGGATCCACACACACACACACACACGAAAGAACCCCCCCAAAACCCCCAAAACAAACAGAGATTGCTGGCAAAACACCAGCAGCAAAGAAGAGGCAAAAAAGATTCTCTTTGTCGGGATTTAGAGAAAGCATGGCAATTTCAACATCTTAATTTTGTACTTCTGGACAAGGAACCATAAGACAATACATTTCTGTTGTCCTAAGTCACTCAGTGTGTGGTGCTTTGCTACAGCAGCCACAGAAACCCAATACAACATGATACAATGTCTTTTACTTAGTGGGTTTCTACAATCAATCAAATGCCAACACATTACTATTTGCTCAAAATATTTTTAAATGGGGAAAGTGTGGAAATGAAGAGTCAGAATAGATCTATTCATTTATTACAAGCTACAAGAGCCACAAAAATGCATTAAATAGGAATATTTTTGTTTGCGCTTAGTTTCCAATAGTTATCATAGAAAGTGCTGATGTAAATTTGGCTAAGTGGCTCTTTCCCACTGAACGTGATCAAAACAAAACAATGCTAGATCACACCAAGGATCTCAGGCACAGTGCCAGTTTTTCCAAGGGAGAAAGTTGCTAAGTACTCCAATGGCCAGGGACTGTTTCAAATCAAACACGTCACAGACACTGTGAAGAGAAAGGGTCACAATTACACAGGAAGTGCCAGTGTTCAGAAATTGTGGTCCCCTGTTCGTCTCCTGGGAATTAAGTGTTTATTAAATAGAAAAGGTCATAGTTGAAATTTAAGACCCAAGGCCCAGAGTTGGTGGTTTCTTTTATTAAGGTATCTGCAAGATTATTAATATCTGCATTATCAAGCTACTCAAACATTTTCAGGATTCTAAACTCATCCCAACACAGGAAACAATTTCTGTCTTTCAAAGGAACACATAATCTGCGATATTTAACTTGCAAATCACAGTCAAGATATGGTATATCTTAAAGCACACTAAAAATGTGAAATTTCACCTTAACTTTAAGATCATCAATTTTTCTAAAGAGTAAGTCAAGATCTATTGATTCATATACTCTGCCCTCCACAAAACCAAGGATTGAACATGTGCCCATTTCTTTTTAAAAGGGAAATGTTTTTGTTCAAATATTTGTTAAGATGGCATCTTAACAATATTTCCTGAAAAGTATTCCAAATTCAGAGTTTATTGGTTACTATTTCAAAATAGAAATGTTTTAGTATTATAGAATTACATAGAATAGAATCTCTTTTTATAAATTGCCTTAAAAATAAATTATCAATTATTCATCAAAACAATAAAAGAAATAATTCTCTACAGGATGGGTATAATGTTAAATGAAACAGCTTATAGGCATTTTAATTTTAACTAAAAACAAATGGGGAGACTGTCAATAATTGTCCCAATTCAGCATCCCCTCTTCTATTTGTCACTATTTAGGAGATGAGAACTTTCATTTTCTCTTCTGTTTTTATCTAAATTCTCTCCTGCATTTTTTTTAGTCAGTATTTCCTTTAAGCTCATACAGCATAGCCCTCTTGGCTCCACAAACTTCTTATGACCTGGAAGCTACCTAGCAATGTTTACATGCAACTAAAAGAGAAAGAAAAAAAACCAGCAATGTTCTAACAGTGAGAAAGTCTTCTTTGTCTAAAATTGCCTTCCTGCCCTAAATAGTCCTTCTTACAAGGTCCTATAAAGTAACAAGAGCAAATTGTGGCTGCTCAGCCCTGTGTTTCCTTACAATACTAATAAATATTACACAGATGCTGAGGAATTCAGTATCATTGCTCTTGCTTTCTTCTTATTTCTATGCCATGTAGCTTTCCAGGATTATTGTAAGACTTGTGTACAGGTTTGGATATCACATGTTTGTTAATTTTCACTTGTTTCTCAAGGGACAATACATCTCCCTGAGAGATTCAACCTTATTTATAAGTGTCAGTGTAGAGATATTTTTGAAGGAAGTTATAGTTTTTAAAAAGGTCATTAGGTAGGCTTTAATCATCATTATTTAAAAGCTAATTAGTTGCAAGTAACTCAATGTGTTCTGTTTCCACATTCATTAAAATTGATTCCCACTCTGAGTAAGGTGTACACTTGCTTTGTTTCTGCCAAAACCAACATTTTGGACTCATTGCATTTTCTTGAGTCTTCCTTTTATTTTCTTTCAGAAACTTTGCTCTAAAACTTGCTTGCTGTGCCCCCAGCATTGAGATTCCATGAATCTGAGCATGACACATTCCTGTATATATATCTACCCAGGTCAGGATTAAAGCTGGGATCCAAAACTCATGCCAGACTTCAATGTGAAACATTCATTTTCCCCAGAGGAAGGCTTCAGAGTCACGGAATCAGAAAAGAATGGTACAGGTGAGACAGAGGACCAAGAGGGGAGGTGGTTCCAAGTCAAAGGCCTCTTTTCCAGAGTATTCAAGTTTTATTTTGCCTAGAGTTAATTGAAAATTGGAATATTTTTATGCTTCTTAAGCATCCTTTCTAAGTATATCTATACTCAAGCCATTATGAACTAACCAACAGGACAAAAATTATCGTTATTATTATTATTGATTTTTACCAAGCCCATTTTAGAATATAATTTAAGAAAAATGAAAATGGGTCCTGGTGTATTATGAAAGAAGTATACTAATCAGATTTAAATTTTTAAATAACAGCTCTTTTTAGATATACAGCATCCCTTAACAGCCATAGGAGATTGGTTTCCAGATACCAAAAGCCACAGATGTTCAAGTTCCTTACATAAATAGGCATGGAATTTGCATATAACCTAGACCATGTAAGTGATATGTAACAGTTGTTATAGTTTATTGGTATTGGTTAGTGAATAAAAACAAGTAATGTTCCTGCAATAATAGTACTTCATCCCTTCTTATTGCCAAACGGCTTGACTGAGATCATGCTCAGTAACTCAGTGGAAATTATTTGTTACACATTCACTCCCTAGAAAAACCTTTCTATTTTAGCTTGGTGCAATTTGCTCTGTTTCTGGATCATAACCAACCACAATTTTGTAAGTACAATCCCATTTCTGCCAGGTCCTGGGCAGAAACAGAAGCGAGTAACAGTTAGGTACTTTGATAACAACTTGGTAAAAGGGCTCTAATCTTCAGAAAGGGTGGGCAGGAGATGGATGTTTCAGGTTTTTTCTTTAATGTATTAACAAAAGTGCCTATATACTAGTATAATGCACATTTGTTTTTTAATGTTTTGATAATGCTATGTCATTATTTTCAATAATTTCTCTTGTGATCATATACATTTTATTTAATGTATTAAAACATTATTTTGAGAAGAGTTCCCTCAGAAAACATTAAAAAACAAACTTGGTCTGGTAAAATAATGCACCTTTAAAAATTTATCAAAAAACATGTTTTCCACAGATGTACATGAATGATTAGAGCTATCCTCTGAAGCACTGGGCAGCTCTTCTTTCAAGTGTTCACGGAAAACAGACTGAGACATTAAGTCCTTGTCCATCGTGTGAAGAGTTATCAAATGATGAATGGGCACTCCAAAGTATCTAGTTTATTCATTCATTTACTCAGCAAAGGGATATTAGTAACTACATGTTAGGAATGGCATATATATATATATCTATCTCCATCATCTCTATCTTGATCTTTATCATGTCTATATCTATATCTGTATCTATATTTATACATAGATAACAAAATGGAAAAAGATAACAAAATTGCAGTATTCCTGGAGTTTATTTATATATATATATATATATATATTTTAATTCTTTTATTGGTACATTTTAGGTATACAATATGTTTACATTTATCATTGGGTCTTTGTACCTGTATGTGATGTATCTTGGCTCTAATTTTTTTCCCCATTACCTGTGCACCCTTCACCCATTCCACCATTCTCTATTTACATAGAGTTTGTTTCCATTTTTTTCTTTTCTCATAATTTTTCCTTTCCCTTCTTTCCTTTCCCCTTTCCCTCCCACCACCCCTACACCTTTGGACCATTTCCTAATTTAAATTATCAATTAATCATTTTAATCATTTTAATCCTTATTTACACTTTCAGTTTCTCACATTAGAGAAACTATTTGATATTACACATGTGAGTCCTGTTTATTTCACTTAAGAGTATGGCCTCAATGTGCATCTATTTAGCTATAAATGTCTCTAGTTTCTCATTCCTTATGGCTGAGTTGTACTCCATTTCATAAAAAAACCCCATCTTCTTTATCTATTTTCCACTTGATGGGCATTTGGGCTGCTTCCAAGCTTTATCTATTACAAACTGTGCTGCTATAAACATGGGTGCACATATATCTCTGCGGTATGATTCTTTTAATTCTTTTGGGAAGATACCTAGCAGGGCAATACCTGGGTCAAATGGGACCTCTAGCCCTAGTTCTCTGAGGTATCTCCATACTGATTTCCACGGTGGTTTCTCCAGTCTGCACTTCCACCAACAATGGAGAAGGGTTCCTTTCTCCCCACATCCCTGCCAGGGTTTGTTGTTGGTTGATTTCTTGATATCAGTCATTCTTTATGGGGAGAGGTGGAATCTCAGTGTTGTTTTCATCTGCATCTCTCGAATGACCAGTGATGCTGAACACTTTTTCATATATTTATTGGCTGCTTTTACTTCTTTGTCTGAGAAATGTCTCATTTCAGAAGCCCATTTATGAATTGGGTCTTTGAATTTGGGGGGGGGTCTGACTTTTTTCAATTCTTTATATATTCTAGATAGTAGACATTTGTCTGAGGTACAGCTGCTAAAAATTTTTCCCACATTGTAGGTTGTCTGTTAGCTCTGTTGGTGGTTTCTCTTGCAGTGCAGAAGCTTTTTAATATGATGAGATCCCAGTTGTTGATTCTTTGTGCTAGTTCCCATGCTACTGAGGTTTTGTTCATAAAGTCTTTTCCTATGCCAATGTCATCAAGAGTTCTACCTAACTTATCTTCCAGCAAGTTTAGTGTTTCTGTCTTAATATTTAGATCTTTAATCCACTTCGATCTTAGTTTAGTACATGGTGATAGGTATGGTTCTAGTTTTAATCTTTGGCAGGTTGAAATCCAATTTTTCCAACAGCATTTATTAAATAGGCTATCTTTCCTCCAATGAGGGTGGTCGGCTCTTTGTCAAAGATGATGTGGCTGAGTATGTCTGCAGTTGTTTCTGCATCTTCTAATCTATTCCACTGATCCTTAGGTCTGTTTTGTAGCCAGTACCATGCTGTTTTTATCACAGTAGCTTTGTAGTATAGTTTCAAGTTGGGGATTGTGATATTCCCAGCCATGTCTCTGTTGCCTAGAATTGCTTTTACTATTCTAGGTCTCTTCTGGTTCCAAATGAATTTTTGGATTGTTTTCTCTAGCTCTGTGAAGTATATTGTTGGAATTTCAATCAGCATTGCATTAAATCTATATAGTAGTTTTAGAAGTATGACCATTTTTCACTATATTGGTTCTTCCTACCCAGGAACAAGGGATGACTTTCCATTTTCTTATATCCTCCTTGATCTCCTTTTTCAGAGTACTGTAGTATTCAATGTAGAGGTCTTTTGGTTCCTTTGTTAAGTTGATTCCTAGATTTCATTTTTTTGGATGCTATTGTAAAAGGAATTGTTTCCCTAATTTCTCTCTCAGTGAATCTGCTATTTGTGCCTAAGAAGGCTATTGTTTTTTGCATGTTGACCTTATATCCAGCTACTGTACTAAATCTGTCAGTTAGCTCTAGAAGTCTTTTGGCTGAGTTTTTTGGATCTTCTGTGTAAAGTATCATATCATCATCAAATAATGACAGTTTAACTTCTTCCATTCTATCTTTATTCTTTTTATTTCTTTCTCTTTCCTAATTGCTGTGGCTAATGTTTCCAGAACTATATTGAACAGGAGTGGTGATAGTGGGCATCCTTGTCTTGTTCCTGATTTTAGCATGAAAGTTTTCAGTTTTTGACCATTTCATATGATGTTGGCTGTTGGGTTTTCATATATAGCCTTAATCAGGTTGAGATAAAGACCTTCTATTCCAATTTTCTGTAGGGTTTTTATCATAAATGGGTGTTGGATTTTGTCAAATGCCTTTTCTGCATCTATTGAGATGATCATATGGTTTTTGTCCTTGACTCTGTTAATATAGTGTATTACATTTATTGATTTATGAATGTTGAACCACCCTTGCATCCCTGGGATAAATCCAACTTGGTCAAGGTGTATGATCTTCTTGATGACCCTCTGTATTCTGTTTGCCAGTATCTTGTTGAGGACTTTTGCATCTATGTCCATTAGGGAGATTGGTCTGTAGTTCTCTTTCCCTGGTTTTGGAATCAAAGTAACACTTGCTTCCAATGAATGAATGAATTTGGAAGCCTTGTTTCCCTTTCAATTTCCTTGATGAGTTTAAAGAGTAATGGTGATAGTTCTTCTCTAAATGTCTTGTAGAATTCAGCAGTGAAGCCATCAGGACCTGGGCTTTTCTGTGCTGGTAAATTTTGTATTACATTTTCAATTTCATTCATTGTAATTGGGTTGTTTAGAATTTCTGTATCTTCTTCATTTAACTTTGGCAACTTGTATGTATCTAGGAATCTGTCCATTTCTTCTGTGTTTTCTATTTTATTAGAGTACAGGTTCTCAAAGTAGATATTGATGATCCTCTGGATTTCTGCTGGGTCTGTTGTGACTTCCCCTTTTTCGTTCTTAATTACATGGGTTTGAGACTTTTCTTTCCTTTTATGATAAGGTTGGCTAAAAGTTCATCAATTTTATTTATTCTTTCAAAAACCAACTCTTTGATTCATTCATTTTTTTGTATCATTCTCTTAGTCTCCATTGCATTGATTTCTGCTCTGATCTTTATAATTTCCTTTCTTGTAGGAACTTAGGGTTTGTTATGCTCTTCTTTTTCTAGGAGTTTGAGGTTCTACATTAGTTTATTTATCTGAGTTTTCTCTGTTTTCCTAATATGGGTGTTCACTGCTATTAATTTCCCCTGTAAAACTGCTTACATTGTGTCCCATAGATTCCTGTATTTTGTACTGGCATTATCATTTACTTGTAGAAACTGTCTAATTTCTTCTTTAATTTCCTCTGTGACCCATTGGTTGTTCAGTAGGGTGTTATTCAATTTCCATGTGTTTTTTGGGGTTTTGCAGTTTCTTATGTTATTGATCTCCAATTTTATTTCACTATGGTCTGATAATATACAGGGGGTAACTTCAGTTCTTTTACATTTACTTAGACATGTCCTCTGAGCTAGCATGTGGTCTATTTTGGAGAATGACCCGTGTCCAACCAAAACGAATGTATCTTCTGAATTTGTGGGGTGGAACACTCTGTAAACATCTGTTAAATCCATTTGTTCAATAGCTTGGTTCGGTTGTAAAATTTCATTATTAATATTTTGTCTAGATGATCTGTCTATTTGTGATAGTGGGGTACTGAAGTCCCCCACTACAATTGTGTTAGTGCTTATTTGATTTTTCATGTCCATTAATATTTATTTTTTATAGTTGGGGGCATTCGTATTTGGTGCATATATCTTTATAATTGTCATCTCTTCCTCTTTGATTGTTCCCTTCACTAGGATGTATTGAGCATCTTTGTCTCTCTTAATTAGTTTTGGTTTGAAATCTACTTTGTCGGCAAATAAGATTACTACACCTGCTTTTTTCTGGGTTCCTGTGACATGGAGAACTGTTTTCTTTCCTTTTACTTTCAGTCTATGAATTTCTCTTTGAGTTAGCTGTGTTTCTTGTATACAGCATATTGCTGGATTTTGCTTCTTAATCCATTCTGTCAGTCTATTTCTTTTGATTGGTGAATTGAGGTCATTAACATTGATGGTTATATTTGATAGATATTGACTCACCCTTGTCATGATGTTTTACTGCTGTTGGCTTTTTTATTTTTTATTTTTCCCTTTCCTTTTAGTTTCTTGCCTTGCTTGGTAGCTTCCCTCTGTTGGGCCTCATGGAGTTGTGACTTTCATTGTCTTTTTCTAGGATATTGTTCTGAATTGTTTGGAGTGCTGATTTGGCATTCATAAAATTTCTCAGGCCTTCTTTGTCATGGAATTATCTAATTTCCCCATTGATTTTGCAAGATGATTTTTCAGGATACAACAGTCTAGGTTGGAAGTTATTTTCTTTTAGGGCTTGAAATACATCACTCCAGGTTCACCTTGATTTGAAGGTTTGTGTTGAGAAGTCTGCTGTGATTCTGATGGGCTTTTCTTTGTAGGTGATTTGTTTTTTTTCTCTAACTGCCTGTAGGATTTTGTTCTTCTTTTGCTTTCTGTGATCTTGACTATTATATGTCTAGGTGTATATTGCTTTTGATCATGGCCAGTTGGAGTTCTATATGCCTCACTTATCTGTATGTCCAATTCTCCACCTCTGTCTAGGAAGTTTTCTACTATTACTTCTGTGAACAGTTTTTTTTAAATGTCAATTGTACTTTCTCCTGTTTTTTCATGGACTCCTATCAGTCTTATGTTATTCTTGCTTGCATCATCTAGCAGCTGCTGGATTGATTTCTCATGGTCTCTTACTATTTTGAAGAGATCTCTGTTTTTATGGTCCTTAACCACAATCCTGTCTTCTATATCTGATATTCTATCTTCAGATTCCCTTAATCTTCTCTGAATGCTTTCATTGGAGCTTTTAATCTCCTGAATATCTGTTTGAATCAGTTTCATGGATTCCATTTCTTTCTTATGCTGGGCACTCATGGCTTCCAGCATGTTTCTGAGCTCATCTATTTTTTATCTGTTCTAGATCCTCTAATCATGTCTTTCACTCTGCTCACCATCTCTGTAGTTATCTGAGAGATTATTTCTGCTTTGAATTTTTCTAGAGCCTCATTCATCTGTTTTGTTACTTCCTGTGCTATCAGTTCAGGGTGTCTAGGTGGTTGACTATCAGAGTTTTCCACCTCGTTTCCTCCAGAATTTGCCTTTTGTGGGGTGGAAGTCTGAGTTTGTGCCTTACTTAAATGTCTTCTCATTTTTGTTTTTGGTACTGTCCTTGGTTTAATTCCTGGGTTGAAACTTTGAAGTTGCTTATTGTAAGTATCTTTGTGGCTTGTAATTAGAACCCTTATGGAATGACTGTTTCTCAAAGGTGTCTTCCAGATATAGCTGGTCTTTAGGTTTTGAGTCTCTAATGACTCTGAGGCTATCTCATTTTCATTATACCAGGAAGGACCACTGACTAGATTGATAACAACACCTTAGCCCAAGCAATAAAATCAGCAACACAATAGCATCAAGTACCTCTTAGAAAATGACAATTTGTGGTAATTAATCTATCACCTTTAACTGTGTGAATTAAATCAAAATCAAGGACCAATCCAACATATGTTTATAGTGAATGAACTCTTTAATATAGTAACTTTACCCTTTTGGATGGGGAGTTAGAAGGAG
The DNA here is from genome assembly GCF_053883595.1 of Heterocephalus glaber. Taxonomy (NCBI): domain Eukaryota; kingdom Metazoa; phylum Chordata; class Mammalia; order Rodentia; family Bathyergidae; genus Heterocephalus; species Heterocephalus glaber. Next base: position 29,097,835 of record NW_028258344.1, on the reverse strand, counting down.
TTGGGGAGGGAAGAATAGGTAAGTAGCAGGATAGGGGAAGGTTAGCAGTGAGGCCAGAGGGCACAGGCAAGAGAAGGAAAGAGAAGAAAAGAAAGATAAAGAAGAAATATGAATTAGGGGCAGGACAGGAACACAAAGGGAGATGAAGAACAATGTGGGACAGCAAGAGAGCATGGCAGAGAGAGAAAAGAAAGAAAAAAGAAAAAGAAAAATTTTAAAAGAGTCACAAAGAAGAAAAAAATTAAAAATAAGAGCAAAAAAAATAGTGGTAATTTTGAAAATAAATAAAAGATCAAAATGAAGGGCTTCCTTCAGGGTATGTCTCTGCTGTCGCAATAAACAACATAGGCAGCAGTGTGCAGTTATAAGTCAATGAGCCTCAGTAAGCCAGTCACAGACTCATGAGATTCAGGCAGATTTCTGGCTGCAAGTCCCAAGTTGAGCTCCCTGTCCTCCTCCAGGGCTGAACTCTGCAAGGTTCTATTGCAGGTTCCAGCTGCCTTTCCCCTGAAGGTAGTCCAAGTTCCAATGGGAGGTGATGATCCCTCCAACTTACCAAGCATGGTGGTCTGGTGTGCCTTTACTGCAGATTCTCTTCACTTTTCCAGTTGGCTTCAATTTTCATCAGGGAGCCTGAGAGAGGCCCTTCTGCAGCTCAGGACAATGGGTTTTATGCTCCCCTGTGCCTCTGTAGTGTGGATCCAAGTAGCTGCACAGCCAAGAGGTGGGGTGGGGAGGACTGTTGTTGCAGGTGCCCACGCGGCCAAGCTGGAGGCAGGTGGGTGACCCCGGGGCTCCTCACCGGCTTGGTCTCCTGCTCAGTCTCCTGGTCGAAAGTGCTCAGAGCCTGGGGTTTATATTCTAATGGATTATCTTTCTTCTACTGCAGATACCTCAGCTAAAAGGACCACAGGTACGAAAACCAGTGAAAAAACAGGAGATAGAGACATAAACCTTTAAAGTTTTCCTGCAATTAAATTAACCAATGTTTTTACTTTTTTTCTTTCTTTTTTTGAGACAGCAATACAGACTGGCTTGTTGGTTTCTTCATCCAAAGTGTCTTACTTTTAAAAATTAATTGTTTTTTGTCCATTCCAAATAATTTATAGTTATTTTAAATGAACAGAACTTCTAGAGTCAGGACACTCCCATAGTCTCTTAACAATACATGATATTTACAAAAAAATCATCAGATAGATTTTGTTACTTTGTATTGTTACTTAGTTATACTGATTACTATTAAATATTCTACAAGTATCTCCTTGTGAATTATTTTAGCTGCCACATAAACAAATGATGTAACATTTGAAAAATTTCCAGGCCAAATTCTTTTTTTTTTTTCTTGCGGTACCAGGGATTGAACTCAGGACTTTGTGCTTGAGGCACCACTGAGCTAAATCCACGATGCTCAGGCCAAATTCTTTGAAGTTATGATGAATGGGCCATTCCACCACTCCCAGCCCAGAGGAATAGGCTTCCGGGCCACCTTTTCTCTGCTCCCAGTAAAGAGGAAGGGGTTTCTGAACTGCTGTTCCACGGCTCCTGGCCCAGATGAAGGGGCTTCTGGGCTGCCATTCCACTGCTCCCAGCCTGGAGGAAGGGGCTTCTGGGCCACCATTCCACCACTACCAGCCCAGAGGAGGTGAGCTGCGTGGGGTCCCACAGCACCACCCCCATCATCGAAATGAGAAGACACATAAATATGTCTCAAAATCAGACTTCCAGAACACCTAAAATCACCCAAAGGGAAATGAGATGGAACACTCTGATACTCAAACACCTAGACTCCCTGAACTGGCAACAAAAGAGGATCTGGAAAAAGTGAAATTATAAATAATTTCTCAGATAACAGCAGAGATTGTGCCCATAGTACAAGACATGATTACTAAATCTACAGAGGACATAGATAAAAACAATAGAGGACCTGAGGAACATGATGGACTCCCAACATAGGAAACAAATGGAATCCATAAAAGAGGTACAAACAGATTTCCAAGAGATTAAAAATGCCATTGAAAGTCTACACAGCAGAATGAACCAATGTGAGGACAGAATTTCAGATATAGAAGATAACATTGTAATTAGTGACCAGGAAAAGAAACATTGCTTCAAAATCATAAGGGACCATGAGAAATCAATCCAGCAGCTGCTAGACCACGCAAAAGAAGAATAACATATGACTGATCAGAGTCAATGAACAAACAGGAGAGAGTGCAGATGACATTAAAAAAAGAAAAAACTCTTCACAGAAGTGATGGCAGAAAACTTCCCAAGCAGGAGAAAAGAACTTGACATACAGATAAGTGAGCATATAGGACTCCAACTTGCCTTGATCAAAAAAAAAAAATCTACACATAGACATTTAATTGTTAAGATTCCAGAAACCCAACACAAGAACAAAGTTCTACAAGCAGTTAGAGAAAAAAAACAAATCACCTACAAAGGAAAGCCCATCAGAATCACAGCAGACTTCTCAACATAAACCCTCAAGGCAAGAAGAGCTTGGAGTGACATATTCCAAGCCCTAAAGGAAAACAGTCTCCAACCCAGATTGATGTACCCTACAAAACTATCTTTCAAAATGGATGGAGAAATAAGATACTTTCATGACAAAGAGCACCTTAGGAACTTCATGAATACCAAACCACCACTCCAAAAAATTTTAGATAATATCCTAGGAACACACAATGAGGATCACAACTCCAGAAAGCCCAGCAGAATGAATCCATTGGGTGCGACAAGAAATTAAATATAAAGGGGGAGAATCCAACAAAAAGAAAAAGTCATGAACTTCATCTCCCTAATGAGTGTATAAGTCAATCTTATTATTGTACTGGTTAGTATTTTTCTGATTCTAGGGTTGCACACCTTTCCTTGTGCTGCCCTGGCTATTTATCATCTTCTTGTGTCTACTTTTTAATTGGGTTGTCTATTAATGAGCTGTAAGAGTTCTTTATATATTCTGGTCATAGGTTATATGCATTATAAATATGGTCTCTTTAAGGACTACTTTCCATTTCCTTAATAATGTCATTTAAAATTCTAAATTTTGATGGAATCTCATTTATCAAATTTTTTCTTTTATACGTCATTTTTTTTTGCCCTAGGAAATTCTTGCCTACCCTAAATTCATAAACATTTTCCCTTATAATTTCTTCTTGAAATTTAGTCTTTCATATTTAAGTTCATAGATCCTTTCAAGTTATTTTTATGTATGGAAATAAAGGGTTGAGGTTAATTTTTTATATACGGATGCCAGGTGTTCTAATGTCTTTGCTGAAAACACTTTCTTTTCCTTTGCTCTTGAATTGAGTTTATGTTCTATAAAATGTTAATGTTAAATAATCTTTCAAAATTCAGTGGACCATGTATGTGTGGTTCCATTTCTAGATTCTCTGTTTTATTCCAATGATCTATATGTCTTTTCTTACACCAACACTGCCTTGATTACTGTAGCTTTAGAGGAAGTCTTAAAATTAGGTACTAAATGTCTTCCAACACTTTTTTCTTTTTTTTGTACTTTTCTAGGTCCTTTGTACTCCTACATAACTTTTAAATTTTAATATCCAATTCTTCATTTCTAGCAAGTATACATAGACCTGAGTTTCTATATATACCTTGTGTTTTCTAATCCTGCCAAATTCAAATACAAGTTCTAGGGGCTCCTAGAGATTTCTTCATATTTTCTCTGCAGATCATCATTTCATGTGCATATAAAGATTTTACTTCTACCTTGCCAATCCCACCCTAATTGTGTCATTTTATTGCCAGACTATTTTGGTTTGGGCCTAGGTTTCAAAGTTTAACAGACAGATGAAGAGTAGGCATATCTGCCCTTGTTCCCCACCTTAGGGAGAAAGCATTGTATCCTCTCCATTCATATAAGGCATTTTTCCTGGAAGTATGGAGTACATGTCTTTTATCTGTTGAGAAGGTTCTGTTCTACTTCTAGTCTCCTGATAGCTTTTACCATGAACAACTGTAGAATTTAGTCTAATACTTTTTCTCCAACTACTGACAGGATCATATGGCTTTTTCTTTCTGCTTTACATGTTTGATATAATTCATCAGTTAAAATGTATACGAGCCTGTTGTTTCATATAGGTGGTTTTCAAGCTAGGAATATACTTTCTTTAATAGGTGCTATTCAAATATTATATTTCCTCCAGAGTTAGTTTCATTAGTTTGTCTTTCAAGGTGCTTTTTAGAAGTTGTCCAATTCATTTCAAAAAAGATTTTTGTAATAGCTATATTTTCTATATATAGCTTTCTATATCTGTGGTAATGTCTCCTAGATCTTGATATTGTAATTTTTAAAATGTATAATTGATATTGTGTAATAGGAAAAAAGGTCTAAAGGAGCAGGGGAAGTGGGAGGGGTAGGGGAAAGGAAAGAAGGGAAAAGAAAAAATATGAGAAAGGGAAAATAATGGAAACAAAGTCTTTCCAAATAGGGAAGGGTGGAGGGAGTGAAGGGAGGGCAGGGGAAGGGGAAAAAACTAAGAACCAAGATACTCATGTAAAGGTACAAGATCCCAATGATCTTGTAAAACTGCATTTTATACCTAAAATGTACCAATAAACTTAATGGAAAAAAATTCAAAAAAAAATTCTAAAGTTATGACGAATGGCCCAGAACTTTGGAAACTCAGTAAACGAAGAGTTTTCTGAGGAGGACTTTGTCACCTCCCATAGGGACTCTCGTTTCCCATAATTTTTCTACCGTGAGATTTCCATTACTTTCAGAAATGTGTCTAACAGAACTTTACCCTGCCCTTTGCACCCTGCTCAGTAATCAGTTACAGATCTGTACTTCAGGTTCATGCCAAAATGACAACTTTAGTTTTCCTCTGGACAATTCCAAAGGGAAGGAAGGGAAAAGGAAAAGAAAAAGAGAATAGAAGGAAACAATGGAAACAAAGCTTTTGTAAATGCGGAGGGTAAGAAAGGTTGAAGAGAGGGGAGGGAAATGGAAAAAATATATTAATATAATAAGATATATTATTAATATAGTAAATATATTATGTACATGTACAAATTCCCTGTGATGAATGTGATCAATATGTATGACAAATATATATTTTTCAAAAGTTGAAACAACAAATTTAAATCAGGAGAGCTAGTACATCAAAAGAAATGCTGGAAGGACATTATCCTAGTCACTTCCCTGTCACTGGGACAAAAGACCTGAAACTCACAACTTAAAGGAAGGGAAATTTATTTTGGCTCACGGTTTCAGCTGGCTCCAAGGCAGAAACAGCATGTGGTAGAAAGATACAGCAGAAAAAAGCTATTCAACCCAAGGCATTCAGGAAGCAGAGAGGGAGAAGGGAAGAGCCAGGGACAAGAATCCACTTTTCCAATTCACACCCCTGTGAGCCACCTCCAATCAGGCTCCACCACCTAACCCCACATTCAGGTACCGAACTCATTAGTGGCTGAATCTTCTGAGTATGGCATCCAATAATAATCCAATCACCCTCCAAGCACATGAGACATTTGGGGGACGTTTTAGACTTAAATCATAACAGACATATAACCAACTCTCCAATTATTCTAAATGTTTTCTTTTGACCAAAACAAACAATAAAAATAAAAACAACCATCTTTGGACCAATTATTCTATGTCACTGTGCTAAGACATTTACTTAAGTGTACGTGTTTATAACAATGTCACCTCTTCTGTAGCTCAAATGACCTTTGTCTTGCAGGGAAGGCATAGAGAAGTGAAATTATTTGCCTGAGGTTGTAAGCTAATAGGTGGGCTAGTTTTCACATCCATCTGTCTGATCCCAAAGTGTGTTCCCCTTATCACAACTAAATATTTCTTATCAGACTACTACCTATTTAAATTGCATTGCTTCTGAACTTTCTGAATGATTTTTACCAGTTAAGTATATTTTAGTCTTACTTTGCCAGATGACATTGCAAAGAGCTCTGAGAAAAATCCATGCAAAACTGACAATGTTGACAGTGGCTGGTGCATAAATGAGGACCTATCAGAAATTATTTTTCAAATCTCTTGGTCAAAAACCTGAAATTTTTCAAATAACTGTTTTGGCTTTGTCTCAAGAACACTGAGTACAATGTAATGTCTCTCATTTATTTATTTTAATTACCTTTCATTGTATATATATTTTAAGCCTATTCAAATCCTTAGTGAAAATAGAATACACCTAGGAAGTAAATACAGTATGTTGTTCCATGTGATTCTAATTAATTTTTTGACAAGAATTTATTAAACATTTAGTAATTTTTGGAATTATTCTAAGTACAGAGATTTCAAAAATAATAACAAAATATAACTCAGATTTTATTTTGATTTTTAAAACGTAACTTCCTATACTATTGCTTATTTTACTAGCTAAGCAGTATCTGGCCAAAAATATAAAACTAAGACTCATTGAAACACCCTGATTTTGATATTCTGCTGTCTTCTACATTGCATACAATAACCTTTTGAAGTATATTTAAATATATTAAATATTGTCAGTGTGACTAGTTTAATGCATGAAGCATACAGATTACAACCAAATCACAGTTGTGAATAAAGCTACAGTGCAGCAAAGCACCAATGGTTTATTTGTCATCTCTGTAGACATTAATTAATCCCAAAATATATTTTTCTCAACTAAATAATGCTCTAGAATGTCTAGGCCTGAAAATGGAAATGTATTATACTTTATACCATGTTTTCCATTAGATGAAAATGAAATGCATTAGCAGAACTTAAATACAAATCAGAGTTGCCAGTTATGGGTACTAGTCCTATTCTGCAGAGAAACAAAGAGATAAACTAAGAGATTTAGTTGAGATTACAGAGGACAAACATGTGTAATTCAGTTTTGTTTTCCATAGTTTATCTCATTCACTGAGCACTCTGGCCACCTTTGAGAAAGTGAATTAATTATTAGGCAATCTCTGTAAAACTACTTCAGTCAGCTTTTTCTTTTCACCTGAATAACAGTGATGCAGACAAATACATCAGAGTGGGTTGCAATTAAAGTTTCAATTGATTTCAATTATTGAATATACTTTAGCAAAATTATGGGTTTAGGATTTTTTCCCCAGCTAACTTTTATTTCCCACAAAAGAGGAAGGGTAAAGCTTTAAAAGATTTGACTATTTACCTGTGAAACATATGTACTAATTTTCTCACCACGGTACCTATTATTCACTGTTCTTTTCTGAACATAGATCTCTTAATTAATAAATGCTGATTTTTCATAGTTATTTCCAGAGAAAATTGTTATTTGAATTTGTAAAGGCAAAACCAAATTTCTAAATCTTCTGAGAACAATGAAAATAATGATAATATTAGATTCATTCATCTTCTCTGGGCATATTTATGATAATTTTAAGTGTTTTGACTTTATCTGTGGTTCCCTGATTTAATGACTTTAGAATTACATAAACTTCATCTTTATTTTCATAAGAAACCTGAGACATACTTCCAAGAGGAACTCATTAAAAGTTTTTTTCCTGATGTGCAGAATTCTTTGTCAAGTTTTTAAATAATGTCCCTGCTTATCTTCCACTCAACGTAGAGCTCATGCTTCAAATGCAAGAATTTCTTTGTATGACTCATTTGGGCCAACCTTTTTATTGGTATTGGTGACAAATAAAAATTAAAAGAAGTACTTTACTTCCAGTTAGCATAAATTATTTAGGGTGTTTTCTGCTGTGTGTTACCCACAACTCTTCCCAAACTGGCATACAGGGCCACAGGAGGTTGATTGGCTGATAGGATTGGAACTGGCAGGTGCTGCTGGTGGCTTCCACATTTCCACTCCATATTCCTGTCTCCTTCAGCTGTGTTGCACATGGAGGCAAAATGGCTCAGATGTTCCAAACCTAACATCATTCATGGACTACAACATCCAGGAAGAGGTCATTTCTCTGAGTAGCTCTCCAAAGAGCAAGCAAGTCTCTCTTTAACAAAAATGCACAGCTCATTAACTTGAATTGGGCTACATGCCTGGGCGGGGCGGGGGGGGACTGCCCTGATTCCTTGTGCCAATCATGCCTCCTCATGGGACACCAGGGTGAGTGAATCCTGCTCCACAAGATAGAAGCAGAATTGAGGTCAGACAGACAGCTCAGAGAGCACTCCATTTCCTGAACTTATTCCTTAGTTCTCTGGCTCCACTTTATTCATGGAAGGAGAATTGCATAATGTGAAATTCAAAAATACACAAAAGAAATTAAAATAATTGTCATAGGTAGAGACCTAAAATTGGTTCCCACTTGTGAGGTTTTAACACAGACCTAAATACTGAAATTTGCTTAATTCTTGATCAAAGTAAATGAGGCTTTTCACAGCATTTTCTCACAGCTTTTAAGAGGAACTTTGCTGACAAGATTTACTGAAAGTGTTTCCCAGGCTGCTTCTTATTTGGGAAAATTGTCAAGCACAGGATTCCCACCTTCTTAACAATTTCCTAAGAGGCAGCTGTTTCTCAGTGATGTCACTGTGTGGGAATCCAAGGGCAAAGGAGCAGTAAGGCAAGCCAGAGCCTCTCTCTGGCCCAGAGTTAGGTGATACATCCTTACCAGGGCCCTGGAGACAGACCGCTGAGGCAGCAGCACCCCATCACCAACAGCACGGGGAAGAGGAAGAACAGGTGTGCTGAGGGACGCATCCAAACCAATCACGGAGTTCAGTCTCCTAGTCCTCAGGGGCAAATCATGTCTGATCCAAAAACGGTCAGCTGTGCCACAGAACTATATCACTAAGTTTTGTATCTTTTAGTTGGAAAAGATAATAACAGGATCTCAGCATCTGGTATCTCTCCTGAAAGGGAAAAAAAAAAAGGTCTTATTCTGAACAAAATAATAATTTTAGGAATTTGTCCATAGGAGTAGGCATTACCTATTTAATGTAAGAAGTTGTTCTTTTAAAACAATAGAATTTGCAGCGTTTTTATGTGAATTATTTTTCATTTTAAGTCTCTTAAAATTGTGATGTTAATAAATTCCATTAACATCACAAAAAAAATCACATCATAACCAACACACCAAATTCCTGTTAGTAGCCACTTGGCTGGTCTAGAAGAAGTCAGAGAAACAATTTGTCTCGACTTAAGCAAAGCCTTGGATTCTATTCTATTTGGCATACACTATACTAATCTAGGGAAATATGCTGGCTGGAATTCCACTGATTGAAGCATAGAATCTGTTCATTCTTCCATTCATTCTCGTCAGCCAGCTAACATGCATGTGTCCTATGCATTTGCTGCATGCCCGGCATAGAACTTGGTGCTATCCTCATTCCCAATTTCACCAATGCCAGCATCATCAGGAGCGTATGAGAAAAGGGAGTGAAAACTCGAGAGAATTAAGGGCAGGAGAGAGAGAAGAAAGAAAGGAGGAAGACAGAAGAGAAGGAAGGAGAAAAATGTATATTTATTGCTAGCCAATTAATGCTGTTGGCAGAGTTTGTGTCCTAGGTTTGGTTTGGTTTAGTGATAATGGAGGGATAAAAGGGGGAAAGTCAGGCAAAATGGGAAGGGAAAGGAAACCCTGCCCTGGATCTCTCTACCACCCCCAGTCAGTAAGTCCCAGTATCATCCTTACTCCTCACCCCATCCCACCTCCTGAATTCAGTACTAGTTTCTTTACGCTAGAGTGTTTAAACATAACCCCAGTGCCCTGAAATTATCCAAAATGAAATAGAAGACATGGTTCTGGTTCCCAAAGATGAATATCTGAATGAATATTTCAGCAGTGTATATTAGGGTCTCTACTATATATGGCAGTTCTGTAGAGTTTTACTTATGCATTGAGGACCTACTATTGTCAGTCACTGTGTTAGGGTCTTGGAGGCAGTGATAAATAAGATCTCTGCCATGGAATTCACATATTATCCAGGGGACACATAGACTACATGAAGAAATTAACAAGAAAATATCAAAAGTAGAGTTTTTGAGTTATGCAAAAAGAAAAAACACAATAATGTGTTTAATGGAATGAGTAGGTAGCTAATTTCCACTGGGTATCAAGAGTAGGTCTAATAGTTAAGGTGAGTCTACTAGGCAAGTTTTCTCAGTAATATTTCTCTGTATGTCAAAAGGACAAGAAATAATTATTTTTATTAAAAATCAGAGAGAATTGCATTCTGTGAAAACAGCTTGTGCAAATGCCCCATGAGGGGAACAAATCTGATTTATTCAAGGATCTGAAAAAGGATTAGTGACTGGAGCAGAGGGTAAAGATAGAATGGTGTGTAGTGAGGTCTGAGAGGAGGCAGAGAGCAGAGCACCAAGGATGTTGTTGGGTAAAGCATGGGGTTTGAGCTTTATTATTAGGGTAAGAAGAAGTCATTGAGTAGACGCTTGCGGTAAACTGTGTTGTGTTCGTCTAGCATTCTCAGTGCACATTGTGGACTTTTCTGGGATCCAAACCACCATGTGAAATATTATTTCCATGAGAAAATGCTTCCTAAGTTCCAAACAAAAACCCACACAATTTGTTTAAACCTGATCCATTTGTAATCTGGACTGATATTTTTCTCATATAGGTTGGACATTGTCTCAGTACTGTTTTACTTTTATCCCTGATGATAAATTTTTAAATTTTTATTAGTATATGCCTGTAATAAATAAAATTACATTCATCATGGAAAATTGGTACACATACAAATCACATCTTAGTCCTTTCTACTTCCCCTTTCCCTCTCCCCTTCTTTCTCCTATTACCAGATCCCCTGCCTATTGCCAAAAAATTTGCCTCCCTGTTTCCTATCATCTGTCTTTTATTTTACTTTTTAAATTATTTGTGTTTTGGGTTTCTCAAATAAGAGACACCATGCAATACTTGACCTCTGTCTCAGATTTGAAAAATGGAGAACTGCAGGCCATATGAATCTTCTAGGCCTCAAGAAGGATATGGCTTATTTTCTCTCCCAATGTACATAGAAATATCACTAGCAGAATCTCTTTTACAGTGATCATTTAAACAAACTACCTCTGAGTTTGCAATACCAACATCTAATTTAATTTGTTTTGTAAATTTTTTCTGACAAAAAGGAAAAACGTCAGTTCACCATACTATTTCTTCAAGGTCTTAATCACTTTCATTTTGCATTTTCTAGGAGACTTTCTGACCTGGCAATAATAGTAAATTGTCACCAATTTTAAAATTCCTTTTCTAAATAAAACATGAAATGCAATTATATTTTAGGTCACTTTTGAAAATTATTCTCTAAGTTTCAATTATTTTATTTATGGAAATATATTCTTTCTTCTAGGTTAAAAGATTATTATACGTAATGGAGCACATCAAGTAATTTAAAGCACATTGAGACTTAATAAATATATAAATCCAAAATGATATCCTTCAATAAATTAATGATTACATGGTAGACAAAAGATTTATTAAGCAAGTTACTCAGAAAATAATAATATTTCTTAGCATCATCTTAAATTGAGTCTGATTGCATCCTTACTGTAAATTATTTTTTATAGGAAGAGATTCTTGGGAGTGTTTTCAAGATGTTAGGGTAATGTAATGTAAACCTTTTATATGACTTCTACAGATTCACAAATCCAAAGTCTATATAAATTGATCAAGTAATTTAATAAAGTGAAGTACAATTTTCCATATGAATACTCATTGCACACACTATTCCTATAAAACGTTCCAAAAATTTTATACTATGTAACACTTCAAACACAATTCAAAAATAGAGAAAATAGTATAGTCAACCCCATATATTTATCACTTTTAAAAATGACTGTCAGCATTTTATCCTTCTGAGAACTGTAAGAGCTGAAAAAAAATTATACCCACTAACTACTACTTATTTTGAAGTTGACTAGAAAGTCATTACCTTTCTTAATAACACTCTATTATTACTCTTCATGTTTTCCTCTTTTTAATCACAAGTATTTGTTTGTTTGATTGTTTGATTGTTTGCATAGCATAACATCTCTCAGAGTTTTGTGGGAATTCAATAGGAGATAAGATTTTGATGTCTCCAGATTTTCTTTTTCAGAACCATAGTGATATAGTTGGCAAGAAAACAAAAGAAAGAGATTACAGCAGAAAAGGATGAAACAGGGACTGTTGATTGCTTGGTGGTACATGATGAGGTTAGACTAGAAGGATGTTAATGACAGCAGAGCAATCTAAGGATGTGGGAAGCAATGTAAAGAATGTAATTTCCTTTGTGTGCTTGTGCTAATGAGTGATCTTAGACTTATTTCCTCTACAGTAAAATCCATTCTTATGACTCTCCCTTCCCACAGCCATTATTTTATTTAGGAATTATATTATTTCCCTTTTGTAATTCTATGACTGCCTCTTTCTGACTTCCCCAACTCTAGTACATTTTTCCACACTATCTACTCTCATTTGGAGAAGTATTTCTAAAACACAGTAGCGAACAGGTTACATTTCTCTAATAGTTCTGCACTGACTTCAAGATAAAGGCCTTCTCTTTAGCATGGCATGGGAGAATATTTCAACTGCATTTTACTTGGAGCATGGCTGTAATCCCAGCACTCAGGAGCCTGAGGCAGGAGGATTACCCAGGAGGCCAGCCTGGACTACATAATGAGATTCAGTCTCAAAAACCAGCAAAAGAGTAATGTATTTGTTACATGAACTGGTATGACTGTTCAAGATGCCCCCTTCAGATGAAAACTAACTTCACACCATCTTATTCTCATCTCCCTTCCTGTGGTGTCTGAGGCCTTATCTGTGTGAAGTGAGCCTCTGCTCCCAGAGCACCAACCAGGCCATGTTTTAAATGTCTGATGATAGCCTCATTTCCCAGGCTAAAATCTCCTTTGTTTTACTCTCCACTCCCTTGGTGTGTTCCTCATTGTTCAGTAGTCAATAAATGTGAAATAAATAAACAACGTGATAAATGAAAAATATATAATTCCCCTGTTTTGCAGTAAATGATTTCTTTTGCAAAAGGAAGAATCATCCTTTGGAATGTCATTTACTACAATAGGTAGCAATTTACTTCTAGTCAAGTATGAGATTCTACTTCTTAAAAATCTATTCCCAATGTATAATCTTAAAATATTATTACTTATTGAAATCAGACCCACAGTAGTGTGCCTTGGTGGGATTATAATAGCACACATGAGCTCTGTGTAAGTCCTCTGCCCTCTCCTCTCACACAGGCTAGTGTGCTCTTAGCCGCCAGTCAGACAGCACCAAGTGCTCTAACAGGGCTGCAAGAAAACGAGGGTGAGGAGAGCTTGGGTATATTTTCCCCTCTGGCAAACAAGCAGACTTTTCCCAGAAACTGATAAGCATAGTTTACATGGGCTTTTTTCCCCCCATTAAGATTGTTTCTACATTTTAGGTATAAAATACAGTTACATTCATTATTGGGATCTTGTACCTTTACATGAGTATCTGGGTTCCCCTTCCCCTGCCCTCCCTTCACCCCCTCCACCCTTCCCTCTTTACAAAGACCTTGTTTCCATTTTATTCCTTTTCTCATATTTTTTCTTTTCCCTTCTTTCCTTTCCCCTACCCCTCCCACTTCCCCTGCTCCTTTAGATCTTTTCTTCCTATTACACAATATCAATTATACATTTTTAAAATGACAATATTACGATCTAGAAGATATTACCACAGATTTTACAGAATTAAAAATGATGTAGAAGGCATATTACAAAAATCTTCTTGGAAATAAATTTGACAACTTCTAAGAAATACCTTGGAAGACAAATCAATGAAACTGACTCTGGAGGAAATATAAAATTTGAATAGCACCTATTAAAGAAAGTATATTCCTAGCTTGAAAACCACCTATATGAAACAACAGGCTCGTATACATTTTAACTGATGAATTATATCAAACATGTAAAGCAGAAAGAAAAAGCCATATGATCCTGTCAGTAGTTGGAGAAAAAGTATTAGACTAAATTCTACAGTTGTTCATGGTAAAAGCTATCAGGAGACTAGAAGTAGAACAGAACCTTCTCAACAGATAAAAGACATGTACTCCATACTTCCAGGAAAAATGCCTTATATGAATGGAGAGGATACAATGCTTTCTCCCTAAGGTGGGGAACAAGGGCAGATATGCCTACTCTTCATCTGTCCGTTAAACTCTGAAACCTAGGCCCAAACCAAAATAGTCTGGCAATAAAATGACACAATTAGGGTGGGATTGGCAAGGTAGAAGTAAAATCTTTATATGCACATGAAATGATGATCTGCAGAGAAAATATGAAGAAATCTCTAGGAGCCCCTAGAACTTGTATTTGAATTTAGCAGGATTAGAAAACACAAGGTATATATAGAAACTCAGGTCTATGTATACTTGCTAGAAATGAAGAATTGGATATTAAAATTTAAAAGTTATGTAGGAGTACAAAGGACCTAGAAAAGTACAAAAAAAAGAAAAAAGTGTTGGAAGACATTTAGTACCTAATTTTAAGACTTCCTCTAAAGCTACAGTAATCAAGGCAGTGTTGGTGTAAGAAAAGACATATAGATCATTGGAATAAAACAGAGAATCTAGAAATGGAACCACACATACATGGTCCACTGAATTTTGAAAGATTATTTAACATTAACATTTTATAGAACATAAACTCAATTCAAGAGCAAAGGAAAAGATAGTGTTTTCAGCAAAGACATTAGAACACCTGGCATCCGTATATAAAAAATTAACCTCAACCCTTTATTTCCATACATAAAAATAACTTGAAAGGATCTATGAACTTAAATATGAAAGACTAAATTTCAAGAAGAAATTATAAGGGAAAATGTTTATGAATTTAGGGTAGGCAAGAATTTCCTAGGGCAAAAAAAATGACGTATGAAAGAAAAAATTTGATAAATGAGATTCCATCAAAATTTAGAATTTTAAATGACATTATTAAGGAAATGGAAAGTAGTCCTTAAAGAGACCATATTTATAATGCATATAACCTATGACCAGAATATATAAAGAACTCTTACAGCTCATTAATAGACAACCCAATTAAAAAGTAGACACAAGAAGATGATAAATAGCCAGGGCAGCACAAGGAAAGGTGTGCAACCCTAGAATCAGAAAAATACTAACCAGCACAATAATAAGATTGACTTATACACTCATTAGGGAGATGAAGTTCATGACTTTTTCTTTTTGTTGGATTCTCCCCCTTTATATTTAATTTCTTGTCGCACCCAATGGATTCATTCTGCTGGGCTTTCTGGAGTTGTGATCCTCATTGTGTGTTCCTAGGATATTATCTAAAATTTTTTGGAGTGGTGGTTTGGTATTCATGAAGTTCCTAAGGTGCTCTTTGTCATGAAAGTATCTTATTTCTCCATCCATTTTGAAAGATAGTTTTGTAGGGTACATCAATCTGGGTTGGAGACTGTTTTCCTTTAGGGCTTGGAATATGTCACTCCAAGCTCTTCTTGCCTTGAGGGTTTATGTTGAGAAGTCTGCTGTGATTCTGATGGGCTTTCCTTTGTAGGTGATTTGTTTTTTTTCTCTAACTGCTTGTAGAACTTTGTTCTTGTGTTGGGTTTCTGGAATCTTAACAATTAAATGTCTATGTGTAGATTTTTTTTTTTTGATCAAGGCAAGTTGGAGTCCTATATGCTCACTTATCTGTATGTCAAGTTCTTTTCCCCTGCTTGGGAAGTTTTCTGCCATCACTTCTGTGAAGAGTTTTTTTCTTTTTTTAATGTCATCTGCACTCTCTCCTGTTTGTTCATTGACTCTGATCAGTCTTATGTTATTCTTCTTTTGCGTGGTCTAGCAGCTGCTGGATTGATTTCTCATGGTCCCTTACGATTTTGAAGCAATGTTTCTTTTCCTGGTCACTAATTGCAATGTTATCTTCTATATCTGAAATTCTGTCCTCACATTGGTTCATTCTGCTGTGTAGACTTTCAATGGCATTTTTAATCTCCTGGAAATCTGTTTGTACCTCTTTTATGGATTTCATTTGTTCCCTATGTTGGGAATCCATCATGTTCCTCAGGTCCTCTATTGTTTTTATCTATGTCCTCTGTAGATTTAGTAATCATGTCTTGTACTATGGGCACAATCTCTGCTGTTATCTGAGAAATTATTTCTGATTTCATTTTTTCCAGATCCTCTTTTGTTGCCAGTTCAGGGAGTCTAGGTGTTCGAGCAACAGAAAGTTCCATCTCATTTCCCTTTTGAGTTGCTGTAGGTGATCTGGTAGTCTGGTTTAGAGACTTATTTACATGTCTTTTCATTTTGCCAGGGGAGGGGAGCTGTTGGCCCCTGTGCGGCTCACCTCCTCTGGGCTGGCAGTGGTGGAAAGGTGGCCCCCACACCCCTTCCTCTGGGCTGGGAGTGGTGGAATGGCAGCCTGGAAGCCCCTACCTCTGCGCTTTACATGGGCTTTTTATGACATCTGTATTGATTTATTTGTTTTATGTGTGTGTTTTCTTGCTAATTTAAACTATGTATATTTTATATCCTGCCTCAAGTTCCTTTAGAAACAGATGGAGATTCAAGGAAAATAAGTATTCAATTTAACTACCTATGATTACAGAATTGTCAATCCATGCCGAGTAATATGTTAGTATATTTGTTTCATATTTATAAATTTAAATTCACATATTTTGTTACTTGCAGTATTAATACATTGCTTTGCTTTATTTGTGATTTAATCCTTATTACATAAAGGTGAAATAGAGAATGCAACTGTTTCATCTAATAGTTCTGTTATTAACCCAATGCAATGCATAACTGAGAAAAAGAAAACCTATGTACTTTTTAAGGTCCCAGGATCCATAATTTTCTTAAATAATTTCAATAATAGTTGAAGTCTCAAATGTTATAATTCAGTCTACAATTTATTTTTACTTTCATAGCTTTATCTTTCTCTTTAGTATATTTTTTCTGCAAATATTTGCATCTGTCACTAACCAAACATATTAATAAAGCTATGGGAAACTTTTCAGCTTCAAAGGAGATAAGACTTCATACGAGTTCTCTGGTTTTGTAAGAATAACAAGGCAAATTTCAGGATTCGAATTCAGGAAACACTTATCAAGAAGCTCCTACATGCCAGCCACTATGTCCAGGGCTTTTTCATAAGACCTCATTTGAACTTCATAACCATGTAGTGAGGAAGATATTATTATTATCATCTCTATTTTATAGCTGAGCAGCTGAAGCTTATGTGCTTAAGTAAGCACTGTTATAGTTTGGATCTAGAATGTCCCAAAGACCCCTGTGTTAAATGCTTGGTCCCCAGGCTGTGGTGCTATTGAGGGGTTGTGGAGCCTTCAGGAGGGTGGGGCTTATTGCAATCTCTATGTCACTGGGTGTATGCCCTCAAAGAAGGTGTGGGAGTCTGGTCTCTTTCTCTTTCTCTCTTTTTTTTTTTACATCAAGGCCATGAGATGAGCTGTTTTAGTCCACCACACCCTCTCTACCTTGACATTTTACCCTGCCGTGATATGCCTCCACCACAGGCCTAAAGCCAACAGGTCCAATTGACCATGGCCTGGAACCTCCAAAACTGGGAACCCAAATAAAATCTTTTCTCTTTCTACTGCTTACACCTTGATCTAGGCCTTCCAGCCTCCAGAAATGTGAGACACAAAATTTTCACAGTTTAAGCCACTTATTTTTCGTCATTTTGTTATGAAAGCCCTAGGAAACTAATACAAAGCCTGACCATGATTATTTCCTCAGTTAAAAAGAAGCTAAGATCATCTGGGAGGAAGGAGTTGGCAGAGAGCTGAAAGCCTGAGAAGATAGATATATTTCTTCATTTATTCTACCTGTAATTAATGAACATCTCCCATGTGTTGGCTACCATGCTTGTTACTGGAGATATAACCGTGGCTTACACAGTCATGGCTACTACCCTCTGGAAGGTGAATATCCAGCAAAAGTTTGAAAATGCTGTGATGGAAAACAGATACTGGCGGCAAATCAAGATAAATAATTTGATTGTCAAAAAAGCATAGAGTTCAAACTATTGATAAGCAAGAATTTTTATGACTTGGATTTTACCAGCTTCTATGACTTTGTTTTCAACCTCTAACCCCCTATTGCTTCCCCTTTCTCCCACTGTCCATTGTGTTCACACACACACACACACACACACACACACACACACATACACACACACACATACACACACACACACACACACACACTGTGCTTCAGTCATATTCACTTGTATTTCCCAAGACTCTGGTAATCTTTTTTTCTTGCCTTAGCACATTCCATTCTCTCTGCTTGAAAGTTTCCTACTTCCATTTATTTATCTGGCAAGTTCCCAGGTTTTCTTGCATTCTAAACTCAAGCATTATCTGCACATACTTTAGCTTTTTCTGACCACATTCTGAGTTAGAAGTGTCTCCTCTGCTTCCACAGTACTGAATATTCAATACTGCACTGGGTATTGACTTGCTTGAAAATAGATATCTTTCAACTTTTTCTCTCAAGCTGGGTACAGTACCTGGAAAAAAGCAGATGTGCAATATATGTTTCTTGAATCATATACCCAATTAATTAATGTACAGAAATGACCTATTTAAAAATATTCAACAACATACACATATGTGGTAAAATGACCCTAAGGCCGATTTTTGGTATCTCATGCACCTGTTGCTTGGCAATGTCTCACTCTGCACTGCAGGACAGTGGCTTCTATCCTCCACATCCCCATCCACCATGAAGGTATCACCTGCTACTAGCCTATGTGCCTGTATTAGTCACTTCCTTATCACTAGGACAAAACACTCCATATCTGCAATTTAAAAGAGGAGAGGTTTATTTTGGCTCACAGTTTCAGAAAGTTCAGTTCATGGTCAGCTGGAAGAAATGGCATCATAGAATGGCATGACAGAGGAAAGCTGTTCAACCCGAGTCAGCCAAGAAGCACAGAGAGAAGGGAGGAGCCAGAAACGAGAACACACCCTTCTAGGTGTATAGGAATACACCCCCAAAGACCCACCTTTAACCAGGCTCCACCTTCCAGTTAGGCCCCATTATCTGATCACTTTCCAAAAGCCTCATCTCTGAACACATAATACTTTTAGGGAAAATTTTAGATCCAAACCATAAAATTGCTGTCAAGTGCCAACTGTGAGTCTCCTTTACCACTCAGTGGGAAAGTTTTGAAATGTTAGCATTTATCTTTTTAGGAGTTGTCAGGCACAATTATAAAACTGTGTGGTATCTTTCCAACTGTATAGTTATGCAACTTTATGTCTTAAAATTTAAGCCTCCAAAAAAGTAATAAAATATTGAGTCCTTCCCCAATTGATATATCAGTGTCTTGGGAAATAAGTATGCTAAAATGCTACAAAGAAAATTAAGTCAGTTGATTTTTTTTCCTTTTAAATTTTTTTATTTTATTTCAATTGAAAAATAATAATTGAATAATAATTGGAAATGTAATAATTATATGTACATGCAGAGTTTTGATAGATGTATATATTAGGCAACCACATATCTTCAGTGGGGGTATAGAGGAAAAAAACTTCCTAAAAATACAAGGATTAAGAATCATAAACCCTTATTTTCACTCTGTCTCTGTATTTGCTTGTAACTTGGTTTTAAACTCTTGCATGTTTAATTTTCTCCTGATAATGAAATAGAAAAGATTCAGGTGTTTCTACCACAATGCATGTTCACTGTCTCCAAAACAGCGCCCTAAAATAAGAAAGCTTATGGGAATAGAACTGGGAAAATTGCATAAAAGCTATGGAACACTGCAGCTAGAACATTAATAAGAACAATTAACACTCCTGATGGAATTAGCAACACAGTTAAATCTGTTCTGGTATTTATGTCCAATCTGTCAGGCTTCGCAGCCTTGGCTCCTGGAGCTGGTATTTCCCTTTAGGGTGGAGGTCCTGGGGGACCAGCCTTGATGCCATCATGCCTCTTCTAATAGAGTGTTTGATAAAAATTAAAACTATAATTCAAAGTGAAATTTTTTCCATTGTTTTGAAATAAGAAAATATATTTGCAGCTTCTTCACCGATAATTTCCCACGAAGTTGATATAGTAGAATGTATAGTAATATTTGAGTCCACTAAACAAGTCTCTACCTGAAGTTTTGTGAATATCCATGCATTTTTTTTTTTTTTTTTTTTTTGGTGCCGGGGATAGAACTCGGGTCCTTGCCCTTGCACACCAGGTGGCAAAACCACTGAGCTAAATCCCCGGCCCTATCCAGTCTTCTTCACAGATTGCTAAGGCTTTCTCTTGAGCATTGAGAGAAAGCCTCCCTATAATCACTTCAAAACATTAACTTGCTGGGAAAAATCACATAAGAGCTGATACACAACTGACAAAATGCAGACATTATTCTCCAATTACAGCAGTGTGTAAGGTAGTTAGCACCAAAGAAACAAACTCAAAAGTAGAATAGATTGTAAGTCTAAATCTCTATTATTTGATGAGCAAAATAAAAAACTGCAGCTTAATGAGATCATGGCAGAAAACTCTTGAAATTCCATGGGATCAATCTATTACATAGAAATATATATTTTTTAAATCTCAAGAATAACAATTGCTGCAGTAACTTCCACTTTTAAAGGAGATCTGTTGTTATGTCAACTCTTCTACCCTGGTTCCTTTCGAGAAAATTATGTGCTAAATATATCTAGGCAGAAACAATACACTTGCTCAGTTTTTGCTGTTGAAGTGCTTTTTCTCTTTTCCAACAAATACCTTACTGACTAAATGATTTGGGGGACATAGTTCTAAATTCTGCAACTGAAAGTGTTTCTCACATGCCTATGATTTTATTTTCCTCTAAGATATTGATGTTTAAATATCATTGGAAAAGAATTTTGCTGAATTGTGCACAATTATGAACTAACTTTCTAAGGCTACCAATTTGACTCAAAATCTATCGGAATATAAACTAAAATGATACTGGTGCTCACTGGTAAACAATAAAAAAGAGTGTCCTGTTACAAAAATAATATTTTTAATTTTTCTGCTTAATCTTAAATTGTTACCTTTCTGGAAATTATGTGGTAAGTACTTTAAATAGCACTCTTAATTGAAGATACTATTTTGGACTAGGTATTTAGAATTCTTAGCGTTCTGAGTTGGTCTTATATTATTTTCTATTATATTATACTTATATGCTCATATGTGCTCATCTACTCATAGAGTTACAGGTTTGAAGATTTCTAGAATAGATTGGGCTTTAGAAATACATTAGATCATCTGTAATTTCATAGATTGAAAAATTGATAATCACATGGAAGAAGTGAAGAGTGATATAAACAGCATTCCTCACAATACAGGACTTGTCTTATTTTGAAAGTGAAGGCATTATCATGAGCTAGCAAAAATGGAGAGTGATAATGTGTCTTTTTGGACTGCGTATTAAAACTTATGAATAAAACTGTTAGACATAAAAATTTAGCCAACACAGTTAAAGAACATCAAAGGAGATGGCTGTTCATTTTGTTTCAGTAGTTTATATCTTATTTTGATGTTTATTGTGTGGAGGACACTGAGTTAATTTAGTTGCTTGAGATACAAAAATGAAGAAGAGAGGAAGGCATAATATTTATTCTTAAAATCAACTTTACCTTATTTTGAGTCTTAGCTTCACCATTTAATAACTTAAAACTAAATTTATTACAACCTTATTAACTTATTTTAAACTTTGAAAAATTACTTAATCCCCTTGATTTTCAGCTTCACTTACCTATAAAACTAGACAATATTGTCTACTTTGCAAACTTCTCTTTAAAGGATTAAGATACCTTATATGCAATCATTTAGTATAGGATCAAATATCCAAGAAGTATTTGTCCCTTATTCCTAGAGATGTGAATTTTAGTCTTAAGGAGATCAAAGCTCAGTAGGGACATGTGTGCTACCTAAGAAATGCTGAAGAATAGACATGTACTAATGATATGAGAGTACACAGGCAAGAGCCCACATTTCTTTCTTTTTTTCTTTTGTACCAAGGATCAAACTCAGGACATTGCGATTGTGAGGCAGGCGTGGTGCCACTAAGCTAAATCCCTCTCCCAAGACCCTGAATTTCTCATGGAGGAAGATTAATGATGGAGCAAGAGGAATAAGCATCAGTTTAGGAAAAAGATGAGGGGGTTCCTGGGAGCGGACAGAGCATGGAAAAGGACCGCGGATTTTGGAAACATTCAAGATTAATGGAATACAACTAAAATAAGGCAGAGCATAGACTGCTTAAACATAGCACATCTATTTTGTTGAAAACTTGATACAATAGTGAATCATGAATGGTATGATTTCATTCATTCTCTTCTCAAATTACATTTATAGTCAAACACAGTTCTAGGCATTGGCTATCCAGTGATGAGCGAAAGAAGACAGTTCTTTGTCCTTATGGAACTAACAATATTAACAGGCAAAGAGATAAATGACATAAAAAAGTGTTAATAAAATGCAAGGCCGGAGCTGTAGCATCCTTTGGAGAAGAGCAGAATTTAGATAAAAGATTCAGGAGTATCTTTCTAAGTCATGTTTTCACTGAGTCTTAAAGGGAAAGAAGGAGCCAACTACATTGAACAGGATGACAAGCAGAAAGACAAGACGGAGGTGTCAAGAGTTGGAAGTACAAATTGGTCCCAGAATCCATGTGCTATGTTTCTGAGAACTTCCACACAATACTTAATAAATGCTAGATACTTAACCTTTGTTAACTAAATATTTGAATGAATGGATAAATTTTGAAAAGATTGATTGTTTAGCAAAGATATTAGCAAAAAATGGCATAATTATATCAACACTTCAGGAAAAACAATTATGCAGCCATCTGGCAAATGGCTGGCAGGTGAGAAGATAACAGCAAGTGATAGCCAATTAGGATACTTTTGCAATAGTGTAATAATAGAAATTCTGAGACTATAGTTAGGACACCAGTGGTGTGAGAGGGCAGATGGAATGGTTTGAGCAGGAATCTCAATTAGTTTGATATTTATAATTATAAAATTGTAGCCTGGTCATAGTGGCAGTGGTAGGTTTGCATGTATTACTTCTGACCTTGAACTTATTTTGCCAAAGAACAGATAGATTTTGAAGAGGTTTCAGCAGGGAAGTAACTGGAATTTCATTTCAGACAGATCAATCTAGTGACAGTATAGAAGATGACTTGAGAATCTCCTGAGGTCAAAGGGAAGGTAGGAGGCTACTAGAATACTCCAATGAAAAATAATGAGTAATTCAGATAGTGGGAGATAAACAAAAGTTAGAGGCTAATGTAATATTCTGGGTAAGAAAAATAATTAGTAAATGAAAGAAGAAAGTCATATCAGATAGAAAAAAGAACACTGACTCAAACTACCTAGGGAATGGGATATTTATTCAATGACTGAATGTGTGGAGAGTAGGAAGTAGGAGGATTTCAGAGTGATTCACAGGTGCCTGACCATGGTGATTAGCCATGAAAAAAATATAAAAAATTAAGAGAAGGAGCAGATAAGGATAGAAAAGGTATTGAGGGTGAGGATGAGATGCGAAATTTGAGGAGCATATCCAAATAAAGAGGTTTGAAGAAACAAGTTTGTATACCAGGAGTGAGCTCAAATCAGCAAAGATAAGTGAATGGAGGTGTGGGTGGATAAATAGAGAGAGAGATAGAGCAACCTTAATGTCAAGGTTGCTTAAACCATGTGAATCACCTAGACAGACAGACCAAATGAGAAAAGCAGCAAGTATAGTCAGAAGTAGGAGAAGCAGTAGTCAGAGAGTCAGGGGCAGTATAAGAGTAAGGAGGAGCAAGGAAAGAGGTAAGAAGGTGACTAGAAGAGATGTTGAACAGTTTTTATAAACAATACTATCAACTGTTACACCATGGTTAAGCAAGAAAAGTACTGAAATAAATCCAAACATATGGACAAGTATAAGGACGGGACACACTGGAGACTGAGGGGAGGGCAGAACACTGGAACTGAAGATTTCCAATGGGAATTAGTCTAGGTTGGTAACAAGGTTCAGGGTGTATTATTATGTGTGACTGAGGTACAGTGGTGGTATAAAGATCTTTGGTGTTGAGAAAATCAAGAGACTGTGAGTTCACCTATCCATATGATCACTGAAGTCATTTGTATTTTGACAGGACATGAGGATCAGAAAAAGAGATTTCAAAATCTTTTATGACTGGGAAGTGAGTAGACTACCAGTTGGAAAACTTATAACAAGACAATGAGGTTGTACACAGAGAAGGAGAAGCAACTGAGTTTTGATACAGTAGTTGAGATTTAGCAGAACATTGACTCCACTTTTTAATCTCAAAGTTTGTGAGGCCCCTATGGTATGTATGTTTAAGATTGAACTAAAGAGGAACAGGTGAAAGATGCATGATAAATAGGCGACAAGGAGCAGGTTAGATTTAGGTAAGAGAAAAGTCAAATAATTCTTGAAGCTTATATTTGGGGAGATTGAGGACTAATTAGGAGCATACTAATTGTAAGACACTAATGATTAGTGAGGGTAAAAAATTAAAATGTTTGTCCTTACCTTCTGGAATCTGTACTATACTATAATGGGGACAGACATGGGTCAGAGATTGGATATATGCAGGGTTATAGCCTAATTATAGAGAAGAAATAGTAATACATGGAGTGGCAGAGCAAATTATAAGAAGTACTGGTTCATTTAAGGAAAAGCTGTCTTTCTGAGAAAGTGCTGAGATTGTGCTGAGCTCTGAAGTTGCTGCTTCCTGAGGACAGAGTGGGGTAGGGTCATTGAGAGTGCTGGGGCCAGAGGATTTGCCCGTTGAGGAGGGAATGCAGAATGTAGGTGTAGGGTGGGGGTGGGGCACAAAGCACAGCCTGTGCCATGGAGCAAAAGGCGGCCCTGGCCACATCAGGCCTTAGAGGTCATATGGACGAGTTTGGTCTTTAAGGGCATGGTTTTTTTCCTGTGACAAGAATCCTCAAACCATACCTGCAAGGCAGATGGGGAGTCCAAAACACATCCTATTTACTCTGACATATTGGTTAGCAAAAATTAAGGAGGAATTTATCCTTTGCTCCAGTGAAGGCTTCTGTGGTCTTTCTGACAATCACTTCTTCAAAATCCTTCTTGGTGATCTTATATGTGAGCAAAGCATGCAGGTTAAATCGTCACGACAAAGTGTTTTGAGCAGAGCATACCCTCCTCCACTCTGCTTCCTGTGTTCCCTCTCAGGCAAAACAGCCTCTCCAGCATCAGGGTGGAGAACAAACTACAAGATGACAGGGATGGAAAGTGCTTTGTAGATCAGTTTTAGGAAAATTGTGTGCAAAAAAGTCAGGTTGCTGTAGGTAAACAAAAAAGGGAGGGTAGACAGTTATTTCTAAAACTGACAGAGAATGAGGAAGGATGGAAGGGTGGGGAAGGGGGGCGGAGAGAGAGAGAGAGAAAGCTTGAAGGGAAGTGAGGTTAAAGGAAACATTTGTTCATGTGGTTTTTTAAAAAAAATTAAGAAAAACTGTCAAACATTCAGTAAAGTAGAGATAAAAGCAAAATAAGCCATCATAAATTATCAATCACACTGTCATTTTTACTATACTTATTCCTTCACTTGCTATTTTTTCCCAAATAAAATATTACATCAGTCCCAGACACCATGAGATTTAATGTAATTCCGTATCCTTCCCTATGCGTCACTAAAATTGCCTATTTTTTTATATAAATGTAATATCATTATCATATCTAACAAAATTAACGATAGCTTCTTCCATTGCCTGAAGATATTTAAAATGATTTCATCGTCTGAAAAAATGACCTTTTACAATTGATTTGTTGGAATCCGGATCAAAACACATTCCAAGTAGAGTATTTGTCTCTTAAGTTTCCTGCAATCTAAAATAATATTTTCTGGTTTTGTTTTTATATTTTCAGTGCCTTAGATATTTTAATAAAACTAGCCAGTTCATATATATATACATATATATATATTTTACAATGGAATTTGACTCTAAAACCTTCATGGATATATTTTATTTGCATCTTTGATTGTTTTTATTGATGATGAGAACTTGAATAGGTCACACAGAGTGAAAGGAAAAGATTGAAAAAAGAAAGAATGAATTCAGAATGATTACTAGTACAAAGATAAAAGGGTAGAAAACAGAAATTAGCTTTTAGCTGAAAGTGAAATTTACCTCTTGTGAAACAGAAGAGGTAGAGATTATTTAAAAAGTCATAATTTTTGAAGTGGTGAAGGGGGTGATTTTGAAAATATTAATTAATCTGTTTTTGACATGGACATAATCATATGGAACAGAGTGATGTGAACAATCCATGCATGTAAAGGTGCTGGTTCACATCAGGTCCATATCAATCCTTAGTGATGAAAAGGAAAGTTGGTAATTTTGTCTACTGACTTTTTTTTTTTGGTACTAGGGAGAAAACTCAGGACCTTGAGCTTTCAAGACAGGTGGCAGCACCACTGAACCAAATCCCCAGCTCCTGTCTAATGAGTTTTATTTTCTCATTCAAGTACAAAGTAAACTTGTCTGATGAAAGAAAAGGTTGAGAATAGTTGAGACTTTTAGAGGTAAAAATTTGGAAGAAACTGTGGAAGTGAATGAAAAAGTATGTCAGCCAAAGATGAAGTAAACAGTTCTTACAATATCAAGGATCCAGAAAGAATAATTCAATTGTAAGTACTAAAAGTATTTAGAAGACTGGTTATGGGGACAACTAGTGGTATTATTAATTTTTTTAAAAATGGGAATTATTTTTTTTAAAACACATAGGAATCAACAAAATAATTTGACTTATGT
Organism: Heterocephalus glaber; assembly: GCF_053883595.1. Taxonomy (NCBI): domain Eukaryota; kingdom Metazoa; phylum Chordata; class Mammalia; order Rodentia; family Bathyergidae; genus Heterocephalus; species Heterocephalus glaber. The sequence continues at coordinate 29,071,138 of NW_028258344.1, read as the reverse complement.
ATGTACAGAGCTTTCTGGTGTTGATTTGTAAGTTAATTGTTGAGGCAGAACGACAAAAGAAAAGTGACTAAATATTAATACCTAATCAAAGAAGATGGTGAGAATATAATTTGCTGCTGTCATTATTGTTGTTTGGATGGTAGGTTGAATATTTTTTGTAGTGCTGGGTATCAAATCCAGGGCCTTGTACATTCTAAACAAGCACTCTACCACTGATCTAAATCCCCAGTCACTAATTATATGCATATTTATTATAATATTTTTTGTTCTTTTCTGTATTTTTCACTGTTTAAAAAACCCTTTCAAATAATTAGCAAATGACAGATTAGAGCTATAGAGCTAAACTAAAATCAACCTTAGTCAAAATTATTATATGTACTTGTTTTTTTAATCATATCCTTATAACAACAGAGGTAAAGTTGGAAATTAGAGAAAAGCAATTCAGCCAAAGTACCATATTATTACCACCAATGTTTGTGTATTTATATTCCCACCCTTGAAATGGATTTTTATTTGAAGAGGCACTACTTGTACTAGTATGAGTTTATGTAAAGTTTTTATTTTAAGAATATATAATTAAAATTTCCATGCTATTGTATATTTCATACCCATATATTTATAATCCTACTGAGGTTAGATTATTATAAATATTGATGAATATTTTTTTCATTAAATTTATTTTCTAAAATATATATATTTTATAGATATATGAGTGAAAGGGTATGAAAATAACTAAGATCCATCATAATAAGCTTGAAGTCTAGCTCCCTAGAGCCCAACTGCTCTCTAAGAGGATTTATATTTCTACCAACAAGTATGAGAATGTCTATGTCACTATACCCATTTCAGCATTAGACAGCATTTATTAATAGCTAGTGGATTATATTGATCAGCTTTTCAGTTGCTGGGACAAAATACCCAACATATACAACTTGAAGAGAGCTTTGTTTTGACTCACAGTTTCAAAAGTTACAGTCCATAGTTGGCTGACTTCAAGGCAGAAATGTCATGGTGGCAGGGCATAGAAGCAGAGAGAAAGAAGTCAGGGACCAGATATAGTTCCCAAGGTCACACTCCCAAACCCACTTCCTCCAACTCAGCCACACCTCCTAATAACTCATTCAGTTATGAACTTATCAATGGCTTAACCCCCCAATGAAGTTATTGCCCTCACAATCCAATCAATTTTCCAGTAGTCTCTCAATCCAGCCAAATTGACAATCAAAATTAACTAGCACTATATAGCCATTTGAAAATCTCAGAGAAAAGAAAAGTGTTCCAAAGAGGAATAGCAAATGTAAAACCTTGGAAAAGGTAGAAGGAAGCATGCAATAAGAGGCTAAGAGAAGAGGGCGCTGAGTTTAAAGGGCAAGGCTGATGCCATGTATGGCCTTGAGAGCAAGGTAAAGAATTTGAATTTCCTTGTCGATTCAGTGAGAAGCCATGGAAAGTTTTCATGAAAGCAAGTATATGATCTGATGTGTGCTTTAAATTGATAACTCTGGACCTTATAGTGAAAATCAATTACAGAATAGTGGCAGGAAGACATACTGAGATGTCTTTGCAGTGGTTAACAGCAGATTATAATGGTGGTCTGGACAAGGGTTGCATGAAGAGTACTAGGGAAAAATAGGAATGAAGTGTCAGTCCTAGGTTTTTGGCTCAATCCACTGTGTAGGAAGTGATGCCATTTGGTAATCTAGAGAAAGCTGAGAATGGAAATTACAGAGACAACTCCATTGGTCTTTTTGGTCCTATTAAAGTTTAAGATGCCTCCTAGAAAACCAGGTGTCAAATTGTATAGTCAGTTGGGCATGGGAAACTGTGCTTCAGGACAGAGGTCTGGAATAGAGAAAAAGATTTGGCAGTCTTGGCCTGGGGGTGTAGTTAATCAATAGAGAGCTTGTTTATCATGAGCAAGCTCCTCAGTTTGACACCCAGTACTGCACGGGAGGGGGTTAACATGAAGTAGCACTTAAAACCAAAATCCAGGATCACATGGGTAGAAAGTACAATTAGAGGAGAAACAGGTCTGTGAGGAACTCCACCAACAGGAGGTCTGGTAAAGAAAGAGGAGTCAGGAAAAGAGGCTAATAGGAAGTAGGTAATAAACTAGAAGGAAAATTAGTCCTTGAAGTCAGCAGAATGTGTTAAAAGCAACAGGAAATAAAAATAATAACCCACTCTCTCAAATGCACCATAAAGTCAAATAAGTTGAAGACTGAGAAGGGAGGGTTTTCTTCATTGTGGCTTTGTGTTCTATATCGTGAAGGAATTTTGGATCTTAAAGAGTGCTGTTTCATTGGTCTAGCGCAGGTAGAATCCTGACTGAAGTAAGCTAAAGACAGAACAGATGAGGAAGTAGAGACAGCAACTACAGACAGCTTCTCTGAGATTTGCTGTGAACAAACATATTGCCAATTGACCCGGATGGTGTCACTTTCCCAGCCTGCAGATCCTTCCTTCAACTGCAAATGTTCTGAGGAGTTCTTAACCAAGTATAGTGTCTTTGATTTATTTCTAAAGAGCATTTTCAAGTATTTACTTAACATCATTCCTTTAATTTTCAGAAAACAATATTACTGTGGTTATTTAGACGAATACTGAGAGTCTGCCAGAGGCAATCCTTAAACAGGCATGGAATCACTAGATAACTAGGAGTCCAAAGGATGCAGGAGCAAGGCAAGGTTGTATCACTGGAAAGATTCACATTTGTGGCAGCAAGAATTGCTACATGTTGTATACTTTGGATTTCGTTTCAAAAAAAGAAGTATTTCTCATTTCCTTACCTCATTGTATTACTGTACAAAGAGTAGAGTTAAAAATGATTTCACCATACTTCATCTGAAACCTTATGACATACCAAGAAAATTACTTCTCTTTGGTTTTCATTTATGGTCAAGAAGTGTACATGATATGGGAAAGGAATGGCACACTAAGTAGGACTCACCCAGAATAATGAAATATACTGCCATTTAAGTTTAAGGATATGGATCTTAATATCAAACTTAAGGGAGATTTTAAGTCTGTATGTGAATTTATTGATAACAACTGAAAGGAGGAAGGAGGGAGAAAGAAGAAGCAAGTCACTCAGATGCCAGCACAACACTAAGCACTTCCAAGTGCCTTATCTTTGGCTCTCACAAGAGGTCTCTTAAGGGTTTTTTTTTACTCTTTCAAGCTGGTGAAATAGGGCTCAGAGAAGTTAATTCTCTAAAATAACATGAGTAAATTAAGGAGTTACTGCATGGTCTGATGAAATTCTAATAATTAAATTCAGTGTGGTCATCCATGCTGGTCAGGAGACAGGTCTGGAACAGAGCTGGTACTCTATTAGTGGAAGAGACACATGTAAAAAAGAGAGGGAGAGAGAGGGAGAGATGGAGAGGGAGAGATGGAGAGGGAGAGAGAGAGAGAGAGAGAGAGAGAGAGAGAGAGAGAGAGAGAGAGATTTCTCCTAGGCACTCCTGGAAACCTGGCCATCTCTAGTTCAGAGCTGGCACTTAATAGGTGGGGCTCAATAAACATTCATGGAACTCAAGTGCTCTGCTTATGTGTGTGTAGGCATTTTAGCCTGTAAGAAGGAAAGAACAACTCAAGTCATCTTAGAAATGAGGAGATGAGGAGGCTGAGGGTGTAGCTTAGTGCTAGAACACTTCCGCATCATGCTGCAAGGCCTTAGGTTCAATCACGAGCATTGTCAAAAATAAAATAAAATAAAATATAATATAACAATAAAATGAGGAGAAAGAGGAAGCAAAATTTTCACATTAAGAGAGAGAAAAAAAGACGTGTCAGAGAGAACCAGGTAGCTCTGAGGACCAGCTTTCTCTCGTCAGCTGTGGGCTTCTTGGTCTTTGTCTGGTAGACTCTGCATACTGGTTTGTTTTCCTCTATCTATTAGACAACCCTTTTTGTAGTCTCTAGGCTAATTTGCAAAGGAAGTCTACTTGATAGACTCACCCATTCATTGTTATCACCTTAGGGTAGAAATCTTTACACTTCTTGGTCCAAATTTGAGTTCGGTTCCCTCTAAAGTCAGTAAGTGGTTAGTGATGCTCAGAGAACAGCAGAGATCTGCTCCTCTACCCTAGAACAAGGGAGAAACTACTTCATCTGGAAGGGGCCTGGCAGGGGGATCCTGACCAATGCATTAGTGTCTCTGATCACTAACTGCATGATCTGATTTAATTTGCATCAACAGCATGGAGTTTGACTAACTTGCCGCAAGATCTTTTCAGCACATGTCTAATGCTTTTATTCTTATCCTTGAAGAATAACGGAAAATTATATGATCATATCCAGAATTCTTTATTTTAAAGGCTGATTTTTGAAGTTCATATATGCCAGAATATCAGGCTCTTAAGAAAGAAGTTTGAAAATAAATTGTTTCTCATCACTGATTCAGTGAGCTGACCCAAAATCAAACTTGTGCGTACTTTATAGAAAAAAATTTTGTTTTTCAATTAACAAGACTGCTAGGGCTTTATTTTATGGAATAATCATAGAAATTTAATGCACTGATGGTAATAAGTCATGTTCTGACATATATAGAAATAGCCTTGCCTTCATTATAATAAAAATATGTTCATAACTATAAGTCTCAGACAATAAACATGCTGGTAAAATACAGGATATGACCAAGAGACAGATTGCTTCATGAAAAATAAAAATTTATATAACAACTATATTTAATAACCTCAGGCACATAAGTGTAGCTTGGCAGGTATGTATTATTTCCAGTTTGGAACCTATACAAATATTATGTTTAAAAACCTGCTTGTTGTAAAAGATATAAATTTACATACAAAAAAAGCTTAAGGGCTCTAGACTGTGATTTCCTCCTTTTAATTGTGTATTGAATTTCTGTCACAGTGATTAAAACCTGCTGTATATTCTCCATAAAACTTGTTAGCAAGAATTAAGAGTAAGTGTATCCCAAATAGAAAATGTTTAGAAATTAGTGAAGAATAAAATTTCACTTTGTCATGTAGCCCAAATCTTACATGAAAAGATATTTTGAATGGTGCCTTAGGTTGAACTATGCTCCTCCCCACCCCGCAAATGTTGGATACCTCCAAATGTGGCCCTTTTTGGAAACAAGTTCATTGCAGATACAATTTTGGGGGAACTGCTCCATTGATTACACCCAAAGCAGGCTGTAAGCAGTGTAGGCTATAAACAGATAACCTCGAAATTGGCTTATTTTAAGAAATGAATTGACAAAAGCATATGAGATAACACACAGCCAAGGTCAGAGTGACTCTTACTCAAATTCTGTTCCCAGTCTAACACAAGAATGCTTTGTCTCTTCTTTTACAAGCCTTACCTGTGTCAGCAAAGTATTCCTAACAACTACTCATAGCCCCTTCACATAGCCCCTCACCCCAACTTAACTATGATTGTGTCACTAATAAATATCAGCAGCTTTGGCTGTCCAGGGCCTTTGCTTGCTCAAGCCTTTGCTTGTTCAAGCACTTGTCTTCCCAGTTCCCCATCTTTGTCTCTTTAATTCTGTTTCTAAGTCTTTCTTCTCACCATGCTTCGTAGTACCAAGCAGGAGATTGGGATCTGCTGCTAGGGTCTCCAGTAGCAATTAGTGCAGATCATCTCATTCTGGGGTAGGCTGGGCCCTGAATCCAGTATAAATGGTGTCCTTTTACAAAGGAGAAAGTTGAACATAAATATACAGGAAGAATTTACTCTGTGAAGATTGGAATTGGACTGCTACAAATAAATTACCTGAAGCCAGGAGACAGGTCCAAAATGGATCTTTCCCTGCCACCTTCATAGCTCTGGCCAACACTTTCATTGTGGATCTCCAGCCTCCACAAATGTGAGACAAAAAGTATTGTTTAAGTCTCTCAGGCTGAGGTACTTGGTTACAGAAGCCCTAGAAATCTAATATGCATGGTCAACTGCATTAGCTAGATTTAGAAATCCTCTCTCATTCAGTGAATTCAGAAGATGTTAAACTAATATGCTGGCATGGAACAAAGTTAGACACTACTTTTTACATCACCTAGAATTAATTAGTTTATATCAGAGGTGAAAAGCTTCCTTGCTTGAAAAAGAGACAGATAAACTAACTTCACTGAAATTCAAGTCTATAAGAAACACACAGGCTCAGTGGCAGATGATTAAAACCAGAACACAAGCTGAGCATGGTGGCATATACCCATAATCCCCGCTGCTAGGGAGGCTGAGGCAGAAGGATGGCAAGTTCAAGGTAAGCATGGACAACTTAAAAGACTCTCAGAAAAAAAATGTAAAAGGGATAGGGATATAGCTCAGCACTCCCTGCTTTCAACATACACTACTAGCAACAAAACAAAACACCAGAATGTACCATGAAGATGAAAGCACTGTGAAGGAAGTTGGAGTCTGGATTAAGCTGTCCACAGCATGAAGATCCAATGGGCCCTGTGCTGTGCAAGTCCCTAGAGACCATGATGAACTGCACTCATCAGCATTTGGGTACACAGAGACTTCCAAGCCAGTTCAACACATAGAGAGGAAGCATATGGCACCACTCCAACCATTGTCAAGAACAACACAGCCCTTGCAAGCTAAAGGAGGTACACAAAAAAGCATGTGACTACCAGGGCCCACTTGAAGCCCTGGCTAGGTTGATGGTACTGCCAGAAATGTCACTGTGTTCCCAGCTCCAGGTGCAATGGCAGATCTCCCATTACCTGGTGAGAGCTGAAGTGATGAAAGTACTCAGAATCAGGGATCTTGCATGAATTCTTCACCCATGGACTTTGTCCACAAGGAGTGTCTGATTCTCTGCTTTGTCAGCAGGCAGTAAGAGTGAGGTATGCCCATGGAATGTTTTCTGAATAAATGCACACACCTCTTCAATCTGAAGAAATATTTGAATAGAAAATCTTTCACAGGCCAAACTTTCTGTGAGTCTTAGCAGATAGGATCAGCACATCAAAAATGTGAAAACATTATTGTCAATGTTTTCTGGTTTATATGCAGAATTGGATATAGTAATATTACTGGTGTACATGAAAAGTCAATTTACAATTTAAATATTAAATATAAATTTAATCATTTCAAAGGAAGTGGCATTTAAAATATATATATTACAAACTCATGGCTATAGCAACCATTTTACAATTACTTAGTAAATTTACTTCAAATGTAAGGAAAAGAAAACTAAGCAAACACAGCAGGTGTTTGTTTGCTAGCATGTTTGGAGGGCCCCAACAAAAGTGTTTCTTGAACTCTACAAGATCAACTGAAAAAATACAGTGGATCTTCCTTGCCCTGACAGCTCTGTTTCCACACTAAGGAAGGCATCACATACTTGGTCTTCACAATCTCATTTCAGGGACCATCATTCCACTGGTAATAGACCATTTATCTGCTGAGCAGTGTTCACTTTTGGAGATGTCACCATGGGTGTTCCTTGAGTCCACTCTGAAGAATTAGGCATTCCACTAGGTGTGACATGATTGAAATTTGTTCTGAGGTGAAGGTAGTCATATATTCACGCATTTGGTCATGCATTTCCAGAAGCCTAAGAAAAAACCCAACTCCTACATCATGAAATGGATAACTACAAGACTGAATCAACAAATTTTAGTAACTTCAGAATAACATTTCTTGAGTGTTTGCTATGAGCAATGCATGATATTAAGAGTTTTATCTAGATTATCCTTTTAAATTCTCAAAGCAACCATAACGTGCATGCACCTTTATTGTTTTCACTAAACAGATGGTAAAATTGGAGCCTGGGCATCCTTAAATCTAGCTCATGTTGATGCCACATTTTGAGTAAGTTCCTGTCCATTTTTTAAGTTATATTTGTAAGCATATGTTTATTTTCTTCTTGTTCTCAGTGGACAGGGAAGAATTAAATAATGAAACAGTGGATTGGCATAGTACTTTACACTTACCTTTTATAAAAATTGTGATAAAATGCATATAAAATGTACCACTTTAGCCATTTTTAAGTTTAAGGTTGGGTAGTACATTAACATTGTTGTACAACCATCACCAATATCCATCTCCAGAAGCCTTGTCATCACATTTGACTTTTAAAAACCATTTACCTGTTTATTCAGATATATCTGTCTTAATTGAAACTGTGACTTGAGGCCTAGCACTGTGCTGAACAAAGCCTGGCCCACTCCACATTCTCAAATTCCTCTTGTGAAGCTGGCCCAGCCTGGTAAGCCTTAGTCCTCTGGGTTCATCCTCCAAAACCAGCATTTTAGAGAAAGATTAAGAATAGGGACAAGAGTTTGATAAAGTTAGAGGTCAGACCCTGGGCCCGAAAGTACCATATCATAGGAGATATGGGGGAAGGAGCACAAACACTACAGATTGGGTGAACAACCCCTTTTCCCATGTCTGCTGTGGAACCTTGAGCATATTTTCTAGCATCTTTGAAGACAAGTAATCATTTATAAAATGAGAAAAATGTTTACTTTATTGTATTGAGTATATGAGAGATAATACATATGCAGTAGAAGACTTAAAAATTATTAGTGATGGAGTCTTCTGGGTTGCCATAGCACAACTCCTAGTACAGAGCAAGAGGCTTCTGGGACATCGTACCACTGCTCCCAGTGCAGAGGAGGAGGCTTCCAGGCCACCTTAGCATTGCTCCCAGCCCAGAACAGGTGAGCCACTCGGGTGCCTGCAGCACAACCACCACACTCCCATTGAAATAAGAAGGCATGTAAACAAGCCTCAAAACCAGACTTCCAGATCAACTACAACAACTGCAAAGGGTAACAAGATGGAACACTCTGATACTCAACCACCTGGACTCCCTGAACTGGCAAAAAAAGATGATCTAGAAAAAAATGAAATCAGAAATAATATCGCAGATGACACCAGAGATTGTGCCCATAATGCAAGACATGATTAATAACTCTACAGAGAACACAGATTTGAAAAATTGAGGAGCTCAGGAACATGATGGAATCCCAAAATGGGAAACAAATGGAATCCATAAAACAGATGCAAACAGATTTCCAGGAGATTAAAAACTCCATTGAAACTTTACACAGCAGAATGATCCAATATGAGGACAGAATTTCAGATATAGAATATAAGATTGCAATTAGTAGTCCTGAGTCATGCAGAAGAGGCCAAATCACCCCGCTGCAGACAGGCAGGTCTGCCCATGCCCTACTGATGTCCCCAGTCACACAGAATACACCGGAATCAGTCCGCTGCACAAAGGAAGGTCTATGCATGCCCTACCAAGGTCCTGAATCATGCAGAAGACACCAAATCACCCCACTGCAGACAAGCAGCCTCCTGGTTCCACACTACAAAGGTGCAGAGGAAAACCAGACCACCAGACCAAGGTACTGAGTCCCACTGTTCCCGGCCCAGAGGTAGGGGCTTCTGAGCCATCGTCTCACTGCTCCTGGTCCAGAGGAAGGGGCTTCCCGGTCACCATCCCTCCCACTGTTCCCAGCCCAGAGGAAAGGGCTTTGGGCCACCTTCTGTCCCGCTGCTCCTGGCCTGGAGGAAGGGGCTTCCAGGCCAATATCCCTCCCACCACTCCCAGCCCAGAGGGAGGGGCTTCTGAGCTGCCATCCCACTGCTCTTGGTCCACAGGAAGGGGGTTCCCGGCCACCATCCCTCCCGCTGCTCCCAGCCCACAGGAAAGGGCTTTTGGGTCACCATCCCTACCACTGCTTCTGGCCCCTGTCCCACCTCACCCAGCTCAGAGGAGATAATCCATGCAGGCCCTAACAGACCCCACCCCAGTCGAAATGAGAAAACACGTGAATAAGTTTCAAAAGCAGACTTCCAGATCACCTAGAGCAACCCCAAAGAGAAATGAGATGGAACATTCTGATACTCAACCACCTGGACCCACTGAACTGGAAATAAAGGGGATCTGGAAAAAATAAAATCAGAAATAATTTCTCAGATAACAGGAGAAATTGTGCCCCTAGTGCAAGACATGATTAATAAATCTAGAGAGGAGCTCAGGAATATGATGGAACCCCAACATAAGAAACAAATGGAATCCATAAAACAGATCCAAATAGATTTCCAGGACATGAAAAACTCCATTGAAAGTCTACACAGCAGAATGAGTCAATGTGAGGACAGAATTTCAGATATAGAAGATAGGATTGCAATTAGTGATCAGGAAAAGAAAAATTCCTTCAAAATTATAAGGGAACATGAGAAATCAATCCAGCAGCTGCTAGATGATGCAAAGAAGAATAACATAAGACTGATTGGGCTCAATGAAGAAACAGGAGAGAGTGCAGATGACATAAAAAATCTCTTCACAGAAATAATGACAGGAAACTTCCCAAGCAGGGGAAAAGAGCTTGACATACAGATAAGTGAGGCATATAGGACTCCAAATAGACTTCATCAAAAAAAATCTACACATAGGCATATAATTGTTAAGATTCCAGAAACACAACAGAAGAACAAAGTTCTCCAAGTAGTCAGAGAAAAGAAACAAATCACATACAAAGGAAAGCCCATCAGAATCACAGCAGACTTCTCAACACAAACCATCAAGGCAAGAAGAGCTTGGAGTGGCATATTCCAAGCCCTAAAAGAAAACAGCCTCCAACCCAGATTGATATACCCTGCAAAACTATCTTTCAAATTTGATGGAGAAATAAGATACTTTCATGACAAAGAGCACCTTAGGAACTTCATGAATACCAAATCAGCACTCCAAAGAATTTTACACAATAGCCTAGGAACAGACATTGAGGATCACAACCCCAGGAAGCAAACCAGAATGTACCTATCTGGCATGACAAGAAATTAAATGTAAAGGGGGAGATCTCATCAAAAAGAAAAAGCCATGGCAATGACAAGTCAATATGTTTCAGTTATAACCATCAATGTTAATGGTCTCAATTCACCAATCAAAAGACATAGACTGGCAGAATGGGTCAAGAAGCAAAATCCAACAATATGCTGCATACAAGAAACACACTTAATTCAAAAGGAAACTCATAGACTGAAAGTTAAAGGGTGGAAAACAATACTCCATGCAACAGGAACCTGAAAAAAAGCAGGAGTAGCCATCCTCTTGGCAGATCAAGTAGATTTCAAACCAACACTGATTAAGAGAGATGAAGAAGGACACTACATCCTTGTAAAGGGAAGAATCCAAGAGGAAGAGATGACAATCATAAATATCTATGCACCAAACACTAGTGCACCCAACTATATAAAACAAATACTAATGGACATGAAAAGTCATACATGCACCAATACAATTGTAGTGGGGGACCTCAACACCCCAATGTCACAGATAGATAGATGAACTAGAGTAAAAATAAGTAATGAAATACTAGAACTCAATTGAATTCTTGAACAAATGAACTTAACAGATGTTTACAGAGTCTTCCACCCCACAAAATCAGAATACACATTCTTCTCAGCTGCACATGGGTCATTCTCCAAAACAGACCACATACTCACGCATAGAACATGTTTAAGTAAGTGCAAAGGAATTAAAGTTATCCCCTGTATATTATCAGACCATAGTGTGATTAAATTGGAGATCCATAGCAAAAGAAACTGGAAAAATTTCATAGACATGTGGAAATTGAACAACACACTTCTGAATAACCAATGGGTCATAGAGGAAATTAAAGAAGAAATCAGAAAGTTCCTTCAATTAAATGACAATGACAATACAACATATCAGAATCTATGGGACACAATGAAAGCAGTCTTATGAGGGAAATTCATAGCAGTGAATATGCATTTTAGGAAAACAGAACAAGCCCAATTAAACAACCTGATACTGAACCTCAAGCTTCTAGAAAAAGAAGAGCAGGACAACCCCAAAGCTCATACAAGGGAGGAAATTCTAAAGATCAGAGGAGAAATCAATGCAATGAAGACTAAGAGAATGATTCAAAAAATCAATGAAGCCAAGAGTTGGGTCTTCGAAAGAATCAACAAAATTGACAAACCCTTAGCCAACCTTGTCAGAAAAAGGAAAGACAAGGCTCAAATCCATGCAATTAGAAATGAAAAGGGTAAAATTACAACAGCAGAAATCCAGAGGATCATCAATACCTACTTCCAAAACCTATACACCAATAAGATGGACAACACAGAAGAAATGGACAGATTATTAGACACATATGAATTACCAAAGTTGAACGAAGAAGACCTAAAAATTCTGAACAATCCAATATTAACCAATGAAATTGAAAAGGTAATTAAAAACTTATCAAGTAAGAAAAGCCTGGGCCTTGATGGCTTCACTGCTGAATTCTACAAGACATTTAGAGAGGAACTGCTGCCACTACTGTTTAAACTCTTCAATGAAATTGAAAGGGAAGCAGTACTCCCAAATTCATTCCTGGAAGCAAGCATCACCTTGATACCCAAAGCAGAGAAAGACCCAACTGAAAAAGGGAACTATAGGCCAATCTCACTAATGAACATAGATGCAAAAATCCTTAATAAGATACTGGCAAACAGAATGCAGAAGATCATCAAGAAGATCATACACCCTGATCAAGTGGGACTCATCCCAGGGATGCAGGGATGGTTCAATATACAAAAATCAATCAATGTAATACACTATATCAATAGAGCCAGGGACAAAAACCATATGATTATCTCCATAGATGCAGAAAAAGCATTTGACAAAATCTAATATGCATTTATGATAAAAACCCTATAAAAAATTGGAATAGATGGTCTCTACCTCAAAATGATAAAAGCCATCTATGAAAAACCAACAACCAATATCATACTAAATGGTCACAAACTGAAATCCTTCACACTAACATCAGGAACAAGACAAGGATCTCCACTATCACCACTCTTGTTCAATATAGTTCTGGAAACATTAGCCACAGCAATTAGACAAGAGAAAGAAATAAAAGGAATAAAGATAGGTAATGAAGAAGTCAAACTGTCATTATTTGCAGATGACATGATACTCTATATAGAAGACCCCAAGAACTCCACCAAAAGTCTTCTAGACTTAAAAAGCAAATTCAGTTAAGTAGCTGGTTACAAGGTCAACACACAAAAATCAATACGTTTCCTCTACACCAATGACTGGCTCACTGGGAGAGAAATAGGGCAAATAATTCCTTTCACAATAGCATCCAAAAAACTGAAATATCTAGGAATCATCCTAACAAAAGAAATCAAAGACCTCTTCTCTGAAAACTATAGCACTCTGAAAAGAGAGATTGAAGATGATATTAGAAAATGGACAGACATCCCCTGCTCCTGGGTAGGAAGGATTAATAGAGTGAAAATGGCCATACTTCCAAAACTGCTATAGAGATTGAATGCAATTCCAATTGAGATCCCAGCAGCAGACTTCATGGACCCTGAGAAAACAATCCAAAAATTCATTTGGAACAAGAAGAGACCCAGAATAGCAAAAGCAATTCTAGGTAACAGAGAGGTGGCAGGGGGTATCACAATCCCCAACCTGCAATTCTACTACAAAGCTACTCTGATAAAAACAGCATGGCACTGGCAGTGAACAGACTTGAGGACCAGTGGAACAGATTAGAAGATGCAGAAACAACGCCAGACACACTCAGCCATCTCATCTCTGACAAAGGAGCCAAACACCCCCACTGCAGGAAAAATAGCCTCTTTAATAAATGGTGCTGCACAAATTGGCCTTCAACTTGCCAAAGATTAAAACTAGACCTGTATCTCTCACCATGCACTAAACTAAAATCAAAATGGATTAAAGATCTAAATATTAAAATAGAAACTCTGAGCCAGTTGGAACAGAGGTTAGGTAGAACCCTTGAAGACATCAGTGTAGGAAAAGATTTTATGAACAAAACCTCAGTTGCCTGTGAACTAGCACAAACAATAAACAAGTGGGATCTCTTCTTATTAAAAGGCTTCTGCACAGCAAGAGAAACCACCAGCAGTGTGAAGAGACAAATCTTCACCTGCTCTTCCTCAGACAAAGGTCTACTATCTCAAATCTATAAAGAACTTAAAAAGATCAGACCTCCCAAATTTAAAAACCCAATCTGAAAATGGGCATCTGAAATGAACAGACATTTCTCAGACAAAGAAGTAGAAATAGCAAATAAATACATGAAAAAATGTTCAACATCACTGGTCATTCGAGAGATGCAAATGAAAACAATGCTGAGATTCCACTTCACTCCAGAAAGAATGGCTGCTATCATGAAATCAACTAATAACAAATGCTGGCAGGGCTGTGAGGAAAGAGGAACCCTGCTCCACTGCTGGTGGGAGTGTAGACTGGTGCAACCACTGTGGAAATCAGTATGGAGATACCTCCAAGAACTAGGACTGGAATTCCCATTTGACCCAGCTATTCCACTGCTGGGGATCTTCCCCAAAGAATTAAAAGAATCATACCACAGTGATATATGTGTGCCTATGTTCATAGCAGCACAGTTTGTAATAGCTAAAACTTGGAAACAGCCCAAATTCCCATCAACTGGAGACTGGATAAAGAAAATGTGGCTTTTTTATAAAATGGAGTACTGCTCAGCCATAAAAAATGAGAAATTAGAGACATTTATAGCTAAGTGGATGCACATTGAGGTGATACTCTTAAGTGAAATAAATAGGACACATGTGTAAATACCTAATAGTTTCTCTGGTGTGAGAAACTGAAAGTGTAAATAAGGACTAAATGTATAATAGGTAATGTGAAATAGAAAGAAAAGGGGCAAAAGGGAAGGAAGTGGGAGGGCTAGGGGAAAGGATAGAAGGGAATGGGATTAATATGAGAAAATGGAAAAATAGGAACAAAATCTTTGTAAATAGGGAGGACTGGAGGGGTTGATGGGAGGGCTGGGCAAGGGTGAAAAATAAGAACCAAGAGAGACTATGTAAAGGTGCAAATTTCCAATGATGAATGTCATTATATTGTATACCTAAAATGTACCAATGATTAGAATGAATAATCAATAATGTAAAATAGGAAGAAAAGGTCCAAAGGGGTAGGGGTAGTGGGAGGGGCAGGGGAAAGGAAAGAAGGGAAAGAAAAAATGCTGAGAAATGGAAAAAATGGAAATAAAGTCTTTGTAAATAGGGAAGGGTCGAGGGCATGAAGGGAGGGCTAGGAATGGGGAAAAAAATAAGAACCAAGATGCATTATGTAAAGGTACAATTTCCAATGAGAAATGTAATTGTGTTGTATACCTACAATGTACCAATAAAAGAATTTAATACAAAAAAAATTGCAATTAGTGACCAGGAAAAGAAAAATTGCTTTAAAATTGTAAGGAACAATGAAAAATCAATCCAGCAGCTGCTAGATAATACAAAGAAGAATAACATAAGACTGATTAGAGTCAATGAAGAAACAGGCAAGAGTGCAGACAACATAAAAATGTGTTCATAGATGTGATGGCAGAAAACTTCCCAAACAGGGGAAAAGAGCTTGACATACAGATAAGTGAGGCATATAGGACTCCAAATAGATTTCATCAAAAAAAATCTACACATAGGCATATAATTGTTAAGATTCCAGAAACCCAACAGAACAACAAAATTCTATAAGCAGTTAGAGAAAAGAAACAAATCGCATAAAAAGGAAAGCCCATCAGAATCACAGCAGACTCCTCAGTGCAAACCCTCAAGGCAAGAAGAGCTTGGAGTGATGTATTTCAAACCCAAAGGAAAACAGCCTCCAAACCAGATTGATGTACTCTGCAAAACTGTCTTTCAAAATTGATGGAGAAATAAAATACTTTCATGACAAAGAGCACCTCAGAAACTTCATGAATACCAAACCAGCACTCCAAATAGTTTTAAACAATATTCTAGGAAAAGACAATGAGGATCACAACCCAGGAAGCACGGCAGAATGAGTCCATTTGGAACAATAAGAAATTAAACACAATGGGAGAGAATCCAACAAAAAGAAAAAGGCATGTCAAGGATAAGTCAATATATATCAGTTATAACCATCAATGTTAATGGTCTCAACCCACCAATCAAAAGAAATAGACTGGCAGAATTGAACAAGAAGCAAGATCCAACAATATGTTGCATACAAGAAATACACTTATTTCAAAAAGAAACCCATAGACTGAAAGTTAAAGGGAGGAAAATAATACTCCATGTGACAGCAACCCAAAAAAAAGCAAGAGTAGCTGTCCTCTTTGCAGATCAAGTGGATTTCAAACCAATGCTGATTAAGAGAGACAGAGAAGGACCCTACATCCTTGTTAAGAGAACAATCCAAGAGGAAGAGATGACAGTCATATATATCTATGCACCAAACACTAGCGCACCCAACTATATAAAACAAATACTAATGGATATGAAAAGTCAAATAAGCACTAATACAATAGTAGTGGGGGACCTCAGTACCCCACTGTCACATATAGATAGATGAACTAGACAAAAAATAAGCAACAAAATACTAGAATTCAATCAAACTCTTGAACAAATGAACTTAACAGATGTTTACAGAGTGTTCCATCCCACAAAATGAGAATACACATTCTTTTCAGCTGTACACAGGTCATTCTCCAAAATAGACCACATACTTGCTCATAGAACATGTTTAAGTAAATGCAAAGGAATTGAAGTTATTCCCTGTATATTATCAGACCATAGTGTGATGAAATTGGAGATCCATAGCAAAAGAAACTGGAAAAATTTCATAGACATGTGGAAATTGAACAACACACTTCTGAATAACCAATGGGTCACAGAGGAAATTAAAGAAAAAATCAGACAGTTCCTTCAATTAAATGACAATAACAATACAACATATCGGAATCTATGGGACACAATGAAACCAGTCTTACGAGGGAAATTCATAGCAATGAATACTACTATTAGGAAAACAGAGAGAGCTCAGTTAAACAACCTGATGCTGAACCTCAAGCTTCTAGAAAAAGAAGAGCAGGGCAAACCCAAAGCTCATACAAGGGAGGAAATTATAAAGATCAGAGCAGAAATCAATGCAATGAAGACTAAGGGGATGATACAAAAAATCATTGAGTGTTGGTTCATTGAAAGAATAAACAAAATTGACAAACACACAGCCAACCTTATCAGAAAAGGAAAGAAAAGCCCCAAATCCATGCCATTAGAAATGAAAAGGATGAAATTACAACAGACCCAGCAGAAATCCAGAGGATCATCAATACCTACTTCGAGAAACTATATGCCAATAAGATGGAAAACACAGAAGAAATGGAGAGATTCCTAGATAAGTATGAATTACCAAAGTTGAACAAAGACCTAAAAATTCTAAACAACCCAATATCAATCAATGAAATTGAAAAAATAATTAAAACTTACCAACTAAGAAAAGCCTGAGTCCTGATGGTTACACTGCTGAATTCCACAAGACATTTAGAGAGGAACTACTGCCACTACTGTTTAAACTCTTCAATGAAACTGAAAGGGAAGCAATAGTCCTGAATTCATTCTTAAACGCATGCATCACCTTGATTGCCAAAGCAAAGAAAGACTCAATCAAAAAAGAGAAGTATAGGCCAATCTTACTATTGAACATAGATGCAAAAAATTCTTAATAAGATACTGACAAATAGAATGCAGAAGATCATCAAGAAGATCATACACCCTGACCAAGTGAGATTCATCTCAGGGATGCAGGGATGGTTCAACGTATGCAAATCAATAAATGTAATACACTATATCAGTAGAGCCCAAGACAAAAACCATATGATCATCTCAATAAATGCAGGAAAAACATATGAAAAAATCCAACACGCATTTATGATAAAAACCCTACAAAAAATTGGAATAGACAGTCTCTACCTCAATTTGATGAAAGCTGTCTAAGAAAAACCAAGAGCCAGTATCTTACTAAATGGTCACAAACTGAAATCCTTCACACTAAAATCAGGAAAAAGACAAGGATGCCCACTATCACCACTCCTGTTCAATATAGTTTTGGAAACAGTGGCCATGGCAATTAGATAAGAGAAAGAAATAAAACGAATAAAGATAGGAAATGAAGAAGTCAAATTTTCATTATTATTACAGATAACCTGGTATGCTATATAGAAAACCCCAAGAACTCCACCAGAAGTCTTCTAGACTTAGTCACCAAATTCAGCAAAGTAGCTGAATACAAGGTCAACACACAAAAATCAATAGCTTTCCTCTACACAAACAACAGACTCACTGAGAAAGAAATAGAGCAAATAATTCCTTTCATAATAGCATCCAAAAAACTGAAATACCTAGGAATCAACCTAACAAAAGAAATGAAAGACATCTTTCTGAAAACTATAGCACTCTGAAAAGAGAGATTGAAGATGGCATCAGAAAATGGAAAGACATCCCCTGCTCCTGGATAGGAAGAATCAACATAGTGAAAATGGCCATAATTCCAAAACTGCTATATAGAGTCAATGCAATCCCAATTGAAATCCCAGCAGCATACTTCATGGAACTTGAGGAAACAATCCAAAAATTCATTTGGCACAAGAAAAGACCCAGAATAGCAAAAGCAATTCTAGGCAACAGAGACATGGCAGGTGGTATTACAACCCCCAACTTGAAACTGTACTACAAAGCCACTGGGATAAAAACAGCATGGTACTGGCAAAGAAACATGTGGGGACCAGTGGAACAGATTAGAAGATGCAGAAACAACGCCAGACACACTCAGCCATCTCATCTTCGATAAAGGAGCCAAACACCCTCACTGGAGGAAAAATAACCTCTTTAATAAATGGTGCTGGTAAAATTGGGTTTCAACTTGCCAAAGATTAAAACTAGACCTATATCTTTCACCACACACTAAACTAAAATTGAAATGGATTAAAGATCAACGCATTAAAACAGGCCGAATCTGGCTGGAACAGAGGTTAGGTAGAACTCTTGAAGACATTGGTGTAGGAAAAGATTTTATGAACAAAACCTCAGTTGCCCATGAACTAGCACAATCAACAAGTGGGATCTCTTCTTACTAAAAAGCCTCTGCACAGCAAGAGAAACCACCAACAGTGTGAAGGGACACCCACAATGTGGGGAAAAATTTTCACCTGCTGTTCCTCAGACAAAGGTCTACTATCCAGAATCTATAAAGAACTTAAAAAATCAGACCTCCCGAATTTAAAGACCTAATCCAAAA
The DNA here is from genome assembly GCF_053883595.1 of Heterocephalus glaber. Lineage (NCBI taxonomy): Eukaryota > Metazoa > Chordata > Mammalia > Rodentia > Bathyergidae > Heterocephalus > Heterocephalus glaber. Next base: position 29,052,066 of record NW_028258344.1, on the reverse strand, counting down.
ATGGGCATCTGAAATGAACAAACATTTCTCAAAGAAGTAGAAATAGAAAATAAACATATGACACAATGTTCAACATCACTTGTCATTCGAGAGATGCAAATGAAAACAACACTGAGACTCTACCTCACCCCAGAAAGAATGGCTGCTATCATGAAATCAACTAATAACAAATGCTGGCGGGTCTGTGAGGAAAGAGGAACCCTGCTCCACTGCTGGTGGGAGTGTAGACTGGTGCAACCACTGTGGAAATCAGTATGGAGATACCTCAAAGAACTAGGACCGGAAGTTCCATTTGACCCAGCTATTCCACTGCTGGGGATCTTCCCCAAAGAATTAAAAGAATCATACCACAGAGATATATGTGCACCCGTGTTCATAGCAGCACAGTTTGTAATAGCTAAAACTTGGAAACAGCCCAAATGCCCATCAACTGAAGACTGGATAAAGAAAATGTGGATTTTTTTTATCAAATGGAGTACTACTCAGCCATAACAAATGAGAAATTAGAGACATTCATACCTAAATGAATGCACCTTGAGGCAATACTCTTAAGTGAAATAAATAGGACACACGTGTAAATACCAAATAGTTTCTCTAGTGTGAGACACTGAAAGTGTAAATAAGGACTAAAAGATATAATAGATAATGTGAAATAGGAAGAAAAGGGGCAAGGGGAAGGGGAAGTGGGAGGGGTAGGGGAAAGGAAAGAAGGGAGTGGAATTAATGTGAGAAGATGAAAAACTGGAAAGAAAGTCTTTATAAATAGGGAGGGATGGAGGGGTTGAAGGAAGGGCAGGGGAAGTGGGAAAAAAATAAGAACCAAGAGAGATTATGCAAAGGTGCAAATTTCCAATGATGCATGTCATATTGTGTACCTAAAATATATCAATAAATTTAAATTTAAAAAAATTATTAGTAATGAGAAAAATAAATCTGTGTAATTCTCCTGCCACCTTTATGGACAGTAGATCTTGAACCTGGAATGACCTTTCTTTGGTAGGCTTTGGCATGCTGAAGTGAGGTAGACTATCAAGGGACAGTACGTATGTATGTTCATGCATGCATGAGTTTGAGTACATGTGTGGCAATATATGTGTGTATTAGGTGGGAGGAGGCTGGAAAGGTAAAGCTAAATTATTCTGTGTTAGAAACTGAGAAGAAAATAAGGCCCAAGTGAGATTCTAGGGACAGTAAACTGCATCCAGGGGAGATTTGGAATACTTGAGGAGAAAGAGGACCATTGATGAATGGGAATTGGGCCATGAAATGTTGTACACCTGTGATATGAAACCACACTTCTATCCTCTCTATGAAAACTTCAGCAATATTTGAATTTTTCTCTCTGTTGAGGGCATATGGCTTAGAGGTGATACAACACTTCATTCTACCTTAATACTGGATCCAAAAGGAACCAGGTAGCTTACCACGATATACTGTGTAAAATACCTTGTACATCATAAACACTGCCAGCCATGATGGGTGTGCACATAAAATTGTTGTGAAATTCTACACTTGCTTCATGTACAGGTCTCAGAATTGAAAAGCATGATTCTTCTTGCCAGAAAGTTTTGAGAATAGGCTTCCAGACACAAAGCATTCAGACTTGAAAACATTTAGGAAGCAGAAACTCAGGTCCATGAAGGCCAAGAGAAAATGCCAGACCAGAAAAGTAACAAAGAGTTAGACAGACCTGCTTTGGGAGGGTGTGCTGGCCTCTGCCAAAAGAGGCAGAATCATTATTCCTGAAAGGACTGAGAAGTACACCTTCTCCAAAAACATCAGGAACAGCCCGAATTTCAAAGATCGAGGGTGTGTGGGAAAGGTCCTGGCTTAGAATCCACAGGGTACATCCTATCTGCTGAGGGTTCCTTCTCTCTCTTCACCTCTGTCCAAATATCTTTACCAGTAATACTTGTCCTTGATTGTCCAGGCACTGTGTAATGCTCTAAAGAACATAATCCCATTGGGTATGTTGGATGCATCCTCTAGCCAGTATTCTGTGGTTCCACCAAGTCCCATAGAATGGGTATCTCAACTCCCAGGGTCTCAGACATATAATGGAAATTGCACGATTGATTTCCCATTTATGGAATGTGAACCTTTCAGAATCAGAGCCCTCAGAGTTCTCTTTTATCTTTCCATAAAATAAGTTGTTAAGCATACTAGATGAAAAGTAATGATGCCATCTTTGTTAAACATGGTGAATCACTACCTAGCCTTTATAGTGAAAATCAGAAACAGAGACAATGTAAAGAGAAAAGGGGAGACACAAATTAAATGTCTTCTAGATTTTACCAAATGGGCTGGAAACCTCCCGATGTCTTTAGTGATAGCATATCTATAATCCTGTGGACACTAATTATGAAATATTTACTGGTAGCTTTTCCTTGTGAAGCCAATTTTCTTTCTGGAAATTTTGTCTACTATTATAGATCCAGGAAGGAGTCAAAGTAAATGCTCTTTTCAGAGGGAAAAAAAAAAAGCATAAGGGAAGCCACTGTTACACAGAAGAAGGGACACCCAAACTTCCAGACCCAGTGTGCAGAGGAGAGAAGAAGTAAGCAAAGATACCAAGTACTAGTGCCTTTGCTTCCCCACTCTTTCTTCAAATCTGGGTGTTGAAGCAAAGCACCTGGACCAGAAGAGGTAAGCTGTCCCTGTGTGATCCTACCCGGGCCTTCCCTATTCCCGTTTCCATTCATCTGCACCCTTCCCCAGGGTCTTGATAGGAGAACACAGGACATTGCAACTAGAGATAATGGCAGTGATGAGCATTAGGCTACAGATACCTCCAAAGACCAGAGAAATTGACCCCATAGCAGCAGATACAGAGGCCTGAGCTGGCTTGGGCCTGCTGTGCCTCAGCTGAGGGCAACAAAGATCTGGGGACAGCTTGCAGATCCAGGGTGCTCTCCCTGGGCACCATCCATATGGGCTGGTGGGAGAGTGAGGAACAAGAAAGCTAAAAACATACTTAAACCAGATTAGACTGAAATGCCCTCCAGTGAACGTTTACTGCTACTGGAGATGAGACTGGCCCCAAGGAAATGGGATGAACTGTGGGGAAGAGCTACTGTTCTACTGCCGCTCTCTCCTTAGAACCAGGACCAGAGAGGCTGAGAAAAGCCGGGGTTCAAAGCAAACCACCAAACTTGGGCCTACAACTCAGCATAATGCCTTAGGAAAGCAGGTGAGAGTGTGAATAGCTTAGAAAAACTTCTGTCTGAAGTAACCAAGTTTTTAGCCCCTATAGAGTAGAACCTGAGCTATGTGTTCACCACGGCCCTCCAGTATCACACTAACCAAGCAGCCCAGGGTCAAGGCACAGAGCTAAATTCAGAACAGACTGAAGAGAGGAGGATTTTTCTTTCACTTATTCACTCTTCGTCTTCCTATATGTAATAGATATAAATTATCATTCTAAAATCCAAAGTATCCTTTTAATTTAGAGCACTCCCTGAATTTCCCTTTTAAATATGATAAACTTTATTTTCCAGGAGCTTGTATCGATTCAGTGCATCCCCCTTTCTTTACCTTGTCGTATTTAATGTGTTTATTTCTCTGTCCCCACACTATTAATCCTCAGGTTGTCATGAGGATTACATGAGTAAGTGCTCGTAAAGCACTTAAAGCAGTTGTTAGCAAGTAGTAAATGACCTCCAGGGTTTTTCCTTTAAGGAGACTCCTCCAGTTATGAGTAAGCCAATTATGACGGCTCACCATTAATAATGAATTGATATGGACTGTGAAAGTTGGCATTTGTTTTTCCATTATTGTCCATTGTCACACACACAATAAAATAACCTAAAATAGGATTCTGAATTTTATTACAGAATATATCCAAAATACAATATTTATTAAGTTATGGTATCATTTGAATGGAAATATACTCTGTATCACAACTATAACAATTTTTACAGATATACTTCATTTAAATCCCTAAAGTTCAAAAGTCACTAAATTACAACATAGTTCATCTTTAAGATAACTTTGCTACAAATATATAAGAATTTTAAAAGTTTTTCTTTAATATAGCATCTTGGGATCACATCAAGTGTGACACTTGGCCTTGCTCTTCACATTTTATTAGGAAGCACATCAGGTGAGAAAGGAAGGGTCTAGAAAAGCAGCTGGGGTCCAAACCACCAAGGTAGGTTTGTGCTTAGCTACAGGGAAACACCCAAAGATTCCTCATGTGGATGCTGACTCTGGGGCCATCTTATTTGAAGGAGGCTCTGATTTGCCTGCTCCTCAGTGGCTGTGTGGGCCGCCAGTTGTCCACCATCAGCTCTTCAGGTTCATCCTCAGCACTGAAGTTAAGTTTACGGAACTTTGACATCTATGAGACAATAAAAGAAAATTAAATTAGAAACTGAAGTTTTGCAATAGTGTTGACTTATGTGTATATGTTTAATCTTAAAATACATTCTCCAATATTCACAGTCCCATGTATCAATGATCAGAACTCAATTTGGTTCCTAATAGATATAAAATAACATACAGATTACATGTAATCTGTATGTCATATATCAATTTTATATGCTTTCATATAACCAGTTTGTACACAATACATAAAATCACTGGGATCATTTTAAAGAAAAATTTCAATGAGCTTATTTTCATATTAAATCAGACATCAAAAGTTTATAAGTTCATAGCTCTAACATATAAGACATATAAGACAACAATAACAGCTCTAGATTCAAATGATAATTTTGTTTTCTGCTGTAGGAAAGACAAAGTACAGCATCTATAAAGTTAGATAAAGGGTCTGGGATCTGAAAGCTCCACAAGCTGAGTGACCAACTGGCATCTCCACTTAAATGTATGGAAACCCAAGAATGTATTTGCCCAGGCAGGGTTATAACACCATTGTCACTGATTTTTATTGCCCTAGAACCTGTTTCAGTTTCCTGGCCCACTACTGTGACACAGGCAGCCTTCAAACTGGCTCTCATTTTTTTTTTTTTTGAGGTTGTTCATGGAAGTCCTATTTCCCTTCCTCCCTGTCAAGACTTGATCTAACTGAAAAAGGGTGGTTTAGGTGGTCATATAGAAGCAATAAACCTATGGCCTTTAACTTGATCATTTTTATGGAGTAATATTCCTTCCATCCTTCCCAGGAAGTCAATTTTGATATACGTCAACACTTAAAACATATACAATCTATTGCTCCTACAATGCAAAGAAATTCTCTATAGACACCTAGGGTTGAGTCATATAACAGAATCCCTGGAACATGGAAGAGTCTGCTTAAGAAACAAATCGAACTTTTTTGTCAAAATAGAGTAAGTGATTTATACTCCTTTTTCACCATTTAAACTACATTCTCACATTGGTCAATTTGACTCATTATTTTAGCATCAGATAGTACAGAAAATCAAGGTAGCAGATTCATTTATATTGTTTACCTAACATCCATTTCCCCTCTACTGTCTCATTAACAGACATCTATCCTCTCCTTTAAGTGGCAAGAGAGGTTAATCTGAGGTCTTAACTGACCATAATGATCACTGTCCCTTACTGAAGTGAACAAGGAGCACAGTGCTAGCCAGTGAGGTATGAAGTGTTTGCTAGGAGCCATCAGGCAAGGGCATCTCTATTCCTAAAGCACCAGAGGAAGAGTTATTTTATTCCTCTTCAGAAGGTGATTATATCTGGATGTGATGCTCAAAGGGCTTTTCCAACAACCCAAGTCATCACTAGCCAAGGTAAAGGAAATCACAAAGAGGAAGAAAGAGCAGTCTGGCTGTCTGGGCTGAGCATGATCCTACCTCCAGATTCCATGTTAAATGACATGAAAAATATCCCAGCTATTATACTGGTACTTTGTAGTTGTATGTACAGTAATCATCTCTAGTTTAATATCATTTTCTATCTTAAATGCAAGTTCAAAGCACAAGGACTAATGGAGTAGGTCACTGCCCTTCCCCAAAAGTGTTCATGTATCCAATAAATCTATTTGACATAAGAGCTATCAAAGGCACTTTGGTTCTCAGGCTATATTCTCAGTGAAGGAAGAAAAGGCATTTTCATATTATAAAATCATAACCCAAATACTGCATCTACAAATGAGTAGCATTATATTCTTTCCCTACTTAAGAAGCCTGTTCAAATATTGAGTACAAGGACAACAGTCAATCAGATTATTTTTTTGGCCCACTTTGATGCTATATACTGCAAGTGAGTTTCCAGTTAGATATAGATTTCCTTTAAAGAGAGATGTGAACAATGTTTAGTATTCATAAGTAAATATTCTAAGGGAAAGTACAAAAATAGAATCCTTGTTCCCAGACCTGATTCTACTGTGAGGTAGCTGGGTGAAAAGCACTTCAATTTTCCTGTACCTCATACTGTTTATCAACACAATATTAGGCAATGAAATAATAGAGCTGGACAATGCAATCTCTCTTGTGCACTGTATATCTAAACTTATATGTTTCCAAATCTTGTGATTTAAACAATACTACAACTCCTCAACAAGTCATTTTTTAAAAACGCTGGCTGCTGACTCTCTCCTTAAATTGTTCAGATCCATCCTCTTGTGAATCCTAAAAAATGGCCATTTTCCACATTCACCTGTGTGCTCAGACACAGTCTATGAAAAATTCACTTGGATCCACCTCTGCGCCTACTCCTTAGTGTCTTGAAAGCTGTAATAATCATTTAAGGTAAGAACACCTGGTCTGAGCCTCTACAGAAAGCTGGAGTGAGTTTTATAGATACTTGTTCTCCTTTGTCAGGATTCAGAAATACATTCTTATACGTATAAGACTGCTGTGAGGTCTCATTTCAGTGAGCAGTGGTCTGGGAGTTATCACTCACATCTATGTAACCTTCAGTATGAAATTTCTATTTTCTAGGCTTCTATTTTTTCACAGGTAACCAAAAAATGAATATATTCATTAACAGACATCTTTCTCATTTAATCCTTACAATGACCATCCAATTTTACATACTAAACAAACTATGTGAGATTATGGTTAATAGCAACAATTTACTGAGTACTATTTATTTGCTAAATACTATTTAGACACTAGTTGCATGACTAGAAGCAGCAGCAAGACGATTACATCTCAGCTGTATCTGACTTCAAAAACCACACTTTTCAGGGTCCACTAAATGCTCTATCTCTAAGCAGACTTCCCAGGAAACCAACCTGCTCACTGCTAACAGTGATGGGTTCCTTGAGTACAATCCAGATCACACTTTCCAGAAGAGGAGGAGTGGTCAGGGAGCCTGGGTAAGTCCAGTAGTCCAAGCTCTCAGGAAGGAGGACACCAGGATCAAAGTTAGGGAATTCAATGCTCTTACCCTGTTGGGCAAACACAAATTAAAACTGTCACATCATCAGAGCAGGAGACCAGTAGAACACAAAACATAACCATAACTTTTTATAAACAGAAGTTCCACATATACTGGCAAACAAAATGAAAATAAATTAACAGAAAATATTTTATTTGAAAATACAAATTGCCAGGTATGAGCAAGAAAAACGGATTATTATTTTCACATGTCCATTTTTCACCTTGCCATCTAAAATAATATTTTATGTTTTCCAGTAAGTCCTTAAATAATCATATTTAGCATTTACTATGAGACTTCTGCCACTAAAATGATAAATAAATTTAGGTTACAGTAAGGAAAATATAGTGTACTTGAGGAGGAAGTGATTGTCTTACTATGCTACTTGGCTGCTGGATCAGAACTGAAGAACTGCGTTCAGTTCTGGGTACTATACTTTCAAAGCTGTAGGCACAAACAGGATGCATTACTGGAAAAGTGACAAGGCTGTTGCGAAGAGATAAAACTACGTTGTATGAAAAGTACTAATGGGAACTAGAGATAATTAGGCTAGGAACAGTAAATGAAAGGCTGTGAGAGAGACAGTAAAGGCATGAGGAAGAAGGATCAGGTGCATACAATTGAAGGGGGTCAGAGTAGGAGGAAAGAGTGCATATTTTAAAAGATAGATGCTGTTTCAATTGAGTGATGAGCTTTATGGGTTGTCATTGGTGAGGACATCATTGGAAGTGACTGTAGTATTTAAGCAGATGTTTAGTGACCTCCACACAGCTATGCTGTAGAGAGGATTTAAACACAGGATGAATGAATTCAAAGAAGTCACAGAACATAAATCTCCATGCCGCAGGGCTTTCTTCACCTTGTTCACTGTTGTATCACTTGGATTAGCAAAGTGCCTGGAACATAGAGAGATTCTACAAGTACTTGCTTTATGAATGACTGAATAATTTGTGCAGATAATTTTTAGCTTCCATGCCTTTGTAAGATTGTCTAATTCTTATTTTTTTATTAGTACATGTTTGCCATACATAACGTTTACATCCCTTGTGTAGAGTTGGTACGTGTATACAACACATCTTAATTCCCCTTTTCATCCCCTTTTCCTCCCTTCTCTTCTCCCTCCCTGCATCTCTTGATCTTCAAGTGATACGAAGCAAGATTAAGCAACCAGCAGTCTTAAGAATTATACTAGAATTAGGCTCAACTTTTGGAAAAGGAAAAATTAATTAAACATATAATTCATCTATTATAAACATCTACTTCATCTTTATTAGCTGTTCATCCAAACCCTACACATCAGTAAGACTATTTGTTTTGATCAAAGGAAATTTCTAAAACAACAGAATATTAAAAATAGGTACCCTGGGCCAGGGATTTAGCTCAGTGGTTCCACCACCTGCCCCACAAGCGCCAAGGACCTGAGTTTGATTCCCGGTACCAAAAAAAAAAAAAAAATAGGTGCCCTAATGAAGTGGTAGAAAATTAAACTTTACCTTTGTTTTAATGGAATCCAGTATATCAAGGACTTTCTGAAGGCCTGGTTTAGCACTACCAATCTATACAAAAACACAAAAGACAAGATGCAGTAAACCAGCTGCTTTTGCTACGTGCCAGTCTTGATTTGGACAGCACTGTCTCAAAATTTCTCCACAAAATGTACCACTTTACACCAGCTACCCATCTGTCTTAGCTCGAAGATGCTGATAATATACAGATGTCCCTACCATCACTGAACCTTCAAATTGCCTCTACTTCTGTCTGTGTAGTTCTTCTAAAACTTCCCTCTCAAATGCCTCCAGTGACCTCCAACTGCCAAAGTAAAGCTTACTCTTCAAGGTTGTACCTTACCTAGCTTCCTTGTAGGATTTGCATGCTCTTCTTTCTAAAAAGTCTCTCCCTCCTTTGGTTTGTATGCCTTCTAGACCTCCTAACAGACCCTAACTCTCATATTCCTTTTTGGTCACTTTATCAGCATCTTCCCAATGACTTAGTAATCTGACATTCTGCAGTTTCTTGGCACAGCATCCTGATTCATCATCTCTCTTTGTGCTGTCCTAGGATGACTTGTCAATACCTGCACTTTCCACCTTAGCACATGGTCTCTGGGCTCATGAATCTCTAGCCCATCCTATCCTCCACTCCCCTTTACTTCTGGCTAGATAGAGGACAGCTCAACCTGGGAGGTCCCATTGTTGCCTGAAATTCTCCAGAACTGAGCCAATGTCCCTGACCCCTCCAGAACCTGATCTTACTTTAGCATTGTCTATCATAAAACAATACCTTAGTGACCTTGGCTTCAGGTTAAATTAAAAAAACACACACCTGATAGTCTTCTGAAGTTTACCTCTTTATGCCTTACATCTAAATAGTATCTAATCATTCTAAATTGCCTCCTAAATTGTCTTTCTGACCTCCTGAAAGAAGGAATGGGGAGATGGAGGAACAAGTAAACTTGAAAGTACTTCAGAGCTGAAGGCATTTCTTCAAGTCTTTTGCAGAAGAATGTCCTGTCTGTTGTGAATGTTCTATCTGGTCAGTCTTTCTTGAAAACAAGAAACAAGGAATTGGGCCATTAACTAACCTTTAAAAAAACACCCAAAACAGCCAGTCCATCAGGTTGTTGTGCAGCTTTTCCAAAATCCCCATATTTAGTGTTCCAGTGCACCAAGTGCAGCTAAAACCAGGGGAGACAAAACCACAATGAGTGATTTACATAATAAAAGCCAACAGAACTTATCCAATGATCTTTTCTCCACAACTAATGCATACTAAAAAAAGTTAAAATGTGAATAATTTTTCAAATTATCCATTATTTGGTAGACTAGCAAGCAATTTCATCAACAACATGAAGACCAAGAAATATAGAATTTTAAGAGAAAGCATGAATTTTATTCCTAGATTTATATTAAAATAAGTTCCTCCCATTTCAATTCATTCACTTTTTACAAATGGTGTCCTTGGAGACCTTAGAGGAAGTTTTAGAACCTTAATTTCAATTGTACAACTAAAGCTTATAAGAAGCCAATGTGAAGATCCTTTGGAAAAGAAGTGGTTCACCAAATGTGAGTTAAATTTACAATTAAACTTTTTAAATTAATACTAATGACTTACAAACATTTCTCCCTGTAAAAAAGAGTATCTTACCTCTGCAGCATATTTCACTTTATTCACAGTGTGCTCAGAACCTTGGCCATCAGATGAGCCCCAGTGAAAGTGAAACTGAACCAATCTGTATGTGCTATCCAGGGGTCCATCTTTCAGCTCTAAATATAAATTACATGTAAGTAATATATCTGTGTACATATACATACACATACACATATGTAGATTCACATACATACATAGGCACATGAAACACACTGCTATTACCTCTTTACACATGCTTTATGGCACTAAATGTACAACAGCTACATTTTCCCTCTGTGAAAATTAAATATAGATTCAGAGTTAGTCTACATACTTTTTTTTTTCTCTTTTCCAGTACCGAGGATCGAACTCAGGACCTTGCACTTGCGAGGCAGGCATGGCACCAATGAGCTAAATCCCCGGCCCCAGAGTTAGTCTACATACTGAAGAAAATCATATCAGTTGGTGTTTTTTCTCACAGGTACTGGCCGAAGGATGGAGATTTTTCCCAAAGAGTACCTCTCTTGTGGGTTCGTTGTAGAGTCATTGTTCAAATCCAATCAAAGGACATTTAAATACAACTAATAATTTATCTGTGAATCACTTGAGAAGAATTGAGGCAGCTATTTGACAACATACTGGCCTGCTTCACATACTTGCAAACATGAGAACCATGCTTCCACCATGGCTGACTGGTTCCTGCCTGACAGAGAGCCTCCTTTGCTAACCTCTGACATCAGTTCTGATATCCTAGAATTCATAAAATAATAAGTATCTCATTGACTTGAATTATCCTTACACTGTTATGAATTGGCTTTGTCCCCGTAAGATTTTGTTGAATTTTTAATTTCCTCATTTGTAAAATGGATACATTTGATTATGCATTTCTTCACTAATAATTGATCTATCATCTACTATATAAAGTGTATAGTGCTCTGTTATATCCAAGGACTTAAAACTCTAACTATAATAATTATACCAAAGTTCTATTATCCTGGTATTAATTTAACTTTATTCAGTAAAATCAATAGTAGAAACCAGTCTTCAACAATATCTATCTGTAGATAATTAACAAGTTGTGTATTAAGCAGATCACAATAGTGAGAAATCATTGTTAAAAAAAACCTTTTTTACCTAACTTATATGTATTGATGGGATTTAACCAATATAGTTAAATTTTTTTAAAAGTAGTTTAGTTTTACTGTTTTATTTCTCTAGTACAATAATTAAAACAAATGTTGCTTTAAATTCATTTTATTAGCCTTGGTTTATAACTCTACAACATAACAGAAAGATCTCAAATTTCCTTTGGCTTTTCAAGACAAAGGGAGAAGGTCTATACAATAAAGGTTTGTGTTTTTTTTCCCTTAACTTCACATAAATATGCTTAGGTGGAGCAATACTCATTCACCTATTCAAAGTAAAAGATGAAACTAGTACATGATACTTGGGCAGATTGGCTTTTATGTCTCCTGATACCACTTCTGCCTGCCAGCTCTGCCTTATAATAGGCTAGGAGAAAATTGGAAGAATGAAAGCAGAAAGAATGAATCATAAAGGGTGTTATATTACGGATCTATTAAGACACATAAATTTGGACGCATTCAGATAAAATCACATTTCTTGATACACAAAATCAGCTTATGGTAGTTTATTTTTATCTGAAATTTCAGTAAAAAATAATTAGTCTTACCCCCCCCCAGACTAGGTCTTTCAGAAATGGAGAACTTGCTTTTTTCATAATAATGTGCACTTAAAAATAGAATACAGGTTTATGAAGTAAAGTGATAAACGCCTGTATAATAACACTTTAAAGCTAGTAACCAACTGACTGATCATAAAAAAACAAATGTCATTTGTAACATTAGTTCTACCCATTGACAAAATTATTTAAATAAAGCTATATTAAGCATTTAAGTTAGCTATCTTTATAAATGTATCCTTGATCTTTGTAAATGTATCCCCTTTTTCCTTTATACATAATCTTACCAGGATTTTAAGTTGTAAGAAAATAAAGATTGCCACTATTTCTTATTCTCTCTTGCAGACTTTAAAACTGTATTCTTTTTCTTTCTTTCTTTCTTTCTTTTTTTTTTGATACCAGGGATCGAACTCAGGACCTTGCATTTTCGAGGCAGGTGCAGTGCCACTCAGCTAAATCCCTGCTTTGAAATTGTATTCTAATATACTTGCTTCACAGAACATTTAGAATCAGGCAAGAGTTGTAGTATTTTTATTTTAAAATGTTTAATGAGCACTTTAAAAGGGGCAAGAGGAGACCTGGGTTCAATTATTAAAAGCATTCAGTGCTGCTCTATCATCATCAGATACCTGCTTTAGCTCCTGTTAAAACAAAACATTCTGTGGTACAATAGGTCTGGACTCTACATAGTGCCACTTACATGGCTGATTTTTACAAAGAAAAATCAGTAATTTCTTCTGTTTTTAAAAATTATTTTTTTCTTTAGAAAAATAGATTTTACTTTAAGCTGTGACAATTTACAAAATGGCCTGTAGCAATCACAAAAATCAATCAATCAACCAATCTGGAATACATGATTTTTGTGAATTGTGTTCCACAAAGGATGCAGAAATACAAATGGGCTTTGTACTTTAATTTATTTTCAAAACCCTCAAAATTTAAATTAAATTCAAATTCAAGAGCTCCAGCCAGTTTTAACTTTCATGATCTGGCATCAATTAAACACAAAATAATCAGCAGGTATAACATTATACAATAATCTACCTTTGTACATCATTAATATGGAAAATTATTAAACTGTTTGGTTTTTTATTAATAATAGGAGATTAGGTAATATTGAAATGTCAGACTACCTGTATGAAATAAAACTGAAAATTTAGAATTTTTGAATATTTTTCTTCCTAATCACTATTATTGCTACTTAATTTAGTCACATCTGAATAACAAACAAGACCCTTTGGTGTATGCCAGTAGTCTCTTAAATCCAAAATACAAGTAAATTACTATCAATTGTCCTTAGTTTAACTAAAATCTAAGCAATTTCCCAGTAATGAAGTAAATGAATAATTCCATAGGAAAAAAATGACATTTCTAGGAACTAAATAATCTTCTCCATGACTATCTTGAAAATTTTTGGATGACACATTACTATTTTCACTACTGATGAAATCATGTGTTTTATTTACTGACAGTAGTCATTCATTCTAGGGCTAGGTGTTGAGGGAGAAAAACTCACAGGGTAGGGGAGAAATGCACACATTCCTTTTCTTTTAAACAAAAATGTTTAGCTGTCACTTTCACTAGAGTAAACAAAGTCAAATTTTAAAGGAATAAGTTTTAGCTTAAGCTACACAGAAATTACACAGGAGTAAAATTGATGCTTTCAACAGGAACATAATTTACTAAAGCTTTGGTCAGTTTTCCAGCTATTTAGGGTTCTGTTTATATCACGTGCAAAGTTCTTTTATTTGTTGTCATTCTGCTTTCTTTCAATTTGTGATTGCTTGAGAATTTTGCAGCTTCAAAAGAAAGTCCCTTGAAAAGTCAACCAGAATCTGGGTTCAAAGACCTATTATGTCATATGGACAATGGTCTGCTTGAAAGGAACACATGAAGTGCATTCTGTTTCCTTCTTTCTTTTTTCTTGAAATAACATAAACATTAAAGGAATTCCAATATCTAAAAAAACAGAAATAAGAAGTATATATGGGATGATTCAACCATTCAGGCACTTCTGCCCCTAACTTTGTGATAAAGCAGGGGAGTTTTAAACTCATTAATAAAAGTTAATAAGTTAGCAGGAGTTAATAATTTGACTATTATTAGTTTCTCCCAGATAAAGTTGGCAAGCAAATATCTCAAGCAGGGAGAGTTATTTTTTAATAATTTAAAAAATATGTAAAAGTATTAGCAATTTTTCATTAAAGTGGTTTGTTATAAAGGAATTTAGGAAAACTGATGAGAACTTTAAACCAAGCTCCTAGTTAAAGCCCATTAAAGAATTATCTCCAGATTAAATAGCAATAAACTCAACCAGCTTAGTTCCTTACACCTGGATACTTACGCTTGGACATAAGATAATATTTAGGGCATATTGGGAAATCTGAACTTATGAGAAGTTCTAGAAAGCTGAAATCCCATTGACAGGAGAAAAGTAAAGGAACTGAAGCAAAAATAAGAGGTAAAGAATATCTAAAAATATTAATATCAAAAATAACTCCTCCAAAGGAAAAAAAAACACAAATAACTCCAAATAAAAGGGTCAGTAAGTAACCGAAATAATGAGTTATTTTTTGATTTAAGTGCACAAAATAATATAACAAGATTTAAAACACGGTAAATATGCACTAAGTTTTAATTATGGCTATCATCCAAAGATTCTTATTCAAATTCTTTTGTTATGTGATTGCCCTTTGGTCTCTCCAGCAAACTAGGAAGAAGCCTTAGCAAGTCATTTAAGCTCCTGAGCTTTCTGCTTCTTCATGTTTCTTTAAGTGGGTTGGCTACAGAATTTCTACTATTTGCTCTCACTTTGAGAATCTAAGATCTTTTTTGAAAAAAAGTCTCAAGGGTATTTTTCCACATGGTACAGTTTTTAATTTATTTTGTTGATGGGTTTTTCTTTTATATCAACATTGAAATATAATCTGCATTCTTGCCTAACCAAAATAACTGAAAGAGATATTAGCAAAATTACAAAGGAGTCTTTCATATGCAAGGGAGAGCAAGTCTCTCTAATACTGCTGACCCTTGGTTTTAACGTACTTTTTCTTTGCCTTTCTGGAACCCATACTATGTACTCTTAAATCCCCTGGTGTTCCCTATTTTCAAGATATCAAAGTCCTTCAAGACTTCATATAAGCTTTATTTACCCCAAAAACCCTTTTCTGAGTACCCAGTTAGACTCCTAAGCTTCCTTCATATTTCCATAGTCCCTTAGAATACTTACGTTTTGCACTTATCAAAGTGACTGTTGGTGTCTGTTATTTCTATGTCTCTCTACTTTAAGTATCCTCACCCAATGGTAAAATCTGGGGATACAGGAGAGGGACCTGGCCCTCATCCTACCTTTGTGAAGTTTAACTTATCAGGGATTTAACTGGTGTTAGTAATGATTTTCTTGTATAAGAATTAGTGGATGATAATACATGTGTCTCTAAAGACACCAGTTAGAAACCCCGATCTAAATCAAATATTTTTATTCTGTTTCACAATCTAAGTACAGCCATTATTCACCAGAAGAAATAGGTGGGAAATCAGGCTAGCTCTAATCAGTTACTGCTCATGCAGATATCCACCAAATGTTAATATATTCAAGGTGAAAGAAATTATATAATAATTTCATAAATACAAGCAGCTCATATTTAATAAGATAAACAGGATGTTTCACAACACATGAACCTAATTGGAAAGCCAATTAAAGTTTCTTCAGAGATCTTAACACAGGCACAACAGCTGCAGCAGTAGCATAATAAAGGCAGGTGGACGGTGTGTGGTCACAGAGGTCACCACTCAGGAGCTGCTGCACTCCGGCCCTGGGCTAGGCGCTACACACACAGTGTCCACTTACACCGTCCTCTGTGGCACATTCTACCGCTACTCCAATGGCACAGTTACAGAACCCTAAAACTTAGAGAAGTTAAGTTACTATAGCATTTCAGAAGCCACCAAGCTGGTTAGTGGCAGGGCTGAAACTTAAATTCAGGTCTGTCTGTTCCGAAGTGAGGCTCACAGCCACCAGGGTAAAAGCTGAAACCAACTTTCCAGGAATATACACTACTGGAACAATTAATTTCACAATCACCTTTGTAAAAACTACCATTGAGGGAATTGTATCATCTGCTTCCATTTGTTTCCTCATTGTTCGCAAAAACACCCACTTTAAGCATCCAATTCTAAATTTCTATGTAGCATCCAATAAGGTGAATAATAAGCTGGGCATTAGATCCATTGATAACAATAATTCCATTGTGGCTCTTTAAAAAGAACTTGAGACCTATAGACTAATATAGAGTAATAGCACACTTCTTGTGGTTTTAGAATGACTAAAAATAAAATTCTAGGGGATCCTTTCTGTATGTACAGTATCTTGAGACCTTTTATCGTATTATAAATATATATCATAGTTTTTTAAGACAAAAGAATTGTGTTATATTTCTCCATTTGAGCACTGCTTCCTTAGAATGGGAGAAATACTTGGCAAAGCAACGTAAGCCAAATCACTGAAAAAATGTCTTCAACATAATCTCCTACTTGACTGTAACCATAATAAAGCCACACAGTGTGACTCTCTATGTTTGTGTATGTTGAGTGTGTGTGTGTGTGTGTGTGTGTGTGTGTGTACTAAAGAAGTCTGTACACAGAACAGGTAGGTTGAAAACATTTCTCAGAAAATCTCCACATAAAGTGTGGATATGGCTATTATTAAATTGCCTTCCTGAATCACCTTTTCCGAAAGCCAAAGTCCAAAACTTGCAAAAAGAGATTGAAGAATTCTTTTTCAAAACTGAAAATATGTCCAGCTACTAGAAAATAATCAACCTGTAATGGATTTAATTACATGTTACACATTAGCAACATAGGTCATTACTCCAAAACTCTGACAGCATTACTGAACATTTCCTCTGTCCTTTCTTATTTTGATCTCCCACTCCTACTCTCATACTACCACCAGACACCATGGGTTGGCAGCACCATTTCATTCAGTGACCTTCAGAGGAAAGTACTCAGCAAAATAGGACACCAGCAATTAAATCAACCAGTGAACAAAAAAGGCAGCTACTATGTCTAAATGAGATTCCTCTCCTGTTTCTAAATAAAATAGAAGTATTCAGTGGGCATCCTGTAAACAGCCCTAATACAAATAATTTACG
Organism: Heterocephalus glaber; assembly: GCF_053883595.1. Classification (NCBI taxonomy): domain Eukaryota; kingdom Metazoa; phylum Chordata; class Mammalia; order Rodentia; family Bathyergidae; genus Heterocephalus; species Heterocephalus glaber. The sequence goes on along the minus strand of NW_028258344.1, from coordinate 29,034,780 downwards.
GTAACTGGATTTGTCAGTCATGAGCCAGGCATATTCCCCAAATCTGAACACTTTTGCTTGTGCCATGAATTTCTAGGTAGATACCAAAATATGCCACCACCTTTATCACAATAGCCCAATTCCGAGAAATGGTCATGAATACAGTGCTTTCCAAGAGTGTAAATTATGTTAAATTGACAGGTCTTCCTCACTGTTTTCACTGCTACCTTGGCAATAACACACTAAGATATAATTTTTTTTTTTTGGTACCGGAGATCGAACTCGGGTCCTTGAGCTTGAGCAGCAGGCAGCAAAACCACTGAGCTAAATCCCCAGCCCCTAAGATATAATTTTTAATGGATAAGCATCAACTCTGGAGGTCATATTTTAGAAAGAATCTTATAATTCCAATTTTTGCAAATTTCATTCTGTCTAATCTGTGTTGTCTGGGGACAATGCAGAATAACTTGTAACTTTTCACAGCCATATTGTGATTATTCAAATGGCTTTCATAAAAGCCAGGCATCTTACAAGGGAGAAAAAGCCCGAATTTGCTATCTTTGCCATCTAATGAAGACAATCAGCCAGACATCTCACAGTACTGAGACAAACTGTAGTGTTAAGGAGTTTCCTACAACTGCTCTTAATTTCTTCCATTAGGCTGGAAGGCACCTACTGGCTAAAAGGCACAAGTTATTTTTTAAACACTGACCTGCTTTGTTCTGGGAGTCATCAAATTCCACATTGAAAGAGTGGCCGTTGTTGATGATCCTTCGAGAAGTGGGTCGGTCATAGCAAAGGCGCAGGGGCTTCAGGGTGGAGTCATACTTGACTGCACTGGTGTTAATGTCAACAGGGGACTGGCGCTCTCCATTGGCAATGGGGAAGTCCACATGCCAGTGCTCAGGGCCTGAAGGCGAGAAGACACTTGTGAATCCCCCAGCGTGGGCAAAAGAACATCCTGACCCCTAGAAAAGGGCAACGATTCTGAAGCCAATCGGCTCAGCTGAAATTCTGGTGGCACCATAAATGGTACCTTTGAGAAAGAGAAACCTTTGGGGATACAGTCTGTGCCTCAGTTTCCTCATTTGCAAAATGGGGTAATATTACAAATTTACCTCATAGATGCTGTTTTGAGAATTCGAATGGTTGATGCAAAGTCCATTGAACGAATACTGAGTGTTGCACAATTATTCGCTAATATTTATAGTCTTTTAAACATAAATTCAGCAACTGAAATCGGGCAGACACCAAAGTCAAGGATTTGGGATAGGTAAACTCATGTGAGGCATGCATCCAGGTGCAGAGCCCCCTCGTGTCCTGGCCCCGATGAGAGGACAGAGCCATTGCCTGCGCACAGGCACCGTCCCTTCATCGTCAGGGCCCCGCTATGTGGGAAAGCCCACTTCCCCTAAAGATGAGGTGAGCCCGACCGGCCAAAGGGCATCTTCGCCTTCCCTCTGCTGGCTCAAGAAATCCAGATCTGTGCTCCTGATAAAGCCCAGTTCTCGGGGGCTGTCCGACCCTCGAATATTATTAGTTGAGAAATAAAGGACAAACTCAACAATTGAGATGGGTTTGAGAAAGCGCCCCGGGACAGTCGGTGCGGGAATCTTGGCCACAAGTGGTCCTCAAGCGGATGGGATGCGGCGGGGGTGGGGAGGTGGCGTCCTCGAATTTCTCCGAGATCAACCGCTAAAATTTTCCGTCGCGAGCCGTCCCCGCTTCCTCTGAGGTCCCGGGACGGCCTGGCGGGGACCCCGAGGGGAGCGCCCGGCCCCGCGGCTTCCTCGACAGAGCCCGAGGGCGCGGGGCGGCGCTGCGCACCTGAGCCCGGCGCGCCGGCGCCCGGGTCCCAGCAGGTGCGGCGCCGCGGACCGGCGGCCTCGGGGACGGATCGGGGCACTCACCGTTGTGCTTGCTGTACCCCCAGTGATGGGACATGGTGGCGCGGCAGTGCAGGAGTTGGTTCCCCTGTGGTGGCTGCAGCTTCCCAGCCCGCTGCGCGTGTGTCCGCGGGTCGCACCGTCACTGGCTTTTATAGGCTCCCGCCAACTTGGTGTTCGGGGGCGGCCCGAGGGGGGGGGACCCCGGGTGGACCTGCGGCGGGGGAGGAGGTGGCGGGCGGAGGTGACCGCCCGTGCCGGGCGGGCCGGGCTGGCGAGGCGCCGAAGGCGGGGAAATCGCGCTCCCGGGGGCGCCAGCCGGGCCGGGAGCTCCTCGCCTCGGCTCGCCTCGCCTCTGGGCTCCCCGAGCCGGGGACGCGCTCCTGGGCGGCAGCGGCGCTCCGCGATCCCCGCGGTGGCAGTGTCGCCGGGCCTCGTCCGCCCCGGCTCCGGCGGCTACGCGCACCCCATCCCCCTCCAGGCGCGGGCGGCGGCGTCGCTTCTCCGGACCCAGCCGGGCGCCTTTAGTCCGCGGGCCCCATTGTGAGGGCATCCCCGGACTCATAGCCCTCCCCCCGCGCCCCATGGGCTCCAGCCGCGCCGGGCTGCGCGACTCGGAGGGCCACACTCGGTCCGCCCCGGCCTGGGGCTGGCAACCCGGGTCGGGAGCTTTGACCTTGGGGCAAATGGGGATACGGTAGGGTCCTTGAGGCGCTGGGAGCCCGCAGCCTGGGCGCCGGGAGCCGCGCGCCCCCTGCTGGACCCCTGTGGGATACGGCGTTCAAGGGCCAGAGAGAAAGAGTTTGGAGTTGCATTTCGCGGTAGGCAGGCAGGGCTTCCCTTAAGTGCTCTTCTCCTTTGCCTTCCGGTTCTCTTTAAAAATGTACTTAAGGGAGGGAACTTCCTGGCTGAGTATTTATTGATTTTTTAAACAACCAAAACCTCAAAAATCACTTTTCTCAGAAGACTTAGGTAAAAGAATGTCTTCCAGTGAGGTGAGGTTAAAACTTTCCCTGGCTGGTGAAAGAAATTTCTGACATATTAGGAAACCATTCCAAATAATTTAATGAAAAGGACACTTGTTTATTTATTTAGTTAGCTATTGTAGTACCGGGGGGGGGGGCGGCAGAGCCTTACTCACTAAGCTTCATCCCCAGCCATTTTTATTTTCTATTTTGAGACAGGATTATTTTTTATTTTGTATTTTGAGATAGGATCATGCTACATTGCCTAAGCTGAGATGGAATGAGTGATCCTCCAGCCTCAGCCCTTTAAAACTTTCATGGGCCCTAAGGCATTAATGGGTCTCTTCTTCATAAACACACACACACACACACACACACACACACACACACACACATGCGCACACACTTTGATTATATTGATATAAAGGTTATTATCTTATTACATTTATTTACCCATTCCGATTTTAAGAGAGAATACTGTCAAGGATACTTGAAACTTGTGGGCCTAAAGCCCTGTGCTTATTGAGCCTTGGAGGAATAAATTAAGCTCTGTTGAAGGGGAGAGAAAATTCATTTCTTACCCAGGGCTTTGCCACAGATATATCAAAGGGAGTTTGTTCCATGGTCTCTGAGACCTTCGAGGGTGTAATACTGGAGTTGAAACTGGGCAGGATATAGTTTCCTATTTTGGCCTTGGTACCACATTACTTATAATTAAAAATCTATAGATAAAAGGATAAATTATGACTAAATTTCTGCAATCTCAAAATCATTATTTACTATGTATTTCAGTCCATTCCACACATATTTGTTTCATGTTTAGGTTGTTATTATTCTAAGACTCCTGAGAATTGTGTACTTCTGAGTTTGTGGGTCTTTTGGTTGACATCACAGGGAATTCTTAGACAACATAGTCTCAATGAACTTTTTAGATTTCTAGCACCATTATGAAATACAGACAAAAAGAACCCTTTGTTTGTGCTCTGTAGCTACGTAGTTTCATTTAGGGCCTAGTGAAATAATTTGTATTCTTTACCTAATTTTACAACATTTACTAAAATTCTTAACATAAGGGACTGAGGCAGGAGGCTCATACATTCCAGCTCAGCTTAGGCAACTGTCTCAAAATAAAAAATGAAAAATAATCCTGTTTCAAAATAGAAAATAAAAATAGCTGGGGTTGTAGCTCAGTGAGTAAGGCTCTGGGTTCCAACCCCAGTACTGCAATAACTAACTAAATAGGGCTGGGGATTTAGCTCAGTGGTGCCACGCCTGCCTTGCAAGTGCAAAGTCCCGACTTCGATCCCCAGTAACAACAACAGCAAAAAGAAAAACTAACTAAATAAATATACAAATGTCCCCTTCATTAAATTGTTTGGAATGGATGGTTTCCTAGGTAAGTCAGAAGGAGAGGCCTCCCCATTGCTGTGACACTTGTTGCAGTGGAGAGGAGCTTAATAAAGGTGAAGTTGAGTCGAACACAAGTTCTGAGACCAAAGCGGGCTCTAAAGATGCTGTGAAGGTAGCCAAGCTCCGAAAGCCACAGGAATCTTCATCTCTCTGATTTCTTATGAAGTCAATTGTGATTTCACTAACCTGGGTGAAATATGAGCGTATTTTGATTATAAAATATCTCTCAAGCTTCAAACAGCGTCAGACTGCAGTTGACAGAGCAGATCTCATCATGGGGCTTTCCCCTGGTCTCTACTGCTACTTGGTGGAGCAGAGTGCTATTAGAGACAGTGTCACATGCTCACATGGGGCAGGAAGTGGCTCACTTTTAAATGCCCAGGAGAAATCCAAATGTTTTTATTCATTTTTTTCCCCTTAGTATTACAGTCATTGTCCTAGTATTTTTTTTTTATGGAGATGGCTTTGTGCCTTCATGTGGAATAGTCACAACTCTATTTTATTGAAGGCCTTCTTCACAAGGTGTCATGACTCATTGGCTGCCAGAGACTAATATTATATTTTTTAAAAATACTACTTATCATGCTCCTGTGTTTCTATTAAACGGAAGGATTGGTTCATTTAAATTCATTTAAATTGGTTCATTTTAAATTCTAAATTTAAAAATTGGTAATCCTTGAAGAAAGGTAGCTTCCTCTGCCCTGGAGAGAGTGGGGGAAGATGATAGATATATAGTATTAGGAAAATATAATATAAAAAATCTCAAAGTCTGTGTCCCAAATATAATAACAGAAAAGCTTCTTATATATTCATCTTGGTAAAAATATAAAATAAAATGGGAATGTATTTGCAATTTCCAAAAAATGCAAAAATACTGTTAATGTATTTTACAAAGTGAAATATACATGATTTATTGAATATTTAACAAGAAAGCCAAGTAGTCCTGTATTTGTCACAATTACAGTGTTAAATATTTAGGGAGATCAAGATATCCCTCTGTCCTAGTATTTGTGATCTCATATTCTTGTCAGACACTATATTATCATCCATTTGTAATCCGCTGCCTCAATATGCTGTTGATTGCTTATTAGTAAGGTAAGGATAATGAGACACCCCTCAGGGTTGTTGTAAACATTCAATATATATAAATCACTTGCCCCTGTGTGGCACTCAGAAAATGATGGCTACCCAGTTCTTCCTAGACAGTGCTAACCAGAATCCAGTGTAATGGACGCAAAACTAAAGGCCTGGGCAAGGTCCAAGGGAACAGTTTAAGAGAGAGGGTTCTCCAGTCACCTGAGGTTTTTGGTGGGAAGAATGAGGAGTATTTGGGTCAAGGAATAGTGTATTCTACCATGCTCTCAGATTTTGTTTTTCTTATTAAACTGAACCCCTAGGCCGAGAACTGTATCACAATACTTATAGCTATCCTCTAGCTACCTAGCACTCTCTGCCTAGCCCGAGGCCCAGGACACACATGGAGCAGCTACCCACCTAAATCCCTCTGAAATTATAAGGTTGCATTAATAAAGTTGCATTAATATAAGGTTGCATTAATCCAAATGGAGGAAACAGCAATTTTGATTTACAGTAGCCAGTCAGTTAAAAATAACATTACAATTAGACTGGTTTTGTCTATGGGTTAATTTGCTAGCTCTATGACCTTGAGAAAATTGTTTGATCTTCCTAAGATTCAGCTTCACATCTGTAAAACTAGGATCACAGTGACACCTGTGTCATGGAGTTGTGAGTACTAAATGATACAATGTATGTAAAAGATTTAGCAGGGAGCCAACCATTAAACCTTAACAATCATTGTTTTTGCAGTTATATGTTTTTCTGAGCTCCTATTAAGTGGTTGATACTTTTTATTGACTACAGGGGCTACACAAGATGAATTTGTTAGTTCATTTAATAAACTCGTCACTAGTTGTTTTAGGCATAGCACAGCAACTACAGCTATGAAGCAGGTAAACCTAGTCTCTCCCCTCCCAGAGCATACTTGGGGGTGGATGAGCATGGCATACAGTAATTGAATAAATAATTTCTACAATAAATAATTTCTACCAGTCTTAGTGCCACATGCCTATAATCCCAGCTACTCAGGAGGCTGAGGTAGGAGGATCAGAAGTTCAAGGAAAGTCTGGGCAACTTAGTGAGACTCTGTCTCAAAATAAAATACTAAAAGGGCTGAGGGTGTAGCTCAGGGGTGGAGTGCCCCGAGGTTCAATCCCCAGTCCTGCAAAAATAAATAAATGAATAAATAAATAAATTTCCAACAGTAGCAAGAGTATGAAGAAAATAAAACAGAAACGAGATAGAGAATATGAAAAAGAATATGAACTGAAGAAAGGTCTGCTTAAGAACATTTCAGGCAGAGGAAACAACATGGTCACTGGCCCTGAGCAAGAGGGTTCCTAGAACAGCAAAGCTTGTGAGTTGAGCATTGGGCTTGAGGAAGAGAAGACAAACAGTGAAGTTAGAGGCAGGCAAGGGTTGTGGCCTCTGGAGCTGGGCAGACCATGATGCAAAGGAAGAAGGATATTATGCTAAGGGCATGGGAAGTCGTAAGGAGAGGAATGATACAAACTGCATATAAAAGTAATTAAAGAAAGTTTAGGGACTGTCTGGTGCAAATCCTTATTTTATAGAGGGGGAAATGGGTGGAGGTTCTCAGCAGGCCTCCTGCTGTTCCCCAGCGCCTGGCTTATAGCCATCTCACAGCTATCTTTGAAAGGGATCCAAACTCCCTGTCCTGACAGATAAAGGCACCTAACCCTGACCCTGACTACCCTCTGGCCTCTGAGCCACTCACTATTCTTCTACAGCAGAGTGGGTGCAGTATCACACCCTAGCAGAGAGTCCAGCATTTGGGAGTTTGCATTTGGTTTGCAGGACTTACCTACTCTGAGGGCTTCGGTAATTCATTTCACCTCCCCAGCTTCAGTGACATATAGGTGAAATGTAATAAGAGTAGCAGGCCAGTGAGAGTGATAAATAAACTAATTTATGTGAGTCAGCATGATATCTGGTCCATTGTTAGCTACCCTGCTAGGATTATTGATATTGTAGTAGAGAAGCATGGAATCGTGAAAGGAATATCAGTGTTGGAATATGACAAATCTGAGTTATATTCTGCCTCCTAAATTTATTTTCTGAATCACTCTGAGAAAATTAAGCTCTATGAACCTCACTTGCTTTATTTGTATGTGTATATGTGTGTGTACTTATGTATATGCATATATATATGTATATATATATATGATTCAATACAAATTCAGGTACCCACTAGGAGTCTTGGGATGTATCCATTCCTATAAGATGTAACTGCTATACCTAGGTTGTGAAATCCTACCATAGGAACATATATAAAGTAATACTTACTTTAAAGGTTAAAAAAAATTAGGTACATATCCCAAAGGAAATGAGCACTAGGATGGTGCTCTGCCCATCATATTCCTTCACTCATCTTTTGTTTATTGGACTGAGTAGAAAAGAATAAAATCCTGCCTCCATGCCTTGGGATTATTGTCTTTAATGCACTTCCAAAGGAAGACTTTGTTGCTCAAAATTAATACCTTGTTTGGTTAATATTAGCTGTATCACATGATTAAACTTCTCTTCTGCTTATAAATCATACCCTGCACGGCAGAAATTTTGACTTCCTCTTAGTAATAAGAACAAGCTAACATTTTCCATGCAAGGGGAACTCTGGGCATTGCAGCTCAGTCCTTCCTCCTGCTCAAGGGCAGGAGTCACCACTCACTGATGAAGTCTTGGGATTGTACACTTGAGGAACCAACACTTTCACAATCCTAGAGCATACACAGATAGGCGACAGGAAAAAAGAGGGTTACAGCTTATTACTTGTACGTTTCTCATTTTGTACTTATTAAGGTTCATTCTAAAGCAGAAAGAAAGCATATTATATACATGAAAAGGTGTCTCGAAAGTTTTAAACTGCTTACGGTTAGGATGTGGAGAAACAGAAGTAGTGTATAAGCTAAGAAAATTGCTTCTGACTTTAAATTCTGATAGCAGAGCTGCCCCCAGTGTGAAGCAGGAGCCTTCTGGGCTGCCATACCACTGCCCCTGGCACCGAGGAGCAGAGCTGCCTCCAGCGCTGAGGAGGTAAGCCTCACAGGCCCAAGCAGCACACCCCCAGGCCACCCCACCCACCTGTTGAAATGAGAAGAGACATAAACAAGCCTCAAAACCAAACTTGCAGATCACCTACAGCAATCCCAAAAGGAAATGAGATGGAACACTCTGATACTCAACCATCTGGACTCCCTGAACTGGCAACAAAAAAGGATCTGGAAAAAATGAAATCAGAAATAATTTCTCAGATAACAAAAAAGATTGTGCCAATAGTGCAAGACATGATTAATAAATCTAGAGAGGACACAGATAAAAAAAATAGAGGAGCTGAGGAACATGATGGAATCCCAACATGGGAAACAAATGGAATCCATAAAACAGATGCAAACAGATTTCCAGGGGATTAAAAACTCATTTGAAAGATTACACAGCAGAATGAGCCAATGTGAGGACAGAATTTCAGATTTAATTTAAGATTGCAATTAGTGAACAGGAAAAGAAAAATTTCTATAAAATAGTAAGGAACCACAAGAAATCAATCCAGCAGTTGCTAGACAATGCAAAGAAGAATAACGTAAGACTGAGCAGGGTCAATGAAGAAACAGGAGAGAGTACACACGACATAAAAAAAAAAAAAAAAAACTGTTCACAAAAGTGATGGCAGAAAACATCCAAGCCAGGGAAAAGAACTTGACATACAGATAAGTGACGCATATAGGACTCCAAATAGCCTTGATTAAAAAAAATCTACAAATAGACCTATAATACTTAAGATTTCAGAAACCCAACAGAACAACAAAATTCTACAAGCAGTTAGAGAAAAGAAATAAATCACATAAAAAGGAAAGCCCATCAGAATCACAGCAGACTTCTCAACACAAACCCTCAAGGCAAGAAGAGCTTGGAGTGACGTATTTCAAGCACTAAAGGAAAACAGCTTCCAACCCAGATTGATGCACCCTGCAAAACTCTTTCAAAATGGATGGAGAAATAAGATACTTTCATGACGAAGAGCACCTCAGAAACTTCATGAATACCAAACCAGCACTCCAAAACACTTTAGACAATATCCTAGGAAAAGACAATGAGGATCACAACCCCAGGAAGCAAAGCAGAATGAATCCATTGGGAACAACAAGAAATTAAATGCAAAGGGGGAGAACCCAACAAAAAGAAAAAGTCATGACAATGATAAGTCAATACATATCAGTTATAACCATCAGTGTTAATGGTCTGAATTCACCAATCAAAAGAAATAGACTGGCACAATGGATCAAGAAGCAAGATCCAACAATATGCTGCATACAAGAAACACCCATAATTCAAAAAGAAACTCATAGACTGAAAGGTAAAGGGTGGAAAACAATACTCCATGAGACAGGAACCCCCCAAAAAAGGAATAGCTATCCTCTTTGGAGACCAAGTGGATTTCAAACCCACACTGATTAAGAGAGACAAGGACACTATATCTTTGTAAAAGGAACAATCCAAGAGGAAGAGATGACAATCATAAATATCTATGCACCAAACACTAGTGCACCCAACTATATAAAACAAATACTAATGGACATGAAAGATCAAATAAGCACTAATACAATAGTAATGAGGGACCTCAATACCCCACTGTCACAAATAGATAGATCAACTAGACAAAAAATAAGCAACAAAATACTAGAATTCAATCAAACTCTTGAACAAATGAACTTAACAGATCTTTATACAGTGTTCCACACCACAAAATCAGAATACAAATTCTTTTCAGATGCATATGGGTCGTTCTCCAAAATAGACCACATACTTGCTCATAGAACATGTTTAAGTAAGTGCAAAGGAATTGAAGTTATCCCCTGCATATTATCAGACCATAGTGTGATGAAATGGGAGATCAATAGCACAAAAAACTGCAAGAATTTCATAAACACATGGAAATTGAACAACACACTTCTGAATAACCAATGGGTCATAGAGGAAATTAAAGAACAAATCAAACAGTTCCTACAATTAAATGACAATGACAATACAACATATCTGAATCTATGAGACACAATGAAAGCAGTCTTACGAGGAAAATGCATAGAAGTGAATACTCACATTAGGAAAACACAGCAAGCCCAATTAAACAACCTGATCCTGAACCTCAAGCTTATAGAAAAAGAAGAGGAGGACAAACCCAAAGCTCATACAAGGGAGGAAATTATAAAGGTCAGAGCAGAAATCAATGCAATGGAGACTAAGAGAATGATACAAAAAATCAATGAAGCCAAGAGTTGGTTCTTCAAAAGAATAAACAAAGTTGACCAACCCTTAGCCAACCTTATCAGAAAAAGGAAAGAAAAGGCACAAATCCATGCAATTAGTAATGAAAACGATGAAATTACAACAGACGCAGTAGAAATCCAGAGGATCATCAATACCTACTTCCAGAACCTATATGCCAATAAGATGGACAACACAGAATAAATGGACAGATTCTTAGATAAGTATGAATTACCAAAGTTGAACAAAGAGGACCTAAAAATCTAAACAACCCAGTATCAATCAATGAAATTGAAAATGCAATTAAAAACTTACTAAGAAAAGCCTGAGTCCCGATGGCTTCACTGCCGAATTCTATAAGACATTTAGAGAGGAATTACTGCCACTACTATTTAAACTATTCAATGAAATTGAAAGGGAAGAAATACTCCCGAATTCATTCCTACAAGCAAGCATCACCTTGATCCCCAAAGCAAAGAAAGACCTAACCAAGAAAGAGAACTACAGGCCAATCCCCCTAATATACATAGATACAATAATCCTCAATGAGATACTGGCGAACAGAATACAGAGGGTCATCAAGAAGATCATACACTCTACAGATAAAGAGTAAGCATATCTGCCCTTGTTCCCCACCTTAAGGAGAAAGCATTGTATCGTCTCCATTTATATAAGGCGTTCTCACTGGAAGTATGGAGTACATGTCTTTAATCTGTTGAGAAGTTTCTGTTCCACTTCTAGTCTCCTGATAGCTTTTACCATGAATAGCTGTAGAATTTAGTCCAATACTTTTCTCCAACTAGTGACAGGATCATATGGCTTTTTCCTTTCCTCTGTTTGAATGATGACTTTTGCTGGTGGATCTTCCAATGCTGAACCAACACTGCCATCCCTATAACAAAACCACTTTCTACATCCTGCCAGATCTGTCTTCCAATAGTTTGTTTTGTTAAACAAATTTCTATGTTCATACTTTTTTCTTCTATTATCTTTATCCAGTTTTAGGATTAGCACAATGTTGATTTCCTAAAATGAGGGGAGAAGTGTTCCTTCTTTTTTCTGCTTTAATTGTTTGATATAATTTATCAGTTAAAATGTTTATGAGCCTGCTGTTGTCATATAGATAGGTTTTTAAGCTAGGAATATACTTTCTTTAATAGGTGCTATTCAAATTTTATATTTCCTCCAGAGTTAGTTTCATTAATTTGTCTTCCAAGGTACTTCTTAGAAGTTATCAAATTTATTTCAAAAAAGATTTTTGTAATATGCTTTCTATATCCTTTTAAATTCTGTAAAATCTGTGGTAATGTCTCCTAGATCTTAATATTGTAATTTAAAAAATGTATAACTGATATTGTGTAACAAGAAGAAAAGGTCTAAAAGAGCAGGAGAATTGGGAGGGATAGGGGAAGGGAAAAAAGGGAAAGGAAAAAATATGAGAAGAGGAAAAAAAATGGAAACAAGGTCTTTGCAAATAGGGAAGGGTGGAGGGGGTGAAGGGAGGGCAAGGGAAGGGAAAAAAAAATAAGAACCAAGATACTCATGTAATGGTACAAGATCCCAATGATGAATGTAACTGTATTTTATACTGAAAATGTACCAATAAACTTAATGGAGGGAGGGAAAGAAGATCATACACCCTAATCAAATTGGTTTTATTCCAGGGATGCAGGGATGGTTTAATATACATAAATCAATAAATGTAATACATTATATTAACACAGCCAAGGACAAAAACCATTTGATCATCTCAATAGATGCAGAAAAAGCATTTGACAAAATCCAACACACATTTATGATGAAAACCCTACAAAAAATTGGAATAGATGGTCTATCCCTCAATGTGATAAAAGCTATCTATGAAAAACCAACAGCCAATATCATACTAAATGGTCAAAAACTGAAATCCTTCACACTAAAATCAGGAATGAGACAAGGATGTTCACTATCACCACTCCTGTTCAATATAGTTTTGGAAACATTAGCCATGGCAATTAGACGAAAGAAAGAAATAAAAGGAATAAAGATAGGAAATGAAGAAGTCAAATTGTCATTATTTGCAGATGACATGATACTCTATATAGAAGACCCCAAGAACTCTACCAAAAGATCTCTAGACTTAATTACCAAATTCAGTAAAGTAGCTGGTTACAAGGTCAACACACAAAAATCAATAGCTTTCCTCTACATGAACAACAGACTCACTGAGAGAGAAATAGGGCAAAGAATTCCTTTCACAATAGATTCCAAAATACTGACATATCTTGGAATCAACCTAAGGAAAGAAATCAAAGACCTCTTTCTGAAAACTATAGCACTCTGAAAACAGAGATTGAAGATGATATCAGAAAATGGAAAGACATCCTTGCTCCTGGGTAGGAAGGATTAATATAGTGAAAATGGCCATACTTTCAAAACTGCTACAGAGATTCAATCCAACACTAATTGAAATCCCAGCATCATACTTCATGGACCTTGAGAAAAGAATCCAAAAATTCATTTGGAACAAGAAGAGACCCAGAATAGCAAAAGCAATTCTAGGTAACAGAGACATGGCAGGGGGTATCACAATCCCCAACTTGAAACTCTACTACAAAACTACTGTGATAAAAACAGCATGGTACTGGCAAAGAAACAGACCTGAAGACCAGTGGAACAGATTAGAAGATGAAGAATCAATTCCAGACACACTCAGCCACCTCATCTTTGAGAAATGAGCCAAACACCCTCACTGGAAGAAAGATAGCCTCTTTAATAAATGGTGCTGGAAAAATTGGGTTTCAACTTGCCAAAGATTAAAACTAGACCTATATCTCTCACCAGGTACTAAACTAAAATCAAAATGGATTAAATACCTAAATATTAAAACAGAAAGGCTGAACTGGCTGGAACAGAATTAGGTAGAACTCTTGAAGACATTGGTGTAGGAAAAGATTTTATGAACAAAACCTCAGTTGCCCGTGAACTATCAGAAACAATCAACAAGTGGGATCTCTTCTTATTAGAAAGCTTCTGCACAGCAAGAGAAACCACCAACAGTGTGAAGAGACAATCCACAATGTGGGAAAAAATTTTCACCTGCTATTCCTCAGACAAGGGTCTACTATCTAAAATATATAAAGAACTTTAAAAAATCAGACCTCCCAAATTTAAAGACCCAATCCAAAACTGGGCATCTGAATTGAACAGACATTTCTCAGACAAAGAAGTAGAAATAGCAAAGAAATACATGAAAAAATGTTCAACATCACTGGTCATTCGAGAGATGCAAATGAAAACAACGCTGAGATTCCACTTCACTCCAGAAAGAATGGCTGCTATCATGAAATCAACCAATAACAAATGCTGGCGGGGCTGTGGGGAAAGAGGAACTCTGCTCCACTGCTGGTGGGAGTGCAGACTGGTGCAACCACTGTGGAAATCAGTATGGAGATATCTCAAAGAACTAGGACTGTAAGTCCCATTTGACCCAGCTATTCTGCTGTTGGGTATCTTCCTCAAAGAATTAAAAGAATCATACCACAATGAAATATATACACCCATGTTTATAGCGGCACAGTTAGTAATAGCTAAACCTTGGCAGCAGCCCAATTGCCCATTAACTGGAGACTGGACAAAGAAAATGTGTTTTTTCAAAATATAAAATGGAGTACTACTCAGCCATAAAGAATGAGAAATTAGAGACATTTATAGCTAAATGGGTGCACATTGATGCGATTCTCTTTAGTGAAATAAATAGAACACACATGTGTAAATTCCAAATAGTTTCTCTAGTGTGAGAAACTGAAAGTGTAAATAAGGACTAAAAGATATAATAGATCATGTGAAATAGGAAGAAAATGTGCAAAGGGGAAACGGAAGTGCGAGGGATAGGGGAAAGGAAAGAAAGGAATGGAGTTAATATAAAAGGAAAGAATGGAAACAAAGTCTATAAATAGGGAGGGATGGAGGGGTTGAAGGGAGGGCAAGAGGAATGAGGAAAAATAAAAAATAAAATACTAATAAAATAATTTTGGCAGCATTTTATTTTATCCTTCTTTGCTTCATATTGCTATTTTCAATCATTTCACAAAATTTCAACGTTATTACCTGTAATTATTTCTTTATATCCTTTAGCATTTTTCTCTATCCATGCCCCCCCACCTGCATGAAATAGTAGGAACATAAATATGTATTTAAATCAATAAATGAATGTTATTTTAATATTTCATTTGGCAGAAGAAATAGTATGATAAATGGCCTTAACCCATATATGTTAGGATGGACTATGTTTTCTTCTTTTTATTTAGTCTTTTGCCACTTTTGATCCAACTCAAGTTCAAAGATATAGTCAAAACTGTGTGTTACATTCTTCATAAGTCACAGCAAGGTCTTCTTTGCACTGTTTTTTCTAAGACTGGTGATATAACTATACTCTTCTACTGCCACTGTCAGGCAGTGCCCGCTTGGCCCAGCATGGCAAGAACCACAGAGAAGAACAAAGCAGACCAGCTGGCAAGAGGTTCTGCAGCCTGTCTTGTAAGCAGAAAGTCCTACCCCAGCTGTCTCCACAAGGTGCTTCACACACTCTAAGGAAACCAGGATGCTATTTATAGCAGGAGAATTTCTATTTATAGTTCATTTTAATCCCTGAAAAATGTCTACTTGGTTCATATTTTATAATATATATGAAAGCTTAGCACTGTGTGTATATAAGTTTTTAAATTCTGTACTAGGGGTCACTACAAGAGCTGTGCCCCAGGGTCCTCCGCCCCCCAAGACAAGTCTGAAGTCCACCATTGGCCTCGAGGCTCAGGTGACCTGGAGCTGTATTTTGCAGGTTGCCTGTGCCCTTGTTCTACTATCTGTACCACCTTTCCAATGGCACCAGTATCACTATTTACATGCTTGGTGTGTGCACTATGCTCACGCCTGATAAGCCCTTCCTTCTGGGAGCTATAGCAGGTTTTCTCCTAAATACCATTTGGAGGTTGTCCTTTGTGTCCAGGTACTTTCTTGACTTCCTTGGATCTTTTCCATTCTTGACACAGAAACACTTAAAATTATGACATCCTTCCAAAAAGAAGTTTTTTTAGAAAACCACTTGTGTATAATTCTAAAATTGCATATCAAAAATTGAATACTTTTGCCTAGCTAAAAACACTACCTTCTAGCTGTAAACTTTCTTTAAGCCTTGTAGTTATTTCATAATTCCTCTGAAACTCTCCACCCCTCTCGGGGCCTAATCAATGTTTCATATCAATTAAACTCCTAAGGACAAGAGACTTACTACATCTCACAATCTTGACAACAGGCACTTAAAGAAAACAAATTAAAAGGAAGACATTAGACTTCCTCTCATGAAATGTCATTATTTTACATGGAAATATTTATAATAGGCAGCCAGAGATTTCCATATCAAGTTACAAGTTGAGCCACAAAATATTATCCCCATCTTCCCACCTCAGAATACATCTTGAGTTCTGGTAATTCATTTTCTGAGGCAAAACAGATTTTTTAAAAACAGTTCTCATCTATATTAAAAAGTGAAGTCTAGGTAGTAATTACAAGTATCCGAACGTATATAGGTGGTGTATATGTCTGTGTTTTTTGTGTCGAGTGGGATATTTACCATCTACTTCCTGGGGTGGAATAACAAGTATCAGTTACAAATGCTTATTGACTTTTTAAAAGTATGATATTTTGCTAATATCTTACCATGAAATAAGCATTTGAAAGGAGAAACGTATTCTTTATTACCTAGGTGGAATTGCTAAATTAACATCTTCACACAAAAATGAATGAAATGGAGAAGTTACTACTGAGAAAAGTAAGGCAACATGGAAAAGGGAGATCAAGCATTTGAGAAAGTAAAGTTTTATCAAAATAAAAACTTTCTCAAATAAGTAGGGGATCAAGAGATGGGGACAGAGAGGAGGGAGGAAAAGGGAAAGGGATGAAAAAGAATTAAGATGTGTTAGGTACATGTATCAGCTGCCCACAAGGACTGTAGTAATGTACTGCAAACATGTACTAATGAAAAATAAAAACAAAATGTTACTGCTCCTACAATTCATATCTCTCTGTCTCTCTCTCTCTATCTCGGTCTCTCTCTCACAGACACACACACACACACCAACTTTCATTACCCATAGAATTTAAAAGTATTCTTATAACTCCTAAATTAGTACCCAGAGCAAGAACCCAAGTTCATTTATTACCAAATTGTAAAGACCCTTTTGGGGTCTTGACACAATCAACTCCCTTTCATGGCACTAGGTCTTCCTTTAAACTGATTAATGCCCAGTGGAGCACTGAATTCTATGAGCCTTGTATTTTCAAACTCTTCCATTTGTATTATACTTCCATGGGAATTGGGAGCCCTTTAGGGAATGCTTTCTCTTGAACAAATGTATTTGGAACCATCCAAATTTCAAATGAGTATGATAGAAATTTGTGGGCAAGTTGGAACCGGGACAATGTACATTTAATGGTGGAAATAGTTTCCCTGGTTTCAGGCTCCTCTACCTGGGAATGACTTAAATACAAGGGAGAATCTGATCCCCTGTTTACTGCACAGAGTTGATTCTCACCTGGCTAAAATTAGCTTTTAAATCACTGGGTTTTATGCCACTGCAGAGCATCTGGTCCCCTGTGACTGCAACGCTAGACTCACTCTTACTCCTGCTGATTACCTGTGATTATCTACCTAGTCAAGTTGTCAGGTGGCTGCATCTACTAAACACCTTCACATCAACAGCAGCTCATTATCTCTGTAGTCCATCCCTTGATTGTGGATTTTATGCCTAGGTTGTCTTATTCCTTTGGTTCTATTGGAATTGAATCTCCCCAAAAGTATAAACCCTTCTCCCAGATGTGACTTGTGCATCCTATCCACCATTGTGATTTTATGGCATGCCCAAGCAAGCTCAAAATTAATTTAATAGCCTTCTGTATTTCCTTATTGAGGTAGATTTTCCACTTTATGTAACACTCCAAGGGACTCGGTTTCATTCACATTTGAAGTCAACACTGAACAAAATGAACACTATGGTTCTCCCATTTCTCCGTTTGGGTTTATTTTCTGGATGTTTTGATAATTGAACACTTCCTCAGGTAAGGTGCAGAAATCCTGGGACAGAAGCTTTATCAGGAAAACATCTCTGATCTTCCGAATCTCTTCTTCCAGAAATGTACTAGTTTCATGTGGCCACATCTTGGTTTTCTTGTTACATATACGGAACAAGATTTGTCACTGGTGTTTTTAAATACTGTTGTCCCCCAGTTAGTAGAAGTGAGCCCATTATAATAACTCTTTCAACACAATCTGAATAGATGAGGTGTGGATTCATGATGTTACAAATAAGTATATTTAAAAAAACATAATTTTAAGTATAGAAATAAGGCATTAGAGTTTTTCTGGGTTTAAGTAAAATTAACTTACAAAAGATACAAGTTAACTCCTATTGAGAGTTATATGTCAGAATGACTATTATAAATGGTTTTATGTATTAACTCATTTAATTCTCAAAATAGCTCTCTAAGCAAGCACTATTATCATTCTTGTTTCCAGACGAGGAGACAGGCTCTTAAAAATTAATGTGCCTGAGGCCTTGTATCTATCAAGTGCTGTGTGGCTTCAACCCAGTATTTCTGAATATGAACACGACTTTTAAAAGTTCACTTTTCATTTATTTAAATTTGACTTTAATACCTACTACTATCTTTTTGCCCCTCAGGTCTCATTTTTGGCTATTAAGATTCTCAGAAATATCTAAGAATTCACTATCTTTTCTTTTGTAGATATATTTTAATGGATAACAGTAAAACGTTTGAGAAGAGAAAATAAGACGTCAGTTCAAAAAGTTTTTTAAAATGCATTGCTCTGAAATTACGGTGAATATACACAGCAGGGTTTTTAACTTCATCTTCATAATTCTTTTGGTGCCACCCAGTGACTCGTTTGAAATTTTAACATGTTTTGCTGCCATCTAGTGACCGAAATGAAAAACAATATACAAACATGATTGTGCCTTCTCATTTGGACTTTAAACCTCTAAGTACTGTACTGCCTTATTTGCATACATTAAAAATTTAAAGTTTGACACACACAGTTATCATTTTTCTCACCTTTTCTTGCTTATTATTCCTATGCTAAATACTATGTTCATAGCAATCAAGAAAGCATTAGAAGAGAAAATAGTCTCCCAAAAAAGTATGCATCAGAAAAAGAAAAACTTTAGAAATATTTTAATACTAAATTTATTGAGACATCATGAGATTAATAAAAGTTACCTTTGGCCTCTACAGTTACAGACAGGTGCTCGAAGTGGTGTCCATTAGCTCCAGACAATTAGCACAGCGAACTGCTCAAGTGTGTATACATTTTTGTTGGTGGACTCTGTTGTAACTCATCTTCAATAGCTGTGGTGTTTAATATTTGTGTATCACATGTATTTATTTTAGACCAATTTTTTGTGTGTGTCAATTCTTATTAGGATAATTGACATTACATTTTCACATGTATCTACAGTTTATAGTTAATCTTAACTATATTTCTTTGATTATATAAATGGTTACAGACATTTAAAAACTTAGTTTTTTTCATGTTCTATATAGACTACTTCCCATCCATCTGCATAAAATTTCATTGATTGTACATTTTAAACATTTTTCATCAGAGGCCCTGAATCATTATTTGTCTTTTCATAAATATATCACTATTTCCACTTAAAGTGGTAGGAATTATAGTATATTTCTGCCCTCAAAATGAAACAATACCTTATAATCAATAAAGTCATGATGATACTGCCCCATTTTTGGCTTTCAAATATATGAATATTATGAAACACTGCATTCAAATTTGTTGCTGCCCTACTTTGAAATCTTAAGATTCCAGCAGTGATCATACAGTACACCCTGAGGAACAAACATTGCCAAATGCTGGAGCGCCTTCCCCACAGCAGCTCCTGGCCATGACCTTTGTAGGCTGAGGATGCCTGAAGTGCAACTGTTTGGGTGCCTGTGCCTGACCAGGAAAATGATTCCCCCTCCAAATATGGACACAAATATGTCTTCAGCATTCCGATGGACATCTATAGTGGCACAGCATTTTGAGGACTGGGAGAAGTTGGGAGGAAATTTTAAGTTGGAAGATCATTGTGAACATGGGCAATCAGACTGGGGAAAAAAATATGTTTGACTGGAAAAACTCCCATTTGAAGCTAATGAGATCATTTCTAAGGAGACCTAAACTCACTAAAATAAGCAAAAACCAATGTTACAGATGTAGAATAATTTGTGGTTCAGGAAGATGAGTATTGGTCCTACATTCCCCCTTTATGACATCATTTATTCACCAAATATTTATTGAGTAGTTATTATGTGCCAGACACAGTATTGGGGAATGAGATGAATGTCAGTGTGCAAAACTCACATTCTTGCTGTTACAGAGCTTACAGTCGAGGGACACAACCCCCTTTGATCCAGTATTTTCCCTCAAACAACTCCAGCCTGCCCTGCCTGTGTCCTCAAATAAGAAACACTTGTAACTGACATTAGGTCATTTGTTCTTGCCTCACAGAGAGTGAGTATGGTGTGCATTTTTTACAGTGCACTAAGCATTGCTAAGTACCCTGAGAGAATCGGCTTGTGTATTACCACTAATGATGAAAACTCCACACCTCTTAATTTCAAGGGATTTAATTAACACATCCACTTCACACTGACCAACCTGATTTTACTTCACCCAAGTGGTAATTTATTAAATAACTTTAGCCTCACAGGAGTCCATCACATGACTTGACTTCCAGCATCTCAGGGCTCTCTGGCCACATCCCATTTTCATTCTTTCTGCTAATAAACTTTTCTAAGTAGTCAACATATTAGTCAGTGAAGCACAGAAAAATGATCAAAGCCATTAACTGAAAAATTAGACTTTGTGTCTAAAGATATTAAATGTTTTAAAGGTCTAAATATAGAGGCTTTTGCACTGTTAGGCCATTGTCATCCTAAAATACATTTTAAAAAACTGACCTAAAATCTGCAGCCTGACTGGATTCCACAACTGCTGCACTGGTCTGAACTCCAGAGTCCTACTCTGTGAACTATTTTTTTTTTTTTTGAGTCAGGGTCTTGCCTTGCAGTTCAGGCTGGCTCTGAACTCACTACATAGCCCAGACTAGCCTCAAACTCAAGGCGATCCTTCTGCCTCAGCCTCCCAAGTGCTGAGATTACAGGCATGTGCACCATGCCCAGCTTCTGGGAAATATTTTGAATTCTCTGATATATAGGCACACACTCCTCTTGTCTGCAATTTTGTCAGGTGGCCCTCACAAATTGCCTTGAGAAATGTAGCATACAGTCTTAGAACTGGAGTCTTTTATCCCTACCTTTCACGCCTAAAAACAAATTGACAAAGTTGCCATGCACAGTTTTAGTCCAATTTTTGTCATTCGTAATGCTTTTTCATTCAAAAACACAACCCCCATGTCTTTTTGTCTTTTTGCATCCATGTCTTTATTCAGTGATCAATCAGTACAGCTACTTTTACTTCGAGTGCCACCAATCACTCCTTCATATTCTAGGAACCATTTAATCCCAGCCCTGAATTTGAAAGACATCAGAGGCAGTTTTTATTTTAACAGGCATGCAAAGATAAAAGTAATGAAATAAAAAATAAATGGCCCTGCTTCAGGTAAAGAAAACCATCTCTATGAAGAAGAAATTCAAATGCTGGATCACATGTTTTCAAAGTCTTGGTCTTACTGTGTTTTCCTTTCATTGATAGCCAAAACCAGGTGACCTTAGTCTGAGCTAAAATTTTAATAAATAATGGGCCCCTTGGTGTTAAGAGATGAAACACATTCAATTTGCAGTGTCTACAATCATTTTAATTTCTGGCTTATTTATAGAAACATCACCTCTGCTCCTACAAATAAAATCATTCATTACTTCTGCAAGGTGCACAATGCATAATATGAACATAGGAAACCTGAGGTTCTGTGAATTTAAGATGACAGAGAAATGGTGCTCAATAGCCATTTTCCTGTATCTTTACTCTTCTGTCTGTTTCTTCTTCTTTGAAAGCTTACTAGAAAGACTACTTTATAGAAAAGATGATTATTACAAAGATCAAGTGTGAAATTCGTGTTTTTGTATTACTTCTTGTCAAAAGTAACCAGTTTCTCGGGCGTCTGGGTCTCTCCCATTTCTCTCTGGGTGTGGAAAGATGAATAGACTTGGAGTGAGGAGCACCAGAGGGAGGCAAGGCACCGCTCTCGGCCGGCAGGCTTCCTTTCCTGAACAGGGCAAGATCCTGCGGCCTCACTTGAAGGAGGCTCTCACCACCCTGCCCTTCAGAGGCTGCGGAGGGCGCCAGTTCCCCACCAGGGGCACCGGGGGCTCGTTCTCGGCACTGGCGAAGATGCTGCGCAGCTTGGCCATCTGCAAGGACAGGGCGGCAGGTTAGCGAGGCGCTCCGCCTGCTGGACGCACGGTGCGACCAAGGGTCAGAAATCACGGGCGCTCCAAACAGGACAAAGAGACCACTTCACAAAACCGATCTCCAGTGTTCAGTGAAGGACCCTTGTTAGCAAGACAGACTCCATATTGCTGCTTGACCCACCTGCCTGCCCTTTAAATGAACTCAGAAGGAGGAAGCTTAGAAACCTCCTCCCCTTAGAGTCTCTTAGAAACAACAATTAATCAACTATTGTTTCACAAATGTTCTAAAAGCAGGACGTTCCGCTTCTGTACCTTTTGCTTGCTTTACTAGTTCTATCCATAGGGGGGCCTAGAAACTGCTGGCCTCAAAGGTGTATAAAACATGTTAATCTACCCCCAGTCGAGGCTTGAATCCGATGCTCAGCTCGGGTCCCGGCTGGTAATAAACTCCTGTGTGGATTTAATATTGGTCTCTGGTTGGTTCTCTCTCACTGGGTGTAACATTCAGCCCAAGCAGCTGCCACTTCTGGAGGAATATATTTTTAATTTGTAAACTAACTCTCTCTCTCTCTCTCTCACTCTCTCTCTCTCCCTTCCTCCCTCCTTCTGTCTTTCCCATTTCAAGGATCTGCCCTCTGGTCAAACCCTTTTCTTCTTGAATTCTGAAACAATTATTTTAACTTGAGAAGTTGGGTATGAAGTACACACTTTATGTAGAAAGGCATGACAAATTACACACACACACACACACACACACATATGCCTTCATTGAGTTTATGGTGTCAATTTTAAAAGAGGAGGAAGAAATACTTCATGCTACATTTTTAATTTTAAACTGATTTTTTCTTAAAGGATAATAAATTCTTATTAAGAATATTATACTGCAATATTAAATTGTTTTTAGCTTTTCTCCATGTGAAAATTTCATTCCTTTTTCAAAATATTTATATCAATGATTAAGACCATTAGATCTGATTCTTTGATTAAAATGCCAATTTATATTCTCGAGTCTACATTGTCAGAAATAGGGAAACCACTGTCTTAGCCAAGGGAGACGGAGTGGTAAACTGATTTGACTATGAGACATTCATGTCCTAGGTTGTGAGTCCTGTGTTGTTCACTTGCTAAATATAGTCTTTTTCATGTCTCTTCTCACTTATTTTATCTCAAACAGCTTTGTCTTTAAAATTGTGTTGTTAAGACAGTCTTTAAATGAGCAGGAGGAAGGGAGACCATATACTATCAAAAACAGATCCTGAACTTGGTTCTGAGTGTGTGGATAAGTTACTTTTACTTTCTAAGGTTCACCTTGTTTATCTTTAAAACTGGAAAAATAACATACTCTTCCCAAGGGCGCTAACTTCTTTCCAGTTCCCTTCTCCTTAGGTCTGGATTTGCCACCCCAGCTCCTAACCAATGCACACTATTTCAGGGATCTCCGAAGGAACAAAGACTTGGTTCTATTAATCTGAACCTTTAAGTGTAGCTTAAAGTCGGTCCTCGGTCGCTAGCATGACCACTTTTCTTCAATTTGCATTAATCTCAGTACCCTCGGGAGGAAGTCAAAATTTAGAAAACTGGAACAGGCTGATTGCGATTGACCAGAGTAAATTCTGCGATCTCTAGGAGGAGCTGTTGGACAAGCATCCATGACAGCGGTGGATTTCCAATTTTTCTATTTTCTCTGCCCAACCCGTCAGGCTCCGGGGCTGCAACTCACCTGGTCGGAGCTCACGCTCATGGGCTCCTTCAGCAGCAGCCACACGATGCACTCCTCGCAGGGGGGCGTGGTGAAGGAGCCGTTGTAGGTCCAGTAGTCCCGGCAGGAGGGGAACAGGCAGGACGGATTGAAGTGAGTGAAGGGGGCCTCCTTGCCCTGGAAGACAGCCAGGCGCTGGCATCCTACACGGAACAGGCACGCCGCCCACCCCAAGGGGCTCACCCCTTCATTTGTGGGCCAGACTTCAAGGGTAATAGAGTAAATCAGCTTGTAACAAGGTCCAGTCTTTCAGAAATAAAGGTTACACAGAAAGCTGAGTACATATTCTAACTTTATCCAACACAATCCTTTGCCATGATTTATTTCTTTTCACTTTAACTATGGGTAGAACTACAATTCTACCATGTTTCATGAGGGGAAACTCGTACTATATCTAAAATGTAACAAATGTACCTGATACAAATTAATGCTTTGGTTGTTGATAATAATAACAAAAGGGCTTGCATTTTTATTGAATATTGTATTAGAATAATTACTTTTTTAGTGGTAAAAGTTAATAGTTAATTAGGATAGTCCTAAAGACAACCAAAATTTGTTTGCTAATTGGAAGAGTCTATTCTTAAGATTTAAAGTAGATAGGTGTTACTGGTAAGAGTCACACCAGGATTTAAAACACCAGCTTTAGCTGGCATTTAGAGCCTCAGTGAGTCTGTGTATGTAGGTAGGCAGGGATAGGAGAGAAAGAGGCAACTGCCCCAGTCTTTGAATCGAAAGATTCAACTTCTCTGACTCTCACCCACTGCCTTGAGAAAATATATCTGACAGGAGGCAATGAAATAAACCAACGTATGTGAAATTGCTTCAGAAACTATAAAACACACAAATATAATGTCACTTATTTATATTTGTGCCTAGCATATCTGTCAAACTTAATAACAGTTTAAGTTAAAAATGTACAGTATTCAATAATGCAAAAAAAAAGAAAATTAATGTTCTCTGCCTGATGTTTTAGGAGAAAAAATTATTTTCTTTTACCTTTGTCTTAACTTTGTCCAGTGCATCAAGGAGAAGTTGGAACTCGCCTTTCTCTCGTCCTATCTGTAAGAAAAATAGAAATCCAGTGTAATATTTTCCCTTCTCCATAATTTAAGATTATCTTAAAAACTGATTTTGATTCATCTACATGCAACTAGTATCATAAATCTGCCAGAATATCTTTTATGAAACAAAAACATAATTTTATTTTCCCCCCAAGATTTTAGAGTACATGTTTTCTGATCTAAACTTAGACTTCAAGGCCTCTGAAGTACAAAACCACAAAATTACATGCTGATCTAGTTCAATGTCCTTGACCTCTGCAAAGTCATTGCATTTCTTAAATAGAGTTAGAGCTAGAGAGGGCTCTATGTATCTGAAACTAAATTCATTGTCTTTCCCTTCACACCCACTTTGCTTTCTGGGTTGTGGTTCTTCATGCACTGAAAATGATCCAGTGAATTCAGAACATAAAACGAATTAGGTCATTCAAAGAGAAAGAAGCCAGATTTTCACCTCTGGCTTAAAATCTAGATTATGTTACCAGCAAATTCATGTGTTAATGACACTAAGTCCTCTTTAAACCAAGGCTGGCTGAACAACACACACATGCCATGTGCTATCTTAGCCCGGGATCATGAGGGTGGTGGCCACCTTAAGCACAGGGGATGTCCAGCCAGGCAATTGGCATCCCCGAAGTTCCCAACATCAGCTTCTCTGGTTTCTAGAGCAACTGAAGTGGAGTAATGGGAAAGCTTAATGAGCACACCCCACTCGCACCCTCACCACTGTCATAACAAGCTCCCTTGAATTCTCTTGTCAATAATTCCTTCCATACACACTCATCCCAAGAGAAAATTTAGAAGTGCCAGGGATTCTGGAACAGGGCAGAAGGAGCACTTTTAGAGGGAAGCAAAACATTTTGAACTGATTTTAGCATAATGGAAAATAACCTGTATATAGAGAAAGGAAAACATGTACACACAACTCAAGCAAGAGAGGAACAAGACTCATATTAGCCTCAGCATTATAAGCAACTAAGTTTTGAGAGGGGGAAAAAAAGGTGAGTTTTAACCTTACTTTCAGAAAAATGCCAACCACTGCAATTCCATCACGTTGTTTCAGAGCTCCCCCAAAAGTGTTATACTTTGGATTCCAGTGCACCAAATGAAGCTGAAACCATAAGATACAGGTTAAGAGACAAATCCCTAGAATAAGGAGCTAGGTATAGAATTATTTGCAATAGACTCAAAAAATGTGCTGTGTACAGGTTGTTGCTTAATGCTGCTGCACAAAATGACAAAACTCTAAATATTAAGTTGCAATATTTACCAGTGGAACTTTTAATGGTTCAAATAAAAAATATACAAAACTATCTATCTCCTTTTAGCCAGGCTGTAGAACTTGGCAGCAACTTTATCTTAATTTAGAACATGAGCACCGTTAAGCTAATCAGGTTTCCCATATTGAGTTACAGAGAATGGAAAGAGAATTCAATAGTTTGTGACAGTTAAAAAATACTTTATGTAAAATCAAATGTGTGAGATAATTTCATGCACAATATTCAGGGTCAAAGCTTTTCTTACATCTGTAAGAAATATCCAAAACTTTTTCCATTTGTGGAGGAAGATGTGTACGAAGAAGGGATTCTCAATTTATCTTGCCACTAGCTCTCTGGATTGGCTACAGTGAAATGGAATGATCACAGTGAAACACTTTGGGTGTCTTAGCAATCACACCGCCCAATGATTTCACTTAGGACAATGTTCCTGTGTGCCTCCAGTCCCTGCTCAGCCCCTGTGTTGATGAAACCTGCCCTTGGAAAAGAGTGAAGTAGCTTGGCTTTCTACAGAGAATATATAGGAGGCTTGTCTTACTCCCTTTATAACTTGCTGCTTTGATCTGAACTATAAATCATGCTTTTCTTTAATGAGTTTCCTGAGAAAGAGAGTAGTATCTGTTCATATAAAATTATGTGGATCTGTGTCAATCTATCTGTGTGTTCTCTTAACATTAGAACATGAACACTGGTCAGAATCACTAAATGCAGCTTTAAAAGCACTATATTCTTATAAAACAGGCAGCATGGGGCACTGACTAAGATGATGCATGCTGAAGCCTACTGACATAAAGAACAACACCAGGTCTAGTACTTATCAATTATGTGCCTTTGCCATATAATTTTTTTTCTGTGCCTCAGTTGCCACATCTGAAGCCTATTAAATCAGGTTGCTGAGAGTATCAGATGAGATAATATATGTAGCATTGATACACATGTGAGCTATCCCTATTGTTCTGGTTCCATTCAGGACACTGGCGCTTTTTCTATTAAGCAACTGTCCACTTTTATATATATATATATATGACCTTGGAAGTCTTTGTGTGTGATGCTATCCCACCAACACACCCTTTACTGTCTAACCTAGAAAGTTCGGCAGCTGGAGTTTATGCTGAAATTATTACAATTCTTTTCACAACTACATGCTTGCAGGATGTTGTTTGGTTGCTGAGGCTGTTATTTTCAGTTTTTCAGTTTTCACCATGGGATATGCAGAGTGGGTGACAGCAGTTCCTCCTACCTCTGCTGCATACTTGACTCCATCCACCATGTGCTCAGAGCCGTGATCATCAGAGGAGCCCCAGTGAAGATGAAACTGGCGAAGTCGGTAGGGGTCAGAAAGAGGACCACCTCTCAGCACTGTGATGATAAGCAAGGCCAGTGAGTTTGCACTCCCTTTACAGAGAGCTATATTACTTGAAACAGGTGCTTTTGATGGGAGAAGGGTATAGATGGTCAGCTGGGAAGGCAGAGCCCTCCCCAAGCACACGGGACCCCTCCAAAAATGAAGACTTAGGATATATCAAAATCAATGCATTTTCTGTCTTTTTTACTTAGTTGGCTTGTTTTATTATTATTGAAATGTGATTTTAACACTTATGAAAGTGAACAACAGGGATGCACACACCCAAACAATGGGTCAGTAGTGGTGCAGTGGGAAGAACCAAACTATGAAGGGGCAGACAGTTTTAGGTTCCAATCCTGGCTCCACCCCTCAATACATGTGTGATCTCAGGCAAGTTGCTAAACTTCTCTGAATGTTTTTGCATCTCTAAGAAGGTGATAATAATTCCACACTTGCAGAGCTGCTGTGAGGATTAACGGAGATTAAGCACCTTAATAGTACTCATCATAGTGCCTGCACGGTAAGCGCTGTACAAACATGAATTCCTTTGCCATGTCTTGCTTTTCAACTATGTTTTTGTCTTTAGGATGACAAGTAAGAGCTTTGATCTACTTCTAATTTAGAGTGTCCCTATTCAAATCAGATGAAATGGAAATTTGAAAATTTCCCAGGAAATCAATCAATGCAGACTACAAAACTTAATAATTCTCAATAGCATTAATTTGGGTTTATTGTATAAATATCTTAATCAGTCAATTTGATTTAAATTCATTTAACCTAGGTAGTAATTTAGAGGCTCAAATATCTTCAAAAGGATATTGGAAACTGCAGAAACACTAAAATCAAGATTCAACAATATAACCAAAATAGAATGCAAGGTAGTTAT
This sequence comes from Heterocephalus glaber, assembly GCF_053883595.1. Lineage (NCBI taxonomy): Eukaryota > Metazoa > Chordata > Mammalia > Rodentia > Bathyergidae > Heterocephalus > Heterocephalus glaber. The sequence goes on along the minus strand of NW_028258344.1, from coordinate 29,006,434 downwards.
TTTGGAAAGGATTGTCTACCCTAATAAGTAATACAGGAAGGGATAGTGTATCTTTAAAACAATAATGCTAGGCCTGTATGAGTTTGGCCATGAAGGAATTAAGTGGTTTCTCATATTTTTGCTGTCCAATCATTTGGAATAGTTAGTATCTGGAAATATGAGTCTAATTTGTTAGAATAAATTATAAGAATTTAAATAATCAACTATTTTTGTTACAAAAAATAACATTTTTATGTGGCTTAACCTAATAATATTGTTTCATTTTGTTTTTTCTCCTTCAAAATGGAGCTTGATTTAAATGGTTGGAAGGGGAATAACAGTGTAAAAGCATTAAGAAAATATAACATTATATCATATTCCTTACTTGGAATCTTCCAGTAGGTAGGAGTTATGAGTCTCACATTCTTTACTACAACATAATTATGAATATTCATTTATGTCTATTGATAAGAATAATTTTAACTCCATTCAAAACAAGGTTAAAGGAAGTTGGGTTCTGTACACCATCAAGTCCTCAAAAGAAGATTCTTTCTTACCTCATTCACGGTGAAATAAAGCATTTCTAATTAGCCTTTTAAAGTTTTCACCGATTTGTTTACTAGTGTAGGTTTAAAAACAACTTGCTTTTTCACATAAATAGTGCTGAAGAAATGTTCAGCTACTTCAAAAACACTCACCAGAAGGATCAGTCAGATAAACCCCAGGGATACAGGAAGCCGAGTCATCAGGACCCATGTAATGGCCCTGTTCTATCCCTTGGACTGGCCTCTTTCCAGGCCCTAGGAGAAGACAGTGCCTATTGTATTTCTTTACTTTATTCCTTGCTTTGTAGAATGGAATCTGTGCCTGCTTGCGAGTGGGATCCTCACTCTCTGGATCTGGTTGCAGAGGGCAGGACTGAATCCTTAGTTACTGGCCAGCAGTGAGGGAAGAACACTAACTTGGGTTCATTGCCAACATCATCCCATCAAGCTCCATTTCAAGAATGCATTGCCAACTTTTGGTCTGGGCATAGGACCATTTTGCAGCAACAAAGTGACCAAAATTAGAGGGTGAGACATTCCTCTTCAATATACAAATATGTTTCTTTACAGCTAAAGCAGAGAAGAATATCATCTCTATTTTCAGGGATGAAATGCTCCCTCTTCCCACTAATGTTGTTGCTGGGTCTGTAATCACACTTTTGCCAGTACAGACGTGGGAAATATCTAGGGCCCCCTCCCTAAGTGTTATACTTACTTGACCTGTCATAAGTGTCATCAAACACAACTCTGCAGGTCTTCCCATTGTTCAGGATGGTCTTGGCAGAGCCAGGGTCGTAAGATGCTGACCATGGCTTCAGAGAAGGGTCATATTTGATGTCTTTAGTATGCAGCTCAATGGGAGACTGATTGTCCCCTTTGGCAATTGGGTAAAGTTCATGCCAGTGGTCAGGACCTAGGAAATAAAGTTGAGAGAATTTATTTATTTGGTGATATAACCCAAGGCCATTCTCTAAAGGACAACCAGCAAAATACACAGACTATGATTTAAGAAATGGTCTTGGGTTCAGATTGGGCAGCACAAGACAGCATTTAAGACTTTTTCATAGTTTTGTTGCTGGTATTTCATTCTGTGTATTTACTCTGCTGGCTCAGGAATATGGCTTGAAAGGGTCTTCATTCATTGACCACATATGCATCACTTTGTGGTTTCCAGAGCACACAGGTGTTTCTTTTCCCATAGGTTTAACAGAGGGGTAGGCAGAATAAGATTCTTATACCAACACCAGACTCAGAGGGGCTAAGTGCTTTCCCTAGTATCACAGTAAAGGACCATCAGCCTGGATCTCAGGTTATCTGACTTCTCAGTCAGACAGTGTGATACTAGGCAAGTCACTAAACTTATCTGCACTTCAGTTTCTTCCAAGGGAAACAAAGTCACTCCATCGGAGGGAGAACGACATGGTTTAAAGACAAAAGGATCAGTAGCATTTGGCACAATTAATGTTAGTTCTTACCTCACTCGGCACCTATATTTTCAGTGCATTCCCGGTGGCCTACTTTCTGTGCAGTGCCCTGGACGGGGGGCGCCGCTGCCCGCACTCACCATTGTGGCTGGCGTAGCCCCACTCCTTGGCCATGGTGGTCTTTCCCGGCGCTGCACGGACGGCTCCTGCCTTCTCTCCTCCAGTTATGCAGTGTCCCTTCAGCCCGTTTCTTTTATACAGGTACCCCGCACACTGCATGGCCTTATTAGGTCAGCCAGGGTGGGGCGGGGGGCTAAATTGGATCGGGGTGGTATTTGGATGGCGGGGTGGGGGGAGCCAATGAATTACAGAGGCTGGACAGCTGTCGGCGTGGGGTGGCAGGGCCCCCCTGCCCCTTCCCAGGAACCCTGGCTTGGGGCCCTGCCATCGCTCCCTCCGGGCTCCCAAAGCTGCAGAGCTTTGCAGTGGGCGCCACCGAGCGCAAGCGCGGGCTGCATTCTCCTCGACCTCCCTGCCTCCTTCTTCCATGCTTTTGGGGGAGTCGGGGAGGGGGCGAGGGGGCGGTGTCGTAGCTGTGCTTAGCCACGAACTAAAATCTGCATCCCCGCGGCTCTTGCAGAAGCCCAGAGAAGTTACTTTTACTGCAGGCTGGCGGTCTGGCTGCAGTGTCTGGACGCTTCTGCAAGTTGATTTCGTTACTCCGATCCGGTTACCGGGTAGAGTGGCTGGAAATAACGTCTGTTTGCCTGAGCCTTACTTGTAAAATCCTAGGAACAAAGGATGGAAAGAAAGAGGCCAGGCGTGCAGGCTCTCTGACTCCGTTCTCCGCCAAGAGCCCGTCCTCTGCCTGGAACCGCACCAGCCGGCATTTCCCAGCCCAGCGGGTCCCTTTGCTCTCAGGTCGCCAAGGCCTGGATCTCAGAGAGCGCCGGGAATCTGGGAGCTCTGGGTCCCGGTTTGCACAGACCCAGAGACTGGGACTGACTTAGCCACACTCTGCAATCTCCACCTCTGAAAACCACTATCATAAAATGACTTCCGTTGCCTAAAAACTATAATTTCACTGTACACAGGGTAATGAGAGATTGGAAAGAAAAAGGCTTACAGAATCATCTTTAATTTTTTTCTCTAAGGAGTTTTGTAATACAATGAACCACACAAAAGGAAACTAAAACATTAGTTTTAGTTTCTAATGTGTATGTGGCAAAAGCACAGTTTAAAATATCCGATTATGGTTGCACTGAAGAAGTCATTCTAGGAGATATTCATAATTCTAAGACTATATTGTAAAAATTTCTTCTATTTTAAGTCAGTAACCATTTTTTAAAAGGCAGGAGGAAAGGTACCTAACTTCAGTGCTACGTTAAGATTTCAATATATGTTTTCTTCATTACAGTGGTTTTTATTTTTCACAGTATTTTGTAGTGGGAGATAACAAAACTTGAAAAGGAAATCTCTTATCATGGCAAAGATAGCTCATCCCTAAGGCATGTGGAATGACTGACCACACTCATAACCTGGACGCCAGGGGAGTCACTCCCCAGAGTATTTTTGTGGCCAGGGATTATTTGATCCACATAATAGCAGTGTGGAATTAGGAACTGAGACACTTCGGAAAATCCAAGCAAAAGGGGCAAAAGAAGTGGCCTTAGACTCTGAGCTCAAACATGGCACTGTTTGATCAGAAAGTCTACAGAGGGGGGATGCCTGAGCCAGGTTTCTAGTTTACTATAACAGAGTGGCAGTGAAACTGTGGATAATGGAAGTGTTTCATATTTCTAATTAACTATGATTATTGGTATAAGCAAATCAAAATCTTGTTCCAAACCATTCAGTTGCTGTCATCTCTCTTTCTCTGATATGTGTAGTTAAGAAGACAAGTAATAAAATTTCATGTTATTTGATACTGTGTTAATACAAATAAAGTAGTAATAGCAAATTTATACCAAGAACAATCTAGAAATTAATCACACATACTTTTTATGTGTAGAAAGAGTTTTTTAAAGGACTATTTGTTAAAGAATATACAAAGTGGCACATAATTTCAAATAAATTAGGCAGAAGGAGAGGGAAAGGGAGAAGAACTTATTGCTACCAGGGAGGGGCAATGAAGTAATTACTGACTGCTGGACCATTTGGATCAAATCTTAAATTTTGAATCCTGTTCATGGCATTTTGTAGGCGAAGAGCCTGAGGTCCTGTCCCAACTGAGGTCCCTCACCAGAATGCATCAACCTGAGGTAGCCATTTGATTTGCCAGTGAGAGCATGAATACAAAGAGGATATGCTCCCAAATTTATGTAGTAAGAGTTGATCATCAGAGTCCATAAATTCAAATTATTTTCTTCCAAATATAAAATTGTTCTTTTAAAATATAGAACTAGTTCTTTAAAAGGAGGGGAAACCCTTAAACTAGATGTCATATTCTCTTTGGATCTAATTTAGATGATCAAGTCTTCAATGACTTAATACTTTCAGAATTAACAAATAGAATTCTGTTTTGACATTTCAGAAACATTTTACATTCTTCTTTGATCTCAGGCAACTTATCCAGAAAATGGAGGAAATCATATCCACTGGACAGGGCCCTTATGGGGCTTAAATGAGGTAATATGAGGCACTTAGCGCAGTGTAAGCCACACAGTTAAAGCTCAGCAAAGTTAATGCCCTTCTCTGGCCTTGTTCATTTCATTTAATTTCTCTCTGGGCAGTCACTTACCTTAAATATCCCTTGTTCCTTACTGGCCATAAACAGCACCTGTCATGTATGTTGCAAAGCAAAGGTGCTAACATGAAGACTTCACTTAGATGAAGGACTCATCCTGCTTGTATGAAATAAAAATTGAGATCCACAGCATTCACTATTTTCTCAATTGTACTGGAAGGGCTTGACCTAAACTCCACTAACCATTCTCACAATGAAAGACACAGCAAACCTTTTAAACCATATGTGACCAGTTATGCACAAAATGCATTACTTTAATAAAATGAACTGAAACTCACTAACATCATGATAAGAAATAACAATCATATAATTACAACACAGTTAACAGTTAAAAATTTCTTTGCATAGCCGGGATTTAGCTCCATGATTTCAGCGCCTGCCTTGTTGCAAGCGCAAGGTCCTGAGTTCAATCCCTGGTACCAAAAAAAATATTTCTTTCTATATTCTTTGACAAAGAAGTTTGAAAAAGTGAAATTCAAACTCCTGCAGTGACTTGAAAAGTGAAATTCAAACATTCCTTCCAGTGTTTCCAGAATCCTAGGCTACCTGCTTCTTAGTCTTATCCCAGTCTTTCTCCTCAAACTCATCATCCTTTGTTGTAGCTCCACACTCCTACACTCTTCCCATGAAGCACTCCATTCTCTCTTATTTCTGTGTCTTTTCATTCACTATGCCTTTTGGCTCAATTGTTCTTTCTTTCTTCTATGCTTGATAACTCTGAACTACTTATATCGACAATTATGTAGACAATATAGTGAATGGTATATAATATTTCACTCTGAAAAGTTAACTTTAAGATCAGTTCTCTATTACACTTGCTTTCTTTTGCTTTCTGTTGCCATTTTAATTCAAGGCCAAGACACTGTGGGGGTTGCATTGACTGCTGTTGGGGGAGAAGGAAAAGTGCTGTTTCCACCATGCTTCCCCGGGAAAAAGTCAAGCACCAAACTCACTTCCACCAGAGTTAGAAAAAAATCTCAGTTCCACTTCTGGCTCTCCCTGCAAAGTGCTCTTACTCTAGGTTGGCCAGCTAACTTCTCAGAACAATAACTACTTCTCTGGACACTTTGCTCAATTTTTAGCACCAAATGAAGTAATCCACATGCAATCACTTGAAAACTAATATTCTGCACTTATTATTCTTATTTTATAAATTTAATTGAATAAATATTTAAGAGTCAGGAAGTTTTCATGCAGAAAGGACTATAAAGCACTTTTTAAAAATTGTAATTGCTATTTTCAAGATACAACATGGTAAGCCTAAAACCACAGCATCTGTCTTAGCCCATTTTGTATTGCTATAACAAAACACCTGAGGCTGGGTATTTTGTAAACAAAAGAAGATAGCTCGGTGCTCTGGAAGCGAAAGAGCATGGGACTGACATCTAGTTGGTTCTAGTGAGGACCTCAGAGTGAATGACATCATGATGGTTGGAGAATATGTGACAATGGTGAGCAGAGCGTAAAGAAGAGGGATGTAGTGCTGTGCTCATTTATAACTCACTCTTGAGGGAACTGATACAGTCCCATGAGACCTGAGTCACTCTTAATGGACAGTGTTAATCCATTTAAGAGGGTGGAACACCCAGGATTTAATCTTCTTCCACTAGGCCACACCTCTTAAAGGTTCTGCCACCTTTCAACACCATTTTTCAGTACCACCACTGGAGATCAAGCTTCCAGGACATGAATCTGGGGAAGACGGACCATATTCAAACAATAGAAGCATCTTAAATATATTAAGAGACATTAGAGATTGCCTTTTATCAAATTTCCAAATATAGGTACAAAAATATCTACATTGATTATTTGAATTTTTATAGCCCTAAAATGTCATAATTTCTTCATTTCCCCCAAATTAAGTGACTGATATTAACAAGAACCTTTCAGTCAGGATAATGTACCACGCAGCAATTTTATCTTATTTATTCTGAATAAGTAATGAAATTCTAAAATGTTTCAGGTATTGCTATAATGAGGTGAACAATGATCAGAATCTTAAGGGTAAAAATTCATTCTATAATAAACCCTACCCAATATCTTTATTTCCCTCACTGATTCAAGATAACTATTATTTTATACTCCACTAAAGAAAAAAACAATGCTGTAAACTAAACTATGACATAATGCTTTTGTTTCCCCATGCTAGGGATTAAGCCCAGGGCCTTCACACTGAGCTATATCCTCAGTCCTTTTTTAATTTTAATCGTGAGAGAAAAATCTAAGTTGCTAAATTCCCCAGGCTGAGCTTGAACTTGGAATCCCCCTGCCTCAATTTCTCAGAGTGCTGTGATTGAAGGCACACCGTCTCGTGCCCAACTTAACATAGTGTTTTTTAAAATCCCCTTAAAACATCTTTGCATGCTATATAACCTTAAGACTAAGTCATAATTAGTTTTCATTTGTTGTCTTTAGAAAAATATTACTTGGACATGTTAGATTTGTCTCTACATGATGAGGAACATTTTGACATTGTAAAAACCATGCATTTTCTCCTAAAATACGATTTTATGTTATTTGTTTACTTATTCTAATCCTTCCTCTGAACTTGAATATTCTTAAACAATTAATTACTGTAGTAGGACATCAATTACTCATAAACTATAGTCAACTGAAACCTTACAAATACGTATTGGTATATGATTTGGCATTTGATATTTAAATAACCTCAAAATAACTGAAATCTCTGAATGCATTTTCTCAAATCAGGGACTCCTTTGTTAACAAGCATCACTGTAAAGAAATTGAGATGATGGAACACAATATGGTAAGCTACGTGGTCATTGAGGGGATTAAAATACTCAATTGTATAGAAAGAGAAATTTTAATTTAATAGCGAATAGCTACACTGCTTCTGGGCACTCTGGTACTTAACTATTTACCTTGTTTTAGCACAAGAATATTTTTAAACAAAATTCTTAGTCTGTTCTCTTTGAAATTCTAGCTCAACATCTTCCCTCAAAAACATAGTAGTACTCTATTCTTTTTCTATAACCCTGAAAAACACAAGGCAATATGAAAAGTTAATCATGTAAAATCTTGTAAACCTAAAAGTATTTAAAGAGGTCAATGTAAATATTTATGTCTAAAACAAATGTGTTTTTTTACATGCTAACATAAATATTGTGTGGGAGCCAATTCAATGTATAGAGTCAAGATCTTTGAAATTATAGTTCCATATCTGAATTAGTTCTCTTGAACTGTGTTTTTCATCATTTATCAGAAATACATGGTGAATTCAAAAGACATTTAAGAATTTAGATTTGACATTAAATAAATTCTTTTGTAGCATCCATTTTAACCTTGAAACACAGTGTTAACTTGACAGAAGCCAGAGCTAGTCCTTATAGTTTTAATTCTTTCAGAATAGCTTTTTTTAAAAAAATACAACTGAATGAAAAATACTTACATGGCGTGTAAAAGTGAATTGCAATTCTTGGAAGACCCAGAGTCCTTGTTTAGTGCAGTGAAGACACTATGTCTCACTCCTTAGAGCAGAGCAGAGAAGCATTGTTAGTTAAGGTTTATAAATGTCAACAAATGGAAGAACTGGAAAGTATATCCATACCTCAGAGCCAAGAAAGTTTCAGTCTAAACTTGATACATACGGAAAGACAAGAGCCAATGGGAAAACAGTGAGTCAGATGGGGAATAAGGTGATGCAGACAGCAGCAGTGTCCTGGTCTTGCTTGAAGACGATCTATTCTTCCACCTTCCCCATTCATCCTCATTAAATTTGCAGGTTCTACTGACATTAACCTAAGAACAGTTTATCCCGCTGTACTGTCAGAGTTTAAATCCTCAAGAGTGGCTATCCTGAGCAAATTTTTGGTTTTTAGTTTCACACATACAAGTAATCATTTATTATTGACATTAAAGACATTCTCTTCAGAAGGTTCCAGGGTAGAGAACACAAACAATTCACATAGACAAATGTCAATTCAAATGAGATAGATGAACCTGGATGCCTCCTTTGGGCAAAAGCACACATGAATACCTTGCTCACAGCCAAACTGATGCCCAAGGTTTTTCCAAAATAAACAGGGCTGGATTCCTTGTTTGGCAGCCATAGTATTCAGGCTAGCAATTACTTTTCTAAGGTGTTTTTTTTTTCCTCACACAGAGATCAGAACTGAGCATGAGAGGAACAGCTGGTCAGATCTTTTTATCTTTGGCTTAAGTCGCCAACTTCCCACATTGATATCTGATTGAAAGGATGATCAAGGGGCATTGTCTGACCAGGGTTCAGTACTCAGATTGCAACTAGCAACATTGCCTAGTCTGGGACAAGGTGATGAGAGAAAGAAATGGCAGCCGGTGTGTTTGATATTGCACATACCTTACCTTTGGCATAAATAAGAAGTGGCATGATCCCCAAACTGAAACTCAAAAAGAGTCTATCAGTTTTAATTGGGAATAATCATTTCCTTACACTTTTCCCATTGCTGAAATGTTGTTACTAAAGTCTATGTTGATTTTTTTTTAATAAGCTCACATTATTTCAGGAAGTTAAGGAAGATCTCGCTGGTGATGGTGAGTTAGGAAGAGTTGTCCATTGCTATAGTACTTGCCAAGTAAAGAATTTCATTGTTATTTTCTTTTCTTTTCTTTTCTTTTTTTAGTTCTTTCATTGATACATTTTAGGTATACAATTCGTTTACATTTATCATTGAGTGTTTGTACCTGTACATGATATATCTTGGTTCTTTTTTTTTTTCCCCATTACCTGTGCACCCTTCACCCCCTCTGCCTTTCCCTATTTACATAGATTTCATTTCCATTTTTTTTTCTTTTCTCATAGTTTTTCCTTTCCTTCTTTTTCTTTCCACTTCCGCTCCTTTCACTCCTTCGACTTTGGACCTTTTTTCCTATTTCAAACTATCACTTATTCATTTTAATCATTTTAACCCTAGTTTACACTATCAGTTTCTCACACTAGAGAAACTTCAGTATTAGCACATGTGTGTCCTATTTATTTCACTTAAGAGGATGGCCTCGATATGCATCCATTTAACTATAAATGACTCTAGTTTTTCATTCTTTATGGCTGAACAGTACTCCATTTTATTAAAAAACCACATTTTCTTTATCCAGTTTCCAGTTGATGGGCACTTCAGCTGCTTCAAAGCTTTAGCTATTACAAACTGTGCCGCTATAAACATGGGTGCACATGTGTCACTGTGGTATGATTCTTTTAATTCTTTGGGGAAGATACCGAGCAGGGGAATAGCTGGGTCAAATGGGACCTCTAGTCCTAGTTCTTTGAGGTATCTCCATACTGACTTCCACAGTGGTTGCACCATTCTGCTCTCCCACCAACAATGGAGAAGGGTTCCTTTCTCCCCACAACCCCGCCAGCATTTGTTATTTGTTGATTTCTTGATAGCAGCCATTCTTTCTGGGGTAAGATGGAATCTCAGTGTTGTTTTCATCTGCATCTCTTGAATGACCAGTGATGTTGAACATTTTCTCACATATTTGTTTGTTACTTTTACTTCTTTGTCTGAGAAATGTCTGTTTATTTCAGATGCCCATTTTTGAATTGGGTCTTTGAATTTGGGGGCATCTAATTTTTTTCAATTCTTTATATATTCTAGATAGTAGACCTTTGTCTGAGGCACAGCTGCTAAAATTTTTTTCCCATATTGTAGATTGTCTGTTAGCTCTGTTGGTGGTTTCTTTTGCAGTGCAGAACCTTTTTAATAAGATGAGATCCCAGTTGTTGATTATTTCTGCTAGTTCCCATGCTGCTCAGGTTTAAAAGTTCATGAAATCTTTTCCTATGCCAATGTCTTCAAGAGTTCTACCTAACTTATCTTCCAGCAAGTTTAGTGTTTCTGTCTTAATGTTTATATCTTTAACCCACTTCAATCTTAGTTTAGTGCATGGTGATAGGTATGGGTCTAGTTTTAATCTTTGGCAGGTTGAAATCCAGTTTTTCCAACACCATTTATTAAAGAGGCTATCTTTCCTCCAATGATGGTGGTTGGCTCCTTTGTCAAAGATGAGGTGGCTGAGCATGTCTGGAGTTGTTTCTGGATCTTCTAATCTATTCCACTGATCCTTAGGTCTGTTCCTTTGCCAGTACCATGCTTATTTTATCACAGTAGCTTTGTAGTATAGTTTCAAGTTGGGGATTGTGATACCCCCTGCCATGTCTCTGTTGCTTATAATTGCTTCAGCTATTCTAGGTCTCTTATGGTTCCAAATGAATTTTTGGATTGTTTTCTCTAGTTCTCTGAAGTATATTGTTGGAATTTCAATTGGCATTGCATTGAATCTATATAGTAGTTTTGGAAGTATGGCCATTTTCACTATATTGGTTCTTCCTACCCAGGAACAAAGGATGTCTTTCCATTTTCTTGTATCCTCTTCGATCTCTTTTTTCAGAGTGCTGTAGTTGTCAGTGTAGAGGTCTTTTGCTTCCTTTGTTAGATTGATTCCCAGATATTTCATTTTTTTGGATGCTATTGTAAAAGGAATTGTTTCCCTAATTTCTCTCTCAGTGAATCTGTTATTTGTGTACAAGAAGGCTATTGTTTTTTGAGTGTTGACCTTATATCTAGCTACTCTACTGAATCTGTCAATCAAGTCTAGAAGTCTTCTGGCAAGAGTTTTTTGGGTCTTCTATGTAAAGTATCATATCATCAGCAAATAATGACAGTTTAACTTCTTCTTTTCCTATCTTTATTCTTTTTATTTCTTTCTCTTTTCTAATTGCTGTGGCTAATGTTTCCAGAACTGTATTGAACAAGAGTGGTGATAGTGGGCATCCTTGTCTTGTTCCTGATTTTAGCATGAAAGTTTTCAGTTTTTGACCATTTAGTATGATGTTGGCTGTTGGTTTTTCATAGATAGCCTTAATCAGGTTAAGATAAAGACCTTCTATTCCAATTTTCTGTAGTGTTTTTTTTTTATCATGAATTGGTGCTGGATTTTGTTGAATGCTTTTTCTGCATCTATTGAGATGATCATATGGTTTTTATCCTTGACTCTGTTAATATGATGTATTACATTTATTGATTTACTAATGTTGAACTATCCTTGCATCCCTGGGATAAATTTGACTTGGTCAGGATGTATGATCTTCTTGATGACCCTCTGTATTCTGTTTGCCAGTATCTTGTTGAGGATTTTTGCATCTATGTTCATTAGGGAGATTGGCCTGTGGTTCTCTTTTTGGGTTGGGTCTTTCCCTGGTTTTGGAATTAAAGTAACACTTGCTTCCAGGAATCAATTCAGAAGTATTGCTTCCCTTTCAATTTCCTTGATGAGTTTAAAGAGTAATGTCATTAGTTCTTCTTTAAATGTCTTGTAAAATTCAGCAATGAAGCCATCCGGACCTGGGCTTTTCTTTGTTGGTAAATATTTTATTACATTTTCAATTTCACTCATTGTAATTGGGGTGTTTAGAATTTCTATATCTTCTTCATTTAACCTTGACAATTTGTATGTATCTAGGAATCTGCCCATTTCTTCTGTGTTTTCCATTTTATTAGAGTAGAGGTTCTCAAAGTAGGTATCGATGATCCTCTGGATTTCTGTTGGACCTGTTGTGACTTCACCTTTTACATTCTTAATTGCATGTATTTGTGCCTTTTCTTTCCTTTTTTTTTTTTTACAGTTATTTTAACATATAAGGTCTAAACATTTATTTTGTCACATTCTTTCCTTTTTCTGATAAGGTTGGCTAAAGGTTTATTGGTTTTATTTATTCTTTCAAAAAAACAACTCTTTGATTCATTAAATTTTTGTATTGTTCTCTTAGTCTTCATTGCATTGATTTCTGCCCTGATCTTTATAATTTCCTCTCTTGTATGAGCTTTGGATTCATTTTGCTCTTCTTTTTCTAGGAGCTTGAGGTTCTGCATTAGGTTATTTATTTGAGTTTTCTCTGTTTGCCTAATATGGGCATTCACTGCTATGAATTTCCTGCGTAGAACTGCTTTCATTGTGTCCCATAGATTCCTGTATGTTGTACTGGCATTTTCATTTACTTGTAGAAACTGTTTAATTTCTTCTTTAATTACTTCTGTGACCCATTGGTTGTTCAAGAGGGTGTTATTCAATTTCCATGTGTTTTGGGGGGTTTTGCAGTTTCTTATGTTATTGATCTCCAATTTTATTTCACTATGGTCTGATAATATACAGGGGGTAACTTCAGTTCTTTTACATTTACTTAGACATGTCCTCTGAGCTAGCATGTGGTCTATTCTGGAGAATTACCCATGTGCAGCCAAAAAGGATGTGTATTCCAATTTTGTGGGGTGGAACACTCTGTAAACATCTATTAAGTCCATTTGTTCAAAAGCTTGGTTCAGTCCTAGAATTTCCTTGTTAACTTTTTTTCTAGATGATCTGTCTATTTGTGTTAGTGGGGTATTGAGCTCCCCCACTACAACTGTGTTAGTGTTTATTTGGTTTTTCATGTCTATTAATATTTGTTTTGTATAGTTGGGGGCATTTGTACTTGGTGCATATATATTTAGAATTGTCATCTTTTCCTCTTGGATTGTTCCCTTCACAAGGATGTAGTGACCATCTTTGTCTCTCTTAATTAGTTTTGGTTTGAAATCTACTTTGTCTGCAAATAAGATTGCTACCCCTGCTTTCTTCTGGGCTCCTGTGGCGTGGAGAACTGTTTTCCATCCTTTTACTTTCAGTCTATGAGTTTCTTTTTGAGTTAGGTGTGTTTCTTGTATATAGCATATTGTTGCATTTTCTTTTTTAATCCATTCTGCCAGTCTATTTCTTTTCATTGGTGAATTGAAGCCATTAACATTGAGAGCTATAATTGATAGACATTGATTTATCCTTGTCATAATGTTTTACTTTTGTTGGCTCTTTTATTTCTTATTTTTCCCCCTTTCCCTTTAGTGTCTTACCTTGCCTGGTGGCTTCCCTCTGTTGGGCCCCATGGAGTTGTGGCCTTCATTGCTTTTTTCTAGGATATTGTTTAGAATTACTTGTAGTGCTGGTTTGGTGTTCATGAAATTTCTCAGGTGTTCTTTGTTATGGAAATATCTAATTTCCCCACCAATTTTGAAAGATAATTTTGCAGGATACATCAGTCTAGGTTGGAAGTTATTTTCTTTTAGGGCTTGAAATACTTCACTCCAGGCTCTCCTTGATTTGAGGGTTTGTGTTGAGAAGTCTGCTGTAATTCTGATGGGCTTTCCTTTGTAGGTGATTCTTTTCTCTAGCTGCTTGTAGGATTTTGTTTTTCTATTGGGTTTCTGGGATCTTTACTATTATATGTCTAGATGTAGATTTTTTTTGATCATGGCTAGTTGGAGTTCTATATGTCTCACTTATCTGTATGTCCAATTCTCTACCTCTGTCTGGGAAGTTTTCCACTATTACTTCTGGGAACAGTTTTTTTAATGTCAATTGTGCTTTCTCCTGTTTTTTCATGGACTCCTATCAGTCTTATGTTATTCTTCTTTGCATCGTCTAGCAGTTGTTGGATTGATTTCTCATGGTCCCTTACTATTTTTAAGAAATCTCTATTTTCATGGTCTCTAACCACGATCTTGTCTTCTATATCTGATATTCTATCTTCAAATTCCCTTAATCTGCTGTGGATACTTTCAATGGAGTTTTTAATCTCCTGAATATCTGTTTGAATCTGTTTCATGGATTCCATTTCTTTCTTATGTTGGGCAATCATGGTTTCCATTTCTTTCTTATGCTGGGTATTCATGGCTCCCAGCATGTTTCTGAGCTCCTCTATTTTTTTTATCTGTTTCTGTTCTAGATCCTCTAATCATGTCTTTCACTCTGCTCACCATCTCTTTGGATATTTGGGAGATTATTTCTACTTTGAATTTTTCTAGAGCCTCATTCATCTGTTTTGTTACTTCCTGTGCTATCAGTTCAGGGTATCCAGGTAGTTGGTTATGGGACTTTTCCATCTCATTTTCCCCAGGATTTACCCTTGGTGAGGTGGAAGTCTGAATTTGTGCCTTGCTTAAATGTCTTCTCATTTTTTTTTTTTGGTACTGTCCTTGGTTTAACTCCTGGGTTGATAGTTTGAAATTGCTTACTGTAGGCATCTTTGTTGCTTGTAATTAGAACCCTTATGGAATGATTGCTTCTCAGAGGTGTCTTCCAGATATAGCTGGTCTTTAAGTTTTGAGTTTCTAATGACTCTAAGGCTATCTCATTTTCCTTATACTAGGAAGGTTCATTGACTAGATCAATAACAACACCTTAGCCCAAGTGATATAGTCCACAACACCATTACATCAAGTACCTCTTCAAAAATGACATTTTGTGGTAGTTATTAATCTATTACCTTTAGCTGTGTGAATTAAATCGAGATCAAGGACCAACCCAACATATAGTGAATAAACTCTTCAATATAACAACTTTAACCTTTGGGATGGGGAGTTAGAAGTGGTTGGGGAGGGAGGGACAGATGGGAAGAAGGATAGGGGAAGGTTAGCAGTGTGGCTAGAGGACACAGGTGAGAAAGAAAAAGAGAATACTAGGAAAATAAAGAAGAACTCCGAATGAGGACCAAAACAGGGACAAAAAGGGAAGATGAACAATGTGGGAGAGCAAGAGAGTGAGTGTAAGAGAGTGAGAAAGGAAAGAGAAAAGAAAGAAGAAAAAAAGAAAAAAGGAGAGAAAAGCAAATATTTGCAAAGAGTAGGAAAAAAATTAAAGATAAGTGGAGCAAAGGAAAAGAAAAGAGAAAAAACAAACTAATAATACTAATTTTGGGAATAAAAAATAACAAAGAAGATGAAAGGCCTCTTTCAGGGTATGTCTCTGCTGTCACAATAGACAACATGGGTAGCAGTGTGCAGATATAAGTCAATGAGTCTCAGCAAGCTAGTTGCAGACCCATGAGATTCAGGCAGATTTCTGGCTGCAAGTCCCAAGTTGAGCTCCCTGTCCTCCTGTAGGGTTGAACTCTGCAGAGTTGTACTGCAGGTTCCAGCTGCCCTTCCCCTGAAGATAGTTCCGGTCCTGATGGGAGGTGAAGATGACTCCAACTTACCCAGTACAGTGGTCTGGTGTTCTGGTATCCTCTGCGTCTTTGTAGTGTGGGACCAGGTGGCTGTACACAGAAGAGGCCAGAGGAGCTGGCGGGTGGGGGGGGTCCAGTGGATTGCTGCCAGGGCACAGGTTGATTCCATGTGTTCCTCGTGAGTCATGACCTTGTTACAGAGTCTGCAGATCTATCTGTCTGCAGCAGGCTTTTTTGGCATGTTCTGCATGACTTGTGACCTTGTTACAGCCTCCACAGACCTGCCTGTCTGCTCATTGTTATTTTCACAAAGACATATAAAAGAAATTCCAACATGTAAGCATTTAATAACATTAATATATAAAAATTTATTTCATAAACTTATTATACTTTGACTTGAGCATATGCTTTTAATTTTGATTTTTGCTACAGATATAGATAAATGCTACAAATCTTAGCATCGATTGTGAATTTTTCTAAAATGCTTTCTTTGGTAACAAAAAACAAATTTCTGAGGTTTCTATGTTCTATCTTATAATTTTTAAATTATTATGTGCAGAAGCTTATCTATTTTCTTTAATGAGGTGACCAACACTGTTATATAGTCTGTGATATAGGGGACTTAGAATGTATGTGTCACTTGTGTGGATACCTTTGATGTAACAGATTCAATCAGTTCCAAAAGGAACAATAGTCTAGCAAAGTCAAATAGGTTTTAAAGATGTATCTAAAGAGTCTGATTGAAAGAATATCATTTATTCATACACCCAACATATTTATTTAGTACCTGGTAGATATCATGGTCTAAGCACTTTAGCTATATGTATTCTAGGCACCTGGGATATATATCAGGTACAAATGGAAAAGTTCTCTCACTTAGCTTACATTCTAGTTGCATAGTACTGAAATAAAGCAAGTGGACAGATTACCTCATGGTTTTTAATATATGCTAGAATGAAAAACTGAGACAGCAAATGATCTACTGGTGAGATGGAAAAAACGTGATCCTTTTTAGATTTGATTATTATGGAAAGCCTTCCTAAGGAGATGAAATAAAAGAACAAGCATGGAAGAGTCAATTATCTGAATAGTTCAAGAAAGAAGATTTTCAGGTGAGGGAACTCTAAAGGTTGTATGGCTGGGAAGTTATAATCCAATGACAGGGTGCAAGGTTAAGATTAGAAAAGATGATGGGAGCAGGTCATGCAGGACCCTATGATCATAGTGAAGAGTTGATCTTGCTTTGTACAGTGGATAGTTGGACAGCTGGTCTATTACTTTGGTGCAATTGGAAGTTGGAGAGCATAATATAGATCACTGTCTGCTATGAGGGAAGGAAGAGAAGTGGAAGCAAAAAGCAAGCCGAGGGCATAATTTGTATTATTATGGTTTTAGCAAAACATTTTCTTTGTATGATTAAGCTACTATCTTAAGTAGAGCTCACAGTATCATTAATCAAATTTGTATGGGTGCACATAGAAGAAAAATAGAAAATGAAACTCAGTTCAGAATTTCAATGAGGATACCACTGAAATAAGACAATGGAAAATTTTTTGTCTTGGTTTCTTTCACAATAGAAAATGTGGAGTGGTTATCAGAGATTCACATTAACTCGTAAATCATCAATATTGCCCTCAGTGATCTCCATTTTATGATTTATCAAAAAATATATCTAAAATCTATATAGACTAGAAAACCCAATGAAAATTAAGTATTAAGCTATCCAGATCCCTCCCACCTTATAGGTTTGGCTATAACAAAACATGGCTGATGATAGATCAAGCATTTATTTGTTTATCTTTATGTATTTAGCCAGTTTATTTTAAAATAGAACTAGAAAGACCACAAAAGCATTAGAACTCATTGGATCTCTAGAACTCAGAGTTACAAAGCTTTGAGGCTAAGACCAATCCTGCCACTTCACTTAACCAGTAAATTCCCTGAACTTTAGCTTCCTCATTAAGAATGGAGATGTGAGGATTAATTTAGAGAATACATGTGAAGAGTGACATCAGCATGAACGTGGAGTAAAACACTCCAGCCTTTGTTCCCCCTACACAAAACAAACAGTTATCCATGAACGAAAACAGTCGTGAGAGAGTTCAGGAGTTTAATTTAAAAGCTGCAGCAGCACAATAGGGTAAATAACCCAAGAATAGCCACACGAAAAGGATACAAAGAACCCTTTCATTTTTCCCTTGTCATCTCATCTCACAGGCTGGCACAGCTCAGCACCAAGGGAACTCCCCAGGCTACCAGCTACCTGCACAGGGAATAGAAAAGTAGAGTGAATGACCAGCTTCCACGGCCTTTCAGGGCACTGCCCACAGGACACACTTTGGATTCGTCCTTCCAGATCACTGGGGAGAATAACACAGCTGAGGCATCTGGAGACAGCAAGGAACAAGGAAGAAGAGCAAGGGCTGTCAGTATCAGCCAGTGGCAGGAGACATCAGTGGCACACTCTTCACTGCTGAAGACCTCAACAATCATCACAGCCACCATAGAACCACTACAGCTTTCGTTGCCAAGGACACCAACTACTTGTTCTGCAGAATACCCCACCAGCTTTCACCACTAAAGAAATCAATGCAGCTGCCAAGGACCCTCTGAGGCTTTCATTGCCAAGAACCTGCAGAGGCAGTTGTTTGCATTTGAGGATTTAAGTTCCCTGAACCCACCTCTCCATTGCCCCTGTGGGAAAAACCCCAGCAATACTGCAAAAGGTTCTCCAGCCCCAGGAACTTGGCACTGCCATTACACATACACCTGCAATCAGCTCATGACCCTGCTGCTGACCCTAGATCCCACTGCCATGCATTTGCAACCTATTCACTGTCACTAACCCTAGTCACATACCACCATGCTTGTGCCTATAGCTACCCCTGCATCCATGCACATACCTACAGCTTGCCCTCATAGCTCATTGCATGCATATGGCTAGCCCCAGCTCCCATTATTGCCTGCCCTGGTCCCCCTGCCCCCTACACTAGACTGTAGGTAAGGACTGGGGACTCCAGAGGCTCTTCCAACCATTGTGGATGTACCATACACTTTCTATCAAGGACCACATAGCTGCCAGAGTTGCAGACCCCAGCTGCCTGGACTGATGAGACACCATGGTATCCCCTCTCAGACCTGGAATAGCTGCACATCCCCACTCTTGGAACAATAAGGTGACCTGCTGCCACAGTACATTCCAGCATGCCTCTCTAGTTAGTGTCCCCACTCCCACTCCCAGCACACACAAAGGTGAAGGCTTTTCCTTGTGAAAGTTATTGTATAAACTCTGGAAGAGGTGACTACTTGTTCAAAAGTATAGGCACCTACACAAGGCTAGAGGATCATGAAGAATCAAGGAAACAAGAACCTTGTAGTAAAGATGCAAAATAATTCAAAATAGTTGTTCTAAAGTAGCTTAGTAAGCTGCAAGATAACAGAGATAAATAATTTAATGATATAAAAAATATAAGAACAAAATGGAACGTTCAACAAAAAGTAGAAAACACAAAAAGCCCCCCCCCACCAAAAAAATTCTGTAGCTGAAGAATCCCATGACAAAATCTTAAAATGCTTTGGAGAGCTTCAACATCAGATTTAATCAAGTAGTAAAAAGGAATCAGTGCCCTCAAAGACACTAATTGGTGAGGGGGGAGAATAAGGAGTGAGGAACATTTATAGGTTAACATCCAAGGAACTAACATACATATTGCGGGAGTCCCAAAAGTAAAGGGAAAATCTGGGGGAAAGAGGAAACAAGGTTATTTTTTAAATAATAGCCCCGAACTTTCCAAATCTAGAGAGAGAAATACATATCCAGCCTCAGAAATACCATCATACTCCTAATAGATTAACATATTGAAACACATTATGATTAAATTGTTCCAAGTCAAAGACAGAGAACTTTTAAAACATTCAGAGAAGAGTGACTTGTGACTTACAAAGAAACTCCTTCAAGACTGAGATACTCCATAGAAAACTTACAGATCAAGATTGATATATTGAGGGCTGGGGATTTAGCTCAGTGGTTCTGCCACCTGCCTTGCAAGTACAAAGTCCCGAGTTCGATCCCCAGTACCAAAAAAAAAAAAAAAAAAAAAGGATTAATATATTGAAAGCACTGAAAAATTGCCAACCAAGAACACTATTTTCTCTAAAGAGATCTTTTAAAAACTTAAGAAAAATAAAAATCTTTCCTGAACAAAAACTTGACATGCCTAACAAGAAGCACTTAAGGGAATTCTTAAAATGAAGTGGAAGCACATTAAATAGCAATGTGAAAGCACATGAAAGTATAAATCTCACAGGGAAATATAAATGTGAATAGTTATATGTCAACAAACTAGATAACCTAGATGGGTGTGGTTATGTATGCCTGTATATAGCTGAGGTAGGACAATTGCAAGTTAGAGGCCAGTTTGAGAAACTTACCAACTTAGTGAGACCTTGTCTGAGAATAAGAAATATAAAAGAGATGGGGATGTAACTTAGTATGAAGGCCCTTGGTTCAATCCTCAGTACAGAGAAAAACAAATCAGAAAACATATAAGAAATGGGGAAAAAATCAGAAAAATACAATCCATCAAGACTGACTCAGGAGGCAGTAGAAAGCCTGAGTATTCAAAGATAATTCAACATATGAAAAATCAATCAGTGTGCTCTACCACATTATCAGAATGAAGGACCAAAGAAACCCCACATGATCTTCAAATGCAGGAGAAGCATTTGACAAAATTCAATAGCTTTTTATAATAAAAATCTCAACAGAATAGGTATAGACGAAACTTAATTCAATGCAATAAGGCCATGTATGAAAATCCCACGGCTAATATTATAATACATGGAGAACAACTAAGACTTTTCCTTTAGGATCCAAAGCAAGATAACAGTGCCCACTCACACTAGTGCTGGAAAAAATCAGGCAAGCAAAATGAAATGTGTTCAAATTTGTATATGTGCTGCTGAAGCGAGCACACTAAATGTGTTCAAATTTGAAAGGTAAAATGAACTGTTTTCAAGTCATATGATCTTTTATAAAGAAAACCCTAAAGAAGAAGGAGGAGGAAGGGTAGGGAGAGAAGAAGAAATAGAAGAAGATTTTAGAAAAACAAAAAGATGTTGAACATCTCTAATCATCAGAGAAATGCAGATTTAAGCCATGAGGAAACATCATTTCGCTGTTAGGAAGGCTATTAACAAAAGATATGTGTTGGCAAGATTGTGGAGAAAAGAGAACCCTTTCATAATGTTGCTGGGAATGTAAAGTGTTATGGTTATTATAGAAAACAATATGAAAGATCCCCCAAATTTAAAAATAGAATTCCCATATAATCCAAGTATCCCACTTTTGAATATTTCTCCAAAGGAATTAGAAACAAAATTGTGCAGAGGTTCCTGAATTTTCATCTTCATTTCAGCATTATTCACAATAACCCATGTAGGAAATAGCCTAAACATCCTTTGATGGATGAATGGAAAAGAAAATCTCATAAACACACACATGAATATTATTCAGCTTTAATAAAAAGAGAATCCTGCCATCTACAACCATTAGATAGAGGTAGAGGACATTATGCCAAGAAAAATATGCAAAACCCTGGAACAGAAATACTACATGATCTCACTTATGTGTGAACTCTAAATATTCAAACTAATACAATGAGAAAGGGAGTAAAGAGAGAGGGAAATGGGATGATATTGATCAAATAGCTCAAAGGGGTAACTACATGGAAGGGATGTTAATTAAAAATGTGGTGATCACCTCATAATGTATATAAAACATTAAGCTGTACACCTTAAATATTTATAACTTTTTGTGTCACCAAAATTAAATGATCACAAAGTAGAGAAATTAAAAGACAAAAAAATCCTCTAAGTATTAACAATAAATTCAAAAATTAGGAAAAAATACGTCATTGTGATTCGCCTCCTAAAATGAATTTGTCAGAGCCATCTTTCAAGTATAAAGACAATATTTGCCTTTTGAATTCTGACCAGTACAAGTTCTGTTTGTTCTCAGAATGTATTAGAACTAGGTCTATTAGAAATAAGGCTATTTCTATACATGTCTACTGAAATTGCAAGAGCCTGTATAAATAACAGTAAATCATCTAAATATTCAGCTGTGGGAAATAGTTATGAATACTGTAGACTGAAGAAATGAACAATCCATTAAATATAATATTTATGGGCTGGGGATTTAGCTCAGTGGCACCGTGCCTTGCAAGAGCAAGGTCCTGAGTTCGATCCCCAGTACCAAAAAAAAAAAAAAATTCTAGACATTTAAAACATAATACATGTAATATACCTTAAGTACCTTGTACTTAATAAGCATTCAGCAATTATTCATTAATAAAGTAGAAACATAAAGTAGATAAAATTCTGCCCTGGGATAATCAGATCCTAATTAAAAGAAAAGTTCAGGAAGGTGAAACCAGGATTGTTTTATTCAAAATTATATGCTCAATACCTAGCCCAGTGCTTGATATCCAGTAGGTTTGCAACAAATACCATTGGAGGAAGACAGGCGAGAAGTAAAGGATTTGGGGAGGAAAGGAAGAAGGGATAGGGTATTTCTAATAACAAATGGATTTCCTGAAGGACTATTTTACCTTTTCTTACAACAAGGAAAAGGAATTGCTTTGTTCAAGACTGATAAAATGCTGAAATGTGCTGAAGATGTCTTGAGCTTGTTAGAATAGGGTTTCCAGACCTATTTGTTTACATGGGTGATGCAGCTAGGATGTTACAAATATGTTCCAGTATCTGATTACTACTTCCAAAATACACCTCCAATTTATCTGCCTCTCTCCATTTCCACTATCACCGTGGCACAAGCCTAGTTGTCTGGACTATTGCCATGGGCTCTGTGTGTGCCTAGAACATACTAAACTCTGCCCAATCCCACGAGCTTCAATTCTCTGTCTTCCATCCGGAGTAGTCTCTCCCAAGGTTCTGCAGGTTCAGGTCCTGTCCCACCACTTAGACTTTACCAACTCAGGCCTCCCCTGACTGTCCAGTCTAAGTGGATTCCTCCCCCCCTTTTTAAATCACTTGTTTTATTCTACTTTTAATTATTTTTGTTGCATAAATTTATGTTATACAATGTGAAAATTTGATGCATGTGTGCAGTACAATTAGCATAGTTAACATTTTCATCTTCTAAGCACTTAAAAATAGTATGTATGACAGCTAAATTATAGACTCAAACTAGATGCTCCCCAACAGATGAATGAAAGAAAGTGTACTACATATATGCCATGGAATATTGTTCAGTCATGAAAAGAATGACATCCTACCATTTACAGAAAAATAGATAAGCTGGAGGACATTATTTTAAGTAAAATGAGTTAGAGAAGGAAATTCCACATATTCTCTCCCACTGTGTACCATAAGTTTGCACAATTAAAATAATATTTAAAAATAGAATAAACAATAATTAAAAAGGGAGCAGGAAATCTATTTAGGTAGGACAATCATGGAAGGCCACTCTGAGTTGGTGACTTTAAAGGTAAAGCCTGACTGCCTGATAACTGGATCATACGGTAGAGCCCCCTCTTAATTTTTAAGAGCCTCAATTATTAAAAACTATAATTATTTCATTTATGCACTTCCTAGAACAAATGAATGAATGAATTTTTGGTTTCTGGATCCCAAAGTAATTTTGAACAATGTAAGAATTTATGGAAGCAAAAACACTTCTCCACTTTTCTCTGCTAAAGACTTAAGCTTTGTGGTGGGTTATTTCTCAAACAATCTATCACACAGCACCTATTAGTCACTTATTCACCATTTAAGGGAGATAAAATCGCATGTTGCAGGAAAGTCACTTGCCTCACACAAGAATAAATATGGTAATTTCCATCCCTTACTCCTTCCTATTCTTTGGCAGGCATCTGCCAGAATGGCATGCATATTGAAACCCCAATTCAGGAATGAAAATCTGAAACCAAGATATCTGCTTTTGTGTACTCTGAAACTGTTTCTTTTTAAATAATCTAAGAATGAAAATATGAGCTTAGTTATTTGCTTTTTTGAATACTGAACATGAGGATCCAAAAATTCCGTTGGGCAGGCATCCACTCTTCACAAAGACAAGAGTTCCTGTTGACCTTGGATTATTTAGATGCCTAACAATACAACACCTCCTCCATATATATTGACTCTAAGCAGACAGAATTCAAGCTGAATTATCTCAGGACAGTTATTCTAGTATAACACATTAAATAACATACAGACTTTTAGGAAAGAAGTTAATACTGAAGTCCTGAAATCAGGACACTAAATTTGAAAGCTGGCCATTATCCTTGGGAAAATAACAGCCTGCCTAAGGCCTCAGTTTCCTCAAACATAAAATGGAAATAATGAAAAACTTTAAAAAGCTCTTATCAGTCAACATATAATGATGTAGAGGTCAACCTGATTATTCTTGAGTAATTCCTATAAGTAATTGCTTACTAAATCACAAAGTAAATTTTTCATCTTCCACAATTTCATATTATTTGAAAATAGTCTATGAGCAGAAATTTGCCTCCCTGCCTCATGTGAGTGCTAGTTCTATTAAATAAACAGAACTGATTAGATTGTCAATTCTAAGACATCTTTTTACATTTTTGAAAGTAGTTGTTTTACTTCCTGTCTCCCACCTCCCATCACACTGTCCACATCCTCCTATTCCAAGCTAAACATTCTCAGTTCTTCACAGAGCACAATTTCTCTCTTCTAGTCTCTCTCCTCTGAATGCTGAAGGTTGTTAATATTCTTATTAAAAAATAGTTACACCCAACTAAACAAAACACTATGGAATTTGTCCAACAATAGCAGTGACCAGAAATGCATTCCTTTTTTCTGGACACTGTATTTCAATTAATGCAGGCTAAGAATGTCTTAGCTTTTTTGCCTCGCACTTTTGCATCACATTGAACTTGATGTCAATTAAAAGATCCAAGTCTTTTTCATGTGAATTCCTGTTAATCCAGTTCCCTCTGAATCTTGTATTAATTTCAGTGCATAGTGCCAATCCGATGAGATCCTTTTGAATCCTGATTTGTTTCTTTCAGTGTATTAACTATCACTTCCAGCTTTGTGTCAACACAAATGTGCCTTCTATGTCTTCATTTATGCTGTTAATTAAGATTATCAGATAGGATTCAGTCATGGGCAGAAGCTTCTAAGAGCTCTGGGGATGTCCTCAAGGTTAAAGTCAGTCTTTGAGTTAAGATTATGTACAGTTATGGAGTAACTTTGTGTATCTTCCTAATTACACTTCCTATTCTTACCCACAAGCATGATATGGTACTGTGATATATTGAAACATCATGGACTTTAGGGCATATATAATAATTCAAATTCTTTATCACTAGCTGGTGACATCAGGCTAATTATTTAACCCCTGTGATCTTCTCTTTCATAATTACAAAATTTTATTTAATAGGCTAATTCCATGAAGAACTATGCCACACTGATCTGTGTATCTTCAAACCTAGCACAATTCAGGCACAGTCTTAATAAATCTACAGCAGGTGATGAATTACTGAATAAATAAACAAATAACAACTGGCTCAAATTATTTATTTGAATCGAAACACATTTTCTGTATTTATGTAATTTCTGATCTATTTGTTTAGTCTCCTTTTGAAAAAATGTTGTAAATAGTGTTAGTAAAATATCATTTATTTTAAGTGATTCATTTCTATATCCTAACAATCATTACTTCTTTCCATTTTGTTAGAATATTACTCACAAAATATGAAAGTTGTACTTTCAAGTTTTATAGTACACCCTCATCATGCCTTCCCCATATTTTATGCCCTTTAATAATTATTCTCCATTTCCTTTCTATACCTCATTCTTAGACAATCACTAATATACTTTCCGGTTTTATAGATTTGCCTATTCTAAACATTTTATATAAATGGAATTGGTCCATAGGTTGTGTTCTATAACTATATTCTTTCACTTAATGTAATTTTTTCAAGGTTCCCTGGAGTTGTAGCATGTATTAATACTTCATTCCTTTTTAGGACCAAATAATTTTACAATTGTGGATATATTGTATCTTATATATCCAATCATCAGTTAACAGATATTTGTTTCCACATTTTGGTTATTATGAATAACTCTGCTATAAACACGTGTGTGCAAGTTTTCATGTATGCATATTTTTATTAGAGAATTGAATACCTAGGAGTAGAATTGGTAGGTCAAATGGACATTCTGTTTAATCTTATTGTGATCAAAAGCAAAAGCACAATTTTACATTCTTGCTAGCAATATGAGGGTTAACTTATCTCTGTCTTTATCAGGGCCTGTTAATTGCTGGACTTTTGATTATAGATAGCAATCTTAGTGAGTGTGTAGTGGTATCTCATTGTGCCTTTGATATGTGTTTCCATAATGACTAATGCTGTTGGTAATCTTTCATGTGCTTATTGGCCATTTGTATATTGTCTTCAAAGAAATTTCTGTGCAAAATATTTGCCTATTTTTCAATTGTGTAGTCTTTATTGTAAGAATGAAAAAATTCTTTATATGCTTAATACTAGTTGGTTAAAGGTATGAACAGTAATATCTCTTTTCAGGAACACTTTTATTTGCAAACAATTTGATTTGCAAAAAAAAACCGTTCTGGAAAAATTTTGCTTCTGTTTGCAGCTCTTCATTGGTGACAAACATGATCACAGCCATCTGCCCCACACAAACACAAAGGCAGCCATCATCCCCCAATCATAAAACAAATTAAGTTCATAAATTGAGGTACCACTGTGACTTGTAAATATTTTCTACAGTGCATGAGTTGTCTTTTAATTTTCTTGACAGTTTTTAAATTTTATAACATCTAATATATTTATTTTTGTTGTTTCTTGTGATTTGATGTCATATCTAAGAAATTACTCCCTAATCCAAGATCATCAAGGCTTATGTTTTCTTCAAAGACATTTGTAGTTTTTGCTCTTAAATTTAAGTCTTTGGTGCATTTGACATATCTATGATATAAATGATGTGAGAAATCCAACTTCATTTTTTTGTATGTGGATATCCAGTTGGTCCAGCATAATTCATTGAAAAGACTATCCTTTCCTGCACTGAATATTCTTGGAACCTTTGTTGAAAATCAATGAATTATAAATGTAATGTTTATTTCTGGATTTTCAATTCTCTTCCAGTGCTCTCTATATAATCTGTCTCTTTGCCAATACCATGTTTTGAATACTGCATCTTTGTAGTAAGTTTTGAAATTGGTGCTAGTCCTCCATCTTTCTTCTTTTTCAAGAGTATTTAGGCCACCGGGATACTTTGTATTTCCATATGAATTTTAGAATCAACTTGCTGATACCTGAAAAAAAAGGAGGAATTTGATAGAATTGTACTGCGTATATAGATCACTTTAGGGAGTATTATTATCTTAAGCCTTTCAATCTGAGAATAAAGAAAGTTTTCCTGTATATTTAGGTCCTCAATAACTTCTTTCATCCGGGTCAGGGCCAGTGATGCATTCCTGTAATCCCACTACTCAGGAGGCTGAGTCAGGAGGATAGAAAGTTTAAGGCCAGCCTGGGAAACTTAGCAAGACTCAGTCTAAAAGAAAATTGTTTTGTCAATGTTTGTAGTTTTCAATATAAAGTTTTTTCAAAGTTTAACAGAGCCAATAAGGTATATAAATTACATCAACATAAAATCTTAATATCATTTTGTTGATTTTATTTGTAAATAGTTTATGCTTTTTGATGCTAGCAAATGGAACTTTAACAAATTCTAGTGCATAGAAATTTAAATACTTTTGTACAAATTTTTTGAATCCTGAAAATTTGCTAAACTTGTTTATTAGAATTAATAGTTGTTTTATTGTTATTGTTGTTTTGTATGTTCCCTAGACTTTTTTCTATGGAAGTCTGTGTCATCTACAAACAGGGATATTTTTACTTTTTCTTCTCCAATTTTGATGCCTCTTATTCATTTTCTTGTTTAACTACCCTGGCTAAATCTCTACTACAATGTTGAATAGAAATGGTGAGTGTGAGTATCCTTGCTGGTTCTTAATGTTGGGAGGAAAGCATTTAACTTTTTATCACTAAGTATGATGTTAGGGGTTGGATTTTGTAGACTCTCTTTCAAGTAGAGAAAGTTTCTTTCTATTTCTAGTTTGCTATTTTTTTAAAATACTTGTCTGTATCTATTGAGATGTATGCTTATTGTCTTTTATTCTATAAATACAGCATATTATATTGATTAATTTTCACATGTTGAAACAACTTTGCATCCTAAATCATACTTATGACATATAAAGATTCTTTATATTGTTCACTTCAGTTTGGTAGTTACAGTGAACCAGTATTCTAAATGATATTACCAAATCATACCTGGGCAAACAATCTGAATCATGGATATAAATATAATAGAGTTCAAAAACCCTCATTAATATTAATTTTAGAATCTACAGTGAAGCAAATTTTTAAGAACTTATTACTTATAGAGTTTGAAAATAATGTGAAAACACAATCAGATGAAAATGTTACTAAAATTCAGATCTGCTTCCCCATGTTTTGAAAATTTGGTTAGATTCCAATTAGACCCATTAGATGAAAACCCAATCATCCAGTAACGCCCCTTGTACAACATAAAGCCAGACACAATCACATCCTGTGTTCTATCTCATTTCAGATCACCCTCATGCCACTGCTTCATGAAAACTCATAAGTTGCAAGACTTTTGATGGGCCAGACCACATGGCTCCTGCTCCAAACACTGAATCAGTTTTCCTTTCCTAGAAACTGTTAATTGGCTTACTTGGCATTTTTTCTCTTTTCTCCTTTCATCCCTCCTTACTCTTACTCTTTTGCTCTCTTTCTTGCCTACATGGTAGTGAGTATAGGAGCCACATAGGTGAGTCTGATGGGAGGGTTGGATATCCAATTTGGCAAGTAAACCTCAGATGTTTTTCAAGGTAAATTACCATATATACTTACTATACTTGCCATATATATATATATATATATATATATATATATAGTAGATTTTTATTTCTTCAGATGTATAAAACTGTGCTACCACTTTTATTATCACTTATTTATTTATTTATTTATTTATTTATTTATTTATTTATTTGGTTGAGACAGGGTCTCACTATGTTGTTCAGGCTGGACTTGAATTCATTATGTAGCCCAGATTGGCCTCAAACTCATGACTATCCACCTTTCTTGGCCTCCCAAGTGCTGGGATTACAGGCACCCCCCACCCTGACCAGCATGTATCTGCTTTTTAATTACTTTTCCCCCTGCTTGTTGTAAGACACTGAAAAAATTTTGAATATTTTCTCTGTCTTTTTCTATAAGCCTTGTGAGCTTTCATAAATTGAGGTAAAGTTCATTTAACATAAAAAAATCACCATTTAAACTACTTTAAAATATACAATACTGTAGATTTAAATACATTCACAACATATAGAAATAGCACCATTATTTAATTCCAGAAAATTCTCTCAACCTCCAAAAGGAGCCCCATATCCCTTAAATATTCAGTATTTAGCCCCTGTTACTGGCAGCTATTAATTTGCTTTCTATGAATTTCTATTTTCTGGACATTTCATATTATGGAATTATTAAAATGGGACCTTTTGTGTCTGCCTTCTTTCACTTAGCATAGTGCTTTCAAGTTTATCCATGTTTAGTATGCATCAATGCTTCATTCCTCTTTATGGCAGAATAACATTCCATCACATGGAATATAAAATTGTATCCATCCTTCAGTTCATGGATATTTGGATAGTTTCTATTTGGGGTGATTATGAATAATACTTCAGTGAATATTGGTGTACAAGTGTTTGTTTAAGTCCCTCTTAAATTCTTTTAAGTAAACATCTTGGAGTAGGATTACTGAGTCATATGATAATTCTGTTTAATTTTTGAAGAAAATGCACACAAGTTTCCCTTTGTCTATTTTTTATTTTAGCTGGTTGTTAATCTATATCTCATTGTCTTTTATTTATACCATTATTCGTAAGGAAAATTGGTTCAAACTTTTCTTGTACTCTGTTTACTATATTTGGTATCATGGTTTTGCTGCCCTCAACTAATAAATTTGGAAAGAATGGCATTATTTATTTATTTGATAAATATTTGATTTATTGATTATTTATTTGATAAAGTTTACCAGTGAAGCCATCTGGTCCTGGGCTTCCTTTGCAAAAATTTTATCAACTTCTGATTCACTCTCTTTACTTGTTATTGACCTGTTAGGATTTTCTATTTCTTTTAAAATTAGTTTTGGTAGTTTGTGTGCTTCTAGGAATTTGTCAAGTTCGTCTAGGTTTTTTAATTTATTGGCATAAAATTATTCATTGTGAAAATATTCTTACAGTCTTTTTATTTTCTCCACCATTTACAAGATCACTCTCCCTGGTAGAAAATCAAAACCGAGTGTTTTATTTTTATCCCTTTAAAATTTTAATATCTATCCCAAGAGGTTGTCAAAATCTTTCAAAATACCTACATTAGTAAAAATTATACAGAAATATAGCTTACTACAATTTGGCCTAAGTCAGACACAATAGCTAACATTGTTCTCTGCATTTCTGTAAGTTTTAATGTCAGTTTTCCTACATAATTCTTGCTTCTATATGTCTTTGCATCTTTTTTGCTTTGCTTTAGTTAAGTGTCTTAGCTTTCATCTTTAGCTGGAATTAATTTGTTAAATGAGGACATAGTTGCATAATAGTCACTGAATAATACAGTTTATGAAGTTTTATTATATTTATAGCCAGGTTCTTTTTTCTGTTCTATCCTTCTTTAGAAGGGAGAAGGTGGGAATGTACATGGGAATTGCTTTTCCAGAATATATGACACATTCAACTGTATGTGTTTGTGTGTCCTTTTCCGTTTGATGCTGTTTCCACTGTGTTCTCTTCTAGGATTCCCTCTTTTTTTTTTTTGGTACCAGGGATCTAACTTGAGACCTTGTGCTTGTAAGGCAGGAGGTGGAACCACTGAGCTGAATCTCTGGCCCTAGGATTCCTTCTTGAAAGTGAAAAGCCCTACAGTTCTTTCATATCGGAGACATTCTTATTACCATTTTTATATAAATCTAATAGATACATATACTACATCAGTTATATTTACACTGGAAATGGATAATAAACAAAAAATGACCAAAATGCCCCCCAAAGCAACTAAACAATATATCCATAGCAAGGAGGCTTTTCCTTTTATCATATTAGAATTATTTCTCAGTTTTTTGAAGATTTCCATCTACTTTACATTGTACCAATGTTGGTACATACAAAGACATAACTCAGTAAATTTTGTTGAATAGAATTAACATGTAGTATTCACTTTTTCCTAGAATAAGCCACCTTTTCCATCTTCAGACAGCTGATTCCTCTGGACATTCATTCAAGAATCTTTTTGCAATATAACATGGGTAGAAATGTGAGCAGAAGACAACCAATCTGCTCTTGTGGAGCTTATGTTCTAGTGAGTAAATAATAAACAATAAACAACAACGATAAGTAAATTATATGGCATATTAAGCTATGGTTTGTGCTTTGGAGAAAACGAACAGGTAATATAGAATACAGGCATGCGATAGCATGATTTCACAGTGCTTGGTCATTTTCACAAATAACTGGAGGATCTTTTCATGATCTAGCTCCCCTGCTCAAATTGTTCATCATATGTTTCCACCTCAAAGTCCTCTTTGACATCCAGCACCTGTTTTTCTGCCCAATGTCAAACGTTCCACTGTTTCTTGTGTGCTGTTCTTCCACCTCTCACACCTCTATGCATTCTTGTCCCTTTTCCAGTCCTGATCAAATATCTTTCCATGTGCTTCAATGGAGCATATGTCCTCCCATTTAGAGATACTTATTCCTCTAACTGGCATTTTAAAAACCCTTTTGACCTATATCATGAGCATCTTATAATAGCTATATGTCCTCTGAAGAATTTTGCCTTTTGGAAATACCCTCCAAGTTCACCTTTCTAAATCCTCCTTGCATGCTGCAATATATTCTGGAAGAGGGTGCCAATTTCTATTAATACTACTCGGGTCATGATTTGCTATTACTAGAGTAACCTGTTTTTACATGGTTTTTAAAACTATGTTGAATTTAAATATCAAACGTTAGATTCAATTTCATATGTACAAATAGATAGCAGCCTATCAGTTTTTCTTTTTTAATTTCCTTAAGAAAGACACTTGGATTTGAATTAACAGGAAAGGGTTCAAAATCTGAAGCCTAGAAAAGTGCTGGTGTCATTCCTCTAAGGATATTTGTATTATCTAAAGCTATTTATATTCAAAAATTTTTTATCGTGAGTTTTATGGGAGTGAGATAAAATCGTTACAGTTATAAAGTAGGAGTATTCCAAAGGTTAGGAGAGGGATTCTTTTTAGTGAGATGCAAAAGGAAAGAAACTAGCATCAGCTGAGGATCTACAATACACTATATAACCGGGAAGTATGGTTCAAGAGTTTGCAGGCTCAGTCATTCCTGGATTTTTCCTTAGAACTTCACTAATAATTATTCGCTGAAACCCCTGCAATATCAAGGAAACTGCAAATATCCTCAGCAATTGTTTTTGTTTTTGTTTTTGAGGGGTGGGGGAGGTCGGGAGGTTTGCAAGTAGCCAATCAGAGAGCATTATTCAGTTCTCCTTGCTGCTGATTGGCTGCTGTCCTGTCACCCATCTCAGGTAGAGGCACCAGCATTCCTGCATCATAACAGGTTGTGGTTTTGTTTTACTTAAACCCCTAAGATCCCTAAGATGCCACCAAAATGCCTTCCACCTTCTAAGACTTTATTAATATAGTATTTTATTAAATTAAATTACATAACTGCAGGAGACCTAGCATAGTTAGGGTTTAAACTATAAAAATAGGCATTTATAGGCATTTTTCTGACCATATCTGAAATTGGAGGTTTTTCACAATTCGTAGGTGCTCAAGGAACATAACACCCACGAATTTCGGGGATCCACTGTATATAAAGCCCTGTAATTATCCTCAAAACAAGATAAAAGGCTAAACCCTGATATTCCCATTAACAAATAATGCAACCGAGATTGAAAAAGTAAGTAACTTGCTCCTGGTCACATAGCCATAGGTTGGCAAAGCTGGGACTCAAACCTGCCTGTTTGGCTCTATGACCATAGGCTATCTTTCCAGTAGTTATGACATAATAGTACTCAAACAAGGCCTATCTCAAACAGTAGTTATGATACAAAGCTGAACTATAAAGTCTGACTAATCAAAGAATGTTCGGTCACATTCAATTTGTAAGGAACCCAAGGATGGTAAATTGAAGAATAATTAAGAAAAATCAATGCATGATTTGTGACATTTGTAAAAAAGAAAGAGAACAGGGGCCAAAACCCCTTCCTTCCTCTTCCTCACCCCCAAAAGTACGTGTTTTGTTCTCTTACCTTGCAAAACTATATTTAAAACGTACTTTCAGACAACTTTAGGAAACATAACAAGTATTGTCAACAACATATTTTAGAAAGCATGACAAGTACACCAAGTATCGAAGTTAACATGATGGTGAAAATTCAAGACTGGTATGTGAATTATAATTCTAGCACAGTGTAGTGAGGAGAGTCTCTTCACCCCTTTGCCAAACTTGCAATTATCAAGCTGTTTCCAGAGCCAGCTTGCTTGTCAATTTGTGCCAGACCCTGATGGGTGCCCATGGTCATGACCTATCTCTACACAGACAATCACCTCTGCTCTGGGAAGAACTGATACATAACCACAACTGACACCCTCAGTTTAAGCCAGACATAGTGAAATGTCACATCCCGATCAGAAGACACCCAAGACCGTGTAAAAGAGGGTGAAAAACTTGGCATTCCCCAAAAGTAATTACAACTACAAAATACAGCTTACATTTTACTGAGGATCTGTCATTTAGTATCAGTGCAGTGGCCACATGATTTATTATCTGAAGCAGGACTCTTATGAGGAAGGTATTATTAATAAATACTCTGAGATAACAGGCAGGTGCTATAGTTACACCGGCAAGTGGAGAATTTATATGACACTATCAACTATTATCATCTTTGTAAATGAGAAGATAAATGTCTATTAACAATGTGTTGGGAGCTCTGCATGTTTGTATCAGCTAGGCATTGTCTGGATGATAGGGGTCCATAATTAAATAAAACTCTAGAAATGCTAGCACACAAGCAAAAATACACTTCCTACTTTGTCCTTTGTCCTAAGAATATGAACTCTGAAACAAAGTGTAAACAACATACGGACACTGAAGGCTTTCACTTGCCTGCATTTTCATAGTATTTTGTTCACAATTACCTGTAGGTGCTAGCACTTAACAAGATCTGTGGCCATTTGCCTTTTTCTGTGTCTAACTATGAGTGATTCAAGAACAAAGATCATATCTGACTCATCCTTTTGATTCCAGTACTTAGCACAGAACTGTACAATATGACAAATATACCTAAGGTGAATGAAAAGGGAAGGGAGAGTATTCATCCTGAACTTTATCACATTGGCTACCATTGACTTAAAGAAATGCACTTCTGTTTTGATTTTAGGGGTGGGAAGGAGCACAACTGATTGATTTTCAGAAAGAATGTCCTATGAAAATCCAAGAGTGCTTCTAATCGTCACTTCTGCTTTCCCATACAGATGTATAGACATTTTCAAGTGTGTTCCAACTTTAACAACTGGGTTAAAACAGCTTTGACTTTGCCAGTTGCTTGTCCAATCTTTGCTAGGTCTTTCTGGACATCTCAGCTTTGCTCTACAGATGGGCTACTAGTTTACCAGGCTATTTTTATGTCTGCTAAGCAGAAATGATTGCAGCATTTCCTAAGATGACTGGAATGGTAAATATTCTTTTTGAACTCACTCTGCCTGCCATACCTTTCTTTCCCTTCAGCCACCATGGAATCAGAGATCTAAATAAAGAGCTTACGTGTGTTTTCAAACAGCCAAATTCACCTCTGTTTATTTTGCCTCCAGGAATATTCTTTGGCTAGAAGCTCTGAAGCTTCATTTACAGATAGCTAGCTCAGTTAAGTCTGGAGACAACATAGTTCCAAGATGGCCTTTGGGCAGAATTCAAACAGCTGCTTCAAATTCTTTTCAGAATCAGATAGGGCATAAATACATATATTTTTCATAGCAGCTATGGAAGAGATGTGCCATCATATCTTTTTTGGAATGAGGGGTGATATAAATAAATAGATAACTATGTACAGTTCCATCTCAGATATTTGTTTACAAGGAAAAGTTGGATCCCTCCAATCCATCTACTTTGTTTGCCACCAGAGTTATTTTCCTAACATAAGAAACTGAGCCTATCACTCCTCTCCCTTAAATCTTTCAAGTTCCTCATCATCCACAAGGCTACATTCTTACCTCTTACAAAGCCTGGGTTTCTACATAACATTCAAGAGTCAGCTGCCACCACTCATTACATGGGTCCTTCCATTCCTGCACAGCATTACTAGCTAAAGTGATCCCGATTCCCTATCCCTCCACACTTTACAATGTGATTATGCAGCGTCTACCTCGTTTCCAGCTCTGTCAATCTGCACTGGCCTAGGGACTTGCTTTAACTATAGAATGTGATGTTGTAGTGGCTCTATAACTGGTCTTTAAGTGACTCTATAGACTTTTGTTCTCTCTTACAACCCACCTCTGCCATGAAAGTAAGTCCAGGCTGGTTTGGTAGAGGATGAGAGTTCACCATCTCAGAGATAAAGCAATCCAGCCCAGGCTATCTTAGACCAATGGGCTCCCAGCTGCAGGCCAACTGATCACAGATTCACAAGTGAATCCACCCTACATCCTCAGAGTGCAGCCAGACCAGCAAGATCACCCAGCCTAGCCCTAGACTCATGGGAAATAATGAGCAGTTGTTGGTAAGACACTGGTTTGGGGATATTTTGGTTAACAACTTTTTGTTCCAAAAGATATCTGATACACATACCAAACTATTTATACTTCCTGAACACAATGCTGTTTCACTCTTTCTAAAGATGGTACTTTCTCTCCCTGGGATGAATCTCATTCGGTCCATACTCATTAATACATCGCCCACATTCCTCTCTGTCTCTCTCTCTGTCTGTCTGTCTGTCTGTCTCTCTCTCTCTCTCTCTCTGTCTCTCTCTCCACAATTACTTGCTATTCTGCCCTTTGCATATATCTACATTATTCTGGTATGAATCAAAAATGTTGCTCCTATGTTTGCTCCCCCAAAGTCATCTATGCTCAGAGGTGGGGTTTTTGGAAGATGATTGTGTTACACCCAGTGAGAGAGAACCAACCAGAGACCGATATTAAATCCACACAGGAGTTTATTACCAGCCGGGACCCGAGCTGAGCATTGGACTCAAGCCTCCACTGGGGTTAGATTAACATGTTTTATACACCTTTGAGGCCAGCAGTTTCTAGGCCCCCCTATGGGATAGAACTAGTAAAGCAAGCAAAAGGTACAGAAGCTGACCGTCCCAGTCCCGCTGTTAGAACATTTGTAAAACAATAGTTGATTAATTGTTGTTTCTAGGAGACTCTAAGAGGAGGAGGTTTCTAAGCTTCCTCCTTTTGAGTCCATCTAAAGGGCAGGCAGGTGGGTCAAGCAGCAATATGGAGTCTGTCTTGTTAACTAGGGTCCTTCAGATTGGATAATGGGGTAGTAATTTCAACTGTGAACTAATCTATTGATGAGTTTATAGCTAAATGCATTGTTACAAGATGGGCTTAGTAGGAGGTAATAGGTCACAGGAGGTGTAACCTGGACTGGTATATTGTTCCGTTCCTGTTCTTCTCTTTCTGGCTTTTTCACTACCCTCTGTTTCCTGACTGTTGTGAGGTGAGCAACTTTCCTCTGTCATGATCTTCCATCATGATCTTTCTGCCTTAGATTCAGTCAACCATGGACTGAATCCCATAGAACTATGAGTTGAAATAAATCTTTTCTCTTCGAAGTTGTATACGTGAGGTATTTTGTCCCAGGAATGGAAAGGTAACTAATACATACATTGTAGTAGCTGTCAGATTATATCAAAATTTTACATTTTCCTTGCTTCCACTGGACTACAAGCTCCTAGGAAAGTGAGACATGCCATTTATTTTGCAGTAGCCAATGACAAAGACAGGTGCTCTGCACATTTTTGTTGCTTGACTATACTAATTTTCTATTCACCATAAACCCTCTATTAAAGAAATAAACTAAGGTCATCATAAGGATTCAATGACCTTATCCTAAATCACCTAAATTATCAGATTTTTCATTTAGAAACCAAAAGGTGTATTCTTACTGGAAATTATACATTTAAGAAGGAGGCTATGAAATGTAAAAGATTCAAGTAATTCTGCCTTGGTAAAAGTATTTGATTCCTGTATACATATCCTCTCAAAGAACAAATTTTCTGACCAGGATGGATGATTTAACAAATTTGTGAAGTGGATTAAATTTGTTTTATTATTACAATAGGTTCTCTACTTTTCTATGGCAACCATGTTTATCAGGTTCCTTTAGGCATGTGGAGTAAGGACTCCATCCATAGAGCCCAAGTGATGGTGGACATTGTAAGGATACTAAGACTCAGGCTGATAGGAACTTACTTGTGTAAATCTGAGGACAGGAGCCACAGGACAGCTGTGTGATAGACAAGGGAACTGAAGAGATGAAAATTCATGTAATTTACACTATCAACCAGGGGTCCATGTGTTCTGGCATTAATTCAGCTCCCTGCATCTACCTTAGTGCTATCTACCATCTCTTACTGTCTTGTTCCCTGGCCCATGGTCTCTGTTTACACTTTAATTAAATTTCTCAGGACCTTGGCCGCACATTTTTCATGACCTCTCTCAAGGTGACCAATGAAGTTCAATTCTACTCATACTTCAGACTACTATGTTCAAGTTTCTAAATTCAATCTCAGAAAGAAAGAATCTGACACCACTTTTTCACATTTGCATGAGACTTTCCGCAATGCCCTGATAGTCTATGGACTGTCCCTGAGACTGAGTATCTTGACCCTTTGAAAGGGAATGCTGTCAGCATAAGGCAGCATTTTTCTCAGAGGCCTAAAACACCATTAGCTTAGATTTTGTTTCAAAGAGAAGAGCTATAACAAAATTTTAGAATTGAGCAGAAGAGCTCAATTGAGAAGAATTGAGCAGAAAGCACAAAATTCTCATATACTTCCTGCCACGCCCCCATCCCCAGAGCTTCCCCACTACCAACTTCCTGCACCATAGTGCAACATCTGTTACAAACAAGCAATCGATATTGATACATCATTATTATTCCAAATCCATAATTTATACTAAATTTCATTCTTGACTTGTACATTCTATGAGTTATGTAAAAATATGACATGCATCTACTATTATAGTATGAAAATGATGTTGCATTGCCCTAAAAAATCTATGCTCCATCTTTTCATCTCTCCCTCCCCTCAACCGTCAGCAACCACTGCTCTTTTTGCCATCTTCATGGTTCTTTTTTTTAAATAGTGAAGTAATCAATATGTAGCTGAAATCACCAATATGTAGCTTTCTCAGATGAATTTGTTTTACTTAGTGGCCAGCTTGTGAGCTTCTTCCTTATCTTATCATGGCTTGATATGTCATTGCTTTTTAGCACTGAATAATATTGTGTGGATGTACCACAGTTTATTTCTTCTTTCACCTACTATAAGAAATCTTAATTGCTTCCAATTTTTGACAATTACAATATAACTGTTAAGAATCCACAGGTGAAGACATTTGTGTGGCCATAAGGTTTCAACTCATTCCAGGAAATACTAAGGAGGAATATCTGATAAGTGTATTTTTAGTTCTGTAAGAAACTATCAAATTGTCTTTCAATTGGTTGATGTCCAAACTTTCTGCTCCCAAATATTAATGCTCATTTTCTCAGAAGGATAGAATTGGCAAACACAAAAAATGTCTCAGTTGTGCTCTTTCTGGTAAGTCCTGGAAAATCTTCTCCTATTGCATGTCTTACCTCTTTCTCTGTTCTTCAAAATTATATTCCAATAGCCATATGCTGCCCACTATCCATCTACTACATTAAATTGTGACTCTAGAAAATAAATGAGGCTACAGGCTTGAACCACTGACATCGCTTCATACCTCCTAGCTGCAAAATTACTTGCCTCTCCATGATATCCTTTCATTTTGTCTCAAGCACACATACAAAGACACATACACACGTGCACATGTGCACACAATAAGTGTTCTCTCTCCTCCAACCAAATATAATCCATCTATATGAGTTTTGAACTTCAATCCCACTCACATACTTTTCCACAGTTTTTCTTTTATGTCCTCCACAATTTCTTCTTCACACTGTTTTTTTCAGCAGGTAAATGAGTTTGCTTCATTCACATCTGAAAATTAGAAACAAAAGACCTCTAATTACCTTGCCCCAGCCCTCTTTTCTTTATAACTTCTTTCCCCAAAACACTGGGTGAATTCTGCTAACTCAATTTGTTCCCTTGTCATTCAGTCTTCTGCCTACTAACTTTTGCTCCCTACTACTCTGAATCTATAATCACTAAGGTCAGCAGTTATCCACAAATTGCATAATCCAGTGAGTACATTTTAACCTTGCTCCAGTGTCATTCCAGTTGTTTCCAGTGCCCAGTTTTGACTTCTTTCCCAATTTCTATCCACCTCTCCCCTTTGGTCTCATCCACTGTCTTGGTTCTCCTGGCTCCCTTAGCATCTGTTACTGACACATCTGTTACTGACTCTTCTCTTGTCCATCCTTCTCAAGATCTCAGGAAGGCTGCTTAGACCTAGCTCCTGTAGTTGACACTCCAGCCTATCATACTGTAGCCCTACTGATGAGTGGTAAGACAACTCAACTCTCTATCATCCACCATGATAGACCAACTCCTATGTACATAATATAACAAAAGCTCACATACTTAGATCTCCAGCCCTCTCTCAAAAGTGCCTGTCAGGATACCCCACAAGTATGTCAAACCTGACATGTCCAACACTGATCTCCTTACCTTAGTTCATCTTGCTTGCTCCTTCTCCAATATTCTCTTTCTTCATGAACGAATTTCCATCATTCAAGCCAGTTATATTTTTTCTTCAATAATTTTAGCACTATTGCAATAGTGCCCTACTGTTCTCTCTACACGTAATTCTTCTTGTCATCTCATAATGCACTACCAGAATTTTATGCTAACAAATTTCTGATTGTCACCCCCCTCTTCAGAAATCTTTAATAGCACCTTACTACCTATGGAATAAAGTATAAGCTGCTTAGAGACCAAGCCAATCTCCATCATCTTGCTCTTTGACTCTACAGCTTAACTTCTTATCACAGTGACTATCATACTTTGTGCTCCAGAAATATTTAAATATATTTATATCTATATCTGCTTTAAAATACATTTAGGATTTAGGATTTTGAATGCTGTATTATTCAGCATCCAGTTTAAGACAAAAGACAAAAAAATGAGAACCACACCAGTTTGGCTAACAGAAGGAATTTAATGTAAATAATCAGATGAGCAAACCCTCGGAGTCTAAAACTGAGTAACAGGAAATAACTGTGGTAAAACAAAGACAGTAGCTGAAGAAGGCATCTGCCATACCGGTGGCTGTGAGAATAAAGAAAAAGGTGGGGTTATGAGAACCTGAAATCTTAAGAAGACTCTGCAGTGTTGGGACCCAGAAATCTTAGAAGGAAGTGGAGTCCTCCTGGTACATTAATAGCTCAGAAGTGAGACTCCACTAAGATAAGTTCCAGCTCCCTGAAGAGATATGAGCAGTTACAAGGTCTGCTCTTGGAATATGGAAGAAACTTAAAGCTAGAATCAACCCCCCCTCACAGGTGAATAACCATTCCTGGGGAGATAGGAATAGGGAGCAAAATAGACAGGAACAAATCCTTTCTTCCTTCCCTAGCCTTCTCATCTCCCTTAGTGCCTTTGATTAGCAGAATCTGAGAGAGGTCCACCTGACAATGGAGAACAGTGGTTTTCTTTCAGGTGCTGCCTTCTCTGCTCCTAGACAGATGTATCCTCTCCCACTGCGAAGAGGCTGTATTTTCATAACAACAGATTCTATTCCACCCTTATCATGTCTTTACATATTTTCTCCTTTAGAAATAAACTTCTTTATGTCAGGGTTGTGTATGTACAGCACAGGACTTTGTGGACTCTAGGAGCTCAAAAACTATTTGTTGAATAAATGAATGAATTACTTCAAATCCATTGGTATTGCTCATATTTAGTTGTAAATGTCTACATATTTTCTTATACTACAAGAACTGTAACTATTATTATCCTTCAGGGCTGAGTTACATAGTAATTTTAATATAAAATGTTTAGAAAGACTGAAAGCCCTTCTGTCAGGTCTTATTTTTGTTAATGTCCCCTTCTAGCATACTTGCTGTGTTAATATATTCACATATTTACTTAGTAGCTATATTTACTCACCAAAATATAAAGTTCCTAGAAATTATGTCACCATGCAGAAACAACTTCCTTGCACAATAAATGTGTTATAATGTATACATAATTGTATTTATACAATGCATCAATTCTGAAGCTCCTATAACAACTAATAAGAGAAGCCAGTAGGCTAGGAAGGCTGAGAGTCATTTTAACAATCATAGCGCAGTTGAAAATTCCAATGCACAAATACCTTAAAGGACATCCCCTGATCAAGGGCCCAGAGCTTTGTCCCTGGGCTTTTCTGACAGCCTGAGTGTGGCTCTTCTTACTACACTAGAATAAATGCAGAGAAAAAAATTCTTTTTGTTTCTGGTTTCTGTGAGATGAGCAGACAGATCTATACAATCAGAACAGAAGTGAGCTAGAGTTTTTATTCCTGACCCCTTCCAATTATGGAATCCTCATTTAATTTTACGGGTCTTGAGAAACTTATTGGGAATCACAGAGAGACTCAAGAGGACTGGAAACCAGAGAAAAGAAGAAGAATTTTATTGGTTTTGGTAAGTCTTTGAGTACAAATTTTGTAATTTTGTGTACAATATTAAGATATGTTTCCAATATTACACTTTGGCGATTTGATAAGGAACCACACATAAACAGATGGTTTTAGTTACAGTATAAATCATTTGCTTCTGATATCAGATATCACATTCCATATCAGATATTGCATTCCAATGAATAAAATAAAAAAGAAGGAAAGGAGGAAGGAAGAGACCAAAGAGGTTCTTGGCATTTTTATGTAAAACCTATACTGCTATAATTCCATGAATAGAAGTTGTAAATAAACGTACTAGTTTCTAACTTAAACATATTTCAAATAATAAGTTTTCATATATTCCCAGGTTCTAAAATCCACATCAGTGTTTCAGACTCTGTAGAGATGGACTAGCAATCATTGTATCAATGGCAGCTCACTTGAAGCAGAATGAATAGATGAAAACTAGAGAACCAGCACTGTGGTTTAAGTTTTAATGGTCCTCCAAAGGCCCATGTGTTAAAGGCTTGCTTCCCACAGTGCTACTTTTGGACATGGTAGGCCCCTGAGGAAGCAGAGGTCTTCAGAACCCTGAGCTCTTCCCTTCTCTTTTCACCTTGGCCCTGAGGTGAGAGGCTTTGCTCTGCCATGCACTTTCTCCATGATGTGGTGCCTTACCTAGGCCCAGAGCAGCTGGCTGATGGATCAGGGGCTGAAACCTCCACAACTGTGAACCAAAATAAACCTCTTCCCTAAGTGAATCATCTCAGGTAATTTGTGATGCCAACAGAAATCTGACTAACACACTTAGTGTGGTCTACATTTTCTAATTTGTCAACAAAATACCCAATAGCAAGTGCATGTTCAGGAAATTAAAGCCAAAACAGCTGATTTTGGTACAGATAAATTTCTTAGCAGATACCCGAAATGAACACAATGAAGTTTTACTTTCCTCAGTCAAAAATGGGAAAACTTATGGAAATGAATTGTTATACAATTTAAAGATTCTGGAGCATAATAGACATATTTCTTCAAATGTAGCACATTTTAAAAAATTGAATTCACCTGGAGAAAATACATTAATTCCTGGGACTTGTCTAATCATTCTTCAATTCACTTACTCCTTGATGAAAGAATACAAATTTCATTATTAATAAAGCAAAAATATGATACATATTACTTATTGCAGTTCTGTTTTCATAATTACAGTGAATTTAATTAAGTGAGGAACGGTAATTTTGTCTAGCATTGAAC
This sequence comes from Heterocephalus glaber, assembly GCF_053883595.1. Classification (NCBI taxonomy): domain Eukaryota; kingdom Metazoa; phylum Chordata; class Mammalia; order Rodentia; family Bathyergidae; genus Heterocephalus; species Heterocephalus glaber. The sequence goes on along the minus strand of NW_028258344.1, from coordinate 28,963,582 downwards.
AAGATATTTTATTTTATTTATATGCCTGAAAAAGTGGTCTACCACTGAGATACTACACAGCTCAGAAAATATAATTTTTATACTATATCTTAAACATAAATTCAATTAAAATCAATTCAAAATGAAGTACACTTGAATATATGACTTCATATATGATCATTTTTATTTTAATAAGAATTTATATTTGTTTCTTATTGTGTCTAATGTATTACAAGATATATATTTCATTGTTACATCATCTCATAACCTGATGTATGCTTATGCATCTTATTAATTAGATTCTTTAATCACGTGCCTTTTTTTCTATGAGAAGAAAATATTCAAAAAAAGGAAACAATAGTTTTTCAGAAAAAAAACTGGTAGATCAGAAAGAAAACAAAAGTTGAGCTGATCCTCTTAGCTTTCTGTTGGGGAGGTAAACTAATGATCCCTAAGATGACTTCAAGAGAGAACAATTATCAGATATAAATTCAAATGAAAGTTGGACCTGGTGATGCACATGTTTAATCTCAGCATTCTGGGAGGCTGAGGCAGGAGGATCACAATTAGAACTCAGCTTGGGCAATTTAGCAATTTAGTGAGACCCTGTCCCAAAATTTTTAAAAATGGCTGGGGATATAGCTCAGTGTGAAGGCCCTCTGTTCAATCCCCTTACCAGAAAAAACAAAGGAGAGAGAAAAAGTGTGTCTGAGTAATTATGTTAATATGAACTAAACTTGAGACAAAGCTTCTGAAGAGGGCACCTGCATAGAAAGTAGAATAAAAACTTGCTTCCATGACTTCCATTCAAATTTCTATTATATATATATATAATACATAATATATAATATAATTATAGAATATATATTCCTATGATATATATATTATATACTACCCTAAAATATATGCATTATATATATCATATATCATATATATGCCAAATTTTCAAATGTGTTTGGAATTATTCCTGATCTTTCATTTCTATTTCACTGGACTGTTTGATTATTGTTGTGACAATACTTCACAGTGCTAATGTAATTTTAGAGTTGATAGAAAGTATCCTATAACAATTTTGAGCCTTAAAGATCTACTTGTTTCAAGAAGAGATTAGAATACTTTCTAATTTTAAAACACACTACAAAGAAATGGCAATGAAGACAGTATGGTACTGGCACAAGTATAGATACATATTTCAAATGAATAGAATTGAGAGTCCAGAAATAAATCCATGTATCTATGGAAAACATATGGGAGCCAGAGTTCATTCACTATAGCCAAGATGTAGAAGCAACCTTAGTGTCCATCAACAGATGAATAGTAAAAGAAAATGTGTAATATATACAAAATGAAATACTTTATGGCCTTTAAAAAGAGAAAAATTAAATGAAACTGTAGAACATTAGGTTAAATAAAATAAACCAGGTATAAAAAGATCTCATTTATATGTAAAACCTTTAAAAAGTCAATCTCATAGAACGAAAGAGAGGAAAACTTGTTACAAGAACCAAAGGGAGTGGGGTAAAATAGAGAATTGGAAAATATTGATCAAAGGAAGACCACTGCTGACCCTATCTATCCACCAGCCATGACTCTGGAGGGTCTTATCTAGCAGAAGATTGGTGCTATTGTTAGAGTTTATTTGGTGGCTGGGGCAAGATCATAGAGTTGGCAGTCAGAAGTCCTACAGCAGAATTTTGCCAGAAAGAGTAAGATTTTGAGCTGACAAAGAAGGCTGGAGAGACCATGAGGCTCTTGTCAGAAACCTGAGTCACCAGTGCTGACAGAGATAAGCTGAGAGTGGGAAAAGGCCTCAGCAAAACTTAGTGTTTGTCTGTTGTTGGGCCTACAAGAACCAGACATTATTCCTTCCTGCCAGTATTGATTCACTGACTGATTGTAGTTACATGACATCCTACCACTTCACTGCTTATAGTTTATATCCAGTCATAATCTCTTAGTTTTGAAGACCAGCAACAGGGCTAGACAAGGCTGTGGGAGCCCTGAAAACTCCAAGACCCCTCTGAGGAAGGGCTGGGGATGTAGCTCAGTGGCACCACACCTGCTTGGCAAGCGCAAGGTCCTGAGGTCGATCCCTGGAACCAAGAAACAAAAAACAAAGACAATGAGGAAGAACAGAAAAAGGAGGGAGATGTAAGAAATATAAGGAACAAATCAGAAGCACTTAATCTATGCTGGGAACATCTCACCTACTACCTTAATCATCTTCATTTCTTTGTCAATATTGGAAGGGGTCATCATTTCCAATTTAGGCAACATAGCCAGAAAGTAGCTGAGCCCAAAGAACACAGTTGATAACCATGGGATCAGGATGATGAGATTTAGTAAATAAAAATATGGGGTACCCAATTATATTGAATTCCAGGTAAATGATGAAAAAAGAAGTGATAAATATGTTCCATGTAAAATTTCAGACTGATACTGATTGTTGGGGGTTATTAGGTTCTTCGTATCCTGAACAAAGAATTGAGCAGGACACACAGAAGTACAAATAGACTCCTGGCCCAGAGGAAAGGGCTTTTGGGCCACCCTCCATCCTACCACTCCCAGCCCAGAGGAAAGGCCTTTTGGGCCACCGTCCATCCTGCCACTCCCAGCCCCTGTCCCACCTCTCCCAGCTCAGAGGAGGTGAGCCGCACAGGCGCCAACAGCACACCCCATCACCAGTCAAAATGAGAAGACACATAAATAAGTCTCAAAGACAGACTTCCAGATCACCTACAGCAACCCCAAAGGGAAATGAGATGGAACGCTCTGATATCCAAAGATCTGGACCCACTGAACTGGCAACAAAAGGGGATCTGGAAAAAATGAAATCAGAAATAATTTCTCAGATAATAGCAGAGATTGTGCTACTAGTGCAAGACATGGTTAATAAATCTAGAGAGGAGCTGAGGAACATGATGGAATCCCAACATAGAAAACAAATGGAATTCATAAAACAGATGCAAATAGATTTCCAGGACATGAAAAACTCCATTGAAAGTCTACACAGAAGAATGAGCCAATGTGAGGACAGAATTTCAGATACAGAAGATAAGATTGCAATTAATGACAAGGAAAAGAAAAATTGCTTCAAAATTATAAGGGAACATGAGAAATCAATCCAGCAGCTGCTAGATGATGCAAAGAAGAATAACATAAGACTGATTGGAGTCAATAAAGAAACAGGAGAGAGTGCAGATGACATAAACTCTTCACAGAAGTGATGGCAGAAAACTTCCCAACCAGGGGAAAAGAACTTGACATACAGATAAGTGAGGCATATAGGACTCCAAATAGCCTTCATCAAAAAAAAAAATCTACAGATATGCATATAATTGTTAAGATTTCAGAAAACCAACAGAAGAACAAAATTCTACAAGCAGTGAGACAAAATAAACAAATCACATACAAAGGAAAGCCCATCAGAATCACAGCAGACTTCTCAGCACAAACCATCAAGGCAAGAAGAGCTTGGAGTGACATATTCCAAGCCCTAAAAGAAAACAGCCTCCAACCCAGATTGATGTACCCTGCAAAACTATCTTTCAAGAATGATAGAGAAATAAGATACTTTCATGACAAAAAGCACCTTAGGAACTTCATGAATACCAAACCAGAACTCCAAAGAATTTTACACGATATTGTACAAACAGACATTGAGGATCACAACCCCAGGAAGCAAAGCAGAATGAACCCATCTGGCATGACAAGAAATTAAATGCAAAGGGGGAGAACTCAACAAATAGAAAAAGTCATGGCAATCATAAGTCAATACATTGAAGTTATAACCATCAACATTAATGGTCTGAATTCACCAATCAAAAGACATAGACTGGCAGAATGGATCAAGAAGAAAAATCCAACAATATGCCCCACACAAGAAACACACTTCATTCAAAAGGAAACTCATAGACTGAAAATTAAAGGGTGGAAAACAATACTCCATGTGACGGGAACCCGAAAAAAAGCAGGAGTAGCTATCCTCTTTGCAGATCAAGTAGATTTCAAACCAACACTGATTAAGAGAGAGAAAGAAGGACACTACATCCTTGTAAAGGAAACAATCCAATTGGAAGAGATGACAATCATAAAGGTATATGCACCAAACACTAGTGCACCCAGCTATATAAAACAAATACTAATGGACATGAAAAGTCATATATGCACTAATACAATTGTAGTGGGGGACCTCAACACCCCACTGTCGCAAATAGATAGATCAACTAGACAAAAAATAAGTAATGAAATACTAGAACTCAATTGAACTCTTGAACAAATGAACTTAACAGATGTTTACAGAGTGTTTCACCCCACAAAATCAGAATACACATTCTTCTCAGCTGCACATGGGTCATTCTCCAAAATAGACCACATACTCACACATAGAACATGTTTAAGTAAGTGCAAAGGAATTGAAGTTATCCCCTGTATATTGTCAGAGCATAGTGCGATGAAATTGGAGATCCATAGCAAAAGAAACTGGAAAAACTTCATAAACATGTGGAAATTGAACAACACACTTCTGAATAACCAATGGGTCACAGAGGAAATTAAAGAAGAAATCAGACAGTTCCTTCAATTAAATGACAATGACAATACAACATATCGGAATCTATGAGACACAATGAAAGCAGTCTTACGAGGGAAATTCATAGCAGTGAATACGCACATTAGGAAAACAGAAGAAGCCCAATTAAACAACCTGATGCTGAACCTCAAGCTTCTAGAAAAAGAAGAGCAGGACAACCCCAAAGCTCATACATGGGAGGAAATTCTAAAGATCAGAGGAGAAATCAATGCAATGGAGACTAAGAGAACGATACAAAAAAATCAATGAAGCCAAGAGTTGACTCTTCAAAAGAATCAACAAAATTGACAAACCCTTAGCCGACCTTCTCAGAAAAAGGAAAGAAAAGGCCCAAATCCATGCAATTAGGAATGAAAAGGGTGAAATGACAACAGACCCAGCAGAAATCCAGAGGATCATCAATACCTACTTCTAGAACCTATACACCAATAAGATGGAAAACACAGACGAAATGGACAGATTCCTAGATACATATGAATTACCAAAGTTAAACAAAGAAGACCTAAAAATTCTAAACAATCCAATATCCACCAATGAAATTGAAAATGTAGTTAAAAACTTATCAACTAAGGAAAGCCCAGGCCCTGATGCCTTCACTGCTGAATTCTACAAGATATTTAGAGAGGAACTACTGCCACTGCTGTTTAAACTCTTCAATGAAGTTGAAAGGGAAGCAATAATTCCAAATTCATTCCTGGAAGCAAGCATCACCTTGATCCCCAAAGCAGAGAAAGACCCAACTGAAAAGGAGAACTATAGGCCAATCTCACTACTGAACATAGATGCAAAAATCCTTAACAAGTTACTGGCAAATAGAATGCAGAAGATCATCAAGAAGATCATACACCCTGATCAAATGGGGTTCATCCCAGGGATGTAGGGGTGGTTCAACATATACAAATCAATCAATGTAATACACTATATCAATAGAGCCAAGGACAAAAACCATATGATTATCTCCATAGATGCAGAAAAAGCATTTGACAAAATCCAACATGCATTTATGATAGAAACCCTACAAAAAATTAGAATAGATGGTCTCTACCTCAAACTGATAGAAGCCATCTATGAAAAACCAACAGCCAATATCATACTAAATGGTCAAAAACTGAAATCCTTCACACTAAAATCAGGAACAAGACAAGGATCTCCACTATCACCACTCTTGTTCAATATAGTTCTGGAAACATTAGCCACAGCAATTAGATAAGAGAAAGAAATAAAAGGAATAAAGATAGGAAATGAAGAAGTCAAATTGTCATTATTTGTAGATGACATGATACTCTACATAGAAGACCCCAAGAACTCCACCAAAAGTCTTCTAGACTTAATAACCAAATTCAGTCAAGTAGCTGGTTACAAGGTCAACACACAAAAATCAATAGCTTTCCTCTACACAAGTGACAGACTCACTGAGAGAGAAATAGGGCAAATACTTCCATTCACAATAGCATCCAAAAAAATGAAATACCTAGGAATCAACCTAATGAAAGAAATCAAAGACCTCTTCTCTCAAAAATATAGCACTCTGAAAAGAGAGATTGAAGATGATATCAGAAAATGGACAGACATCCCCTGCTCCTGGGTAGGAAGGATTAATATAGTGGAAATGGCCATACTTCCAAAACTGCTATATAGATTCAATGCAATTCCAGTTGAGATCCGAGCAGCATACTTCAAAAACCTTGAGAAAACAATCCAAAAATTAATTTGGAACAAGAAGAGACCCAGAATATCAAAAGCAATTCTAGGGAACAGAGACATGGCAGGCAGTATCACAATCCCCAACCTGCAACTATAGTACAAAGCTACTCTGATAAAAACAGCATGGTACTGGCAAAGAAACAGACCTGAGGACCAGTGGAACAGATTAGAAGATGCAGAAACAACTCCAGACACACTCAGCCAACTCATCTTCAATAAAGGAGCCGAACACCCTCACTGGAGGAAAGGTAGCCTCTTTAATAAATGATGCTGGAAAAATTGGGTTTCACCTTGCCAAAGTTTAAAACTAGGCTTATATTTCTCACCATGCACTAAACTAAAGTCCAAATGGATTAAAGATCTAAATATTAAAAAGAAACTCTGAACCAGTTGGAACAGAGGTTAGGTAGAATTCTTAAAGACATTAGTGTAGGAAAAGATTTTATGAACAAAACCTCAGTTGCCTGTGAAGCAGCACAAACCATCAACAAGTGTGATCTCTTCTTATTAAAAAGCTTCTGCACAGCAAGAGAAACCACCAGCAGTGTAAAGAGATAACCCACAACGTGGGAAAAAATCTTCACCTGCTTTTCTTCAGACATAGGTCTGCTATCTTGAATCTGTAAAGAACATAAAAAGATCAGACCTCCCAAATTTAAAGACCCAATCCGAAAATGGGCATCTGAAATGAACAGACATTTCTCAGACAAAGAAGTAGAAATAGCAAATAAATACATGAAAAAATGCTCAACATCACTGGTCATTCAAGAGATGCAAATGAAAACAACACTGAGATTCCACCTCACTCCAGAAAGAATGGCTGCTATCATGAAATCAACCAATAACCAATGCTGGCAGGGCTGTGGGGAAAGAGAAGCCCTGCTCCACTGCTGGTGGGAGTGTAGACTGGTGCAACCACTGTGGAAATCAGTATGGAGATACCTCAAAGAACTAGGACTGGAAGTCCCATTTGACCCTGCTATTCCCCTGCTGGGGATCTTCCCCAAAGAATTAAAAGAATCATACCACAGTGATATATGTGCACCCATGTTCATAGCAGCGCAGTTTGTAATAGCTAAAACTTGGAAACAGCCCAAATGCCCATCAACTGGAGACTGGATAAAGAAAATGTGGTTTTTTTATAAAATGGAGTACTACTCAGCCATAAAAAATGGGAAATTAGAGACATTTATAGCTAAGTGGATGCACATTGAGGCGATACTCTTAAGTGAAATAAATAGGACACACATGTGTAAATACCGAATAGTTTCTCTGGTGTGAGAAACTGAAAGTGTAAATAAGGATTAAACGTATAATAGGTAATGTGAAATAGGAAGAAAAGGGGCAAAGGGGAAGGAAATGGGAGGGCTAGGGGAAAGGATAGAAGGGAATGGGATTAATATGAGAAAATGGAAAAATAGGAACAAAATCTTTGTAAATAGGGAGGAATGGAGTGGCTGAAGGGAGGGCTTGGCAAGGGTGAAAAATAAGAACCAAGAGAGATTATGTAAAGGTGCAAATTTCCAATGATGAATGTCATTATATTATATACCTAAAATGTACCAATGATTAGAATGAATAATCGATAATGCAAAATAGGAAGAAAAGGTCCAAAGGGGTAGGGGTAGTGGGAGGGGCAGGGGAAAAGAAAGAAGGGAAAGGAAAAATGCTGAGAATTGGAAACAATGGAAATAAAGTCTTTGTAAATAGGGAATGGTGGAGGGGGTGAAGGGAGGGCCAAAAATGGGGAAAAAAATAAGAACCAAGATGCATCATGTAAAGGTACAAGTTCCTAATGAGAAATGTAATTGTGTTGTATACCTAAAATGTACCAATAAAAGAATTTAAGAAAAAAAATAGAAGTAGAAATAAAATCATAGATTTATTTAAAAAATGAAAATATTAATCAAAGGGTACAAATTTCAGTTAGACTAGAGAAATTTTTTTTCTGATTTAAAAATTCTGATGGTGACCATAGATAATGAGAAAGTATTGTATACATCAAAATTGGCCAAAAGAATAGATTTTTAACTTTCTCATTACAAATAAAGTGATAAGGTGGCAGGTATATTAATTATTTTGGGTTGAATCTTTCTACAATGTATACCTAGATCAAGAAATCACATTTTATACCTTTAATATACAAAATTATTTGTCAGCTAAAAGAAAATAAATAAAACACAAACTGAAAAAAGAATTAGGATTTAACATTGATATATACAGTATAATGCATACAGTATTCATATTTTATTAATGTAAGTTATTATTTTTATAAATTAGAAGTATATGATGTCCTATTAATATATGCTGTATGGTATCAGATTATAAATAATTTTGTTGAAGGAAAAAATTGTGGTTTTACAGACAAAATCAAAATTAATAGATGTCCTTAAATCTTTAAATGGACTCTGGCCTCAAAGCTGTGACTATTTGTGGAAAACTGCTTTTATTGTGGCACGGGGATGAAACCTAAGGGTGCTCTACCCTTAAACTATAGTTCCTCCACCTGAAAAATACCATTTTTAAAGGGCAAAAGTTCTATGCAATCTGAAGAGAAGCTAGAGTAGGAAAAAATGCTACATAAAAAAAACATTTTAGATAGAAAAATTACTTCAGCGCATAAGTCCTGCATACAAACATATGAAGTCTTTGTATTTTAAAAATAATAGATACTATAGTTTATTGAAACTTTTCTAGATCCTAGACACTGTGTCTGTACTTTAGAACATTGCCTTATTAAAGCCTCACAACTACTATGAGCAATTGGTATTTGTAACTACTATTTCACAGACAAGGAAACTAAATCTGACAGTCACTGGGCTCCATCTATGGTCCACAGCCACAGCTGGTTCGTGGTGGAGCTGTCATCCTAACAGATAAAGAGCCTCCCCACAGCAGGACTCCTAATAATTAATACTTGTCAACATGTTGTTATCGCATGACAGTAAGTAAGTAACTAATAACATAAAACTGTAGAGATAAAAGGGGAACCTTTTTGCCATATCGTTTGAGATTATTTTAATTGTCATTTATCTTCTAAAAGATTTGGGTGATCCTTTTTCATCTCTCTCTTTGTCAGAAGCAAACTCAGTGTTACAAAAAAATATGATCACATTTCCCAAAGGCAAGATAGTCAAAGAAAGCCAGTAACGATGATGTGGTACTGGATATTCAATAGTCCTATGCCAGACTTAAATTTCAGGTGGAGTCACTTGTCTGTGGAGAGAAACAGCATTGCTAATAAGGGGTTCCAGACTCTAGTTTCAGAGTGCTGATTCCTGAGTAATGGTTCCAAATGATGACTTAAAATCTGAGATCAGAGCTTCATCTGAATTGTACAGTCATGGCACTGAACCTAAGAACAAGATGATGATCTACACTTGCAGACTTGGCAGCCTTTGCCATGAAGACTTAGGGCAAGCAAATTTCACCTCTTCCTTTCCTCTAAGATTTATGGAGACTATTCTTAGTTTTGAAAGCTTTTTTTTTTTTTTTAACTGGTAATTTGGGAAAGTTTATTTACTGGAAAGAGGGTTCTTTCACTGAACTTTTCTGCAAGACCAAGCAAAATTAGGATTTCTCTTTGGTAGATTACATTTTACATTGGCACAATTAGACACAATGGTAACTAATCTACTTTGTTCAAGGATAAAGAAAATTATTTTACTCACAAATCCAGCTGAACCTTCATTTTATTTCTAAAAGTTTTAAGGAAGGTCTAGTCTACCAGTTATAAAAATGAAAACCAGTTAGAATTCTAATATAAACATTATTTACATTAGTTTATAAAATAGATTTGAATTTAGGAAAAGAATATTGAACCACCAGCTAATTTTTATTTCCCTTCACTAAGCATAATGAATTCCTTGATTTTTCAAGGCTGACCCTGTTTCCTTGGTTAACAATGTCAATGTAAGTCTTCCTTATAGGAAAAAAGTTTAAGGAATCATTTGATATGTTTCCAACTAGGTAAGTTACTGACGGAAAAAAATTAATCTTTATACACATCGATATCTTTAAAAAGTAATATTCGAACCTTTCTGAAGATTCTTGTTGCCACAATTTTATACTATGGTACATTAATTTGTTCTCTGTGGGTAGTATTTTTGTTCCTTAAAAAACTGTATTTATCAAAACTAATGGGGTTGGGGAAAGCTTACCTGTAATTGTCTCAGGCCTTTACTGGACTAGCAGATAATTTGATCTAATATAATGGGAACTGGTAAACTTACATAATACTCAAAATCTAATATCCTCAAAGCAACTAAATGACATCAGGAGTCTTTTTCTGGGCTGGAGATGTAGCTCACTGTCATAGGGCAAGTGATGGCAAACCTTTTAGAGCTTTCAATGGTAACAAACAGCCAGCTGAGGTATGCATGCCATAGGTTTGCCCCCGCTTGTATAGGCTTTGCCTAGCATGAGAGAGAGTATGGGTTTGATCCCCAGCATTGTCAAAAACCAAGCTATGAAAGCTTTTTTTTAACATATGGTAGAATGATGCTTAGCTCTAGTGACATTTTAATTTCAGAATTAATTCAGAAAATCACGTCAACATGTCTAACATTTTCCATAATACAGCATAAGTAAAGCATAATTTTTAAAAAAGTGGAATAAATCTCCTCTCGAGTTTTTTTTTAATCAATTCTAAACAAGTAGAACCTGAACATAGAGTTGGCAAAATATTGTAGCTTGGGTCAGGGATTTAGCTCAGTGGTTCCACCGCCTGCCTCGCAAGTGCAAGGTCCCAAGTTCAATCCCCGGTACCAAACAAACAAACAAACAAAATATTGTAGCTAGATTCTAGAAATTTCTATTTTTTTCTAGCTGGCTTTTGACCGGTTGTTAAAAGCTTCATAGAGAATAAGGAAATAGTCGTGCAGAGACAATTCTTAAAAGAAAAGAACTTGAAATTAACATAACATCCCAGTTATTTAATAATTAAATTTGCTCTTATATCTGTAGGGAAAAAATTGGAGAGATGTCTTCTTTGAATATATATAATACATAATTATATAATAATATATAATTAATTATTAATATATTATTATATAATTAATATTTATATATTATATGTAAAGGTTAATAAACTGGTATAAAGATGAATTTTAGGATATCTTTCCTTTTAAGACATCATGATATAAATGACTTATAGGAAGGAAATCATTGAGATGAGTCAGAATCTTCTTTTTCCTATTTTGTGATAAATTAATTAGGAATCTAGTTTCTCACAAAGGAGATTTCAATCTATAAGTCAGTTAAAGTGAATTTGGAGCTAGATTTTCATCCCATTGCTGATTCCTAGTGTCTTGGCCTTAGAACTTTTCCCTTCTTTTGAATGTCTGCCTCAATTGCAACCCAGTGTATCACTGTTACTCCTGACCAGTGCAGATACCTACGGCTCTCAGATATTACCCAGATCAAATCCTCTCAGCCGAGATCATGTCCACTCCAGTGACCTCCAGCCAGCCTGGTCCTGGGATTTATGTATGAACAGGATATTAAAACATTTCCAGTGCTTGTTTGAAGGTGATACGCACTGCTCAGTTGTTTCAGAAACTTTTTAGAACAACTATCCTCTTTAAAGTGTCTGCAGACAGGTGTCAATAATGAACCATCCAAGAATGTCAGATGCCATCAAAGCATTATTTGCAAAGTCAAAACACTTTAATGATGTTATTCATGGAACACAATCTCAAAGCCTGTAGGTTACCTGATCGAGCTCTCTATCTAATTCAAAAGCTCCTTCACCAGTGTTCATTGAAGGAGGAAACAAGGGGGAAGAATATAGTATTTATGAAATCTAAAGGCCTGGGCTTGAATTCTAGCTCTAGCTCCTTCTACTTCTGTATCTCAGAAAGAAATTCCTCAACATGTTAATACCTGGGTATGAAGTAGAAGTTTAATCAATAATTGAATGAATAAACATCTTGGTAATTATCAGTCAGTCTCTTAGGGTTGTACTTGCAGTTTTAGAAACCATTCTCTTCCTCTCAACTGTATTTTCATGTGTTCTGTATTCTCAGTCTGGGATTGCCTTTGACCCCATTTCCACCATTATACGTGGTTAACTAGTAGTTGACCAGAGAAATCTCTCCTGATAAGAGCTTCCTACCCCAGGCACCTGCAGCCTGTGTAAGATGCACCTATGTCCAAATCAATCATGTAGTAAAATCTTATGTCTTCACCTACATCCCAGCCTACAACATTGTGAGTTCCTTGAGGACAGAAACTGTGTTTTACTCCTTTATTTATGTACTTTCCTCAGGTGCAAAGTATCAAGTTAATTAACCTCACAGTTTAGAGAAAATTATCATTATTCCCACTAGAGTCCTCTTTATTATCTGACTTTTTCATTGTATTTCTTTTTTATCTCAATAGCTATCTCTTATGTGCTTCCGCTGTATACTGCGACCATTTGTGTCTTTGTTTAAATGTAGTTTTACAAATGAACTATGTGGTTTGTATACCTTTCTTATTTAATGTCAACAAACTGATTTATTTTTGTCAACAGCATTTGGTTCATGACTGGCATATGTTTAATTTTCAGTAAGTTAAATAGGATTAATGTGAATAGAGAAGTTAAAATGTACTAAACCAAAAGAGTTCCTTTTGCATGCTTCTCCTACCTCATTATTAGGCAACCCTACTCACTTTAATCTCAATAATACAATTAGACATAAAATAGTACAGAGATGTTAGCCCATCATGAAGAAGTCGCCTGCCCAAGTGTCCATTTAACCACAAATAAAAGTAATTATAACTGAATTCAGTGAGGCCTTCCCAACAAATTCCACATTCCTCAGCTTCTATTAACCCTCTGCCATCTCAAATTCCCAAGAGGCCCTGTATTGGCAAGTAAGTCATCCAGGAACAACTAATGACTCAATTTCAGAGCACTCCTCCCCAACAACTGCAAGATATTCTGAATTTCTCAGAAGTATTCTCAACTACAGAGCCAAGGTTTCCCCAAAACACCAACCTCGTTAGCTCTAGTTCAAATCCCTTGCCCTGATTTGCACTGAGGGCCACCACCTACCATAGGAATTTGACATTTTTCCCTGACCCTCTGCTACTACTGGGCAAAAATCATCCCTACATTAAGTTGGTTGTCCCTTGGAGCCTGCACAATTCCCATCATTTCCTGACTCTCCTAGAATCAGAAACCCAAGTCATAGCACTGCCTGAGTATCCCTCTCTTTTCAACTTTAAAAGGGGTCACTGCTTCTCAAGTCTCAGGCAAGTTAATTAAATTTGATTTCACATTTAGAACAGTTCCACTGGAAAACTTTTGTGGTTATTGCTACTGACTGGAATAAATGAAGAGCTGTAGTGTTATTAGTGGATCATTCTAAATTGAACCCCACTTATTTACCTACACTGGTTAAAATAGTTAACACCTTACCATGTCAGTTAAAACAAGGAGCAGAATGAAGAGTAGCCTGTTATTAAGATTTCTTAAACAAAGGGGTCATAAGCCCAATAATTTCTTCTTTTAATGATTGAAGTTATGCTGTCTTTAAAGTTGGAAAAAAAAAAGTTCTTCATTGATTATTGTAGCCAAAATGCAGAAGATCTTCCCATCAAAGAGCCTATACTCAATATTATCGAGGTGACTGAGGACAAAGATCTGCCCAACTTATATCGGGCTGTCATTGACCTAGCCAATATGCTTCATTCTATTCCCATTCATGGGGCTTCCCAGTTTAACACTGTCTTCTTCAAAGTACAAAATATATGTCTAACTCATTCATCTATTGATATTTAAAAACTGTTGTCATGGTCCATAACCTCTGTCATCAAGACCTAAACAACATATTCCTTTGAATTCTACTTACTGATGGATTATGTAAATGATATTTTCTTAAAATCTGAATCACTAGAGGCCATCCAGGCAGACAGAGATGCCACAGTGACCTAACTCCTAACCAGAGATTGTACTATTGACTCACCAAAAATCCAAAGGCTGGAAACTTCTATTAATTTCCAGGGCAATAGCTAAAGGTCTTGCATATTTGTCCAGCCAGTGGCAAAAAGACTGTCCTTACAGAGTAAAGCACTACGGGGACTTCCACTTGGCAACAGCTGCTGAGTCTTACCATAAAATCTAGGGCACCCATGATTTTCTTTATATGAAAGCCAACCTATCCAAAGCTTTCTATAGTGATCAAACTGACCCACTTATAATAAGTTTCCCAACAGATTCAGTCAGATGCACCCTCTTTTAGGGGACACATTTGAACCTAAATTTCCACCACTTAGAAATCTTCCATACTATACTATTTAGGTGACAAGGAATGGATGATTAATCTGACTTCTCTCTCTAACTCCCCCTAGTGAAATTGAAATCATTGCTCCAAGGCTAGCTCCATATAAAGTGCAGACTATCAAGAAGGGAGATAAACAATTCCACTTGATAAATGAAAATCACATTTAAAAAGAACAATGAAAACAATACACTATCCTAGTATGATAAAAAATCAAATAATACTTCGTTATAATACATACCAGAAGGAGAGTAAAATAACCAAAAAACTATAAGATACAACTGCACACCATTTAGTTGGATTTTAGTCATTATTATTGGTCAGGCTGCTTTCATTATTTTACAGCCCAGACTCTAACTCTCCAAATAAGTCCTTGTTTTTATCAAGTATGGATAATGATAGGATGCCACTGAGAGGCCAGGGATTTAGCTCAGTGGTGCCACTGCCTGCCTCGCAAGTGCAAGGTCCCGAGTACGATTCTCAGTACCAAATAAATAAATAAAATAAATGCCACTGAGTTTTGCTAATACAAACTCCACTGACCAAAACCTGACTTGGCCATCACCAATCAAGAACCAAGACAAAGGACCTGTAATGATTGGTTAAATTATAGGGTCTGCCTACAGACTAATATTGGAGTTCTAATGTCAGTTACAGATATTTTAATTGGTAAGCAACCTAGCATCCTATTAACCATATGCACTTGAATCAGACTATATGATTAAAAACCTATGCACAACAGAACCTCTCTCATCACCCATCCAGGAAGAATTTTGTACTGTTGACAGCTTTCAGATCCAGCTACCCTTGATTAAGATTTCAGTCCTGCCAATCAGATTCTGTACTTCGTTTCAACTAGAGCAATATCGTGGATCTCAGCATCATCTTGTTACCTGGGTACCCACTGTTCTTGACTTAAAAGACATTTCCAAATCAACCTCCCAGGACCCAACATGACATTCAAATTCTACAAATGGCTCGATCCTATTACAACACCATAGATCAACAGAAATATGAATCACACATGGGTTCACACGGGTTCTTTGTGGGAAGAATAGCCCAGTACCACACCCCCTCACCTCATCATTAACAATCTCTTTTTCCCTTCCTCCCAACCAAATACCAAGAGTGCCAACCACACCAGAACTTGGAAAGCCTCACCACCACAGGAACGACAAACTCTTGGTTTTCCAATAACTAATGAAATTGCTGAGTCCTATTTTAAAAGGAGGGATCTACCAAACTGGATTCACTTACCAGACTCATTCGCTCACCCCTCCTATTGTAAAACTCTTAAGTTCTGTCCCTTATGACTGTAATTCAACTGTATATCACATTAAGTTTAAGCCCCAAGGGGACAAACTCCAATATCCCATAATCCTTCCAAGACTCAGGTTCCTGCTAATATTACTCACTTCTCCAGCCCAAAGGGTAACCGCACCAAAGTCTCCACACTGTGTGCTCTCACACTGTGTGTGGGAATTGTGTTGACCACCCAACGCACAAATCATTCAGTCCCTCCCTTGTCTTCCTCTTCCCCCTCCTCATTTCCTGACTTCCTTCTCAATCTCTCCTATCTTAACCAAGTCTACCCACTCCTGGACTGTAAGAGACTGCACAGAAAGTAAAATGCATTGCCCTAGGCTCTTGGTTCACTACACAAATATCATATATGTATATTTTTTTAGTTGTGGTTGCCTCTTGTGCATTATCTACAACTGTTGAAATTACCATCTGTCTACTTGCAGGTATTACACATGACACATCTGTCCAGATGACTGCCCTACAGATGGAAAATAGAAATTAGGCCCTCACCTGAATGGCCATCTCCCTTTTTTTGAAGCACCCCCTAATGGCAGTGGAATGGCTCTCATGATTTCTTGATACATACCACAAGTGAGCTTCCTAGTGGACAACTCAGTACCATTACCATACACCCAACAAAAATCACTATTTTCACCCACTCCCTTTGTTTAGTCATTTCCATTACTTAAAATCAGTTGCAATTTTCCAACCTGAGGACACCATAGGACTCTGTTGTGGCTCAACATACAAGGGCACACATCCTCTCTACTTTGTCTTTCCATTACCTTCAAGCCAGAAGTCACATGAATTCATTCTGATCTTTCTTGGCCTTCCCATTTGTATAAATGTTAATCATTCTTCTTGAACTCAGTCAAGCATCACTGATATGTCACATTCTTACCTACAATTTTGGGACCTACCACTATGCTGGGAATTGCTGAAACAAACACCAGGACTATTGCTCTAGTCCAATAGTAAAAAAAATTGATACTAGCCTATGGGTGCATAAAATACAACAAATATTAGGTCTGCTAAATCAAAGCTGGGGCACTCTGGCAAAAATGGTTTTTCATTAATTATATATTAGTCAAAGTGGTGTTGGGTTAATGCCACCGATCAAGTGGCCATTCTAACAAAAATCTTGGACACAAAATTGTCATAAAATCATAACTCACACCTTTAACATGCTCTATAATTCAAATACAATGCTAATGAGCCCCTCTCCCCTTGATACTTGCTACTGAGCCATGACCAATTAATTCTTCTAGCTAACTCAAAACACATGGGGAGCCTGGTTATAAATCAACCTTCAGGAATTCTTCATATTTCTACTTGGCTTTTTCGTTTTTACTATCATAATAAAATATATACTCATTTATTCAACCCTTAGAAAAAGTGTGATCTTCCCTTGTCAGATACTATCCCATATTCTCTATTGATCTCTACTACTCACGCCATTCAAATATCCTATTTAGGTTCAACTATTTAGTTGAACTCAAAGCTCATGTCATAGTAAGGACTCAATAATTATATATAACATATAATAACTATATACATATCATTTTATATGTGAGGATTTTTCCTTTTTCTTTTCATTTATTATGCTGTCTTGGTCCTCTTTGAGTCTCTGGCAAGAGGCTGGGCAGTTCCCTTTCTTGAGTAGCTGATTAAGTCCACACCCCAAACACTTCTCTTATCAGGTTCTCACACTTTGGGTTCACTGTGTACCTTTATTAATCACTTTGGGGCCAGGCAACAGAAAACTAGGAGCAGTCCCTCTCCCTTGGAGACCACCAAAATTATTCAAATCAGCCAGTTCATGGGGCACCTGGGAACTTAGGTAACCGCACCCTGCTTGCCACATATAAGCTGCTTCCCAGAGCTGCACTCCAGCTGCTGATACCCTGTCCTCAGGTGCAGCCCCCCAAGTGGCCCTGGCCTAAGGTCTTGCCCCTTTGGAACTGTAAGTAACAGGGTCCTGCTTTCACCTAGCCAATTGGTCATGTATGGTGTCTAGCTACCAAGAGAATCTTGAGATCTTATAAAATTAGCTCTATCAATGTCTCAATGCTGCAAAGTATAAGAACTAGTCTTTCTAAAGCTTTTATGTTTAATGAATGTCTTTATAAATTGAAATTTTAGTAGGAAAGTGTGAATTATTATTTATACCTATTCTTTGATTGATGTTCAGTTCAATGTTAACTCCCCTAAACAATGTAATTAATAGACTTACATTCCTTTAAATACAAAACAGTGTCAGTTACAAACTTAGCCTACCTGAATCTCTCAAACATCTCAAATGCTTGACATGTTAGTCTTTAATATACTTAATACATTTTTTTAAAGGGGGAAAACTTTTCGTAAAAGGAATAGATGAAATATGTACAATAGTAAATTACATTCTCAAAAACATTCTAGCACAATGTAGAGAATTTAGCATGGTGGCTTGTGCCTGTAGTGCCAGCTACTCAGTACACTAAGGTGGGAAGATCACAAATTGAGCAGTTCAAGACCAGCCAGATGAACATAGCAAGATCCTGTCTCAAAACAAAACACATTATGTAGAGATTTAAGAAAATTCTCTCATGAATAAACTTAAAAATCATTAGGTTCATATACCTAATTTTCTAACATGGTAGGTCTTATTACATATTTCAAGTACCTTAAAACACAATCACAGACTATTCTAAATTATGAAATGAATTACTAAACTTTAAATGTGTTACAACTAGGATTTGATTAAGTTTAACAATACTATGGTTATTTGTCTCTTCTCACAGAATTACAAGGTAACTTGTAACTCAAATAAAGGGAAAGAGGTATGATGTCATTGGGCTGAGATTGCTGTATCAAGAATCAGGGGCCAAGCTGAAGTGTCATTTTAAAAATTTGAGGAAAGATCAGGGAATTGTTGAAGTACTACATAGGCTGAGGTGATCTGTTAGAGCCAAAGGCCAGCATGCTGGGCATTTCACTCAGGTAATAGAGCTTTTCAAGCTCATACCATTCTGTGTAACCTGATACATCATGTAGGCTTTTATCTGATTTTAAAAATTGCCTCTTACTTTTAATTGTCTGATTTGACAATATTCTTTGCTAATCTTCTTTATCACTTGACTGAGTTGAATATTTTTATTATTGGAATTTGTGTTGTTTTTATAAATTTCATATCTATATAATGTCCATAATCTTATCACTTTATTGACTATTCCCTAAATGATTAACACTATCTACTGGATGCTTTTTTAGGACATTTCTAAATTGTCTTCAAGTTTTGATCTATAGCTAACTCATATCATTCTGTTTTTGAAATTTGGCTAATGTGCCAGGACACAGTGGTTCTGCTCATGTCTCCATCCCATCTCAGAGCCACTGCCTTTGGTTCATGTGGCTTACATGAACATTGTCACAGTGCTCTGGGTTTTATTCTCTCAAAGACATATAAGCTTATTTAGAGCATGTAGGTCCTTCTTTGGGTTGCTTTTACCTATTTTATTCTTTGCTTCTATCATGCCAACCTTTGTGCGTTTGTATGTACACACGTGTGTGTGCATATGTGTGTGTGTGGTACTGGGGATTGAACCCAGCGTTTTGCACTGAAGT
The DNA here is from genome assembly GCF_053883595.1 of Heterocephalus glaber. Classification (NCBI taxonomy): domain Eukaryota; kingdom Metazoa; phylum Chordata; class Mammalia; order Rodentia; family Bathyergidae; genus Heterocephalus; species Heterocephalus glaber. The sequence continues at coordinate 28,944,133 of NW_028258344.1, read as the reverse complement.
ACATACTCAGTCCTTTTTTTAAAAACTTTAATATTTTTTCTTAGATTTTTTATGGGTACATTTTAGGTATGCAACACAATTATATCTCTCATTGGGAACTTGTACCTTTACATGATGCATGTTGGTACTTATTTTTTCCCCATTCCTAGCCCTCCCTTCACCCCCTCCACCATTCCCTATTTACAAAGACTTTATTTCCATTTTTTCCATTTCTCAGCATTTTTCCTTTCCCTTCTTTCCTTTCCCCTGCCCCTCCCAATACCCCTACCCCTTTGGACCTTTTCTTCCTATTTTCCATTATCAATTATTCATTCTAATCATCGGTACATTTTAGGTATACAATATAATGACATTCATCATTGGAAATTTGCACCTTTACATAGTCTCTCTTGGTTCTTATTTTTCACCCTTGCCAAGCCCTCCCTTCAGCCACTCCATTCCTCCCTATTTACAAAGATTTTGTTCCCATTTTTCCATTTTCTCATATTAATTTCATTCCCTTCTTTCCTTTCCCCTACCTCTCCCACTTCCTTCCCCTTTGCCCCTTTTCTTTCTATTTCACATTACCTATTATACATTTTAGTCCTTATTTACACTTTCAGTTTCTCACACCAGAGACACTATTTAGTATTTATATATGTGTGTCCTATTTATTTCACTTAAGAGTATCACCTCAGTGTGCATCCATTTAGCTATAAATGTCTCTAATTTCTCATTTTTTATGGCTGAAGAGTACTCAATTTTATAAAAAAAAAACAAAAAACCAACAACACATTTTCTTGATCCAGTCTCCAGTTGAGGGGCCTTTGGGCTGTTTCCAAGTTTTAGCTATCACAAACTGTGCTGCTATGAACATGGGAGCACATATATCACTGTGGTATGATTCTTTTAATTCTTTGGGGAAGATCCCCAGCAGGGGAATAGTGGGGTCAAATGAGACTTCCAGTCCTAGTTCTTTGAGGTATCTCCATACTGATTTCCACAGTGGTTGCACCAGTCTACACTCCCACCAGCAGTGGAGCAGGGTTCCTCTTTTCCCACAGCCCCGCCAGCATTTGTTATTGGTTGATTTCATGATAGCAGCCATTCTTTCTGGAGTGAGGTGGAATCCCAGTGTTGTTTTCATTTGCATCTCTTGAATGACCAGGATGTTGAACATTTTTTCATGTATTTCTTTGCTATTTCTACTTCTTTGTCTGAGAAATGTCTGTTCATTTCAGATGCCCATTTTCGGATTGGGTCTTTAAATTTGGGAGGTCTGATCTTTTTAAGTTCTTTATAGATTTGAGATAGTAGACCTTTGTCTGAGGAAAAGGAGATGAAGATTTTTTCCCACATTGTGGGTTCTCTTCACATTGCTGGTGGTTTCTCTTGCTGTGCAGAAGCTTTTTAATAAGAAGAGGTCTCACTTGTTGATTGTTTGTGCTAGTTCACGGGCAACTGAAGTTTTGTTCATAAAATCTCTTCCTACACTGATGTCTTCAAGGGTTCTACCTAGCCTCTGTTCCAACTGGTTCAGAGTTTCTATTTTAATATTTAGATCTTTAATCCATTTCGATTTTAGTTTAGTGCATGGTGAGAGATATAGGTCTAGTTTTAATCTTTGGCAAGGTGAAACCCAATTTTTCCAGCACCATTATCATTTATAGCTAAATGGATGCATATTGAGGCCATACTCTTAAGTGAAATAAATAGGACACACATGTGTAAATACCAAATAGCATCTTTAGTGCGAGAAACTGAAAATGTAACTAAGGATGAAAATGATTAAAATGAATAATTGATAATTTGAAATAGGAAAAGGTCCAAAGGTGGAGGGGTAGTGGGAGGGGAAGGGGAAAGGGAGGAAAGGAAAGGAAAAATTATGAGAAAGAAAACAAATGGAAACAAAGTCTTTGTAAATAGGGAACGTTGGTGGGGGGGAAGGGAGCATAGGTAATGGGGAAAACAATAAGAACTAAGATACATCATGTTCAGGTACAAACACCCAATGATAAATGTAAATGTATTATATACCTAAAATGTACCAATTAATATATAAATTAAAAAAATAAAAATAAAGAGGCTATCTTTCCTCCAGTGAGGGTGTTTGTCTCCTTTATCGAAGATGAGATGGCTGAGTGTGTCTGGCATTGTTTCTGCATCTTCTAATCTGTTCCACTGGTCCTCAGGTCTGTTTTTTGCCAGTATCATGCTGTTTTTATCACAGTAGCTTTGTACTATAGTTGCAGGTTGGGGATTGTGATACTGCCTGCCATGTCTCTGTTCCCTAGAATTGCTTTTGCTATTCTGGGTCCCTCCTTGTTCCAAATGAATTTTTCGATTGTTTTCTCAAGGTTTTTGAAGTATGCTGCTGGAATCTCAATTGGAATTGCATTGAATCTATATAGCAGTTTTGGAAGTATGGCCATTTCCACTATATTAATCCTTCCTACCCAGGGGCAGGGGATGTGTCTGTCCATTTTCTGATATCATCTTCAATCTCTCTTTTCAGAGTGCTATATTTTTGAGAGAAGAGGTCTTTGATTTCTTTCATTAGGTTGATTCCTAGGTATTTCATTTTTTTGGATGCTATTGTGAATGGAAGTATTTGCCCTATTTCTCTCTCAGTGAGTCTGTCACTTGTGTAGAGGAAAGCTATTGATTTTTGTGTGTTGACCTTGTAACCAGCTACTTGACTGAATTTGGTTATTAAGTCTAGAAGACTTTTGGTGGAGTTCTTGGGGTCTTCTATGTAGAGTATCATGTCATCTACAAATAATGACAATTTGACTTCTTCATTTCCTATCTTTATTCCTTTTATTTCTTTCTCTTATCTAATTGCTGTGGCTAATGTTTCCAGAACTATATTGAACAAGAGTGGTGATAGTGGAGATCCTTGTCTTGTTCCTGATTTTAGTGTGAAGGATTTCAGTTTTTGACCATTTAGTATGATATTGGCTGTTGGTTTTTCATAGATGGCTTCTATCAGTTTGAGGTAGAGACCATCTATTCTAATTTTTTGTAGGGTTTCTATCATAAATGCATGTTGGATTTTGTCAAATGCTTTTTCTGCATCTATGGAGATAATCATATGGTTTTTGTCCTTGGCTCTATTGATATAGTGTATTACATTGATTGATTTGTATATGTTGAACCACCCCTACATCCCTGGGATGAACCCCATTTGATCAGGGTGTATGATCTTCTTGATGATCTTCTGCATTCTATTTGCCAGTAACTTGTTAAGGATTTTTGCATCTATGTTCAGTAGTGAGATTGGCCTATAGTTCTCCTTTTCAGTTGGGTCTTTCTCTGCTTTGGGGATCAAGGTGATGCTTGCTTCCAGGAATGAATTTGGAATTATTGCTTCCCTTTCAACTTCATTGAAGAGTTTAAACAGCAGTGGCAGTAGTTCCTCTCTAAATATCTTGTAGAATTCAGCAGTGAAGGCATCAGGGCCTGGGCTTTCCTTAGTTGATAAGTTTTTAACTACATTTTCAATTTCATTGGTGGATATTGGATTGTTTAGAATTTTTAGGTCTTCTTTGTTTAACTTTGGTAATTCATATGTATCTAGGAATCTGTCCATTTCGTCTGTGTTTTCCATCTTATTGGTGTATAGGTTCTAGAAGTAGGTATTGATGATCCTCTGGATTTCTGCTGGGTCTGTTGTCATTTCACCCTTTTCATTCCTAATTGCATGGATTTGGGCCTTTTCTTTCCTTTTTCTGAGAAGGTCGGCTAAGGGTTTGTCAGTTTTGTTGATTCTTTTGAAGAACCAACTCTTGGCTTCATTGATTTTTTTGTATCGTTCTTAGTCTCCATTGCATTGATTTCTCCTCTGATCTTTAGAATTTCCTCCCATGTATGAGCTTTGGGGTTGTCCTGCTCTTCTTTTTCTAGAAGCTTGAGGTTCAGCATCAGGTTGTTTAATTGGGCTCCTTCTGTTTTCCTAATGTGCGTATTCACTGCTATGAATTTCCCTCGTAAGACAGCTTTCATTGTGTCCCATAGATTCCGATATGTTGTATTGTCATTGTCATTTAATTGAAGGAACTGTCTGATTTCTTCTTTAATTTCCTCTGTGACCCATTGGTTATTCAGAAGTGTGTTGTTCAATTTCCACATGTTTATGAAGTTTTTCCAGTTTCTTTTGCTATGGATCTCCAATTTCATCGCACTATGCTCTGACAATATACAGGGGATAACTTCAATTCCTTTGCACTTACTTAAACATGTTCTATGTGTGAGTATGTGGTCTATTTTGGAGAATGACCCATGTGCAGCTGAGAAGAATGTGTATTCTGATTTTGTGGGGTGAAACACTCTGTAAACATCTGTTAAGTTCATTTGTTCAAGAGTTCAATTGAGTTCTAGTATTTCATTACTTATTTTTTGTCTAGTTGATCTATCTATTTGCGACAGTGGGGTGTTGAGGTCCCCCACTACAATTGTATTAGTGCATATATGACTTTTCATGTCCATTAGTATTTGTTTTATATAGCTGGGTGCACTAGTGTTTGGTGCATATACCTTTATGATTGTCATCTCTTCCAATTGGATTGTTTCCTTTACAAGGATGTAGTGTCCTTCTTTCTCTCTCTTAATCAGTGTTGGTTTGAAATCTACTTGATCTGCAAAGAGGATAGCTACTCCTGCTTTTTTTCGGGTTCCCATCACATGGAGTATTGTTTCTCACCCTTTAACTTTCAGTCTATGAGTTTCCTTTTGAATGAAGTGTGTTTCTTGTATTTAGCATATTGCTGGATTTTTCTTCTTGATCCATTCTGCCAGTCTATGTCTTTTGATTGGTGAATTGAGACCATTAATGTTGATGGTTATAATTGAAATGTATTGACTTGTCATTGCCATGACTCTTTCTTTTTGTTGAGTTCTCCCCCTTTACATTTAATTTCTTGTCATGCCAGATGGGTTCATTCTGCTTTGCTTCCTGGGGTTGTAACCCTCAATGTCTGTTCCTAGGATATTGTGTAAAATTCTTTGGAGTGCTGGTTTGGTATTCATGAAGTTCCTAAGGTGCTTTTTGTCATGAAAGTATCTTATTTCTCTATCATTCTTGAAAGATAGTTTTGCAGGGTACATCAATCTGGGTTGGAGGCTGTTTTCTTTTAGGGCTTGGAATACATCAGTCCAAGCTCTTCTTGCCTTGATGGTTTGTGTTGAGAAGTCTGTTGTGATTCTGATGGGCTTTCCTTTGTATGTGATTTGTTTCTTTTCTCTAACTGCTTGTAGAACTCTGTTCTTCTGTTGAGTTTCTGGAATCTTAACAATTATATGCCTATGTATAGATTATTTTTAATGAAGGCTATTTGGAGTCCTATATGCCTCCATTATGTGCATGTCAAGTTCTTTTCCCCTGCTTGGGAAGTTTTCTGCCATCACTTCTGTGAAGAGTTTTTTATGTCATCTGCTCTCTCTCCTGTTTCTTCATTGACTCCAATCAGTCTTATGTTATTCTTCTTTTCATCATCTAGCAGCTCCTGGATTGATTTCTCATGTTTCCTTATAATTTTGAAGCCATTTTTCTTTTCCTGGTCATTAATTGCAATCTTATCTTATATATCAGAAATTCTGTCCTCACATTGGCTCATTCTGCTGTGTAGACTTTTATTGGAGTTTTTCATCTCCTGGAAATCTCTTTGCATCTATTTTATGGATTCCATTTGTTTCTTATGTTGGTATTCCATCATGTTCCTCAGCTCCTCTCTAGATTTATTAATCATGTCTTGCACTAGGAGCACAATTTCTCCTGTTATCTGAGAAATTATTTCTGATTTCATTTTTTCCAGATCCCCTTTTGTTGCCAGTTCAGTGGGTCCAGGTCTTTGGGTATCAGAGTGTTCCATCTCATTTCCCTTTGGGGTTGCTGTAGGTGATCTGGAAGTCTGGTTTTGAGAATTATTTAGGTGTCTTCTCATTTTGACTGTGGGGGCAGGGGAGGTGCTGTTGGCGCCTGTGTGGCTCACCTCCTCCGAGCTGGGAGAGGTGGGACAGGGGCTGGGAGCAGTGGTAGGGATTGTGGACCAGAAACCCCTTCCTCTGGGCCGGGAGTGGTGAGACAGATGGTGTCCAGGAAGCCCCTACCTCTGGGCCAGGAGTGGTGGGCTGGATGGTGGCCCAGAAGGCCCTTCCTCTGGACCAGGAGTAGTGGGATGGTTGCTCAGAAGCCACTACCTCTGGACCGGGAGCAGTGGGACAGACGGCGGCCAAAAAAATTTATTTTTATTTTTAGAGAGGATCTCACTAAGTTCGTAAGTTCCTCAGGCTGCACTCAAACTTGAAATATTCCTGCTTCAGCCTCCCAGAGTCATCCACCATTTGTTCTAACTTTCCCTTTGTTCAAAACATTATTTTGAAAAGAAAAAAAAAGGGAAAAGCAAATCATTTAAAATCTTTTATGACCCTATTGGTCAATGCAGGGCAGGGAGTACAAATGGAACTAGATGTGTTCATAGGAAAGAGATGACACTATTAATTTTCTGAAAGTAGCAATGAAAGTCTTGCAATAAAACTGTCTTCATCCAGTAGAGGTTGATATGGGACAGGTGACACCCTCACTCCAGAACTGCCCTTGGCACAGACTATTTTATGTGTCTTTTCTTGGTGTGTCCTCACAATCTACTTAGGTTTCTTGCATTACTCTTACCTTCATGTTTTATATGTATCTAAGGTGGAAGAGTACAGTGGCGAGAAGCAAAATATATGAGGCAAGCAGACTTAGAGCCAGTATTATTGGGAAAATAACAGTGCTTAAGCTCCAGGACTATCCACTTGTTTAGTCCACTTCCAAGACCTTGAAGGGCCCTAGAAATGTGTTTGTATTGCTGTATGTTTTTTAAAAAATTTTTGCAAAAGATATATATCCACAACTAGTCAAGCCCATTCACATTTTAGTCTCCAACCCACCATTATATTTCCTGTGTCAAGGGGTGCTGGAGAGCCTGCAGTTATTGGTGAGATCTGAGCAGGGGAAGTTGAGCTGAGAATAACTTTAATTTGTTTTAAAGGATGTAATTGTAGTCACTTCTGTACATGTATTTGCAATTTATTGCTAGCCATATTGGCATAACAAATATACAGAACTAAAAGCCATATCAAAATGTACTCATAGCTCCCAGGTCCCAGGCTGTTGCAAAATCAATTATGAAATATACATATGCAGAGCTAATCTACTGAAATGATTTTAATTGACAAATGTGTAAAACTCTAGGTAAAAAATTTGGTTCTCGTATGATGCTTAAGAAGTTCTCTCTTCTCAATATATCTGATAATGTTTTATTTACAATTAAAACCACATCATACCCTAGTTTTTTAAATGAAAATAGTACAAAATTAAAGATTTTATCTTGTGTTTTAAGGCAAAAACTCAGCAGTAGTTTAAATGTCCGAAACGTTTTGCATCCAATATCAATAACATTGAAAAATAAATTTTAATCAACCATGCTAGAGGAGGTATCTTTTTATTCTCTTCATGAAAAACAATATAAAATCTTTGTCATATAAAGAGATAATCAAGGAGTACGAAACTGAATCATAGATAAAAGGTACTACAGAATTACATCTGGCAATTAATATAAAATATTGTTTTTCTGGTTTTATCTGTTCTGTTCCTTTTTGGAGTTTAACTTTTTAAATGTTTCATTTATAGTGATTTTTTTCTTGTCCTAGTTTCTTGTGACACTAATTTTTATTATTAGTTGTATGTTTTATGGTAAAATCAAATTTACCACTTTGAAGATAAGTAGCTCTGTGGCATTATGCACTTTCACATGGTTGTGCAACAGCCACTATTCCTCTTCCAAAGCTAAAATTCTGTGCCCATTAAACAGTAACTACCAACTCTTTCATCTTTCCACCCTGGAAAATGTTGCTGTATTTTTTCTATGAACTTAACTTTTCTAGATACAGTACCTTGTACGAGTGGAATCACACTATATTTGTCTTTCTGTGTCTGGTTTATTTCACTTAACACAGTGTCAATGTCCGTTCATGCTGCAGCATCTATTATTTCCTTTGAAAGTGGAATAATGTCCCATTGTATGTGTATACCACATTTTAAAAATTCTTTTATAAGGGCCAGAGATTTAGCATAGTGGCCCCACCTGGCAAGTGCAAGGTCCTGAGTTTGATTCCCAGTACCAAAAATAATTCTTTTATCTTTTAATAGACACATGGTATATTCCCACCTTTTGGCTATTGTGAATAATCCTGCTATGAACATAAATATCTGTTTAGTATCTATTCATGTTCTGCTTTCACTTTTCTTAGGCAAATACATAAGAGTAGAATTGCTGGACCAGGTGGGAATTCCATGTTTAACTTTTTGAGAAACTAATTGAATTTCTCACAATGGCTGCACCATTTTACATTTGCATCTGCAGTGCACAAGGATTTATCATATCATTAACAATATTTGTTATTTGGAGGGTTTTTGTTTTGTTATCTTTTTTAAAATAATAGCTATCTAAAAAAATAGCTAATTGTTGCAATGTGTCTTTTTAAAGATGGCACCCCCGCCCCCCCCCCAAAAAAAACCACCTGTGTATCCCCAGACTCAGGTCTGAACTTCTGTTCCACAATGAGAAATGGCCAATTTACTTACCTCTCTTTGATTTTGTTTCCTCACTTGCAAAATGAGCATAACAGTAAACATACCTCTAGGACTGCTTTTAGATTTTGTGAAATAATATATGGGCAACTGTTAGCAGAATGCCTGCACTTAGGAAGTAGCAATACCTTTCCTTATTATTTAGTTCACATCTTCCTCTTGTGCTACATTGTAAACTCCTCACTGATATTTTTATCCAAAACAGCCAGCTTAGTTGAGGGCCTGGCCCAACCAAAGTGAGTGGTTTGTGGCTGATGGTGATTCTGGAAATAATCTGTAGAATACAGGACAATTGTTTTGTCCAAATGAATACAGGAATTCAGATGTTCTCCAGTGAAGAGGAACTGAAAGTAAATGTCAGAATCTTTTTGCTCTGCGATTCACTGAATGCAATTAAGTCCTTATCAATATAGTAAAGTGTTTATTGTTCTCATTCCCTAAAGTAGCTTCGCTTATGCTCAGCAAATAATTTTATTTTTCTCATTAAGTTGTAAATCATCATACCTCTCTGGATATTGCTTCAGACAAATATTTGTATAGGGTGGACCTTACCTAGCTATTGCTACTGCAAGATCATGGTCTGCAAAGAGCAAGACAAGATTCACAGCATGTGATTTAGGATGCTGTGCTGGCACAGCTGATGTCTGCTAGAAAGAAATACATCTGACAATAAAGCCTGCAATATTCAGGGATCCTGTTCCTAGGTGGGCTAGATGCAGACACCCAAGTATAATAGAAGCATTGCGATGTCAAATTAAAATTCCTAGAAGTATCTAGAATTGTATAAAAACATAAATTTAACCTTTATAAGATCCATTTAAAAAATAACAAAGGCCTTTTATTTATGTCAATTATATTTTCATCCATTTTTGTGTCTTAATTTGATAAAATGAAATTTGAAATTATGCATATTTAGCATTGATTAAAATCATTTCTGAGAAAAGTAAATAAAAATAAATAATAATTGAGAAAAGGAAGAAAGCTTGAGACATAAATGAAAAGTAATATGTCCGTATACACACATATTATAGACTTTCATAAATTTTAGCCATCTTTGTCATACTCAGAAAGTTAAAGTTGCTTTCTATTTATTTTGTATAAATAAAGCACCTCCTACTTTTATAAACAAGTCAAGCCAGATGGACAGGTTGTTATTGAGTTCCATTTTTATAGAAATTAAGTAGGATATCTTACTCTCTGACCACAATTAAATCATCTAAGGTGACCATAAGGATTCCATATCCTTAATTTTAAAAAATAAAAAAGAACATAGCCAAAAAATTAAAAATATATTTGAAAGAACTTCCAAGTTATAGTTTTGTTAAACAAATTTCTAAGTCTGAAGGGCTTTGATTTGGTTTGCTCTGATTTTACTTTTCCAATGATAACCACTGTCACTATGATTCTGAAGTCTGAAAACAAGTCTGAATAAAGCTTGCCTCCACTGATTTTACTTAGCTGAAATAAACTTAGGTTTTCAAAGACCAAGGAAACCCATATAAGTAAACATATAGAACACAAGAAGCACAAATCCCAAAGGGTTTATAAATGACAGATTTTTATACACAATATCACTAGCTCTTTAGAAGAGTTCTGCCAATTCTATACTGTTACCCAATCTGTCATGAACCAGTCCAGCTTCACAGGCAGCTGACCCAACTCTCCTCCCTTGCCATTCTAGCCCAACTCCAAAAAGGTTGGGCATTTTTGTTTAATTCTTATATTTTATTGGTATGTGAGTTGTTGCTATGTTATTTCTCTTTATATAAGCAGTGATTTGCTACATACCTTAACCCCAACACCGCCAAAGTCTAAGAATTCCAACACTTGGCTATTTGTTGAACTTCAATCCTGCTTCACATGCAGGTCTCAAACTATGACAGCTTTTTAATCACAAATAAATGTAACTTCCAATCAATAATAACTAGCCTAGCATCTGTAACAGAGGTAAGCAGTGAATGGAGAACATCAAGACCAGTCAGTCACAGTGCCATGGTTCCCACTCATTTCCCCTTCATGGAGAGATTTAGGTTATACTTTTAAAAGAGAACATTGTTCCCTACACAAAAAAATAAAAAATAAAACAAACAAACAAAAAACAGGCCCAACCAACCATAGACCTATCAATGACCAGTTCAACTCTCTCAATATCTCAAATTAGAGTACCTATTTTGGTGTGAGGAGCCCAGGGAAACTGCTCCAGCCAAAAATGTCTACTTCAGTGACAAGTACCAGTCCATGACATTCCATTGCTGGAAATGTATCCCTTAACTAAGGTCTTCTGTGTTTAAAATCACTATATAAAATATAGGTGAGATTGGAAAAAGTTAATATATCAAGGCCTTTTCTGCAATTAGTGGCCTGGTGTAAATTTTTTTTCAAGATGTTTAACTAGCCAAAGTTGGGCAAATTTGGCTATGAGATTGGATGAAGAAATGTATCCTAGGGAATTCAAGGTGGTCTCCAAAGTGGGGTAGCCAAAAGACAGAATTAGGAAACAGTGAACTTGAAAAAGAGAAGATAGCAATCAAGATGAAATTTGTTATTAAAAATGAGGTAGGAAGGCAGAGCTACTTCACAGACCTGTCAACCAACTGCACTCTTGACCTCTGGTTTCCCTAAAGTAAGAGCTTTCACAAAGTAAACATGTTATTTTAAAGTAATATCTGGCATGGCCATGCAATTATGATGTACAGTTTAACTAGAACAGAGGATAACTTCCAAGGGAAGAACCCAGGGATCGAGGTCCAAGGCTGTGAGAGGAGGTGAGAAGTGACTGCTTGCTTAGAAATATTCTTAGATGTCCTAGTCTGCCTCTGAGCTACAGCCATCAAACCCAAACTGCAAGAAATGCTTTTTCTGACCCTCCTTGGAGAAAACACATGACCCCAAAATCCTTCCCCTGAAACTCTGTCCAGAAGTGTGGTACTGGTCCAGTTAGAAAGTGTGATCTAGTCATGAGAGGGACAATCTTTGGGGACATGATGGCGGGCAAATCTGGAGCCTCTCGTGTTCAATGCATAACTCTCAGGTCACCTTGGGAAGATGGCATTGCAACCCAAGATAGTACAGAATTAGCAGTTCCTTGGAGTTTTCTTTCTTTTTTAAAAATAACTTTCTTTTTCAAAAATAAGTTTAATTTTAAGAAAGATGAAGGGTCAATCTTGAAAAAATATAGGAAACTTCAAGAGTACATACTGTGCATGCCTCTGCCTCAGTCACAGTAAAACACAATCATCACAAGGGTATTATATTGCTTTATTAAAAAATTAAATTTCCACATGCTTAAAGAAAACAGGTAGGAACCTTTTTAATTCAAATGTAATTCATAAGCATTCTGTCTTCTCTTTGCTTTCAGTATTTTTTGGTCTTGTTTTCTGCTTTGTGTAGCTAGCTAGAAAGTTGTATAATTCATCTGGAAATCACAAACATTTCTGACAAAAGGTATAAATCTAAAGCAGTGATTCTCTAAGTGTGGTCCCAGGACCAGCAGGATCAACATCATTGAAAAAAATTTGCTAGAAATGCACATTTTCAGCTTTTTTCCTAGACCTCCTGCACTAGAAACCCTAAGGTGAGGCTGGGCAGTTAGTGTTTCTAGGTGCCTTTCAGAGGATTCTGATGCATGCTAGCACTTGCAAGCCATTGATTTAAAAGCACAAAGCAAAGATTTTCATGCGCTTCAGAGCTTATCCCTACATTTGTCTTTCTTTCTCCATTCCTTTAATTTGAAAATTTTCTTCTCTTATGCCATAAAGTTAAAGTGAGATTTTTCCCCCCTTGGCTTTTCCAAACAAGTACATTTTTCTTGCCTCATAGAACTTTAATTGTCATGTAGATGGCATAACATAAATACCCCATGTGTTCATCTGGTTAGGAGATTTCCAATTTCACAAGCCAATAAACCAGTCTTCAGAAAGGTGCACAGCTGCCCTATTAATATGCCAGTAGACTCAGAAACTGCAGAAATGCACTTTTCCTCTTTCAAGATTTAAATGTGAGGTTCTAAGAAAAATTTTATACAACTCTTTAAAAGTAATATATGTTCATCGTAACATATTCAACAGAACAAATGTAAATCAAGTCTCATCTCTCCCCTTCCAATCATATTTCCTTCGAGGCAACAAATGTTACCAAATTATGTTTATCTTTCTACTCTTATTTCATTGAATGCATAAGCCTGTATGTGCAAAAAAGTTTTATATGCAAAATCAGGATCACATTATGCTATTGCTCTGAAATTTGCTTTCTCTGTTTAAAATATCACAAACACAGTTGCCTAGTATCATTATTTCATCCATTTCCCCCCTTTAGATTATTTTTAAATGCCAGCTCTTACAAACATTGGTTCAGTTAGCATCTTGTGTAAATATTTCCAATTATTCTTTTTAAAATTTCAGTAGTGTGGCATCCTAAAAATGAGACTTTATTTATAATTTAAATAAGTACTGTAAACTAGTGAGTGTAATACTTTATGTTTTCAAAAGTTATACAGTCAGTGTTTTGAATTTTGCTTTCTATTCCCTGTTCTCTCATTGTTTTGGTTTGCATTTCCCAACACAGAGATCACCTCGGGCATCTTTTGTGGCCAAAGGGTCAAAAGGTTTTCTTGGAAGCAAAGGGGGAAAGATGATCTCTTGGTGCTCTGAGTGAGAAGTGCTGAAGGGGCTTCTTTCCTCCTCAACTGTATGGACCAAAACAATAGTTCTGCTCAGGTTTCAGTTCTGCTCCAGGGCTGCAGAGTGGACCTGCAGGGAGCAGGGTACAAGAAGAGAAACCAGCCAGGCGTGGTGCTGCATGCCTGTAATCCCAGCACTTGGGAGCCAACCTGGACTACTAGTGAGTTCAAGGCCAGCCTGAGTGACATGCTGAGACTCTGTCTCAAATAAAAGGGGCTGGGGGTGAGGATTGACAGAAGCAATTTTTTCCCAAAGATTAAGAAGAATCTACTGGATTCTGAGGCTAAAATATCAACCCTCTACCCATCTGGGATTTTCTGACTTCCACCTGACTCTATAAACAATGACCCCTACACCTGTTTCTTCTTAAGACTGCATATTTTGAAAGTTCAGAGGCCTTGCTTGTTCTACAAGCTGAATCTTGCCAGCAGGGCACTGGCAAGGAGAGGAAGTCAGAGATGTACAATTTAGTTGTTATCTTTCCCAATATCTTGTGTTTTTATGGTCTGAATGGCCACAGTTACTTTCCCTGTGTTTGAAAAGAAACCAATAAGAAAAACTACAGTGAAGATGAAGAGGAGAGGATTTTAAAATATAAAAATGCGTCAACCCTTTATAAATGTATCTGGAATAAAACATAAGCCAAGAGTATAAAGTGATTTACCAAGTCTTCCAAATGCTAACCTTAAAACAAAAGCCCTATGTAGGATGAGTAAAGAAAACAGTGGCACGGAGACCATATTTTGCTTCCCGGGCTGCAATGTGAGAAATTCCTTTCACCATAATAATATTAGAGAGGCTGTGTCCAGCCAAGCTGAGTTCACTTTCTTAAGTCATGGAGGTTTATCAGGTCTGGCAAAGTTTCAGAATCATTTAATCTCACCTTTCATCATCCATTATGGTGGAGATGAAACTATCCACGTCTAGATTTATGTGTCTATAATTTTTGTGTGGTGCTCTGAAATGTGACACCTGTAAGCTTCATCCCCAGGAAATCACTTATTTCAGGAATATAGAAGTGATCTTTGCCCATGTATGATAGAATATTGTCTTTTGAGCAGATATTATAACTTAATTCTGAGATTCTTCACCTTTTTATAGATTGATGATGACCTAGCGAATCACTGTGTTTCAGACAGTTCAGCCACATCTCGCACCAAAGCTAAGTTCTCCTTGCAAGCCCCTGTTCCATCTGGCCACAACTCTGTCTCTTCTTGGCTTTCTTGGTTGGAGCTTTTCTCATCCTTCCCTTGACCACTGAGGAAGAGCAGAGCCATGCAGCAGCTGTCCCTGCCAGTACCATGACTGAAAGCCAGCACCCACCCCCACCACAAGTACCGCCCTCTCCACAGCTGGCAATGAAGGGTGGCTAATGCTTGGGCTCATTTGATACTCTTGGCTCTGTCACAATTTATCATCTATTAAAAATTGATACTTATGTTTTCTCCAGTTAGGTTTCAGTTTTCTAGTACTAATATTAGATCCAGTCTTAGTAGAGAGATGCTATCACTCTCCTAAGATGCTGGAATGTTTTCCAGAGATGAGATTTTTTTTATAGCCAACTGAGTATTATAGCAGTTTTGTTTGATTTAAAATTCTATTATTCCAACTCCAGATGGAACTTATTCTCGAGTGAGTTCAAATGGTTTGTTCACATTATCATTAATTTCCCATAGAAATAAATGAACAAAATCAATTAACTTGTTTATTCATTCTAACATTTAACAAATATTTATTGAGTACCTACTGAGAATAATGAAGGATTGATATGATTCTGTCTCTGATACCAAAGATCTTACATCTGATGGAGAAACAAAAATACATATAATTATAATCATGGTTTGAATGTGAAAAGTGTCATAAGAAAGATACAAAATAAATGCTATGGCAATGTAGAGATCTCTTCCAACTTGGGAAAGTACGAATTTCATGAAAGACTTCATTAAGGAAACCCTGTATTCCCCCTTTATCAGCAGTCTCACTCTTCTCAGTTTCAGCTACCTGCAGTCAGCTACAGTTTTAAAATATAAAATGGAAATTTGCAGTAGTAAGCAATCCATAAGTAATAAATTGTGCATTGTTCCCAGTAGTATGCTGAATCCCATGCCATTCCATTCCATTCTACCTGGGATGTGAATCATCCTTTTGTCCGGTGTACCCAAAATTTATTTACTACCCTGCCATTAGTCTCTCAGTAGTCCTTTGTGGTCAGAGGGACTGTCCTGGTGTTGCAGTGCTTGTGCTCAAGTAATCCTTGCTAACCTAACCCTGTGTCCCAATATCTACACCATTCACCTCACTTCACCTTACTATGTAGGTAGGCTATCATGTCACACAATTGCCACAAATGTGTAGATTACAGTAAGAGAGAAAAACTATATTCTCACAACTTTTATTACAGAGTACAGTTGATTTTATTATTAGGTGGTGATAATCTCCTACTATGCCTAATGAATAAATTTTATCAACTTTACAGTCAGTACATATGTATAGAAATCTATGGTTTCAGGCATCTCCTGAGGGTCTTGGAATTTATCTCCATTGAATAGGCGTGAGAAGAGTTGCTCTACCTATCATCTGAGATGTACTTGGAATAATAGGTTAGATTTTTACAAGTGGCTGCATGTGTTTGGGATGAAAACCTGAGCATTTCACATAAAAGACCAGCAAATGTTGAAGCATGGATGTGGAAAAAAATAGTATAAATTTGGAGATGACAGATAGTCTTGTTTTGCTGAAAAATTAACAACCTAAAGGAAACTCCCAATATATGCCTAGAGAAGGGATTTGAGGCCATTGCATGCTGGGTCTGCCTTCACCTTTCATGCAAACCAGTGAGGACCTGCTCAACATTGTGGAACCATATGAGTGAACTGATTGGAACTAGGCTTTGGGACTATCATTCTCATTGTAGGACTTGAACTGGATCTGAAAAATAAAGATTCAGGCAGTGCTGCCAACTAAGATATGATTTCGTGTCAGCAGGTGAGAGGCAATGGCAAGGAAGGAAGAGTGTGGGGAAAGAAAGCCAAAGGATCTGTGGAGATAAAATTGATAGCATTCATGTGTGGGAACCCAAGGAAGTGAAGGGAGACAGAGGTAACTTCAAGTCTATGGGCCTAGATCCTAACCCTTGATAATGATGGCACTGCTTTTAGACCAAATTGGAAGCAAAAGGAATAAAATCTCAAGTTCATTTGGGATCAGGAAGGGCCTCAGCATGGGCAAGCCATTCTGGTGGTGCTGAGCCTTAAGCAGAAAGACTGAGTAGATAGGATTGTAGCTAAAGAAATAATATTTTCACAAATACACTTTGGAAGTAAATCTGCATTTTAAAAATAGTCATCAAGTGGAGCTCTTGATATTATTCAACAGTTGTATGAATAGAAATATTGTATTATACTCCTGTGCATGGAACTCTACGGGTTGGAAGGATATGAGCAAAGGTTTGTTTTAAAATTAACTTTAAGAATTGGAGTTTCTTTCACTAGTAATAAAACTAAGGGACTACCTAAAACAAGTCAACTTTAAAGTAGAAAAATGATTGCTATAAATTGGAAAAGGTTGGAAAAGGGAGATAGGATTTCATTTTCATTAGTGCGTGTTCTGTGCATATACAGAAATGTCACGCTGAATCTCATGAATATGTGCAATTACTGTGTGTTAATTAAAAGGAAAGAAAGCTTTGCTGTAATCAGGAATAAAAAGAAAGAAAGGAAAGAAAGAAAGGAAGAAAGAAAGAAAGAAAGGAAGGAAGTAAGAAAGAAGGAAAGAAAGAGGTTCCCTCTTATTGTAAGTGAATGAATTGCTACAAAATAGCAACCTTGGTGACTAAGCAAATCTGTGTAGACTTAAGAGCCTTTATAAAATAAAACTTACTGAAAAATCAATGAATTACCATCATGCTATTGTGCCAGAGGTAATTTAAAGGTGAGTAGTTTACATAAATGACTTTATTGGTAATCATTTTGCCAAGACAAACATTACCAGTTCTTCTTACTCACATCTCAGTTATGTATTATTGACATCAACACTGATATTTTCCTGAAAATAACATATTGCCTGCCTAGAAAATTCAATAGACTAACAGATGACCAATTTTTCCTATTATGTCAATTACAGTCAGTTGAATTGAAGAATGATACTCTTCAAAATAGTAATAAAATCTATTAATTCACATTATTTCAACTACCACTAACTTCCTTGGCTACTATCACAAAATCTCTATCTATCTATCTATCTATCTATCTGGATTGAACCTAGGAACTGAACTTAGGGACTCATGAATGCTAAATACACACTCTACCACAGAGCTATGCCTCCAGCCCTAGATCAACATTTTAGAAATTAAAGCCCCTCAATTTTTTCACCTCAAGATGTAGCTAATTTCTTTCAATCTCCCATCCTAAACATGCTGATCCAGTCATACCCAGTGTTGAAATTAATCTCTTGTCCCCCACTTGTCCTGTTTTCTCCTGAATATCTCATCAATCAGCATCTCCAATCTCTGGCATTACTTAATGAGTCTTTGAGAAATTCCCCTCTGCTCCCTACTCGTGTTTAGCTAAATAATGGCCCACAAAGATCTCTATGTCCTAATATCCAGAACCTGTGAATACATTACTTCACACAGCAAAAGGGACTTTATGGATATGGTTAAATTAAGGATCCTGAGATGGAGCATTTTAAGCCACTCAGGTGAGCCTGATAAAAGGATGGGTTCCTTATAGAAGGGAAGCAGAAGAACACAGGTAGAGAAGATGGTATGCTGCTGACTTTGAAGATGGCAGAGGAACCATGAGCCAAGAAATACAGGCAGCTTTAGAAGATTAAAAAGGCAAGGAAACAGATTCTCCCCTGGAACCTTTAGCAGTGATGTAACCATCACTTTCCCATTGCTGAGACAAAAAACCTGACACCCACAATTTAAAGAAGAGGTTTATTTTGGCTCATGGTCTTCCAGAGGATTCAGTCCTTGGTTAGCTGGCTTCAAGGCCAAAGTGGCATGGTAGAAGGGCATGAGGAGGAAAGCTGCTCATCTCATGGTGGCCAGGAAACAGAGAGAAGGGAGGAAACCAGGACAAGAATACACCCTTCCAGTGACCCACCTCTTCTGAGCAGGCACACTTCCTAAAAGCACATTCAGCTATGAACTCATAAATGGATGAATCCACTGATGAGTATAGCATACCTATGATCTTATCACCTTTCAAAAGCCCCACTTCTGAACACACGTGACTTTGTAGGGATATTTTAATCTAAATATAACACCTGACAACACCTAGAATTTAGCCTCTAAGATGCATTTCAGACTTGTGACCTCAAGCAATGTCAAGAGAAGAACTTTATGTTGTTTTAAGCCACTGAATTTTCAGTAATTTCTTGCAGGAGCAATGGTAAGGTACTGTAGTATTTTTGTGTATTATTTGCCATAAATTATAGACTGCTCTGAAACAGGAAAACTGCAGAATCAATGCATACCTCAGGATAATTGATAGTAGCTGGAGAACCATTGCTAACAAAACTGGTTCAGAGAACAAGGATGGAATGGAATCTAAATGGAGCTTCCACACTGAGTCCCACTGCATTTCTGACATTGTGCTAAGTGCCTTATGTATTTCATCTCTTTGATAACTTTTTCTCTTTTATTACCTTTTTAAGTATCTTTGATGTACACAGTGATTGTCTTTTTCATTGGTCTTTGATTGTGAGCTCATTATTTGATTTCTGAGAGCTCATTATTTAATGACTTGTGGAAGTCCTAAACTGCCATTTGGAGCAGTCTTTCCTTCAGAGATTAGTCACTGGCCACCACCACCATGAACCAATTCTGCTCCCTTGAAAATCTTGGCTACTTAGCCAGAATTCACAGGTTCAGATTCCATCTTGCATTGACCCAAAATTCAGTATTGTTTGCAACACTCTCAGGCTGACATTGCAACTGCCTCAAAGACCCATCTGTCAGGTTTGGCACCCTTTGTTTTGTTTGGGGATAGAAAAGATGCATTTTTCTGGAGGGATCAATTACCTCTTGCACGACCCACATTCTCTTCCAAGTATGACCTCTCTAGGGCCAGGTAGTTTTGCAAAAGGAAAATGGTAGTGATAGAAGGTGGTGAAAAAGCAGATGGATTTAAACTATATTTAGGAGGAAGAAACTATTAAACTTGCTAATTATTTGATATGTAGTTTTTTAAATACTCAAGGAGAACTTTCAGATTTCTTCTTCAAGGAAGAAGGAATATGCTGGTGCCATTTACCTAGGGTGTGAAACAAAGGTAACCTTTGGGGATAGGTGACAAGAATTACATATAACATTTTGGATGTGCCAACTTTGCTAGCTTCTTTTCTTATCCCATTTTTTTAAGTTTTAATTTTGACTTCCAGGCCAATTTTGATTACCTTGTGGGTTGACAAGTAAAGGTCAGATACTACCTGAAAATAGGCACACATATGAACCAGGCACTACTACATAAAATCTGGTTGGACTTCATTTTCTATTTAAGATATAAAGAGTTGGGGAATACTTTAAGTAAGTAGAGTTAAAGGAGGTAAGAAATTGTAAAATCTCATATATTTTATCTTTCTGGAAGGATTTATGGAAGAACTGTAGAATTTGTCCCCCAAAACTGGCTAAGAAGGATTTAACAGGACTTGAATGGTTCTTTTGGTATCTTTACTTCTTGTTTTGTTTTTTAACTTCTTTTTGACCCAGTGCTACAATTAGGAACCATTAATTGTGTGGAACGTCAGAACATGTTCTCTATATTTCTGTAAGAAATTTAGTGTCCTCATTGGTATATCATATATAATACCAGTAAATGGATTTTTTACCCAACTGGGTTTACCCCAGGACTCAGTTTTCAGAGTACATGTATGGCCCAGGGTGTCCAAAGGAGGCCAGTGCTCCGAGATGAAACATGTGTGACGAGCCTTGTTTATAACCCTCATATCACCCTATAAAGATGTAAACAATATATGAAGTCCCATTACTAACAGATTCTGCTGGCTTCTTGCACAGATAAAGATGAACAAAAGAAAACCCTCAACAAAACTGCCCCACTGCTTCTCCAGCTGCCCCTTCCTGTCTCCCTTCTATCTCCACACCTGGCTTTCTTTTAGTTTGCAGCTCAGCATTTTGTCTTTCTTCTTTCAAATCTTCCCCACCCATTAAAATAAGAAAGGTCCTGATATCATCATTTACATTTCATGGAATCTTGTTTCTACTTGTGTGTTGGCTAGTCCAGGTATTTCTATTTTTAAGTGTAACTTGAATTTCCCTAGCCCTCATCCACCAAATGAAGCCACTGATTCACAGATCTGACCTGCAGGACTAGCTTGTCACACCCTGCGCCAGCTAAAACTTCACCTAGCAAATCTTTGAAGTCCTTCAGGATGTTTCACATGTTCAGAAACAAGCCTGCTCATGTTCTTGCAACTGGCCTTGCTGTTGTGGCCTTTCTTACCTCAAAAGCCATTTTTAAAAAGCACTGCACTTTCTATGTTGGCTGCTGATAATCATAATAAGCATGTGGCTCTCCTGACTAGGGTATGATCTGTGTGTGTTTTCCCAAGTGCACAGCTTCAAGATACCAAGATATCATATCATTTCTTTCTATTCTCACTGTATTCGAGGTACTGGGGAAAATAACATTTTTATACACGTAAAGTCTTTAATCTTCACTTCTCACTTCCCATCCATTTTTTCCTCCTTAGAGGTGACTTTGATCCCCTGAATTTGGTGGTTAGATTTTTGAAGTATATGATTACTACACAGTATGGGTCCATATGTTATTTGTTCATTGTTATGCATACTTGAAACTTTATATAATTGTATCATGTCATATATCTTATTCTCCAATCTAGCTCTTTTAGTTTAATTATATTCCTGAGATTTATCTATGTTGATCTACAGAGTTCTGTTTATACTCCATGATATGACAATGCCAGACTGTATTTGTCCATTTACCTATTGGTTGAATAGGTTTCTATTTTTTAGCAACTAACTACTACAAATGACATTTCATTCTTTTTTTCCCTTGAAAACAATTTTAAGCAATAGTAAGAATAGAATACTTAGAACAAGGGTCTAGTTAAGTAGAGAATTCACCACAGTCGGTAGCAAAGTGCTATTGTTTTCAAGTTTATAATAAGTTCACAATAAACTACAATACCCATGAAAATAAGGCCATATCTGTATATTTCTTGAATATTTTCATAAAACTGTCATTAGTAAAAATTTCAAAGAATTGCCAAATTAATAAATAAATAAATTCCCGTAGCCACTCTCAAAGACTAAAAGCAGGACCACAAGATGCTCAGGGTGGGACAGGTGCCTTTGTCCAGTTCCTCATGAGCCCAGACTACCTTTGTCTTTCTCTCTCCAGTTTGGAGTTGGGACCAACCCACTGCTCAGGTAATTTATAGCCTCCTGATGGTTTCATTTCAGAGGTTTCTTTGAAACTTTCCTGACCCTGAACGTAGGTCAGTGCCGCCCTGTTTAACTCAACAAGTTCTATTAAATTTAAGTGCCAGGTGGAAAATTTGGGGTTCTTGACCCTTTTTGCTTTAAGAAATCTGTGAGGATTCTTATATGAAACTCTTAATACTTTCTCTTGCTCCCTTCAAATACAAAATAATTGAATAAGAGTTTTATTCTTTTTTTAGAGATCACTTCTCATGACCAATAATAGTGGCTGAGAACTGTAGTGTCTTAGTAGGTAGTAGACACTTGGCATATAATCTCATCAACCCACACAACTATCCCCCTAAGTAGGGTTCTTTCACTCCATTATTAGATGAGTAACAGAGATTATAGTGGTGAAGTTACTTCCACAATATTATTGTAGAGTAACACATAAATCTGCTCTTTAGATCCACTTGTGGCTCACTTGATGGTCTCCATTGATTGTGTCAAGATCCTTGACACAAAGAAACAGAACTTCTGTTTCACAATCTCCTACCTCCAGTCTTGAAATCTAAAACTTTCTGACAAAAAGAAAGTTCTTCTGCAAAATCCTTATCCAGCTTAACTTGAATTCATTTGAGGACAAATCTGATCTGAGCTGACATGAAGCTACTTATAGTACTTATTTATTTTACTTTGCATGAATATTTATGCATTTTACTGCAAAAATAATCATGTGTTACACTACAAGGTGCACTCCCAGACCCTGTAAAGGGCACGACTTATGTAATTTGGCCTGTGTGTTTTATTGCATTTATAGAATCTGAAAAATTCCAAATTCTGAAACATATGTGGGTCCAAGGATTTAAGATGAGCAACTGGGAAGCTGTAATAAGTTATCTTTGTGAATGGCTTTATAGTTTACAAGGCTTTCGAAGCTTTCTATTTGCTTTTCTCCTAACACATGAAGGGGAACTTAGAAGATTGTGTGTGTGTGTGTGTGTGTGTGTGTGCGTGTGTGTGTGTCTTATTTTCTTTAAAGCAATTTTTTTTATTACTTGATTTCAAGTTGTTAAACATCCATGACCCTGATGGAAGTTTGGGTTATTTGTTCTCAGAAAAGGATATTTAGATATTTAGTTTTTAAATTAAGTGAAATGAAAATAGGGAAAACCATTTTAAGAAGTATTAACATTTACTTCAGTTGAATAACTTTAAAAATTGATATTTCTAAATTAATGGCATAAACTTTATCCAAAAAAAGAAAGAAAAGGCTCAAATCCATGTAATTAGGAACAAAAAAGGTGAAGTCACAACAGATCCAGCAGAAATCCAGAGGATCATTAATACCTACTTTGAGAACCTGTACTCTAATAAAATGGGAAACACAGAAGAAATGGACAGATTTATAGATACATACGAATTGACAAAATTAAATGAAGAAGATATAGAAATTCTAAACACCCCAATTACAATAAGTGAAATTGAAAATGTAATTAAAAACCTACCAACAAAGAAAAGCCCAGGTCCTGATGGCTTCACTGCTGAATTCTACAAGACATTTAGAGAAGAACTATTGCCACTACTCTTTAAACTTTTCAATTAAATTGAAAGGGAAGCAATACTTCCGAATTCATTCCTGGAAGCAAGTGTTACTTTGACTCCAAAAGCAAAGAAAGAACCAACCAAAAAAGAGAACTTCAAAATAGGGAAAGATGGAGTGGTTGAAGGGAGGGCAGGGAAATGGGGAAAAAATAACCAAGAGAGATTATGTAAAGGTGCAAATTCCCAATGATGAATATCATTATATTATATACCTAAAATATACAATAAAGTTAATTTTTAAAAAAAGAGAACTACAGGCCAATCTCCCTAATGAACATAGATGTAAAAATCTTCAATAAAATACTGCCAACAGAATACAGAGGGTCATTAAGAAGATCATACACCCTGACCAAGTCAGATTTATCCCAGGGATGCAAGGATGGTTCAATATATGTAAATTAATAAATGTAATACACTATATTAACACAGCCAAGGACAAAAACCATATGATTATCTCAATAGATGCAGAAAAAGCATTTGACAAAATTCAACACCCATTCATGATAAAAACCCTGCAGAAAATTGGAATAGATGGTCTTTATCTCAATTTGATAAAGGCTATCTATGAAAAACCAACAGCCAACATCATACTAAATGGTCAAAAACTGAAAACTTTCATGCTAAAATCAGGAACAAGACAAGGATGTTCACTATCACCACTTCTGTTCAATATAGTTCTGGAAACATTAGCAACAACAATTAGATAAGAGAAAGAAATAAAAGGAATAAAGATAGGAAAGGAAGAATATAAACTGTCATTATTTGCTGATGATATGATACTCTACATAGAAGACCCAAAAAACTCCACCAAAAGATTTTTAGACTTAATTGACAGATTCAGTAGAGTGGCTGGATACAAGGTCAACACTCAAAAATCAATAGCCTTCTTGTACACAAATAACAAACTCACTGAGATAGAAATTAGGGAAATAATTCCTTTCAGAATAGCATCCAAAAAAAAGAAATATCTAGGAATCAATCTAATCAAGGAAGCAAAAGACCTCTACATTGAGAACTACAGCACTCTGGAAAAAGAGATCAAAGAGGATATAAGAAAATGGAAAGACATCCTTTGCTCCTGGGTAGGAAGAACCAATATAGAGAAAATGGCCATACTTTCCAAACTACTATACAGATTCAAAGTAATCCCGATTGAAATCCCAACATTATATTTCACAGACTAGATAAAACAATCCAAAAATTCATTTGGAACAAGAAGAGACGTAGAATAGCAATTCCAGGCAAAAGAGACATGGCTGGGGGTATCACAATCCCCAACTTGAAACTATACTACAAAGCCACTCTGGTAAAAAAAAAACAAAAAAACAGCATGGTTCTGGCAAAGAAACGGACCTGAGGATCAGTGGAATAGATTAGAAGATGCAGAAACAATGCCAGACATACTCAGCTACCTCATCTTTGACAGAGGAGCCAACCATCTTCACTGGAGGAAAGAAAGCCTCTTTAATAAATGGTGTTGGAAGAACTGGATTTCAACTTGCCAAAGGTTAAAACTAGACCCTTATCTTCCACTGTGCACTAAACTAAAATTGAAGTGCATTAAAGATCTAAATATCAAACAGAAACACTAAACTTGCTGGAAGATAAGTTAGATAGAACTCTCAAAGACATTGGCATAGGAAAAGACTTTATGAACAAATCTTCAGTAGCAAAGAACCAGCACAAAGAATCAACAACTGGGATCTCATCTTATTAAAAAGCTTCTACACTGCAAGAGAAACCACCAACAGACCCAAGATACAACCTACAATATGGGAAAAAAATTTTACCAGCTGTTCCTCAGATAGAGGTCTACTATCTAGAATATATAAAGAGCTGAAAAAAATCAGACCCCCCCCCCCAAAAAGACCCAATTCAAAAATGGGCATCTGAAATGAACAGACATTTCTCACACAAAGAAGTAAAAGCAGCAAATAAAGATAAGAAAAAATGTTCAACATCACTGGTCATTCAAGAGATGCAGATGAAAACAACACTGAGATTTCACCTCACCCCAGAAAGAATGGCTGCTATCAAGAATCAACCAATAACAAATGCTGGCGGGGTGGTGGGAGTGCAGACTGGTGCAACCACTGTGGAAATCAATGTGGAGATACCTCAAAGAACTAGGACTGGAAGTCCCATTTGACCCAGCTATTCCCTTGCTGGGGATCTTCCCCAAAGAATTAAAAGAATCATACCACTGTGATATATATGCACCCATGTTTATAGTAGCACAGTTGTGATAGCTAAAAGTTGGAAACAGCCCGATTGCCCATCAACTGGAGCCTGGATAAAGAAGATAAGTTTGTTTTCTTTTTATAAAATAGAGTACTACTCAGCCATAAAGAATGAGAAATTAGGGACATTTATAACCAAATAGATGCACATTGAGGCGATACTCTTAAGTGAAATAAATAGGACACACATATGTAAATACCGAATAGTTTCTCTAGTGTGAGAAATTAAAAGTGTAAATAAGGATCAAAATGTATAATTGATATTATAATATCAATATAGTAATATCAATATCAATATTGTAATAGGAAGAATAGGTCTAAAGGAGTATGGGAAGTGGGAGGGGTAGGGGAAAGGAAAGAAGGGAAAATAAAAAATATGAGAAAAGAAAATAATGGAAACAAAGTCTTTGTAAACAGGGAAGGGAGCACAGGTAATGGGGAAAAAAAAGAACCAAGATACATCATGTAAAGGTACAAGATCCCAATGATGGATGTAACTGTATTGTATACCTAAAATGTACCAATAAACTAAATGGAAAAAATAAATAAAGAAATAAGCAAAATAATGGCTTAGAAAAACCCTAAAGTACATATACTAAATAAATTCAACTATTAAAATGTATTCTTAAAATAGTGAATAAATATTAAAAACTATAAAACATACCTTGCATTTATATGTCAGTTCACAACTTACAAAGCATTTTACCTCTCTGATTTCATATATAATAATAATTGTTATAAGTAAATTGCCACTTGGGCACTTTGTACCCACCATTACTTGTCCTCACAATTCTTTAGATGAGTATTTTCTTTTCTATTCTATACGTGAGGAAATTGAGATTCAACAATGCTAAAACATTTGGTTCCAATGACACAAAGAGAGGGTTGGGTGGCAGCAGGAGTACCACATCCTCTCAGGTATATCACGTTTGCTTCTCCTGAGGCCAGTAATACTGCTCATGAGTGGAGCTCAGGGAAGCTATGTAGAAGGCATTTTCTTACTATTATTTTATTTTTAATAACATTATATGATAAAATTCAATGTGTTTTTAATCTTAAACTTCCTGTTTGTGTTAGAAAAAATTATTGGACCAAAGGCACAGCTGGGATGAAAGATCAACACTTCCCCTCTGAAATATGACTTTAAGCAAATGACACTCAGCCTCAGTCTCCTGGTTTTTAAAGTGAAGGTCACTACATATGGCCCACATGTCATCCTGGGAATCATGTCAAATGTTGAAAGCATTAAATGCTAAAGGAAGCTAAGTGGGTTTTAATAGACAGAGATTCTCCATCCTTCAATACTAGGAAAAGAAATAAACAAAAAGCCTTGGTCTGCAATAATTTGATAATAGCTTGATTCAGAAAATGCACTTGGTTTTGAGTTACATTAAAATACATGTTTGCTTGCATTCTGTCATTTTAAATTGACATATTTTTAAGTGAAAAATGTAAACCTCTATAAAGAATAAGTGCATAAGGTACATTTGGTAACCTCACTAACTTTCAGAGTTTCTTTGCATATTGCCTCTTGTACACAAGTTAGAGGAAATTTTTGGAGTGATGTTTCTCAGTGTTTGTGTGTATTGGCCTTTCACTTGCAGCTCCAAGTTTCCCCTCTCAATTAGTAAGCTAAGCACCCTAACGTGTTGTGTTCCTTGGTCTTACTCTGTGCTCAGAGCACTCATTTCCTCTCTTTGTATGAAATACAGCAGTGTTTCTGAGTGTTTTTCATCAGTACATAGTGCTTCTGTCTTCCTATTTCCCCACTGCCACCAAATCAGAAAGACTGGAAAAATGTCTTCTGTCATCTCAGTGACTTCTACAGGTGCCCCCAGCTTAAAGCCAATCTTAAACAAGTGAAAGCATCCCTTGTGCTATAAGCTCTCTTCTTTTTTTTTTTACTTTACACATGAGGAAGCAATATTTTTAAAAGAACTACAAAAGCAGGAAATTGTCTCAACAAGATTTTTGTCTTAGCACTTTTCGTGAAAGCAAGAATGGACTTCTCTAATAAAAGGTGAGATGGTAGAGATGCTTTTTTTTATCTTTTTCTTCCTGTCAAGATCATTATTAGAATCTAAGTAAATGTAGGTGGGAGAAAAAAGTAAAACCAGGGCTGTGGAATTAGCTCAGGGGTGCTGCCGCCTGCCTCACAAGTGTGAGGTTCCGAGTTTGATCCCCGGTACCAAAAAAAAAATAAAAATTAAAAATTGGAGTTTGAAAAAAGTAAAACCATAATTTATAAGGCATTTACACTACCAAATTCCTTTTCTTTTATCCAGTAGCAATTTCCTAAGTATTCAATGGAATATGCTAATAATTTCAACATGGTATATAATGACTAAAACAATCTAAATATCTGTTAATTGGGGAATGAGTAAAAAAACTATGCTAAACTATAAAATTGAGTATTATAAAGCCAAAAAGAAAGACACTTTGTATTATGGGGCCAAACTCCAAGATAACACATTAAGTAGAAAAAATAAGAATTACGAAAGTGTGTACAGTATATTACTTGTATTTTTAAAAGGGAACAAATAACACATGCAGTTATTCCCATCTATATGTGCTAAATATTTCTCTTAAAAGTATGAAAGATATTGATAGCTTAAGTTCTGCCTGGGACAGAAGGTAAGGGGAATATTTTTATTTTGTATCCTTTTGTACCTTTGAATTTAGAACCATATAAACATAATATCTAGTTTTAAGATTATATTAAAATAAATTAAAATGTCAAAGAGTGACTTTTCACATCGTGTGACAAAGTAAAGCTATGCAAATGCTACCCATGCCATCTGAGTTACAAGTGCATAGCTCACGTTAGCCTGAGTGTGGTACAAGATTAATGAATGGCTTGGGTTCTTCTGGCTTTTGCTTTTCTCCCATTTGGGCCAGATGTTTTTCCTCTAATTTTTGACCACTGGAGAGTACACCCTTTGTTCTTGATGCAAGGCAGCCTGCACTCCTCCCCTTGTGGGTTGGGTCCCTGGGCAGTATTTCTCTCAAGCATAAACTCAGTCTCTAGTCCAAACCGTTACCTGTGCCTGAACTCAACTAACAGTATCAGAACACTGAAGAACATAGGACAAGAGGGTCCTGGACTAGAAGCTGAGCTGAGCTGGCAGGAAGGGGGTGGACAGAGCAGGAGCATGAGTCCTGAGATATGCAGACTCAGTGCCTGTAACACAAGGCCTACCAAGTCAAAGGCAAAGCCTGAGTCCATGGTGGAGAACTAGGACGGAGGTGCAGAAAGCTAAGTTGCTCTGGCTGACACAGAACAGAGAACAGACAAGGCCTAAAAGCGTAGGTTTGATATTCAAGCTCACCCAAATTCAGCTTTCATAAAAGATAGGTTCACATAAATCCACTCCAGGATGTCACTGAAATGTGTTTCCTGCATTGTCTTTGAGCACTTTTCCTGCAGATTTCTGCCAATACTATTGGCAACTATAGTAGGGCCAAATGTGATTCTCTCCCCTTCCACTTTCAATGATCCCTAGCTCAAGTTTTGTATTTTAGGAACCTATGGCTATTGAATTCCAAACAAAATTCTCCATCCATCCCCTGGAATTGACTTGAAAGATTTGGTGTAGCTCTGATGTGTAAGCAAGAAGGCTGGTGACATCGATGGCAGTGTATCACTGTGAGTTACAAAATCAATCCATAGCCAATTTCAACATCCACAGGCTCAGTGCCTGAAGCAGTGCCCAACTGCTGCAGTACCTTTATTCTTGTTTCTTATTTTTGGTTCCTTGTTCATGTTATGATGAAGGGATTAAAGTGTACTCAATTTAGCTTCATCTACACACTACAGTTCAACTCCTCTGTCAATAGCTACATGTTAATTCTTCCAAATATTAATAGCCATGCTACAGATCTCTCAGATACAATTTATTATTGGTCTTTACATTGGTTCAATAGCAGCCTTCCAATAAAGAAGAATACATAGGGGGTCCTTGTCTTTGGGTTCCCTGCAGAGAAAAATGAACTGGAGTTTTGAGCTTGCTTTAAAAGAGACAGTTAGAGAGGAGACTGAGAGGGTCCTTGTCTTTGGCTTCCCTGCAGAGGTAGTGAAAAGAACTGGATTTGTGAGCTTGCTTTGAAAGAGCCAAGTAGGAAAGAGACAGAGCTGACCATAAATCAGTTGCTTTAGGCAAGACACCTGCCCTGTCAGTCTTAGTTGCATCCAAATGGAAAAATGGGTGATCTAGGATTACTCTAAGGGCAATGCCAATGGCCAAAACACTAAAAGGTCACTTCTATTATTGTTGGCATTGCTCTTCCCACTGGGCTGTTTTTTTGAGTAGTTGTCATACTCATCTCAGGCAGAAGGCATGTCCATCGTGCCAGAACATTGCTGTCAATATTTGATCTAATAAAAGACACCCTGTCTTTCCTCAAATGTCAATATATCTAACTGCTTCTAAAAGGTGAATCCTTTCTTCTTTACCACTCCAACTTTGCAATTTAGGGACAGAATCCATAAGCAAAGTTTCTAGATTCACTTCTGATTTTAAATTTAAAATGATTCTTTTGAAAACATTATATTAACCAAAATAAATGGTATAGTCACTCTACACCCAGAAGTAACTTTATGTAAATAGCCAATGCTCCCTTGGGGGAAAAAAATCCACTGGACTTTACTAATAATATGTTCACTAAAAGTGAGAAGTGGAGGGAGGACTAGAAAAACAATTTTAACACACATACAAAAATAAATAAATAAATATGATAGAAAAGAATAGCAACAGCTGGTGCCAGATGCAATTAACTGCACAACAAAATCCCGGCCAACTCTGCAGAGGAATTTGCGAGTACTCTCAGAGCCTTCCACAAGAACAACAAAATGTCACATTATAAGGACTTCAAATGTGAATGCTGGCTAGCTAGTAACCCTAGGAATTACCAACAGGAGGCTTCAAGAATGCTGGCAGGAATTCATCTTTTCCAGATCAAATCATTGCATAAAATCAGCCCTATTTGTTCTCAGTCCTCATTCAGAAGCTTCATTCTAAGTGGAGCACGGTTCTTAGCCACAAAACCCTTAGGTCTTCTTGGACTCCATGGATCTTCATTTTAAAGCATTATTGACATGAACCTGGGAGGTGTTTTTCCTGGAGTTCTTTCTCACCAGACTGGTTCCGGCTGCCTCCTGGGTGATGATGGAAAACCAAGGTGCTTGCCAACATGTCATTCTCTCATTTTGTAATCCTCAGGCAGTTGTACAAAGGTTATGTGGAACATTACCAACAAGTTAAAGGCACAGCCTGGACAGCCTTAGAGGAATTAGATCTACTGTGGCAAATCCTGAGCATTGTATATCAAGGAGATCCAGGCCAGATGAACTCAGTGGGAGGCAATAAGGATCCTTTCACTTAATACCTTTTCACTTACAACTCTGGAGTCTCCAAACCAAGGGCCTCCTTAAGAACTGTTGCCTCAGCAGCTTCTCCAAAATGTTCTGATTCCAGAGGCTAAATGAGCCCCAAGAAACTAGAGGAGAAAACCCTGTGCTCTTTCTATGAGTGTTAATGCTCAAGGAAGAGTCACACTGAATCAGAGATCTGTAAGAAACCTTAAATTCCTCATTTGCTTAGAGCTAAGTCTATCTTAGAGAACTGCTTATTATAATTTTATGCAATCAGGTAATTCTCCTTTGCCTGGAACAACTTGAACAAAATCAAAAAGAAAAGCAGAGGATATTCAGAATAAGACATGACTTCTGTCAGCTAAATGAATTACCCAAGTAATCCTCTGCATAAGGGAGACAAAACCAAGAAGGACTTTCATTTAAATCTTGCTATTTGGCCTTTAGCTAAGAGGACATAAATCTTTTCTGAAATCTTGTAAGGATCCTAATACAAATTTATTGGTTTTTCTCCTATCTGAGAAATAAAAGGGAAGAGGATCCACTCGGTTCTGTCTTGTGCTCTGATCCTTTACTGCTAGGACTAGAAGAAATAAAGTAGATTTTGTGAAACTATAGAAATATGTATTTACCAGCTACCCTGGGGTAAGGGAGTATAAATCATGTGTTGCTCAATGTGTCCACAAAAATATAGGAAAGAAGCCACTGGAGGAGCCTCAGTAGGGAAGCCTGAGATAACACTGTGGGCATGGGCAGACTGCCTTTGGAGACATGAAAAACACAGTATGCATTCATGTGGGAGAGAGGATGGCCCACATCCCACCACCAGGCCCCAGGGACAACTCCAAGCCTTATTTATTTTAGGGAAACTTCAATGACTCTTTTGAGGTACTAGTTCCTCATATGAATGAACTTTTATGATAATAAAGTAAAAAGTGATGAAAGAAAAGCCATTGATTTGATTTTGCCAATAATTTAACATATGGAAAGAAAAGATTTGACATTATAGTTCTGATGCTTACATCCAACTTTGAACAAGTAGCTCATGTTTCTCATCTGCGAAATCCTTTTTTTTTTTCTATTTTGAAATCCAGATGATGATATTTGTACTAACCTGCTCACAGGCTTTTTAAAAGTTACATATAAGATCATGTGAGTAAAAGTACAGTGGATAAATCCCCCATTCTATGGAACTGTACTGAAAGAAAATATTTCTTTCTTGAAAAACACCTGTAATTATTCCACTTATTTCTCACTTCTTTAAAAATCCCTAAAGAGGATTACGGTCCATAGTTTGATTGCTTCATCCATCAGTCTTGAAAGCTCCTGCATGGCCCTGTATCCCCCTCAGCTCTCTCTGCAGTTAGCCCCCATCCTACTCAACCACAGCCCATGGGGGCTTCTACTATGATTAGCCCACACAGGAAGAAATAAAGGATATCTTGTACTGTGCATCTGCTATGTGCCTTGACCTCTAATAATCATCTTTTAAATAGCCTGTAAGGTGAATTATCATCTTCAGGTTCACACAATAAGAAATAGCATTACTCAAAGAAATTGAGGGAAGACAGTTAATTCTGTAGTCAGTTCTAAGATTAGATCAGTGCTTATGCAAAGACTGATACAATAACCAAGTGTCTTCTGGTAGTAGAAATATTTATTTTGCATGCAGGAAATTGTCATTTTAATTTACCCCCCTTTTCCTAAGGAGGTAAAAAAAAAGTAGTAGATGTACTATTTGAACCAGCAGTTTGCAAAATGACTTATTATTCAAGGGCAGAGTGCACAGAAGTACATTACAAAGATTTGTTTTATTGTTCTTAAAAGAGTGAACAAGATACATAATGGGTTGAATATCTGCAATGCACTTTCAGTTGCTAAGGCTTTCTTTTTTCTTCACAGCTATTTTCCGATAGGCCATTTCCAAGAATTAGATAGAAAAATTTTTGGAGTGCTCCTTTAGCAGCACAATTCATAATAGCTAATCTTGGAAGTGGCCATTGACAGATGAATGGATAAAAAAATGTGGTATGTACACAATGGAGTTCTACTCTGCCATAAAGAAGAACAAGCTTGAGTCATTTGTGGGAAAATGAATGCAACTTGAGACCATAACATTAAATGACATTAATCAGATACACAAGC
The DNA here is from genome assembly GCF_053883595.1 of Heterocephalus glaber. Classification (NCBI taxonomy): domain Eukaryota; kingdom Metazoa; phylum Chordata; class Mammalia; order Rodentia; family Bathyergidae; genus Heterocephalus; species Heterocephalus glaber. Next base: position 28,911,075 of record NW_028258344.1, on the reverse strand, counting down.
TTAACTATCACATGGTTTATCTTATATGAGAAACCGAAAATATAAATAAAGAGCAAAATAAAAGATAGATAATAGGAAAGGGGAAGATAGAACTTTTGGGGTTTTTTTGTTGTTGTTGTTGATTTTTGTTTTTTGTTTTTTGTTTTTGTAGTGCCGGGGATTGAACTCAGGACCTTGCATTTAGGAAGTAGTCGTGGTACCACTGAGTTAAATCTCTGGCCTGAGACAGAACTTTTGTAAAAGGGAAGAGAACCAAGAAATGGAGGGTGAAGGGAGGAAAAGGAGGGAAGGGGATGAAAAAAGAATTAATGTGTGTTATGTACATGTACCAACTCCTCCCAAGAAACGTAATCATTATGTACTTCAAACATGTACTTGAAAAAATGATAAAACTTTCTCTAGAAAAGACAAATTTTAGAAATATTTTTTCTCTGGAATTGGATACTAGTAAAAGAATTAAGGCTATAATAAACCTTATAGGAAAAGAGTCTAAATTAGTAAGAAAATGAGTTATTTTTGAAGTGGCTGCTGAAATGAATATTAATTCAGTATGCTTCCTAAGAAAAGGCATGGCAGGAAGATATCATTGAGAATCTTCAAAGAACAGTTGTAAGAACTGTGCAAAGGTGTTTTAAAAATATCGCCTGGGAATGTTTGTTAAAAACACAGATTCCCAGGCCTCACATATAGGAATTTTGATTCAGTAGGTCAAAATATTGCTTCAATATAAATAACACATTTGTTCATGTAATCTAATACTGAATAGGACCACTTAATAGTACCTTAACCAGACCTAGGAGGATATCTTTGGTATCTGCAGCAAACTCAACAAAGGGTTGTTGTTTAGTATTTTAAAAAATGTTTGAAATAGTTCTGTACTCATAAAATTAGCATTATTAAGAATAGTACAAGGAAAAATAGAACTCTTTTGCAAAGAGGTGGAAGGGGGGATAGAGAAGTAGAGAATGGAAAAAAAAGAATTAAAATATGTTTTACACATATACCAACTCCCCATGATCAATATAATCATTATGGATTGCAAACAGATACTGATAAAAACAATTTTTAATACATAAAGAGTAGTAACTGAATAGGAAAAATTTCCCTGACCATACTTCTCTTAAAAACAAGACACATAAGCAAGCAATCCTAGCACTTGAACACACTTATGTAAGCTGTCAGTCGAGGCCACTAAACCCAGCCACCTGACCCATCAGCAAGGGTCACCTATCTTGATGTCACCACAGCAGGTTAGGAGTGTATGTTTCATGCAAGGTGCTGCTTGGACAGCTTCATTTGCAGCCCACCATCCTGAAACAACAGACACATAATTCTTCTGCACCTGTGTGCTAATAACACATGTGCAGTTGGGGAATTAGCTTTCATTTAACTATGTCTCTTAGTAATTACAGTGTGGAAGTGAAGTCATAGAGCCCCTAAATACCTCTAATAAGGCAACTAATACAAAGGACTTGCCATCTATTGAACATCCAAATTGGCTAAGGCCATTTCACAAAAAATAAGAGATTGGATCACACACACACACACACACACACTCACACATGTACACGTGCATTTTAGTATCACTTTCAGATGAATCTGAGGCTGGTGATCTGCAAACTATACATCAAGAAACATGAGATTGAGAAAACATATACTGAGTTTTAAATGTATTTTATAAATCTAGTCTTTGTTTAAAAGATTTTAAAAGCTAACAAAGTTATTGGAAAAATCACCAGAAATGTTTTAATCATAAGATAATTTTATTAATAGACCCCACAAAAAAGATGAATGAAAGATACTATGACAAAATCACTGATATGACCGACCTTCACCTCCCTTAATATTTACACTTTAAAACTTATCTCCTTTCATATTTACATTTAGTTTAATCTGTAGCAAGTAAATATCTGTTATGCAATTGTTTGAATTTCAGGACACATGCAATCCCTTGAACCATTTTGTTTTATATAATCATCTGTTTGCCTGAGAGTTAAATATTTCACTCTTTCATTTTAAGTCTTAATTAACTTGATAAATTTGTGTAGAAGTTTTTATGGCTTACAAAGCATTGTGTATATTTTCTACTTAGACAAAAATGTTACTTAATAATGTCATTGTTATAGAACAGTACATTTATTCCCCAACTACTTATAGAAAATAAGATATAAGTAGTCTCTCTACATATTTTTTCTTTTTTTTTTTTTCATTTGAGACCAGGTCTTGCTAAGTGGTCCAGGCTGACCTTGAATTTGTGATCCTCCTGGATCTCCCAGTAGCTAGCACTGCAAAATAAAAATAAATATCAAAATATATATATATACATACATAAAATTAATTTATTAGTTTTTAAAATAAATAGGAGAGAATGATTCATTTAACCTTTCCAGGTTGGCCATTTATGCTATAGAAGAGAGTCCTATTATTTTAGAAGTTCACAAATCTATTTTCTCAGAGTACCTAGTATGGCTTTGCAACTGGTAATTTTAATAAAGCATGGCAGTCAGCTAGATCTTTTTAAAGTTTTCAAGAATATGAAGTCACAAGGCACTGTGTGTTCCTCCACATGTGGATTAAAGTGCTTATATAGAGTTGACATGGTTAATAAAAGATGTTCATTAGTAAATTTGAAAAATTCTCTCAGAAATAAAATGTACCAAAACAAGAAATATAAGGTTGAAGATCTTCTTTCATTGCAGTAATAAAGTCATGGAATTTAAAAATTTCTATGTCAAAAGTTCAAATCATATTTGAAGAGTTAAATTTTGACACTTATAAAGTGTTGAAAAATTTGACACTTCCAAGGACCAAGGTTCTCACTCTTCCACCAATGACTGACAGACATACTTGGTCTTTTCATTCTCCCATTAATAGAACTGCAAGGGAAAAGATTCTTTCTCCTTAGTCCAAATATGATCATGAGTTGACCTCCAGCCAAGCTCATTCACATGCCCACACATCAGTGTGTCATACGTTTCTGAGTTTAGATCAGTGCATTTGGTTAGGCATAGTCCCTGATGAGCATTCTGCTCCACTAAGACTTTATAAAAGTAAAATAGTTGAAGTTTAAAATGATCATTTAGTTGTTCTGTCTATAAATATTTATTGAGCATCACTGTTTTGCAGGCAAATAATAGATGAAGAATACAGTGGCAAAATAATGGTCAATGTCCTATAATCATAGATGTGTCATTTTAGAGATAATTATAAGTATTAAGCAACTAAGCAAATAAAATACAGATTAAACATCCCTCATCTAAAAAGCTTAGGCTCAGAAGTACCTCGGAGTTTTTCCAAATTTTGAAACATTTTCATAAATTTTACCAGTTAAGCATGCTTAATCTGAAATCCAAAATGCTCTGACCTCTTAAATTTTAATGTGAATTCTGTAATTTTAAAACACAAAATAATTTCAGGGTGCAACAAATGCTACAAAAGAATACAGAATTATGTAAGAGACTGACGGGGAGGAAGAGCTTACATTGGGTTTGGAAGAAAGCTCTATCTAGGTGATAACATTTGTGCCTGTGCAAAGACATGGGTACAGAGCAATTCAGAGAGTAAAGGTCCTAAGGTGTAAAGGTCCTAAAATGGAAACAAACTTGGAATAAATGGAGACAGAGACATGCACTAAAAAAATAAAGTTGGTACCACATCTTGTTTTAAAGAGAAAGGCCAAGTTAGAAAGAATAATAGATGTAAAATCTAGAAAATTATCCTGCCATTTAAATTCACCAATCAGAATTTCTAGTTATCTTAATGTGGAAATATCCAGGTTAATAGCACCATTTTCTATGGTGCATTTCTCCATTGAAAATAAGGTCTATCTTGTCATACCAAAGAATACCATTTTTTGGAAGGGCAGGGAATTTAAGTACCAATACAAAATTAGTGAAAAATGTAACAGCCAAAAGAGAGGCTTGATTATCACAATATATATTTCTTAATTTTAAGGAAAGTATGTGCTGTCGTTGAGATGCTGAATTTCTCCCTAAGGTCCTTGTATTAAAGGTTTGATCCCCAGGGTGGTGATTTTGGTAGATTTTGTGAACTGTTAGGAAGAGTGGTCTTATGAGAGAGGTCTTTAGGTCTTTGGGGACATGCCTAGGAAGGGGACTTTGAGACTCCACTGGACCTCTAACTTGATCTGCTTCAGGAACATGAAGTGAGTGGTTTATTCCTCCACACACTCCCACCACAATGTACTGCCTCATCAGAGGCCCAAAATAATGAGTACACTCAATCTTGGACTGGAACTTCCAAGAGTTCCATGGCTTTTCCAGAGCCACGAGTAAAACCAGCCTTTAATAAGTTAATGATCTTCAATATTTTATTATAGTAACAAGAAGCTGGCTAATATAGCCTAAATTCCAACAAAGTCACTTATTTGTATGGAACTATAAGCACTGAAGAATAGCTATAGCCTTTTGGGAATTGGGACCTACCATACGTAGGCATCTCATTCTTAAAACTTTTTGTTCCGTCTATACCAAAGAATTATTTTTAAATTGCAAATTTAAATTTGAAATTCATCATAATTGTTTGCCTCCATGCATATTTGTGGTTTAATTTAAAAACATTAAAATAAGAATTGGGGAATCTAAGGAACTAGAAGAAAAATTGTTAAAATAAGAAATGCCAAAAAGTCCTTAAATATCATTTAAAAATTTATTTTAAAATTCAGTGAAACAGAAAATGTTGATCCTTTTTTGAAAACCATGTTTAGGCACTAAAACATTCTTCAGCTAAAGCCAGTTGGTATTAATAAAAATAAATGTAATAAACTATTAACTAACTTTAAAGCAAATGTCATAGTAAACCTGACAATGATGATGCTGATAGAATGGAAAAGAAAAAAAAAGGATGGAGTTGTAGGCTTTTAAGGTAACCAGAAGTGGATTTAAATCCTGATTCCGCTCCTTGCATTTTTCTGAGCTTCATATCTTTCCGTTTTAAAAGTGAAGAGATGCTAACCTGACTCTAGGTCTGCTGCAAGAACTGGATTCAAAAGTTATTTTAAAGGACCCAGCAGACAGGAATCACTGAGTAAACAGTAGTCTTCTCTAGACTACATCACCACACTGTAGCATTAATAATACACTGTGAAATAGTTTTCCTTGATAACAAGAATTTGTTTTAGTGCTTGTGTTATTTCTTAATGTTAATAAGCAATTCTCTAACAAAAGTATTGATGCAAGTCTGTATTACAGTTCTAAAGATATAACTTTTCCATCAGCATCATTGCTTTAAGTTTCAAATACGTATGGATTTATTCAAAACAGTCTTTCAGGAAAACAATACTTCTTTTGTGTGTGTTCATGTATTTGATGTCCTGCAACAATAAGCTTTCTAGAAGAGAGGCTGTGTAGATGGAATGTCTTCTTGTTATGCAGAAGCAGTTCAAAGAACACAGCCCTGGATTTATACTAGGGGCTGAAGGTGAAAGTGAAATGAATGCAAAATGTTTAATTTTGGATTTAGCTTATATATAAAGCTCAGGAAGGCAAAGTTTGTTAGCAGAAAAAGAAGAATAAAGGTAAGTGAGGGGGTTAGGACTTAAATTATAAGTGCTCATTAAATTTTACATCCTTTCTTATTTAATTTTTTGCTTGTGAGAGTACTCAAACACATCCTGAGTACATAATAAAAGAAGGATCATAATAGTTAGGGGCCAAAACTATGTTGTACCTAAAACTTTACATGAATTACCATCCCATATAGATGTTAAAACATTCACATGATGACTCATCCTGCAATCATGTAATGAAAAGGGGGTTGTCTTTGTCCAAATATGATAAAATTGTAGTTTAATTCAAAGTTTAAAGAGCTTGGTCAAAGGATACATGATAGTACTTAGATTGGAAGAATAAATTCAAGACATCTATTATTCAGCAAGGTGACTATATAGTTAATGGTCATTTATTGTATTCTCAAAAAATACAGACTGGATTTTAAGTGTTATTACCACAAAAATACCTGTATTCCCTAATGCATGTATTAATTAGCTAGATTAAATCATTCCACAATGTATACATACTTCAAAAATAATGTTGTGCTCAATAAGTATATATAATGTTATCTATCAAATTAAAAAGTAAGATATTTTAATGTTTTAAAAGTTCCCCATTAAACAAGATCTCCCTATACCTACTAATACTATAGAATGGGAACTTGGGCCTGTTCTCACTCTGTGGATATTCACAAGCCATTGTCCACTCTGCATATGAGACGGGGCGCTGTTATTGGTCAAAAGGCCACAGGGGAACAAACAATCCATCGAATCTCTGGTCACCCTTGCTAAGAACTCCTCCTGACTTTCATCTTCCTTAGGGATTTCAAGCAACTCAGATGATTCTAGGTTGCTAAATCAAGTACTTTGAAAACTTATTTTTCTGGTTGTATTCATCTGAGCACATAGAGAATTAAAAATGAAGACCTAGCCAGAGTTCAACATGTCCTAATCAGTTTTCTGTACCTTCCTGAAAAGTCCTGTGGAGCTTCTAAGCACTCATTGTCAGGTCTCATCTTGATGCAGACATATGAGGTGTGATCAAAAGATATGGTGAGTGTGGGCGGAGGATTTAGCTCAGTGGTTTCGCCGCCTGCTGCGCAAGATCAAGGACCCGAGTTCGATCCCCGGTACCAATAAAAATAAATTAAAAAAAAAGATATGGTGAATGTTTAAATTTATTGCAGTAAATGACACATTCCCATTAATCTTCAAGGCGGTTCTGGAAGACCTCGCTCATGATTGTCTTTTTGTGGTTGCCTCAATGTTCTTAATCAATTCAAAATGTGACAAATTGTGAAGACAATTTCTGTCATATAAAAACAATGTTTTGTCCTTATCCACCTAATTCACTGGATTGGGCACTGTGCAACCTCTGGCTCTTCCCCAACGTTAAAATGACCATGAAAAGTAATCGTTTTGAACTGATTCAGGACATCAAGGCAGACACAACAGCACAATGAAAGAGGACTTCCAGAACTGCTTCAGAAAGTGGTAAGTAAAATGGGATAAGTGTATTCAAAGTGAGTATTTTGAGAAGGGTTAATGGCAATGTCTCTTTTACAAAATTAATTTTTTTTTTTTTTTTTTTTTTGGTACCAAGGATCGAACTCGGGTCTTTGTGCTGGCGGGGCAGGCGGCGAAACCACTGAGCTAAATCCCCGGCCCACAAAATTAATTTCTAAGTAAATATTGACAGTATCTTTTGATAACATCTTGTAAATTGGTCTTAAAATACGGGCATAGGAAGAGAAATAGAAGATCAACTTCAGACGTCACTCACTGTGACATTTAGCAGAGGCATAGGGAAGGAAGCAAATGAACTGGTGACTGAGATCTTGGTTTCCTGCTAGTTATAGTGAAATCCCCCAACATCTCTCCACTACAAAATGAAAATTCTTTATACAATTTGTGTGTGTAATATGGAGACAAAGTAGTATGAAAATGTTTTGTAAATTGTATAAATTTATAAATAAGAATTTTAATCTAGTATATTTATTTGATGTGTAAAATATTAGGCCACTTTAAGTTAAATATTGATAAGTCTTCTCTATTTATAAATTCCAATATTGCTCCAGACTGAAGAAATTTATTCTCATTCTATGTGTTTATGAAATGTACTGCTATGAATAATATACATTACAAATAATTAGTAATTTTGTTAACTGATTCTAAATTAACAATATGATACTAGTTCAGATCAGCCTGTAAACAAGTAAATTTAATTTCTTTACAAATTATTATGCTAATATTGCTTAACTATCCAGCAAAGGCAGAATTGGACTATAAGTACACAAAGTATTTTTAATTTAAGAAATCCAAAAATTTCATGTGATAATATTTAACCATATCTTCTACTAATGTGAAACAGGATTTAGCTCAATAAAATCTATAATTTGGATATTTCTTTTTATAATATAATAAAACAATTGGAATTTGACTAACTTTTGTAAACATTTTTACAACACCTTTTTTAGATAGATATACTTCCTGATATGCAAAGATGATGCAATAGTGGTTTATTAAGGGCAGAGACATTTCTATAAAAACCCCAAGTGATAGAGTAGGTATCTACTGAATCAGTAGTATCTACTGCATGCACAGTTGCAGTTAGTTATTCCAGGTATTATTTTTGTTTTCAGAAAAAGAAAACTAAACAGAAGATCATGACAAGTGCAGATTGGGGATATGATAGCCAAAATGGTAAGAATATTTCTTTTCATATAGATCAAAATAATAGCTGATTATCTTTTCTAATAGAAGATATGTTAAGCACTTCAAACAATAATACAGCCACAGTTTGATAGTTTGAATTGCCTGGTTTGAATAATTATAATATCTTCATAAGAATTTTTACCAGTTGATCTTTGGGCATAGATGTTTACAAAATGCATCAAGTATATATATTATAAATCTATTGCTCATGAAATATTTACAGCCTTCTCCTATAGGCTACTGTTTAGCCCTATACTGCCGGTGTTGACAGATTTACAGTACAGTATAGAAAAAAGATATTCTCAAAACAGAATTTCCAAAAAACTGAATGTCGTTTAAGACACCTGAATAAATAATAAACTAACAAGCAAGCAGGTAGTTAGAGTCCTAGAACTTGGAATCAAGCATTCAATAAAGTTTTGATTACACACATACATTTATCTTGGTAGGTCCTGATCAATGGAGCAAGCTGTACCCTATCGCCAATGGAAATAACCAGTCTCCCATTGACATTAAAACTAGTGAGGCCAAACATGACACCTCTCTGAAGCCCATCAGTGTCTCTTACAATCCAGCTGGTGCCAAAGAAATTATCAACGTGGGACATTCCTTCCATGTGAATTTTGAGGATGATAAATCAGGTGAGGCCAAAGACTGTTCTGATATTTCTGATAAATCTACTGGGGAAACTGAAACAGTGAAGTGTAGAGTACACCAACAGTCATCCTAAGTATTTTTTGTGTTATCTGGTGAAACAGTTTGGACTTCTAGAAAGTATCTGAATGATAAAGATGGTTTTGGGGATCCTTAGCTTTGTCTTTTTTTAGCCCTTACACTATTTAATAGCATCTCCCCATCTCTACTTCTATGTCAGGATCTTTATGCTCACTTCATTCTTTCTATAAACAGCCAAAAGGCCTAGTAAGTAAATCATTGTGAAGATAAAAACTGAAAGGGCAAATAGAGTCCAGTTGGGGTGAAAGTGGATGAGCACAGTAGGGAAGACAGACACAAGGATGACTATGTTATCCTCATACTTCAGAACCAGGTACATTGCCTGCTACATAGTCAACTTTTGATCAGGGTTCAGTGAATCAGTCATTAAATGACAGTTTCATCAGACAGTTCTGACATAAAAGGCCATATTTCTTTTAGCACTTTCCTAGTGAATTCCGAATCTAAATTTTAGGTATATTGGGAGCTATGTCTTTTATTAATACTAGATTAAGTCTGGTATGTGTGTTTACATAATTATATGATTGGACAGACTCTCCAAAATGACAGGTCAAATTTTTAACAGATGCACTTTCTCTCATTCCCTGGTCAGGGATTCTCAGTATAACCATCAAGATACACTGTGGTGTTTTCGTTAAGTACAAACTATGTAATGCATAATTTGTTACTCAGAATAAACTACTATAGATTTTGATGAATACTACTTACACAGTTTTTGTTGAGAGAATGATTAACGAACTTGTAAACTGCAGAATTTCAAAGAAAGCCCTGTAATCATATAATTAACTTACCTTGCAATATGCTTTCCTTGCAATGGAAACAGGTACAACTGTGGCTTGTGCACTGGGAATTGGATGTATTTTATAGACTGTCTTATCAATGCCACAACTGGGGATATATCATACAAAAGAGTGCCATCGTCTTGGATGTAGAAGACTAAAACAAGATGAAAACTTGAGCTCTAGTGTTTGTTTTCATTTCAAATCAACAAAATTTAAGTGTTGGTTCGTGCAAAGATAGGATGGAATTTATGATCTTAAGATTAACAGTAGTTCTCTTTTCTTCCAGTGCTGAAAGGTGGCCCTCTGTCTGACAGCTATAGGCTCTGTCAGTTCCATTTTCACTGGGGCACTACAGATGCATATGGTTCGGAGCACTTAGTGGATGGAGTCAAGTATTCTGCAGAGGTAATGTAATTTAGTAACTAGAACATAATCATCCTGAGAGTGATTCCCAAAAGCAGCTCTATTATTATGTGAGTCACTATCACAAGGACTCCAAAAAAAAGTGTTATTCTGGTTTTTTTAAGGATCTCCCAGACTCCATAAAATCAAACACAGACACACCATGATTGGCAAAGCAGGACATTTTTCATGTGGAAAGAGACAACTGAACTTGGACCTGATCTCTGGAATCCAAGATTTACTTTTAGCCTAAAAAATTGTTACCTTGAAATCATGCTAGCTTCAAGGGGCAGCACTACTCTTCTTTAAACCTCTGACCCTAAAATGCACATACTACTGTTCCCTTTTTACTTAAATTTCAAATTTGGACACACCAGTACCATGGGTATGATCAGAGATAGGAATAAAATGAGACTCTGCAAAGAGCTCAAGTTTAATCAGAGCTATGATTGCAAGGAGGTGAATATACCTAGATGAGGTTCTGAAGTTCCCTGGCTGCAGGCCATCCTCCCACTCCTTCTTGATTTGCCCTCACATAAAAGCTTGTGATCTATATCAAGACATTATTATCTGTATGTCTGTAGAAAAATACATGTACATAAAACTCAATGGAAGATCTGGGTGATTTATTTGTATGACTATATAATGTATGTACAATGTAATGTACATGCACAGGTTGACTTTTTAATATTGCTTGTATAAAATGAATTTTATAATACATATGGTTTTAAAACTTGCTATTTTTTCTACTTACCAATTTATCATGACCATTTTTTTCAAGTCAGGGGGTTTAATTCCATCTCATTTTCTAATGACTGTATCAGATTTGAATTGCACAAATATAACACAATTTAATCAGCCTCTGTTGATGGATAATTATGTCACTGTGGGGTTTTTTGCTTTTACCAAAAAAAATATAACTACATCCTCTCTGTATCTTATGTACCAGTGAAAGTAGTTGTATAAGACATTTTCTCAAAAGAGTTTATAAAATATGCGCATCATTTATTCTGATAGATGATATGGGAATTGTATGCAAATATAACTTGTTTTATATTATAAAATTTAGATAATATTTTTCAATACTGCCAAAATATATTAAATGTTTATTCCCCAATTATTTCATATAAATTAAAGGTAGGTAGAGTGAAATTAAATGGGTAAGGAACCTACTTTAATATTATGTTTTTGAAAGGATACTTGGTGGTAGCCAGGAAATTGAAACCAGGAAACTGAAGCCAGGAAATCTGGGCTAGCTATGAGAGACACAGCTACAAAGCTCAACACGTTGCAATTCAATAAATCTATATGGGGCATGTATCATATACTAGATTGAGAGGCAGTGCAGTGATTAAGAATGCAGGTTCCTCAGCTGACTTTCTGAGTTTGAATCAAACACCTGCCATTTACTGGCTGTATAAGTTTGAGCAAAATCACTCTTCTCAACAACAGAGCCAAGATAATATTAACATCTACCTCAAAGAACTGTTGACACAGTAGAATGAGCAAACCCATATGAGGCACATTTAGACCAGCTCTTTTCTCATTGTTACTCAGTAATGTTAATTACATTTCTGTAGTTAGGACACAACCAAAACCCCCTCAAGCAGGGCAGTATATGCATAAAGGATTATATAAACATAGTAGCAAGTGGCTCTAAGAATATTCACAAAGCACCATGGTAATATAGATGTAGTAATAATCATTTAAGAGTAGGAACAGACTCTAGACTGGCATGACCAGGGGATATTACAATGGAACATTTCAAATAGGACTGTAAAATGATCTCTGTGAAATGGTTTTCTTAACATTGTTTTTTCATTCAACAAATATTTATTGAGCATTTACAATATGCTAGATGCCATTTATAAGGTAATTTGCTGTCAGAACTTCGATTTGATAAATAAAGGAAAACTTTAAAAGAAAGCAGAGGGAGGAAAGAGAAAGAAGGGGGAGGAAGGGAGAGAAAGGAAAGGTAACAGAAACGGAGGGATGGAAATAAAAAGAAAAATTGCATAAGAGTTATTGAAAGACTTGGATTTTATTTATAGTGGTCACTTTACAGTGGGTGATCAAATAAAGATTGAAGAGTAGTATTTGAGTTCAATCTAGAGACAAAGGTCTATTGTGCAGATTATTGGAAAGGAAATTCCAGAAAAAATCAGTACCTAATGCAAACACTCGAAATTTTGGAAAAGTGAGATCTAATCTGAGATACAGTTATTAAAAGTAAGAAATTGATGACAACTATGGGACTACATTTTGGTTGAGCAATCAGATGCATAATGTTATCTTCTCCTAAGAAGAGAAAATGAACCAGGTTTGGCAAGTACAAATCAAGAGTTCTACTTTGGCTGCATTAAATTTGAGAGATCCAAGTGGAAATATCAAAAAAATATCAAAAAGACACACAGGCACACTTGGATAAACAAGTCCAGAGTTCTACAGACAGTTGAAGCTGGAGGTTTTGATTTGAGAGATGCCTGAGAAGGACACTCATGCCCCTAAGGCTTCTGGGAAGTCCAGAAGCTCCTTCCTATAAAACTGCCATGATTTACCTTGGGGGAAAAATGACTTCCGTTTTTGTCCTAAAGCTTGTTGGTCAGATTTCCTGAAATTTTTAATACCAAAAGATACATTTTTAAAAGAGTAATATGAAATAGTTGATGTCACTGTAGGAAAAGAAAATTTACTTATTGGTTCTAATCTGCTTACACTTCGTGCTCGCTTCGGCAGCACATAAGCTAATCTGCTTACACTTCTCAGCAAACAGATAACCCTTCCTAAGAGTGAAACAAACACAGACATCTTCATACTTACTTTTTGTCCTTACCCTTATATAAATAATTAACTATATTATCATTTTTAGCTTCACGTAGTTCACTGGAATTCTGCAAAGTACTCCAGTGTGGGTGAAGCTATCTCGAAGCCTGATGGGATGGCAATTATTGGTGTTTTGATGAAGGTGAGTTACAGACACAGCTCAGCTAACACTATTGCTTAGCAATCAGATCTCAAAAGAACATGATATAAAGGCAAAAAACAGTTGAAGTTTTCTCTTTGGAAAGTTCTCATTCTACTTATGGCTAGAGAAACCTTTTCTTCATACATTGTTGCCTCGCTTCTATACTTTTCCCTCTCAACAAAACAAATTTTTAAGTAGGGGTGGAATAAGGAGTTGTCACAGGGAAAAAGAATTTCTGTTTTCCAGTTTTTCCAAATTCCTTTTTCTCTAAACTTACCTCACGGACTCAGGGTTTATTAATTTAATATTTCATCAGGAAAGAAAAATTAAGAGAATTTTCCCCATAAATTTTCGATTAATTTTTAAAATGGTAGATGATGCTTAAATCTGCTGCTGAAGAGACTTTGAAAAGTTATATCAGAAAATCATTATTAAATTGAGTATGATTGAATAAGTAAATCATTTTTGGAATTACAATAATTCACCTAACCTTTATTGAGCACTCAGAATATGACAAAATGTGCCAATTATAAGTAATAGAAAAGACCAAAATGAAGAGTTTTGGCTTTTATATCTTAATTTTACTCAATTTCTAGATTTGTGTTGTACAGACTTGAACATCTTGCCTGTAATTAAATTTCAACTAAGCTTTTTATTTGTTACTTTGCCTCTGTTAACCTTATAAACAATGAGGGTACAAAGGCCCACGAAAACATACACCTAAAATTCTATCTCCCAGAGCAGGGAGAAATTACCTTACCTCTTTTCAGTTATTGTTGTTAATTTTAAAAACTTAAAATTTACTTTAGTATTAATCTGTATTTATCACTATTTTTTTATCTCCAGGTTGGTCAGGCCAACCCAAAGCTGCAGAAAGTACTTGATGCCCTAAATGAAGTTAAAACTAAGGTAAATGAACTAAATAAGACAGTTTAATTCTAAGAGCAATAGTCCGTAGAAGTATGAAAATCATTCAATTACACATTTGAAGTGGGGAGAAGTTAGGCTGGTTGTGAAAGCTACCAACCTGAAAATCAATGTATTACACAAATACTGCCTGTGTCTGAGAAATTCTCTGACTCAGGAATTTATTTTGTTTTCATATTTTTAATTGATTTGGGCAAGTACAAAAGCAGGTTACTTAGTCATTAAAACTTACTTGAAAAACTGCATCCAACTGAAGTGTGAGTTTTTTCCATTTTATGAAGATATCTATATGTTTTGAAAGCACAAAAGTTTAGAAGTGCAGTGTATTCTCTTGAGGTATCATTAGTATGTAATATTTGATAATCATAATATCCACCTAAACTAATAAAAGGATTTTGTGAAATATCCAATCCTACCTTCACTGTTTTAATAGTAAATATTTAAACCATTAGTCAGAGGTTTGTCATTTTCTTTCACAGTGTTATTGCTGTGTAAAGTAAGTTTGTTTTGTGCTGATTCAAGAAAAAAATTAAACTTTAAATAAGTATACTACAAAATGACCCAAGTCAAAAATATTTTTTAAAACTACATATGAAAAAAAAATAAGTAGAGAAGATATAAAAGCATAAAATAAAAATATTTTTACATGATGAATAAATGCAAAATAAAATGTTACTGATAAAATGCAAAGTTGTTTCTTTGGAATAATTAACAAAAAAGGCATACTTTGACATCTGTAGTAAAGGGAAAGTGGCACATATACAAAATACCATTATAAATAAAAGTTTTAGAAAATAAAATATAACTAAAGCTATAGAAGAAAAATTTTAACAAAAAAATATTTATAACATTATACCAATAATTTTTAAGATTCAGATAAAATGAGTGGTCTTCTATGAAAATATGAAGAGAATTGACTCAAAATGAGGCTAGAAAACCTAAATAAACCAAGCACTTAGGAATAAATTGAAAAGAAAATCAGTGTGTCTGTTAGAAAACTCCAGGTCCAGACAATTTTATGTATTATTCAATCTTTTAAAAAGTCATGTGAATGTCAAATAACTGCTCAGATGAGGGAACAGACAGAAAACTTATCTTATGTTTAATGAAATTTAGTACCAAAATCAGGTAAGAACATCACAAAAAGAAAATTGTAAACCAATCTTTCTTAGGAATATAGGTAAAGGAAACCTTAAGATTAATTATAGCAAATCAACTTCAACAATGTATTAAAATAATGCTTTTAAACTTGTAGAGCTTAGTCCATAAATGTGAGGCTGAGTCAGCAATACAATATCTGATGTAATTCATTATATTCATTATACGTAACGTAATATCATTCATGAAATATAATGAAGAAAAAAAGCCATATCATTAACTTGTTAAATTATTAAAAAGTATTTGAGGAAATTCAATGCTCATTCCTGAAGGTAAAACAAAATAAAAGGAATGAAAACTTTGATTTTATTAAAGATACTACCTAAAAACTTGAATTAAACATGAAAAACTTAGTAGTAAAACAATTGAAGCAATTCTATTTCAATTATAAACCAGACCAGAATTCCAATTGTGACCATTACAATTAAATGTCATAATGGAAGTCCTAAGCAATGCAATAAAGTAAGGAAAAAATATAGGTATATCTTAGAATAAATATTGGAGAACCAAAGAAGAAAATATCATTGTGGACAGATAATATAGTAACTTAGATCTAACTGGAAAATTTTAAAAGGTCAGCTAAAAAAGGCCCAGTGCATAAAAGATTATCATGTAATAGGTGATTCATCTTCTATAGGTAATAATAACCAACCAGAAATAATGGGGAAAATATGCCTAAAATGTAAACAGTGAGCATGTCAACAAATACCTTTGTCACTACAACAGAATCTTGCATAATTCCTATGGAAACAAAATTCTTTATGTTGGATAAAGATATTAAATAGCTTTTCATTAATATGAATTATAAAAACATTTTATCTTTGCTTATCTTCAACCAAATAAAAAGAAAGATTTCTTCACCAAAGTTTCTATCTTTTCTATTCTTTGTGTTGTTTATATTCACAAACACACCAATTATGAAATAATATATAGTAAAAACATCAATTAAACCCTTAGTTAAAATCTGTAGATAGCATAAGTTTTTGAGGTTTTATTTTCTCTTCCCTTATACATTGATATAAATATATTATGTCATGAATGATGAGGTACACATGCCTGTATACTTTTGTATATTTTCTCAGGGTAAGCGAGCCCCGTTCACAAATTTTGACCCCTCCATTCTCCTTCCCTCATCCCTGGATTACTGGACCTATGCTGGCTCTCTGACTCATCCTCCTCTCCATGAAAGTGTGACCTGGATCATCTGTAAGGAGACCATCAGTGTCAGCTCAGAACAGGTGAGTATCAAAGATGGTTGAGTGAGGTTTTAAACTGCAATGCAGAAAGATCACGTCAACTGGTAGAATCAACAAGGAATATTATCTCAATTAGGTTTTTAAGAGTTGTTTTTCTCTTCCAACTATAAAAAGACTTGTTTCTGACACAATTGTATTGAATTATGCCAAAAAAAATGTAGTATAATATTGTTTAATTTTTATGCAAAAAATAAAAGCATGGAGCAAGGTAGGGTGACACACACATGTAATCCCAGCACTCTGGGAAGCTTAGGTAGGAGGATCAACAAGTTCCATCCTACCCTGGGAATCTTAGTGACTTGGCAAGACCCTGTCTCAAAATTTAAAATGGGGGGGGGGGGTAGCTGGAGATGTGGCTTAATTGAAGGCCCTGGGTTCAATCCATAGCACTGAAGAAAAAAATAGAAAAAAAAAAAAAGAAAAGAAGGAAGGAAAAGAAATAAGAAGAACAAGAAAAGAAAAACATGAGATTCATAACTCCCACTATTCTCCTTAACAAGGAAAAGCCTAACCTTGTGAAATGTCTCCTTAAATATTTCAGAAACAAAGGAAAAACTGTCCTTGATAGATCCACAAGACTTTAGGGAAATATTGCTCTCAGCTAGCATAACTTCATGCTTTTTTCAAGCTTAAGTTTTTAAATATACACCAAAATATCACATGAATTATTCTTTATAGTGATAACAATGATTATCATTGATGGGCCGGGGATTTAGCTCAGTAGTTTCACCACCTGCTGCGCAATCGCAAGGACCTGAGTTTGATCCCTGGTACCAAAAATAATAATAATAATAATAACAATAACAATAATAATAATTATTATTATTATTATTCATCAAACTACTACTTTTATTAGGCATCTTGCATGTGTTTTGTCAGCCAATTCTCATAACAGACATGCAGAGCAAACATTATGGCCCATGACTAACTGACATTTATTGAACTAACACTACATATTAGCACATTTGATCTCTACCACAACCCAATGAAGTAAAAAGTGAAGCACCAAGCTTGTCATCACTCGCCCAAAGTACCCCAGTTGGAAAGTGACAGATGGTATTCTAACCCAGTGAATCATGAATAATTTAAACAAAATGCTTAACTCAAATGAATATGATGGATCCTTCCCACTGGTGAAGCCAATGCAACCCTCAACTCAGTTTCCTAAATATCAGTGCATTCATTATACTGGAAATGCGGTGTTTTGTGTGATTTTAATAATTCTTGATTCTTTGAATATTGCATCCTTCCAGCTGGCACAATTCCGCAGTCTTCTATCAAATGCTGAAGGGAACAAAGCTGCCCCCATACAGCACAACAACCGATCACCTCAGCCTCTGAAGGGCAGAGTGGTGAGAGCCTCGTTCTAATGGGCCCAAGAAGGAGCTCCTTTCAAGGACCCAGCCCTGCTTCTGACATAACATAGCTAGATGATCATTTTTAAGAAATCAACTTATTTCAATACTAGCAAGACCGCATACCTGCACATCTATTCTGTAGAATTAGAAAAACAACAAATTTAGTTCTCAATGCATAATTCAAATAATCTGTAAGCTTCCAAATATTGATCTATAAGCGTAAGTTCATGCTTAAATTCGACTTTATCTTATGGAATTTTGTGGAATCACAGCTAAATGATTTTGTATCCCTTTTCTTTTAAGCTGATTCAATAAAATAGTTTTATCTGTTTCTTCTTGTCTATTCTGTATTCTATAAACACCATTAAGTTCCCATTCCATATTCATTTTTAAAAATTAAATACCGTATTTTGCCTCAAATATAATAAGCTAAGAGCAACTTGAGCTGAAATATCAAGAAAGTCATTTGCTTACTTTTAAACACAAATATGTAATATAATATGTCATCTGAGCTTAATACTACTATGCTGGCCCAACACTGCTACCATTTGTGTTCTCTGTGATAAGAATAGTATCTTTTCTTTTTTTCCGCCCTCTCCCCTCTCTCCCCCGTGTACTGCTCCGAGTCCGGACTCCCTCAGCCACCATCATGATTATCTCTCGGGACCTCATCAGCCACGATGAGACGTTCTCCAACACTTACAAGATCCGGGAGATCGCGGGCGGGCTGTGCCTGGAGGTGGAGGGCAAGATGGTCAGTAGAACAGAAGGTAACACAGATGACTCGCTCACTGGTGGAAACGCCTCCGCTGAAGGCCCGGAGGGCGAAGGTAGCGAAAGCACAGGAGTCGCTGGTGTTGATATTGTCATGAACCATTACTTGCAGAAAACCAGCTTCACTAAAGAGGCCTACAAGAAGTCCATCAAGGATTATATGAAATCAATCAAAGGCAAACTCGAAGAAAAAGACCAGAAAGAGTAAAACCCTTTCTGACAGGGGCTGCAGAACAAATCAAGCACATCCTTGCTAATTTCAAAAACTATCAGTTCTTTATCGGTGCAAACATGGATCCAGATGGCGTGGTTGCTCTCCTGGACTACCGTGAGGATGGTGTGACCCCATTTATGATTTTCTTTAAGGATGGTTTAGAAATGGAAAAATGTTAATGGATTTGGCGGTTACCTTGGATCAATCACTTGTCATAACTGGCTGCTGCTTGTCATCCACACAACACCGGGACTTTAGACAGACGGGACTGATGTCACCTTGAATGCTTTGTTTATTTTGACCCGATTTATTTGGAGTGGAGGCATTGTGTTTTGGGGGGGGGGGGACATGTCATGTAGGTTGTCTAGAAATAAAGTGCATTTAAACTCATTTGAGAGAATACCTCTTAGTTTAATACGTGTATAAACTAAATCCATCGTAGTGTTCGTGGAGAAGATAGAGGCTGGTCACAGACCACTGCTAGAAAGCATAAGACTGCCTTCAGATAACTTCTGCAGTGGAAACTACTGGGACTGGAATATAAGACAAGAATCAGTTTTAATTCTGAGTTGCAGTGAAGGGGTAAAGACTATACTCATAGCATTGCCAACATTTGAAGTGGAGCCTTATACATTTCATCACCTACAGTGAAAGTAGTTAACCCTGGAAGAGATTACCAAAAGAATAAAAAGACTAACTCAGTTGGAAGCAAAAAAAAAAAAAAAAGAATAATATCTTTTATAGAGGAAAATGATGCTTCTAAATATTGCTTCCACTTTTTCTCCCAACAGTATCAAGGCCAGTGCTATTCTACCATTACTGTGACTAATTAATTTGGATGCACCTGTATCTTAAAATTGAAAGAAAAATCATAAGGGAATGGTTTATAAAAAATATTAAAGCAATTATGTGGCATAAAATCATAGAGAAACAGTTCAATCTTTTGTGCAGTTAATCTGAAAACAGTTTTCTCTGAAGCCATACATACCTTCAGAGTTTTGCAACCCTGGGTCCAATATTTAACCTTGGGATTTACTTTAGTTCTCTTATCTGAAAAATCGTATTAGAGACCAAAGCTCATTCCAATGTTTTTCATTTATCTACTGTCACAGAACCAGTCAAAACCTCTAAATAACTGTCATCAAAGTTAGAAAGAAGACCCAGCACATTCTTCTTTGCGCTCCAAGAGCTCTTTCATGGAGGAGCTATTTATTTTGACATAATAACCATCCTCTTAGTTCACAATAATCATATCAATTGGCTTTTAATTCTAAAATTATCAGGTCATCATGAGAGACAAAGAAATAGATATTTCGGTGTAATTTGAGAAACACATCTATAAAAGATGGTCAATACCTACAGAATACTTGAAATCTTTTTTTGAAGGTGAGTAGTTTAGAAATAAATTTCACAGGAAGGATTTTTTAAAATACCTGCTAACTCATATATATTTTAAGAAGGTTGAAATGGATTCCAGGATTGATAGATAAGTCTCTTGGTCTCATTATGGAAAGGGTAAACATCTGACAGGAGACATATGATGGTCATCAAATTTTATCACTAAGCCAAATGCCAGGTGGGGAGCATGTTTCCCCTTCCTGCTTTGCCAGAATTTCATCAATTTGGCACAACTTACCAGGTGCATTATAGAGGCTTTCCACCCTTCTCTGAAGAGGCCGATAAAAGCAGCTGTTGAGAGAAGATATGTGTACTAGGCGTTAGATCATCTGAGAATTCAGCTCATATGTTTTGGTGACTCATCCTCCTGTTGTATACCCTCCTCTTTTGCCAATTTAGGTATGTAGAGGATTTGGATATCATTCAAGGATTCTGTTTTTTCCATGATGTTTGTCAATGGACCTTCCTTATGGCAAATCTGTTGGACTTCTCAACACACAGAATGACAATGCCAGCTGATGAGGCTCAGCCTAGGCTCAACGGTACAAGAGTGCTCCCACATCTTGCTGTTCTCTGTCTTCTCCTCTCCTCCTCAGAAAGACCGTGCAGAACATTTATAGCAATGTTCTGCTGCTTTGCAAGTCCAAGAAGCTCAAAATATTTCCTAAGTTGTTCATATTTGTAAATTTAAACAAAAAAAAACCCTAAAAGCATTAAATTCATCAAAATGGGAATTATGCCAAAGAAAATAAATTTTAAAAATCTTTATTCCTTATAGGACACAAAAGAGTGTGTGTCTATTTCTTATAACTCTAGTTACTCCATATTAGCGGCTCTTTACTATTTTGTGGTCACAGATAACTATGAATATGTGACAAAAGCTATGAAACTTCCCTCTCCCTCACCTCTCCAAAACAAATTACATACCGAGATCTAATCAAATTTTGTACTAAATTTTAGTTTAAAGATTTACCCTCTTCATTTCTTTTCAGTCCTGAGTCATTCTGGACCTCAGAACAAGATCCTTGCTCTAAGTCTCAACTATTAAAAATAGGCTATAAAGGGCTCTACGTCTCTCTTGATCTTTTTCCTAATATAACATGTATTTTTGCTTTTCCACATTATTCTTTAGAGCAGTTGCTTAGAGACAGACTGACTATATCTTTATGGTAGAGTTCATAATTTATCTTTCTTTTTTTCTTTCTAATTATTATTTTGAGTTGTTATAAGGTTCTTTTTTAAAAGATATAAAAAGATAAAAATGAAAGAAAATCCAAATATTAGTGAATTTTTATTAGTGGATAAAATAAAGTGTCACAAAAGAGAGTTTAAAAGGACATAAAAGACATAGCTCAATTAGGAGGATATCATCAGATTAATAATGGGCCAAAATCATTCTGAGTAACATCAACATTCTCTGTTTCCAAGACCATGAACACATAAGGAAATACTTATTTTATGTACATTGTCTTTATGATTACTATGAACTCCAAATGCTTATTTATCAACTGCTCCCTATGACACACTGTACCTGGATTTCTTTATTTCTAATAGATTTGGCTATTTTCAGTTTCAACTTATAGACAGGTAGGCATAGATATGAATGAATATTTTGCATTTACTTCAAGGCTGTTGTACTTTGACAAAACAGAACCATAGAGAGGGTACTTAACCTATTATAAGAAGATAGCTGGTACTGTGTTCCTAGACTTACATGGACATAGTTATAAAGGTAAGGGAAAATGCATGGAATAATAAGTATTTTAGAAGGGGTCATAAAAGGGTTCTTGTTCACAGTTCTTGCTTTCACAGAGACATAACTCATAAGGAGTACCATAGAGTGTTAAAAATATGTACTTGGTTTCATCTTGTACCAAAAGTGGAAATGGAAGACAAAAGGGTCATATTTGTAGACATCAGTTAGAATCCTGAGATCACAAGCTCACTTACTGCAAGGTTCTTACAGTGGTCTCTGGAATGCTAACCCCCTTACAATGAGAAAGTAGAAAAAGCAGTTATGACAGGGCGGACTATAGTTAAGTGGTTTTATTTTTTTACCCACAAAAACTAGAGAATATACATTTTCTAAGTCATCAATACAATTTCACTCACTTTTATATATGTTAAGCCATTTAAGTATGTGATTTTCTATTATGTTACTAGTTGACCTGAATTTCCAATAAGAAAAATGTATGACAGAACTGTACTGCACTACAATAATATTTAGCTACTTAGAAAAAAAAACAGATCCTTATCTCACCCATGTACCAAAATAAATCTAAGATGTATGACATTTTTCAGAGAAATCATTAATATACTAGAAAATATATAAGTATTTAAATAATATTTAATAATATGTGGTCAGAGAACTTTATTCTAAATATCAAAAGTTAAAAAGAGAAATAATAGAATAATTGATCAACCTGTGAAAATTTAAAATATGCAAATGAAAACAGTAACAGTAAAAACCTTTTGACAATAAGGAACATAACAGCTGAGAAAATTTTTTCAACATAATTGACATCCACAGGATGAAGTTTTTACTATATGAAAAAGTTTCCCAAGTTATTAACATAAAAGTTGAATTATCAAGAGAAAATAGCAGAAAGATACAAAAAAGAGCAATTCGGTAAGAAGAAATACAAATGACCTATATATACATTAAAACCGCTCAATGTTAGCAAAGTAATGCCTATCAAAACAATGTTTCATCATTCTATATGTATAAAATTAGCAAAGATTTTTAAAATAATGCACACTGCTGACAACGATACAAAGAAATAAAAGCTATCATACATTGGGGAATAAGGGAAATTGGTACAGTCTGTTCACTAGCAATGTAGAACTCATTCCAAAAATCATGTCATCAAAACTCTGGGTTCAGTATCAAAAAAGAAAAGTTAAGTGATACAACTTTAAACTTGCTATCCTGAGGTTACCTTATCCATTATCCTGACTTCAAAGTCTATGTAAATTCTGCTTATTTTTATGATCTCCAAATTTGTATTTTCATTCAGTCTGTATGTAAGAGTTTCAAACAATACGTGGTTCCAACTGATACTATTACTGGACTTGAAGTGTTACGGCTATAATTTTTCAAGCATAATGTTTCCCATATCACTGTACACTTCATTCTTCTACCAAGAGTAAACAGCCTTTATATTAAACTTCCTATGTAACAAGTTACCTCTTACATTTTCTCTTTATAGAAATGATGATACCCACTGCATGAGAAAAACAAATTTTTTCTAGACACAGTTCAGGATTTCTCGAAAAAGGATCCTAGCCAAGCAATGGATGGAAATCCTATGAAATTCACTGACTTCCCAGAGAATGGGCTATAGCCTCCTAGAGAGGATGCAATTTAAAGGATCATATTGAGCCAAATGGAAAATCAAAATGAGTTACCACTTCCATGGAGACATAAGGAACAAAAGAAAGTAAAGCTTGGATTAGGAGGAAAATCAGGTGAATCTAAGTAAGGCTAACTGGCTTCATTTGTAAAAGACACATCCAGTTCTGCAGCCTATACAGAATTGTCCCTAAAATTTGTAGAGCCTTAACATGTCAACTGAGTATCAAAAGCAGTTATTTCCTCCTACTCCCCATATGAATTGAATAGCAAGTCAGGAAATCCTATTTATTTTGTAATTACTGGAGTAAATCATTAAACCATGTCTAAGTAAACAAGTCAATACAAATTAGAAAACTAAACAAGTCAACCAGAAAACAAACTTTAAAAATCTAAGTTCAAGTAGAATGTGAGTTAAACAGACACATTTTTCCAATCCATAAAATTTGGGGCTCAGCCAGGTCCTGATGGCTTCACTGCTGAATTCTACAAGACATTTAAAGAACTATTGTCATTACTCTATAAACTCATCAAGGAAATTGAAAGGGAAGCAAGGCTTCCAAATTCATTCATTCATTGGAAGCAAGTGTTACTTTGATTCCAAAACCAGAAAAGATCCAACCCAAAAAGAGAACTACAGACCAATCCCCCTAATGAACATAGATACAAAAATCCTCAACAAGATACTGGCAAACAGAATACAGAGGGTCATCAAGAAGATCATACACCCTAACTGAGTCGGATTTATCCAAAGGATGCAAGGATGGTTCAACATTCATACATCAATAAATGTAATACACTATATTAACAGAGTCAAGGACAAAAACCAAATGATCATCTCAATAGATGCAGAAAAGGCATTTGACAAAATCCAGCACCCATTCATGATAAAAACCCTACAGAAAATTGGAATAGAAGGTCTTTATCTCAACCTGATTAAGGCTATTTATGAAAAACCAACAGGCAACATCATGCTAAATGGTCAAAAACTGAAAAGTTTCATGCTAAAATCAGGAACAAGACAAGGAGGCCCACTATCACCACTCCTGTTCAATATAGTTCTGGAAACATTAGCCATAGTAATTAGAAAAGAGAAAGAAATAAAAGGAATAAAGATAGGAAAGGAAGAAGTTAAACTGTCATTATTTGCTGATGATATCATACTTTACATAGAAGACCCAAAAAACTCTTCCAAAAGACTTCTAGACTTAATTGACAGATTCTGTAGAGTAGCGGGATACAAGGTCAACACTCAAAAATCAATAGCCTTCTTGTACACAAATAACAGACTCACTGAAAGAGAAATTAGGGAAACAACTCCTTTTACAATAGAATTCAAAAAAATGAAATATCTAGGAATCACTCTAACAAAGGAAGCAAAAGACCTCTACACTGAAAACTACAGTACTCTGAAAAAAAGATTGAAGAGGATACAAGAAAATGGAAAGACATCCCTTGCTGCTGGGTAGGAAGAATCAATATAGTGAAAATGGCCATACTTCCAAAACTACTATATGGGTTCAATGCAATGCCAATTGAAATTCCAACAATATTCTTCACAGAACTAGAGAAAACAATCCAAAAATTCACTTGGAACCAGAAGAGACCTAGAATAGTAAAAGCAATTCTAGGCAACAGAGACATGGCTGGGGGTATCACAATCCCCAACTTGAAACTATACTACAAAGCTACTCTGATAAAAACAGCATGGTACTGAGAAAAGAACAGACCTGAGGATCAGTGGAATAGATTAGAAGATCCAGAAACAACTCCAGACATACTCAGCCACCTCATCTTTGGCAAAGGAGCCAACCATCATCATTGGAGGAAAGATAGCCTCTTTAATAAATGGTGTTGGAAAAACTGGATTTCAACCTGCCAAAGATTAAAACTAGACCCATACCTATCACCATGCACTAAACTAAGATCGAAGTGGATTAAAGATCTAAATATTAAAACACAAACACAGCACTTGCTGGAAGATAAGTTAGGTAGAATTCTTGAAGACATTGGCATAGGAAAAGACTTCATGAACAAAACCTGAGCAGCATGGGAACTAGCAGAAATAATCAACAACTGGGGTCTCCTCTTATTAAAAAAGCTTCTGCATTGCAAAAGAAACCACCAACAGAGCTAACAGACAACCTACAATATGGGAAAAAAATTTTAGCAGCTGTACCTCAGAGAAAGGACTACTATCTAGAATATATAAAGAATTGAAAAAAATCAGACCCCCCCCAAATTCAAAGACCCAATTCAAAAATGGGCATCTGAAATGAACAGACATTTCTCAGACAAAGAAGTAAAAGCAGCAAACAGTATATGAAAAAATGTTCAACATCACTGGTCATTCAAGAGATGCAGATGAA
The DNA here is from genome assembly GCF_053883595.1 of Heterocephalus glaber. NCBI lineage: Eukaryota > Metazoa > Chordata > Mammalia > Rodentia > Bathyergidae > Heterocephalus > Heterocephalus glaber. Next base: position 28,885,161 of record NW_028258344.1, on the reverse strand, counting down.
AACAACACTGAGATTCCACCTCACCCCAAAAAGATTGGCTGCTATCAAGAAGACAACAAATAACAAATGCTGGAGGGGGTGTGGGGAGAAAGGAGCCCTTGTCCATTGCTGGTAGGTGTAGAATGGTGCAACCACTGTAAAATCAGTATGGAGATACCTCAACGAACTAGGACTAGAAGTCCCATTTGATCCAGCTATTCCCCTGCTGAGTATCTTCCCAAAAGAATTTTAAAAATCATACCACAGTGATATATGTGCACCCATGTTCATAGTGACACAGTTTGTAATAGCTAAAGCTTGGAAGCAGCCCAAGTGCCCATCAACTGGAAAATGGATAAAGAAGATGTGTTTTTTTTATAAAATGGAGTACTACTCAGCCATAAAGAATGAGAAACTAGAGACATTTATAGCTAAATAGATGCATATTGAGGCCATCCTCTTAAGTGAAATAAATAGGACACACATGTGTAAATACTGAATAGTTTCTCTAGTGTGAGAAACTAAAAGTGTAAATAAGGATTAAAATGATTAAAATGAATAATTTATAATTTGAAATAGGAAAAAAGGTCCAAAGATGAAGGGGTGAAAGGAGGGGAAGAGGAAAGGAAAGGAGGGAAAGGAAAAACTATGAGAAAAGAAAAAAAATGGAAATGAAGTATGTAAATAAGGAAGGGTGGAGGGGGTGAAGGGCACACAGGTAAAAGGGAAAAAATAAGAACCAAGATATATCATGTCCAGGTACAAACACCCAATGATAAATGTAAATGAAATGTATACCTAAAATGTACCAATAAAAGAACTTAAGAAAAAAAAAATTGGAGTTTTAGAAAGTTCTGCAGTTTAAATAACAAAAAAGGAACTGAAATACCTGTAACATTGATTACTTCCTTAAATAGCTAAAACTTGAGGCCATACCACCACCCCAGAGTGCTGATGAGGTGAGCCACTCAGGCACCAGCACACCCCGCCCCCCCAGCCGTGCCAAGCCATTACCTGGATCCACATCTCAGAGTTGCAGGGGTCATAAAGGACATTGTTCTGAGCTTGAGAAGATAGAGCACAAGTGAACAACAGAAAGAGCACCTCTCTGAGGCCCATTGATGAAAATTAAAGCCCACCAATAAAGAATTTAATACAAAAAAAAATTAATGCCCACCAGAAAACTGAAGAACATCTCTGCAATTAAGGAGCACCAGACCAACTTCAGTGGGGGAGCAGCAGTGTGGACCAGAGTGGTGCAGCTGCAAGCATACCCCAGCCAGGGCTCTGCCCTGATACCAGAAGCTGGGGCACACTGGCCCAAGCCAAGGGCCCACCTAGAAAAGAGCTGCACAGGCACACAAGCAACAGCCAGAGGGTTGCCCCAATACCATCAGTAAGTGTGCAAGACCCTAGTCAGAAGCTTGCTTACAAAACAGGACCTGGGGTGCACAACCCCCAACCAAAGGCCCTCCCAGACAACAGCAACATGAGGGTCCTAGCCACTGGCATACTGAGATACCATCCCAAATGTGCAAGGCCCCAGCCAGAAGCCCACACAGACAACAGGTCAGCTAAGGGATATAGAAGGCCACATTTCTGAATCCAGAAATTAGTGTACTGGTGAGCAGCAGAGGAAAGGCTGCTCAGTGGCTTGCAGAGAATTGAAGACTATGGAGTGAGCAGAAAGTTGCCTCAACAAAGGCACTTCAGGCTGCATCTGTTGAAATGAGAAGACACCTAAAAAAGCCTTGAAACCAGTCTTTTACATTGCTTAAGGCAACCCCAAAGGGAAACGAGATGGAACACCCTGATACTCAACCACCTGGACTCCCTAAAATGGCAACAAAAGAGGATCTGCAAAAAATGAAATCAGAAATAATTTCTCAGATAAGAGCAGAGAATGTGCCCATAGTGCAAGACATGATTAAGAAATCTAGAGAGGACACAGACAAAAAAAATAGAGGCACTGAGGAACATGATGGAATCCTAATATAGGAAACAAATGGAATCCATAAAACAGATGCACACAGATTTCCAGGAGATTAAAAACTCCATTGAAAGTTTAAGTAGCAGAATGAACCAATGTGAGGGAAGAATTTCAGATATAAAAGATAAGATTGCAATTAGTTATCAGGAAAAGAAACATTTCATTACAATAGTAAGGGACCAGGAGAAGTCAATACAGCAGCTGTTAGATGATGCAAAGAAGAATAACATAAGACTGACTGGAGTCAATGAAGAAACAGGAGAGAGTACAGATGACAGAAAAAAAAAACCATTCGCAGAAGTTATGGCAGAAAACTTCCCAAGCAGGGGAACTTGACATAGAGATAAGTGAGGCATATAGGACTCCAACTAGCCTTGATCAAAACAAATCTACACATAGGCATATAAGATTCCAAAAGCCTAACAGAAAAACAAAATTCTACAAGAGAATTTTGTTAGAGAAAAGGAATAAATCACACACAAATGAAAGCCCATCAGAGTAACAACAGACAGAAGTTCAGACAAAGCAAACCCTCCAGACAAGAAGAGGTTGGAGTGACCTATTTCAAACCCTAAAGGAAAAGAGCCTCCAACCCAGATTGATGTACCCTGCAAAATTATTTTTCAAAATTGATGGAAAAATAAGGTACTTTCATGACAAAGAGCACCTTAGGAACTTCATGGATATCAAACCAGCAGTCAAAAAAATTTTAGACAATATCCTAGGAAAAAAAAAATGTGGATCAAAACCCCAGGAAACAGAGTAGAATGAATCCACTGGACATGAGAAGAAATTAAAAGCAAAGGGGGAGAATCCAACAAAAAGAAAAAGTCATGACAATAAGACAATACGGATAAGTTATAACCATCAATGTTAATGGTCTAAATTCACCAATCAAAAGGCATAGACTGGAAGAATGGGTCAAGAAGCAAGATCCAACAATATGCTGCTTAGAAGAAACACACTTAATTCAAAAAGAAACTCATAGATTGAAAGTTAAAGGGTGGAAAACAATACTCCATGTGACGGGAACGTGAAAAAAAGCAGGAAGAACTATCCTCTTTGCAGATTACATGGATTTCAAACCAATACTGATTAAGAGAGACAAAGAAGGAGACTACATCCTTGTACAGGGAACAATCCAACAGGAAAAGATGACAATCATTAATATATATGCACCAAACACTAATGTGCCCAACTATATAAAACAAATACTAATGGATATGAAAAGTCATATATGCATTAATACAATAGTAGTGGGGGACCTCAATACCCCATTGTCACAAATAGATAGAACAACTAGACAAAAAATAAGTAATGAAATAATAGAACTCAATCGAACTCTTGAACAAATGAACTTAACAGGTGTTCACAGAGTGTTCCATCCCACAAAATCAGAATACACATTATTTTCAGCTACACACTGGTCATTCTCCAAAATAGACCACTACTCACTCAAAGAACATGTTTAAGTAAGTGCAAAGGAATGGAAGTTAACCCCTGTATATTACCAGATCATAGTGCGATTAAATTGGAGAAAAATACCCAAAAAATCAAAAATTTTGTAAACACATGGAAACTGAACAACACACTACTGAATAACCAATGGGTCACACAGGAAATTAAAGAAGAAATCACACATTTCCTTCAATTAAATGACAATGACAATACAACATATCAGAATCTATAGGACACAATGAAAGCAGTCTTAGAGGAAAACTCATAGCAGTGAATGTTCATATTAGGAAAACAGAGCAAGCCCAATTAAAGAACCTGATGCTGAACCTCAAGCCTCTAGAAAAGGAAGAGCAGAACAAACCCAAAGCTTACACAAGGGAGGAAATTATAAAGATCAGGGCAGAAATCAATTCAATGGAGAATAAGAGAATGATACAAAAAATTAATGAAAAAAATTGACACACCATTAGCCAACCTTATCAGAAAAAGGAAAGAAAAGGCCCAAATGCATGGAATTAGGAATGAAAAGGGTGAAATTACAACGGACCCAGCAAAAATCCAGATCATCAATACCCACTTCGAGAACCTATACACCAATATGATGGAAAACACAGAAGAAATGGACACATTCCTAGACATGTATGAATTATCAAACTTGAACAAACAGGACTTAAAAATTCTAAACAACCCAATATCAATTGATGAAATTGAAAATGTAATTAAAAACTTACCAACTAAGAAAAGCCCAGGTCCTGATGGCTTCACGGCAGAATTCTGCAAGACATTTAGAGAGGAACTACTGTCACTACTGTTTAAACTCTTCAATGAAATTGAAAGGGAAACAATATTCCCAAATTCATTCCTGGAAGCAAGTATCACCTTGATCCCCAAAGCAGAGAAAGACCCAACCAAAAAGGAGAACTATAGGCCAATCTCACTAATAACAGAGAGGCAAAAATCCTTAATAAGATACTGGCAAACAGAGTGCAGAAGATCATCAAGAAGATCATACACCCTGAACAAGTGGGATTCATCCCAGGGATGCAGGGATGGTTCAATATACACAGATGAATCAATGTAATACACTATATCAATAGACCCAAGGACAAAAACCATAGGATTATCTCCATAGATGCAGAAAAAGCATTTGACAAAATCCAACATGCATTTATGATAAAAACCCTACAAAAAATTGGAATAGATGGTCTCTACCTCAATCTGATAAAAGCCATCTATGAAAAACCAACAGCCAATATCATACTAAATGGTCACAAACTGAAATCCTTCACACTAAAATCAGGAACAAGACAAGGATGTCCACTATCACCACTCTTGTTCAATATAGCTCTGGAAACATTAGCCACAGCAATTAGACAAAGGAAAGAAAAAAAAGGAATAAAGATAACAAATGAAGAAGTCAAATTGCCATTATTTGCAGATGACATAATACTCTATATAGAAGACCCCAAGAACTCCACCAAAAGTCTTCTAGACTTAATAACCAAATTCAGTCAAGTAGCTGCTTACATGGTCAACACACAAAAATCAATAGCTTTCCTCTACACAAATGACAGACACACTGAGAGAGAAATAGGGCAAATAATTCCTTTCACAATAGCATCCAAAAAAGTGAAATACCTAGGAATCAACCTAATGAAAGAAATCAAAGACCTCTTCTCTGAAAACTATGGCACTCTGAAAAGAGAGATTGAAGATGATATCAGAAAATGGACAGACATCCCCTGCTCCTGGGTAGGAAGGATTAATATAGTGAAAATGGCCATACTTCCAAAACTGCTATATAGATTTAAAGCAATTCCAATTGAGATCCCAGCAGCATACTTCATGAACCTTGAGAAAACAATCCAAAAATTCATTTGGAAGAGGAAGAGACCCAGAATAGCAAAAGCAATTCTAGGTAACAGACACATGCCAGGGGGTATCACAATCTCCTACCTCCAACTATACTACAAAGCTACTGTGATAAAAACAGCATGTTACTGGCAAATAAACAGACCTGAGGACCTGAGGACCTGAGTGGAACAGATTAGAAGATGCAGAAATAACTCCAGGCACACTCAGCCATCTCAACTTTGATAAAGGAGCCAAACACCCTCACTGGAGGAAAGATAGCCTTTTTAATAAATGGTGCTGGAAAAATTGGGCTTCAACTTGCCAAAGATTAAAACTAGACCTATATCTCTCACCATGCACTAAACTAAAATTGAAATGGATTAAAGATCTAAATATTAAAATAGAAAATCTGAACCAGTTGGAACAGAGGTTAGGTAGAACTCTTGAAGACATAGGTGTAGGAAAAGATTTTATGAACAAAACCTCAGTTGCCTGTGAACTAGCACAAACAATCAACAAGTGGGATCTCTTCTTATTAAAAAGCTTCTGCACAGCAAGAGAAACAACTAGCAGTGTGAAGAGACAATCCACAATGTGGGAAGAAATCTTCACCTGCTCTTCCTCAGATAAAGGTCTACTATCTCGAATCTATAAAGAACTTAAAAAGATCAGACCTCCCAAATTTAAAGACCCAATCTGAAAATGGGCAGCTGAAATGAACAGACTTCTCAGACAAAGAAGTAGAAATAGCAAATAAATACATGAAAAAATGCTCAACATCACTGGTCATTCAAGAGATGCAAATGAAAGCAACACTGAGATTCCACTTCACTCCAGAAAGAATGGCTGCTATCATGAAATCAACCAATAACCAATGCTGGTGGGGCTGTGGGGAAAGAGAAGCCCTGCTCCACTGCTGGTAGGAGTGTAGACTGGTGCAACCACTGTGGAAATCAGTATGGAGACACCTCAAAGAACTAGGACTGGAAGTCCCATCTGACCCTGCTATTCCACTGCTGGGGATCTTCCCCAAAGAATTAAAAGAATCATACCACAGTGATATATGTGTGCCCATGTTCATAGCAACACAGTTTGTGATAGCTAAAATTTGGAAACAGCCCAAATGCCCATCAACTGGAGACTGGATAAAGAAAATGTGATTTTTTTATAAAATGGAGTACTACTCAGCCATAAAAAATGAGAAATTAGAGACATTTATAGCTAAGTGGATGCACATTGAGGCTCTTAAGTGAAATAAATAGGACACACATGTGTAAATACCAAATAGTTTCTCTGGTGTGAGAAACTGAAAGTGTAAATAAGGACCAAATGTATAATAGGTCATGTGAAATAGGAAGAAAAGGGGCAAAGGGGAAGGAAGTGGGAGGGCTAGGGGAAAGGATAGAAGGGAATGGGATTAATATGAGAAAATGGAATAATAGGAAAAAAATCTTTGTAAATAGGGAGGAATGGAGGGTTGAAGGGAGGGCTGGGCAAGGGTGAAAAATAAGAACCAAGAGAGACTATGTAAAGGTGCAAATTTCCAATGATGAATGTCATTATATTGTATACCTAAAATGTACCAATGATTAGAATGAATAATCGATAATGCAAAATGGGAAGAAAAAGTCCAAAGGGGTAGTGGTAGTGGGAGGGGCAGGGGAAAGGAAAAATGATGAGAAATGGAAAAAATGGAAATAAAGTCTTTGTAAATAGGGAAGGATGGAGGGGGTGAATGGAGGGCTAGGAATGGGGAAAAAATAAGAACCAAGATGCATTATGTAAAGGTACAATTCCCAATGAGAAATGTAATTGTGTTGTATACCTAAAATATACCAATAAAAGAATTTAACAACAACAAAAATGAGATTATGAGGACCTGTTATGGTTTGGAACTCATAAGTGTGATATAGGGTATTTGTGTGTGTGTGTGTGCACAGTTGTGAATTTATAGGTGTGGTGGGGGGGTGCAGTTGTGAATTTATAGGTGTGATGTGGGGTGTGTGTGTGTTCAGTTCCCCATTGTCTTGCAGTTTTAAGTATGACTCTCTTGAAGCTCATAATATGTCCCCAGTCTACCTTTTCCTGGTTGGGCTTACCCTCCCTTGTTTGCTGCTTGTACATTATTCCTCTCCCCATGAACTATTTGACATCGTCTAGACATACCTTGTTCTTTGCCTCTGCTCATACTCTTCCCCTTCCCAGGGATCCTCTACTCTTGCTATTAAAATCCTAGCCATACTGATAAAGCCATGATGATAAAGCAATAATACAGAATAGGGCAAGCCTTTGCCTTTGCTCCCCCATGCTTTTATCCATAAGATGTTCTGTTCCAGAAATGTAACCATTTGGGATGCCTGGTGTTCCTGCCCAATGTATCAAATTTTTCTGTAACTGTTTGTGCTGATGTTACTACTCAATGTATCCAAAGTATTTGTTCAATTAACTCCCCACCCCAGCGGTTCCTGCTTCCGCTGCCCTAAAATGTTCCTTTCATCTTCCTGTCCCCAACTGTATATAAACAGATTCCCACTGCAACTCAGAATTCAGAGAGGACAAAGCCTATATTGTGAGTTGTCTTTTGCACTGTTGGTGGTTTCCCTTGCTGTGCAGAAGCTTTTTAATAAGAAGAGATCCCACTTGTTGATTGTTTGTGCTAGTTCACGGGCAACTGAGATTTTGTTCATAAAATCTTTTCCTACACCAATGTCTTCAAGAGTTCTACCTAACTTCTGTTCTGGCCAGTTCAGTCTTTCTGTTTTAATATTTAGATATTTAATCCACTTCTATTATGGTTTGGTGCATGGTGAGAGATATAGGTCTAGTTTTAATCACAAGTTTCACAAGTTGAAACCCTATTTTTCCAGCACCATTTATTAAAGAGGCTATCTTTCCTCCAGTGAGGGTGTTTGGCACCTTTGTCCAAGATGAGATGGGCACGTCTGGAGTTGTTTCTGCATCTTCTACTCTGTTGCACTTCTCCTCAGGTCTGTTTCTTTGGCAGTACCATGCTGTTATTAACACAGTAGCTTTGTAGTATACTTTCAAGTTGGGGATTGTAATACCCCCTGCCCCATCTCTGTTGCCTAGAATTGCTTTTGCTCTTCTGGTTCTAAATGAATTTTTGGATTCTTTTCTCCAGGTCCATGAAGTATGCTGCTGGGATTTCAACTGGGACTGCATTGAATCTATATAGCACTTTTGGAAGTATGGCCATTTCCACTATGTTGATCCTTCCTTCCCAGGAGCAAGGGATGTCTTTCCATTTTCTGATATTGTCTTCAATCTCTCTTTTCAGAGTACTATAGTTTTCAGAGTAGAGGACTTTGATTTCTTTTGATAGGTTGATTCCTAAGTATGTCAGTTTTTTGGATGCTATTTTGAAAGGAATTGTTTGCTCTCTTTCTCTCTCAGTGAGTCTGGTTTTCTTGTACAGAAAAGCTATTGATTTTTGTGTGTTGACCTTGTAACTAGCTACTTGACTGAATTTGATTATTAAGTCTAGAAGACATTTGGTGGAGTTCTTGGGGTCATCTATAAGAGTATCATGTCATCTGCAAATAATGACAATTTGACTTCTTCATTTCTTATCTTTATTCCTTTTATTTCTTTCTCTTGTCTAATTGCTGTGGCTAATGTTTCCAAAACTATATTCAACAGGAGTGGTGATAGTGGACATCCTTGTCTTGTTCCTGATTTTAGTGTGAAGGATTTCAGTTTGTGACCATTTAGTATGATATTGGCTGTTGGTTTTTCATAGATGGCTTTTATCAAATTGAGGTAGAGACTGTCTATTCCAATTTTTTGTAGGGTTTTTATTATAAATGCATGTTGGATTTTGTCAAATGCTTTTTCTGCATCTATTGAGATGATCATATTGTTTTTGTCCTTGGCTCTGTTAATGCAGTATATTACATTGATTGATTTGTGTATGTTGAACTATTCCTGCATCCCTATGATGAATCTCACTTAGTCAGGGTGTAGATATTCTTGATGATCTTCTGCATTGTTTGACAGTATCTTATTAAGGATTTTTGCCTCTCTGTTCATTAGTGAGATTGGCCTATAGTTCTCCTTTTTGGTTGGGTCTTTCTCTGCTTTGGGATCAAGGTGATGCTTGCTTCCAGGAATGAATTTGGGAATATTGTTTCCCTTTCAATTTCATTGAAGAGTTTAAACAGCAGTGGCAGTAGTTCCTCTCTAAATGTCTTGTAGAATTCACCAGTGAAGCCATCAGGACCTGGGCTTTTCTTAGTTGGTAAGTTTTTAATTACATTTTCATTTTCATCAATTGATATTGGGTTGTTTAGAATTTTTAGGTCCTCTTTGTTCAAGTTTGGTAATTCATACATATCTAGGAATCTGTCCATTTCTTCTGTGTTTTCCATCTTATTGGTGTATAGGTTCTGGAAGTAGGTATTGATGATCCTCTGGATTTCTGCTGGGTCTGTTGTCATTTCACCCTTTTCATTCCTAATTGCATGGATTTGGGCCTTTTCTTTCCTTTTTCTGACGAGGTTGGCTAAGGGTTTGTCAATTTTGTTGATTCTTTCAAAGAACCAACTCTTGGCTTCATTGATTTTTTGTATTGTTTTCTTAGTCTCTATTGCATTGATTTCTCCTCTGATTTTTAGAATTTCCTCCCTTGTATGAGCTTTGGGGTTGTCCTGCTCTTCTTTTTCTAGAAGCTTGAGGTTCAGCATCAGGTTGTTTAATTGGGATCGTTCTGTTTTCCTAATATGCATATTCACTGCTATGAATTTCCCTCATAAGACTGCTTTCATTGTGTCCCATAGATTCCAATATGTTGTATTGTCATTGTCATTTAACTGAAGGAACTGTCTGATTTCTTCTTTAATTTTTTCTGTGACCCATTGGTTATTCAGAAGTGTGTTGTGCAATTTCCACATGTTTATGAAATTTGTCAAGTTTCTTTTGCTATGGATCTCCAATTTATCGCACTATGGTCTGATAATATAGAGGGGATATCTTCAATTCCTTTGCACTTACCTAAATATGTTCTATGATCAAGAATGTTGTCTATTTTGGAGAATGACCCATAAGTAGCTGAAAAGAATGTGTATTTTGATTTTGTTGGGTGAAACACTCTGTAAATATCTGTTAAGTTCATATGTTCAAGAGTTTGGTTGAGTTCTAGTATTTCATTGCTTGATTTTTGTCTAGTTGATCTACTTATTTGTGACAATGGGGTATTGAGGTCCCCCTCTACTATTGTATTAGTTCTTATATGGGTTTTCATTTCCATTAGTATTTGTTTTATATAGTTGGGTGCAATAGTGTTTGGTGCATAGATATTTATGATTGTCATCTCTTCCTCTTGGATTCTTCCCTTTACAAGGATGTAGTATCCTTCTTCCTCTCTCTTAATCAGTGTTGGTTTGAAATCTACTTGATCTGTCAAGAGGATAGCTACTCCTGCTTTTTTTCGGGTTCCTGTCGCATGCAGTATTGTTTTCAACCCTTTAACTTTCAGTCTATGAGTTTCATTTTGAATTAAGTGTGTCTCTTGTATGCAACATATTGTTGGATTTTGCTTCTTGACCCATTCTGCCAGTCTATTTCTTTTGATTGGTGAATTGAGACCATTAACATTGATGGTTATAACTGAAACGTATTGATTTGTCATTGCCATGACTTTTTCTTTTTGTTAGGTTCTCCCCCTTTACATTTAATTTCTTGTCATGCCAGATGGGTACATTCTGCTTTGCTTCCTGGGGTTGTGATCCTCAATGTCTGTTCCTAGGCTATTGTGTAAAATTCTTTGGAGTGCTGGTTTGGTATTCACGAAGTTCCTAAGGTGCTCTTTGTCATGAAAGTATCTTATTTCTCCATCCATTTTGAAAGATAGTTTTGCAGGGTACATCAATCTGGGTTGGAGGCTGTTTTCTTTTAGGGCTTGGAATATGCCACTCCAAGCTCTTCTTGCCTTGATGGTTTGTGTTGAGAAGTCTGCTGTGATTCTGATGGGCTTTCCTTTGTATGTGATTTGTTTCTTTTCTCTGACTACTTGGAGAACTTTGTTCTTCTGTTGTGTTTCTGGAATCTTAACAATTATATGCCTATGTGTAGATTTTTTTTGATGAAGTCTATTTGGAGTCCTATATGCCTCACTTATCTGTATGTCAAGCTCTTTTCCCCTGCTAGGGAAGTTTTCTGCCATTATTTCTGTGAAGAGGTTTTTTATGTCATCTCCACTCTCTCCTGTTTCTTCATTGAGCCCAATCAGTCTTATGTTATTCTTTTTTGCATCATCTAGCAGCTGCTGGATTGATTTCTCATGTTCCCTTATAATTTTGAAGCAATTTTTCTTTTCCTGGTCATTAATTGCAATCTTATCTTCTATATCTGAAATTCTGTCCTCACATTGGCTTATTCTGCTGTGTAGACTTTCAATGGAGTTTTTCTTGTCCTGGAAATCTATTTGCATCTGTTTTATGGATTCCATTTGTTTCTTATGTTGGGATTCCATGATGTTCCTCAGCTCCTCTCTAGATTTATTAATTATGTCTTGCACTAAGGGCACAATTTCTCCTGTTATCTGAGAAATTATTTCTGATTTCATTTTTTCCAGATCCCCTTTTGTTGCCAGTTAAGGGGGTCCAGGTGGTTGAGTATCAGAGTGTTTCATCTCATTTCCCTTTGGGGTTGCTGTAGCTGCTCTTGAAGTCTGGTTTTGAGACTTATTATGTTTTCTCATTTCGACTGGGGCGGGGGGCTGTTAGCGCCTGCACAGATTACCTCCTCTGAGGTGGGTGAGGTGGGATAGGGGCCGGGAGCAGCGGTAGGGATGGTGACCCAAAAGCCCTTTCCTGTGGGCTGGGAGCAGCCAGAGTGATGTTGGCCGGGAAACCCCTTCCTCTGGACCAGGAGCAGTGGGATGGTTGCTCAGAAGCCCCTCCCTCTGGGCCGGGAGTGGTGGGAGGGATGGTGGCCCAGAAGCCCCTTCCTCTGGGCCAGGAGCAGTGGGACAGAAGGTGGCCCAAAAACCCTTTCTTCTGGGCTGGGAGCAGCGGGAGTGATGGTGACCGGGAAGCCCCTTCCTCTGGACCAGGAGCAGTGGGACTCAGTACCTTGGTCTGGTGGTGTGGTGTTCTCTGCACCTTTGTAATGTGGAATCAGGTGGCTGCCTGTCTGCAGTGGGGTGATTCGGTGTCTTCCGCATGACTCAGGACCTCGGTAGGGTGCACACAGACCTGCCTGTCTGCAGCGGGCTGATTCGGGCTGATTCAGAGTGTTCCACGGGACTGGTGCCTCTCTTATCTTTATGTCAAGTTCTTTTCCCCTGCTTGGGAAGTTTTCTGCCATCACTTCTGTGAACATTTTTTTTATGTCATCTGCACTCTCTCCTGTTTCTTCATTGACTCCGATCAGTCTACATCATTCTTCTTTGCATCATCTAGCAGCTGTTCAATTGATTTCTTGTGGTCCCTTACTATTTTAAAGAAATTTTTCTTTTCCTGGTCACTAACTGCAACCCTATGTTCTATATCTGAAATTCTGTCCTCGTATTGTCTCATTTTGCTGCATGAACTTTCAATGGAGTTTTTAATCTCCTGGAAATCTGTTTGCATCTGTTTTATGGATTCCATTTGTTTCCTGTGTTGGGATTTCATCATATTCCTCAGCTCCTCTGCTTTTTTCCATGTCCTCTCTAGATTTATCAACCATGTCTTGCACTGTGGGCCCAATCTCTGCTGATGTCTGAGAAATTATTTTTGATTTCATTTTTTCCAGATCCTCTTTTATTGCCAGTTCAGGGAGTCTAGGTGGTTGAGTATCAGTGTGCTCCATCTTGTTTCCCTTTGGGGTTGCTTTAGGTGATCTGGAAGTCTGGTTTTGAAACTTGTTTACATTTCTTCTCATTTCAAACAGGAGGATGATGGTATGTGTGCTGGTGGCTCCCACATGGCTCACCTCCTTGCCACTGAGGTCAGTGTTACAGCAGCCCAGAAGGTTTACCCCCTCTGCACTGCGGGCAGCTCTGACCCTCTGCACTGGGGCCGATGGTACAGAGGCTTGGAAGGTTCACCTCATCTGTGCTAGGGGCAGCTCTGTTCCTTGGTGCTGCAGGTGGCCGGAACCTTATATTTCTTTACTTTGTAAACATTTACTCTGCATTTTTCACTTGGAAATGCTGCAGATGATGCTAAAATGAAGAGACCTTGTCATAGAGGAGCTTATATGGAGAGACCTCCATATAGAAAACTTTATATCAAATCTGAACTACATACTGTAATAAACATGCAGCCACATGCTAGGAATGCAGAGGAATAATCTAACTTCCTATTGTTTCTTATCCAACAAAGTTTTTCTACCAGAATATGAGCTACAGATTTACCTGTCTTTCAGAAAACAACCAACTTGCTCAACAAGTTAGAATACCCTGAAAGTGTTTGGAATCTATTGTCATCTTTTCTCCTGGTGAAATGAAGATAAGCCTTCTTGGCAGGCATATGAAATAAAACATGTGAAAGGTAAGGCAATAGATAAAAAAACCTAGTAGGCCCACACTAAGAAATTATACACAAGATAATGGTGTGTCCTAGAGAAATCCAGAATGTGGACACACCGATATGAGCCCCAGGAATAAAGCTGAAGTTGAGGAACCAGGATTTGATTCCTAGATTTAAAAATGGATAAAAAGGACAATATTGTCTATATCTCAGAGAACTTGGGTTATCAAGTATGAATTTGGCACACAGAATCTGGACAGAAGCAATTATTGGAGCCAGAACGCATGTTCAGAAGTCCTTAGTTGTAAAGATAGCGCTTCTTATATTCTTCTATTTAAGGTCAGGATATGTTTTTAGAGGTCAGCAGAATTGAATTTGCATCAAGCAATGCAGTTGACCCAGCTATGCTGAGAAGACAGATTTGATGTGCATGAATAAAAAGGGATTGTAAAGACATACAAGAACAACATAATCCCTCCTGCCTGTGCCTGCCAAACTTTCAAGTCAAGTTCAAGCTACATTTGTTACAAGTCTGCTGCTCCTAATCAGTTGTGAAAGGTTACGTGAAGTCAAATATAGCAGAACAAAACAAAAGTTGTTTTAAATTAAACTTGATTTAGAAATAAATTAGTCAGCACTTTGAAAAACAAAGAGAACGTTCTGTAAAGTTTCGGTCTATTTAGAAAATTCAGAAAGGATTGCAAATGTTTCCCACTGGGCAAAGTAGAAAAAGAATCTTAGCAAAGGTAACTGAAGAACAATGTAGCATAGAAAACTTGTCAGTGAGTAGCATACATTGTAGCCCTGTTGTCTGTAACTGCTAGACCTATGAGATGAACTTCAATTCAAGGAAACAATAGCCAAGAAGTAGTTTGTGCTGGGAATGAATACACTTGGGGAACTGTATAGACCAGCATCACTGAGCACTTTATATGGGCTCTCTTTGAAATCAGTCTTTCCTCCATAAAAATGTAGCTGCTTTGCAAATCAAAGTATTGAAACACTATATGCAAATGAATCCAGTTAAGCAAAGACATGTGATACTGTAGTTGAAATGTTGGAGGCACTGAAATGCACCTTTCACTCCAGCAGGCACTTAGTAAACAACTCTAATGTTCCACTCCTATGCATAACTCCAGCCCCTCACCTCATCCCACATTCCTGTCCTCATTTCTGTCTCCACTCTTTTGGGGGAGGATAAGAGAGGGGATGACATAGAATTCACTATGTAGCCCAGGCTTGCCTTAAATTCATGATCCCCTTGCCTCACCTCCTGAATGTTGGAATTGCAGGTGTGTGCCAGCACATCTGCCCAATACCACATCTTTGTGAATGACATCATTCCTCTCCTGGGAATAATTGCCACTCTAATTGGCATAACTGCCTGTTGTTGCACTTCTAATTTTGCTCCATATCCAAAGTACAATTTCATCAAATACTACCTCTGTATAAAATCATTTGGTTTCTTCCCTGCATTAAGGGAATATTCCAAATTCCTTCAATTTGGCTTTTATAACCACTGTGATTTGTCCCAGCTAAACTCTCCAGCTTTGTCTCTTACTACATTCCCCAAGCAAACTGTATCCACCCATAGAAACATGTCTGTAGTTCCTGAACAAGCTATACTACTACATACCTCAGTGTCTTTGCACATTCTCAGTAATGTACTGGATGTTGCCCTATTCCAAAACTCAAGAAAATGTCTAACCTATCTTAAAAAGCCCTTGGTCTTATAGGCAGTACTTACACAAACCCTTAGACCTAAGCAAGGAGGAGCTCTGGGCTAGACCCAGCATTTTTAGAGTGTCTCATGTATCATAAACAAAAACAAGTTTACTGCAGAACATATGTGGGCCCCTGTGTCTCAGGATCTGGTGCTGAGCTTGGCACAGCAGACCTAACCATCTGCTGTCAGGACAACTGTGGCTCAGATCCTGAGAGAATACTTCTCCACAGCTCCAGCCCTATGTCCTTGAAGCAAAAGACAACTGAAGGGTGCAAAGGTTTATGGATTGCAGCACCATGGACTTTAGACTGACACGGCTGCATAGCATTAGGAGGTTTTGAGCAGTAAGGGCGTTTAAACAGGAGAAAGCCCACAGTAATCATTCTCTGTCAACATATGTGCAATCTGGAATTTGCATATATATTCGTGCAAAACAAACTGTTATTCCCAGTAGAGAGAGGGCCAAGTATGTGCTTACTTATTTATCCATGTGCTAAATTTATGGTTGCAGCTACTCATGTATTCACAGCAGCTACACATGGCAGCTGAGAAATATTTTGCAATTTTAAACTATTTACATCACTTTTAAGTTTGTGCATGAGTTGGTCTAGATGTATTATATGTGATTCTTCAATCCAATTAGCAACTAAATGGACATTGATTGCTAAAATTGGGGATCATTTTAATTTTTCAAACTTTTGTCCTGTTTCATTTGGGAGGACAGGGGCTTGCTATGTAGTTCAAGCTGGCATTACACTTACTATGTAGGCCAGGTTGGCCACAAACTCACAGCAATCCCCCTGCCTCAGCCTCCAGAGTACTGGGATTATAGGCATGCATCAACATGTCTAGGAGTTTTTCAAAAAATATTTAATGTAACTCAATTAAGGTTTCAAAATATTAAATGAGAAATTTCAATTTTAGTTAATTAATAGGAGCTTTACATTTTAATAGATTATATAAAAATAAAATTTTAAAAATAATTAAAATTTTGTACATTTGTCTTAATTTCAATTTGATAAAATAAGTTCAAATTTTATGCACTTGCAACACAAGTATATTCTGACATCTAGGCCATTACTTTGAATAAGTTATAAGTTATGTGAAAATCTTGATTATTAAATCATAACTAGTCACTTTGCTAAAATTAAAGCCAGGAAAATATATGTGGAATAAATTAATTTCATCTTTTAATTATGTTTTTTATATTATTGCACATAAAAATAAAAGGCCCAGAAAGTTATGCCTTCCAAAGATAGAAAGACATACACACCAATATTTAAATGAGTTGATTTGGATATTATGCCAACATTTAATAATATAAAATTGATAGCTGTACACGTACTTTCAATATTGTCATGACAAATAGCCTTATGGAACTTAATCTGGACATACAGAATGCAGGTCTGCATTTGTACCTGTTCCACAGTGTGGGAGACCAGGTGGGAAGATTGAGGCCTAACTGGCCTCTTCAATGAGCAATAAGATGAGAGAGGACACGCAAGTAAGCTGACATGCTGCAGGGAAAAGTGAAACATCTGAGATCCTGTTGTTTACCAGACAAGTACTTTAGAGGATGGGAGATAGATGAATCCTGTGTAACTCTATTTGCTTGGGCCTGTGTCTGAGTAAACAAAGCCAAGATGCCAGTCACTTGGAGCTCGCTGTCAAAGGCAGACAAGAGCTCCCTGGATCTCCACATTTTAACCTGATTCTTTGTCTCTTTACTTTTCATCCTTGTCTCCCCTTGGTCAGATTTGAGCTCTTAGGCTGCTTCCTATACCACAGCCCCTCCAGTGTGGAGAGAGAGGACCAGCCTCTCAGCTTCCCATCCCACTGTGGTTCCTCAGCCCCCTGGCACGTCTTCAGAGGATATTCTACACTGGTTATAATTATTTGTTCACAAACCTTTCTTCACTACTACATTATGATCTTATGAAGAGTAGAAACATCTTCATCTTCATAACACAAATACCTAGGATATTTTGTATGGTGTGGTAGAAGCTAAATAAATGGGTTGTATTACTATGTAAATAAAACAGTACAACACTGCCTAAAAGTATGAATCCTTGGGTCTAAGTGCCTACATTGCAATCTTGTATCTGATAGTGTCTCTTCACCTTGAATAGTTATCTTAACCTCTCAGCCCTATGGTTTCTATGTCTATAAAATTGCCTGCCCCACAAAGATGTTGAAATTAAACTATTAAATAAAGGAATAAATCAATTAAGGATTGCAAAGACTTAGAACTGTGGCTGCATGTTAAGTGATAAATTTTTTTTTTTGGTACTGGGGATCGAATTCAAATTCTGGTCCTTGCACTTGTGCAGCAGGAGGCGAAGCCACTGAGCTAAATCCCTGGCCCTAAATATTTTTAAATAAATGCCTAAATGAAAACAGTTAACATTTGCTCAGATTTTACTAAAAAATCATATCTTATTTTATCATCATCACAATGCTATGAATTTTGAATAATTATTACCTTTATTTTATAAATGAGAAAATTAATGCTTGGAGAGCTCTCTTGTCCAAGGACATATAGCTGAAGAGAAAAGTCAGTATGAAAATCCTGATTTTTGTACTTGCCAAATCTGAACGCTTTGCTACCAAATAAACTTTCTTTCAAAATAAAATTACCTTTTAAGACACACACACACACAAACAATGAAAATAGAGTTCTTTCTTAATGATAAATTTTATATAATTTTTCTCAAATTATCATAATGTTGTAAAAAATTCCAAGAGAAAAAATGTGTTTTGAAACAAAACAGCAAATAATTGAATACACAGTACACCAAATAAAGTAATATACTCTGTTGCTTAATGTGCATAAATGCAATGAATGTAAATACATGCATCATTAACTCTTAGAAATACACCATATTCCTAAATGAACCTGTATGTTGAAGTATTTTATAAGCACTAATATATTTGTTCTACAGTATAAAGAGTACATGATAATTATAGATACTTGACTGAAGAAAAATAAAATGAAATACCTTCTCTCGGGTCAGTTTTGAAGCAGAGAAAATGACATTAATGCTCCTTTTTCCCTAGAACAAATTAGAACTATCCTAGCAACACAGATAAATATTACTAAATGACTTCCTAGGATTTGAGGGTGTTGCCACTGTGTTTTTATGTTATTAAGTTTATAAACTTCTCATGAGATGTTCTCTACCCTCAAGGATTTTATAATGTAATAAAAAAATAAAACTGACAAGCATAGTTTCATAAAAGATACTTGCTAACATTTCTAAAAATGAGAGGGATTTGAGTTTATAGACCTTCAAATGTTGCATAATTTTATGTTTACCAAGGAGGGTTGAGTATAGTACAGAGTATAGTAAGAAAGATATACTAAGAAACAGAGCAAATGGCAATGAGGGATCAGTAAATAAAGAAGATAACAAGCATTCAGCCTTTTGAAGCAAGAACAGTACATATATGTAGATTTGATCAAAATGGCAATGTCATATTAGAAATCTCACAGAATTGTACTAAATCTATAGAGTGATCGTTTAGCAACAGAAAATTTGTGGTGGGCCATTTGAATTGAAAGAAAGGTAGATGAGAAAGAAAAGGAAACCAAAACCATTGTTCCTGGAATGTAATATATTTTTCCTGCATTGAGTTGTTATTTTTGTATTCTCTGCATGCATTTTACACTGCCCATGTATATTCACTATACATTTAAGAATTCATTTGCTATACATACTAAGTGTAGATCTTACACTACAGAGGTACAAGTGAAAACATGACATTTTAAGGACAGCTATTAAAGGAAGAGAAGAAGAGAAAGCAATGACTGATCCCATATTACCCAGCTTTCCAGAACTCATCACACAATGATGTTTAAGATTCCCGTGAAGTCAGGGTTGCTTATCAGTTCATTACCATATTCTAGCTGCTTTAGATATAGTAGTTCTTGATAACTGTTTGTTGATACAGACAGTTACCTTGTGGCAACTTATTTTGGTTCTAAGGGCAATGTGGAAGAAAAGCAGATTCATGAAAATATACAGAAAATAGTCCACCCAAATTTACATGAGAATAGCAAGGCTTACTTAGATTGTGCTACTGGTTTTCCTTATAAATGTCTGAAATCTTTCATTTTCTAAACTTCATATATTGAACAAGTCCAACTAACCTACTATAACCAGAAAAGAAGTTAGAGTATGGTTGTGAAGATAGGAGGAGAGAACAGGTAGTACCAATACAAAAGTGGACTTTTGGATCTCGTTTTCCTAGGTGTAAGTTGATGATAGATTTGTTGAACTATTTTGAGGCAACAATAATTTTTATTGAACATTCTGAGGTACAGAGTCCACATGCAATAAGTGTTGTTGAATCTATTCAGTAAAACTATTGTCTTTTAGAAGAGGTATTTCTAGGAGAAAAATAGAAATTTGTTTTTGCTTTAGATGAGAACAAGATACAGGAAACTTTGAGTATACTTTTAAAAGACCTTATCAGGGCCTATGATGTAGCTCAATGGTACAGCGCTTGTCTACAATGTGTGAGGCCCTGGGTTTAAATCTCAGGATCACAAACATATTTTTTATTGTACTGAGTTGAAGATATTCTTTTCTCACTCAAACAAAGATACTCTTTTCTCACTCAAATTTCACCTGATTGAGTAAAGAAACTAACTCCTGTTTGTGCATAGTTTAAAAATTTAAACATCTTTTTAAATCTGTGATCTGTTGTTTTCAGATCTGCTCTAATTCCCTGCAGGACCTTGTTAGTGGGAGCCCCTGGAAAAACAGACTTAGAGGCAGAACACTTGCTCAACCCAGATTCTTTCAGGGAATGTCTCAGAAGTAACTTTAAAAATTAAACCTGTCTACATTTCACTCTGTGGCACAACATTTTGAAAATGCACCATTAATATTTTATTTAGATATTTTAAATGAATGTACAGATAAACAGGAATGTTGATCTCAAACCACACTACTGTTCTATGGACAGTGTAAATAATATTAGATCATCTGGTCCTGTGAGCCCTGTGATACTTATAGACCATGAGAGCCAAGAATGTAAGGAGTCGGTGTGGGAAAGACAGTTTGAATGTTTTATTAACAAAGCAACTGAAAGATTATATCCTGCTGAAATTCACTGTGAGCAAATGCTTTTGTAGTGCCTTCAAGTCACCAGCATTATTTGCTAACTTTTTAATGAATAAGTCATCCATAAGAACATATTCTTTTGGCAAGAGCTAAATTCTTATGACAAAGATTTTTAGAGCTGCTAGTCACCACAGTAACCTCTAAATTGGGGGGCGGGGGGAATAACGCCTTGAATGCTCTGGCATAGAAACATTGCCCCAATAATCCTCAGGCTAAAAAGTAAAAAGATGGAGAACATAAAAGACACTTGGCAGTGAGGACTGGCAACTCTCCTCTTCTGTGACCAAAGCAGGAAGATATAGCACTGCTGAACTATCTTCACTTCTACTCTCCCCATCAGCATTTGCTGCCTTGTAGAATTGTATCTTGCTGGTCTTCTCTAAGAGTTTAGAGTACTTTTTTAAAGAAGACCCAGAATGTCACTGTACCATTCTAAGAATATGGAGACATGGAGGTATGATGCTGAAGATATGCAAGAGAAGCAGACCCCTTTGCAATCACAGTTGTGAAGTTGTCACCATGGCCTTTTCTATGATGTGTGAGTAGAGAACATGGGGTTGTATTATAGGTTCACCATATGAATGTTATAAAATACAAATAATCCTAAGGATGAATAAAAATCCTATTACACAGTATGCATGCATCAGAACACTACATGGTACTACATAAATATGTACAATTTTATGTATCACTAAGATATATGACATTATTCTAAAAATTTTAATATATTATTAGCAAAAAATGATAGAGAGATAGAGCTACAGATATATAGTTAAATCGACATTATAAACTAATAGTTTAGGGCCAGGGATTTAGCTCAGTGGATCCAGCCCCTGCTGCACAAGTGCAAGGTCCCGAGTTCAATCCCCGGTACAAAAAAAACAAAACTAATAGTTTATTCTTTTATAATTTGCTTGTATCACTTGTCAATAATTTATTAATACTCTTCCACGTCAATTTAAACATTTCCACAAGTTTACTTTTAATGACAAAATGGTATTCTACTAAATGAGTGAGGGATTATTTAATCAATCTCTTAGGTTTTGGCATTCACAGTATCAATATTTTTTTGGACAGACAACTTTCTAGTGATCATCTTGTACAAGACACAGATAAATATTTCCTTGATTTCATAACATGAATTTTAAAAAGTGACTGAGAAGGTATATTTTCAAGTACCTCATGTATCATTCCTTTGAAAGTCACTGAGAAGTGCTCTTCCATGACAAAATCCCATTTGCTACTGCTCAGGAGCAATCAACCAAGCAGGAGTTTGCCACTTTGACAAAGAGAATCTCCTTAAGAAAAAGGAATACTAGGTTCTCTTCTTCCTTTTGTGAGAAACACTAGCTTTCCTAAATCTCACAGTCTTACTAATCCCCTGGGCCAATGTACTTTGTACTTAGCTCTGACCAAATTTGGAACCAAAGGTGGATTGGGAAGTGGTTTTCTCATCTTTAGAGCTACCTCACTGCCCTCAGGAGAAAAAGAAGGCACATGATCATCTTTCCTCAAATAGGATTTTTGGAATTCAAATCCATCTTCTTTTCTACATCAAAGGGACAAGTCATAGTTATGATGACGATGAATAATAGCACTTCCAGTGGTGGTTTATTTTCAGAGTGGCCCTACTTTGCGCCTGTCATTTCCTCCACTACCTTCCCATGAATTTGCCCATGTTTTCTTTACCCTACATTGCCTTTATAATCCTTTATAAGCCAGGCAACTCCTGTAGCACTGCTTTCTTGCTCTCTTTTATATACTGTACACATTTCCCTATTGGATGAAATCCCTCCATCTATAGTTTCTTCCCTGTGCCAGACCCCAATTCCTGATGATCTAGCTCTTCCTATGAAAGGAAAGAGCTAGAAGACTAGTGATCTGGGGACAACTTGGGAAGCAATGGTAAACACCTAGAAGTGGTTTACTGTGCACAAAACTGAGGGAAATTGAAGGATAGATGGGATCCAATTTCAATATTATTGAAAAATCCTACAAATATTTTCCAATCGCCATAGTGAAAAATTTTCAACTGTACAAGTTGAAAGGTTCATTTATATGAAATCCCAATCAACTATCATAAGTATTGGCACCTACTAAGATGGTATTGGCAAAGATGTGGGAAAATTGGAACCCTCATTCATTGCTAGCTGCCATGTAAAATATGCAGTCGTTGGAGAAAACAGAACTACCATATAATTTGACAATTCCACTTCTACATATATACCCAAAGAATTGAAAGAAGCATTATTCATAGTAGACAAAAGGTGGAAACAACCTCAATGTATATTAACATATGAGTGGATAAACAAAATATAATACACATATGTATATGATTATTCAGCCACAAAAAAGAATGGGGGTCTGATATACATTTCAACATGAATGAACCTTGAAAATATGACACCAAGTAAACAACCCAAACACAAAAGGACAAATATCCTGACTGTACTTACATGAAATATCTAAAATGGACAAATTAATAGAGACAGGAAGTAAATTAGGGGTTACTAGAGGCCTGAGGAAAGGAATTGTTGCTTAATGGTTACAAAGTTTTTGTTTGGGTGATGAAAATGTTTTGGAAATAGATAATGGTGATGCAAATGTAAATGTAAATAATGCAATGGAATTGTACCATTAATATGGTTAAAATGGTTGATTTTGTGTTATATAAATTTGTCACTTAAAAACTCAATAATGTAATATATGAAAGCCATTGAACTTTAAGCTTTATATGAATGAATTGTATAGTATGGGAATTACTATATCTCAATAAAATTGATTTTTAAATTTTATTTTTAAAATTCTTGGGTTTTTTCCCCTTGCATTGTTCTTCTTTGAATGGTTTTAATTTTTTGTATATGTGTGTCTGTGTTTGATAATAAAGTTATTTTTTTAAAAAATTCTCCAGTGGCCAGGTATAGTGGTGTATATCTGTAAGCCCAGCACTAGGAAGGCTGAGGAAGGAGGATCACCATGAGTTCGAGGCTAGCCTGGGCTACATAGTGAGACCCTGTCTCAAAAATACCAAACCAAAAGAAAACACAGCAAAATAAATATCCATCCTTGCATCTAAATCGCTATGATTAGACAAGGGCCACAGGCAATTATGAAATATATTTAAAACATTTAGAATTAGATTTCAGTGCATTACTTTCCTTTTTCCTACTTTTCATTCCTGCTCTGTGCTATCTCTATTTACAGACCTTCACACTCCTGTACACAGCAGCTCTTAGATTGTTTGAATAAAAGAGTAGCTAATGGTGTTCATCAGAGCTCAGATTCCTGCTCTGAAAACACTGGCAAAGAAACTAGGGACAAAATTAGCTAATACGGGGCTGAGATAACTCTAGTTTTGGGAGTTATTTTTCTAATATGCTCAAATGCAATTTAGGGGAAATATATATATGTATATATATTAATTTATACTCCATGGATATAAAATAAAGCCCAATTTTTAGAGGAAATCTTACTATGTTCTGTATTCAACAATATGTATCAAAAATAGGAAAGAGAATGAACCAGTCTTATGGAATAAATTCCCGCTTCAAAGATGAACAAGAGAATCACTAGATGGTACTTGTGTCAGGTTTTGAGTTCTTCCTCCTTCCCTTCTTGGATGAGTCATTTAAAATCTTACCTGAAGTTTCACTTAACTTCTTACCTGCAGTTTTTCTTATCCAAAATGGGAGAAATGCAAATCAAGATCATTGTGAACATCAAATGAAATTCTATCAAGAGAACAGTAAACATTATTTCTCAGTAATGAATTTGAAACATGAAGTGAGAATCAGTTCTTGTCACCAGATTTTTTGAAATTTCCTTGGCAGAAGATGAGGATTTTATTTTTCCTATTCCAGAAAAGTGATGGACTTCTGATTCATGCCACAACATGGATAAATCTTGATAATATTATGCCAAGTAAACAAGACAAATATGGTATGGTTCCACTTAGAGGAAACATCTGAAATAGACAACTTCATAGAGACATAAAGTAGATTAGAAGTCACCAGGGATTAATTCTCCACCAACTAAACCACACTTTTGCATGGAAACAGTCTGCCAGTAGATGACTCTGACAAAGAACCACAACAAACTATTCACTGTACTCTGGTCCTACAATCAGACTTCAGTTTTCTTGTCAGGGATTTATAATTATTATCACAGTGCATTCCTGCATATATTTCCTATTGCCTCCATAATAACTTCCCCTGAATTTAGTGGCTTAAAACAACACAAATCTATTATCTCACATTCCCTAGGTCAGAAGTCCTACCAGGTTCTTACTAGGCTGAATCAATTGTCAGCAGGCAGGAGTTTTGTTTGAATGGCTCTGGAATTCCATTTATTTCTCTGGCTTTTCAAGTTCCTAGAGATGACTGTGAGACCAAAGTGAACCTAAGAAATGCCATCTTGGCCTGTGAGTGAATGCTCTTCATACCCCTCCTCTTACAGAGTGCTAAAATTCCCCCTCATTTTTGTAACCACTTGCTCTGATTCTGTAAACTTGCTTCATCACTTCTCAGAAAAGGTTGGTGCCTGGTGCCTCCCCCAACCACAAAATGTCCTAACCTGACAAGATAGCAAGATAACTGAAAGTAAAATATATTTTACAACTGGATAAGACACATGTTGACCCCCCCTTGAACTTCTTTAAATAACAACCTATAAAAGCTGTGCTGTTATAACAACCTATAAAAGCTGTGCTGTTCCCTGACTCTTTGCTTCACTCTACTAGAGGATGGAGTCCATGCATGTGAATAAACTCCTTTCAGTTTTAACTTTGTCATTTGTCCCAGTGTTTGGTGATCTACCAGCTTGCTTGACACAACATTTTTGGAGGCCCCAGCAAGATCACCATCACTTGGTGACTTCTGTCCAGCAGACAGCCCCTGTCTCAGGCCTCCACAGCCCAAGAGAGGCCCAAGGAGGCCACCCTGACCATTTCATCAGGGCCCTGGGGGCTTGGGTCTCAAACGGAGAATTTGGGTCATTCCAGCCAGCCTGAGGGGAGTAGATCTGGAAAACCTCCAGAAGCAGGTAAGAATCTTATGATTCTCAGTCAGTGGATCCAAAAGAGGGCAAAAGAGAAGTCGGACATGACAGTAATTCCCCCACCCAGGGCTTCATCACGACGGCGGGAAGCCTTCTGGTCTGGTCAGTTTACTCCTTTGGCGCCCAGGGATATAGTTTGTCTAAATATCTGTGTATCTGTCTTTTGTTGTTTGTCAGCTTGCTTTGTGTGCCTTTTGCTTCCATTGTCCTTCCTCAACAGACCATGGGATCTGTATTGTCTACCCCGTCAACCCCCCCAATTGTGTTTTACAACATTTCTCTCAAATTTATACTTCGCAGAAGGCAGATGAATTCAGCATCAAGTTCTCAAAAGGAAAACTCCAGACCCTGTGCCAATTAGAGTAGCCATCATTCAGGGTGGGATGGCCAAGTGTAGAAAATTTTAACATTCAGACTACCTGACAGGTTTGGACTTGTGTTACAGAAAAGGGAAGGCCCCATCACCCTGATCAGTTCCCTTATATTGATATGTAAATGGACCTGGTAAAAGATCCCCTTTTCTCACCTGTCTGGGAATTAGGTCATCTAGGTTTAGTAAAGATAAGGTGTGTCATCATTTCCTCTGATGGCAGACTTCCCGAGACTCGATGGATGTTTTTGACACTAAGCCCCTTTCAAAATGTAAGGTTTTCCAGTCTCCGTGGGATGAGGATGACTTCCGACCTCATCCGCCCCCATATTTGGCCCAGAATAAAAAACCTGAAAAAGATCCTGATTCCCCTTCTGCTTCCACCCCCATTAATCCCTCTGCCTCACCCACACCATCTGACCCCCTGTCTCCCCCTCATACCCGATTGGGACAAACTTATGAGTCACAAAAAACAACTAGTCAGGTAACATCCACTCCTTCCTTTAAAACAGGTG
The DNA here is from genome assembly GCF_053883595.1 of Heterocephalus glaber. Lineage (NCBI taxonomy): Eukaryota > Metazoa > Chordata > Mammalia > Rodentia > Bathyergidae > Heterocephalus > Heterocephalus glaber. The sequence goes on along the minus strand of NW_028258344.1, from coordinate 28,858,611 downwards.
GTGGATTCATGTATGTTCCCTTTACTACTAGTGACCTTTATAATTGGAAAAATCAAGTTGCTCATTTTTCAGAAAAACCCCAGCCTTTAATTCATCTTCTAGAGTCTGTTTTCCATACTCATCAGCCCACCTGGGATGACTGCCAACAGCTGCTCCACACCCTCTTCATTATAGAGGAGCAGGACCAGATTTTCCAAGAGGCTGTTAAGGTGGCCCTGGGACTAAACCCAGACCTCAGTCCCTGCACTCCGGCTTATCTGCAGAGAGCAGAGGCTGAGGTGCCGACCCACCAACCAGACTGGGACCCCAACACTGATGCAGGTAGAAGAGATCTGGCCAGTTATCGCCAACACCTTTTGCAGGGACTCTGCCAAGCAGCTAGGAACCTGACTAATCTGACTAAGGTAGGTGAGGTAAAACAGGATAAGACAGGTCCCCCATGGCTTTCCTGGAGCGCCTTCTAGAGGCATATCGGGTCTATACACCCATTAATCCTGATGCTCCAGAAAATGCAGCCACAATAAATCTGGCTTTTGTGTTACAGTCAGCCCCAGATATTAGAAAAAACTTCAGAGATTGGAAGGATTTGAAGGAAAGGACAGGTCCAAGCTCCTGAATATAGCTCAAAAGGTTTTTGACAACTGAGACTCCCCAGAAGAGACAATCGCCAAGTGGCTAAAAAAGTTACTATTGCCACTCTCAAAAACTATGAGACAAGTAAACAGACCAGGAGACCTAAGCTGGAGAGACCCCCATGGCCTAAGCTCGGAAGGGACCAATGCATCTATTACAAACAGACTGGACATTGGAAAAATGAGTGCCCCCTCAAAAAGGAAAAAGAGGGACAGAAGCCACTACCTTAAACCCTGCAACCCTGCTGCCTGCCTCAGACCTGACAACCCCACTACATGACTGCCAGGAGACTCTCCAGGACATAACCAGGACCAGAACTGATTTGTGGGATGTGCCCCTAAAAGACCCTGAGGAGACATTCTTCACAGATGGAAACAGCTTCTTTGAGCAAGGAGTCAGGTATGCAGGGGCAGCGGTGGTGGACAGCCAGGGAATGACAAGGTGGGCTGCTGCTCTGGGATCTGGAACCTCACCCCAACAAACACAGGTGATGGCTCTCACTCAGGCCTTAACCTGGGTGAAGGGAAGGTTGTCAACATCTACATGGACAATCGGTATGCCTTTGCAACTGTACATGTTCATGGAGAGATATATAAACAATGGGGCGTGCTCACATCAGGAGGGAAAGACATCAAAAACAAACATGAGATCCTAGCTTTGCTAGAAGCTGTATGAAAGCCTAAATCAGTGGCTATAATACACTGCAAGGGTCATCAGAGGCCTGACACATCAGAGGCCATAGGAAATCAAAAGGCTGATCTAGCTGCTAAATTGGCTGCCAGAAAACCAGTGGGGATGCTCCCCACCCTGCCCCTTAAAGCTTTTCCTGAGCTGCCAGCTATGCCACATTATTCATCAGAGGAAGAAAAACAAAACACCTGGGTGGGAGCTATACAAGATAGAAATGGATGGTGGAGTCACCTGACAGCCAAGTTTGCTTCCCTCAGGCTCTTGGCCGACAGCTAATTCAACAGACACACCAGTTTACTCACCTAGGAGAAAAGAAACTCAGACAATTGATAAGTTCCAGGTTCTTAACCCCTAAGCTGGCTGCCATGGTCCAGGATGTTTGCACTCGGTGCCAGACATGCACCCAGGTAAATGCCAAGGCAGCACTCGGAGGCAAGGAAACCTGATGCCAAGGTGAGGATCCCGGGGAATTTTGGGAATTGGATTTTACTGAAGTCAGGCAGAGCCACGGATATAGGTACCTGTTGGTTTGGGTAGATACTTACTCAGGATGGGTAAAAGCTTTCCCTACTAAAGGAGAGACAGCTACAATAGTCAACGAAAAGCTGTTACAGGAGCTCATCCCCTGATTTGGCCTCCCCCATACCCTGGGGTCTGACAATGGCCCAGCCTTCACAGCCAAGGTACCCCAATTGGTGGCCAAGGTCCTTAACATTGATTAAAAACTTCATTGTGCCTATCAGCCACAAAGTTCGGGGCAAGTAAAAAGGATAAATCATATTTTAAAAGAGACATTAACTAAGTTTGTCTTAGAAACTAGAGGAAACTGGCCAGATCTCCTCCCACTGGCCCTCTTGGAGGCTAGGTGCACTCCTTATATAGAAAAATTAACTCCTTATGAAATCATGTTCAGGAGACCCCCTCCCTTACTGCCCAGGGTAAATTTTAAAAATATATCAAAATGTAAAAATCATACTTTGTTAAATTCTTTAAAGGCCCTCCAGGTAATCCAACAGGAGCTGCAAAATCAAGTTTGGGAGGCCAGGCTGGCCCCTCAACCTGATGTTACCCATCATAAATTTCAGCCTGGAGATCTGATACTGGTAAAGAGACATTCGTCTAAGGCTCTGGAGCCACATTAAAAAGGGCCTTTCCAGGTGATCTTGACAATGCCATCTGCCATGAAGGTCATGGTAAAGACATCATGGATACATCACTGTTATATTAAAGCTGCTCCTGAAGACACCCCAGAGGACAAATGGAGGATCATCAGTCAACCAGGCAACAAAAAGCTAAGACTAAAAAGGGACAAATGATGTTTGCTATACTGACCTGTAATTCAACATTTGTTATGATTATTATTTTTAAGTCATTATTTTCTGAAACATTGGCAATATTACCCCAAAGACAATTAGACTTTGTTGGTAATATTTGGATTCAGCTGAAACAATCACTTAATCTGTCTGAGTTTTGTTTAGTCATAATTGTGGTTGTGTGTTTGTTGTTGTGTTGCTACATACCAAAGGTCATAACCAGATATGTGTCCAGATAAACAGTGTAAAAATCATGTTATTAAATCAAATGTATGAGCCCATATCAGAAGATAAAAACAATAAGGCTAAATCAAGGGTTTGATTTTGTATGAAAACCAGTGGGGAATGTGAGACCAAAGTGAACCTAAGAAACGCCATCTTGGCCTGTGAGTGAACTCCCCTCATACCCCTCCTCTTACAGAGTGCTAAAATTCCCCTCATTTTTGTAACCACTTGCTCTGATTCTGTAAACTTGCTTCATCACTTCTCAGAAAAGGTTGGTGCCTGGTGCCTCCCTCTAACCACAAAATGTCCTAACCTAACAAGATAGCAAGACAGCTGAGTGTAAAAAATATTTTACAACTGGATAAGAAAGCATGTTGACCCCCCCGCCGAACTTCTTTAAATAACAACATATAAAAGCTATGCTGTTATAACAACCTATAAAAGCTGACTCTTTGCTTCACTCTACTAGAGGGTGGAGTCCATGCATGTGAATAAACTCCTTTCAGTTTTAACTTTGTCATTTGTCCCAGTGTTTGGTGATCTACCAGCTCGCTTGGCACAACAACCACAGGCCTTCCTTGGTTCATGGGCCACTTCTTCCATCTTCAAAGTGCATTCGAAGTAATCTCTCTGGTGCTGCTTTTGTCACCACCCCCCTTTCTCTAATAAAGCCAGGGAAGAGTGTGCTTTTAAAGACCACAGTGATTACGGTAGGCCCAGCTGAATCACATGGGATAATCTACCATCTCAAAATCTGTAACTTATTTACATCTCTCAAGAACCTCTTGCCATGTTAAGCCACATATTCACAGATTCTCAGGATTAAAATGTAGATATCTTTCAAGGCTATTACTATGCTACCCACCACAATTTCAAACAGTTTAAAGACCTTTCATAAAAATTAAAATATACACCTCTGTGCAATGCCCATTCTAAGCATGTTTCTTGAGGCCATCTCCCTCATTCAATTCCAAAAGCTCTCTAATCCGAACATAATACCTGGTCCTTATCATTATTGGAATAACACATATTCTTTAATTACCAAGCCAAAACTTATCTTTTCTATTATTACTCAGGTCAATTTTTATAGACTGGGCCAGGGATTTAGCTCAGTGGTTCTGCTGCCTGCCTTGCAAGAACAAGGTCCCAAGTTCAATCTCTGGTACCAAAAAAATGAATAAATAATAACAATTTTTATAGACTCTTGCATCACAGAGTAGCAGACTAAACTTCCTATGTGTTGATTAAACTTCTCTGGAAAATGGTAAGAAAATACATCAGATCTTTTTCGAAGCTGTACTGAAATTTTGGAAAGTGGAGAGGAAAAGATAGATAACACATTAAAATAATTGAAATCCAGAGCCTCTCCAGTCCCAAGGAGATGAGCCATGCAGGCCGCCATAGCACCACCACCAAGCGCCCAGGAACAGAGCCCCCCAGCACCAAGGAGGTGAGCTGGGCTGGCTCCACCACCACTTTCTCCCTCCCCCATGGCTGATAGAATAATAGCTACCACAAATTGTCATTTTTCTAAGGTGTGATTGATGCTATCATTGCTGCTGATTGTATCACTCAGGCTAAGGTGTTGTGATTGATCTAATCAGTTGTCCTTCCTGGTATACTGAAAACAAAATTGCCTAAGAGTCATTAGAGACTTAAAACCTAAAGACCAACTATATCTGGAAGACACCTCTGAGAAGCAATCATTCTGTAAGAGTTCTAAATACAAGCAACAAAGATACTTACAATAAGCAATATTGAAGTATCAACCCAGGAATTAAACCAAAAACAGTACCAACAACAAAAATAGAAATGAGAGCTAGGGATTTAGCTCAGTGGTTCCGGCACCTGCTGTGCAAGTGCAAGGTCCCAAGTTTGATCCCCGGTACCAAAAAAAAAAAGAAAAGAAATGAGAAGACACCTAAGCAAGGCACAAATCCAGACTTCCAGCTCACCAAAGGCAAATTCTGGAGGAAACAAGGTGGAAAAATCTGATAATCAACCACCTGGACACCCCGAACTGATAGCACAGGAAGTGACAAAACAGATGACTGAGGCTCTAGAAAAATTCAAACCAGAAATAATTTCCCAGATAACTACAGAGATGGTGAGTAGAATTAATGACATGATTAAAGACCCTAAAACAGAAACAGATTAAAAAAAAAAAAAAGATGAGTTTAGGACTGTGATGGAAGCCATGAATGCCCATCATAGGAAAGAAATGGAAACCATGAATGCCCACATAGTAAGGAAATGAAACAGATTCAAACAGAGATTGAAAACTCTATTGAAAGCATTTGCAACAGAATGAGCCAATGTGAAAACAGAATTTCAGATATACAAGACAGGATTGCAGTCAGCAACCATGAAAAGAGAGATCTCTGAAAAATAGGAAGGGGTCATGAGAAATCAATCCAGCAGCTCCTAGATGACTCAAAGAAGAATACAAGACTGATAGGAATCCACAAAAAAGCAGGAGAAAGTACAAATGACATAAAAAACTGTTCACAGAATTAATGACAGAAAACTTCCCAAACAGAGCAAAAGAATTTGACATAAAGATAAGTGAGTATATAGGACTCCAACTAGCCTTGATCAAAAAATCTACACCTAGACGTATAATAACCAAGATCCCAGAATCCCAACAGAACAAAATCCTACAAACAGGGAAAAGAAACAAATCGCATACAAAGGAAAGTCCATCAGAATTACAGCAGAATTTTTAACATAAACTCTCAAGTCAAGGACAACCTGGAGTGAGGTATTTCAACCCCGAAAAGAAAACAACCTCCAACCAGCAAAACTATCTTTCAAAATTGATGGGGAAATAAGATACTTCCATGACAAAGAACACCTGAAAAACTTCATGAATACCAAACCAGCATTCCAAACAATTCTAAACAATATTCTAAAAAGAGACAATGAAGCTCACAACTCCATGAGGCCCAACAGAACAAATCCACCCAGGAAGGCAAGAAATTAAAGGGAGAGGAGGAAAAATAAAAAATACAGAGCCAACAGCAGGAAAATAACACAAGTATAAGTCAATACATATCAGATATGACCACCAAGATTAATGGCCTCAATTCACCAATCAAAAGAAATAGACTGGCAAAATGGATTAAGAACAAAAATGCAACAATATGCTTTATACAAGAAGCACACCTAGTTAAAAAAAAAACCTCATAGACTGAAAGTAAAAGGATGGAAAACAGTTCTCCATGTGACAGGAGACCAGAAAAAAGCAAGGGTAGCTACTTTACCTGTAGAAAAAGTAGATTTCAAACCAAAACTAATTAAGAGAGAAAAGAAGGTCACTATATTCTTGTAAAGTGAACAATGCAAGAGGAAGAGATGAAAATCATAAATATATATACACCTGGGCTGGGGATTTAGCTCAGGGGTTTCATGGCCTGCTGCTCAAGTACAAGGACCCAAGTTCGATCCTCAGTACCAAAAAATAATTATATATATATATATATATATCAAATACTAATGCCCCCAACTATATAAAACAAATATTAATGGACATGAAAAAACTAATAAGCCCTAATACAATTGTAGTGGGGGACCTCAATACCCCACTGTCACAAATAGACAGATCTTCTAGACAAAAAGTCAACAACAAAATACTAGAACTGAAGCAACCTTTTGAACAAATGGACTTAATAGATGTCTACAGAGTGTTCCACACCACAAAATCAGAATATACATTCTTTTGGCTGCACATGGGTCATTCTCCAAAATAGACTATATACTAGCTCATAAAACATGTTGAAGTAAATGCAAAGCAATTGAAATTATCCCCTATATATTATCAGACGATAGCACAATTAAACTGGAGATCAATAGCATAAGAAAGTGCAAGAACTCCACAAACACATGGAAATTCAATAACACACTCATGAACAACCATTGGGACAAGAGGAAATTAAAGAAAAAATTAGACAGTTTCTGCAAGTAAATGATAATCCCAGTACAACATACAGGAATCTATGGGACACAATGAAAGCAGTACTAAAAGGGAAATTCACATCAGTGAATGCCCATATTAGGAAAACAGAGAAAGAATGCAAATAAACAACCTGATGCAGAACCTCAAGGTCCTAGAAAAAGAAGAGCATAACAAACCCAAAGCTCATACAAGAGAGGAAATTATAAAGATCAGAGCAGAAATCAATGCAATGGAGATTAAGAGAATGATACAAAAAAAAATCAATGAATCAAAAAGTTGGTTTTTTGAAAGAATAAAAAAATTGATAAACCCTTAGACAACCTTGTTAAAAAAGGAAAGGAAAGGCTCAAATCCATGCAATTAAGAATGAAAAAGGTGATCGCAGGCCCCTAGGGCAGAGAAGCTGAGCCAGTCCCAGCACCTGGAAGGAAGGTCCCCTGCCACCATCCCATGCTCCTAGGGCAGAGAAGGTGTGTGGTGCAGGCGCAAGAAGCACACCCCCACCCCCCCACCCCCATGGAAATGAGAAGACACATAAACAAGCCTCAAAAACAGACTTGTGGATCAAATACAGCAACCCCAAAGGGAAATGAGATGGAACAATCTGATACTCAACCCCCTGGACTCTCTGAACTGGAAACAAAAGAGGATCTGGGAAAAATGAAATCAGAAATAATTACTCAGATAACAGCAAAGATTGTGCTCATGGTGCAAGACATAATTAATAAATCTAGAGAGGACACAGATAAAAAAAAATAGAGGATCTGAGGAACATAATGGAATCCCAACATAGGAAACAAATGGAATCCGTAAAACAGATACAAACAGCTTCCCAAGAGACTAAAAACTCCATCGAAAGTCTGCACAGCAGAATGAACCAATGTGAGGATAGAATTTCACATATAGAAGATAAGATTCCAATTAGTGATGAGGAAAAGAAAAATTGTTTCAAAATTGTAAGGGAACACAAGAAATCAATCCAGCAGTTGCTACATGATACAAAGAAGAATAACATAAGACTGATTGGAGTCAATGAAGAAAGAGGAGAGAGTGCAGATGACATAAAAAAAAACTGTTCACAGAAGTGATGGCAGAAAACTTCCCAAGGAGGGGAAAAGAACTTGACATACAGATAAGTGAGGCATATAGGATTCCAGCTAGCTTTAATTAAAAAAAAATCTACACATAGGCATATAATTATTAGGATTCCAGAAACCCAACAGAAGAACAAAATTCTACAAGCAGTGAGAGAAAAGAAGCAAATCACATACAAAGGAAAGCCCATCAGAATCACAGCAGACTTCTCAATGCAAACCCTCAAGGCAAGAAGAGCTTGGAGTAATGTATTTCAAGCCCTAAAGGAAAACAGCCTCCAACCCAGATTGATGTACCCTGCAAAACTATCTTTCAAAATGGATGGAGAAATAAGATACTTTCATGACAAAGAGCACCTCAGGAACTTCATGAATATCAAACCAGCACTCCAAAAACCTTTAGACAATACCCTAGGAAAAGACAATGAGGATCACAACCCCAGGAAACCCAGCAGAATGAATCCATTGGGTGTGACAAATTAAATGCAAAGGGGGAGAATCCAACAAAAAGAAAAAGTCATGACAAGGCTTTTAAAACTTTTAACTTCATCTCCCTAATGAGTGCATAATTCAATCTTATTATTGTACTGATTAGTATTTTTCTGATTCTAGAGTTGCACAACGTTCCTTATGATATACTGGCTATTTATCATCTTCTTATGTCTACTTTTTAATTGGGTTGTCTATTAATGAGCTGTAAGAGTTCTTTATATATTCTGGTCATAGGTTATATGCATTGTAAATATGGTCTGTTTAAGGACTTTTCATTTTAATGATGTCATTTAAAGTTCTAAATTTTGATGGAATTTCACTTACCAATTTTTTTCCTTTATACATCATGTTTTTTGCATCCTAGGTAGTTCTTGCCTACCCTAAATTCATAAACATTTTCCCTTATAATTTCTTCTTAAAGTTTTATACTTTTAGGCTTTCATATTTAGGTTCATAGATCTCTTCAAGTTATTTTCATGTATGGAAAAAAAGGATTGAGGTTAATTTTTTATACACGGATACCAGGTGTTCTAGTGTCATTTGCTGAAAACACTATCTCTTCCTTGGCTCTTGAATTGAGTTTATATTCTATAAAATGCTAATGTTAAATAATCTTTCAAAGCTCAGTGTGGTTCTATTTCTAGATTCTCTGTTTTATTCCAATGATCTATATATCTTTCCTTACACCAACCTGCCTTGATTACTGTAGCTTTAGAAGAAGTCTTAAAATTAGGTACTAAAACGTCTTCCAACACTATTTTTTGTCTTTTTTTTAACTTTTCTAGGTCCTTTGTACTCCTACATAACTTTTAAACTTCAATATCCAATTCTTCATTTATAGCACGCATACACAGACCTGAATTTTTATATATACCTTGTGTTTTCTAATCCTGCTAAATTCAAATACAAGTTCTAGGGCCTCCTAGAGATTTCTTAGTATTTTCTCTGTAGATGATCATTTCATCTACATATAAAGATTTTACTTCTACCTTGCCAATCCTATCCTAATTGTGTCATTTTATTGCCAGAGTATTTTTGTTTGGGCCTGGGTTTCAAAGTTTAATGGACATATAAAGAGTGAGCATATCTGCCCTTGTTCCCTACCTTAAGGAGAAAACATTGTATCTTCTCCATTCATATAAGACATTCTCACTGGAAGTATGGAGTACATGTCTTTAATCTGTTGAGAAGGTTCTGTTCTACTTCTAGTCTCCTGATAGCTTTTACCATGAACAGCTGTAGAATTTAGTCCAATGCTTTTTCTCCAACTAGTGACAGGATCATATGGCTTTTACCTTTCCTCTGTTAAACTGATGACTTTTGGGGGTGGATCTTCCAAAACTGAACCAACACTGCCATCCTTATAATAAAACCACTTTGTACATACTGCCAGATCTGACTTCTAATTGTTTTGTTAAACAAATTTCTATCTATGTTCATACTTTTTTCTTCTATTATCTTTATCCAGTTTTAGGATTAGCACAATGTTGATTTCCTAAAGTGAGGGGAGAAGTGTTCCTTCTTTTTTCTGCTTTAATTGTTTGATATAATTTATCAGTTAAAATGTTTATGAGCCTGTTGTTGTCATATAGGTAGGTTTTCAAGCTAGGAATATACTTTCTTTAATAGATGCTATTCAAATTTTATATTTCCTCCAGAGTTAGTTTCATTAATTTGTCTTCCAAGATACTTCTTAGAAGTTGTCAAATTTATTTCAAAACAGATTTTTGTAATATGCTTTCTATATCATTTTAAATTCTGTAAAATCTGTGGTAATGTCTCCTAGATCTTGATATTATAATTTTAAAAATGTATAATTAATATTGTGTAATAGGAAGAAAAGGTCTATAGGAGCAGGGGAAGTGGGAGGGGTAGGTGAAAGGAAAAAAGGGAAAAGAAAAAATATGAGAAAAGGAAAAAAATGGAAACAAAATCTTTGCAAATAGGGCAGGGTGGAGGGGGTGAAGGGAAGGCAGGGGAATGGGGAAAAGATAAGAACCAAGAGACTCATGTAATGGTACAAGATCCCAATGATGAATGTAACTGTATTTTATACCTAAAATGTACCAATAAACTTAATGGGAAAAAAATGAAAAGAAAAAGAATGAAAAAATTGAAGTCACAACAGATCCAGCAGAAATCCAGAGGATCATCATTACCTACTTTGAGAACCTATACTCTAATAAAATGGAAAACACAGAAGAAATGGACAGGTACCTAGATACATATGAATTACCAAAATTTAATGAAGAAAATTTAAAAATTCTAAATACCCCAATTACAATCAATGAAATGGAAAACCTAATTAAAAATTTACCAACAAAGAGAGCCCAGGTCCTGATGGCTTCACTGCAGAATTCCACAAGACATGAAGAGAAGTACTATTGCCACTACTCTTTGAACTCTTCAATGAAGTTGAAAGGGAAACAATACTCCCAATTTCACTCCCAGAAGCAAGCATTACCTTGATCAATAAAGCAGAGAAAGACCCAACCCCAAAAGAGAACTACAAGCTAATCTCCCTAATGAACATGAATACAAAAATCCTCAATGAGATACTGGCAAACAGAATACAGAGGGTCATGAAGAAGATCATACACCCTGACCAAGTCAGATTTATCCCAGGGATTCAAGGATAGTTTAACATACATAAATCAATAAATGTAATACACTGTATTAACAGACCCAAGGACAAAAGCCATATGATCATCTCAATAGATACAGAAAAAGCATTCCACAAAATCCAACACCCATTCATGATAAAAATCCTACAGAAAATTGGAATAGAAGGTATTTATCTCAAACTGATTAAGGTTGTCTATGAAAAACCAACAGTCAGCATCATACTAAATGGTCAAAAACTGAAAACCTTCACACTAAAATCAGGAACAAGGCAAGGATATCCACTAACACCACTCCTGTTCAATATAGTTCTGGAAACATTAGCAACAGCAATTAGATAAGAGAAAGAAATAAAAGGAATAAAGATAGGAGAGGAAGAAATTATACTGCCATTACTTGCTGATGATATGATACTCTACGTAGAAGACCCAAAAATCTATGCCAAAAGACTTCTAGACTCAATTGACAGATTCAGTACAGTAGCTGGATACAAGATAAAAATTCAAAAATCAATAGCCTTCTTGTACACAAATAACAGACTCACTAAGAGAGAAATTAGGGGAAAAATTCCTTTCACAATAGGATCCAAAAAAATGAAATATCTACGAATCCATCTAATGAAGGACACAAAAGACCTCTACACTGAAAAATATAGAACTCTTTAAAAATAAAGATTGAAGAGGATATAAGAAAATGGAAAGACATCCCCTGTTCCTGGATAGGAAGAACCAATTTAGTGAAAATGGCCATACTTCCAAAACTGCTATACAGATTCAATGCAATCCCAATAGTATATTTCACAAGAAAACAATCCCAAAATTCATTTGAAACAAGAAGAGACCTAGAGAAGCAAAAGCAATTCTAGGCAACAGAGACATGGCAGGGAGTATCACAATTCCCAACTTGAAACTATACTACAAAACCACTGTGATAAAAACAGCATGGTTCTGGTAAAGAAACAGACCTGAGGATCAGTGGAATAGATTAGAAGATACAGAAATAACACCAGACATACTCAGCCACCTCATCTTTGACAAAGGAGCCAACCATCCTCACTGGAGGAAAGAAAGCCTCTTTAATGAATGGTGTTGGAAAAACTGGATTTTAACCTGCCAATGATTAAAACTAGACCCCTATCTTTCACCATGCAGTAAATTAAAATCAAAGTGGATTAAAGACCTAAATATTAAAACAGAAACACTATAAACTTGCTGGAAGATAAGTTAGGTAGGAACTCTCAAAGAGTTTGGCATAGGAAAAGACTTTATGAACAAATCCTTGGTAGCATGGGAACTAGAACAAGGAACAACAACTGGAATCTTATCTTATTAAAAAGCTTCTGCACTGCAAGAGAAACCACCAACAGAGCTAAGTGACAACCTACAATATGGGAAAAAATTTTAACAGCTGTTCCTCAGATAAAGGTCTACAATCTAGAATATATAAAGAACTGAAAAAAATTCAGACCCCCCAAATTCAAAGACCCAATTCAAAAATGGGCATCTGAAATGAACAGACATTTCTCAGACAAAGAAGTAAAAGCAGCAAATAAATATATGAAAAAATGTTCAACATCACTCGTCATTCAAGAGATGCAGATGAAAACAACACTGAGATTCCACCTCACCCCAGGAAGAATGGCTGCTATCAAGAAATCAACAAATAACAAATGCTGGTGGGGTGGTGGTTAGAAAGGAACCCTTCTTTGTTGATGGTGGGAGTGCAGACTGGTGCAACCACTGTGGAAATCAGTATGGAGATACCTCAAAGAACTAGGGCTACAGATCCCATTTGACCCAGCTATTCCCCTGCTGGGTATCTTCAAAGAATCACACCACAGTGCTATATATGCACCCATGTTTATAGCGCCACAGTTTGTAATAGCTAAAACTTGGAAACAGCCCAACTCCCCAACAACTGGAGACTGGATAAAGACAATGTGGGTTTTTTTATAAAATAGATTACTACTCAGCCATAAAGAATGAGAAACTAGAGACATTTATAACCAAATGGATGCACATTGAGGACATAGTCTAAAGTGAAATAAAAAGGGCACCATGTGTAAATACCTAATAGTTTCTCTTGTGTGAGAAACTAAAAGTGTAAATAAAGATCAGAATGTATAGTTGATACTGTGAAATAGGAAGAAAAGGTCTAAAGGAGTAAGGGAACTGGGAGGGGTAGGTGAAAGGAAAGAAGGGAAAAGAAAAAATAGGACAAAAGGAAAAAAATGGAAACAAAATCTTTGTAAATGCAGAAGGGCATAGAGAGTGAAGGGAGGGCAGAGGAATGGGGAAAAAGTAAAAACCAAGATACATAATGTAAAGATCCCAATGATGGACAGCTCCCAGGGCAGAGGAGGCTTCTAGATAGATGTGCTACAGATCCCACCCCAGAGGAGGCTTCTGGGTCAACATGCCACAGCTCCCAGTGCAGAATAGGAGGCTTCTGGGCCAAGCTACCACTTGAGTGCCAGCAGCAAACCCCCTTCCCACCGCATCAAAATGAGAAGACATGTAAACAAGCCTCAGAACCAGACTTCCAGATTAAGTACAGCAACCCCAAAGGGAAACAAGATGGAACACTCTAATATTCAATCACCTGGACTCCCTGAACCAGCAACAAAAGAGGATCTGAAAAAAATGAAATCAGAAATAATTTCTCACGTAACAGCACAGATGGGGTCCATAGTGCAAGACATGATTAATAAATCAAGAAAAGACTCAGATAAAAAAGTAGATGAGCTGAGGAACATGATGGAATCCCAACATAGGAAACAAATGGAATCCATAAAACAGATGCAAACAGATTTCCAGGAGATTAAAAACTCCACTGAAAATCTACACAGCAGAATGAGCCAATGTGAGGACAGAATTTCAGATATAGAACATAAGATTGCAGTTAGAGATGAGGAAAAGAAAAATTGCTTCAAAATTGTAACAGATCATGAGAAATCAAATCAGCAGCTGCTAGATGATGCAAAGAAGAATAATATAAGACTGATTGGAGTCAATGAAAAAAAAAGGAGAGAGTGCAAATGACATAAAAAAAACTGTTCACAGAAGTGATGGCAGAAAATTTCCCAAGCAGGGGAAAAGAACTTGACATAAAAATAAGTGAGGCATATAGGACTCCAACTAGCCTTGATAAAAAAAAAAAATGATTCCAAAAACCCAACAGAAGAACAAAGTTCTACAAACAGTAAGAGAAAAGAAATGAATCACCTATAAAGCAAAGCCCATCAGAATCACAGCAGACTTCTCAATGCAAACCCTCAAAGCTAGAAGAGCTTGGAGTGAAGTATTGCAAGCCCTAAGGAAAAGCATCCTCCAACCCAGACTGATGTACCCTGCAAAACTATCTTTAAAAACTGATGGTGAAATAAGATACTTTCATGACAAAGAGCACCTTAGGATCTTCATAAATACCAAACCAGAACTCCAAAAAATTTTGGACAAACTCCTACGAAAAGACAATGAGGATAACAACCACAGGAAGCCCAGCAGAGTGAGGAAATTAAAAGCAAAGGGGGAGAATCCAAAAAAAAGGAAAGGTCATGACAATGATAAGTCAATACATATCAGTTATAACCATCAATGTTAATGGTCTCAACTCATCAATCAAATGAAATAGACTGGCAGAACAAGTCAAGAAGCAAGATCCAAAAATATGCTGCATACAAGAAACACACTTAATTCAAAAAGAAACTTATAGACTGAAAGTTAAAGGGTGGAAAACAATACTCCATGAAATGGGAACCTGAAAAAAAACAGGAGTAGCTATCCTATTTGCAGATGAAGTAGATTTCAAATGAACACTGATTAAGTGAGACAAAGAAGGGAAACAATGCAAGGGAAAAATCCAAAGCGAACAAGCCAAGAGGAAGACCAAAGACTAGTGTGCATAACTATATAAAACAAAAACTAATGGACACAAAAAGTTGTATAAGCACTAATGCAATAGTAGTGGAGTAATTCAATACCCCACTGTCACAAATAGATAGATCAACTAGACAAAAAACAAGCAATGAAATACTAGAATACAATCAAACTCTTGAACAAATAAACTTAACATGTTTATAGAGTGTTCCACCCCACAAAACCAGAATACACATTCTTTTCAGCTGCACATGGCTTGTTCTCCGAAATAGACCACATACTTGCTCACAGAACATATTTAGGTAAGTGCAAAGGAATTGAAGTTATCCCCTGTACATTTTCAGACCATAGTCTGATGAAATTGGAGATCAATAGGAAAAGGAACCACAAAAATTTCATAAACACGTGGAAATTGAACAACACACTTCTGAATAACCAATGGGTCACAGAGGAAATTAAAGAAGAAATCAGGCAGTTCCTTCATTAAATTACAATACAACATATCAGAATCTATGGAACACAATGAAAGCAGTCTTATGAGGGAAATTCATAGCAGTAAATACTCATATTAGGAAAACAGAGTGAGCCCAATTAAACAACCTGATGCTGAACCTCAAGCTTCTAGAAAAAGAAGAGCAGAACAAACCCAAAGCTTACATAAGGGAGGAAAATGTAAAGATCAGGGCAGAAATCAATGCAAGGAAGACTAAGAACAATAAAAAAAAATCAATGAAGCCAAGAGTTGATTCTTTGAAAGAATAAACAAATTTGACAAGCCCTCAGTCAAACTTATCAGAAAAAGGGGGAAAAAGGCCCAAATGCACGTAACTAGGAATGAAAAGGATGAAATTACAGTGGGCCCAGCAGAAATCCAGAGGATCATCAACACTTTCTTTGAGAATGTATATGCCAATAAGATGGAAAACACAGAAGTGGATAGATCCTAAATCTGTATGAACTACCAAAGTTGAATGAGGAAGACCTAAAAATTCTAAACAACCAAATATCAATCAATGAAATTGAAAATGTAATTAAAAACTTATCAACTAAGAAAACCCAGGTCCTGATGGCTTCACTGCTGAATTCTACAAGACATTTAGAGATGAACTACTGCCACTACTGTTTAAACTCTTCAATGAAATTGAAAGGGAAACAATACTCCCAAATTCATTCCTGGAAGCAAGCATCACCTTGATCCAAAATCAGAGAAAGACCCAGCCAAAAAAGAGAACTATAGGCCAATCTCACTAATGAACATAGATGCAAAAATCCTTAATGAGATACTGGCAAATAGAATGAAGAAAATCATCAAGAAGATTGTACACTCTGATCAAGTGGGATTCATCCCAGGGATGCAGGGACGTTCAACATATGCAAATCAATCAATGTAATGCACTGTATTAACAGAGCCAAGGAGAAAAACCATATGATCATATCAACAGACGTAGAAAAAGCATTTGACAAAATCCAATACACATTTATGATAAAAAGCCTACAAAAAATTGGAATAGACAGTCTCTACCTCAAACTGATAAAAGCCATCTATGAAAAACCAACAGCCAGGGCTGGGGATTTAGATCAGTGGTTCTGCCGCCTGCCCTGCAAACACAAGGAACTGAGTTTGATCCCAGGTACCAAAAACAAACAAACAAACAAACAAACACCAACAGCCAATATCATACTAAATGGTCAAAAACTGAAATCCTTCACACTAAGATCAAGAATAAGACAAGGATGTCCACTATCACCACTCTTGTTCAATATAGTTCTGGAAACATTAGCCATGGCAATTAGACAAGAGAAAGAAATAAAAGGAATAAAGATAGGAAATGAAGAAGTCAAATTGTCATTATTTGCAGATGACATGATACTCTATATAGAAGACCCCAAGAACTCCACCAAAAGTCTTCTAGACTTAATAACCAAATTCAGTCAAGTAGCTGGCTACAAAGTCAACACACAAGAATCAATAGTTTTCCTCTACATAACCAACAGACTCACTGAGAGAAATAGGGTAAACAATTCCTTTCACAATAGCATCCAAAAAAGTGAAATACCTAGGAATCAACCTAACAAAAGAAATCAAAGACCTCTTCTCTGAAAGCTATAGCACTCTGAAAAGAGAGATTGAAGATGGTATCAGAAAAAGGAAGGGCTTGCCTTGCTCCTGGGTAAGAAGGATCTACATAGTGAAAATGGCCATACTTCCAAAACTGCTATATAGATTCAATACAATCCTAATTGAAATCCCAGCAGCATACTTCATGGACCTTAAGAAAACAATCCAAAACTTTATTTGGAACAAGAAGAGACCCAGAATAGCAAAAGCAATTCTAGGTAACAGAGACATGGCAGGGGGTGTCACAATCCCCAACTTAAAAGTATACTACAAAGCTACTGTGATGAAAACAGCATGGTACTGGCAAAGAAACAGACCCGGGGACCAGTGGAACAGATTAGAAAATACAGAAACAACTCCAGACACACTCAGCCATCTCATCTTCGACAAAGGAGTCAAACACCCTCAAGGCAGAAAAGAGAACCTTTTTAATAAATGGTGCTGGAAAAATTGGGTTTCAACTTGCCAAAGACTAAAGCTAGTCCTATATCTCTCACCATGCTCTAAACTAAAATTGAAATGGATTAAAGGGGCCAGGGATTTAGCTCAGTGGTTCCGCCGCTTGCCTCGAAAGCACAAAGACACGAGTTCAATCCCCGGTACAAAAAAAAAAAAGATTTTATGAACAAAACCTCAGATGCCTGTGATAGCACAAACAATCAAAAAGTGGGATCTCTTCTTACTAAAAAGCTTCAGCACAGCAAGAGAAACCACCAGCAGTGTGAAGAGACAACCCACAATGTGGGAAAAAATTTTCACCAGAGGTCCCTCAGACAAAGGTCTACTATCTACAACATGTAAAGAACTTAAACAAAATTAGACCTCCCAAATTTAAAGACCCAATCCAAAAATGGGCATTTGAAATGAACAGACATTTCTCAGACAAAGAAGTAGAAATAGCAAATAAACATATGAAAAAATGTTCAACATCACTGGTCATTCGAGAGATGCGAATGAAAACAACACTGAGATTCCACCTCACCCCAGAAAGAATAGCTGATATCAAGAAATCAACCTATAACAAATGCTGGCAGGGCAGTGGGGAAAGAGGAACACTGCTCCACTGCTGGTAGAAGTGTCGACTGGTGCAACCACCATGGAGATCAGTGTGAAGATACCTCAAAGAACTAGGACTGGAAGTCCCATTTGACCCCCCTATTCCCCTGCTGGGGATCTTCCCCAAAGAATTAGAAGAATCATACCACAGTGATATATGTGCACCCATGTTCATAGCATCACAGTGTGTAATGGGTAAAACTTGGAAACAGCTCAGATACCCATCAACTGGAGACTGGATAAAGAAAATGTGGTATTTAATAAAATGGAGTACTGGTCAGCCATAACAAATGGGAAATTAGAGACTAAATGGATGCACATTGAGGCAATTCTCTTAAGTGAAATAAATAGGACACAAATGTGTAAATATCGAATAGTTTCTCTAGTGTGAGAAACTGAAAGTGTAAATAAGGACTAAAAGGTATAACAGATAATGTGAAATAGGGAGAAAAGGGGCAAAGGGGAAGGGAAATTGTGAGGGGTAGGGGAAAGGAAAGAAGGGAATGGAATTAATATGAGAAAATGAAAAAATGGAAACAAAGTCTTTGTAAATAGGGAGGGATGGAGGGGTTAAAGGGAGGGCAGGGGAAGAAGGAAAAAATAAGAACCAAGAGAGATTATGTAAACATGCAAATTTCCAATGATGAATGTCATTATATAGTATACCTAAAATGTACCAATAAAATAAATTTTTTTAAAAAGATCCCAATGATGAATGTAACTGTAATGTATACCTAAAATGTACCAATAAACTTAATAAAAAATAAAAATAATAAAAAACTAAAACAAAATAATTGAAATCAGTACCCTGGAAGCACTGGCAATTGAGAAATATTGTTGCTTCAACTCTTTAGTTCCTGCTAAAATTCTTTATAACTCTGTTACTGATTCTCCACTACATCCTATATCTGATAGTTGTGCATTTCCACACTTGAAGCCAATACCTGTTCTCATGTCCCAGAGGGAGCAAATAGCACATGTCCTTCTATGGTGGGCTGACATTTGTGTTTATGGTATCTTCAAGGCTACCCACCCTGCAGGGAGCATCAGAATACAACCAATCCAATGCTGCATTATCTTTCATAATCTTGAAAATGTTCACTCTCAAGTTGTGGGCAAAACTATAACATAGGAAAGAAAATTCTAAAATGCCTTCAGGGCTCTATGCTATTTTAGAGTATCAGCTCATATACAACACAGGGGTTCATCAATATCATTTGCTGGAAAAAATTTGACTTCCAAAATTTGACCCAGTTTATTGGGTTCACTCTACTTTTTTCTTGTTTTTTAGATGATTGAATGTCCCTCTGCATGGAGGCAAGAGCTCAACTCACTGATGTCTTGATGTTTCTTGTCATCTTTTGTTCCTGTGCATCTGGAATTTCCTCCTTGTATAGAATGATTGTTACCTCGCCACAAGCCCTTTTATAGTAATCTCTGACCTTTACAAAATGCCAGTTGACTGTCTCAGTTTGTTTCTTTTTACTTCAGAGTTTATGAATATCTGGTACTCCTTGTATCATTTACACAAACTAGAGGAAGCTGCTAACAAACACTTACTGCCAGTCCAGAAGACAGGCGTATACTGAAATCAAAGACTGGCACAGAATTCTCCTCTGGTTCTCCTGTTGAACTCCACTTTATCTTCTTTCTTTACCAAAAGAAGGCTGCGGGTGTTTGTGGAGATTCACTGCTTTGCTGCTAGTGCTATTGATTTCTGGAACTGAAGCGCATCCCAGCAGGGTTCTGGTAGGGAAGGAAGCAGCTCCTCTGTGCATGTGTTCTTGGTGTCACCACTTCTCTCCTGGCAGTGCAGTGTGCTGCGGTGATGGCTGCCATGGTAGAAAAAGGAGAGTCTAAATCCCAGCACATCCCAAGGAAAAACCCAGGATTTGTGCCCTTGCTAGTAGAGGAAATAGGAAATACCCTTAAATATGTCTTTGAATAGCACTAACAAGAAATTATATCTGCTTTGTATTTTTACCACTTACACTATTATAATACCATTATCCACCCCAATTTTCATGCAGGGAAAAAAATAGCCAAGTTTACAAATATTCTTCTACTTTATAAAATAAATACATAATTATACTTCATATTGTATGGCTAGATCCCTCCCAAGATTGGAAGTCCCTTCTATATTAGGAACAATGTTCATCTTTCTTATTAGTGTCATTCACAGTGCCCAACACACAGCAGGAACAAGGGGGCAGTTGAAAAAATGAATAACAAACATTGTAAAATTAACTACTAACTTTGTGTAACTACAGCCTTTAATAAATTATTTATCTTAAAATATTAAACGAGCATCTAACTATGTCTCCATATCGTGCTAGTTCTGGAGCTATAAATGTGAGATATACATCGTGCCCCCCCTCCACACACCTGCAGTAAACTAGAAGTAGAAAACAAATACAAAGAGCTGTAGGTGGTGCTGTGAACAAAATACAGCAAAGTACAGTTGAAGACAGTGCAAAACTACTCAATAGAGAGAAATAGTCAAAAAAGTTTTCATGCAGAGGCTACATTGGTTAGTGGTGGTCCTTGAAGGACAAAGAAATAGAGAAAGGGAATTTCATGGAATAAATGAAAGCATGAACCAGAGCAAAGGTAGAAAAGGGCAGAGCTTCCTTAGAGAATGCCAAGAATGTCTGCACAGACCAGAGCCCACGGGGCTGGGCAGGGAGTGGCAGGAAATGAAGGTAGAAGTGATCCAGGCCAGTGAGAGCCAGCTCTTAACTGCAGATTTAAGATGTTTGGACTCTGCTCTGCTGGCAGTGTCACCCTCAGCAAAGGTGAGTGGCCAGAGAGCAGTACCAGCAGGTCTGTGTTTTAGAGATTATTGCTCTGATGAGGGGTGGGTACTGAAGGCAAGAGACCTGAGAGGTCAGGACAGTAAAGGCCTCACCAGGACAATGGATATGAGACTTTCTGCTTCCAAAAAGCAAAAATAATTGTTGTACCAGGTTCACTCATGGGAACTGAGTGTGCATGGGAGAGGTCAGGGTGTCCTATGACCTCATTAGTCCAATCCCTACTGGATCCCATATAGACCCAAACTTAAGCCAATTTTTCTGAACAAAAAGGCAAACACATGAATTTGGCAATTAAAATCCAGTGTCTTCTTAAAAACACATTTAATCTGTTCCTGTTTGCTCCAGCCTTAAGGCTGACATCTAAGTGACACCATACACTGAATATGTCTCTGCTCCATGACAAGAGAGATTAGCACCTTCAGAGCAGTGTGTGACATTCTTCAGCCATTTGCCACCACCCTGCCATGGGTGATGTCACCTGCAGGTGAGGAAATTGTACAATTGCTCCCTGTCCTTTCTGCAGAGCTTGCAGATAGAAGTGCCAACTGCAGGGTTTATGTCATTGACTTAGAGAAATAACTTAGTGCTTTTAGACAGAAGGCAGCATTTAGCCTTCATCTTATGAAGTGCACTATAAATTTATGTGATTTAGAAGCACAGGACTATACCCAGCTTACATTCCCTCAGTTTCCTCTCGCATTATCCAACTCTTAAAAAGTAAAGCAAATCATCAAAACTTTATAAAAGCAATACACACTACAATTTCTTTTTTTTTAATTCCTGAGATGAAATAGTAAGAATTGCTGTCTGTGTGAGCATGAAAATATGAGTGATTTTTTTTCATCTTTGAAGATACAATATTTTAAAATGATTATCTGCAGGTGTTAAATACATTGATATTTCCCCAATAAAGGTTTGTAAATGAGCCCTATTAAATTCTGCCCTATTTAAGTTTCATGATCAAATAACGTCTAGACTCTCAGATTCTAGGAGTCCTGGGGTCTCCTGGCTTTTCTGTGGTCCCTAACAACCCTCTGTAGTTGATACTTGAAGTTCTTCTGCCTTCATGGACTTCCCATTCCCACTAACTCTCCAACTGATGTGGAAAGAGCTGCCAAACATAACTTGGAGTGAATAATTACTGTAGCACATCTGTCCATGAACTGTAAGCCAGCTTAAAGTAACAATGTAGCAGAAAGATGTTGTTTTTATGCTTTGTATGGGCTGCCGCTGAGGCCCCGTCTGGGTCAACTTGTCCCTTTTTAGAAACACTGGCTGGGGCCTCTCCTCTTGTTAGGTTCCCGGAAAGATTAGAAACCAGCCTTGAAATTGTTTATGTAAGCCCCCAACCTTGAAGCTATAGAAAGTCCCTTGCTGTTTTGCCATGCATCTGTGTAACCAATGCTTGAACTTCTTACTCTGTAAAAAGGTATATAAAGGAGAAATTTTCTTAACTCGTGGTCAGTCTATACACACTCGTTTCTTGAGACTGGCCATTACCTGGCAATAAACTTCTTTCTTATTTTACCCAACTCTCCTGGTCTCTGTAAGGTCATTTCGACTCCCAGATTTGCCACAAGAAAGCCACTCACAGTGGCCAGCGAGTTCAAATTCTGTGCTATAAACAGTGTCTGCCATAGTCGTCCTTCAGCTTGAAGCATAGTCCATAATCTGACTAATTAGATTGATCAAATATACTAATTTATGTTGTTAGACTTTATGTTGTGTCATATTTTTGTATTTTATTTGTTTTAAATTTTTTTTTTATTATTAAAGCCTTTACTCTTGGGCTGTGGGTGAACAAAGAGTGGGTTTACATAGCCTCTGGAATCATAAACTTGCAACTCTCCTTAACTTACTTATAAATGTCCATGCCCTTTGGGCCTAATCAATCCTTGGAATTTTAAAATAAAGAAACAATTGAAACCCAGTGGCACCGCTGCTAGCAGCTGGGCAGATCCCTGGATGCCTCCAACTGCGAGTTCATCTAAGAGTCAGAAGTTCCTGAGTGGCAGCTGCTGGGACAATTTTAGAGAAGATCCAGTTACCTGGAATTCAAGTTGATAAACCATTTCTACTTCAAAAATATTGGAGGAAGATATGGAAGTGCCATTAAGATGGTGGTTGTAGGGAACAGAGCAGTTGGAAAATCAAGTATGATTCAGAGACACTGCAAAGGCAATTTTACAAAAGACTACAAGAGAACCATTGGAGTTGATTTTTTGGAGCGACAAATTCAAGTTAATGATGAAGATGTTAAATTAATATTATGGGATACCCCAGGTCAAGAGGAATTTGATGCTATAAGACAGGCCTATTACCGAGGAGTCCAGGCTTGTGTGCTTGTGTTTTCTACCACAGACAAGGAGTCTTTTGAAGCAATTTCCAGCTGGAGAGAAAAGGTAGTAGCTGAAGTTGGAGTTGAACTGTGCTGGTACAAAACAAGATTGGCCTCTTGGACAATTCTTGTATAAAGAATGAGGAAGCTGAGGCACTGGCAAAGAGGTTAAAGTTAAGATTCTACAGAACACTGGTAAAAGAAGACCTCAATGTGAATGAAGTTTTTAAATATTTGGCCAAAAAATATCTTCAAAAACTCAAACAAAAAGCAGCTGAGGATCCACAACTGAGACATTCAAGTAGTAACAAAATTGGTGTCTTCAATACATCTGAACATACATCTGAAGGCAGTCACTTGAGTCAGAATTCAAGTGCCCTTAATAGTTGGGATGTCACCAATCTTAGACCTAACAAAGAGAGAACTAAGAAAAACAGGAACCTGTTTAGTGGCTGTAGCATACCCTAAATCCCTAGGGAGAAAAAAAGTTGGATTACATTCTGCCATTCCAGAGAAACACACCCAGCCATCCTGATACGTTCAAGATTTTAGCAGACTTTACACCTCCTGGCTCCCTGAATACGACAGATGTGTTTTTCCAGAGTATGGAGTGAGACCTCTGGTGGAAATATTACTGCCCTGTGGACTCATTTTTTTTATTTTTATTACATTAGACAAAGCTTGTCCTGTATTTGAAGGAATGCTATAAGAAATATCAAAACAGGTTTTGCTGAATTGTAAATGCTAAAATCACGAAAGAAATGCCTAAATATTTTGGTCCAGATTTTAATATTGGGCATCAAGGAAAGATAGCAAGCATTCTTTTCTGAAATTGCCCATCTAGCTTTTATGGAAAATAGTACTGAGTCTGAACACTAACAGCAAAATAGTCGCGCACAGTAAACTGAATCTCATTGGACTGCACCAGTTTGTATTGGGGTGTCATTTGTGTATTGTCCATAAATGCAATGTGGTCGGACATGTGCATACATGTGCCAGAGCACGTGGAGGGTCTGGTCTGTGCAGTGTCTAGGGAAATGTAGACACTAATCATGTATAAAGTCACGTACACACTGCATATGTGTAAGCTTTTATCTTCTGATAAGAAATTCCAGGCCTATATTTTGAAAAATGAGCTAAAAAGTGCTTGGTGCCAAAAATATTAACCTAATTTTTACAGTGCTTTGCTATTAGAATTTACATTGTTTTCCTCGCTGGCAGGATAATAAAAGTGGGGTATGAATGTTTTAAGCCAGAGCTTCTCCCCGTGAGACTTCCTGTAAAACCCTTTCCCTGTGGCCAGTTGCACATCCAGCCACTGTGGCCCTGAAGGTGTGTGGCAGGGCTGCAGTTGCTTGTGCAGACAACACCTTTCACTGCCAACAAAAGATCCCTTTCAAGATTGTGCAAATGGAGCCAGGTGTGGCTGCGCATGCTTGTAATTCCAGCACTCTAGGAGGCTGAGGCAGAAGAATCAAGCTCAAGGTAAACCTGGGCTACATAGTGAGTCCAAGATCAGCCTAAATGCAGTCTGAAAAAGAAATTATGCTAACCATTTTTTAAAATACATAAATGATTACCTCCAGTCTTAATCTGGCTTATGGGTTTTATAATGCCCAGCAACTCTAAAGCATCCTTTTATTTACATATTTTTGTATGGTACTGTATTTTAAGGTTATTGCTTAAAAATTTCTATTGCCTTTGGTTTGTGTAGCACTTTCTCAAGAGCTCTGTCAGTACCATATAAAAAATAATTTTAAAATGTAAAGACATATCAGAGCATAAATTTTGAGATTTGGGATAGCAGCCTTCCAAACAAAGGTAATTAACCCTATTAAAACTGATTACCAACCCAGGGATGGTAGTACACATCGGTAATCCCAGCACTTGGGAGGCTGAGCCAGGAGGATCAAGAGGTCAAGGCCAGTCGGGGCCACATAGTGAGATCCTATCTCAAAAACAAACAAAAAATTCCCCCAAACACTCTGATTATCATTCATCATCATCATCACTGTTTCTTTTGTGTTACTGGAGATTAGACCCATGGCCTTCAAGCTGAGCTACATCCTCAGCCCTTTCTGAGACAGAGCCTTGCTAAATTGCTCAGGCTGGGCTCAAACGGGATTTTCCTGCCTCAGCCTCCTGGACTTCTGGTATGAGGTATGAGCCACCAAACCTGGCTTAGTAGTTTTAATGTATAAATAACCCCTTTCAATATATCTGTTTTTCCAAGATTTCAAAATACTTAAAAATAGCTTCTTGGAAAATGTGTCATGAAGTCACTTTTCATTGTTTTGTACTAAATAAATAAATATCTTATGTATTTCTTACATGTTTTATCTCTTTTTTGAAGTCTCCTGTTTGTACCACCTCCAACCTCCTGCTCAAACTTGTGCTGAGAATACACCAGAATTCCTCAGGTGTGCTGTAGTTAAGTGGTCCAGAGTAATGGCTGCTCTCCATGTGTTCAGAGACAGGCTGGTGTTACCTGCTCACAGCAGTTAGTACAGGTGCTTGTGTTCATGTCACTGCTGTCACCTTCCATTGCCGGTTGGGAAAATCTCACTTACTCACAGTGGGTACCTGGTAGTGATTCAACTGCTTTTA
Source organism: Heterocephalus glaber (assembly GCF_053883595.1). NCBI lineage: Eukaryota > Metazoa > Chordata > Mammalia > Rodentia > Bathyergidae > Heterocephalus > Heterocephalus glaber. The sequence continues at coordinate 28,832,773 of NW_028258344.1, read as the reverse complement.
TTTTCTTCAAATAGTCTCTTCAATTTTTTCACAAAATATATGTTGTGGCAAGTAATCTTAGTCTTTATTGTCAGAAAAGTTACTCATGATATAATATGGTGCAGTTCTAATTCATACTGACTAATGTGTGTGGGTGAAATTGTGTTCCTTCTCTGTATCAAAAAAATTAATCTCTGGTGATAGTCACTTTGTTATATCCTTGGGTTTTTTTTTACAAAAACTGAAGATATCTTTGTTGTGTATTTGAATTTTTACTTTTCATTGCTATATTTTACACCTAACCGTAGTCATTTTAAATAATTAAGTAGGTTTGTTTATTCAGTTAATTCTAAAACCTTCAAAATTTACATTAATTTTTCCCTTTGTGCCTCTTTAATCTTGTAAATAACCTTGTTATAAGTTGTAAGGCAACCGCGGATGCTGAAGAGCCTGCCGCCCGGGCCCCTTCCCCTGTGCGGCGTCCTGTGCTCTGCTCTGCCCACTGTGGCCAACCTGAGTCCCTCAGTCTCCTCCCCGGCCTCGGCCTGTGAACTCCGCAGTACTCCGTCGGCCTCAGAAGGTAGCACGGTTAACTACATCGCTTAAACGGTTTTCTTGTTACTGGCCCAAAGTCAGGAGCACAGGCGTACTCTTTCAAAATAAAGCTAACACCACGAAAAAGGGGGTAATGGACTTCCCGCATGCTGGGGTGAGGTGAGACCCTTGCTTCCAAGCTGGAGGTGGACTTGGTCCTCTGGAAGAACAGTGACGTGCACCCATGTCTGCATCCTTAGGACAGGACCTTTCCTGAAGACCTTCTTTCAGGTGTCCCTGACGTCCCAGCCTGAGAACTGAACTCTTAATTCAAGGTACTGTGACTCAGCAGCATCCTCTCTGCCTGGGCTGTGATCACTGATGATGCGCCCACTGGGGCAGCTCCTGTCTGATTCTGTGAACACAGTGGCCTGGTGCGGGGAGCTTGTCCTCTACTGCGCAGCAATTACGAATAGCTGCGTACTATGGTCACTGTAGGCTGTCACATGGAAAATTCATAAATCATACAAGAGAATTGATTTGCACACATATTTCAAACTGCAGTGCGGCCTAAAATATCCAATTACCAAGGTCCTGGTGAGTGAGCGATCTGGCTGTAATCTGTTACTTTGTGTCCGCCCCCCAATCTGTAGGGTCTTGCTAAAAGGTATTTTAAAACTAAAAACCTTGGGTTAAAAGAAACAATTGAAAAAGGAAAATAATATACAAAGCTGCGTGTAGTAATATTGTCCACAACAATGAAAAAAACTGAACTAAATATTCAACAATAAAAGAATTACAAATTGTGATACAAATGATGACATTTAAAGTGTCTTTGGATCATGGGATTCTTTCTTCAATGAAATATTATGCATACATTAAATGCATAACTTGACTTTAAGTATTTACTTTTTTTTTGGTACCAGGGATCGAACTCGGGACCTTGTGCTTGTGACACAGGGAACAGAACCACTGAGCTAAATCCCCAGCCCCTGTATTTACTTTTTAAAGCAAAACTTCTGTAGATGAAGCAAGGGGATAGATGGGGAAAATGAGCTTCGACTGTGCTTCTGAGCCATCTCCACCCTGCAGCACGGTCCCAGCACACCTCTGAGGATTCCCAGGCACTTGGAGCACAGGAGGAAACTGCTGTGACATCATTTCTATGGTCACTAAAAATAAATGCATAGCCACATAAAGTGCTTATGAGGCAATGTTTATGAAGTGATACTAAATGGAAGATTGGAAGGCATGCATACTATATAAACATACAACTATAAAATATATATAATGAGCAAGATGGAAAAGATGGTGTGGTAGATGAGCATAACTGGTTGTATGTTGTTTTAGAAACATACACTTCTACTCAGTGGAAAAGTATTTTTATCAAACCCATTCACAAGCCCTAGTGCATTAGGCAGTGGCCTGTCCTTTCTTGGTGTCATCATCTGTAAAGTCAGAATTAAGCTAGCACTGTGTCGTGAGGCTATCATGAACCTCATAAGAGTTGCCTCCTGTACAGCTAAGCACTGTGCTCAACAAATGGCAGCTGTCACTAAGCTATGATCATTCCTCTACACTCAGTTGTGAAATTTTTGACATAAAGTATGGAAACAAAGGAAATCTTTAGATTTAGCCAGAATGATGGTTTATATCTAGATGTCCCCCAAGAGCCTTGTGTGCTCATGTGCGAGGCTTGTGGAAGGTGATTGAATCATGCAAGGATATACCAGACTTGCTGCTAAGAGGTGGGATTTTGTTGGAAGAGGCAGGTCACTGGGGCTGTGATCTGGAAGGGTCTATCTCCTTTTCTGACTCCTCCCTTTTCACTCTCTGCTTCCTGGTGACCATGACATGAGCAGCTTTCCTCTGCCAGGCTCTTCCACCATGTCCTTCTGTCTTGGAGCAGCCAACCATGGACTGAAACTGTGAGCCAAAATTAACCTCTTGTTCTTGAATGTGCAGGTGTTGAGTATTTGGTCCCAGCAACAAGAAAGCCAGTTGCTTGTCTCCTTGCTTTTTTTGCTCAACACAGTTAATGCCTATTATGCCCGGGGCTCCAACCATGAAATGCCAATGTAGAGAGCTGCTCCAGAGCTAAGACTCTCCACAGCAGTAGGACCCCTGGGAGAATAGCAGGCCAGTGTGCCTGTAGACTCCTACCTTCTTGTTTTTTAATACTTGATGAAAAGTAGTATTTCTTCTCAGGCTTTAAGGAACCTGCCAAAATCATTTCAGCAACATGAGCCCCATTCTTCTTGACATGTACTGAATACAGGAATTTTCACTTTAGCCTATATATTTTCACCTAACCTGATGTCCTAGACACACAGAGATTGAGCACAGCTTTTAAAATGCTGCAGGTAAGTTGACTAACAGTGGGAGAAAGAAGATCCATATTAATATGTTACTTGTCTTTATAAATACAAGATCAGTAGGTGTTTCAACCCTTACTGCTTTTCTTCCTTCTGTTGCTCATCCATTTGATAACATCCCCTCCTCACCTTCTTTTTCATGCCCCTAATTTCTGAAGCTTATTCCATTGCTTTGGCTTTAAATCAGAAGCATTAGTTCTTGAACATAGTATCAATTTCAATCAGTTAAATCAGCAGACCATATTGATTTAATTAATGTCTAAACATCTTGATTTACAATTTCTCTAAGGCTGACTCATGGTACTTAAAGGAATCCTTTGAGACTTACATTCTGAAAAGAATGACCTCCTATTCCTTTCTTAGAACCTTTTACCCTCCCTTTGAAAAGTACCAAATGTCAGCAGTGACACCTAGTGTCAACCCATAAAAAGAAATCTAGAATGACTAGGTTGTTCTGCTTGGGTCTCTTGTTAATAAAGTGTACAGATTCAAACAATAAATTAATATTTATTAAGTGTGACAGGCACTGTGATAATTCCTTTAAGTGCCTTCCTTGCCTTATAGAAGACATACAACAAATTTACTATATTAATAGCATTATTTCTCTCTCTCTCTTTTTTTTTTTTTTTTTTTGATTTAGCCAGAATGATGATCAAACTTGGGACACTGCGCTTGCGAGGCAGGCGGCAGCACCACTGAGCTAAATCCCTGGCCCCACTATTTCGCTTTTAATATTAGAATAGTTATTTATAGCTAAGTGGATGCACATTGAGGTGATACTCTTAAGTGAAATAAATAGGACGCACATGTATAAATACCGAATAGTTTCTCTCGTGTGAGAAACTGAAAGTGTAAATAAGGACTAAAATACATAATAGGTAATGTGAAATAGGAACAAAAGGGGCAAAGGGGAAGGAAGTGGGAGGGCTACGGGAAAGGATAGAAGGGAATGGGATTAATATGAGAAAATGGAAAAATAGGAACAAAATCTTTGTAAATAGGGAGGATTGGAGGGGTTGAAGGGAGGGCTTGGCAAGGGTGAAAAATAAGAACCAAGAAAGATGATGAAAAGGTGGAAATTTCCCATGACGAATGTCATTATATTGTATACCTAAAATGTACTAGTGATTAGAATGAATAATAGATAATGCAAAATAGGAAGAAAAGGTCCAAAGGGGTAGGGCTAGTGGGAGGGGCAGGGGAAAGGAAAGAAGGGAAAGGAAAAATGCTGAGAAATGGAAAAAAATGGAAATAAAGTCTTTGTAAATAGGGAAGGGTGGAGGTCATGAAGGGTGGGCTAGGAATGGGGGAAAAATAAGAACCAAGATCCATTATGTAAAGGTACAATTCCCAATGAGAAATGTAATTGTGTTGTATACCTAAAATGCACCAATAAAAGAACTTAACAAAAAAAATATTAGGTTAGGCTTGGAGACATTAAAAAACTTGCCAACATTCACAAGCCATTGTGTTTCATCCTCTGTTCTTAGGATTAGAATCAGTACTTCCTCTACTGCCTTTAAACTCACATTTAAAACTATGCAAAAATAGTGCTTGTATTTAACCTCAGAGGTGATGCTGTTATGGGTCAATAGGGGCAGAAGCATCAAAGGCCTCTCAAAACTTCCTCTTACATAAAAATGCAGTGATCTGAATCCATTGAGTCCCAAGCCTAGAAAATCCTAACCCTGCTCCTATAACTTCTAGTGAAATGTGTATGTTTTGCCTTCTCTGGTTCTAGTCATGGCCTTTGAGAAGTGCACTTGTGCTTATGGATGGATGGGTGAATAGGAGACTCCCAGGCTGGCCAGAGAAATGGCCTGCTTTTAACAGAATCTCTGAGCCCTAAGGACAGGAATGTGATTGTGACCAGCAGAAAACCTGGAGTTGAGTAAGGAGGGAAGAAAGGACATCAGACGGACTTCTCACACTGAATCTCAACAAGAAGGAGGCACACTAGAAAGTAGGCAATGTGGTGGAAATAACACTGATGCCCTTTCCAAGTAAGGCTTTGATAAGAGAGCCTTTAATAAACAGGTCTTCGGGATCCATGGGCAGACTAAACTGCTTGAATCCGTGATTGAACTGGATGCTTACAGATGAGACTGTCCCATTTGTAGGAAAAGATCACACCTTTATAGAAGTAGAGGTGAAGAGTAACCCTGAACACCGGGAAATTTACACTCAAACTCACTTCCACCTGAGGCCTCTTCTCCTTCTCGAATGTTTAGAAGAGGTAGCTGGCAGAGGGCTGGGCACCTGAGCTGTTTACTGAATACCTCCTCAGCCTTCTCTTCCCTGGCAGCAGCAGAAGCAGGACCCAGTGGGATCAGCGTGGTACCCAGAGGAGCAAGTGGTAGCCCGCAGCAGGTGGCAGGGCTGTTCTCAGCGGGAATGCAGGCTGGAGATGCCCCAAGTGGGAGCGGTGAAAGGGAGGTGACAGAGAAAAACAGTACGAGACACCAGGTGTGAGCAAGACTTAGGAGCACAAATGAGACGTTCCCTGGGAATATTTAGGAAAATGAGGGGTGGGAGCCTTTCGGACGGGTGGAAAACCTGCACTAGCTGAAGGGAGTAACGGGATGGCGACGGTGCTCATTCCCCCATTGGCCAGTCCGTGTCTCTGGTACGCAAATCATCTTTTTTGATTCGGCATCGCCATCTGCTGGTTGGTGTGTGGAACAACTCAAACCTTTTAGAGAAATTATACTCCCATAATTTTTTCCTCTTAATGTTCAATACCTGCTACAATACTTTTTCTTTCACAATATGTTCACTTTTGCTTTCACAGCATATTCTCTATTTACTTCAAGAACGCCTTTGTCATTCTTCTCTCCATTCTCTCCTGTGTTACCTTCTCTAAGTGTTCTCCCACACTAACATCGTTGTTCTGGAAGACAGTATCCAGATCCAAGTGACCTCCTGAGTGCTAGGCATAGCATCCGTTACTCTGTGAGAGTCTTCACGTGAGTAAAATGTATACTTTTAAATGTTACATGAAAATTTTAGGAACATTTCAAAGTACTGAAGCACTATTGACCGTGGTGTGTAAACCAATGTCTGTCATTGTTGCACTAACACCTTAAAAACTTTTGATATTCTGTGAACTCAATATAATGTTAAATATATTTTTAATTCTACACTAGTTTTCTACAAAAGTACAAAACTAATCCAGAAAATGAAAGAGTCTATTGAGAATCTGTATGTTATTTCAAATGAGCATGAAAAAATCTTGTTCATTAAATACTTATTGACATCTGTCAAACACTGTCTAAATGCTAAGAGCAAACACAATGCAACTCTTGTCCTTAAGGAAGTTACATTCTAATAAGAGAGATAGAGAATGCTTAAAAATAAATATTACACTAGGTTAATTATAATGTTAAGTGCTATGCAAAATAATGAAAGAAGGCATGCATAAAGAAAGCCACGGGACTGAGGGGTATTACTTCAGAACTAGTGGTCAAGGAAAGGCCTATTTGAAGAAATGACATTTGAATGAATGAGGATGTGATCTATGAGAATATCTGGAGAAAAGCATTACAGGCAGAGCAGATCAGATGGAAAGGCTTGAAAAATCCTGTTTAACAGGAATAGAGAACAAGGACAGAAGCCATGAGTGCATAAATTGTGTAAAATTCTACAAGCCCTTCATATTTTACTTTAAGTAGCACTTCACATTTTATTCTGAGTAGCAGGAAATCATTAGAGCATGGAGCTCAATGAAATAAAGACCTCTGGCCAACTTTTTAAGAATCTTTGTGGCTGCTATGTGGCGAAGACTGTTTAGCAAAATTGGAGCAAGGAGACCAACTGAGAGACATATTTTCAGAACAGCATTCATGGGACTTGCTTACAAATTCAATGTGGGTTTGAGAGAGAGGAGGGGTGACTGTGAGACTTCAGCACCTGGTGGCACGTTTGACTCCAGATGGAGCATGCAGGGAGAGGGGAGTTTGCAGGGAAGAACAAGGGGACAGTGGGTGGCACTGAGAAACCTGTTTGGGTATAGACTATCAGCAGGCAATCCCTGGAGCTGTCATAAAGGTCATTGGGCACTGAGTTCTGAGTTCAGGGAAAGCTTGGGGCTGGAGATATAATGTATGGATTATTCATTTGTTTAAATGTTATTTAAAGCCATGGAGCTAGAAGAATATCACCCAAACAGTGTGTGAGGTACAGTGAGAAGAACAGACTGGAAAACAATAGCTGGTGAAAGGGAAGAAACCAGAAAATTTGTCCCAGAAGACAAGTTAAGGGATAGAAACATCCATAGCTAGTAAATATGTAAATTTATGATTAAATGAGTAGTGGGTTTCTGATTCTGTGACAAACACCAAAGGGGGATGGAGGAAGGAAAGGGAAAAGAAGAGGAGACCATTTGGGGTTTTGACTGATGACTTTGTTGCAGAATATTTCATATGGAAGCTTACCTACATCACGTTATTACAGAACAAGACTATGCAATTTTTATCATGTCATTTGAAAGACTTCATGATAAACTGACACATTTACAATAAACATTAACCAGCTATAGGTACTGAATCAAGAATTAATCCGTTACTGAACATTAGCATATTCAGTATTAGCATATTGAAATAGATGAGATCCTTTTATTTTATAAAGGATTAAAATGAAATAGGTCCTCCTAACATTTTAATCTCACTTATTTTTCAGAAGGATACACTGCATTAAACACAACAAAGAGTCTGTGTTTGCGTAGGAACGAAGCCAACTCTCATAATAAGGAAGAGCTTCTTTTCTTCCTTGATGTTGGCCGAGAAGTCTTTAAGTAAAAGATTAACTGGGGCTCAGATTTCAAACTTTTGAGATGAGCAAGCAAACTCAGCTAAAAGTGTGCTTCTGTAGTAGCTACAAAGCACAACAGAACTTTTCATTGTTTGAGGAAGAACTTTGAGTTTGTGTTTGACCAGACTGATTTCCAAAGGAAAAACATAACTAACATCATGCAATTCCGAGGTTTTTCTGCATTTTTTGTAAATTAGGTCATGTAATTCCAAGGATTTACATCTTCTGTTTGAAATTCTTGGAGGTACAGTCAACAAAATTCTGCTCTGGAGTGAAGTTTTGAACAGCAGAATGCTTGGAAGAGAAGGGGTAGCAATTTGTCAAGAGCAAACATAGGTGAGGACTTTCTTTGGGCAGAAGACAGGAAGCTGTTGGTCCAGGTCCTAATGCAACTGTACAGTAAGTAGTTCAGATGTGAATTCAAGATATTACCTCAAATATAGAGAAAATTATTTTCTTCCTTCTGCAACTAAATAGAAAGTAATGCAAATTTCTTGGCCTTACACTTCATGTTGAGAATTAAATGACAAAAACCAGGATAACAACAAAAATGAGAAAAAGCCATAAAGGAAGAGTGAACTTAGAAGTACCTGGAATAAAGGGATTCAACCTCTGTCTAACAGTTTGAGAGTATGTGAGTACAATTTACTTTTTGAAATGTGGGTAACATATAAGCATATATAAGTTATATTGTTTTGTTAGAGCATAAACCAGTCTGTTCAGCAGAAATGAGCACAAATCTTAGAGGAGTGGAATGCTGAGCACAGGGGTTGGAAAATTGAATCAAGGGGTTTATGGGAGTGATTGCTAATTCTCTTTGTCTTGAACCATTTCCACTCTTAAAAGTTTTTAATGATATCAAAGAGCTTTTGTTTATGTGGGTTATATCTATTCATATTTACCATATTAGACTTAAAATAGAAATAGTAAAGTATCTATTAACTCATGTAGGTAATAAATTCATTAAAAATCATTCATATAATAAATTAGCATAAAGAAAACATTTTGTGAAAATAACAATATTTTACAAAACAAAAAATGTAATAAGAAAAGTGACATTCACATTTTTTTTAAATCCTTAAATGTCTAGCTAAGTAAGACGTTTGGATTCGTATAGCTGCTTCTACATTCAGTTGGCTGTGACCGGCTGTTAGAGCCACTTAAGAGAAATCCAGCCACACACACATACAGCTAGAAAATGAAAGAGTAAGTTAATAACTTTTTAGATAATGGTGTATATTATTTTTCAGTATACACAACAAGTGGTAGTTTCTTAAGTTAGCTACATATCAATAAATTGTTTGAATAAACTTTGTATTGAATAAACTGTTTCATTCAAATGTATTTGTCTATCTTGAATTTTGAACATATTTTATCTGGGCATGATTTTATCATGTCATGTACTGCTCAATTATAAAATATTGCTTCTCTGATTTATGTATGATATACATAAATTCAATTCATTATAAAATATTAAAAAATCATCCTTGTTAAAATTATCACTGGTCTCATCGGAGTATTTTTAAGAATTAAGAAGCTGGCAAATTCATGGAGACAGGTATGAGTTTTCCAAAATTATAAGTTTCTCTTGAAAGTTCTAATGTTATCACTACTAACAAATATTTTTAGTTGTTTGTCAGCCTCATTTTGTTCATTACAGAGAAAAATACTTGCCAATTACTCAAGTCTGAGTATTGTCAGTTGCTCTTTCAGAAATGTCAAAAATGATGCTCTATGAAAAAAGTGGTTAATTCAGTTTGCAGCACATTCCATAAGGGCTTTCCCTAAAGGAAACCATTGCATTCCCATATGGAGCAGAAGTTCTTCATGTAGGCCTCCCATTTTGTTACACTGAACATTAAAAGAATGTGCTCCAAAGTTCAGATTTAGTAAAATTAATTTTTATTTTAGAATAAGGATATTTTTAAGAGAACCTGGCATTTAAAAACATTGCATGGTGGTGAAGAAAATAATAACTAGAAATATGTTTTACTGCCACACCCTTGATTTGTGCAAGTCATCATCATTTTTGAGGTAGAAGTACAAATATCAAAACAATGAAAAGGCAAATAACATCTTAGTACTATTATAAGGTAGTGTTGGCCTCATTGACCCACTGAAAGTATCTCAGAGACCCCCACAGGGGTGAGCTGACCACTCTGAAACCTGCTGGTCCATTGCTCTGCCTGTGGAAATGTTCCTGGCCATAGAAGGTTTTACTCAGAGTGGTGGACAAGGAAGAACAATGCTTGTTTTGAGACTATCATGGGGAGAAGGTGTGTCTGTTTTGTCACAACGCAATCTATAAAACTCCATTTCTATTTATCTTGGAGTAGTTTCACAAATGCTAACCTATCATTTCTTTAAGGAACAAACCACTTGTGTTCTTAAGTGAATAATTTATGGGCATTTGCTATTATGTTGACGAAGAATGGATTACAAGCTGTGTTGATTTTACATGTAATCAGAACACTTGCTCAGCCATGTTGTCATTCATTAGTTCTGTAAACAAATACTTCTTGAATCACCTGTAAGGACAAAGTACTGTGCAAAGCAGGGATGACCAAGTGCTGGTTTCTGGACAAGAGCTAAGGCCTAGAAAGTTGAGTATGACACCTAACATAAACATCTCTGCATCCTTGGAACTTAAGAGAGGCCATCAAAAGACAGACCTCAAGGTTCAGAATCCAGAGTCTACATCTAAGCCCTACTGGAACACCAATGGAACTGGGCCATCCAGTAGCTCTGTCCTGTGGAAAAATGTCTCATGTTTGCCAGTTCCAGGTTTGGCGTCTAAGTGTGATGATCCCTAGCCTTCCTCATCTCAGTTTGTTACTTCCTCAAAACATTAGCAGATTTTTAAAACATTTTATGCCCTTATTGATAAGTGGACTCTGCCTTTGGATTGAGAGACTTCATTCTCTTAGATGGATGAGTTATTTTCTAGATGGTCTAAATTACCAGTTTTATTCTTTTCAGGCCTAATTTCCTCTATTCTTTCAGTTCTTAGTAGACATTTTCACCACCCACAATCTCTCTCTTCTTAAAGTACTAGCCTGGTTTGCTGCACTGTAGCAACCCCTCTTCCACTCTTGGCCTGACAGTTTTGAAAGCATTTGACTCCACTTTTTTCCCTGAGCCAGTGTTCTTCCTTCAGCCATGAGGGCTTGGTGACGGGAGGGCAACTGACTCAACGTAGGCCAACTTGAGCTCAAGCCAGACAAATTTTGATGTCTGTAGACACAAGCTCCCCTTTTGGCACTGATATGGCTCACAGAGGTGGGATAGCTATAGAGGTATGAGCATCCATCATGACAACAGAGAAGAAAGCCTGACTGTGAATGGAGCCCACAAAGGTGGAAACTGCCAAGATTTAGAGACACTGAGGTATGATCCTGATCCCTGGACTTGCCGTGTTGAAAGCCAGATTTACCTCTGGATTTTTCAATTTTGTGAATCAATAAATTCCATTTACTTTAGCTATTTTGAAATGGAATTCCTATCATTCTCAAACGAAGGAGTCCTCACTGACATATCTCTCTACTCCTAAGCGCTTGGTACAAAACCATATAGAAAACAACTCAATTTTCAAATATACCACACTTGAAAATCTACATCATTCTGTTTCTCCAGAATTTTCTCTATCTTCTCCATAGCACTCTAAAGATACCTCAAATTAAGCTCCTTGATATCTAATACTGATGAAGTCTATTTTTACTCTTGCCTTGAGAGATTTCAGCTATTTAAGAGCAGGAATCACTTCTTAATCATTTGTAGGTCTATACTTAGCACATTTGGCACATAAGAAGTCCAATAAGCAATAGTTGAATTAAATTTTCACAATGGAAGAGAAATATAACAATGATCTTCCATCTCTGGAGATTTCTGGTCCAGCCTCATAGCCATTTCCTTGACCTATATAATGGAAGTACCCTACCTTGGTTCCTTGGCTGGTTTTCAGCCCATTTGCCTTCAGATCCATTCCTGGACTTTTACATTTATCTACTCTCTATAGCAAAAGGGATGAACTCACATATTTCTGTGTTGCCTGGAGTTCTAAGAATGGGTACCACCAGTTGAAGAACCTCCTGTCTCTGCCTCAGGCAGGCTTTCAGATAATAGCTGGATCTTTCTAAAAACACCCAGGTCCTGCTAGGATCAGGCTTAGTTTTATTTCAATTTCAGTTATGTGTCCTTGGCCTCTGAGTTTCAGGAGACCTGCCTCCCCCTAAGGAAGAGAGGAGTTTCCTGTTCTTGCTAATCTCTTGGTTGGCTCTCTCTCTCCTCTGCTCAGGTTTTCAGCATTTTTCATAACTTATATCATGTAATTCCCAGTATTACATCATCTATTTGAAATTCTAGTGGTTTCTGTCTTCCTGTGAGTAACTGATACCTTGCCATTTCTATCTTAACCCAATCACATTTAATTATGTGTTTGCCTCTGAGGCCTTCAGAGAGGCTGCCTATGATTCCAGCTCCTTCAGCACCAGCAGACCATAAATGTCTAGAATCACCTCCATGAAGGTAGTTATCTCCAGAAGTCCTTGTTAAAATACAAAACCTTTGTGTGGTAGTTTTTGCTAAATCATACCTCCCATAAAAACTTAAGGCTTAGTTATGGTTCATCTGATCTTAGTGAGATAAAAACCCGTTTTCTAGAAGTGTTACGGTGTGAGCACGGCTAAAATAAATTGACCACTCTTTCCAGTGAGAAGATCTTGTACTGAAAACAGTGCACTGAAAACAAGGACATTTAATGGACCCACTTCCTTCTCCTGAGTGACTTACTCTTGTGGGAGCAATGAAGAGAGGAAATGGTGAGGGTCTTCTCACAGGTAGACTTCTCTTAGTCCATGACAGTGCAAGAGAATTCCTAATTGTTGTAATTCCTCTCCAGTAAGACAAAGGTGGGTTTCTAGCCACACCAGAAGAATATCCAATTAATTCAACCCAATAAAAGCATTTTATCTTCACCAACATTGACTATTTTCTATGCATCCATCATGTTGCATGGTGTTAGGGTACAGGTAAGCATCTAGGCAAAATTGTAAACTAGTTCGATTTTGTCTTGGTTATCCACTCAGATTATTGACTGTTGTATCATATTAATTCTGTTACAGTATTCCCTCCCCCCCAAAACCTGTCATGCAAATATCAATTATACTAAAGCATAAAGCATAATAGCAACCTTAAAAATCATCCTCTGAGAGAAGTTTACATTTTAAGGGTATTCACACCTTAACATAAAGAATTTAATGTTTAATAAAATGTGAGAAAGTTAAGCTACTTATCCATGGTCAGGATGCCTCCCCAGCCTCTAAAACAAGACTGCTATTCATGGGCTACATTTCCTGCAGCCCCACTCAGAAAGTCCTAAGGCCCTTTTACAAAATGCTCACTCCATCTCTTGCCATCTATGATGTAATGTGTATAAGTAGAGCTATATTTCAGTAACCTTTTTCTAGGAAGAAAAAGAACAGCTCAGCAAATATTTTAAAATGTAATCTTGCTCTTCCCTTTCCTTTATTTTCTCTTCCTTCTCATCTGTTCTTGAACAATTTGGTCCAAAATCCATTAGACAGTGGAAATAAATTAATAAAGTGGAGGTTTATTGAAGAATAGCCAAACAGGGGGGTGCTATGTGGTTACAGGGGATGAAGTGGCCCAGTACAGGAAGTCAGAGTTCCTGCTGAGAAGGGGGTATCTGTGCAGTGTTGGGGTGGGAGACGAGAAGTGGTGATGGAATATTGGCTATGTGCAGAAAAATGGGCCAAAAAAGTAAACATACTGAGGATAGTGGCAAACAAGTTTCTGTTTGAAACATGAGTTACAAATATAGAAAGTATCTGAATCCTGTAGTATTGGATTGAAACTGGAGACAGAAATATAAAAGTATGTTTTTTATTCGTTTGTTTGTTTGTTTGGTACCAGGGATCGAACTCAGGTCCTTGCACTTGCGCAGCAGGCGGTGAAACCACTGAGCTAAATCATCACCCCTAAAGCATGTTTTAAAAAGTAAATAGAGAGACAGGCAGCCACCTGATTCCACAATACAAAGACGCAGAGGACACCAGACCACCAGACCAAGGTACTGAGTCCCACTGCTCCTGGTCCAGAGGAAGGGGCTTCACGGTCACCAGCCCTCCCGCTGCTCCCAGCCCAGAGGAAAGGGCTTTTGGGCAACCTTCTGTCCCGCTGCTCCTGGCCCAGTGGAAGGGGCTTCAGAGCCACCATCCCACTGCTACTGGTCCAGAGGAAGGGGTTTCCCGGCCACCATCCCTTCTGCTGCTCCCAGCCCACAGGAAAGGGCTTTTGGGTCACCATCTCTACCGCTGCTCCCGGCCCCTGTCCCAACTCACCCAGCTCAGAGGAGGTAATCCATGCAGGTGCTAACAGCCCCTCGCCCCAGTTGAAATGAGAAAACACGTAAATAAGTCTCAAAACCAGACTTCCAGATCACCTACAGCAACCCCAAAGGGAAATGAGATGGAACACTCTGATATTCAACCACCTGGACGCACTGAACTGGCAAAAAAAGGGGATCTGGAAAAAATTAAATCAGAAATAATTTCTCAGATAACAGGAAAAAATATGCCCCTAGTGCAAGATAATAAATCTAGAGAGGAGCTGAGGAACATCATGGAATCCCAACATAAGAAACAAATGGAATCCATAAAACAGATGCAAATAGATTTCCAGGAGATGAAAAACTCCATTGAAAGTCTACACAGCAGAATGAGCCAATGTGAGGACAGAATTTCAGATATAGAAGATAAGATTGCAATTAGTGACCAGGAAAAGAAAAATTGCTTCAAAATTATAAGGGAACATGAGAAATCAATCCAGCAGCTGCTAGATGATGCAAAGAAGAATCACATAAGACAGATTGGGCTCAATGAAGAAACAGGAGAGAGTGGAGATGACATAAAAAACCTCTTCACAGAAATAATGGCAGAAAACTTCCCTAGCAGGGGAAAAGAGCTTGACATACAGATAAGTGAGGAATGTATGACTCCAAACAGCCTTGATCAAAAAAAATCTACACATAGGCATATAATTGTTAAGATTCCAGAAACACAACAGAAAAACAAAGTTCTCCAAGCAGTCAGAGAAAAGAAACAAATTACATACAAAGGAAAGCCCATCAGAATCACAGCAGACTTCTCAACACAAACCATCAAGGCAAAAAGAGCTTGGAGTAACATATTCCAAGCCCTAAAAGAAAACAGCCTCCAACCCAGATTGATGTACCCTGCAAAACTATCTTTCAAAATGGATGGAGAAATAAGATACTTTCATGACAAAGAACATGTTAGGAACTTTGTGAATACCAAACCAGCACTCTAAAGAATTTTACACAATATCCTAGGAACAGACATTGAGGATCACAACCCCAGGAAGCAAAGCAGAATGTACCCATCTGGCATGACAAGAAATTAAATGTAAAGGGGGAGAACCCAACAAAAAGAAAAAGTCATGGCAATGACAAATCAATACGTTTCAGTTATAACCATCAATGTTAATGGTCTCAATTCACCAATCAAAAGAAATAGACTGGCAGAATGGGTCAAGAAGCAAAATCCAACAGTATGCTGCATACAAGAAACACACTTAATTCAAAAGGAAACTCATAGACTGAAAGTTAAAGGGTGGAAAACAATACTGCATGCGACAGGAACCCGAAAAAAAGCAGGAGTAGCTATCCTCTTTGCAGATCAAGTAGATTTCAAACCAACACTGATTAAGAGAGATGAAGAAGGACATTACATCCTTGTAAAGGGAAGAATCCAAGAGGAAGAGATGACAATCATAAATATCTATGCACCAAACACTAGTGCACCAAACTATATAAAACAAACACTAACAGACATGAAAAGTCATATATGTACTAATACAATTTTAGTGAGGACCTCAACACCCCACTGTCACAAATAGATAGATCAACTAGACTAAAAATAAATACTGAAATACTAGAACTCAATTGAATTCTTGAACAAATGAACTTAACAGATGTTTACAGAGTCTTCCACCCCACAAAATCAGAATACACATTCTTCTCAGCTGCACATGGGTCATTCTCCAAAATAGACCACATACTCCCACATAGAACATGTTTAAGTAAGTGCAAAGGAATTGAAGTTATCCCCTGTACATTATCAAACCATAGTGCGATGAAATTGGAGATCCATAGCAAAAGAAACTCAAAAAATTACATAAACATGTGGAAATTGAACAATACACTTCTGAATAACCAATAGGTCACAGAGGAAATTAAAGAAGAAATCAGACAGTTCCTTCAATTAAATGACATTGACAGTACAACATATTGGAATCTATGAGGCACAATGAAAGCTGTCTTACAAGGGAAATTTATAGCAGTGAATACGCATATTAGGAAAACAGAACGATCCCAATTAAACAACCTGATGCTGAACCTCAAGCTTCTAGAAAAAGAAGAGCAGGACAACCCCAGAGCTCATACAAGGGAGGAAATTATAAAGATCAGAGGAGAAATCAATGCAATGGAGACTAAGAGAACGATACAAAAAAATCAATGAAGCCAAGAGTTGACTCTTCAAAAGAATCAACAAAATTGACAAACCCTTAGGCAAACTTGTCAGAAAAAGGAAAGGCCCAAATCCATGCAATTAGGAAGGAAAAAGGTGAAATTACAACAGACCCAGCAGAAATCCAGAGGATCATCAATACCTACTTCCAGAACCTATACGCCAATAAGGTGGACAACACAGAAGAAATGGACAGATTCCTAGATATATATGAATTACCAAAGTTGAATGAAGAAGACCTAAAAATTCTGAACAACCCAATATCAACCAATGAAATTGAAAATGTAATTAAAAACTTATCAACTAAGAAAAGCCCGGGCCCTGATGGCTTCACTGCTGAATTCTACAAGACATTGAGAGAGGAACTGCTGCCACTGCTGTTTAAACTCTTCAATGAAATTGAAAGGGAAGCAATACTCCCAAATTCATTCCTGGAAGCAAGTATCACCTTGATCCCCAAAGCAGAGAAAGACCCAACCAAAAAGGAGAACTACAGGCCAATCTCACTAATTAACATAGATGCAAAAATCCTTAATAAGATAATGGCAAACAGAATGCAGAAGATCATCAAGAAGATCATACACCCTGTTCAAGTGGGATTCATCCCAGGGATGCAGGGATGGTTCAATGTACAAAAATCAATTAATGTAATACACTATATCAATAGAGCCAAGGACAAAAACCATATGATTATCTCCATAGATGCAGAAAAAGCATTTGACAAAATCCAACATGCATTTATGATAAAAACCCTACAAAAAATTGGAATAGATGGTCTCTACCTCAAACTGATAAAAGCCATCTATGAAAAATCAAGAGCCAATATCATACTAAATGGTCACAAACTGAAATCCTTCACACTAACATCAGGAACAAGACAAGGATCTCCACTATCACCACTCTTGTTCAATATAGTTCTGGGAACATTAGCCACAGCAATTAGACAAGAGAAAGAAATAAAAGGAATAAAGATAGGAAATGAAGAAGTCAAATTGTCATTATTTGCAGATGACATGATACTCTAAATAGAAGACCCCAAGAACTCCACCAAAAGTCTTCTAGACTTAATAACCAAATTCAGTCAAGTAGCTGGTTACAAGGTCAACACACAAAAATCAATAGCTTTCCTCTACACAAGTGACAGACTCACTGAGAGAGAAATAGGGCAAATACTTCCATTCACAATAGCATCCAAAAAAATGAAATACCTAGGAATCAACCTAATGAAAGAAATCAAAGACCTCTTCTCTGAAAACTATGGCACTCTGAAAAGAGAGATTGAAGATGATATCAGAAAATGGACAGACATCCCCTGCTCCTGGGTAGGAAGGATTAATATAGTGGAAATGGCCATACTTCCAAAACTGCTATATAGATTCAATGCAATTCCAGTTGAGATCCGAGCAGCATACTTCAAAGACCTTGAGAAAACAATCCAAAAATTAATTTGGAACAAGAAGAGACCCAGAATATCAAAAGCAATTCTAGGGAACAGAGACATGGCAGACAGTATCACAATCCCCAACCTGCAACTCTACTACAAAGCTACTCTGATAAAAACAGCATGGTTCTGGCAAAGAAACAGACCTGAGGACCAGTGGGACAGATTAGAAGATGCAGAAACAACGCCAGCCACACTCAGCCATCTCATCTTCGATAAAGGAGACAAACACCCTCACTGGAGGAAAGATAGCCTCTTTAATAAATGGTGCTGGAAAAATTGGGCTTCAACTTGCCAAAGATTAAAACTACACCTGTATCTCTCACCATGCAGTAAACTAAAATCAAAATGGATTAAAGATCTAAATATTAAAATAGAAACTCTGAACCAGTTGGAACAGAGGTTAGGTAGAACCCTTGAAGATATCGGTGTAGGAAAAGATTTTATGAACAAAACCTCAGTTGCCCGTGAACTAGCACAAACAATCAACAAGTGAGATCTCTTCTTATTAAAAAGCTTCTGCACAACAAGAGAAACCACCGGCAGTGTGAAGAGACAACCCACAATGTGGGAAAAAATCTTCACCTGCTCTTCCTCAGATAAAGGTCTACTATCTCGAATCTATAAAGAACTTAAAAAGATCAGACCTCCCAAATTTAAAGACCCAATCCAAAAATGGGCATCTGAAATGAACAGACATTTCTCAGACAAAGAAGTAGAAATAGCAAATAAATACATGAAAAAATGCTCAACATCACTGGTCATTCAAGAGATGCAAATGAAAACAACTCTGAGATTCCACCTCACTCCAGAAAGAATGGCTGCTATCATGAAATCAACCAATAACCAATGCTGGCGGGGCTGTGGGGAAAGAGGAACCCTGCTCCACTGCTGGTGGGAGTGTAGACTGGTGCAACCACTGTGGAAATCAGTATGGAGATACCTCAAAGAACTAGGACTGGAAGTCCCATTTGACCCTGCTATTCCCCTGCTGGGGATCTTCCCCAAAGAATTAAGAATCATACCACAGTGATATATGTGCACCCATGTTCATAGCAGCGCAGTTTGTAATAGCTAAAACTTGGAAACAGCCCAAATGCCCATCAACTGGAGACTGGATAAAGAAAATGTGGTTTTTTTATAAAATGGAGTACTACTCAGCCATAAAAAATGAGAAATTAGAGACATTTATAGCTAAGTGGATGCACATTGAGGCGATACTCTTAAGTGAAATAAATAGGACACACATGTGTAAATACCGAATAGTTTCTCTGGTGTGAGAAATTGAAAGTGTAAATAAGGATTAAACGTATAATAGGTAATGTGAAATAAGAAGAAAAGGGGCAAAGGGGAAGGAAATGGGAGGGCTAGGGGAAAGGATAGAAGGGAATGGGATTAATATGAGAAAATGGAAAAATAGGAACAAAATCTTTGTAAATAGGACTGGAGGGGTTGAAGGGAGGGCTGGGCAAGGGTGAAAAATAAGAACCAAGAGAGAATATGTAAAGGTGCAAATTTCCAATGATGAATGTCATTATATTGTATACCTAAAATTTACCAATGATAAGAATGAATAATACATAATGTAAAATAGGAAGAAAAGGTCCAAAGGGGTAAGGGTAGTGGGAGGGGCAGGGGAAAGGAAAGAAGGAAAAGGAAAAATGATGAGAAATGGAAAATATGGAAGTAAAGTCTTTGTAAATTGTGAAGGGAGGGCTAGGAATGGGGAAAAAATAAGAACCAAGATGCATTATGTAAAGGTACAATTCCCAATGAGAAATGTAATTGTGTTGTATACCTACAATGTACCAATAAAAGAATTTAATACAAAAAAAGAGTAAATAGACATGTAGACATTTATACTGTATGTACACATGCTTGTTATTGTGTGTGTGTGTGTGTGTGTGTGTGTACACATACATATACAATTGTGATCTCTGTTCCCTGAGAGGGCCTCAGGGTAGCAACACTCCAGTAGCACTGAGCTTACCTAGTACCCAGATCTCGGTTATGTCAACATTATCTTCCGCTAAAAGAGACTAGGGCTTGTTGGAGAAATGGCTGATTCTAGGCCTGGGGAAGGAAAATATCCAATAAGTTAAGAACATTGTATGACTGTCAGAAAGTAATGAAGTGGGGATGTGTCAAAATGATACTGAAGTCAACTTAAAGGTGCTCCTGCTGGCCACATCAAGAAAAATATCTGAGCATCAGAAAAAGTAAAATAATGATAATAACAGATTATAGCCTATTAAGAAAAATAGGAATCTCTAAGTCCTTGATGGAAATAAATTAATAAATTGTAGGTTTATTGAGGAATAAGATATTTACATAGTCTTAAAAGAATCTCCCCACTCAAATATTTGTTAATTACAAAGGATAAAAAAGAGTCACTTTCCAATGAAGAAGCCTAGCAGATACCATTCTAATGAAGTGATGGAAGTGGATATTCTCTATAATAGGTCAAATCAAATCAAAACTGGCTCCCCGATAGGATGTAATGAGAAGAACACAGAATCACTTCTGTGATATTCTTGCCAACTGGGCATAATCTGAATTGAAGCAAAAGAAAGCACTGAAGAAATGCAAATTGATGGACATTCTGTAAAATAACTGGCCTACAATCTTCAAAACTCTACAGATTATGAAAACCAAGGAAAGACTGAGAACCTGTTCCTAACTGAAGGAAACATGACATAGAAAGGAACAAACTATTCTCCAAGGAGCTAGGTGGCACTATTACGGCAGTGTGAATCTCATGATGGTTTCAGTTTTATTATGGCTATGTAGGAAAATGTATTTTTTCTGGCATGTAGGAAACAAATATATACTAAAGTGTGTGGGATGGTGAGGAACCAGGATGGCAAATTTACTTTAAAACAATTCAGAGAATTAAAACTTTTTTGTTGTACTGTTTGCACTGTTTCTGAGTTTGAGATTATTTTCTTTAAAAAAATTGTAGTAGTGAAATCTAATCCTGGTATTTCATATACATGGCCCTGATATAGTTGAAAGTTTTCACAATTCATTATGTGAAAATAGCTATTTATATCCTGAGGAATCCTTCACCAAAATTGTACAGGTTATCTTTTATCTGTAAAATAGACACTGAGTAGCCACATCCCACCCCAACCCCAACTCTCATATTGAACACGTTATTAAAAGGATCACAAGCTGGTCTGGTGGCACAGGCCTGTAATTCCAGCACTTTAGGAGTCTGACACAGAAAGATTCAAAGTTTAAGCTCAGCCTGAGCAACTTAGTGACAAAGTGAAACCAGCTCAAATAAAAACTAAAACAAGACTGAAGATGTAGCTCAGCGCAAAGGCCATGGGCTCAATCCTCAGTATGGAAATACCTACTTTTGATGAAGCGTAACAATATCAAAATATTAAGAATTGTTTGTTTAGGAAAAAGCACAATCCTATCATTCTGGAAATGAATTTTAAATTTTTCATCAAGCATCCTTTTGAGATGTAACACAGTCAGCCTCCGCTGAGGTAGGATTTTTAGGACATTCTGTGATTTGTGAGGCCAGCCATATTTTCAAGAACATTGAAGCACATGTTTTTGATGTATTTTAATACACAAAAAAATTGCTTCTTTTTGGCTAAGACCAAGTGTAATACACAAAAGACATTGCTTGGTGGTTGAATATCCACAAGTGCAAATCTGGGACAGATGAGCTAAGTTAGTTTAATTAAAGAGATCTGGTTTTCTTCCTGGTCCTGAAGCTGACAGCAAAATGTACCCATTAAGAGAAGTACTGCTCCCAGGGAGTTCTCCAGTTTGTCTTGTTGCTGTTCTCAGTCAGGGTGGTCTCCAGTGACAGCAGTTAACGAAATGAGGCTCTCACTTTTCGGCCCTTCAAAGGCTGAGGTGGACGATGGTTGCTCAGCAGAAAAGCTGCTGCTTCCCCCTCTGATGTACACAGGAGGCTGCGGAAATTGGCCAGCTGTGGAAAAAAAAGAGCAGAATTAGTTTCAGCATGGAAAGTCACACTAATGCCAATGAATCACATACAAAAATTAAGAAACTAATAGATTGCCTCTATCGGGAACTAAAAACATTGCAATGGAAATTGTCTAAGCTATGCCTTTTACATCATAAAGAATTCTTCGCTAATTCTCATTATACAAATACTTCCTGTTCCAAAATTAAATATATAAGCATTCTTTGTTCAAAAAGCAAAGTCACAAGAGGAGACCACATTTAGAATGTGGCTTCAAGAGCACACATCTAGAAATCAGAGAATGGATTTACATCCATACATGCAGCAGACACACACACATTCACATACCAGATATGTTTTACTACAAAAATGGGTGCAATAACACATGCTGTTTTAACCTGATTTTTCCACCATATATGTGGTAGGCATTTTTGCATGTCAATAAGCATAAATTTACATGACTATTTTTGACCGCTGAAAGGCTCTATTATAAATATATTGCTCTATTTGGTATTTGTTTTGGTTGTTTTGTTTTGATGAGGACAAATTAATAAATTATTAAGGATGACAGCCTCCATCTTCTAAACCTTTTTTGTCACCTCAAAGTCAAGCAAATTTAGACTAAGACACATCAATTAGGTTTCAATCACTATCATTTACCTGAGGACCAAAATATCTCTTGTACAGTATTAACCAGAATAGAAAGTAATGGAGACCGAGCCTGGTGGCACATACCTGTAATCGCAGCACTTGGGAGTCTGAGGCAGGAGGATGGCTGTGAGTTTGAGGCCAGCCTGAGCTCCACAGTGAGTTCAAGGTCAGCCTGAACTGCACAGTGAGACCTTGTCTCAAAAAACCGAGAGAGACAGAGAGAGAGAGAGAGAGAGAGAGAGAGAGAGAGAGAGAGAGAGAAAGGAGGTTCTTCATAATAAATGGCAATCATTTATAGCTATGCCCTATGAAGTTAGATTTATTCATCATAAATCAGCACCTGTATTTTCACAAGTGTTATTTTGCAGTGCCTTTTTAGACTGCAGACATGGAAAGGATGATACAATGATTACAGCTTACTATTACTCATGTTTCATTAGACCATAGCTAAAACCAGCTGAAACTTAAGGAAATCTCTGGTGAAGTCCAGTAGCAGAGGCTAATAAAATCTGATTTCTGGGAAGACATCTATCCTTCTACAGAGTATGATAAGCTAAGTCGCCGTGGAGAGGCCACTCCAGGTGGCTGTGCAGGAATGCTGAGTTGTACATCAGGGTGCTAGTCCATAGATCTCACCAACCACAACTTGTCTCCGTAGTTGATAACACAGAAGACCAGATTATGACTTTATTTTACACACACACACACACACACACACACACACACACACACACAGTTCAACTCCTCTGGACATTGATCAGTTTGGAACTGAATCTTAGTTCAGATCATTTTCTGACCAGCTTTCTCATTTGAGTGAGAGTCTCTAAACTTGTCCTGATTATTCATCAAACCTCTTCCCTTTAAGACTCTCCTAATTACTTGACTCAGCTGGGTAGGCCTGATACTGCCAACACCTACATAAGTCCTACTTCTTGCGACACCCGTGTCCTCCCTGACTGGTCCCTGTCAGTCATATCTCGTCACACAGGCACAGACTCATTCAGGCAGAAAATCTACCCCTCTGTCACTCAGGCTGGCACAGCATCCACAGGCTCCTGGCAGGAGTGTCCCAAGTTCAGTCTTGAGGTTGACGTAGGTAGGACTAGTTTTGCTGATTTCTTTGCCTCTAACATTGAAATTCTAATTTCCTTGTGGAATAACCCAGTAAGATGAAACATTTTTCCAAAGGTTCTGTAAATAATTTTTTGTTATGCTCAAGATCTATCATCTTGAATAGCATTCTGTTGCCTGCATACATTGAGTAATAACAAAAACAAGTTCTTTGACAGAACATAGTGCTCTAGGCACCACACTAAGTACTTTATATTACATTCTAATTATATCATTTAATCCTCAAAATAACCCTATCAGTAATGTACTATTAGCTCATTTGACACACAAAGATCTTAACGGACAGCTGAGAAGTTTCAATGAATACGTTGTCTGGAAAATAAGCCATGAACTAACTGCAAAAGCAAATTTCATTTCGATTTTCCTCATTTCCCCCTAATTTCTTTTAGTTGTAGAACAGTAAACACACACACAAATAAGGAGCAGCATAATAAACCAAATGGATCACTGAGCTTCACCTTCAACACACACCCAACTTTTCCATCCACGTTCCTACCCATTCTCACTGCCTCTTTTTCTGCCCAATCCAGATTACTTGGAAGCAAATTCTGAGCATCATGCATTTTAGCACAAACACTGCAAAATATATCTTTAAAATATATAACATTTTTAACATTTTAAGCACCCCAAATCTGTCAGCATGATTTCTGAACCTTATACCACCTGATTCCAACTAACCTTTCTAGATCTACTGTCACTTCCACATGCAGGTCCCACTTGGAGCCAGTTTTGTCCATGTTTATTACAGCATGATTCATGCTAAGGATATGAATTCAGCCTAGGTGCCTACCAACAGATGAATGGATAAAGCAAATGCAGTACATATGCACAATGGAGCATTACTCAACCATAAAAAAGAAAAAAATTATGTCATTTGCAGGAAACTGGATGGAACTGAAGATCATGTTAAGCCACTCAAAAAGACAGATACCATGGTGTTTTTTTTTCCTAATATGGGGAATCTAAAAAAAAAGACATTTAAGTAAAAGGAAGACTATTTGACAAGAGGAAGGGAGTGAATGAGAGAGCATAAAGAGAGTAATAGGGGGCATGGATATTATCAGAATACATTACATGCATGTATGAAAATGTCACAATGAAACCCAATATTCTGTAATATTAATATGGACTAATACATTTCTTTACAAGGAGAATAGAATTAAAGCCAAGTACTTTGCATGTTGATTTTCAGCAGTTGAGTAAAGCAATTCAGATGACTTAGAATAACCCAAAGAGACCTGGCAAGCAAAGCTAGGCTTCAAAAGAAAATGACAAGGGTTGGGGATTTAGCTCAGTGGTACGGCCGCATGCCTCGCAAGCGCAAGCTCCTGAGTTCAATCCCGGGTACCAAAAAAAAATGACAAGCTGGGTGTGGTAGTGCACGCCTGGAATCCCAGCACTTGGGAGGCTGACATAGGAGAATCACCACAAGTTCAAGGCCAACCTGGGGTACATAGTGAGTTCAGGGCCAGACTGAACTCCACACCGAGACCCTGTCTCAAAAAAAAAAAAAAAAGACAGATATATTATTAAAAGAATTATAAAATACTCTATCTGCTCATTGGTGTGGCAGTTAAATCAAGAATTTAATATTCACTGAGTTACTCCGAGGGAGAAAAATGGATTTGAATCAAGATAAAGAAAATATAGAATCTAATTTTCCCTTTAGGTCAAACAGTGACTTGGCAAGAAATAGCAATAGAAAATCCTAGGAAAAAAAATCTGGCACCATCTTACAAGGATTTATTCTTTACATCTAGGGACATTTAATGATGAAACTGGAAAATGAATAAAAATATTTCTCAGTGACCTGAAACAAGGGCTGCCAAAATTGAGATTAAACATTATCTTTTGCAAAGTAATTCTTTAAATCAGTGATATAAAATTTTCATTTTAATTTATTTAAAAAGCTAATTTTACTAATTTGCATGGAGGTTTTTTTTGTTGTTTGTTTGTTTGGTACCGAGGATGGTACTCGCGACCTTGTGCTTGCGAGGCAGGCAGTGGAACCACTAAGCTAAATCTCTGGCCCCCTAATTTGCATGTTTTTAAAATAAACTTTTTATTTTAGAAAAATTTTACATGTACAGAATTACTGCAGATATTACACATATTTGCCTCATCCCTCACATTCAGTTTCCCTATTATTCACATCCTACATTAGTATGGTATATTTTCCATAACTAATGAACCAATATTAATAGGCTATCATTATCTGAACTCCTTTTATTCAGATTTTTTTGTTTTTACCAAGTATTCTTCTGTTTCAAGTCCCAATGCAGGAAACATTACACTTAATAATCACATCTCCTTCAGCAATTCTTGATTGTGATAGTTTCTTAGACTTATCTTGCTTTTGATGAACAATGACAGTTTGAGGAGTCCTGATTAGGTATTTTATAGAATGCTCTTTGACTGGACTTTGTCTAATGTTTTTCTCATGGTAAGGCTGGGTTTGGATTTTTAAACACTCTTCTGATTTATTTTCAACTCTTAAAATCACCATAATATTACATTATGATAATTCAAATTATTACCAAAAATCTTTGAATCTGGTTAAAAATTAAAATGTCTAAAAGGCTTCCTGATACAAGGTATTTAAATTAATATTTCAAAGTGAATTACCAATTCCACTAGAGCTCTAAAATGAAGTTCTTTTTATATACATTCCTGCATAAAAACCACATTAATAATATTCATTCAAAGAGCCTTAAATAATACACAGTATTGGCAGAGGAGCAGAGCTGCCCCTAGCCCAGAGGAGGTGAAACTTCTGGGCCACTCTACCACCACCCCCAGTGCCGAGGAGCAGAGCTGCCCCCAGTGCAGAGGAGGTAAAATCGCCAGGCCTCCATACCACCACCACCAGCACAGAGGAGGTGAGCTGTGGGGGTACCAGCAGCACACACACACACACACACACACACACACACACACACACACACCCCTATCCCTGCCGTTGAAATGGGAAGACATGACAAAAAGTCTCAAAACCAGACTTCCAGATCACCTACAGCAACCCCAAAAGGGAAATGAGATGGAACACTCTGATACTCAACCACCCGGACTCCCAAAACTGGCAACAAAAGAGGATCTAGAAAAAATGAAATCAGAAATAATTTCTCACATATCAGCAGAGATTGTGCCCATAGCGAAAGACAATTAATAAAGCTAGAGAGGACACAGATAAAAAAATAGAGGAGCTGAGGAACATGATGGAAACCAACATAGGAAACGAATGGAATCCATAAAACACATGCAAACAGATTTCCAGGAGATTAAAAACTCCATTGAAAGTTCACGCAGCAGAATGAGCCAATGTGAGGGCAGAATTTCAGATATAGAAGATAGTATTGCAATTAGTGACCAGGAAAAGAAAAATTTCTTTAAAATAGTAAGGGACCACTGCCTGCCTCACAAGTGCAAGGACCCAAGTTTGATCCCTGGTACCAAAAAATAAAATAAAATAAAATAAAATAAAATAAAATAAAATAATAAGGGACCACAAGAAATCAATCTAGCAGCTGCTAGACGATGCAAAGAAGAATAACATAAGACTGATCAGAGTCAATGAAGAAATAGAAGAGTGCAGGTGACATAAAAAAACTGTTCACAGAACTGATGGCAAAAAACTTCCCAGCCAAGGAAAAGAACTTGACATACAGATAAGTGAGCCATATAGGACTCCAACTAGCCTTGATCAAAAAAAATCTACACATAAGCATATAATAGATAGATTCCAGAAACCCAAAAGAAGAACAAAATTCTAGAAGGAGCTAGAGAAAAGAAACAAATCACATACATAGGAAAGCCCACCAGAATTATAGCAGAATTCTCAACACAAACCCATAAGGCAAGAAGAGCTTGGAGTGATGCATTTCAAGCCCTAAAGGAAAACAGCCTCCAACCCAGATTGATGTACCCTGCAAAACTATCTTTCAAAATGGATGGAGAAAAAAGATACTTTCATGACAAAGAGGACATTAGGAACTTCATGAATACCAAACCAGCACTCCAAAAAATTTTAGACAATATCCTAGGAACAGACAATGAGGATCACAACCCCAGGAAGCACAGCAGAATGAATCCACCAGGCATGACAAGAAATTAAATGCAAAGGGGGAGAATCCAACAAAAAGAAAAGGTATGACAACGATAAGTCAATAGGTATCAGTTATAACCATTAATGTTAATGGTATTAATCCACCAATCAAAAGGAATAGGTTGGCAGAATGGGTCAAGAAGCAAGATCCAACAATATGCTGCACACAAGAAACACACTTGATTAAAAAAGAAACTCATATTTTGAAAGTAAAAGGGTAGAAAATAATACTCTATGTGATAGGAACCCAACAAAAAGCAGGAGTAGCTATCCTCTTTGCAGATAAGGAGGATTTCAAACCAACACTGATCAAGAGAGACAAAGAAGGACACTTCATCCTTGTAAAGGGAACAATACAAAAAGAAGAGATGACAATCATAAATATCCATGCACCAAACACTAGTGCACCCAACTATATAAAACTAATACTAACGGACATGATAAATTAAAAATACAATAGTAGTAGAAGACCTCAATACCACACTGTCAGAAATAGATGAACTAGACAAAAAAGAAGCAACTACATACTAGAACTCAATCAAACTCTTGAACAAATGAACTTAATAGATGCTTACAGAGTGTTCCACCTCACAAAATCAGAATACACATTCTTTTCAGGTGCTCATGGGTTGTTTTCCAAAATAGACCACATACTCACTCATAGAACATGTTTAAGTAAATGTAAAGGAATTGAAGTTATCCCCTGTATATTATCAGACCATAGTGTGATGAAATTGGAGATCAATAGCAAAAGAAACCGCAAAAATTTCATAAACACAGGGAAATTGAACAACACACTTCTGAATAATCAATGGGTCACCAAGGAAATTAAAAAAGAAATTAGACAGCTCCATCAAATAAATGACAATGACAATGCAGCACATCGGAATCTATGGGACACAATGAAAGCAGTCTTATGAGGGAAACTAATAGCAGTGAATACTCATAATAGGAAAACAGTGGGAGCCCAGTTAAACAACCTGATGCTGAACCTCAAGCTTCTAGAAAAAGAAGAGCAGGACAAAACCAAAGCTGATACAAGGGAGGAAATTATAAAGATTAGTGCAGAAATCAAAGCAATGGAGACTAAGAGAATGATACAAAAAAATCAATGAAACCAAGAGTTGGTTCTTCAAAAGAATAAACAAAATTGACAAACCCTTAGCCAACCTTATCAGAAAAAGGAAAGAAAAGGCCCAAATCCATGCAGTTAGGAATGAGAAGGATGAAATTACAACAGACCCAACAGAAATCCAGAGGGTCATCAATACCTACTTCAAGAACCTATACACCAATAAGATAGACAACACAGAAGAAATGGACAGATTCCTAGATAAGTATGAATTACCAAAGTTGAACAAAGAAGGCCTAAAAATTCTAAATGACCTAATATCAATCAATGAAATTGAAAACCTAATTAAAAACTTACCAACTAAGAAAAGCCCAAGTCCTGATGGCTTCACTGCTGAATTCTACAAGACATTTAGAGAGGAACTACTGCCACTACTGTGTAAAGTCTGTGAAAGGGAAGCAATACTCCCAAATTCATTCCTGGAAGCAAACATCACCTTGGTCCCCAAATCAGAGAAAGACCCAACTGAAAAATGAACTATAGGCCAATCTCACTCATGAACATAGATGCAAATATCCTTAATAAGATACTGGCAAATAGAATGCAGAAGTTCATCAAGAAGATCATACACCCTGACCAAATGGCATTCATCCCAGGGATGCAGGGATGGTTCAATATACACAAATCAATCAATGTAATATACTATATCAACAGAGCCAAGGACAAAAACCATATGATCATCTCAATAGATTCAGAAAACGCTTTGGACAAAATCCAACATGCATTTATGATAAAAACCCTACAAAAAATTGGAATAGATGGTCTCTACCTCAAACTGATAAAAGCCATCTATGAAAAACCAACAACTAATACCATACTAAATGTTCAAAAACTGAAATCCTTCACACTAAGCTCAGGAACAAGACAAGGATGTCCACTATCACCACTCTTGTTCAATATAGTTCTGGAAACATTAGCCACAGCAATTAGACAAGAGAAAGAAATAAAAGGAATAAAGATAGGAAATGAAGAAGTCAAATTGTCATTATTTGCAGATGACATGATACTCTATATAGAAGACCCCAAGAACTCCACCAAAAGTCTTCTAGACTTAATAACCAAATTCAGTCAAGTAGCTGGATACAAGGTCAACACACAAAAATCAATAGCTTTCCTCTACATGAACAACAGACTAACTGAGACAGAAATAGGGCACATAATTCCTTTCACAATAGCATCCAAGAAACTGAAATACCTAGGAATCAACCTAATAAAAGAAATCAAAGACCTCTCCTCTGAAAACTATAGCACTCTGAAAAGAGAGATCGAAGATGGTATCAGAAAATGGGAAGACATCCTTTGCTCCTGGGTAGGAAGAATCAACATAGTGCAAATGGCCATACTTCCAACACTGCTATATAGATTCAATGCAATC
The DNA here is from genome assembly GCF_053883595.1 of Heterocephalus glaber. Taxonomy (NCBI): domain Eukaryota; kingdom Metazoa; phylum Chordata; class Mammalia; order Rodentia; family Bathyergidae; genus Heterocephalus; species Heterocephalus glaber. The sequence continues at coordinate 28,802,725 of NW_028258344.1, read as the reverse complement.
CCAATTGACATTCCAGCAGCATACTTCACAGACCTTGAGAAAATAATCCAAAATTTCACTTGGAACAAGAAGAGACCTAGAATAGCAAAAGCCATTCTAGGCAACAGAGACATGGCAGGAGGTATCACAACCCCCAAGTTGAAACTATACTACAAAGCTACTGTGATAAAAACAGCATAGAAACAGACCTGAGGACCAGTGGAAAAGATTAGAAGATGCAGAAACAACTCCAGACACATTCACCCACCTCTTCTTTGACAAAGGAGCCTAACACCCTCACTAGAGGAAAGATAGCCTCTTTAATACATGGTGCTGGAAAAATTGGGATTCAACTTGCCAAAGATTAAAACTAGACCTGTATCTCTCATCATGCACTAAACTAAAATCAAAATGGATTAAAGATCTAAATATTAAAACAGAAACCCTGAACCAGCTGGAACAGAGGTTAGGTAGAACTCTTGAACACATTGGTGTAGGAAAAGATTTTATGAACAAAACCTCAGTTGCCCGTGAACTAGCACAAACAATCAGAAAGTGAGGTCTCTTCTTATTAAAAAGCTTCTGCACAGCAAGAGTAACCACCAACAGTGTGAAGAAACAATCCACAATGTGGGAAAAAATCTTCACCTGCTCTTCCTCAGACAAAGGTCTACTATCTCGAATCTATAAAGAACTTTAAAAGATCAGACCTCCCAAATTTAAAGACACAATCTTAAAATGGGCATCTGAAATGAACAGATATTTCTCAGACAAAGAAGTAGAAATAGCAAAGAAACATATGAAAAAATGTTCAACATCACTGGTCATTGGAGAGATGCAAATGAAAACAATGCTGAGATTCTACCTCACCCCAGAAAGAATGGCTGCTATCATGAAATCAAACAATAACAAATGCTGACAGGGCTGTGGGGAAAGAGGAACCCTGCTCCACTGCTGGTGGGAGTGTAGACTGGTGCAACCACTATGGAAATCGGTATGGAGATACCTCAAAGAACTAGGACTGAAAGTTCCATTTGACCCAGCTATTCCCCTGCTGTCTATCTTCCCCAAAGAATTAAAAGAATCATACCACAGTGATATATGTGCACCCATGTTCACAGCAGCACAATTTATAATAGCTAAAACTTGGAAGCAGCCCAAATGCCCATCAACTGGAGACTGGAGAAAGAAAATGTGGCTTTTTTATAAAATGGAGTACTACTCAGCCATAAAAAATGAGAAATTTGAGACATTTATGGCTAAATGGATTCACATTGAGGTGATACTCTTAAGTGAAATAAGTAAGACAAACATGTGTAAATACCAAATAGTTTCTCTAGTGTGAGAAACTGAAAGTGTAAATAAGCACTAAAAGGTATAATATATAATGTGGAATAGGAAGAAAAGGGCCAAAGAGGAAGGGGAAGTAGGTGGGGTAGGGGAAAGGAAAGAAGGGAATGGAATTAATATGAGAAAATGAAAAAATGAAAAAAAGTGTTTGTAAATAGCAAGGGATAGATGGGTTGAAGGGAGGGCAGGGGAATGGGTGGGGAAACATAAGAACTAAGAGAGATTATGTAAAGGTGCAAATTTCCAATGATGAATGTCATTATATTGTACACCTAAAATGTATCAATAAAATTAATTTTAAAAAATACACACAGTAATGAATTCAAAGCTAGGTTGCTTATAATTCCTAAGCTTGCAAGGAGGTATTATTAATAAAGTTTATTTTATTCTTTTTAAAAAATTAAATAATACATTTTGACATATTCTCTTCCAAATCACTAGAGGATTGAATGAAAAATACAACAACAAAAACAGTTATTTTCCAAGTGGCTTTAAGGAATAAAGACACCCTTGAAATAGGAGGACAAACATCATTTCCTTATTACTAACTACTCTGATGTAATTAATATTTATTACTAATCTCTTTGATTTTAATAAAGAAATGTAAAAGTAAAAAGTTTAGCTTGTGAAGAGAGAAAAATAAGCTCTATTCATAAGCCACCGAAGCCGAGGCAGGTCATTTTTCTCATGATACAATGATGGAAAAAAAACACAGGAGTTTTAATGTCAGTAAAGCTCTAGATTCTACCCAGACTTTCATAGAACATTGTAATAAGAGCAATTTGAAATCCACCTGTAATCCTAAAGTTATGGCCAAAGGAAAGAAACGCCCAACAGAAAGCCAATGTGTTCACCCCAAGGAGAATTGTTGCCTGAAATGATCTTGGTAAAGGTGAACCAGTCTTTGTCTGATTGGGAGCAGGAAGGAGTACTTTATTAGTTGCAAAAATTATTAAACTATGTTACTGTTAAGATACTGCAGCACTGCCGGGGATTTAGCTCAGTGGTTCCGGTGCCTTCCTCGCAAGATACTGCAGCACTTAATTTAAGAACAGCAAAACCACACATGAAATGCATGAAGGATCACAGCAAACAGAACACATAAGCCAGTCACATAATTCAGAGCTTCAAGTAGAGTTTCTGGGTGCTAAAGACACCCTAAGTTTGACAGACTGCTTGACCTACTATGGTGCTCAGCAAGCAATCAACAGAAAAATTGAAGGGCTGGGGATGTAGCTCAGTGATCAAGTTCTTGACTAGCATGCACAAGACCCGGGCTTTAATCCATAGCACTGCAAAAAATTAATTAAAGAAGAATAATTGAGTAAATGTCTTCACAAGATGGGCACAGGTGGGCACCCCCAGAGACTCTTAGCAAATGCTTAAAAGCCCCTCAGGCAGCCCTTACAAAAGTTCTGCCAACCAAAGTCAAAAAACAATTTTGAAAGCAACATGACATCTACTCTCTTGAATTTTTAAATGCACACTGTGGCATCTTAAACTTAGCAGGCACACATGTTTCTGAACGTACTACACTTATTACTGTTCTCAAAGTTCACCTCAAGAAGCAGTCTAGGGACTGAGATCAGAAGGGAGAATGTCACCTTCTATGGGTGACCTCTCTCCTGATTTTCCAGCCTGCTTATATTTCAAGCCAAACAAAAGAAAATAAAAGCAAATGATTACATCATTCAAATGGTGTTTCACTCCCTTGGTTATATTTACGTACATTACATTTCTAAGAAGTGAGAAAGAAATCTTCTAATTAAGCAGAGATAATCGGTCAATAATCACAGAAGGTTAAATAAGAAAGCACAGAAAAATAATCTAATCCAACTGCCTACCTGACTAATGAAGGGAAAGCACAAGCTTCATAACATGGCAGAAATTGCACAAGGTTTTAAAAAATGATTCCAGAGAGCCAGGTGCGGTAACGCACGCCTGTAATCTCAGCCTGAACTACACAGCCAGACTCTGTCTCAAACAAAACAAAACAAAACAAAAAAATATTTGAGAGCTGGAGGTGTAGCTCAGCACTTGCCTAGCATGTGTGTAGCCTTAGGTTCAATCCCTAGCAAAACACACACACACACACACACACACACACACACACACACACTTCTATTCAGTTTCCCCTGAGTGAATCAAAATCAACTCGGAAGAAGAGACATACCTGTTGAGAGCTGATATTTATAGGCTGTTTTAAAACAATCCATGTGACACTCTCAAGAAGAGGTGGAACTGTCAGAGAACCAGGATATGTCCAGTATTCCCAGGATGAGGGAAGGAGAGATAATGGGTCAAAATTTGTGAATCGAGTTTGTTTCCCCTGAGAAAACAAAGAAAATTCCTACAAATTACAATGGGATAGCATTACACATGAAGAAAACCTACATCCGATGAAGTACAATGGAATTATATAGTATCTTCCTTTAGTGTATTAAAAATATCTGCCTTCATCTAAAAAATATGAAAGTACCGTATCATGTGGGTTTGTTTGAGATGCACAAGATTTGTTTTTATGTAGATGATCTTTACAATGTGTTATAATTAGGGCCAGGGATTTAGCTCAGCGGTTCTGCCACCTGCCTCGCAAGCACAAGGTCCCGAGTTCGATCCCCAGTACCAAAAAAAAAAAGTGTTACAATTAAAGACTTATTCTGCAAAACTCCAATGCCAGAAACTAATTTTGCATAAGTAGATTTATTAGTGACTATCTTAGATAATGTAAAACCCTTCATAATTTTTAGCAGATGATAATGTTACTTCTGTGTTTTTGGTCAAGTATGTTACAAACTTGTTTCAAAATAGGCAGCATATGCTACATGTAAGGTTCAATTCTTTAAAGGAAGATAAGAAAATTCAGGTATGAAGAAGGAAGATGTTAGCCATTAGCAAATAATAATTTATTTCACCTTTTCTTTAATAGAATCCAAAATGTCAGTAATCTTTTGCAGCTGGGGATTGTGTTCACCAGTCTAAAGACACAAAATTTTAAAAGAAATAGTTATATTGGCAAATCAAGTCTATAAAATTAATAAAGTTTTCCATTTCAATCAGTATTTTTAAATTATTTTCTAAAAACTCAAGTCAGGACAGCAGAGTGATTGTTCAGGACCAACGGTTTTCTTCTACCTAATAGCCTTATCTTGCCAGAAGAATTTGAACAAGATAATATTACAGGATTCCTGTACTGAACTTTCAGTTCTATTCCAAAACTGATGGTAACAGCTTAAAAATTAGTTAAGCTTTATGACTGTTCAAGATATAAGTAAACTTGAGAGAAACCTTCCTTAGGAAACTAACAAAATACCTGCAATATTAAGCAAGAGGTGACATTCAAACCCTGAATTCCAATTGATTATGGTGGTACCAAAAATGTGGTGGTAACCAAACATTAGATGAAAATATCTCTTACTTGCAGCCTAAAATGATTTGAGGTCCCAAATCAAAGGGATAAGTCCTCATAAGCAAATGCATCATATATAAAAATATGAATTTTTATATATCTTTTCTATATATTTATCTTATCTATATATTTTATATCTTATCTATATATTTTATATCTTATCTATATATTTTATATCTTATATAGATATATCTTATCTATATATTTATATATAGATAAAAATATGAATTTTTATATATATTTTCATCATCAGGGGTGTTCTGAATGTACCTGAGTTTTTATACTTTTCATGATGAAAGTATATTCTCTGGCCCCACCTGGTTCCTGCTGCCACCAACCAGCCTTGGTGGCCAAGGATAAGGATATTCCGCTGTTCATGACACTCCCTGCCTCTGCCCCATGCCTCACCCTGAGCCCCAGTTCCACAAATTGCAACATCACACACAAAGAATGTGGCTTGGCAAAACTGCACACCCTGCAAGAATGTGGGAGCAGTGGGAGTTGAGAGGCCCAACCTGTCCTCAGGCATGATGACAATACTTGTCTGTCCGCATGTGAATATTAGACAGAGAGAAATAAAACAAAAATGTTTTTCTTATTTGGTCAATATATTTGAGCCAACATGCTATTGTGCTCAAACAAGTGCTTCAAGAATCATGAGCTTGAACTTTTCTCTGGACTCTGCCTCTAAATATTGAAATCGGGGATCAGAACGAGTGTAGAATAAACATTTTCTTCTTAGGCTCTCAGTCGTTATTTCTGCTGCTAGTCTTCTTGTTGTGGGTGCTGTTATTGCTAGTCACATAAAAATTATGTATCAATGGATAATTGGAAGAATCATAAGACAATGTTCCTAAACTAGTATTTTTAATATTCACTTTAAAATGAAAACACTAATCTAATACTAGTTTACTATTAAAACCATTTGAATGTATATGCCATGGCTGAATCTCTTTATCTAACACGGCTTATCCTTTAAAATGAGGTCAATGAATTCTCACCTGTAAAAATATTCCCAAGACAGCTAGTCCATCTGGCTCGTGAGCTGCCTCAACAAAGCTGGGGTATTTGTCTGAATTCCAGTGCACTACATGGAGCTGAAAGGGAGGTACATAACATAGTTCATATATTTTATAAACATCCTGAAAAACATAAATGCAAATAAACATTGAAGTACATGTTCTGATGCTGTATACTCATATGTATAATATATTGCTCATGAAATTCATGGAAAGAATCCTATTTACTTTTATCCAAAAAAGATAAAGATGGAGCAGTGAAAGATCATGGTTACATAGCCAGTTAGTGGAGTACCATTTTAAAGAATATTTACCATGCCCTGAGCATTCTGCTCAGTCTCTCTAGCCCTAGCAAAGTCCAGCCTCTGTGCTTTCCACTGATGAGACTGCAACCTTAGATCAGATCCCAGATGCTAGCAGACTCCACTGAAGAAACTCAAGCTCCACAGGTGGGTAGAGAAGTCAAGCTTCTACAGGGTAGGTTTTTTGTTTCTTTTTCTTTTTTTTTTTTTTTTTGGTTTTCTGGGACTAGCTTGCTAGCTTTCTCCTGAAAATGTCCAGGGAGATGTTTACCGCTGTAGCTTAACACTTCTCATGGTTTGAAAATGCAAATTCTCCTTATAAAAAAATATATGAAGAAATACTCACATTTTATTATTAGATCATTTTAATGACAAATGATAACTATGTACATACATGGGGCACAATACGATGTCTGGATGCAGGTATACAATGTAGAATAATGAAACCAAGCTAACTGACATATCCACCATTTCACTTATTTTTTTATGCATTTACTGCCTTCTGTAAATATGTTCAGACTGTTTGCTAAGAGTAAGTTGTAGGAGTGAAAAAGAGGCTTTGGGTCCAGGAACCAGCAGTGTCTGAGGATGATGATGAGAGGCAGCTGGTGCTACCGGTGGGCAGAAGAGAAAGAAGAGTTCAAGGGACCTGGAACTCTACCAAACAGACTTCCTTATTTCACAATCTACTCTTGGGCAAGTGGCCTCATGCAAGTCCCAAAAGAGATCTAAACATTCTGCCATGTAAGCAAAGGATCATCACAAATGTGCAGACTACAGAGACACAGTAAAGCAGAAAACCACTTTTGGAGATTCTTCAGTCTTAGTTCAGAGGAAAAAACTGAGAGAGAACCCAAAGGGCAGGGTAACACACCCAAAAGATTAGCTCTGGTCATAAATGCTGAAGGCCAGGCCATGCTGTCCAAGGACCTGATAAGACATACTGCTTTCAGATAAGAATGCCTGATGAATTGTTTTGCCACTTCAGGAAGGGAACACTTATATGGGTCTTCAAGCCAAAATTGCCCTTCTAGCTGACTGTTAGAGAGAAAATTTAGTATATTCAAATAAATATTTTTATCTCCCTTTTTCAAATATAACTTTGTATTTTATAGGTAACTAATATAAAGGGATTCTGGATAGATGAGAATTATCACAAGCAGTCAACAATTAAACAATAAAGTATTGCATGATCAAGTTAGTGTGAGATAGCTAAGGGAGGAAAGAAACCTGAAAATACTGGTTGATTAAATGGATCCATATGGCTCATATGAGACAGGTGACAGTCTACTGTCAGGGGAGGGCTGATAAGGGCACTGAAGTTGTTTTAAATGGCTCCATGCCAATACATCAGCTCACTTAATAAGAAGTGATACCAAAGGGCCCCAATAACTGATTGGAAAATTCATGTGTAAGTAAAGAGAGATCTCTACCTCCTGTATATCACCATCCTTCTGCTGGCTAAAAAACAGCAACTATTTGAAATACAGTGGGGGCACATTTCAAAGAGCAAAAAAAATCTTTTCTAAAAAATAAAATCTTAATAAATGACAATAGCAAAGGCAAAAGTCTTCCTCTCTCCCTTGCTTAACTGGCAGCAATACCTTCAAAGAAGAACTTAGCATTTGTATTTTAATTAAAATTCAAACAAATAGCAAACTCACATTTCCTGGCTAACAATGACAGCAGCAATGATTTTAAGCTGAAAGACAAGAAGATATTTAGCCACTGCAAAGATGGAAATAAGATTCTTCTCTATTGGAAAATAATTTCCAAATTATAGTATTATTCAACTTTATTGTTTATAACTGCATGTTAGTGACATGTAAAATACACTGCCGAATACTATGCCAAAAATTTGCCATGACAGTTTCCCTATTAACTACATATTTAATATCCTTTTTACATGTCACTGTGTTAGCTTTCCTTTTGACCTGAGATAAACAACTTATAAAGAGAACAGGCTTATTTGGTTCAGTTTTTGAGTTTCCAGTCCTTGGTTGCTTGGCCCTTTTGCTTTTAGGACTGTGGTGAGGAAATACATCACGGAGGAAGCATGTGATGGAGTGAAACTGCCCACCCACCGCATCACCAGGAAGCAAAAAAGAAGAGAAGGGAACCAGTGTCCCTCTATCCTCTTCAAGGGCACACCCCAGAGACCTCAGGACCTCCCCAAAGGCCCCACCTCTCAAAGGTTCCACCACCTCCAATAACACCGCATTGGGGACCAAGCACTTCATACATGAGTCTTTGGTTGACATTCAAGACCCAAACCAAAGCAATTATGGATGAACTGTAATCACATAAAGTTCCAAACTTTGGACTTTATGTGGTCTATTAGCCTAGTTTATGTAGATGCACGACTCTTGGGATAACATTTTTGATGCCTTAGACCATTTTGATCTCTCTTTGTAATGTTATAAATCATTAGGCCCCAAATTAAATTTTTATGTGATGCAGCTTTAAATGATTTTTTTCTTCCCTTCATTCATCCTCCTCCTCCTCCTGCTTCTTTTCTTCCTCCTCCCTCTTCTTCTTGGTCTGTTTGTTTTATAAGAGGACATAATATGAAGACAGTTACAAACTTAAGTAATACAGGGTGCCTGAAAAAATTAATGCTTTGGGATAGTTTTTAGAACTGCACTCCAAGGGACTCTTTTGAAGCTGAAACCAAATGCACATGACTCCCAAATGCCACCATCTGCAGCCCTGACCTCTGCTTTAAACCCAGCTATGTATCCAATGGTTCATTTTAAAATAAGCCTAGAATGTAGAACAGGCATCACAAACTTAACATGTCCAAAACAGAAACCTAATTCTTCTCTTCAACCTGCTCCTCCCTGAATTCACTCAATCTCAGTAAATGGAATAACAATCCTCTAGGTTGCTCAAGCCAAGTCCTTAGGAACGAATGTTTTAGACTCTTCTCTTTTCTTCCTTCTGTACTGACATCTTTTCCAGGGGCAGGTCCTGTTCACTTGACCTTTCACAAATATAATCATCTGTCCAGCTCTCTTCATCTCCACCATCCCACAGTCCAAATCGCCATCACTGCTCACTTGAGCTGCTTTCGCAACCTTCTAGTTTTCTCCCTGCTTCAACATTTGCCCCACAACAGCCTCTTCTCCATATGGCAGCTAGCTATATTTTATAAAATATAAAGCAAAACATGCAATGCCCGCCTTAAAAAGTTCCACTGTCTTCTCACTGCATTAATAAACTCCAAACTGCTTACCATCCCCAACGACACCTGACATGATGTGGCCTCTACCGGCCTCTGCAGGACAGTCCGTAGCTTTGTCTCTCTCAATAGTTTCAATCCTATAGGCCAATGTTTTTCTCTTTTTGAAGATGCCAACCTCATTCCTGTCTTGGAGCGTGTTCCTTGCGGTTCCCACCTCCTTGAAAGCCCTCTCTCGATTTCCTCAGAGTGCTTCCTTGCTGTCTTTTAATCTCACTCCACATATTATTTCCAAGAGGCTTTCCACTCTACCAGAACACATGGCATTATTTCTGTCAAAGAATTTACCATATATCACATATTTGTTTATGTGTTTGTTTATTGTCTACCTCTGTCTCCCACCAGCCCTGAGGTCCAAACCAGATTTCTGCTTTCTCTACCTAACCCAAAACATGGGCTCCCCACTTTCTCACCCTCAAACCCAATCAATCAACAAATCCCACTAGAGCTGCCACTTCCAGCCTTTCAGCCTTTCCCCTGCACTATCACCTGTTAGCTTATCCTAAAGCTTCCTCAGGGTTCCCCTTAGCCACTCCTGCTTCAGTCCAAGACACAGCTAGAGTTTGAATGATATACTTTTGAAATTCAGAGATGATCAATTTCCAATTCAAAGCCATTCAGGGGCTTCCCATTGCACTTAGAATGAAATTAATAACCCTTACAGCAGAGGATTTAGCTCAGTGGCACCATGCCTGCCTCACAAGTGCAAGGTCCTGAGTTTGATCCCTGGTACCAGAAACAAAACAAAACAAAACAAAAAAACCTTACAATGGCTTAACTCAATGAACTCAGGTCCATCCCACCCTCTCCAGCTCTGACATTTTTCGCCTTCACTCTCCATGTTCTGGCCACATAGGCCATTGAGTTCTTCAAATATCTGATACTCCTCCACCCTCAGTTCTCAAAAATGATTACTCTTCAGGACCACTACTGTTTCTAGCCCTTGCCCAGCTCACTCCTGTACATGCTTCAGGTTTCAGATTGAAAGCCTTCTTCCATGAGGAAGCATTGTCTGACCCAGGTCTGGGTTAGGCGCATGGTTATGAGATTTGTGACATCCTTACTTCTTTCCTGCACTGCCTTCAGGATAAACACAAAGGAACTGTGCAAAGACAAGGGGCATGGCAGGGTCTCCATGAATTCTTAGAGTGAATGAAGGAATGAATACATGAGCCACTGAAATAAGAAACTGCCTTAAAGACATATTCACAGTATAAAATTCCAATCAAAGTTTTATCACAAAACAGAAAATGATGCCTGATCTGCAGCTGAGGACTTTGAGCATCTCAGAAATTTCAGGATGTGAGGCTCTTTTCAGAAAACGACTTGTCAACTGCCAGTAAATCTCTCTAATAGTATGCTTGCAAGTTTATGAAAGTACAAAGTACAACCATAAAGCAATGGGATCACTTTTCCTGCATTGTTAAGGAAAATTAGAGACCAGTGATCCCAAACAGCCAGCTCTTAATACCACAGACCTTCTGAGACTTAGAACATTTAAATTTAGAATGCAAAAGTTTAGGAAGCAAACGTGAAAACTATTCAATAGATGACGTAACTGAAACACCATACAGATTCAGGAGTCTCACTTTCTATCTTCTTGGCATCTTTTGTCCACCACCATAGACCAACTATGTATATTCATTTCATCCTCATCCTGAAGACAGAGGAGGTCCAACACGCTAAAGTACACTTGACCTCAAACAAAACAGACATTTAAGGGGGACAGCTTCACAGGGCAGGTATACATGTTAATGGAAGAAGAAACTGGAAAAAAGCTGTTTGCTGGATTCTGCTGAACAGCATGGTTGCATCAGAAAATAAAAGTCTTTCCTCACCTGGGAACACTGCTCTGTCTTGCCTAGATGCCTCACAAGCTAAATTCATTTCATTCAAATAATTTTGGTTGAGTCATGCAAAAATTGACTTTCATCTCACGGTAAGTTGAATATTAGCAATATTTAATCATATTAAAATTTGAGGCATATTATGCTTTGTCCTTTCACCAGAGGATTAGAAATAGTAGAATATTACTAATGAATATAATTATACCAAAAATACAGTAAGTTACCAGTCAAAACGAAAGAAGTCAATCAAAGCTTTATTTTGTTATGCTTCACCAGTGAATTGAAAAATTAGCAAAGATTCCATTTTATTTCTGTAAATGTAAAGGTACTGGAGTTTAGCAGAGTTTTCCTCAATAGAACTTTGCCATTTATTATCATTTATTTAATATGGGCTTTATAGATTTATATACACCTTCGTCTGAATCAAGTATGTACTTCGTTGGATCTAAAACAAATATTTATTTCTCTCCCTTCTCACTGGCCTTTCAGAGATAAAATGGGTAAAACCAGAATTTGTAATTTGCTGTCAGACAGATGTAGGTTTAAATCCATCTCATTGTTTCCTGGGTAGATTACTTAATTGTTCCAAGTATCCAGTTTACTCATTTCTAAAATGGGAATATATAACTGGCAACTCTCGGAGTTGGTTTAAGGCTCAGCTGGGCCATATTCAAAGCTCTCATATCAATAACTAAGACACTGAATGAATACAACTCTTCCAGATACTGAAATACTTAATTGACTCAGAATCTACTTGGGGTCAAGAGAGTTATCTTCTGTGTTCCTTAAATCCCACCACTTAGAAAACCCTGTGTCACCAAGAAGCATTTGGTGGCTTACCTCTGCAGCATACCTCACTCCGTCCACCATGTGCTCAGAGCCGTGGTCATCAGCCGACCCCCAGTGAAGGTGGAACTGTCGTAACCTGTAGCTTCCAGTGAGAGGACCCCCACGTAGAGCTAAACACCAACACATTTTAAATGGTTAGTAAGAAAAATATTAGACATCCTACTGTACCCTACAACATCCCCATTGTTACTCAACCTATTCATGTCCTCCAAAGAAGTTTTTACAAATGTGTTATTTAATTTTCTGACAGGAATATAATTTTAAGTATAAGAAAAGTAGATTCAAAACACTTGTAGGGTTTAGAGGGCCCATAATGCAGATTTTTATGGAAAATTACAAGTAGAACGGACTAGGAATTCTGGATCCAAATTCCTCTGAATCTGTTTAACTGAGGGCAAGACAACCTCTCTGAAAAAGGAAAAACCATGCCAAGAGGCCTGAGAGGACCTTGATATAGCAGGCCACTGCTTCATATCTAGAGCACAAGTATCAGTAGAAGACCAGAACTTAGTCAGGTGTGGTGGTGCTCACCTGTAAGTCCAGCACTCTGGGAGGCTGAAGCAGTAGGATCACAAGTTCAACTTCAGCCTGGGAAACTTAGCAACTTAGTGAAATCTTGTCTTACTGGGGATATAGTTCAGTGTGAAGACCCTGAGTTCAATCCCTAGTACCACCAAAAAAAAAAAAGACTGGAGCTCCCATTTTTCGTAACTGCATGATCTTGGACAAAATCAAATTTCTAAGCTTCAGCTTCCATATCTAAAAACTGGAGCTAGTAATGTTACTCTAACACTGTAATAAAAATGAAGAAAAATTAAATCATATGTATTTTTTCAAAGCATTCTGAAAAGTAAAAAGAGCCACTTAGATCAGACATAGGATTTACTCTTCAGTTACTCTGTTAAAACAGAAGAATTTTACTACATCTTCTCCCACTGGGCAATGCTCATGAGGGCAGAGCTGGGTCTCCTACTATACCCACAGTTAGCACGGTAACTATTACAGAAGGTGAAAATATGAATAACATATTTGTCTTTAAAGAGTTTCAACATGATTATCAGATAAGTTAATTTAAAAGGCACATTTCCCTGACACCCATAATCTGTGTACATTACATAGTCTGTATTGATTGAAGATGGAATGAAATTCCAAAGGAAAAGAAAGCTTTCATTTTTTTCCTTGCTATTGTGTAATAAAACCTGAGCTAAAGATAAAGCTGTTCCTTCTTGGATAAAAAGCAGATTAGAAAGCTTGAGTAATCAATGCAGAATTGACTTTGGAAGAAGATGGAAGCAAGCTGGCTCCAGAGAAAGGAAGAGATAACGGAGAACATACATTGTAAGGGAGACATCCAAGAACAATGGGCAATCTCTGGAAAGCTGCTCTGAGTCCAGGGCTTAAAATCAGACTAGCATAAGTGTTGTGCTAAGTTAAGCAACAGATTGCCTTACATGTTACATACGTAGACTCCACATTTAAGGGTTTCAAATAAAATGTCCCATTTGGGATTGTAATCATAATTAAATGTAGAGTCGACCATTCGCTTGGAGCGGTGCTTTTTCAAAGAAACACATGGTGGGGAAAAGTGAGTTAACATATCAAAGTTTAACATGGACTTTGAGATGGCTTATAACAAAACAACAGTACAAAGTTAATAATGGCAAGAAAAATTATTTTTAATGAAAATGATTTCATGTTTTCAAATGTCAAATTAGTCAACCTACTTTCCAACCTAGTTAATAAGTATTATTGTATCCATTTTATGCTTAAAAATAAGTAATTATTTCTCCAAAGTCACACTTGGCATATATAATCCATTTATAATATTTTTAAAAAGGTTATTCCAAATGATTCTTTTGTATGTGATCTACAGAGAGTAAGAACTCAGAGTTAAATGCCATAAAAATCCAGACAGAGCTATTATCAACAAGGAGCCTTTAGCTCAGTTGGAAAGACAGAGAAGCCTACCTGGCATTATAAGACAAGGAAAGTCCTGTTAGAGGACAAGCCCAGGATGCCTTGGGAACCACAGCAGGGGTGGTGCAACCCATCAGGTGAGGTTCCTGGAGATGTGACATCCTAAATCCAGAAATACCAGTAGCTGAACACGAACTGCCTTGTCTTTCCTCACAGGATCATGATTTCCCTCATCAGACTATTCCTATCCAGTATTCAGCAAAGAATTTGGTATATCTCCTAAAGAATATCATATCCACATATCCCCTTTTACAGGACTGTTAGAGTTCTGAAGGGTGGTTATCTTGGTTAACCATGGGATGGGCACTAGCCTAAACACGCAAACCCTCAAAGGACTAGGAGAAATATTTCACTGTGGTGTGTTGACTGGCAGATTCAGAGTTACTTCTGGTCAAGAACAGGCAGGGAGACAGACTTTGTGGAGATGGGAAGGGCATCCAGAGGGGGAAGATGGGAGGAAAGGTAGGGGAAGGTAAAGTTAAAAGGATCAAGATGTGATATACATACGTACTAATACCCCAGAAAAAACAGAACAAAACACATACTAATAAAAATTTGTTCTAAAAAAGAATGACTTCTTTACAAAATGGAGACTGTTCTGTTCAAATTAGTTTGTTACAGAAAATATCTGTTTTTTATAGTTTACCAACAAAACAGAAAAATTGGCAACAAATTTAACTATGGTGGTTTTTCTTTTTGATTGATTTAATCCCTAAAATCATAATGAAACAATCTCTTTTGCTTCATCCTAAGAAAAAACAATGACCATCATGACCTATATTTATATAACTTCTGTCTTAGAGGAGTACAAAGTATATATTCTATGAACATTTTCAAATAATCCTGATAATTTCATTGTGATCTAGATAAAAATGGAGGTCTTCTTGTAAACAAAAGGGCACACACTAGTCATCACAAACTAAATGTCAAATCTGGAAACACGTGCAAAATTATTTTACTGATTAGCCCAAAGTAGAGTGAAATCAGAGGAAGAAAGATAAAAATGGAACAATATAGCATGTATAGCAATATACATGGGGAGAGATTATAAGGAGAGACTTAATTTTTATCATACATTTCTATATTTTTATTACATGTATATAAATATATATTACCTTTGCAATTAAAATAAGGGAATATTGGGCCGGGGTTTTAGCTCAGTGGTTCCACAGCCTGCCTTGCAAGCTCAAGGACCCAAGTTCGATCCCCGGTACCAAAAAAAATAATAATAATAAGGGATTATGATATTTTAAAAAAACATATTTTTCTACTAAACCACACAGTAACTGGCATTATAGGTTTGCTAATAAATATTAAAATAATTATGATTTAAAACTTTCCCAAAACAAATTAAGAATTACTGTTAAATTTCAATATTTTCATAATGATAAATGCCAAGTGAAGTTATATTAAGCTGAGATCAATTTTAAAATATTATTCAGTACACCCTTTTATAAATACTCCTTTGCATCGCTTTAACGTATTTTAAGTTCCAAATATATAACTGACCATCTCAATTCACATGAAGAAAACAAATATTTCAACTCAGCAAATTCCAAGTCTAGCATTAATAAAATATAAATAAGAGAGTAAAGTCTAATTATCCAAGTTGCTCATCCTCCACACACAAACACACACACACACACACACACACACACACACAGAAGATCAAAAGAAAGAAATGCTAACCTGATTTGTCCTGTGTGTCATCAAAGTCGACACTGAAGGAATGGCCGCTGTTCCTGATGATTTTAGCTGAGCTGGGGTCATACTTGATTCTAAGAGGTTGGAGGGAAGAGTCATATTTCACTTCTTTGGTTTTAATCTCAATGGGAGATTGCTGATCACCATCAGCAACAGGGAAAAATTTATTCCAGTGAATAGGACCTTGAAAATATAAGACCAAGAAAAAAGGACTAAGTTATTTCACTCAACAAAAACTTATTAAGTGTACTGCACTGCACTGTGTCTAAGATTGAAGAAAACAAAGATTAATAAAATAAAATACTCATTCTCAGGACCTTCATATGTAACTTTTTTTTTTTTTTTCCCGTACCGGGGATTGAACTCGGGTCCTTGAGCTTGCGCAGCAGGCAGCGAAACCACTGAGCTAAATCCCCAGCTGTAATTGTTTTTAAACCTACTTGTTGTTTTGTTTTTTCTTCATGGGTCTGGTTACCACCTGTTTTGTCTTAAATCATTTTCAGAATTAAACTAAGCCATTAATTAAACAAAAGAGCACATAAACTGTTGTAAAGTACTTTCCAGAGGTACCCACTTACCAAACTAAAAACAACAGTATAGTTCACCACTGAAAACAAAGGGATTCAGTCTCAGATCCAAGAATGCGCCCTGGTTGCTCTAAGGTCAAGTTGACAGGGTTGGGAGAGTCAAAGGAGTTGAGAAAGCTAAGTATCAGAGAAAGGGTATTGGTCTAAGGATACTGTCCTCTGTGTTTCTTTCTTCTTTATTCTACTATTCACTGCAATTTTCTGGTGTCACTCAGGCCTCAACTTCACTATCTGTAATGTGCTATCAACACACCAAGGTCATATATAAATCTTTCACATAGGATAATCCAAATAAAATGTCTGTGCCATGTCAAGATATGTAATATTGTCAGTTATTTACAGTGGAATTGGTTGCAATGTATTTCTCTCTTTCTACATTTCAGAAGGTTCCTTGAGGATTATTTTACCAGTGCTACATTTGGATTCCAATACAAGGGACCACTCACATCTTGACCCTCTACTCAAGATAAAATTGCATGAAGTTTACAAACCAGAATCTCTTAGGCAAATTGAAATAAGACAATAAGCTGACAATTCCTTTGACTATCCTCTTCATTTCTCTGGGAGATTCTATTCATATTCTGCCTCTCAAAAATCAACAGCCCGCAAGGTTGCACCTTCATGTAAACTCCAGGTCTTTCTACAGATGTGAGACTCTTCCTCTCTGCTATGCCTACAATTTACACTACTATCACCAGGTGAGTAGTGCAGAAGGTGGCTGACTAAGCTTTTCCCTACTTCGCTAACCACTTTTTCTAAGTCAAGTACTAATTAAAACAGCAGAGCATGAAACTGTTAAACATTTGTTACTAACAAAAACAAATATGTCACAATTATCAATAGGGTCAATCCCAAAATCTAAAGCTGCTTTTTAACTCTTTGCTCTTGAAAAGGAGAAAGCATACACTGTTTCACATATGCTTGAGCTACAAAAAGGCCTAGCATGAATACATAACTATATGTTCAACTTAAACAGTTGTCCATTTGTGACCTTGACATTCTGGACTTTAAAGCAACTTAGTAGTATTCAGAGGTCCTCAGAAAATATTGCAGAAAAGGCATTACATTTTCTTATTTCTGCTTTCATTTAATTTTGAGTATTCTCTGTATATAATCTCAAGCTTTCTATTTCATTGTCATCAAGTATGAGGTAATCAATCAGAATCAGATTTCAAATATGCAAAGCACGTGTCACAACACACTATTTTCTTTTTCACAATCACCAAAGATCTTCTTTTCTAATGCTTTTCTACTGCTATTTCTAGTCCTTTACAAATGTAATTGTTTTTAGAAGTGGCAAACCAAATTAAAACTAGACTACTTGGTTATCAAATGCCCAATATTATCTACCCCAAAACAACCAGTTTTAAACTCATTTAATATATGTAGTTCTTAAGCAAAGGTGGTTCCTTAGTGAATCCAGAAACTTTTGAAAACCCATATTGGCATATATATACTTTTTTGGTGATGTCACATTGCCTAATCAAAACTGACATAAAGATCAAAGGTTAGTGGAAGAAGTTCCAAACTGTCTGTGAAGTTCCTTTTGATTAGTGCTGAAAACCCCAGTCTAAGCTTCCTTTAATCTTCTCAGGCATTGCTTTTGCTAATGTCTAAAGAGATAAAAAACAACAAAACTTGTCTTATCAGGATACAATACATTTCCAATAGGATTTTGCCAACATTAATCTATTTAAAGGTGTGGTCCTGAAAAAAGCTACTGAATCTAAAAGGAATGGCCCTCTAAGTCCTGGTTGAAATACAAAATCACTTCTTGTCAATGTCTTTTCTGAGATGAATTTTTTAAATTTCTGAAGATAACCTTCATTGCAGCCAATACTTTCTAACCTTTTAAAATGTAATCAATACCTACTGATTGTAATACCCTTCTTGCTAACCACAGTGAAAACACTATTGGCTCCTAATACTTAAATAACAATGATAATAATAATACTTAAATAACAATAATAAAAATATTCCAAGCCAGATTTGGTAGCACACACATTTGGTAATGTAATCACAGTGCTAGGGAGGCTGAGGCAGGATGACCACAAGTTCAAGGCCAGCTTAGGCATATTGGTGAGATCCTGTCTCAAAAAAAAAAGGCTGGGTAAGTAGATCAGTGGTAAAGCACCCCCGGGTTTAATCCACAGTATCATAAAAACAAACAAATGAAATGTTTCCTGCAGAGAAGGAAATGAAAGTTAAGTTTGTTTTTCCAAACATAAATTAGAAATTAACAAATCACAGCCTTGATCGAAAAGAAATTCTTCCAAATGGTATCGTTCATTATTAAAATTCTAAATTTCATCTGCTATCACTTTTAAACATGTTCAAATTCATAACTTTGAACTATGATTAGAAAGGGAACTTTTCTCCCAGATCTCAGGAGGCTGAGGCAGGAGGATCTCAAGTTCTATGCCAGGCTAGAATGACCTAAAACCAACAAAAAGGAAATTCTGTTTCTTTGTGAAAACAAACTTTTTATACAACTTTAGTACATAGTACTGTTCAATAATAGGCTTACAATTTGTAGTTTTAATACTATTATTATTCACAGCCCTCATTTTGACAGTCATGCAACATAACATTTTCTTGGTGTCAGTTTGCAATTATTTTGAATAACATCACTTGAAACAATTAGTTCAATTGAATATACAAGAAAAAGTGTTTTACTTCTGATCATTTAGGATATATAAATGATATTATTGCCTTATTACTGTCACTCCTATCAACAAATATATTTTTATCATTGTATTGTAATTTCAATAATCCTTTCTTAGCCCTCAGTCTTCTGCAAGGCTGAATATAGCAGAAGAATGGAGAACAACATGTAACTTCGTTTCCCAGAAAGAACCGAAAGCCTTGTTACAACAGCCATTGAGAAATTTTCAGGACTATTTTGGTTGCCTAGCAGCCAACTTAATCTCCAGTGTTCATATGCAACTCATTAAGAGTTCTTAAAGGCCTTTTCGACGATTTCCCTTGATTTGTTTCTTCGAAGTGAACAGCGTGACTTACAGGGCTGAAAGCGACTCTATCCTCATTTGTCATCTGACTTCTCTCCAAGCCGTCTTCTGAAGTGGCTGCTAGTAGGAAAACGGCTTTTCAAGCGAAGGTGAATGAATGCACAGGAAGATCTGGGGGTCCGGGGACTCAGCCGCACTACCCGCACACAGCCAAAGACGCTTTCGCGATCCACCCAGGACCGAGCCCGCACCCCTACCCCGCTTCCCGGGCGCTGCTCCGGGGAGCGAGCGCTGCTCAAAGAGGAACCGGAAAGTTTTTGCAAGTTCGAGCCGCGCATGGCCGGTCCCCGCCCCACCCGGTCCCCGCAGATCCCCTCCAGAGCAGAGAAAGACGCTCACCGTTGTGCTCGCCGTATCCCCAGCTGAGCCGCGACATGGTCCCTCGGAGTGGCACGCTCTGCAAAATGTGGCCGGGCACAGAGCGGGGAGGAAGCCGCGCGGGCTGGAGCAAGGTTAGGGCGGGGACGGGGACGCAGGGCGCAGCGGGCACGAGGCGAACCTCGAACCCCAGGACCGGGGCGCTCCGGACCCCGTCCTCCGGGGGTCAGAGGTGAGTAGAGCCGGCGCCCGCCAGGGCAGGGAGAGCGGGAGTTCCGAGTCTCAGGGCTGGGTCCTGCGCGCCCTCGGTTTGGAGCTCAGGAATGTGAGACACACAGAAGGGTTTCCTGTGATCTCCTTCCTCCTGGGAAGTAGTCACCCTGGAAAGGAAAGCTGCTCAAAAGGCTGTCCTGGGAATGAGTCACCGGGCCGGAGCGGCGGGCTGGGAGGCGGGCATCCTGGGGCACCCGGGAAGAGGTCAGGGATGCTAGCGGCGGTGGTGATTACAGATGCACACGAAACAGTAATGACGGTGGTAATAACCACCACTTAAAAACAACAGCCACTATTATTTAAAGGGTTATCGTGGGCCAGGGTCTTGGCTAAGCCTGTTACCCACACTTTTTCCAGGAGATCGCCTCAGTGTTCCCTTGGAAAAATATTATTTACGTCTTCTAATTAGGAGACAAGGAAATGAGGCATGGGAGAGGTTAACTCTGCCCAGGCCACAGAGTTGAGGATGTGGGGCCCAGAAACATCCCAATCCTGGGCTGGCTTCCGTCTCTGGTTGCTCGGCTCTCTTAGAACCCCAGGCCTGTGGTTGCAGTGAGGAAACCTAACCCTTCCTGATGCTTAGTCCCCAAATTCTACTGTCCCTCCTCCACAAGAAAATACAGATACACAGATATAAATACATATGCAGCTATAGATATAGATATACATTCATTTTGTGTTTATTTTATATTTATCTGTTATATGTATTTAAGAATATTGTCTTGAAAAATTAAGCCTACATCAAATCTATGAACATAGATTCAAGTACTGGGGACAGGGCCAGGGGTTTTAGCTCAGTGGTTCTGTCACCTGCCTCGCAAGCGCAAGGACCTGAGTTTGATCCCTGGTACCAAAGAAAAAAGTATTGGGAACGTATCTATTTATGGTATGTATGGAATAAAACATAGAAGGTGGAAAAAAAGATACATATTTCATATTTGGTTGAGGAAAAAAGAAACAAGAATTTATGTGTATATATTTGCAACTTTTTGAAAAAAATGTGGTAAGTAAATCACAAATTGACAAAAATGGTTCCTTATAGGAGAAGGGTAAGAATGAGATGGAGGGATTAGGGATGAAAGTGAAAATTCTTAGTGTATCCTTTTGCCCTTTAATCATGATTTAATCATTTAATCATGATTGTTACATTTTTAAAAAATCAATTCAATCAAAGATAACCTTTAAGCCCTAAAATTAAATTCAAACAGTAACAAAATTAATTGTATTTTGAATTAATAATATAACCATACAAAAAATTAAGTAACATTTGAAATTTTAAATCTGACTATATATCCTTGGGAGAATATATATTAAGAACTACATGACAATCTTGAATTTTACTAGTTTGTTTTTATAGGAATATTAGTGTTGATGTGTTATGATGTTTTTGTTTGTATGGTAAGATAGAATACATGAGGAAATATATTGATGTTGATTCTAATTTAATATCATGATGTTGATTCTACTTTATATAAAACTGTCAAATGACAGAAGCTAAGAAAGAACTTCATCTTGTTGAATTTGACTATTCTGTTCACTGAAAGATACTAACAGCAATAACAGTCCAATAGTAAGGATGCTCAAATCTTAATTACAGTCCCTTACTTAAGGGCCTCTTTCAGGGCCCTCTACCTAATTTTGTATTTGCAATTTTGTATTTGTTTTTTTAAAAATGTTCCAAAATTGTATTAGCTTCAGACAGCACAAATCTGGATGTACCCCTTGCTATGAGACACCTAGCACCAAGATCTTCGTTTCTAAACACCATTTCCCATTAGGAGGAACTAGAGCTCCTGGGAAAAGTAACTGCCTTCAGGTCTAAGGCAGGAAGAAATCAAGATGAGCCTAGAACAAATATTTTTATGTCAGAAATCTAGAAACTAATGGGGTTGTGAAACACACATTCACATGCACACAAAATGATCTAGCTTGAAAAGTATCACTGCCAAATTTGGGGCAATTTGACCATCAAAAACCAAAAATGATTATCATAATAATTATAGCCTCCCGCACCCAGTATCCATGAGTTCACAGTAATGTTCACAATGAGATAGAATGAGAGTGGGGGGGGGGGCTTTATGGTAGTTATAAACATAGATAAAATTTTATTTATTTATTTATTGTCGAGGGGTTTTTTGTTGTTGTTTTTTGTTTTTAAGACAAGGTCTTGCTATGTAGTTCAGGCTGGCCTTGAACTCATTATGTAGCCCAGGCTGGCCTCAAACTCACAGCAATCCTCCCCCCTCAGCATCCCCAGTGCCGGGACTACAGGCATGTGCCACCATACCCAGCCTATAGATAAATTTTTTAAATAACCACTTCTGCAAAGTCCTTGTAATATGTGGCTCCAGCAAAGATTATAATATTTATGGGTGCTAAGACTTTCAAGTGAAACTGGTCGTGGTAGCTCACACCTTAGCACTTGGGAGGAGACCCTGTCTCAAAAAAACCAACAACCAAACAAACAACAACAAAAACAAAAAAACACCATGCAGATGAAAGGTTATTGGTTATTAGAACATTAATATTGTGTAGGCAGAGCCTCAGTTAGATCCTAGGTTTAAACAAAAAAAGCTATAATAGATTTCTTTTCAGGTCAGTTGAGAAAATTTAAATATGGACAACATATAGTGGAATTATTAATTGATGCTAATCTTTCAGGTATGGTAATGGTACAGGGAATGCTAAGGAGATGAATGCTGCAGCAATAGAGTTAAAGTACCCTGATCTGTAAAACTGACTTTCAGATGTCTCAGTCAAAAATTGATGATTCCAACTGCAAGATATTTGGGAGCTTGTGAAAATATTCTTACCATTTTTCCGTAGATTTGAGTTTTAAAAAAACCCTTCTACTTCCTCAAGTCCATGAACCCAATGACTTGCTAAATAACCCTTCAGAATGGTGTGGTTTCTCTTTAACAAAGAGCCTCTGAATCCAACTTCACAACCACTAAATGTAAAAGAAGAGTCTCACCAGGGACTCAGGAATCCCGACAGTGGATCAGGTGATCTCCATTCCACTTTGTACCAGTTAAATCCTGCTTAAGTTTCCTATCCAACAAAACATGCTTAAATCAGCTCTCCTCTTCAGTGAATCAGACACAGTATGAGAATGGGCAGCATTTGCAAATGGCAAATGTACCCATAAAAATATTTAGCTAATATAATGACATGTTAAGGAAATAGCAAAGTATGAGTTAATACTGTATTAACAGGGCATGTACATAGACTTTTTCTGAGATGTACATTTTTCCAGTTTTTAATTTTTTACTTTTTTAGAAATTCCAAATGTGAATCTCATTAGCTAGCCCCGTTCTGCAAAAGTCCTAAGTCCAAAGTGCTCTCCAGTTTCCTTCACTCAAGTCCTGTGATTTGTGCAACTGGGACTTATTAACCACAGAATATCTTATCCTTTGTTATCTTGTGGAGAGTATTGACTTTATGATGCTGTTATTATATGGAGTTTCAATTTCTTTAATTTCCTATTCCTAAAGTTATCTTGAGATAGGATAGAAGAAATAAAAGATAGATAAAAAGCAGACAAAGAATAATAACTTTTAAAACTGGTCTCTTAAAATGATTGCAATGCCCAGGTGGTGGCACAGGCCTATAATTCCAACACTTGGGATACTAAGGCAGGAGGATTGCCATGAGTTTGAGGCCAGCCTGGGCTACATAGTGAGTTCAAGGGCAGCTTGGATTACACAGATGACCATTTATTAAACAATCAGAAAAAAAAACCCAAAATAAACCAATCAGTCAGGGTGAGCCTTTTGAATCCTAGCTAGGCCAGAACAATGGCCCTCGTCAGCTTGAAGCAGTTACAAGAAAAGAAAAACATCAGGCCTTCTGTACCTCTCTCTCTCTCTCTGTCTCTCCCTTGGACAGGGTCTTGCTAGGTAGTTCAGGCTGGCCTTGAACTCACTATGTGGCCCAAACTGGCCTGGAACTCTTGGTGATCCTCCTGCTAGGATTACACGCATGCACCACCATGCCTGGCTCTGTACCCTCTTAAGAATAAGGGATCAAAGTCTGGAGGTGGGGAAAGGTAGGACAGAAGAATTAAAAGATAATTAGGAAGGAGACAAATAAATTGTAAGTAAAAATTGTTCTTTAAAAAAAAAAGGGGGGGGGAAGCACACTAGAGTCAAAGGGCCAAAGCTAGCCTAATGCCTACTTTTGTAAATAAAGTTTTACTGAGACACAGCCAAACATTCATTTGTTTATGCATTATTATCTGTGGTTGCTTTCCTACTACAATGGCAGAGTTGAGCAGTACATACAAAGGCTCTATGTCCCACAAACCTTGAAATATTTACTCTGGCCCTTTACAGAAAAAGCTCACCAAGGTTTGTATTAAGAGCACCAATTCTAGTTTTGTCCTGAAATAATTTATCAATCTAGTTAAGGGACTTTTCTTCTACAGGACTGACAGGGCAAGAAGGAAGAAATCAAAGGCCAGTGCCACACAAGTGGGATTCTAGTTAGAGATTCCCTCTCCATAGTAAGCTAAGATCCCAAAAGCTTACACTTTCAGGGTAAGAATGAACCAAAAATAATGTAAAACTGTTAATTCCTCCTCTCTCCCCAAGGACCCACAAGAAGGGACAGGCATGGAGTTGTTTGTTGTCTTAGTGTATTGTCTCTTTACTCTCTTCCCAGCTAGAAGGGCCCTTGCACAGGGAAATGGTGATTTGAGGCAGTATGAAGATAAACTCTGAATACAGTCTTTTTTCCAAAGTCTCCCATGTGTTTTGGAGGAGTGGCAAGGTTCTGGACTTGAACAACCAACCAGTAACGTTGGCATAAAATGAAGTAGGGAAAAGGAAAGGAGGGGAAAAAAAAGAAAAGAAACAACACATCCCTGGAGCTTGTGGCCAGTGTCAGCCTTGCACATATAGTATATGTAAGTCCTCTGATTCTGGGAACTGCAAGCCATGAAGGAGGTCTGGAATCTAGAGTATCTAGATCTCTTCAGGGATCTCTATGCCCAGAGGGTCCTAGCATAAGCAAATCCAAATTTGTTCAAAGGCAGACATCTTCACTTTAGATCTCAAAGTGTCCCAGCAAATAATTTTCAAAGATCATGAGAGCTAAAAAAAAAAAATTGTACTATTAAAAAGACTGCTATTTGGGGCTTCCGTTGAAGTAATCCAAGGCACTTGGTTAAATTTAGGCTCCTTTCTTTCCAGACTCATAACACCCAAAATTCATCAGAAATACTGAAAGTCATAAATTGGCTTCATTGAGAAAGAATGTTTAAATTACCTGCTCAAAAAACAAAACCAACAACAACAACAAAAACTGGGCTTATACCTGTACAGTGACTACTACTCTCCTAGGGTGTAGGCTACATTTTCTCAGGGTTTCCACTCTCTCAAGAGAGGCATAAAAGTTCTCTGTTCTAGGAAATAAGTGCCTCTCTTTCTTCAGGGCCTGTACTCTACATCTTTGAGGGTGGACTGCTTAATATCTGCGGAATAAAATCCTTCCCATGGCTCATACTGACTGGTCTGGAAACTTCTTTTTCTATAACAGAAGTCAGAGAACCTGGAAGTTTGTTCTACAAAAGGAATGGGTTAAATTCCTTGTCTCAGATTCAGGAACCTCCTCAGACCCTGTCTGGTTAGGATTACTTACTGCAATCTGCCAAGTAAGAATTTGAGTCCTCAAAATTTAGAGGACTTGTTCGAGTGACCCAGATTTCATACCAAGATGAGAATTTTCAGCCCAAAGTTAAAAGAGTAACTTCAATGAATCACTTTCAAGGCAGTTTTCAGATTGTGGCTTTCAGAAACTAGAGCCAAACATTTTTTTTTTGTCCTATACTATCAGAGAGAAATACATTGCTAAAACCCCACTTCTACATTTTTTGTTCTTTTATTTGACTTTTCACATTTTCCTAGTAGAAACATAGGCACATTCTATTTTGTAATGTTTCATATCTTATTTGAGCATGCTACAGAAATAGGTAATGAAATGGAAAAAAAAAGAAGCTAAGATTATTGTAAAGGAAATGAACTCATATAAACATCAGGTTAATGTTGAAAAGTCCAGAAAAATCAGGTCAAAATGATTTGGCTATCAAAATATTTAGTTAATGTTATAACTCCTTGAAATATAATGACAGAGGAATTAGGGTTGTTCAGGCATGCTGTCAGAAGCTCTTACAAGGTTTATCTACTCTTTTCTGTCTTCTAGAGACGGGCATCTGTTTTGTCAAGACCAGGCCCCTTGTCTCATCTCACAACAAGAAAGGTGAGATTTGCCCTCACTCCTAGAAGCTCCCCACCATTCCACCACCAAAGGCTTGCTGCCTGAGCCCCACCCATGCAGCAAGACCTCCCACTCCCACCAAACATACCACTGTATTTTTTATAGCCTACATCACCAGTTCCACCCCCTCTTAGTCATTATTGTCAGCAGCATACTACTATGCTCTAAGTTTTTCTCTTTAAGGGGAAAATCCCTTGCTTAATACACATACAATACACCTCCCATTTGCTACCCACCCATTTTCTCTGGCCCTACTCAGGTTTTTCCTTCTGTACTCAGTTGTATTCCTCTAGAGAAATAGAGGATATATACAAGGTAAATGTTTAAAAAAATTATTACAGTAGGGCCCGGGATTTAGCTCAGTGGTTCCACTGCCTGCTAATTGTGAATTTCTGAAGCAATTCTGGTAGTCCTTTCATGAGTGTCTGTACAAGATATATAGATAGATAGATAGATAGATAGATAGATAGATAGATAGAGATAGAGATATATAGATATATATATTCTATATCTCCCAGCAGTCAGGAGGCTGAGACAGGAGGATCACAATGAGTTCAAGGCCAGCGTGGGCTACACAGTAAGTTCAAGACCAGCTTGTACTACACAGCAAGACACTGTCTCAATCAATCAATCAATCAATGGCTGGTGATGTAGTTCAGTGTGAAGTCCCTGGGTTCAATCCCCAGTTTTGGGGTTGGAGCAAACTGAGAGGTAGAACTCATTCATTTGTCTAGAAGTATTTATTGCACTCCTACTATGTGCCAGTCATTGTTTCAGGTATGAGCAGATAGCACTATAGAATTAGCCTGCCTTCCAGGAAGTTCTTAGTGATCCTCACCTGCTATCCACTTACTTGTGTATCTCCTTCCTCACTGAATCAGGACTGGCATGTGATTAATAAAACACAATAGTGTTGGCGTGTGACTTCCAGCCTCAGTCATAAAAACCACTGGCTTCTCCTTTACTCTCTTGGAACACTCAGTCTGAGGGAAGCCGGCTTCCATGTCATGAGGACAATAGGAAAGCTCTGTGGGAAGGCCCACTTGGGAAGGACTTGAGGAATCATGGTTATGACTGGCACCAGCTTACAGCCATGTGAATGAGCCACTTTGGCAGCAGGTCTGCCAACCCTGCCAGGCCTTTAGTTAACTGCAGCTTCATCTGACTGAAACGTCTCGAAAAACCTGAGCCAGAACCATCTACCTGAGCCTCTCCCAAGCACCAGACCCACTGAACTCAGGAGATGGCAAATGATGATAGTTGTTTTAGTTCTTTTCCCTTTATTATTTTGGCTTATTAGTACATGTGTGGTCAAAAGGAAGTGGCAAAAAAAAAAAAAAAAGGAAAGTGTCAAGGGCCAAGGGGTTTCCTGTAGGTCTTCACTTTGCTTTTATTTTGAGGGATGTGAGAACATTTGGAAGGTTTGGACCTGAGGAATGGCAAGGCCTGATTAGCATTTTAGCACTGATCCCTCTGGTTTCTAGGCTGGGTAGAGATGAAAGTGAGGACCAGTTAGGAAGCTGTTATGAAAATCTGCATGAGAGAAAAATGATGGGAGGTTCAGTCAGAATGCAATGCTTGTTGGTTGTTCATTTTTTAAAATGCTTTTCCAAATTTTCCAAATTTTTCAGTGACTCTTCATAATTTTTCTAATTCAAAAGAAAAAAAGTTCTTAAAGAGACAGATGTTTGTGAAATACCTTAATGTCCTCAAAATTTTTTGTTATTTTAATCAGTAAACAGATGCCCAGGTCATTCTTAGTAGGACATCAGCATAACTGCTGTAAAACAACACAAAATGGAGGGTCAAAAACTGTTTCAGTCTGTATAGTTTCTGAACATAATTTCAACTGAAAAAATCATTATTGAGCTTTAGATAGTCTGAGAATTTACATCATCATCATCATCATCATCATCATCATCATCATCATTATTATTTTGTACTGGGGATAGAACGCAGGTCCTTGTGCTTACACAGCAGGCAGCGAAACCACTGAGCTAAATCCCCAGCCCCGAGAATTTACATTATTAACTTAACTTGGTAATTATAAAGCACTATGTCCTTTTCTTTTCTCTTCCTTCCTTTTTCTTTCCTTTTAAATGTTGCTGAGATTTAGTGCCAAATTGTAATTTAATAGCACTCAGTGTATCTTTTCTTTTGCCAATTTTGTTTGAAAAACATACACATGCTAAACATTTCACAACTCTTCTGTTTTTAACCATTACTTGCATTTTAACCAAGCATCATAAATGTGAAAGGGTTTCATGCAC
This sequence comes from Heterocephalus glaber, assembly GCF_053883595.1. Taxonomy (NCBI): domain Eukaryota; kingdom Metazoa; phylum Chordata; class Mammalia; order Rodentia; family Bathyergidae; genus Heterocephalus; species Heterocephalus glaber. Next base: position 28,774,295 of record NW_028258344.1, on the reverse strand, counting down.
CTTTTGGATATTTTATTGCCTTTGTGCTATGTATCTGGCCATTCTTAACCTTCAAATATTTCATATGTAGACCTTCTTTGTGACTATAATTAGTTCCAGTTCAAGATCTCAAATCATTCAGCCAGATTGTTCAGAATAAAACTTGTTCAAATTAAAAACATAATTGCACCTATTATTTCCAAGGAACAGTGCTAGAAGAAAAAAATACTTTTCTAGGTAGGGCTGTCATGATAAAAACGATAGTGACAGAATATTTTTTAATTGTACTGGCTCTCATCCTTGGCCTGTTTTTTACACTTCAGGAAATTTTATTTCATTCAGCAAATACTTCTGTAATACCTCACATATGATGGAAACATAAAATCCTGAATGGGAATCCAAGGGTGACTGAGTCATGGACTTGGGCCTTGAAGCTACAGAAAAAACAACATATGTCCAATATGATGCCTGATTATAGAAAATCTGCAGTGAAAAGCAAAAGTCTGTGATCAAACTGCAGCTTCATATGAATCTGATGAAGTGAGCTAGTTCTTCATACAAGAGGTAACCATCCCTTTTTACTAAACGGTTCTTAACCTCCAGATAGTCCCAAGAATTTGACCTAGATATAAAGGTGGAAGATCCTGCTCAATTTTCTTATATAGACTGTTATAAATGTTCGTTCTTAGTCTAGAAATAAATCCTTCTGTCACTGAGGGGTTAAAACAGAGCTCATCATTTCCACAATTAATCATCATGATCTAATTGGCTTCTCACAAGAAATGCAGATTTCTTTGGAGGATAGTTTGTTATTTATTTGGCCCACACAGAAGCTACGCAGAAATGCAAAATGTTTATAATGTTTTGAGTGTTCTTCATGCAGTGGATACTCAGAGGAATCAGAGTAAGTGCACAGTTATCCAAGGTCCTTGAACCCTTCATTAGACCTCATCATATATTGCCTGACCTGTGGCATCCTTGCCTGCAACCATTTCTTCATCTCAGCTACTTTTATTCTGCCTCCAGAATTATTCTCCAAAATAAGCCATCATCAGTCATCCCTGGGAAAGCCCAAGGAAGGTCAGAGCCTGAGTAGGGCCAAAAAACCAACTATGCAGGTGGCAGCATACCCAGACGGCAGCAGCCTTCGTGGTTGATGGGAGCCAAGTGGTGTTGAGGATAGGGTGGACAGAGGAGGTAGGTGGTGACAGATAAGTTAGATAAGCTTACTGAGTATATTTAGAATAATGGGAGTCGGGTCTCTCAAAACAAATTACAAGTAGGTAAGAAGGGCAGAAAACTAAAACAAGCCCTATGGTATTTAAATGGAATTGGAAATAGCATAAACTCATGGTTTGTACATACAGAATAAATAAAATTGGTCAGGTGTGTGAATGTTTATAGACAGTTTATAAACAGCATGTACATAATTTTATCCATGCATTACTGCTTAGCTCTGCCTCTGATCTTGGTTTCTAAATATCATTCTTCACTAAAATAAATGGAGACATGATTGATTCTGGGTTGTGAAAACACAGGTCCCAGATGAGCCTGGAATGCTTGTGGTGACCGTGAGTATGGAAGTGGTCAAAGACTGTTGGGGATTGGTTAAAATGGTGGGGGCAAGTGAGTTCTTAAAAGAACACTCACTGGCCAAAACTGAGTGATATGAACATCAAACAAATTATGATAATAAAATGCTGTCATCTGTTAAAGAAGATAGTAACCTATGAGCCCATATTGATATAAATAAGTAAATGGGTAGAGACCTTTTACTTGCAGTGGAATGTCAACTGATGACTGCAGCAGAATGATGGGAATATAAAAATTCTAAGTTGACATCTTAGTAATTAACCACCCAAAGGCCATATTGACTTGAAGGCAGAAGGCTTCATACCTCTGTAACAATTATTGGTGCAGAGATATTGTGCTACTGTTCCTAAGACCATAGTGGTGTGTGGCACAGAGATAAGTCTGAAGCACTTACAGAAATCCTTTAACCACCCTGTCCCAATAATTTCTTCAGTCAACTTCTCCCCTAATTTAAAATCCACTTCTTTTGCCTACTCCCTAAGAGAGATCCATATAAGAGTGTCTTCTATATATCTGAGTCTTCCATTTACAGCTGGGAAACATGAACGTCACTGGTACCCTGAGACACCGGGATCCAAATTCATAATGTAAAGGTTTGTCTACCTTCTTGGATTGGTGGGAAAAAACCAATGCCTTCATTCTCTTAAGCTGTTTATAGTTTTGCATATAAAACACTAATACTTCAATCAATTATACCACCATGCTGCTCATTCTCCAGTATGGGGACTGGTAAAGTTTTAGAAGTTTTCAAGTTGGTCAAGGGCCACATTATTATTAAAATATTGTAAGCTGTGCAGTCTACGTAGTATCTGCTGCAACTACTCAACTCTGTTGCTATAGCATGAAGGCAGATGTAGATAGTGTATCTACAATGAGTATGGCTGGGTGCCAATGAAACTTTATGGACACTGACAGAATTTAATAGAATGCTCACAACCTACTGTGTATTGCTCTCATTTTAACTTTTTCCTCATTTAGAAATGCAAATTCACTGTGGGCTATACAAAAATAGGCAATGGACCAGATCTGGTTTTAGGGCTGTAGACAGCCAATTTCTGCCTGAAGACAGAGAACTTTAACATGAATGTTTCCAGTATTCAGAATTATTTCTTTCCATAAATAGCATATTTTTGTGCATTTATAAGAATCCTTACCAGTCTTTATCAAGAATCATCATTTCATGTGCATAATCTAGGTTAGTTACTGTACCTTTTTTAAAAGAAAGAGTTCCTTGGAGCTCCCACACAGCCTAGGTGTTTAAATTATTTTGACAATGATTCGGTATTAAGTAGTGGGAGAATAAGATTAAACAGATGAAACAAATTTATTATGGAGTATCATTTCTAAAAGGCTGACTTTGTTCAGGTAGAGGGCTATGAGTTTTGTTACAGATGGCTTATAATCATTTATGTGTGCTCTAATTTTCTTTTTCTCCCTAATTACCTGTGCTTACTCCTTGAATGGCTCCCAAGACAGTTCATTTAGGACGGGGTCTATATGAAGAACTGCATTGTTGAGTCTTAAGACAACTAAGGTTTTTTTATGAAAAAATAAAACAAAATTATGAGAATGACAATAGTTCATACACTATGTATCATTATCTGTGAAGTAGTTACTCAAAGTTACGAGACATAGACCAAAAAGATTTTTACAAAAAACAGTTAACACAAACTGTTTTCAACAAAGATAAACCACTATTGTAATTGAAATAAATTAGTATATATATTAAAATATTTTCAAACAGCAGAATAGGTAATTTGGGGTAGTATTTCAATTTCTTCCTATTTATTTCCTATGGAAGTTGTAAGAAAAACTGGAAGTATGACTTGTGCATGTATTTTTAAAGACTTAAAACTTTTTCAAGCAGTTTTCTTCTGTCCATGTGAATGGTTAATTTGGTCCATAGGAACACATGGTTCTTGAAAAGCTAAAATGCTTTTTTTTCTCTTAGTAATATCTTAGGCTTTTTTGATTTTTTAATGTTTTCAGACAGGGTCTTCTTGTAGTTCAGGCTCCTCTTGAACTCGTGGTAATGCAGGCTGGCCTTGAACTTGGGATTTTTTTTGTCTCAAGTGCTATGATTACAGGCATGCATCTGAAGCTTCAGTTTTGCTCCCACACATTACTGGCACTTTACGTTAGTTTTTAAAGAAATTTTTACAAGATTGGTCTTTAAAAAGAATACAAAATATGAATAAACATACACTGACAGGTAATTATGTCTCTTTCTTTAATATATATCCTTAGTATATTCCTTAATTTTTATAAGTATAAATATAATAAAACAGTTTATTGTAAAAGTGACTCATCTTTCTATAAGTACGTACATGGCTCATTAGGTGTAAAGAAGACTTGAACAAGTGCCAGCTGAGAAGGAATCTAGTCTTTGTCAATTACTAGTTGTGAGACTGTCAACAAATGGTTAAAATCCAAAGCCTTATTATTATCCTCACTTTCAAAAAGGGGGTGGGATTATCGCCTTATTTTGCTACTTTGGGCAGAATGTAGGCTGAAGTCCTGTCAGTTACAAAATGTCATTGTGCTCGCAGGCAGCATATACACAAAATGGCATTAAAATGTCAGTACTTTTCTACATTTTTTTTTAAAAGCTGGCTTTTCCTATGATTTCAGCAAAATAAGTATAGAATCATGTGAAAATTGTTAGATTTAATGGCGATATCTTCTTGAAATAATTCCAATTTTCTAAAAAACTCAACCCAGAACGTCCTAATTGGGAAATATACACATATACACTCCGGAAGGCAAGAAAGTTTCTTCTAAATTCGCCTAAGTTCCCCTGAACTTGTTCTATTTTCGTATTGTATGTTGTGCCTGGTTTCTTGTACCTCTGCCATGCTGTCCGAAACCCGCTTTTTGCGGCAAAGAAGTTATAATGAGAAAAGCATTTGAACTTCTCACTCGCTACAAACGTTCCCCAAGGAGATGATAACTAGGTGTCCTTCCAGAGCCACGAGGCCCGACGCAGCCGAGGTGCGCAGCGCCACCTCCTGGGAGCGCGGGTACAGCCGGGCAGGAGGCGCGAAGGAGGACGAAGACTCGGGCGACGGTCTTCACGGCTCGCGTGACTCTGAAACGCCGCGGAGGGTCTTCTGCCTACCTACTCACCAGGAACAGTCGGGAAGTTGGGGCAGCTCGCTAAAGACCGGGGGACGTCGGCAATTCCGCCTAAGGCAAGTGGGTGGAAACCCGCTCCTGGGAACGGAAGTACGCTCGGTAGGCGGGGCGTGGTGTGCGCCCGGAGCTGGGTGGGTAGGGCTGCTTGGTGGGAGGGACATCGTTCAGTTGGGGGCGGGGAACCTCGCGCTACTCGCGGCCCAGACCGGGTGGGACTCCGCCCAGGGGCTCGGTTTGATTTGGTGGGTGGGGCTTTACTCTGCGTTGCCCCAGCAGGAGCGGGTGGGACTTCACCGTGAGTGGAGTCCGGTTCGGTGGGGGTCGCTTCTCTCTGCCTGTGTGCCCAGTGGGGCAGGTCAGATTCTATTCAGTGGGCGGAGCTTCGCTCGATGGGCGGGATTATGGCTCTGGATCTGACTCCACGTGATCTCTCTACCCGGAACTTCCTGGACCCTGTGCGTGCGGATGGCGTTACCTGGACCTTGAGCAGCGTCACGCGGATATCAAAGGTCTGGTGAAAGGTTGATGGAACTTTTCGGTGAGCTGGCGTGAAGTTCGCGGGGATTGAGGCAGAACTGGGCCAGCCGCATGGTGCTGTGGCCCGGAGGGCTCGGTTCCGCTGTGCTCTGCCTCACACAGCCCTCCTGGGCCCCTGGCCTCCTGGCCCGGCCCGAAACCCGGTGCCATCCCCTTTGCACGTTACCAGTTTGGGGCTGTGTCGGTTATGATCACAGTTACCACGTTGTTGTGAGAATTTTCCTAACCTCTCTCCCCACTTAGAGCATTCCTTCCTCATGTTCCCAGTTCTGTGTCCTCACTTGTGTGCTGCCTGCAACATTATCTGCTTCATGTTTATTTTATATAGTATTGTTTGTAATATAAAACCTATCATGTATGTTTGTGTATGTTCCAACATATCAATTCTGTACCATAAGCAACTAGTGAATACTAGAAGACTGAATTTTGGTTACTGTTGGAGAGATTTTTAGATTACTTAATTTGAATGGGTTTAATGTTTCTGCTTCTGTAATTGTGTATTTTGTACTGCATCAAATTTTTAAAATAGTACTGTTAGGGTTACTGTTAGAGTTAGTGTTACTCTTAGTTTTCTGAGGCCAAATGAATGGAGAATATAAATTTCAGTGGAAGTACAATGTAAAAGCTATGGAGATTCGCAAGATGCCTTCAGAGACCGGCTAGTACTGTATGTAGAAAGATGACGTTTGACAGACTGAGGCTATTCAGGGTACCAGTAATGTGCTAGGCCAAGTTATATTGTCCCTTTTTATATTAGGGCCATGAAAGGTTTTTGGGGGGTTTTTTTGTACCGGGGGGTCGAACTCAGGACCTTGTGCTTGCGAGGCAAGTGACGCAGAACCACTGAGCTAAATCCCCGGCCCGGCCATGAAAGGCTTTTAACATTGGGAAGGTTCATCATGTAGCACCGTACAAGATAGCCATTGTGCAGTGGCTCAAACAAGGGGTTGACAAGCTTTCTATAAATGGTCAAGACAGTAAATATTTTTGACTGTGTAGGCCATACTTTTAACAGGAAAGCAGCTATTGACAAGGCATAATTGAGTGAGCATACAGTAAATACTAAGAGAAGCACCTGTCCTTTTTGGTTCATGGAGCATAGTTTGCCAATCCGTGGTCTAAACAGATGGACTCAAGGACTGCAGGAGTAACCCATGCCTGAACTAGACAATACTGTACACCATGGTTTGGAATTTTTTATTTGTACATGAGAGGCAGTATCCCATAACATGACCTCTGATCTAGTTGACGTGGCTTTCAATCATGGCATCTGTGGTTACCAAATGTGATATGAGGCAGATTCATTTCTCTAAATCATTTTTATCGGTAAAATGAGAATTTTTCTCACATGCATTATTAAAAACAGATTTGGGAGGTATTTCTAATGTAGATGTTACATGATTAGTATGTATTTAGTTACAAAACAAGAAAATTAAGTTTTTGGGGTAAGACCAATTTACATGGAGATAATGTGGAAACTATGGTTTATGGGATTAGATGCAGGATTAAGGATTAATTTTGATGGGATGCACAGGAGAGAGAGTAGGGAGTAAAAAGAAATGAGAAGTCAAAGGGATAGAGGCAGTCCCTAAACTATGATAGTATTAGGCCTGGTATCCGAAGTGCTCCCCGCCACACACACTCAAAAAGGCTCACTGTGTTGAAGACTTGGTTGCTGAGGGGATTTTGTTTTTGTTTTTTTTTTGAGACAAGGTCTCGCTATGTAGCTCAGACTAGCCTTGAACTCATGGCAATCTTCCTGCGTCATCCTCCCAAGTGCTGGGATTACAGGCATGTGCCACCATGCACAGCTGCTGAGGGACTTTGGGAAGTAATTGGGTTGTAATGGCTCTAACTTCACTGATGAGTTGTAATTTGATATTAGGTGATAGAAATGAGGTAAATCCTAAAGGTGAAGGGATCATAGGGGCATGAGCTTGGGAGCTGTATCTGGTCCCTAGTTCCTTCTTTGGCTCCTATGTGGTCAGCAGCTTTGCTGTACCACACTATTTTCAAGATTTTCTGCCTCACCTGAGGCCCACAGCAATGGAATCAGCTGACCACAGTCTGAACTGTAAGCCAAAATACATCTTTACTCCTTTAGGTTGCTATTCTCAGGTTTTTTGTTACAGTGGTAGAAAGCTGAATAACATACTTAGGAACCAGGCATATGTAATGGTATATAGACTAGCAGGATGGTCAGTAAGGGTTCATTGTTAGATACTGCAGAGAAAAACAGTTATTGCTGTTATCAGTGTGAATTTCACTAGTAGACATTAATTAGGTACCTTTGATGGCCCAGATATTGGCGATGCATTAAAGAATTAGATAAATATGTTGTAATTAATGAGTAAAATATTTAGTAAGATTAAATTTTAATAGAAATAGGGCCAGGGATTTAGCTCAGTGGTTCCGCTACCTGCCTCGCAAGCACAAGGTCCTGCGTTCGATCCCCGGTACCAAAAAAAATTTTTTTTAAATAGAAATAATGTAGTACATTTATCAGCTTTAAAAATAGTCAAGAGTAGGGGCCAGGGGCATAGCTCAGTGGTGCCACACCTGCCTCAAGCTCAAGGTCCTGAGTACCATCCTCAGTACCAGGGAAAAAACAACAACAAAATGAAGAGTAGTGAGGCACAGTGATGCATGCTTATAATTCCAGCTGCACAGGAGGCCGAGGCAGGAGGATCGAAAGTTTAAGTCTAACCTAGGCAACATAGTGAGATCTTGTCTCAAAATTGAAAAAAAAAAAAAAAAAAAAGATATGGATATAGATATAGCTATATGCATGCCTAGGGGATGTAGCTTAGTGAAAAGGCCATGGGTTCAATTCTCAGAATTGGCACCTCCACCTACCCAAATCAGGAGTAAGATGGGGTTTCTTAAACTTAATACCTATCCTTTAAAAACTTAAATTTAGTTCTTAAACATAGGCAGCTTAATTGATCTTTTCTTTCTTTCCTAGACAATGGCCAAGAACAAATTAAGAGGGCAGAAGTCCAGGAATGTATTTCACATAGCCAGCCAAAAGAACTTTAAGTCCAAAAACAAAGCAAAACCAGTCACCACTAATCTTAAAAAGGTGAGTTTTATTAAACACCACAAGGAAAGCATAGTGGTAAAGCTACTGTACAACTGGATTAGAATCCAGTTAAGATTGTTTAATCCAATAGATTGTTTAACCTAAAAGTTGTTTAACCCAAAAGTTATTAGCCTTTCTACAAAACAAGATGATTTTAAACATTTTAAAGTTGAAAAAAATCCTCCCTTTCTTGAACTGAAATGTAAGAAAAAAGCATTTTAAGTGCAAATGTGTAAGGTACCATATACTAGTTTAACAGCTTTATTATAGCATAGAAAGCATTAAAAAAAAAAGACCTCATAGTATGAAAAACAGTTCTTGTCTCTGAACTCAAATATATTCAAGAAACTTTTGACAGAGCCAAGGCATGGAATGTCAGCCAGCACCAATTCTTTTTCTCTAATTCTTATCCTGGAACTCAAATAAAAGTCTGCAGAAATGGCCAGGGATTTAGCTCAGTGGTTCCACCACCTGCCTTGCAAGCGCAAGGTCCTGAGTTCGATCTCCGGTACTGGAAGAAAAAAAAGTGCTCACTTTGGCAGCACATATACTAAAAATAAGTCTGCAAAATGAAGATGAAATACTGTTTCTTAAAATGCAGAATTTGAAGTTTATTATCTTTATATTTCAAAATATTTAAGAAAATTCTTCAAGATTAAGTAGGTTCTTTTAATATTCTTTAAGAAAATGTTTTCAAATTGAAATAGTGGGTGGAGTCAGCTTTCCAGGAGTCCTAATTGTTATTGTAATCCATAGAAAAGTGACATTTCAGCTTTAACTTACCAACTAGCGAAGTTTTTTGGTGCTCAAGTTTTAGGACTTTGTAAATGCCATAAAGGAAAAGAGCTAGGTGTTATGATAGGTGTTTGGAGTTGAGTTTCATGTAGGATTGTCTTCATATATAACACATGCCGAGATGGTGAATGAGCTAGTAATGCAGACTTGAGTTGGGAGCAGCATGTTCTAGATAGAGTAGCAAGTGCAGAGGCCACAAACTAGGGAAAAGCTTGGTGCATTTGTGGTATTAGAACCTTTATACTTATCTAAGAGAGAGAGATTAAGGGATCTGAATAGGCAGCATGGTTGAATAAAGTATCAAATACTATACCTTTCTCATAAAGTGAGCTTAGCAGGGCAAGGTCATAAGATTGTCAGCCATTATGTAGAAGTGAAGCCTGTCAGCCAGTTATGTATGATTCTCCAGCTTCAGTTCTGGGCTCAGAAAAGAGGTAGCTGAGGTATAACCAGGTTGCCAGGCAAGTTTGATAAAAGAAGAGAAGGAAAGTGAGTTAAGAGTGTAAAGAAATGATTAAATGATGGTCATGAAATCTGTGCTGGCTAAAGGTTAGAGTGGGATATAAAGATATGGAAAATAGATTGGTGAGAAAAGGTTTCAGTGAGATTCAAAAATTGTTAATGAACTAAGTAAACAAGGAGTGGTGATGGTGCAGAAGGTACTCCATAGTAGTTGGCTGAGTCAGGTAATGGAGAAGATCCCAGGACATGAAGACCTCAGGAGATTAAGGGGCTTAGATTTTTGAAGTCACTAAGTCAAGTCAGTAAGCCGAGATTTGAAATCTTTCACAAAGAAGCAAATAATCATGTTGGTGAATGACAGCAACAAGGAAGGAGGACCATGCATAGTATCATGGATAGTGTGCAAAGGAGCGGAAGGTTTTGAAAGGAGAAATTGTTTGGTACAAGAAACATCCCTTTTTTGTTGTCAAATTTTAGTAAAATAACTAGAAAATTAGAGAATTAAAAAGAAAACTAGTGCCTTTTGATGAGAAACATCCAATGTTTTATGCTTTACCCAGTGAAGATTGCTATTGTTTTTTCTGCAAGTTACATTTGGCCACTGCCACACAACTTACTGATGCATGTAAGAATATTAACTGCAATGGTTTACTTATATTTTACATTATATATATTACGTCTTAAAACCCCCAGCAAAATGAAATCTGAAACACAAATTTCTGAATGCTCTTCCAATCAGTTTATGAAGTCAGAGGGGGAAAAAGGGCTTGGGGGCGTTACTTCATCAAAATGTAATCTTCAGGGTTTTAGCTATGGTCCAGGCTTCTAGGGTTATTATGACTACAGTATTACCCACATCTTTTAGCTCAGGAGATGACCTCATCTCTTTGTTCCGTAACAGATCTTTAATAGTGTCACTTAGCTAATTGAGCTGCTTAGACATATGTGCTGGGAGAAAATTATATTTGGTATATACACTGAATACCAACAATATTTTGACAAATTTGTTTTTAAGATACAGCTTCTCTTAGCCTACTGAGAGTTGTTTTGTACAGACTAGACCTTTTGTTTTGTTGGGTTTTTTGGTACCAGGATCGAACTCAGGACCTTGTGCTTGCGAGGCAGGCGCGGTGCCACTAAGCTACATCCCTGGTCCCGAGAATAGTTTTGTACAAATTACACATAACCTGCCTGATCTGCCAGCATTGCAGAGTCACAACCACAAATGTGGTTATGAAAGTGAGATTTTTTTTACCACCATCAAAGAAAGAAAACATCCTATATTGATGGTTATAAGCCACAAAACCCATATAGCACATCTCCTTCCCTCCCCTTTCCTAAGCCTCCTGGCTCCTGTAATTGGTCAAATTTCCAAGACAGAAACCATGTGACTTTAAAAGTAGGACTTAATTTACAGTGGTACCTCGGTTCAGGAATTTGATTCTTTCTATGATTCGGGGTTGCAAACCTAGTCGGACAAGAACTGGTTAGCTTCAATGTTGACCTTATGAGGAAATTTGATCTTATACATTCTGTGGGCTAGCTGATGTTAAAACTAACTCTGCTTCATTTGTACCCCATTCCTCTCTATAGAAAGCTGTAAACAACAGCTTTAAATTCCACAATTTGGTTTAAACTGTCAAAATACAAGCACTTCCATTTCTGTCTTTCCTTATGTTTGTCCTGTCTTGTAAAATGGGAAGAGTACCTACCTCACAGGGTTGTTGTGGGGATTAACTGGAAATAATGTCTGTAAAGCATTTAAGGTTCTTAAAGAAGGTGCTATATAAATACAAAATAGTATCTACTTAAGATGGCTTGTGAAAAAAATTGCTTGGTAGTAGCAGTGAATATAAACCACCTCTTAAGACTCAAAAGAGGAAGGCTACCTGGGACTTTAAATTAAGAAGGTCAAAGAAGGATTTAGGGATGTACTATTAGAAGACTAAAAGCATTTGATCCAGATGAGGGATAACAGTAACCTTGAAGGACTATGGTCATGTATTCTGGCTTGCTTAATTCTAGGTGTGAGGCATGTCCACATAATTATTTTTAAAAACCTAAAATCTTTTGACTAAAATTTTCTAATAAGATGATAGCTTTAGCATGAAATGTCCCCACGATTGATAGAGTTGCAGGTTTGCAGATTTTTAGGTGTAACAGTTAAAGATGAATACATTTTATCTTTAATGGCTGTAAAATTGTGGATTAATATTTTTTAACAGATAAACATTGTAAATGATGAAAAAATTCGTAGAATGAATAATGCTTTTGTAAACATTCAGAAGGAACTTGCAAATTTCTCAAAAATGCTTACTCTTGAACCACTGGAGAAAGAGCTGGTAAGTAGACAGCATTTTCTTTTGTTGTGGCTGACACATTGATGGCTAATAAAACTTTCATGAAATGTGAGTAAAATGTAATTTTCAGTACTTGGCTTTCTACTATACCTGCCTTTATAATATGTTTAGTATATTCATAATATGTTTAATATATTCACACTCTCAAAACATTTTTGTCTAAATAAGAATTTGTTTTACTTCTCAAGGTATGACTGGAAGAAATTAAACTTGATAAAAGATTATGTAAAATCATTTTTGTTTACTGCTATTTAATGTTTAAATATACTTTTCTCCCTTCAGAATCAGCAGCATCATGAAAATGAACCAGTTAATGTTGATGAAGCTACAAGATTAATGGCTCAATTGTAATACAATGGAGATGTATCAAATTCCCCCCCAAAACTCAATAAAATAAGTACTTTATACAACTTTATTTTTAAAAATCTTGTTAATGTACAAGCATTGGCACATTTTAAAAACAAACTACATAAACAGATCTTTCCTGTACTCTAGGAAAGTGGAATGTCAGAAGTCAACAAAATGATAAACTTAAAGTGCTAAAACAGAAGGCACTTCACAAAATCTGTTCACTGAAACAGTTACATATCCTCATTTACATCCTTCACTTTTTAAGTGGCAGTGAATGTCTCCTTGGACTGACACATGCAGAAATAGTTTCATGGCAGTAAAAATACAAGGCAAATAAGTGATTAGCCCTTGGCCAACTTTTTGATGACCTGAAGTCTACTTTAACATTCCTTTCATAAAAGGAAACAGAAGGAGTCAGAATTGGAAGTTGAAATCCCAGAATGTAATCACTTGGGGATTGAGAAGGCTGGTAGATATTAAACCCCCTTTCCCCAGAAACAGAGCCCTTTGTTTTTATGGTTGAAGTTTTGTGAAGTAAAAAAAGAAAGAATTAGAGAAGAACACTTCAGAATCAGTGAACTAAAAAGGTGTTACATTCATTATTTTTAAATACTTAGGTTATTAAGAAATCTAAAATGTTACACAGTTAGAGGTAGATAACAGTCCCAAGTTTCCATGGAATCTAATAATTTAGTATCTGGACATCAAACAGATCACAAACTCCTTCATTATCATCTAAATTAAAGTTGTAGTCATCTGCAGGGGTAGGAGAAAGCCGTAAGAGTGGAAACACTGCAAACAAACAGAATCAAGGTTAAATGGTTTCTACATACAGGCGATGAGGTTTAACAATCTGTTCTCAAATACCTCAACCAAACTGTTTCATGGTTACTTACACATGGATTAAAAAGTACATATATATGCATAATAATGATCCTGTTAATGATTGATGTTTATACTTTGATGAAACATTCTCAGGTAAAGACAATTTATACATTGGTTATTGGTATTAGACTGTGTTGTTTGCCACTTTGAAAACAGAAATGTGTGTGCAGATTTACCATTTGCTGATGTTCTCTACCTAAATGTTTAGTAAATCTCTTAAATCATTACTGTACCATTTGTTAACTTAACTGCTACCACTTCTTAGGTCTCTGCTACATTTGTTAGGAACCAGGATGCTGAACACATGAACAAAGGTGAAACCCACAGAGAGATTATTAATGTAATGTTGAAGCTAATTGATTTTTAAACCATTTCATATTAAGTGATGACATGGCTGATGTTAGTAATAGTGTGGTAATTTGCAGTGGTAACTTGAAATTAGCAATGGTGGGAGTATTTACAAAACTGAGTTTTCCTGTCACCTGTTGATGTTGACATATTATTTTACTCATCTTGAACCAGATTCTTCAGGAGTGCAAAGCGCTAGTTTTCCAACAGTTTACGCAGTGAAAGTGCTAAGAATCTCCTTATGGATTCTTTCTCCTCAAAATGCGAACAAAGAGAAACAAGTTCTGAAGGATGCCTGTGCTTTATTATAAAGTATTATTAAAGGAGAATCCTCAGACACAGTGAAACAGTTAAATAGATTTTTTTGTTCATTTTAAATCATATGTCACTTACAAATTCTAGGAAGGCATTATTGATATACAATAAAATTTTAAACTACTTACCATCAGAAGACATTAACTCATCGATAATATCTCCACTAATAGATCCTACTGGAAAAAGATGTTACAAAATTATGTCACATTTTTATATACATTTAGGTACAGGTAGTCACATCATCGGCTTCATTGACAAAGCAAAATTAAAGTATTAGAACTTTGTAGAAAGATCATTTTCAAAATATTTATTCCATATCTGGCATTATTTTTAAACTACCTAACTCAAGATGTGGATCAAAAGAGTCATTCTTCCAAAGCAGACTCAGTTTTACAGTTTGTGGTATTGTAATTCTCCTAGTCACTCAATCTTAAAACTAAACATTTTTTTTTTTTTTAGTACCGGGGATCCAACTTGGGCCCTTGCACTTGTGAGGCAGGCAGCAGCACCACTGAGCTAAATCCCTGGCCCAAAACTAAACATTTTTCTATTTCACCTGTTAACTGTATCTCCAGCTTTCATATAGCAACTGTTACTATTATTTCACCTAAATAGTTTTTCTCAAATCTGGTCATGATTTCTCTCTTCAGTCCCAACAGCATCCTCCCTCTTCCACCCTTGATATTCTCTGATTCATAACTACAGACATCTAATCTTCAATTTTTATAGCTTCTGATCACTTTGCTTCCCAAAGCCCTTGTTCCCAATCATATTACTCCTGTGCTCACCACTAGACAACTCAAATTCTACTACTTCCCTGGTCACAGTTTAAGTGATTATCAGCTAAGTCTTGGCTGTTTAAGGATTTCTCTAACAAGCCTAAAATTACTTTACTGTTTCACGATACAAAACCATATACAGAAATTAGATACTACATTTTTTCTTCTTTTTTTGGTACCAGGAATCGAACTCGGGACCTTGTAATTACAAGGCAGGCGGCGAAACCACTGAGCTAAATTCCCAGCTCGATCATACTTTTTTTTTTTTAATGCTTTCTGGAAGCCAGTGTACCAGTTGTGTTGACACTAAAATATATAAAACTTGCCTGCTTTACTAATCCTAGGTAGATTATAATTAAATTATAAGTTTTTTAAAGACTAAACCTATTGTGCATCCTTGTGGCCTACAGTATAGAAATAACAGGAAATGAAATAGAAAAGGCTATGAGCAACAGGAGGCTAAAAAGTAATCCATGTCTCATTAAATATTTTTAGTTTTACTTTTTTTTTTTTTTTTGGTACCAGGGATCAAACTCGGGTCCTTGCGCTTGCAGGGCAAGCGATGGAACCACTGAGCTAAATCCCTGGCCCTTTAGTTTTACTTTTAAATATTGTGAACTCCCAGAGGAGTAGCAATGAGACACATCTAATAAAAGTAAATGATTTGTATTTTGTACAGTGCCATTTTAAATCTGCCATATTGGCACAGTCATTCATTTAGCAATCATTGAGAGACTCCCTGCTATACAATTTATTTGGAATTGGTTAGGAGTTGCTAAAGACAGCCCTGAAACTAAGGAAGACTGGGTGCCACAAAAAGTTTTAAAAATTCCAGAGTTGCGGTTCCACCCTCCTGATGCCCAATTTTTAGTGTTTCAGCCATTTATCATTTCACAGATAAAACAATTTAGAAAGTTAAGATTTCCTGGATAACAAGTAGAGACCATTTATCAACTATATAAAACTAAGCTTCCCAAATAAAAAGCTTACAAAGAATATGGAGAAACAGGCATAAGTCATGTTCTATACTAGCTTAATTTTTTTCTTAAAGGTTGTTGAACACATTCAGTAATTTTTCCTAGATTTACTAAGAGATTAAAAAAAAGGGTAAACTACAGATATAAGTTGACATATATAAATAGTAAAAAGAAGAAAAAAATAAATAAATCTGGCCTAACTAATCCCAAAAATGGAATCCTAGAGGAAACAGCAAACCTTGGCCCACAATTACCTTTCTCATGCTTAGCAGTCATAGTTCTAAATAAAATCTTAACTACATTAGATTGTACCTAATATTTCTGAATTGGATGTGTATTCACATGTAAAATCTGTAGCAAGATAATTAAAGACAAGATAATATCGTGCTCGCTTTGGCAGCACATATACTAAAATTTCATAATACCTATCTATTTCCATGCTGGGCACACAGGAGACACTAAATACTTGTTGATTGAATTAAGCTTATTTCCCTCCCATATTAGATAATAGAATAGTATCACAACTGACATTCAGAAAAGCTCTTCAACTTGTTTAATGTAATGCTCATATTTTCCCATCTACGTTTAAAAAAAAAAGGCTCTGCACCCACCAGAAGCTATTTCTGTAGCTGGTATCTGCTGAAGACTCTGGCTTCTTTCGGACACATGTTGCTCAGGCGAGTTCTGAGCCAGCATGCTGGATTTCTGTGGAGTCACTGGAGTGGAGGACTGAGAAGAAGGCTGTGTGAGGTCATCAGGTGGGGGGACGGGAAAAACCACAGGCTTAGATGAACTGGACTCTTTATTGATAAGCAGCACGTGGATAGGTCCTGAATGACTTTTTAAATTGATCTGGTATTTCTTTTGTCCATTCTGACCCTTTGAAATTTATTTGGGATAAAGTGTTAATGTTAACATTTCTAGCTACCTTGAAACATTAAAAATGAGACAGGCAAAGCTATTAGGGACTAAATTCATACAACCAAATAAAGTTATTAAATTAAAAAATGAGTAAAGACTAAGAGTAGAATGGGACACTGAAGGCTCTAAGGTACTTGGCCCTAAAAAAGTTCTTCTTAAATACTTATCATCAAAATTTGTCAGTTGTAGAATTCTGGCAACCATGCATTTTTACTGCATGTAATCTTATCTTTCAGTGCTCCATAATACCTATTCCAGTGCTGGGCTCATTCATATACATGAATTCCATCTCCCGGAGTCAGCCATCATGACTATGGTCATCTCAACATGCTGTGTTGCTTTACTATTTCACAAGCTAACCCCCCTTTTTATTAAATTAGCAAACAGACAACTGACTTCCTACAGAGATACAAATACAAAATCTCTCTATTTCAAGAAAGTAATATGTATCTTGAAGTTTCAGAATCAGTAATATAAATACCTAAACACAAACGTCTAGAATAGGTGCAGGGGAGGGTAGATAATATATATTCTTTTTAATTCCCTTTTTGGTTGGTATAGCTTATATCACTTTGTTTTAGAAAATCATAATCTGAAAACCAAAATAATGAATTTTACATATAGCATAAAATAAATATCTTTGACTCAGTAAGCCAGAAAATGTTTGCTTGAATTAAAGCAATTGTTTACATTGATTTTTTCCTTGATCATGCTTTTTACATTAATTGCAGATGTGCTCATTTTAACTTATTATTCATTTACTGATACCTTCTATGTCAAAGTCAATTTTTAAAAAAACTTGTTATTAAAATGTCAATAAATCAGTCATTTACATAATTTTACCAAAGTACTGAAGACATCCAAATGCAGATATCAATGCTTTCAGATACAAAACTTGAGAGCAGTAATTCAAAATTGTACCCATACAATTAGTTCAGGAAAATACATCTGTCCCTCTTGAGACAGTACATCCATTTTTCCTAAACAGCCATATTCTACATACCATTTCTGGAATAGGTACCTCCAGCTGTGTACCAGAAGGTGCCTGAATAGCCAAAAGTGTATCACCTAGTCAAAAAAAGAAAAACTGTAAAAAACACCACTGATTACACAATGCAGTGGCAAGGTTGTAGGGTGTGGAGTAAGAAGCTTGGGCTTAAATCCCAGACTAGATGACCCTGGCTTTCTATAAAACCATAGGGACATGAAACTTACTGCACAGGTTTGTTCTAAGGACTAAGACAATAAATGTATTACTATTAGTAGCTTTTAGAACAGAATACTCAGTGTCAGCTCTGTTCTTATTAACAAATGTAGCTCAATTTTATTTTTACGCTTTATTTGAAATATTTAAACTACTTAAATGATTGAGGATATAGATATGAGGTATGATATACTAAAATCTTGACCTTACAATAATTTATTTTTTATGCCAAATTCCACAGCAGATTTTTGCTGAGTTTTAGATTTATAAACTTCACGCAAATCTTTCTTAGAAAGCATAAGAACTATTTCCAGACCTATTTCCAGCATAGTCTTACATGGGAAGTCAGAGTCCACTTGATAAAGTACTTTGGCAGATTTAAGCAGTGGTAATACATATGACCATCTTTTTAATAGCCATGCATGACTAAATATAAATACTCAGAATTTCATTTTACTTGTGTTATAATATCCAAGCACGTATCTACCATTTGAGTTTATTAATACATGATGTTGTCATTTCAAGGGGAAAATGTGAGGACAGGATGGAATAGGATTAGGAGTGATTTTCCTGGTAAAAAAAGATTCACCTAACTCTCCTGCTTTGTTTGATTTCCATTTGTGAGCAACACACCTATTATATAGTTTCATAAACAGTGCTGATGAGAATCATGTTGTAGTTTAAATTTGGTCATTGACTATGTGATTTGAAACTGTTGCTCAAACCCATTCAGATTTGGCTTCCTTTCTGTCTTTGACACCCCCCCCACCGCCCCCTTCCACACTGAGTTTATGCCTGGGAATCGAGTCAGTGAAATAAGAGCTGTGAAGAGCAGTTATTGCCATGAAAACAGAAACAAAAGCAGTCTACCAACCCACAGCACTATAGAGTAAGACAAAATGTGCACAACTCCTGAAAATAATGACTTAGCCTAAGGTGAATTCTTAACTGCTATAGCTCAGCGGTAGCTGAGCCATCACAGGAAGAATGTAAGGCAAGGTGTAACAGGACTTACCATTAAAGCAATTGCAGACATCTTCATGAGTTACATAGGAAAATGTACTGTCATAGAGTTAAGGAACAGCATTTATATCAAGGTCTACACATTTAAAATAATACATCTGAAGGCCAAAATGACCAAATATATGAAGGGGCTGCCACACATGGTCAGGTAAAAAAGAAACCTAGTCTTTGGTCTGGAAAGGCAAAGACAAATACAGGTCTATAAGAGGAGTTCCCATCCTTTGCTCTGAAAAGAAGCCATTCTGATTTCTGTGACATCTGAAGACTGCTGGGAAGATTGAAAACTGCTTATCTAGGGGCTTCTGGGGAAAGGGAATGGAAAGGGAAAAAGAGACCATCAGCAGGAGTAGAGGGAAACCAAATAAGCCTGCACATAGAAAATCTTATTGGTCAATGCTTTGTGTTCTTTTATGAGTCAGGTATGGCCATAACAAGAGAGAGCCAGGCATGGTGGCACAAGCCTGTAATCCCAGCACGGTGGGAGGCTAAGGCAGGAGGATTACAAGTTTGAGCCTAGCCTATGTGACTTAGGGAGACCTGTCTTAAAAATAGAAAAAAGACTGGGGATGTAGGGCAGTACAAAGGCCCTGGAGTTAGTCTCTAGTACTGCAAAAAGACAAAAAGGTGACAGGCTCAGGAAAACTAAGTTTATTATAGGGTGTCAAGAGGCAGACGACAGAAAAGACGGGAAAACATTAAGCCAGAACCTTTGTTGGGGTTTCCATGGGACCAGCAGGGCAGCAAAGGGTGACTACTTTAGGGCTGGCTACTTAGGATAATTTGGCAGGTTGTACACGATAGGGCTGACCCCTAGTTGTCTGTTTCCTGGCTCTGTGATGATCATGGCAGAGGACTATTTGCCTCCTGGAGAATATGGACCAGACAAGAGGAATGGCCCTGGTCAGTCTTTACATCCTGGCTGAGCCCTCACTACCTCTAAGCAGGAAATATTTTTTAATGTGTCAAAACATGGTAATATACAGAAAATTCAGTCATGGTTTGGAGAATTGTGGATAGCTGAGATCTTTTAAAGCAAGGCAGCAAAGTCCAAGATCTCTTACTTCAATGGTTTTTTAATCTTGGGGCTCTACCTTTTTAGACTTGAAAACTCCCATTGTTCACATACTGTTAAGGAGCTCTGGTCCATGAAAAGGAAATAAGGTTATGAACTTGTTAACCAAATACAAAACATGAAAAATAAACCATATGGTGTATATTAGTAAAAAATTCATTAGAGGTAGTACAAAATAAAGTCTAGTTAAAGTTTCCATAAGAGTATAGGTAAAGTTACAAATCAAGAGAAACAGATATCTAAGAGTTGGCAGTGGTTTGTGAAAAACACATGGAACACATCACTAATGTTTTGTTCTCCCAGTATAATAGGATAAATACACAAGCCTTGGACACCTGTTCTCTAGTATGAACCATCTTTGGGTTAATAGTAGGCAGAAAGCATCACAGGTTAATTGTGGGCCTGTGAAATTTCATTTTCAAATTTAAAATTAATTTTTCAAAACTCTCACGAGTCACTAAATTTTTGCCACTTCAGAACACTGAACATAATTATTTAAAAATACTTCTGACTCGGACATGATGACACACACTGGTAATCCTAGCATTCAGGAAGCTGAGGCTGGAGGATCTTGAGTTTGAGGCCAGCTGAAACTACATATCGAGTTCAAAGTCTGCCTGGACTACATATTTCTCAAAACAAAAATACTGGCAGGCATGGTGGTACACGCCTGTAATCTGAGCAACACAGGAAACTTTGGTACAAGGATCATATGTTCAGGATAAGCCTGGGCAACTTAATGAGACTCTGTCTCAAAAAGGGCTGGGGCTGTAGCTCAGTGCTACCTGGGTTCAATTCCCAGGAACCCCCCCCCAAAAAAAACCTTATATACTAAGGAATAATACAGACCCCTGGTCTAACCACACTTTGGCTAGTATATTACATCTTATCAGTGGGTAGACTAAAAGCAGGATAATCTTTTTTCCCTCAGTGCAACACTAATGTTAATAGATGTACTGTGTAACTTTTATATATATATTTTTTCAGTGCTAGGGATGGAATCCAGGGCTTCTAAATGTTAGGCAAGCACTTTACCACTTACCTACACCCCCGGCCCTATTGTACCTTTTCTTTTGAGACAGGGTCTCACCATGTAGTTCAGGCTGAACTCACTATGTAGCCCAGGATTGCCTTGAACTCACGGTGATCCTCCTGCCTCAGCCTCCCAAGTGCTGGGATTACAGGGGTACACCACTATACCCAGTGTACTGTACAACTTTAAAAGGTAGTATTTTTAAAATATTAGTTTAAATTATTAAGAGTATTATAAAATTTTATATTCATTTACAGAATTTTAAAAATACCAAGATAAATTAACTGACCTTCAGACTGGAAGAATGTCTTATATACATATATGTTCTATAACTACATATATATGTATAATATATTTAAAAGGATATCTATTATTAATGGAGTCATCCATCACATTTTTGATGCTTTGCTGTAGCCACAATTTCTGCTGATCAAGTTCTCTTTCTTTCAGTTCTAGATCTTCAATTTCAGCTTTAAGAAATCTTAATCTATCTATAACTTCTTTAGTATTACAGCCAGCGCCTACACCTCTTAAAAACACATGAGAATTAATATCACCAATACCAAACTTAGGTTAACATCATTTCATTTCTGTGGCCATAAAACTAACTTAATAATGTAGTCAAAATACAGATGTTTACATGCTTCTAAAAATCAAGCATTAAAATTCTTACACAATCCTTACACCATAGCCCTGAACATATTTGCTTGGAAAATTTATTGACAAAACAAATTATGAAATTTCTCAATATACTCTACAAGATTTTTGTTTTCATCTAGATAGCCAGAGTCTAGTGACAGAGTTGCCAAAAGGATGTCAAAGCTAAATAGTCATACCTGGCAGTGTTAAGACTGAGATGCTGGTAAAATAAATTACAATCTTTCAGCATTTTGATGAAACTTTGGCTAACAAAAAAACCTAAGGCACAAAGCACTGAAGAACAGAAACTATTTGTCATAAACATACAACTATGCAAAAGTTTATAAATTCAGCAGCGAGAACAAGCAAACATCTCAAGCCAGGAGGGACATACAGAGGCCCAGGGAGGTGTGTCCTGGGTAAAATGAAAGGCCTGGTGTAATTACAGGCTGAAATACAGGATTTGGGAGAGACAAATGTTACGTCAAATTGCACAAAGCAAATGAAACTTTTAGAACAGGGTGCTGCCCATAACTTACTTCCATTGGATACTATTTTTTGACTTTTTTTCAATCAAATCAATTCCCTCTAAGACATTGGTGATATCATAAATTCTTCTTTTTTGCCTCACAGCCAATGTATCTGCAGCCTGTTAAGGAAAAACCAGAAAAACAACAATGAAAGACAGGGCTACTCATATTTAAAAGCCAAATAGGGCTATTATGTTCACATTATGAGAAGCCAATCCCAAAAATGACCCAGTCACTTGCCTGGAAACAATAGCTAGGTATGTCCAAGGTATCTTGCAGATACTGCAAATACCAAAGAAATTATTCCACCTAAAAGCTAGCAGATGTTAGAATAGGAGGAAAAAAAGGGCCAAGAAACAAAACCCACAAAAATAAAGGAACACAATGAGAATACTTCATGTCACCTTCTGGACTAATCAGGAGGAGCTACTAATCATCTACTTAGTCACTTCCTATCTTACTTACTTCTCTATTCATAAGTAGTTTCATCCAAAGGCAGCCTTATTCAAAAAATTATATCAGGGCTGGGGATTTAGCTCAGTGGTTCCACCGCCTGCCTTGCAAGCTCAAGGACCTGAGGACCTGAGTTCGATCCCCGGTACCAAAAAAAAAAAAAAAAAAAAAATCAATTCAAAAAATTTTATCTGCAATTTTTCGGCTACAGGGACATGAGGGTGAAATTTGGATTTATACACACCCTATAATACCTTTTTTTTTCTGATACCGGAGATCGAACTCGGGACCTTGTGCTTGCAAGGCAGGCGGCAGAACCAATCAGCTAAATCCCCAGCCTATAATACCGTTTTTAATAACTGCATTTTTAAAAACTCACAGTGAAAATGGAATGATTCATGTCACCCCAACAGGAAGTATAAAAATCACAAAATCAAAGTCTGTAGCACAGTTGTGGTACTAACAATTACACAAAAGCTTGGTGCTTTCATTCACATTAGAAGGATCATCAGAAACATTACATGCTGCCATGTTAGGAATGAACTCAAGAACACTGAATAGTTTCTGTAATTAGTTCCCATTCATACTTGACATATGTTCCCCAGTAGTACAAAGAAGAGTTCAAAAAAGAGGTTATCCTACAGCTCTTTTTTCAAACAGCCTATCTTGAATGTGGAGCCACATTTCAACATTCATAGCAGTAATGAAAAAACAGTGAAAATTTTCAATAGTCCCTATTGAAAATTTTAGCACAATATGTATCTAAGTTAAATGGGATTTAGCCACACATAATTGGTTACCAGCTCTCCCAGGCATTACTACTGTCTTGATTCTGTGAAAAACCAGCCCCTACAGAACCCCCAGCACAGCATATTGTGTGAATGTGGACCAGCTTCCACAGGAAGCAAGTGCCCCTAACCACTAGTACCCACTTGATTTATCTGGGACCTTCAATGAAATGTAGGTGCTCTCAGTCCATTTCTACTACTGTCTACCCACTCAATGTCTCGAACAATGGACCAGGACAGTAGGAGGGAGCAAAGAGAAGAAATGGAAAGTGGGGCGCTTTGGAATCCCCAATACTGACCTGGCACTCTCTTTTGTAGACAGCTAACAGTAGGGTCAGGACTAATCACGGCCCATTGGTACCTTCTGTGCTTGTACTTAAGAAATCTCTTCCTGTTTACCTTCACGGAACTTCTGTTCTTCAGTTTGAAGTATTTTTTATTGAAGAAGAGCAAGTCTACTGAAGTGTTAACTATAAGTAGAGAAACCACCTCCTCTTTTCCTCCGAAGAGGCTCCTTTAGGGTGACCCAGACCACTCCGGGCCTTCGCTGTCTTCCTATCTGTGTACTGACACACAGAAGAGGTCACAACCAGAGCAACAGCTCACTCAGTGTGGTGTCAGAAGACGTTTGTATTAACCAGACCATAAGAGCTCTCCTAAGTCATTAGGCAAAATGCCATCAGACTGAACTTCCAGATGAAAAAAGTTTTAAAGTATCTTGTTTGTAATCTATTACTGCTTTAACAGCCACAATATTTAACCCTTGGTTTCAAAAACTAAATACTACTTCTTAAATATTTTTCTATTTAAGTAGGTACAGATCATGTCATTTAAGAGGACCTCCAAAAGGCTTCTCTTTCAGAAGCTGCATTACTCTTCAGAAGTTAGGTTCTAAAGCCAGGCATGGTGGTGCACACCTATAATCCTAGCACTTGGGAAGCCAAGGCAGGAAGATTGAGAGACCAAGGCTAGCCTGGAGGTACAGAGAGAGACCCTGACTTGTCTCAAAATAAAACAACAAGAAGTTAGGTCACACCAGATTTGGTCTCAGCCTTGCCACTTTCTAACTTCAGCTGATCTCTTAAGCTCACTAAGCCTCATTTCCTTTTTCTGTAAAACAGGACAATAATATGCACTGAATAGTGGAATTGTGGGGATTAAACTGGAAAATCTTAGCACAGTATCTGCAGCATAATTAACAGTTTCATGGTCAAACATAGCCTGAAACAGTTGTGTGGCTAAGAATCAGGCTGTATACACACAGAATCTACCTTATATTATTGTTTTTAAAAGTTGTATGTGAAATCTTAAAAAGTTTTATCAAATAAATTGAGGCTTTCATACCTAACAGTATGATACCATGAATCTCCACCATCCCCATCATCCCCATCACCCATTTATTTAACACCCACAAAGTTCCAGGCCCCATTCTGGGTCTTAAACATATAGTAGTGACATAATAATTACGTTTGTTAAGAATGGAGGTCAGAGGACAGTGTGTTATTAAATAAGATCTTCAAAGAAGAGATCAGTGACACTGGAGCTGACTGGGACAAGTGACCTCTGCAAACACAGGGTGGAAGCACATTCTGCGTTCCTGGCCGAAGAAGCAATAAGCACACAGACTCTGTGATGTGAAGTGTGGTTGGTTCATTAGAGAAAGGCAAGCATGAGAGGAAAATAAGAGGTAGGTGGAGAGAATGAGTGAAAGATAATCAAGTCAGAGAGATAGCAAGGGGAGATCACTTGGGCCTTCCAGGCCACTATAAAGATGTCAGCTCTTACTCTCCATGAAATACAAAACTACTGGCAAGCTCTGAGCTTGCCATTTTAAAAGGTTTTCTCTGTCTAGTGTATTATGAATCTTCTATGGGGTGTAAAGGTAGAAGAAAGGAAGTCAATGACAAGGCAGTGGCTAAAATCTATTCAAGAGATGGCAGATGTCTTTGGAGATGGTGAGGCTGAAATTCTCAGTATATTTTGAACGTGTAGCAGGGAGTTCCTGAGAGGGACATTGGAAATCAGGAATTTGACCTTGAACGTTGTGATATCCAAGGGGAAAATCAAGGCAACCACTGTAGATGAGACTGTGTGGCTTAGGGGAGAGGTCTGAGCTAGAGAGACCAATTTGGTAGCCATGAGTGAACAGACTAAATTTTAGGCCACAGATGGAATCTACCAGATTTATCCAGAAGGGGAGCAAAGAAGGAGACCCAGGTACTCCACAACAGATTCTGGGGCAGTTCAGAATTTAAGGTTTGGGAAATGAGGAACAAATTACCACTGAAGCAAGAGGGGAAGCAAGAAGAGTGGACTCAGACTACAACGGAAGAAACTAAGTGGGAGAATGACCGTGTCCTTTGCTGCTGCAAGGCAAGTCACTGAAAAGTTATCAAGAGATGTCTTTGGAAAGATTGGTGATTTTGACCAACACTGTTTTAGCAAAGTGAAAACTTTAATAGAGAAATTTTAAGAAGGAGTTGAAGGAAAGTTAGAGTGGATACCTCTTGAAGAATGCTGCTGCAAAGATGAATGGAAACATGGCACACATCTGTAGGGAACTGTGGGGTTTTCAAGAAATATTTTTCTTTTCTTTTAATGATGGGAGCTATTTCAACATGTATGTATACAGATATCAAGATCTGGTAGACAGGGAAGAGGGATGATTAATAAAACAGAAGACAGACTGACAGTTGTAAAAGAGATGCCATTAAATAGGCAAAGGGGGAGCTTAGATAATCACATTGCATATTAATGAAGTCCAGTACTGAGTACAGATACAGGAACATTAGTATACAAAATAGGTTAAATATTTCCTTCTGTTTGCTTTTTATTTCCTCACTAGCTCTGAGAAGGGAGAATAGGAAAATTAATGGTTGAGAAGAGAAAAGAAAATGAAATGCAAATAAGACAGTAGACAGTAGAAAAGGAACATTATGGCTCTTCAGAAGGTAGCCATTGTGATTGTAAGTTTGACCTATCAACAAACATCACTGTGCATTTTTCTGTAGTTCAGGACAATTGCCTGGGCAAAGACAAAGGGTAGGAAGAGATCAAAGTGAGTCATTCTCATCCCATGCTTGTCTGTGGAGCTGCGACATGTGTGAGAATCAAATTTACTTAAGAAAGGTTACATTTATTACAAAAGGATGTGACCTATTCAGCCACAAAGGCACATGTAGTTGTATCATCACACCAACTCAATTTATAGAAAAAGTAAACAAAACTAGCCTTCTGAAAGTGATAGGTCTTCCCTCCAAATCCCCTAAATATATGATGCCTCGCCACTGGTGAACAAAGCACTATCTACAGGCAGAATAAAATTAAAGCCTGTGATGCTGCTAAGAGGTGGGCAACCCAAATAAGCCAAGACAGGTGAGACAGTGTATGAGATGTACTTAAAGAGGCTTGGAAAATCATGAGGTCACAGCACTTTCTTCACCTGAACAAATGAGTCCACTAAGGCCCAGTGGTAACTCTGGACAGAAAGATTATGTGGTAGCTTTATTTGAGTTAGGATTAGTAGTGGCTCATTTGCCAAGGATGTTTATCTTATGGAGAGTGGTGATGAATTCAGAAATGCTACCATGAAAACAGTAACTGTACAAAGTATTGTGTCAGGCTGGGGATTAGCTCAGTGGTGCTGCTGCCTGCCTCGAAAGTGCAAGGTCCTGAGTTTGATCCCTAGTACTCAAAAAAAAAAAAAAAACTGTGTCCTTCATGTTCTCTTCCTGAAAAGCAGGAATTTTATTCTCTTCCAGGATCAAAACAGTCAATACATGCGTATTCAGTATTTTAGCTGCTGTACTTTAGAAATTAACTTTACAGAAAGGAGGGTCAGAATCCAAAATAAAAAGTGTGAAACATTATATGAAACTAATTCATCCATCTGAAAATATGGTGACAAGATCCCCAAGTGATGCATCAAGATTGTCCAGGAAAATTTTTTTTTTTGCTACCGGGGATGGAACAGGGGACCTTGCACTTGCAAGGCAGGTGCTGGAACCACTTAGCTAAATCCCTGGCTCCTACCCATGAAATATTTTAATGAGGATGTTTCTAAACAATGCACTGAGTGAATTCACTTTCAAATGTGCTAGATCTTATGTTGATTTAGTCCTTGGACTGACTACTGCATAATTTCAAACACTATTCAAGATAGCTAATGTGTAGAATGTTTGATTTCAATCCACAATTAAGAATCTTTTCTAAGCTAGTAACAGGTTAATTGTGTAATAGAATTTTACACAGCTCTTATCTAATTTACAGTAAAGTAGATATTATACTTATTTAATAGGAAACAAAGTAAATGGATATTTAAGGCAGGGTTTAAAGTTAATTATATGTTCACAAAATAAATTTGTGGCAATACATTTTGAAACGGGCTT
This sequence comes from Heterocephalus glaber, assembly GCF_053883595.1. Classification (NCBI taxonomy): domain Eukaryota; kingdom Metazoa; phylum Chordata; class Mammalia; order Rodentia; family Bathyergidae; genus Heterocephalus; species Heterocephalus glaber. Next base: position 28,746,646 of record NW_028258344.1, on the reverse strand, counting down.
ACATAATCTCAAAAGACTTTACACAAATTTAGTTCTCAACCAAAAGTTCCCAAGTTACACAACTGGACTGAATACACAATTCAGCTATGACTCATATACAGATTTCATACAAGAGTGCATAAAAGGATCTGAAAAGGATCTTAATATCAATTTATTTATTCAAAAGATATACAGTAAAAAAACGTATACATATCCAAGGCTATGGGACTACAGGTGATATCTTATAGTATGGGGTTAAAAAAATGATACAGTCTCGTAAAAAGTAGAACTATAAAGCGTTATAACAGGTGGAGAAAAGACAAGACTACTTAAGGTGAGTGCAAAAAAGGAACAAGTTCCTGGTCAGGGTGTGTTTTCAAAGGGTCAGCAGGGGCCATTAAATCAACAAGGAAATACCAAAGAATAACTTAAGAGTAAACAAAGGACTCCCTCCAGAAGCAACAAGGTACAGAAGTGTTTCAATTCCCTACCAATGCCCTATGCTATAAGAATCCATCCTAGAAAAAATCTTCAGTAGTTTGCTACCTCAAACTAACTGCTGCTACACTCAGTATTTTTGAAATGCCTAAGCTTTAGATTTCTAATTTTAATTTTTAATAAACTTTGCATCTTTAAAAAACAAACTTCATTTTTACTGTCTTAAGTCAGAGTACTCAAAAGAAAAAAGACATTACAGCATAGAAGTTAGCAGTGTGGGATCTTGGACAGGCCTTGCTAACTAGCTACTAACTATGGCCCTGAGTTATTTAGCCTCTCTGTACCTCAGTTCTTCATATGTAGGATAACTGTAGCATTCCTGTTGTTGGGACACAATAACCAACACCCACAACTTAAAGGCAGAGAGGTTTAATTTATCCAGTGGTTTCACAGGATTCAGTCAGCGGTCAGCTGGCTCCAAGGCAGGAACATCATGGTGGAAGAGTGCAGCAGAGCAAAGCTGCTTAGTTCATGGCACTCTGGAAGCAGAGCAGGGTACAGCACTAGAGGAGGGGTGAAGGATCAGAAGAGTACCCAAAGTCACACCTCAATCACCCACCTAGACGCCCAGAAGTGTGCTCCACCATCCCCTGGGTGGCTCCCAAGCTAATCAAGTTGACATAATCAAGGTGAACCATCAAAACAATTATTAAGATCTTTCTGCAAAGATTAAATGAGTAAATATTTGAAAACTTTTAGAATCCCTTGCACATGGTAGGCATTACATTTATATTATTGCTATCACTATTTTTGATCCAACTTCTTATCTAAAGTAATAAAAAGTTGTTCGCTGAAAGGTACATCATACAATGTAACAGACCAGCATCATTTATGTATCTGCATAACTAAATAAAATTCAGAACACAGTTAAGTACAAAGACAGAAAAAAATGCTTCTGAGGAGCAAAAACTGATATAAAAAGTGTATTTTTCTATTCAAAGAGTTCACCCCATTTGGAACCTCTTTACTCCTATTTTTATATGGTTCTTAACTATGCAGGATATTTAATTTTACAGTCAATAGGAGAATCACAGGTATCTTCTGGAACAATAGGGAGGCACTGTAGTAGTTGCTAATAGTCCAACATACAGTATTAATAAAACATTATCCATAATGACTTAGTATCTTGAGTTACCACAAAGAAAAATCATGTACAGTATTCTCAGTTTATGAATACAAAGATGTGTAATTTATGTTAGAAATTTTTCACACTGAAATGGCTAAATGTCTTGAGAATATATTACTCAGGTGTTGATTTTTAAATAATCTAAAAATCTGAAAGGGATTATAGTAAATATGAACTCTGACTCGAAACCTAACTTTCAAGTTAGCTGCCTTCATAACTGACAATGGCTCAGTCTAATTACCAGGGCATCTTCTTAATCTCAGTATCTCCTTTCTCTTTCTCTCTCTTCCCAACTCTCCTTCCCTCATGCACATACAATATCAAATATTTCCTTTACTGAGAACTTATAAATGTCAAATCCATAGAAGAAATGAAAAAAAAAACAATTTATCTCAAAAGCTAAAACATATAAAAGAAAACATGAAGACTACAAATTAAAATATGGATATAACACCAAATTTATAAAACAGGAAAACACAAGTTCAAATTTTTAATGAGTTCAAGGAATACTAATCAAAGGAACACAAAGCAAAACAATAAAAATATGTTCACACAGACTTGTACATGAATTTTTGCAGCAGTATTCATAATAGTCAGACATTAGAAGCACAGGTAAATGGACAGGCAAAGTGTAGTATATCCATAAAACTATTACTCACAGATAGAAAGCAATGAACCTGGATCAACCTCAGAAAGTACCTCAGTGATTGTAACTCCACTGATATGATACTCTAGAAAAGAACATTCTACTTCCTGGGAAAGAAACCAGAGCAATGGTGGCTAGGGCTAAGAATGAAGGTTGAGGAATTAGTGCAGGAAGGCAACAGGATGATGGATGTGTTCTACATCTGGCCATGGTGGTAGTTACACAGGTATATGCATGTGCCAACTCACTTAATGACTCACTTAAAAAGAGTTAGTTTTGTGTTGTTTTGGGTTTTTTTGGTTTTTTGTTTTGGTACCGGGGATCGAACTCGGGTCCTCGAGCATGCGAGGCAGGCAGTGCAACCACTGAGCTAAAACCCCGGCCCTAAAAAGAGTTATTTTTAAAAAACAGAGATTAGCTGTGGATGTGGTGGCACACCCCTACAATTCCAGTACTCTAGGAGATTGAGGCAGAAGACTATAAATTCAAGCCCAGCCTGGGCAGTTAAGCACCTCTGCCAGACCCTATCTCAAAGTTAAAAAAAGGATTGGAATGTAGCTCAGTGTGAAGACCCTGGGTTCAAACCCCAGTACCACCAGAGACGGGGGGATGGGGAGAAATTACGAAGCATCTTTCAAATATGCAAAACATGAAAAAAAAAATCAGAGAAAACTATTGATCTGTTATCATTTATCCAGCAAACAGTTTGATGCACAATGTTCTAGGCACTGTTTAAAAGGCACTGCCTTAAAAGTAAAAACTAATTTTAGCAACTTTGACAATAACCATGAGGTAGGTACTACTAGTGCCTCTATTTCTGCAAAAGGGGAAATAGGCTCATTAACTTTCTAGGGACACGGTAAGGTCAGGACAAGAACTCAGAGTGCCCAATTTTAGCTCATGTCATGGTACTTTGGTGGACTTAGGTGGCTGCTCATGATCATATAGTATTAAGAGTATAAACTAATATGCCTCTGTGTAACTTTATTTGGGAAATAATTCATTTCTTTGTCTTTTCCATCCTCAGGGCTGCCACATCCCTTGGCTTGTAGGCCCCCTGCCTCAGGAAGCAGTAAGTCCTTTTCATGCTGCCGGCTCACTGGCTCTTACTTTTCTGCCTCCCTCCTCCACTATTAAGGGCCCAGGGATTACACAGGGCCCAGGTAACCCAGGAAAATTTCCCCATCTTAAAATCAGCTAGTCAGCTACTCAAACCTTAATTCATCTTGCCAGATTCACAAGTCCTGGGGATGAGGGCATGGATGTGCTGGGGGGGGGGGGTGCATTATTTTACTTTCAAGGCCCTCAGGAAGAGGAAATATTTGAGTTTAGAAAAGTGGCCAGTGTGTGTGTGTGTGTGTGTGTGCAGAAATGCCTGCCCGGGTACTGAGAGAGCCTTGTCTGGAAAAGGTGCTCTGGAAGATGTAGAGGAGAGAGGAGGGCTAGAATAGGCATCCAGATGATCTTCTAAGTAGAGGAGGAAGGTAGCCTCAAATTCCTAAGTTTCACCTTCCAGCTGCTCCCAGAAGTCATCAACAACCTTCACTCACCAATCCTCATAGCTCATGGGCTTCCAAACCCCCTCTAACAGTGTGTAATGTGTGCCTCTGCCTGTTTCCCTGACTCTTCCCACAACACTAAAATGGAAGCTACTAGAACTATGAGGCACACATTGGTTAACTCATACTTGTTGGAGAGATGGAAAAAACTAACTAGAAACAACTTATATACCTACCTAGCTTTAAAAAGAATGGTCAGTTCTGGGCATTAGGATAGATCCTTAGTGTGAAGCCCTTAAGATTATTTTTATAACATGGGCAAATAAAGACTTAATTTTAGCTATACAATGGTGTAAGAAATTGGGGAAATACTGAAAACTGTTGATAGTTGTTCTCCATGGCCATGACATACTAAGTAATTTTTATTGTAGACTTTTTTAACCTTTGCCCAAATTTTCTACTCTTTATATGTCACTTGAATAACTGTATTTTAAGTTTTAAAAAGGAAACATGAAAATACCTTCCTTTACTCATCATAACAAAACTATAATGAAAACACTCTATTCCATTTTGGTGATTACAAGATTGAGGCTGCAAGCGGTTAAGTTATCTCAGTTCTGACGTCAGACCAGAGAAGTTCTTATTTTGTTTACTGTGGATAATGAGTAAGTCACCTAACCACTTTTAGCCTCAATCTTGTAATCAGCAAAATAGAGACAGGATATTTCCATAACAGTTTTGTTATGAGAAATAAAGGAGCTAACTCAAAGACAGCACTTGGTATAGTGTCAGTTACTATTAGCAATCAGTGATCATTTTTTCCTTCGTGCTATAAAGCTTTAGTCTCCTGAGAACTTTTTTCCATTGAGCCCAGTAACTTATACTTAACAAATGACTGATAATTAGACCTTGAATAGATGTATCCAGACCAGCTTTACACACACACACACACACACACACACACACACACACACACACACACACACGACTTTGCTTTAAAGAAGTTTTAGGGCTAGGGATTTAGCTCAGTGGTTCCGCCGCCTGCCTTGCAAGCGTAAGGTCCCAAGTTCGATCCCTGGTACTAAAAAAAAAAGTTTTAGATTCACAGCAAAATGGTGCAGAAAGTACAGAAAGTTCCTTATACCTCTTTCCCAAGCATAAGTGCAGGCTCCCTCCTATCCCTCACCAGAGCTAACACAGAGAAAGTAAGATATGTTCAAATTTCCCTCTTAAAAGTTAAAATATAATTATTCAACTCACATATAAATAGTAGAAACTTGGGAAAAGGTTAATATAGTCTACAATAAAAATTACCTACATGTCACTGCTCATGGAAAACCACTATCAACAACGGTATACTTGTTAACATTAATGAACCTTCACTAACACATCACTATCAACTAGGTCCATGCTTCACTCTTGGTGTTGTACCTGCTATGGGTCTGAACAAACGTAAATGACATGTAACCACCATTCTAGTATCACATTAAACACCCTAAAAATCTTTTGCCCTTCTATTTAGTCCCTCTTTCCTTAAACCTGTCAAGACAGACATTCAATGTCCTCCCAGTTTTCTGCCTTCTATAGAATGTTATATAATTAGAATCACAACAGTACTCAGTCTTTCCAGATTGATTTCTTTTACTTAATAATATGCATTTCAGTTTTCTTTATATCTTTTGATGGCTCAACAGCCCATGGGTTTTTCAGCACTGAATAATTTTTCAGTGTCTAGATATGCCACAGTTATCCTTGTTCTTGAAATTCCTAGTTGTGGGAAAATAAAATACAGTTTAATTTGTTGAATTGTATGGAATTTGCTATCATTACCCTCATTCTTAATGGAGTTCAGAATCTACTTCTTTTCTACAACAGGTAAAGGATAAAAGATAATCATGCATTTTTCTTTAAAAGAAAGATTCCTTGTCTCACAAAAATAAAAACTTAAGCATTTTTTTTAAGGACTACTGAAAGGCAGAGAGCACACAGAATAACAATAAATAGTTTAGCTTCAAATATTAACTCTCTGTATTCCAGGACACTGGGCAAGATATTTAACTTATCTCGGCCTATTTCACTTAGCAGTTTCCTCAGCTAAAAAATGAGACTATCAGCCCACACTTCTACAGTTAAGAAAATGAATATATATATGTGTGTATATATATATATACACATATATATATGGATAGATATCTAGCAGATAGCTTTCAGTAAGTGTTACCAATAACAACATAAATTGGCAAGCTACAGAGCTTGTAAGGACCCTGATGTTAACTACCCTACCTCCACTATTGTAAATGACACTAAACGATGAAAATACAGGTGAGGAAAGGCTGAATAAAACTTTCTCAAATAACTGTCAATGTATTTATATTCTCTCCAGATAGTTAATCTATGTCAGAATATTAGAATATTTATTAGAATTGACTTGATTTACTAAACTGTCTTTCACAGTTATTAAGAAATGCATCGGGCCTCGGATTTAGCTCAGCAGTTCGGGTGGCCTGCCCCATAAGCGCAAGGACCCGAGTTCGATCCCCTGTGCCAAAAAAGAAAAAAAAGAATAAGAAATGTATCACTAAAATACAGCATTCTGTCCTTATTCTTCAGCAGTATATAAGTCAGAAAAATAATAGCACCTATGTGTTCATGGGTATTTTATGAGAAAATTTTTTGTATTTGTCATTTTCATAAAAATTATGTTTAACTGCTTCTTTTTAAGTCAAATGTGTAGCTTTTCAAAACATCTGCTTATGATGAAATATGTCCCTTTCCCCAAAGTAGCATATAAGAAAAAAAAATCTCTATAATTTATAATTTTAAATGAGAAGAAATGTATAATTATCAATGTTCATCCATCTTCAACATGAATTATTAAAAATATCTTAATGATCTTTTACTACAGTGCACTATATCAAACCCTATTCACTGCCTCTGTGATGTCTGTAGAGCAATTAAACAGTTTCAGATGAAACAGAAGAAAGCCAAGAATTTTTAAATCAAGCAAGGGCAAAGTTCCATCATATTCTGAGGCAAACCGACAGAAAAGCCCTCAAAGTTGTTATTAGAGTTCAGTTTTACCTGGAAAACCCCAAACTTTCCTAATATCTTAGACAAAAATCACAGGCTACAACTGAAGTTTAGACATTGAATAGCAGTTTGCAATTTGATTTTCACTGATGACTTCAAGACTTCTAACAAAATTCTTTAAAAAGAATCCATTTTAATTCATTACAATTTAAATACCATAGAGGCCATAAAGCACTTTCAGGGAAGAAGGGAAGAGGGTATGGAGAAAAAAAAAAGTTAGTTTCAAGGGTGGGGGAAAAAATTCCAAGAACACCTCTTCAAAAAGAAGATAGCAGAAGTTATTTCCCAAAATGAAAACTATGTGTAGCATGCTTCACTGGTATAAAGTAGAACAATTTAGATACAGTCACTTACTGAACACTTACTATATATAACCAGAGGAGAAAGGAGGGGGATGGTCATTCAAAGACTTGGGTCCCCCTGGGCTTCGCAGAGAAGTTGACCCTGGCATCTTTGGTTCCTACATCTGAGGAGTGCTGGAGGATAGCACAGGCTCAGATGCTACTTCATTAGTTTAGGCATAGACCTGGGGAAATGCGACACCTACAAGCCACCTGGGGGTCTGGGCATACTGGGTCACTCCTAGTAATGCCCGATTTAGGCTAGGTCAAAGAGGGAAACTGCGGTGATTCAGTAATCGTATTTATTTTTAATTTTAAAGCTCTGATTCTTAAATGTGGTGAACTAGCTGAATTATAATTTTTTTTTTTTGGTACCAGGGATCGAACTCGGGATCTTGCGCTTGGGAGGCAGGCCCCGGAACCACTGAGCTAAACCCCCGGCCCCCGAATTATAATTTAAAGTGATCGAATTCTCTTTTTTCTCAACGTTGTGGAATACTTCCAAATCCTGCCTGAAACAGTTAAGTCATTCTGTACGACCGAACAGCTTTTGATAGATGTTTGCAAAATATGAACCATAGCAGAGAAGGAAACACGTTCTCCTCAAAGAGGAGAAAGTTTACTGAGCGCTTCTACCTTTGACTGAAAGTTATAAAACACCCTTTCTGTGAGATCGAAAAATCTCACTTTAAAAATCTCACTTTAAAAATCGGTAACAGGGGGCCGGGGATTTAGTTCAGTGGTTCTGGTGCCTGCCTTGCAAGCGCAAGGTCGCGAGTTCGATCCCTGGTACAAAAAAAAAACAAAAAACCATCGATAACAGATACCAATTCAAGTGACAAATCAAATATCCTCCAGCCATCAGGATGATGAAAGGCAGTGTGAAATGAATAGGGGTCTTTTTCTTTTAAATTACTATTATTAGCTAGACGTGGCAATGCACACCTGTAATCCCAGCATCTGAGAGGCTGAGGCAGGAGGGTGGCTAAAGAGGCCACTTCGGCAATTTAAGACTTTGCTAGACTTCGTCTCAAAACAAAAAATAAAATTAGGACTGGGAAAGGGGCTCTGGGCGAAGGCCTTGGGTTCAATCCTCAGTACCAGTAAAAATAAATAAGCTATTATTTCATCAACGGGAAGGAGTGTGGAAAGGAATTCGGGATTATTTTTTCATCCGGAAGAGATGGGACACTGTTTTTTTTCCTTAAACAGGTAATAAAGTCCAACTGGAATCACCTATTAGACGGTCAATTCCCAACAGCACCCTCCCGCCCCCACGGTGTCCCGGGACCAAGTGCCGGGTGCCCCGTGAGCCTCCGCTACAAGTGGACGCAGAGCTGCGGCGACCACGGGTCCCCTCGGTCCCCGCGCCGGGCCGGGCCACGCGGGCGCGCTCTCGTCCCAGGCTCTTTGTCGAGAGCGCCGCGCCGTGCAGGGCCCCGGGCCCCGTCCCTCCACCATGGCGGCGTCCAGAGCCTGGCCAGGCCACATGGCCCCCGCCCTCGTGTCGCCCAGTACCCCGGGGGACGCGTCCGCCGTCCGCCGCCCGCCGCCCGCCGCCCGCCGCCCGACCTGCGCGCCAGGGGCCGGGCTCGCCCCATCCCCGCCTCCCGAGCTCACCGCTTTGAGATCCAGGACGCCGTCTTTGGCCTCCTGCAGCAGCGACACGAACTTGGTAGTGAGCAGCCCCAGGCTCTTCTCGTGCCTGCTGCTGCCGCCCCCGACGCCCCCGAACTGCGGCGGCGGGGTCGGGGTCTGTCCCTGCGGGGACTGCGCCTGCGGCCGCTGGCCCTGGCCCTGCGGCGCCGGCTGGCCTGAGCCTGCGGGCTCCGCCGCCGCCATCGCGTCCTGGCGCGCGGTGGTCGGGCCCGCGTCTCCCGCTCGCCGCCGCGCCCGCCCTCGGCCACTTGCCGGGTCGCAGCGCCCGCGGGGAGCCGCACGGAGCTGGCGGGTCCTGCACACAACAGGTGTGCCGCGCCCAGGACTCGCGGCCGCTCGCGCGCCTTGCTTCCGCCCCCTCCCCAAGCCCGGGGACGCGGGAAGGAAGCCCACGGCCGAGGGGAGGGGGAATCAAACGAGGAGCAGGGGCTGAGAGCGGGGGGACCCAGTTTAAATGGCCGGAAGTGACGCCGCGGCCCGCTGTTGCCGGGAAACGCGTTTTTCTGTTGGAAGGAGGCGCGGGGGGAGGCGGAGGCGCGGCCGCGGCTTGGAGGGCGCTTCACCCTGGCCGGATCTGGGCCGAGCTGTCCCGAGGAGAGGCGGGCTCGCGCCGCTGCGGAGAGAAGCAAGAACAAAAAGAGAAGAGAGGAAGACTTCTATCTGGGCACAAGGTCACTATGCCCAGCGGCCAAAAGTGTCTGAGTTGTGAAGTTGGTTGGCTTTTCTGGTTGTAGAGCTGCAAAGATTAGCGGTTGGTCACTTGGTCATTCAGCGGTTTCAGCTCTCTGCTCCTTTGCAGACTTTTCAGTGACTTGTAAGTGCAAGTTTTTCTTCTGTAGCTCATCTTTAGATTACGAGACGAGAAAAGCGAAATCATGGGGTTATTTTTTTTATACTCATCAGCAGTCATCTCCAAAGCTTTTCCTTCATTCTTGGATTAACTGACATGTGCAGGGAAAGATAGTGAATTGTTCAAATTCTCACCTTTTGATCCAGATCTCCTGCTTTGAAACAGTTTAAAAAAAATTTTTTTTAGCCAAACTGTTGTATTTGTTGGCATATTAGGCACTGACAGGTTCCTTGTGCTTCAGTGATACGTTAAACTATTGATGAGAAAAGAAATTACACAGATCTGAGTAGAGAAAAGTGTTTTTTCTCATTTTATTTGCAAAATCATGACAATCAGGACAAATTTTTAAATGACTTGATGTCACATGACACTTCAAATATAGTTGGCACTCAACAAATATTAAGCAAATAAAAACTCCATAAGGCAGTAATTAATGAAGAAACTTTCATATTATATTTTGCTTAATTAAAAATGATTAACAAAATTTCACTGAATTGGAGGAAACTGACAGCAGCATCAAATTATTAGCAAAAATGTTAATGGTTCCTGTTCACAGGTAGAAAAATTTATTAATGACCAGGCAGCTTTTATTTTAATCAAAGAACAATATTAACAAAATTTGGGATTAAGAATCTGAAGTAAAATGTGAAAAATTCAGTTACTACAACCTGAGCATTTAGCTAAGTTATACCCATATGATATGACAGCCAAATCAACAATTTTGCTAATTCATTTTTTAATTCTTGGTCAACAGTGTTTCTTAATAAATTTTAATTAACTTGAAAGAATATTCTGCTATAATATGCAAGGACAAGAATTAATTAAAATGACGTTTTTAGGGCCAGGATGTAACAGCGGTGGCAGCACCAGCCTGGCAAGCGTGAGGTCCTGAGTTCGATTCCTGGTACCCTCCCCCCCAAAAAAAATCATTTTTATTTTAAAAACAATTTATCTGGTGTTTTAGTTTGTTCTGGCTGCTATAACTAAGTATCATAAATTGAATGGCTTTAATAACAGAAATTTATTTTCTTGTAGTTTTGGAGGCCAAGTTAGGGGGCCAAAATGGTTGGGTTTTGGTGAGGGCCTCTTTCTGTCTTGCAGAGTGGCTTTTGACACTGTGTCCTCAGGTGGCTCAGACAGAAGCATCTCAGTGATCTCTTCTTGCAAGGGCCCCTTCTTCATTCCTTATCTAAGCCTAATAACCTCCCAAAGCCTCTGACTCCAAATACTATCACTTTGGGGTTAGAGTTTCAAGATGAATTTTGGGGAAGGTAAATCCGAACATATAGTTTTACTTTATAATAACTATCTCAGTAATTTTGAAATATATTTTAATGTCATTTTAAAAAGATTTTTCTATAAAGGAGTTATCTTACTATTAATGATGCTAACAGGTCACTTGAAAAATCATTCTGCGCTGGTGTTTGTGCTTTTCATGATACATTTTTGTATATATTCTTTTTCTTTTTTTTTTTTTTTCTGGTACTGGGGATGGAACTCGGGAGCTTATGCTTGCGAGCCAGGCACAGTGCCACTCATATAAATCCCAAGCCCAAAAATTTTTCATTTGTTCAAATTAGCTGAGGTTCAGAGAGAAAATACTCACAACTTAGCAGCCATTTCAGTTAGCCTTTAAAATTTTTTATCTGTCTGAGGTGCCAAAAATCACTTATATCAGTGTTTCCTAAACTTAGGGTGAAAAATCATCTACAGTGTTTGTGTTATACTTGTAAATTCAGATTCTTAAATTCAGACCCTAGAGAGCAAATCAGCATTTGGTATGAAAATGCAATCTAGGAATCTACGTTTTTCAGTTTCAGGTAATACCTATGAACACAGTTACTGTTTGGGAAATACTGAATAGAATGACATAAATCTTTTCCCTATAAACTGCTGAAGATCAGAGACTGATAATTCAAAAGTATTTTTGTGTCAGTGTGTGTGAGTTTTTTGAGACAGGGTCTTGCTATGTAGTTCAGGCAGTCCTTGAACTCACTATGTAGCCCTGGCTGGCCTCCAATTTGCAGCAACCTGCTTCAGCCTCCCAAGTGCTGGGATTACAGGCATGTGCCACAACACTTGGCTTCAAAAGTATTTTTAATATTGCTGAATCTTTTTGAAATTTCTGTTAACACAATTATTGATCATAACCTTTTAAAAATCAGAATGCAAAATTTTAATTTTCACCTTCATTAACACTTGATAGAATGTGTAGAGTTTGAACTTTATTAAATGTAGAAACCATACATATTCAAATACAAGAACAAGAAATCTAAGTTCATTATAATAAAAAAATTTTGAACTAGAATATAATAGAAGCTTCTATTTACTTATCCCCCAACAGTCCTCTGTCTACTCTTGTAGATAAAACAGGAAGGAAAATTATGGTCAAACATTTACTGAAGCTGGAAGCTATTAAGATCACTGTGAAAACCCAAGTTGATGGGCAACTCTCCCTTCAGAAAAGTGCTAACGTTGGGGCTGGGGATTTAGCTCAGTGGTTCTGTTGCCTGCCTCGCAAGCACAAGGTCCCAAGTTCGATCCCTGGCACCAAAAAAACAAAAAAAAAAAAAAAAGAAAAGGGCTAACGCCAACATTCCTTTGAAATTTTAGTGAGATAAAAATGCTTATCAATAAACCATCAAAGAATAAGATGACAGCTTGTCTAGACGATAAGCCCTCACATAAAGACCTCCAATACAATATACATTTCCCAGTTAGGATCACAAACTTACACATTGTACGTCGGGGTAAACCTTTGGCCAAGTAAGACCCTATGTCAACTCAAAGTTGAAAAAGTTTGGATTTGTCACCGAAAGAGTGTAATTTTAAGTCAAAAGCTTTGTAAACAAAAGATAATTTGTCACTAATATACAGTGTCCACACCATTTCTTTATGCAGGAAAGCTGTATCCCTACAACAGAAAATAAACTCAAGATAATGATAGGAGATATCTGAGAATTAGCTAACCTTGATGATAGTATCATCCTATCTTGCTCCACTGTAGAGCAAGATAAACTATTTTATTTATAAAAATATGTTTACATAATGATGTGTATTTATAAAAAAGTTAAGTAATTTATTTAGCAAAATTTCAAACTCACCAAGGCTGTATGCCAACTCAGCCATGTTAGCCATACTCATTACCAAATGATATGATATGTGTCTTTAGAATCTGCAGGGGAAAAGAAAGGGAAGAACAGATATATTACCTTTGACTTTTGTAATCTTTCCTCAATCAGTACACCATTCAATAATTTATCTGTCTTCTGCAGTGTTTGGCACACATACCACTAGTGCTACACAAGATGACTTGAGCTGATAATAGTAAAGCAGGATTTTATCTTTTTTAAGACTAGCATAATTAATGTAATGTGAATTTTTAAATTTTTAAATAAGGATAATCAGAAAATTAATTATTTCACTTATGTTCTTTAAATTGTAGCTAAAATCAGTGTTTAAAAGTAAGTGAATTTGGGTCGGGGATTTAGCTCAGTGGTTCTGCTGCTTGCCTCACAAGCACAAGGACCTGAGTTCAATCTCTGGTACCAAAAAAAAAAAGTAAGTGAATTTTAGTAAATCTGATATAAGAAACCCATATTTGTGTTGTATGAAGACATGGCAAAAATTGTGAAAGCAGAACTAATCATATACTGATTTTTAAATGTATCAGTTTATTCAATACCCATAATTAAAATTTGACAGTTATTCATCGTTTAATTGTTAAAAGAAAATCATATTATTCTTGCAGACTTCTGCCAACTGTTCATCACAAAGGATTTGTCCTGAAAGTTCAGAATTTTTATGTGTATGATATTCTTTAAAAAAGAAAGCACAGAGATTTCTAAAATTCAGTGATGTTTACAAAATGATAGGTGATGAATGCCAGCATTGCCAACATTGAAAAGAGGAAGGGCTTTCCAGGGTTTGAAAGTACAAATCAAGTTCTCTTTACCACTGTTCAGACAAAAAATATCTGTTAGTCTAGAAGCCCTTTCCCCACCGCCAAAGGTTTAAAAACAATGGAAAGAAATGATATAAGTAGACCCTCAAAAGTTTCTCAGCATGTTGTATTCTCCATGAGATGTCCTAAGAAAATAGAATTTATAAGCAAGATGAGTATATTACCAACAAATACAGTCATATGCAGATGAAAGTGAAAAACTGACAAACAGAAATGAGATAATCCATTGAAATCCATGGCAACTACAAGAGCAGACTGGCAAAGTAGGACTGAGCGGTGGGGGTGAGGGTTGTCTGGTGGTTCTAGGCTTTTGCTGTCCCACCCAGAATATTGGCTGGGATAATCGGTGAATGTGAAGGAGTTTTGTAGACAATAAAGAAAGCAGGAAACTTACAAGGTTCTGTCATATTATTGATGATATTAGTTATTAAATATGATTACTGTTTCTTTTTTAGAGTGTTAGGATTTTATAAAGTACAAGACCAAGGAAAACCAAACAACATACGTGTTATTTAGGAATACATATATACAAGGCATTTTTTTTCATTATAAATAGCAGGGAAATGATAAAACAGAATTCCTCATAGTAGATAACTGAGGAGGAAGTAAGAAGCAGATTGAGGAGAAGCAAAATACTTATACAAAGGTATAAAATAATTCTGGTTCTTAAGTTGGATGGTAGTTTCTATAATTATATTATTATTTTTTATTGAGATATCTTTGCAGTACATAATGATTAGATTTTTCATGGGAGCTGGTGTATGTACATAACACATCTTGATTCTATTTATGTCCCCTTTGCCTTTTCTCCCTCTAGACTTCCTCCATCCCTTGGTCCCCTTCCCTTTTGAAAAAGACCCATCTTTCAATTCCCCATTATCTTTTATTTTGCTCCTTACTTATATTTTGGGTTTCTTATAGAAACCATGCAGTATTTAAGTTGTGAGTCTAAAGTTGTGAGTTTGATTTATTTCACTTAATATTATAGTCTCAAGGTGCATCCATTTTTCCATAAGGGATTCAAGTTTATTCTTCTTTATGACTCAGAATATTACTCCATTGTCTATAAATGCCATATTTTCTTTATTCATTCATCTGTTGATAGACATATAGGTCATTTTCAAGATTTGGCTATTGTGAGTTATGCTGCTATAAATATGGGTATGAATGTATCCTGGTAGTATGATGACTTTCACTCTTTTGGGAAGATACTTAAAAGGGGTATAGCTGGGTGAAATGGAATTTCTATTCATAGTTTTTAAAGGAATCTCCAAATTGACCACCAACAGTGTAGAAGAGTTCCTTTTCCCCTGCAGCCTTGCCAGCACGTTATTATTTGATTTCTTGATGATACCAATTTTTTCTGGAGTAAGATGGAATTTCAATGTTGTTGTAGTATTGTTTTAATTAGCATTTCTCTAATGGCCAGAGATATTGAACATTTTTTCAAATATTTATTGGCCATCTGTACTTCTTCTGAGAAGTATTTATTCATTTTGCTTGCCCTTTTTTTGGATTGGGTCTTTTATTTGGGGGAAGTTTCATTTTTTGAGTTCTTTGTATAGTCTAAGTATTAGTCTTCTGAGGAATAGCTGGCAAAAAAAATTTCCATTCTGTAGGTTGTCTCTTCATTCTATTGGCCGTTTCTTCTACTGTAGAGAAGATTGTTAATTTGATATGATCCCATCTATTGATTCTTGATACGATTTCTTATGCAATTGGGGTTATATTCAGAAAAACCTTGACAGTGCTTATATCTTCAAGAATTTTACCTATGTTATTATCTTCCAGCAGATGAAGTTTCTGTTTTTATATTTAGATCTTTGATCCATTCTGATTTTAGTTTAATATATGATGAGATATATGTCTAGACTCAGTTGTCTGCATGTGGATATACAATTTTCCCAGAACTATTTATTAAAGAGGCTACCTTTCCTCCAGTGTATGATTTTGGTTCTTTTGTAAAAGATCAAATAATTGAACATGCCTAGAACTATTTCTCTTTCTTCTGCTATTACAATGATTAACATGTCTTTGTGCCTGTTTTATCTTGCTTTAATCACAGTAACTTTGTAATATAACTTCAGATATGGAATTGTAATGCCTCTTACTTTGCTTTTGTAAGCCAGGATTTGCTATTCTGGGTCTCTTTGGTTCTATATGAATTTTGTTGTAGGAAATTTGATTGGGATTGCATTAAATCTTTAGATCAATTTTGGAAGTATGACCATTTTTTTTTTTGGTACCAGGGATGGAACTCAGGACCTTGCGCTTGGGAGTCAGGCACCATAACCGCTGAGCTAAATCCCCAGCCCGACCATTTGATTATATTGGTTTTGCCTGTCCAGGGACAGGGAATATCTTTACATTTTCTGATGTTCGCCTCGATTTCTTCTCAGAGTGATGTAATTTCTATTGTAGAGGTCTTTCACTTCCTTAGTTTGGTTAATTTCTAAGTATTTAATTTTTCCTTTTTTTTTTTTTTTTAGTTCTTTTATTGGTACATTTTAGGTATACAATTCGTTTACATTTATCATTGGGTGTTTGTACCGTACATGATATATCTTGGTTCTTATTTTTTTCCCCATTATCTGTGCGCCCTTCACCCCCTCCACCCTTCCCTATTTACATAGACTTTGTTTCCTTTTTTTTATTCTTTTCTCATACTTTTCCTTGCCCTCTTAACCTTTCCCCTTCCCCTCCCTTCACTCCTTCGTTTTTGGACCTTTTTTCCTATTTCAGATTATCAATTATTACTATTATTATTTTTAGTTCGTTTATTAGTACATTTTAGGTATACAATTCATTTATGTTTATCATTGAGTGTTTGTACCTGTACGTGATATATCTTGGTTCTTTTTTTTTTTTCCCCATTACCTGTGCACCCTTCACCCCCTCTGCCTTTCCCTATTTACATAGATTTCATTTCCATTTTTTTTCTTTTCTCATAGTTTTTCCTTTCCCTCTTTTCCTTTACCCTTCCCCTCCCTTCACTCCTTCGTCTTTGGACCTTTTTTCCTATTTCAAATTATCAATTATTCATTTTAATCATTTTAAGCCTTGTTTACACTATCAGTTTCTCACACTAGAGAAACTATTTGGTATTTACACATGTGTGTCCTATTTATTTCACTTAAGAGTATGGCCTCGATATGCATCCATTTAGCTATAAATGACTCTAGTTTTTCTTTCTTTATGGCTGGGTAGTACTCCATTTTATAAAAAAACCACATTTTCTTTATCCAGTTTCCAGTTGATGGGCACTTGGGCTGCTTCCAAGCTTTAGCTATTACAAACTGTGCTGCTATGAACATGGGTGCACGTGTGTCACTGTGGTATGATTCTTTTAATTCTTTGGGGAAGATACCCAGCAGGGGAATAGCTGGGTCAAATGGGACCTCTAGTCCTAGTTCTTTGAGGTATCTCCATACTGACTTCCACAGTGGTTGCACCAGTCTGCACTCCCACCAACAATGGAGAAGGGTTCCTTTCTCCCCACAACCCCACCAGCATTTGTTATTTGTTGATTGCTTGACAGCAGCCATTCTTTGTGGGGTGAGGTGGAATCTCAGTGTTGTTTTCATCTGCATCTCTCGAATGACGAGTGATGTTGAACATTTTTTCATATATTTATTTGCTGCTTTTACTTTTTTGTCTGAGAAATGTCTGTTCATTTCAGATGCCTATTTTTGAATTGGGTCTTTGAATTTGGGGGTTCTGATTTTTTTCAATTCTTTATACATTCTACATAGTAGACTTTTGTCTGAGGTACAGCTGCTAAAATTTTTTTCCATATTGTAAGTTGTCTCTTAGCTCTGTTGGTGGTTTCTTTTGCAGTACAGAAGCTTTTTAATAAGATGAGATCCCAGTTGTTGATTCTTTCTGCTAGTTCCCATGCTGCTGAGGTTTTGTTCATGAAGTCTTTTCCTATGCCAATGTCTTCAAGAGTTCTACCTAACTTATCTTCCAGCAAGTTTAGTGTTTCTGTCTTAATGTTTATATCTTTAATCCACTTTGATCTTAGTTTAGTGCATGGTGATAGGTATGGGTCTAGTTTTAATCTTTGGCAGGTTGAAATCCAGTTTTTCCAACATCATTTATTAAAGAGGCTATCTTTCCTCCAATGATGGTGGTTGGCTCCTTTGTCAAAGATGAGATGGCTGAGCATGTCTGGAGTTGCTTCTGGATCTTCTAATCTATTCCACTGATCCTCAGGTCTGTTCCTTTGCTGGTACCATGCTGATTTTATCACAGTAGCTTTGTAGTATAGTTTCAAGTTGGGGATTGTGATACCCCCAGCTATGTCTCTGTTGCTTAGAATTCCTTTAGCTATTCTAGGTCTCTTCTGGTTCCAAATGAATTTTTGGATTGTTTTCTCTAGTTCTCTGAAGTATATTGTTGGAATTTCATTTGGCATTGCATTGAATCTATATAGTAGTTTTGGAAGTATGGCCATTTTCACTATATTGGTTCTTCCTACCCAGGAGCAAGGGATGTCTTTCCATTTTCTTGTATCCAATTTGATCTCCTTTTTCAGAGTGCTGTAGTTTTCAGTGTAGAGGTCTTTTGCTTCCTTTGTTAGAATGATTGCTAGATATTTCATTTTTCTGGATGCTATTGTAAAAGGAATTGTTTCCTTAATTTCTCTCTCAGTGAGTCTGTTATTTGTGTACAAGAAGGCTATTGTTTTTTGAGTGTTGACCTTATATCCAGCTACTCTACTGAATCTGTCAATTAAGTCTAGAAGTCTTCTGGCAAGAGTTTTTTGGGTCTTCTATGTAAAGTATCATATCATCAGCAAATAATGACAGTTTAACTTCTTCTTTTCCTATATTTATTCCTTTTATTTCTTTCTCTTTTCTAGTTGCTGTGGCTAATGTTTCCAGAACTATGTTGAACAGGAGTGGTGATAGTGGACATCCTTGTCTTGTTCCTGATTTTAGCATGAAAGTTTTCAGTTTTTGACCATTTAATATGATGTTGGCTCTTGGTTTTTCATAGATAGCCTTAATCAGGTTAAGATAATGACCTTCTATTCCAATTTTCTGTAGGGTTTTTATCATGAATGGGTGCTAGATTTTGTTGAATGCTTTTTCTGCATCTATTGAGATGATCATATGGTTTGTGTCCTTGACTCTGTTAATATGGTGTATTACATTTATTGATTTACAAATGTTGAACTATCCTTGCATCCCTGGGATAAATCCAACTTGGTCAGGGTGTATGATCTTCTTGATGACCCTCTGTATTCTGTTTGCCAGTATCCTGTTGAGGATTTTTGCATCTATGTTCATTAGGGAGATTGGCCTGTAGTTCTCTTTTTGGGTTGGGTCTTTCCCTGGTTTTGGAATCAAAGTAACACTTGCTTCCAGGAATGAATTTGAAAGTATTGCTTCCCTTTCAATTTCCTTGATGAGTTTAAAGAGTAATGGCATTAGTTGTTCTTTAAATGTCTTGTAAAATTCAGCAGAGAAGCCATCCGGACCTGGGATTTTCTTTGTTGGTAAATATTTTATTACATTTTCAATTTCACTCATTGTAATTGGGGTGTTTAGAATTTCTATGTCTTCTTCATTTAACTTTGGCAATTCGTATGTATCTAGGAATCTGCCCATTACTTCTGTGTTTTCCATTTTATTGGAGTAGAGGTTCTTTTTTATTTATTTTTTGGTACCGGGGATTGAACTCGGGTCCTTGCACTTGCCCAGCAGGCGGCAAAACTGGAGTGGAGGTTCTTGAAGGAGGTATTGATGATCCTCTGGATTTCTGTTGGATCTGTTGTGACTTCATCTTTTGCATTCTTAATTGCATGTATTTGTGCCTTTTCTTTCCTTTTTTTGATAAGTTTGGCTAAAGGTTTATCGATTTTATTTATTCTTTCACAAAACCAACTCTTTGATTCATTGATTTTTTGTATTGTTCTCTTAGTCTCCATTGCATTGATTCCTGCCCTCATCTTTACAATTTCCTCTCTTGTATGAGGTTTGGATTCATTATCCTCTTCTTTTTCTAGGAGCTTGAGGTACTGCAATAGGTTATTTATCTGAGTTTTCTCTGTTTTCCTAATATGGGCATTCACTGCTATGAATTTCCCGCGTAGAACTGCTTTCATTGTGTCCCATAGATTCCTGTATGTTGTACTGGCATTTTCATTTACTTGTAGAAACTGTTTAATTTCTTCTTTAATTACTTCTGTGACCCATTGGTTGTTCGAGAGGGTGTTATTCAGTTTCCATGTGTTTGTTGGGGTTTTGCAGTTTCTTATGTTATTGTTCTCCAATTTTATTCCACTATGGTCTGATATGCACTGATATGCACTAATATACAGGGGGTAACTTCAGTTCTTTTACATTTACTTAAACATGTCATATGAGCTAGCATGTAGTCTATTCTGGAGAATGGCCTGTGTGCAGCCGAAAAGAATGTGTAATCTGATTTTGTGGGGTGAACACTAAACATCTATTAAGTCCATTTGTTCAATAGCTTGGTTCAGTTCTAGAATTTCCTTGTTAACTTTTTTTCTAGACGATCTGTCTATTTGTGATAGAGGGGTGTTGAGGTCCTCCACTACAATTGTGTTAGTGTTTATTTGGTTTTTCATGTCTATTGATATTTGTTTTGTATTGTTGGGGGCATTCATATTTGGTGCATATATATTTAGGATTGTCATCTCTTCCTCTTGGATTATTCCCTTCACAAGGATGTAGTGACCATCTTTGTCTCTCTTAATTAGTTTTGGTTTGAAATCTACTTTGTCTGCAAATAAGATTGCTACCCCTGCTTTCTTGGTTCCTGTGGCGTGGAGAAATGTTTTCCATCCTTTTACTTTCAGTCTATGAGTTTCTTTTTGAGTTAGGTGTGTTTCTTGTATATAGCATATTGTTGCATTTTCCTTTTTAATCCATTCTGCCAGTCTATTTCTTTTGTTCGGGGAATTGACACCATTAATATTGAGGATTATAATCAATAGATATTGCTTTATCCTTGTCATGATGTTTTACTGGTTTTGGCTCTTTTATTTCTTATTTTTTCCCCCCTTTCCCTTTAGTGTCTTACTTTGCCTGGTGGCTTCCCTCTGTTGGGCCTCATGGAGTTGTGGCCTTCATTGCTTTATTCAAGGATATTGTTTAGAATTGCTTGTAGTGCTGGTTTGGTGTTCATGAAATTTCTCAGGTGTTCTTTGTCGTGGAAGTTTCTAATTTCCCTATTGATTTTGAAAGATAATTTTGCAGGATACAGCAGTCTAGGTTGAAAGTTATTTTCTTTTAGGGCTTCAAATACTTCACTCCAGACTCTCCTTGACTTGAGGGTTTGTGTTGAGAAGTCTGCTGTGATTCTGATGGGCTTCCTTTGTAGGGGATGTTTCTTTTCTTTAACTGCTTGTAGGATTTTGTTTTTCTGTTGGGTTTCTGGGATCTTGACTATTATATGTCTAGATGTAGATTTTTTTTGATCATGGCTAGTTGGAGTTCTATATGCCTCACTTATCTGTATGTCCAATTCTCTACCTCTGTCTGGGAAGTTTTCCACTATTACTCCTGTGAACAGTTTTTTTTATGTCAATTGTGGTTTCTCCTGTTTTTTCATGGACTCCTATCAGTCTTATGTTATTCTTCTTTGCATCGTCTAGCAGTTGTTGGATTGATTTCTCGTGGTCTCTTACTATTTTTAAGAAATCTCTGTTTTCATGGTCTCTAACCACGATCCTGTCTTCTATCTTCAGATTCCCTTAATCTGCTGTGGATACTTTCAATGGAGTTTTTGATCTCCTGAATATCTGTTTGAATCTGTTTCATGGATTCCATTTCTTTCTTATGTTGGGCGATCGTGGTTTCCATTTCTTTCTTATGCTGGGTATTCATGGCTTCCAGCATGTTTCTGAGCTCATCTATTTTTTTATCTGTTTCTGTTCTAGATCCTCTAATCATGTCTTTCACTCTGCTCACCATCTCTGCAGATATCTGGGAGATTATTCTGCTCTGAATTTTTCTAGAGCCTCATTCATCTGTTTTGTTACTTCCTGTGCTATCAGTTCGGGGTATCCTGGTGGTTGGTTATGGGACTTTTCCATCTCATTTCCCCCAAGATGTACCCTTGGTGGGGTGGAAGTCTGAGTTTGTGCCTTGCTTAAATATCTTCTCATTTTTGTTTTTGGTACTGTCCTGCGTTTAACTCCTGGGTTGATAGTTTGAAATTGCTTATTGTAGGTATCTTTGTTGCTTGTAATTAGAACCCTTATGGAATGATTGCTTCTCAGAGGTTTCTTCCAGATGTAGCTGGTCTTTAAGTTTTGAGTCTCAAATGACTCTAAGGCTACCTCATTTTCCTTATACTAGGAAGCTTCATTGACTAGATCAATAACAACACCTTAGCCCAAGTGATACATTCTGCAACACCATTGCATCAAGTACATCTTCAAAAATGACATTTTGTGGTAGTTATTAATCTATCACCTTTAGCTGTGTGAATTAAATCAAGATCGAGGACCAGCCCAACATATAGCGAATAAACTCTTCAATATAACAACTTTAACCTTTGGGATGGGGAGTTAGAAGTGGTTGGGGAGGGAGGGACAGATGGGAAGAAGGATAGGGGAAGGTTATCAGTGTGGCCAGAGGACACAGGTGAGAAGGAAAAAGAGAATACTAGGAAAATAAAGAACTCCGAATGAGGACCAAATCAGGGACAAAAAGGGAAGATGAACAATGTGGGAGAGCAAGAGAGTTAGTGTAAGAGAGAGAGAAAGGAAAGAGAAAAGAAAGAAGAAAAGAAAAGAAAAAAAGAGAAAAACACATATTTGCAAAGAGTAGGAAAAAAATTAAAGATAAGAGGAGCAAAGGAAAAGAAAAGAGAAAAAACCCCAAACTAATAATACTAATTTTGGGAATAAAAAATAACAATGAAGATGAAGGGCGTCTTTCAGGGTGTGTCTCTGCTGTCACAATAGACAACGTGGGTAGCAGTGTGCAGATATAAGTCAATGAGTCTCAGCAAGCTAGTCACAGACCCGTGAGATTCAGGCAGATTTCTGGCTGCAAGTCCCAAGTTGAGTTCCCTGTCCTCCTGCAGGGTTGAACTCTGCAGAGTTGTATTGCAGGTTCCAGCTGCCCTTCCCTGAAGATAGTCCAGGTCCTGATGGGAGGTGAGGATGACTCCAACTTACCCAGTACAGTGGTCTGGTGGTCCAGTGTCCTCTGCATCTTTGTAGTGTGGGACCAGGTGGCTGTACAGAGAAGAGGCAAGAGGAGTGGGGGCGGGGGGGGGGGGTGTTGTGTCTGTGGATTGCTGCTGGGGCGCGGGCTGATTCGGTGTGTTCTGCGTGACTTGCGACCTTGGTAGGGCGTCTGCCGACCTGCCTGTCTGCAGTGGGCTGATTCAGCGTGTTCCACATGACTCGCGACCTTGGTACAGCGTCCCTTTAACTTTTCTTTATGTGATTGTGAACAGAATTGTTTTTCTAACATCTTTCTCTGTGAGTTCCTTATTGGAATATTGGAACACTGTTGATTTTTGTGTTGATTTTGTATCCTACTATATTGCTGAATTTGCTTATTAATTCTAAGAATCTCTTGATGGAATTTTTTTGGTCTTATAAGTAAAGGACCATGTAATTTACAAATGTTCTTTTGTCATTATCCTTTCCTATTCATATCGCCTTTTTTTTTTTTCTTTTACCTGATTGCTCTGGCTAATGTTTTTAGGACTATGTTGAACAGGAGTGGTGATAGTGGCCATACTTATCTTGTTTTTGAATTTAGAGGGAAAACTTTTAAGTTTTTCCCCATTTAATATAATGTGGGGTTTTTTCTGCATTTATTAAGATGAGCATGTGATTTTCGTCCTTGGTTCTTTTTATGTGTTGAATTACATTTATTGATTTACATATGTTGAACTATCCTTGCCTCCCTGGGATGTAGCCTACTTGGTCATGATGCATGCATGACCTTTTTGATGATCTGTTGCATTCTGCTTGTCAGTATCTTTTTGAGGATTTTTACATCTGTGTTCATTAGAGAGATAGATCTATAATTGTCTTTTTTGGTTGGATTTTTGTCTGGTTTTGAGATCAGGGTAGAATGATTTTGGGAATACTCCTTCCTTCTTGATTTCATTAAAGAGTTTGAGGAGCATTAGTGGTAACTCTTCCTTGAAGTTCTTGTAGAATTCAGCTGTGAATCCATGAGATCCTGACCTTTTTTTTTTTAGTAGGCTTTAAAAATTACTGCTTTAAGTTCCTTGCCTGTTATTGGATTGTTCAAGATATTTAAGTCTTCTCGGTTCAGTTTTGGTAATTTATATGTATCTGGGAATTTCTCCATTTTTCTAAGTTCTCTAATTTTTTGACATATAGGTTTGTGAGTTGCTAATAATTTTTTTTATTTTGACAGTGTCATGATGACATCGTTTTCATTTCTAATTGCACTTCTTTGTGTCTCTTCTTTCCTTTTTTGGTAGGATTGGTTAAGCGTTTGTCTGGTTTGTTTATTCTTTCAGAGAACCAGCTCTTTGAGTCATTCTTTGTATTGTTTTTTGTCTCTATTTCATTGACTTCTGCTCTGATATTTATAATTATTTTCTTTGTACAGGCTCTAGATTTGGATTATTCTTGTTTTTCTAGGTCCTTAAAGTGCATAACTACACTTATTTGGGCTTATTCTGTTTTTCTGTATGGGCTAATGTTTCAAATACAGACAGTCCTCGTTTACTGACCTGTTTAACAACTGTTTGGACTTGTGACCTGCTGCTCAGACTTATGAACCATCTTTTTTTTCTTGTACAGTTCTGTACATCTTATTTATAAAGCCTCAATGTCTTTTTTGTACAGTATATCTTGTTTATATATTACTATAATTTTTGCTGATTGTACTGTGCAGTATAATACTGTAGTATTATGTTCTGTTATATATTACAACACTGCATGTAAGAGTTATGCACATAAAAGCAAAGTCATCATTTTGGAGTTTTCTTTGACATTTCTTGGTTCCAAATATTGTAATGTACATACTATTTACACTTCCTCACTTAGTGACCAATTTAGATAATGACCTAGTCACAGGACCATAATTTGGTCATCAAATGAGCAGTGTCATACTATATTGAACAGGAGAGGTGAGATTGGATCCCCTTGTTTCATTGCTGAATTTAGAGGGAATGCTTTAAGTTTTCCTTCATTCAGTATGATATTGGCTGTTGGTTTGTAACATACGGCTTCCATCAATTTGAGTTAAAGTTTCTGTATGCCTGTTTTCATCAGAGTTTGTATCATGAAAGAATGATAAATTTGGTTAAAGGCTCTTTCTGCATGTATTGAAATGATCATATCATTATGTTTTTTATGCTTGATATTTACATAGTGTGTTACAATTATTGATTCATGTATGTGTTACCATTCTTGCATCCTTGAGAAGCTGACTTATGATGTGATCTATTTAATGATTTGTTAAATTCTGTTTGCACATGTCTTATTGAGGATTTTTGCATTTATGTTCATTAGAGAAATTGACCTGCATTTTTATTTGTTGACCTCTACTCTCATTTTGATGTCATGGTAATGCTAGCCTTATGGAATGAGTTTGGCAGTGTTCCCTCCCTTTCAAATGCAGTAGAGTTTGAGAAACGTTGATGTTAGTTCTCTGAAGTTTTGGGAAAATTCGATGGTAAATATATTGGGTCCTTAGTTGGTAGAATTCTTATGACTTCATGTATTTAAGTGCCTGTTATGGTAGGTTCAGGGCTTTTGTATTTTCTAGGTTCAATTTGGGTAAGTTGTATGTGCCTAGAAAGTTGTCCATGTATTTCAGATTCTCCAATTTATTGGAATGTCTTCAAAATAGTTTCTTAAAGTTTTCTGGATTTCAGTGGTGTCTGTTGAAATTTTGCCTTTTTCATATCTAGTTACATTGAGGTGAGTCTTTTTTCTCTTTCTTTTGGTGAGTTTAACTAGGGTCTTATCAATCTTATTTATTTTTTCAAAGAATCAACTCTTTGATTCATTGATGTATTTTTTTTTTTAGTCTCAGTTTCATTGATTTCTGCTCTGTTCTTTATAATTTCTTTCCTCTACTAGATTTGGGTTTGGGTTGTATTATGAGATATAGCATTAGGTTATTTATTTGTGATCCTTTTCTAATGTAGGCACTCACAGTTATGGACTTCCCTATTAGAGCTCCTTTCATTGTGTCTCTTAGATTCTGATATTTTGTATTTTGATTGTCATTTGATTATAGGAATTTTAAAGTTTCTTCCCTGATTTTTTTCTATGAGCCATTGATCATTTAAAAGTGTACTATTCAATTTAGATGTGCTTGTGTAGTTTCTGTGGGTTTTTTTCTATTGATTTCCATTTTCATAACTTTGTGATCTGAGAGGATGCAAGAGATTATTTTATATTTATTAAGGCCTAAAATTGGGTCATTTGAAGAAAGTTCCATGGACAGGTGAGATTGTATATTCTGCTGTTGTGGCATGAAACATTCTATAGATTTGTTAAATTCATTTGTTCTATGCTGTGTTTTAACACTAATATTTCTTTGATTTCAGTCTGATTGACCCGTGAGAGTGGGGCATTAAAGTCCTCCGCTCTGTTATTTGTATCTATCTGTTGTTTCATGTCAAATATTTTTTGCTTAATAAAATTGGGTGAACTGACATTTAGTGCATATATATTTATAATTGTTATCAGTTTTGTTTGTATGGTATCTTTTTCCATCCTTTTTATTTTTAACATTTTTGTATGTTAAAACTGAATGTGTCTCCTGTAGGCAACACATAGTTGGATACTACTTTTTACATCTATTTTTGCTAATTGATTGGCTTATTCTATTCACAATTGTTTATATATACTTAATTCAGCCATTTAATGTCTTCTATAGGCCATGTTTTAAAAACTGTTCTATTTCTCCTTTCACGTTACATGGACATTCTCTAGTGTTAACATTTTAATTCCTTTAATTTCCTACTGACTGCTCAAAGGCTTTCCATATACATCTTATCAGAATACTAATACTAACTTCAATGTGATAGAAATGTTCCTCTTCAATAGCTTTATACCCTCTTTTGGCGCTGTTACACATATTCAAACCCAACTATACATTTTTATAGCTACTTGTGCAATTTTATAGCTACTAAGCTGACAAAAGAAAAGTATAGTTTCTTATATTAATTTTGTTTTACCTTCTTATTCTCTCCATTTGTTTCTGTAGTTTCAAGTTGCCATCTGTTATTTCTTTACTTCAATAGATCTTTGCTTTCACCACTTCTTTTATACTAGTGTGAAATGTTACATTTTGATAAGTCATATTCTCAATAATACAATTATATACAGGTCATTTTATAATCATTTAAAAGGAGAAAGGCAAAGAAATATGCAATTATACTAGTACAATAATATAATTGCCATTACTATTACTTTTTAAAAAATATGGGTTCAAATTAATATCTTGGGTTATTTGCTTTTGTAGTGACTTGAAACCATAACTTCCTTCAGTATTTCTTATAAGGGTAGTCTGGTAGCAACACATTCTCCCAAATGTCATCTAGATATGTTTATTTTTCAAAGAGTTTTGCTGCACAAGTCTTGGTTAGTTTTTTTTTTCATTGAGCATTCTGAATATGTCATCCCACTTCCTCTAGCCTCCTTTGTTCCTGATTAGAAGTTTTAGTGCTTTTTTATTGGACTTCTTGGGTGAATTGTTTTACTCTTGCTGCTGTCTAAACTTTCTCTTTGAGTAATTTTATTTTGGTTTGTCTGTCCTTGTACTTTTGCTACTTGAAATTAGTTGTTTCTTAGATGTACATTTGTTTTTTCCCCTCACATTTGAAGTTTAGTCACACATACACACTCTCAGTCTATTTTCTTCTTTGGTGTTCTAAGTATGCCCATGTGCTTAATGTGATCCACATTGAGGTTCTGTTTATTTTCCTTCGATCTTTCCCTTCTTCAGATTGCATACTCTCTATTAACGTATCTTCAAATCACTGACGGATTTGGTAGTTCAGATATACTATAAGCTCCATAATAATTTTAAAATTTCCATTGTTGTATACTTTTCAATTCTTTTTCATTTTTAAAAATATAATTATTTCATGGCTGGGGATGTAGCTCAGTGGTACATCTCCTACCTAGTGTGTACAAGGCCCTGGGTTTGATCCTCAGCACTGCAAACAAAACAAAACAAAACATGCACACAAAACAAACACTATTATCTATATAATTATCTCTGATATTCTTTACTGATGAGTGGTATAATTAGTCTTAAAGCATGATTTCCTTTTGTTCTTTGAAGATATTTACACTGGGTGCTTTGAGTTTTACTTCAAACTAACATTTGGGTACCCTCATAGGTAGTTTGTGTCCCTCCGCCTCACTAGCACACACTGTTTCTTTGCATGTCTTGTATTTTTCTTTGCAAACTGGACATTTGAAGGAATATATTGTACCAATTCTGAATATTAATTCTGTGAGGCTTTTTATCTGTTAGCAATTTGGGTAGAATATTTCAGCCAAGGCTACTTTCCCTGGGTATCAATAAAATTTTGATGTTTATGCTTAACTGGTACAGAATCAAGAATGTAGTTACCTTGGATGAGTTTTTCTTTTCTGTAGTGCTGCGATGAACAACCCAGGGCCTACCACATGTTAACCAAGTATCCTACCACTGAGCTACAAGGCAGCCCAAAGGCACTTTGTGGTTTCTCTTTCTCCAATCTCTTCTGTAGTGGTTAGTCTCCATTCTCTGCTGGTTATTTGCTCTAGTATTTTTGACATAATCCTGGGACACCAATTGCTCAAGTCTGAATTAAATTCAAATAGAAACCATATCTGGACACTTTTTTTTTTTTTTAAGTTTTTGCCTTCAGAAAAAGGCTCGTCTTTCACTAATTTTGTCCAGTCAGTTGGCTGGTTGTTTGGTGAGCTATCAGCCCCTTATTAAGTGCTTTCCATTAAAATAAAATTCATTTTTTAGGGTATCCATAGCTCGTACTTTCCCACATTTTGCTTCAAATACACTCAGTTCCTTTTGTGGAGAGCTTTCCAGGGGGTTACCCCTAGTCAAAAATCTCTTGGGCCACTGCTCTAGGTGCTAGGTAGGGCCATAAGTTGTCTCTTGGTCTTCAAGGCATCCTTTTGCAGTAGGAAACTTCTACCTAATGAGCCAGGGCAAGGGTAATTGGGCTTACAGTATTTTGAGCCTGTCCTTCCCAGGATAGATGGAACTTCTGCCATGTGTCTGACAGCAGGATAAAAGAAGTTTTATTACCTTTTGGCTGCCATCACCAGGAATTTAGCCTGGTTTGGAAGGGATGACGACTTTAACAAGCCCCCCACCCTGGTGAGATGCTGAATCTCTTGACTGGGAGAAAAGGGATAGGAAATCATATCTTTCTGGCCACAACCATTTAGTATGGAGCTTCCATCAGGCTGAGATGAAGGGCAGGAAGGGGAGAGGTTCCTGGTTCACTTCCACAGGGTTTTTCTGTTCCTACTGAAATTTAAGTTTTTGTTGATAAATGTTTCATTTGCTATACACCACTAGGACAATTTCTAAATTAAATCGTTGTTCAACAGTTAATGCTTGTTTTGCTAGGAAGCAGGTCTGCAAACCCGTTGCCATTCTATAAGCAGAACCTCCACCATTGATTTTTAAACACTTTTTATTTTCTTAGAGGCTATACTGATGACTATAATACACATTTAATTCAGTGTAGGTCATTCACTTAATACTAATCTGAAAAAAAATCCAAATAAATTATGCTACAATATTGTATTTCCTTCCTCCAAATTTATGCTTGTCATATATATTGTATCTTATAAATTAAACATTATAATCACTGTTTTGTCTTCCAGTCAAAATTAGTCTTTTTATATATAAATTTACCCACCTACTTTACCTTTTATAATACTCAATTTCCTCCAGTGGATTTGAGTTATTGTCTGGAATAATTTCAGTCTTTAGGATTTTCTTTAGCAATTTTAAAGCATATTGGCTAGCAATGTATTATCTACGAGTGTCTTTATTTTGAATTTAAAGAATAGTTTTGCGAGATGGAGAACTTTTGGTCAATTCCTTTCCTTTCACTTCAAGTATAGTAGATCATCTATAGCCTTCAGTCCTGCACTGTTTCTGATGAGCCAGCTGTTGTACTGTTGTTTCTCTGTAAGATGAGTTTTCTTATTCTCTTCAAGATTTTCTTGTTTCCCAACAGCTATAACATGTCTACATGATTCTCTTTTTATCTTGATGTTCCACAGATTTTAATATGAAGCTTACTTATAATGAAATTGGACTATCTCTTCAAGAAGCATTTATATTTTTATTTCATTTACTTTAATAACAGTTTTTTATTGATATTAGTTTAAAAAAATGTAGTATTAGGGCTGGCATGTGTGTAACCCAGTGGTAGAGCACTTGCTCAGCATGCATGAGGCCCTGGGTTTGATCCTCCCTACTGGGTGAGGGAAAAGAGTTATCACATTTTTTTCCTCTCAGAAACAGTAGGGAGGGATAGTATCTTAGGTTTCCTTTCTACATACATAGCATTAAGAGGTGAAGTGGTCATAGATGATCTGATATGAAATGAGTGTTTCCATTGGAAAATCAGAATTTTCTTCATATATTATGATTTAAAAGGGAGAATGAAATAGTAGTGCTTCTTTTCTGGAATAGACAATTATTTATAAGACCTTAAATATAACCTTTAGTGAAATGTCATGCATTATAAAAAAGGGATAATTATGAGTGATGTAGAGATGGCTACATGTGCTTTCTTAAGAATGCCACATCCTTTATCACACAGATTTGAAATATTTTTTGTCTACATCTTACAAGCACTTTGAAAGACTGGAGACCTACATCGGCTAAAGGACAACCAATAAATATAATTAGTTCTTCATCAACACAATAAGGTTAACAATGATGATTAAAACACTTGCCGTTATAGGCAAAATACTAATCTTTGTTTACAAATCAGTAGGCAAATGTGTAATTACCAAACAATGTATAGCACAAAAACAAGAAAATGTTCTAAGTCTAGGTATTATGATAGGTTTTTTTCCTAATATACATAATTATCAATTTATTATAAAAACCTACATATACAATATTTGATCAAAAATCTTTTAAAATATATTCAATATGAAATGTATAGAAAGAGACATTTCAAAGTCATATCAGTTACTACTATTACAATATTTAATCATTTTTACAAGAGGTCTGCTGGTCTATTTCAATTAAATTTGTTCTCAGAACTATTACATTTCTCGCTGAATCTCATTTAGAGCACAAGCAACTTGGTTAATTTTTGCTTCCATTGCTTTTTTGTTCTTGCATGTTTCTTCCAAAAGTTCACGCATTTCTTCTTCAATTCGATGAACCTGAATCAATATGTAAACATTAATTTTAGTTTACTAGTAAAATGTATTTTTTAATACATTCTGAAAGAAAAAAGTCAATTTGTTCTTAGGCATTTTGTGATTTCTAAGTCATTTAATGCAGTAAGGTGAGTACAATATAATTTGATCAAATGCTAATAGAGAAAAAACAACACTTATACAGTATACAAAGTATTTTCACATATATTATCTATTTAGTTCTCAGAGAATTTTTGTGAAAAAGGATATTTTTGTGAAAATTCTTTTGTGATAAAATTCTTATGAAAAGGGATATATTTTTTGGTACCAGGGATTGAACTCAGGACTTTACACTTGCCAGGCAGGTGTGGTGCCACTGAGCTACATTCCCAGCCCAAGGATAATATATTTTAACTCTGTTTTAAAGCTTAGAAAATCTGCTTAAGGTTGTGCAATTTCTAGGTACCAGGGTGAAGAAAGAAACCCATTTTTCTGACTTAATCTTTCTATTGTCCTTTGCTGTGTCGAAACACTGAGTTGTAAATTTATCTTACACATCAATATCTTTACAGATTTTCCAATTTTTACATTGTTTTCTCTCTCTTTGATGTAGTCTGTACTACAGTCCTTCCCTCCTTTATTCCACTGAGAATTGAACCCAAGGAGAACTGAGCTATATCTTTTTTTTTTTTTCGGTACCGGGGATTGAACTCATGTCCTTGTGCTTGTGAGGCAGGCGGCGGAACCACTGAGCTAAATCCCCGGCCCCATCAGCTATATATCTTTTCAGAAAGAGTGCCGCTAAGTTGCCCAGGCTGGCCTCAAACTTGCAATCAATCTTCCTGCCTCAGCCTCTGGAGAAGATGGGATTACAGGTGTACATTATCATGCCCAGCTCTGTGCATTTCTAAAAGTGTTGTTGGTGATTACATATTGCCATCTTTTTGAGAGATCACTTTATGATATATGTTCCCTTAAGATCTCTGTATTTGGTACTGTTAATTTTGACTTGAAAATCTCTTGCTTATAAGTATCTCAACACCATCAATATGACCATCCTCTTGTATCTACTTTATTCTTCCTAATCCTTAACACAAGTTTCTGAAGATCTTTTTGCTTAGAAAATTATTATTTCTACTTTTAAACTGTCACCTTTGTGTGACGCTCTATAATTCCTCCTTAAAAACCTGATTATCACATTTAAACTCTGGTTTTACTTCTTTAACTCTTTAACAAACCCTTCCCTTTAATATTATTTCATGTTGGCAGGGGGGTAACATTGAACCCAGTGTTTCCTTTTTTTCTATGGGCCTCATTTTACACTTTATTTTGTATTATCTGATGTACTCCTGTTAAACACTTGGAAGATGATAAATTAAATACCTGAAATATCTATTGACTTAAACTAAAAATAATTCCGGAGGAAGTTATACTTCTTTATTCATTGTGACTACTTCTACAGATGTTACTCACTCTTTCTCTTTGCATAGAGTCCTGAAGGTAATTTCACTTGAACACAGAACTTTACATTCTACATGTAGCATTACTTTGCCTTTCTGCTGCTTATTTTTTTCCAGTTGCTCATTTATGAATCTCTGGCTTAGATACCTTAGTTTCTTAGTGCCACTTCAAAATCAAGGAAAAATGGAGATTCACAACTATGCCCAAATCTAGTGGATCTCAACAGATGGGTCACACCAGAATCAACTGTGGAGTTTTAAAAATACTTGGACCTGATCCAGGTATGCAAGTCTCTAGGGGAAGCTCATGAATGTGTATTATTAAAAAAAAGCTTCATAGGTGATTCATATATTTGCCTTTGATCTTATATTACCCAAAACTCATTTGTCAACATTACCAAGATGACAGAGCTGGTGGTCTTGAACCCTAATAAAGAACTCTTTGAGAAGTTTTTTAAGATAGTGGTGGATTATGTTTTTTGGATTATGTTTAATACATTCACATTCTTACCTCACTTATGTCTAACCAAAGGAATGTCCATAAGAGATTGGTTAGAGATAGGAAAATACTTTTCCAGGGATCATGGAGAATGTGCACATGAGGATCAAAGTTATAATTCTAGCTTCATTAGAATTATGTTCAGTTTCGCCGCCTGCTGCGCAAGTACAAGGACCCAAGTTCGATCCCGGGTACCAAAAAAAAAATAATTATGTTCCACACTAATCTAAGTATTACCAAGCCTTGTTTCAGGATAGTTTTGCAACATCCCTCATCTATTAGGTTGTAAAATCATGCTAGCCTTCTTCTTCGTAATTTCCAAAGACTTAATTTACTTAGTTATAACCAATTAATACTGATTATTGGGATAAATTTTATTTACAATACCTTTAAATTTGCAGAATCAATGCATTTCTGTTTTTCACTTGTCAACTGTACTATTTCAGCTCGATGAGCTTCAATAATTGCATCTACTTGTTTTTTAAAGGCATCATCCATACTATGAAGCTTTTCAACTGCATCCCTTTAAAAAAGCAAAACAAAACAAAAAAATGAACAAAACAAAAAACAAAATATCACATGTGGAGGATGGGTGTATGAGGAGTTTTATGGGGGATAGAGGAGGGGATATCCCTGTCATGTTATTGATACTACTATATCTTTTTGAGACAGGGTCTCTCTATGTGGTCCAGGCTGGCCTCAAATTTGTGGTGATTGTCCTGTCTCAGCCTCCTGAGTGGTGGGATGACGGGTATGTGCCACCACACCTGGATTACCATTCTGTATCTTGACAGGAGAACTGATCATTAAACTATATTATCTATTTTCAAGAAACTTTTTATAATTTTATAAATTATTTTAACAGATCTATTTACTCACACAACAAAGTAAAAGCTTATTTCCTCTTATGTACTTATAGAATGTACACGAGAATGGCAGCATCTCTTTAAAAATCAGTTCCCATTTTCAGCTTGTGTAGGCCCACTACTATGTGAATTTGCTCCAGCCCCTTCAGGAACTCACCAAATACATCATTAGCTACTTTCATTCAAACAGTTTTAAAACAATAATCATATAAGAAAAGCAAAAAGCAAGTACTATGTGTGAAGCACTGCTGTACAAATTAATTCATATAAACCATATATATTTATAAATGTATACTATTAACATAAATGTCAATTTTATATCCAACATTTAAAGTGGGAACTATTACTATCTTCATTTTACAGATGGAATGCAAATAGGAAATAAAGTTCTTGGGCAAGTATATGAGAAAGTATGTCCCATACATTTTTTTTTGTTTTGTGTTTTGATTTTTGAGAAAGGGTCTCTCTATGTAGTTCAAGCTGGTCTTGAACTCACGGTGATCCTCTTGCCACAGCCAGCCAAGTACTGGGATTATAGGCATGTGCCACCATGCCTGGCTTGTCCCATGTATTTTTTCCGGTATCAGGAATTGAACTCTGGACCTTGTGCTTGCCAGGTAGGCGCGGTGCCACTGAGCTACATCCCCAGCCCAGTCTCATATATTTTTGATACCTCTTTCTTTTTTCACCCACCCCAATTCAACATTTATGTTTAAAGAGATCTCACATCCTTTAGGACTACTTACTTCTGTAGTTCAATACTTTTGTCCCTTTCTGCTTTAAGTTTTCTTTCCTTGTTTTCAAATTTTTCTTTCACTTCTCTTACTTGTGTTTCGAGATGACTTAGAAGTTCTCCTTTATCATGCCATTTCTGATTAAGTGTACTAATATGTGAGAAGTAATTTAAAAAGTAAATTAGTTGTATGAAATTATTAAGCCACATTTTTCTTCTTTATGGAAAATATAAAATACCTGTAAGCTTTTCTTATTTCTTCAAGTTCTACTTCCTTTGCTTTCAATTGTTCTTTCATGTTTTCCTTTCTTTCATTGTGCCTTTCTAGTTTTTCTATTATATTATCTAGCTGTACAGATTTTTCATCGAGTTGTTGTTGAGCACATTTTTCTATTTCAGTGATCTTTTCTTGTAACATTTTGATTTGTTTATCTTTTTCTTGTAGACACTAAGAAAAAATTCATTTTTGTTAATCTTAAATAACAAAAATTCTCATTTTGATTAATTAGATATGGTTAAATAAATTAACATTTAAAAGGATGTTTTAAACATAAAATGTTATTTTTTCTTATTGACACTGAATAGTTCTAGTTATTTCAAAAGCTACAATAAAATTTTACATAAAACTTTGAACTAAAATTTAAGTTCATAAATATCTGGTAACATTTTAAGAGTACAGGGGCAAATATTATAAAAGGAAATACATGACTTTCTATATTAAATTCTACAGCAGTTGGGATAAGTTATTTTTTTGGATACTTTAACCTTCTCAGATTTTCAAACATGACACTGTTCTTTTCCCAAAAGAAAATGTCAAACTTACATCTTTTAATTTTCTAATGGTTTCAGTTTGGTCTTCTACAATTTTGCACTTTATTCTTAATGCATCACTCTCACTTTCATTTGCTTTTCTCAGAGATTCATTCTCTCTACATAAACTTTCAATTTGGGCTTCTAATTTTCCACGATTTTGAGCCAGACATGATCCTAAGAAACAAACATCATCAGTTAGAAACTTTAATATACCTTGAAAGTTTTGTATTGTATGAAAATCTAATCTAATGAACAAAAAACAAAAAAACAAGGCATATAATGTACTTCTATGAAGAAGAGACAGGAGACAAAACAAACAAAAAAACACACCAGGCTTTCTAAATACCTAAAATCACAAATAAAATCAAGAACAAGTAACTCAGACATGTGATATTTAATTCATGTCATGGCAATCAAACAAAATCATATTTAGAATTCCAACAGAAGAATTTTTAAAAAATTTTAAAAAAGAGAATTCCTACAGAGAATAGGTAAATGAGAAATGCCCTGTTAAAAACAACATCTAGGTATTCATAATTTTTAAGGTATCCATAAATGTCACAAAGAAGTGTGTTATCTATTGCTTTATAGTGACTGGAAAAAGAATGAGACCAAGGGCTTCCCTAAGCCTAAAGTGGTTTTCACTCATGTACTATTTTACATTTCTGTATGCACAACAGTAATTATAAACAAGTGGCCAAATTATATTAGCAAGAAAACAATAAAATATATCAGAGCTAAAGAATTTTGAATGTTTACCACAAAGAAATGATAAATGAGTATATTTCTGTATAAATTTATATAAAAATTTTAAAATATATGAGCTATAACTTTTTTGTTTGCAGTTACTGAACTCAGGGGTTTGTGCACCCTAAGCAAGCACTCTTGTCAGTGAACTACATTCTTAGCCCTCAGAGCTCTAACTTCTTAATTGGTGTAGTAAAATTATTTCCCTTTTCCTAAGTGCCATTCTTTCATGTTTGGCTGGCAAATGCCTATTTATTCTTCTAGACAGAGAGTTATCTTTTTTCTTGGCATCTATAGGTAGTCCTTTTCACACCAATACCCAGATTGTTTTGCTTCTAAGAATGGCTATTTCCATTGAAAATTTGAGAGTTTTACCCTGTTGTGCCAGCTCATGTCCCCACACTTTTCTTTCTGTCCTTAAGCCATAAATGAGTGATTCCTTGGCTGCTAGCTCAGAAATAAGCTCGTCTTTTTCATGCTTGAGAAGTTCTATTTGAATACTCTTCTCCTTGTCATCTTCAATCAAAATTTCAAGAGTGTTGATTTGATTCTGTATAGCCCCCAAAATTAAAAAAGCAAAATAATTATTATATTAAGTGATTCTTTATTTTCTATTTTTGCATTTTATGAGAAAAATTGTTATTTAAATAAAAATAAATGTGCTAAATTTTATATCAGAATTTTTAGTTTAATTCACTAATGATAAATATAGGTATATGAACTAAAAAGTCAAATTTTAGGTGACACACCTTTGAACACTTATTTTATTCGAAGTTTATAAAAGATGAACTATACCTATAATATTGAAAATGTTTCAAGAAATATTTATATCAATAGTTTAAAAGTTACTTCCTGGGAGTTACCTTGTACAAAACAGCACAAATGTCTAAAGCTGAGACAACAGCAATAAAGACATTATAGCTAAGTATGTCTAACAACCACCACCACCACAACTTAGTATCAACAATACAAATCATGTTTCTCAAATTTCAACTCTTTGAGTACCACTTTCTCAATTTTTATTGTATCACTATACAAGCAGCACCTATTTAGCATGTTTTTTAAAATTAATTCACTTATTTTCCTTAAAAACTATTTTAATTTAAATCTGTGAAATCATGTTTTGTCTGTTGTAATTTTCTCAAACACAGTGTATAATTAGTATCATTCAAAAGTTCATTTTGTGCACTCTTAAAATCAATAAACTTGAAAAAATGATGAAAAACATTAAAAGGAACAGTGTTAGACAGTCTTACCTGTAAATTTGCTGCTGTTTCCTGTTTCACTTTGGAAACTTCTGCTAGTTTTGCTTTTTGTTCCTTTACCATACAGGTTAGATCTTTAATTAAAGAAGAAGATTCATTTTCTTTTCTTTGAGCCCAAATAAGAGCATGTTTGCTCTTGGCTAACTCAGTTGCAACATTTTCAAAACCTTCTTTAACCTATATTTCAAAATTGTATTATAAATGGCAATTCTCTAAATAACTAGAAATATTTGCTTCTGGAAATAGTATACATCTTTCATTTTTAGAATCAGTTTTAGCAAAAAATAAAATGTAGATAATTTGTTTCAATCTACTAATTTCCAAATGAAGAAACAGAGGCCCAGGGAGATTATCCGTTTATCGAGTTATCCAGGGAATTAATGGATTTACAGACAGAATTCATTGATTTGACAATTATTTACTGAGGGCCTGTTGTATACAGCCATTGCTCTAGGTAATGGAATATATCAATGAATAACAAACACTAAAATCTCTGCCTTTATAAAGGTTACATTCTAGTGGGTACCATGATATATACCTTATTATACTTATTGTTAGATATTATGTGCTTGAAAAAAAAGGTTAGAAGGATGAAGTATTGAAAGAGGAAGATTCAATTTCAAATAATATAATTACTGAGAAAGTAACACTGGAGCAATGACTTGAAGGAGGTAAGAGAGGAAGCTATGCATATATGCAGGGTAAGTGTTCTAGACAAGGTGTATGGTATGTTGGATGAAAAGCACAATGGCTAGTTTCATTGGAGTTTCATGGATGGAGGGAAAGATGATAGGAGATGAAAATTTGAGGACTAGATTATAGAGGGTTTTAACACTGAATAACTTTGAGGGTTAAACTGATTAAAATGAAGGGACAATAGAGTTCTTTGAGGAGGGGAGTTGTATTATCTAATCTGTATTTTAAAAGAACATTACAGATGCTATAATCAGTATAAACAGGAATGAGGGGCATGGTGGAAGAAAGAAGATCAATTAAAAGTTTTAAAAATAATATAACTGAAAGACATCATGACATATACCAGAGTGGCAGTAAAAGAGATGGTAAGAAATGACCATATATTTTTTCAATAATGGTTTTACAATATCTTGAGGCCCTGGATATGGAGTGTCAGAAAAAACGGGAGTCCATAATGATTCTAATGGAGCCTAAACCTGTAGAAGGCTGGAGGTATCATTAACTGAGATGGGAAGACAAAGTAGAAAGTTTGGGGGAAAGCCAGTAGTTAAGAGGTAAAGATGGCAAGTAGGTGCTTACACATATAAGTTTAGAATTCAGGAAAAAGGTCTAGGCTGGAGATAAAAAAACGATGGCAAAAGAATTTACCAAAAGATTGACTGTGTCTAGAAAAGAAAAAAGGTTTAATAATTGAAACTTGAACATTCAGAAATAAAACTTTCACAAAAACAAGACAGCAGTAAGAGAGTCTGAAAATAAATGAAATAACAGAAAGAAAACCAAGAGGTAAAAGTATGCTGGTAACCAAGTGAAGAAAAAATCTAATGGGGGAGAGAGATCAACAGAGATCAAATACTGCTCTGAGGTCAAATAAGATGAGGACTAAATTGATGATTTCCAGTGTGGATGTTGCTGGCAGCTTTGACTACAGCAATGATAGTAGAGCAGTACAAATAAAAGCTCAATCAGAGCAGGTTAGAGAGCAGAGAAGTAGAGAAATCAGTAATGGCAGATATACAATTTTGAGAAGTTCTGATGTAAATGACAGGAGAAACAAGGTGGTAGCCAAATGATATCAGAGTTTTAAGATGAGAGAAACCACAGTGTCGGATGTATGCTACAGGGAGGGAAAAATTGCAGATATAAGAGTGTGAAAGAGAAGATTTGCTGAAGCCATATCCTTAAGCAGGGAAGAGAAAATGGATCTAGAGTATACCTGGTGAGACTGGACTTAGGAGCAAGACTGTTCTTCTGCCACAGGGATTGACAAATTATGTAAACTGGGGTTTTCCAAGCCAGGCCATACGATCTTTATTGGAAATACTCAACTTTGGTCTTCTAATACAAAAGCAGTCACAGATAATATGTAAACAAATGGGCCTGGCTCCTTTCCAATAACACCTCATTTAAAAAAAAGGGCGGTAGGTTATTGGGCCTGTGATCTTTAGTTTTGCCAGACCCTGCTCACACTAATGGGAGAGAATTCAGATTCTCAGGTCTAATACTCTCTTTACTTCACCATTTATAATCTTAGTTTTTAGTTTTTACCAACAGGAAGAAAAGTACTTACAATTATTATTTAGTTTATTTTTTTGAGACAGAGTCTTACTATGCATTTCAAGCTGGACTTGAATTTACTATGTTGCCCAGCCTAGCCTCAAACTCACAGCAATCCTTCTGCCTCAGCCTCCCAAGTGCTGGGATTAAAGATGTGTGCCATCATGCCCAGCAAAGTAGCTATTATTTATTTATTTATTTATTTGGTACCAGGGATCGAACTCGGGTCCTTGCGCTTGCGAGGCAGGCGACGGAACCACTGGGCTAAATCCCCGGCCCTGTAGCTATTATTATTATTATTATATATATATTTTTTGGTACTGGGGATTGAACTCGGGTCCTTGAGCTTGCAAGGCAGGTGACAGAACCACTGAGCTAAATCCCCAGCCCTGTAGCTATCATTTTTATGAGGCAACAGGCTCTAAGGACTTACATCTTTAAATCTTCTGGCTTCAACAGTTAAAGCAATACGGAATTCATGTTCTAGATCCAAATATTGCTGGTTTAATACATCAATTTTCTCTTGGTATTCTTTTATTTCTTGCTCATGCTTTCTCTCTTCTTTGGCTATTTCCTTAGCTAAGGCATCCTGGAACTCAGCATCACTAAAAAACTCCCTTGTTTCAAGTTCTTTCCTAGAATTAAAAACAAATACAAATCAAAGGATGTTGTTCACAAAGGGGAAAACTTTAAAGGTCCTTAAATAGTTCTTAGAATTTTATTTTTCCTAATGTTAATTTAAAATCAGTTCTTCACTTTCAAAGATAGAAATTGAGCATAGGTAGGTACAGAAAAAAATATGAACTTTTATTTGTGTGTATTTTCTTTGTAGTCCTTTATAGAAACAGCTTACTGATTCCTGTTTCAGAAGAATAATACTGTTCAACAAATATTTTCTTGGAGGTCAATTAAATGTTTTCTCTATATACAACAATCAACTTTTGGGTGGATTTGGAGCAATGCAAAATAAGTTTTACTTATAAGCTGTACTTCAAATGATAATAAAGTCAACATCTATAATAAATAATAAACAACAATAAACACTTATTTGCTTTTTAGCTAGTAATTGTTACAGGACTGATGCTAATGCACACATAAACATGGTATTTTCACTGAGCTAATTCGGTCAGACTTCACTGATAATCAATTACTATTTTAATCAATTAATGTTGAGGGGAAGACCCACAAGCTTCTCTTTCTATTTTTATTTTTTTTAATTCTGATTTTTTATTATTTCCAGTGAATTATTTTAAACATGGAAGTCATAGAATCTTTTATTAAAGCTTACATTTTTTTCAAATATGATGTATGTGGCTTCCCTTTTGTTACAGTTTCATTTAAAAATTTTTTTTAAATTTTTTTTGGTACTGGTGATCAAACTTGGGTCCTTGCGCTTGCAAGGCAGGCAGTGGAACCACTGAGCTAAATCCCTGACCCAAGTTTCTTTTATTTTATTTATTTTTTTTAGTAGTCTTTTTTGTATATTCTTTTATTGGGACATTTTAGGTGTACAATATAATGACATTCATCATTGGAAATCTGCACCTTTACATATTCTCTTGGTTCTTATGTTTTTCCCCCTCCCCTGCCCTCCCTTTAACCCCTCCATCCCTCCCTATTTACAAAGACTTTGTTTCCATTTTTTCATTTTCTCATATTAATTCCATTCCCTTCTTTCCTTTCCCCTACCCCTCTCATTTCCCCCTCCCCTTTACCCCTTTTCGTCCTGTTTCACATTATCTGTTATACCTTTTAGTCCTTATTTACACTTTCAGTTTCTCACACTAGAGAAACTATTCGATATTTACACATTTGTGTCCTATTTATTTCACTTAAGAGAATTGCCTCAATGTGCATCCATTTAGTCTCTAATTTCCCATTTGTTATGGCTGACCAGTACTCCATTTTATTAAATACCACATTTTCTTTATCCAGTCTCCAGTTGATGGGTATCTGAGCTGTTTCCAAGTTTTACCCATTACACACTGTGATGCTATGAACATGGGCGCACATATATCACTGTGGTATGATTCTTCTAATTCTTTGGGGAAAATACCCAGCAGGGAAATAGCGGGGTCAA
Source organism: Heterocephalus glaber (assembly GCF_053883595.1). Lineage (NCBI taxonomy): Eukaryota > Metazoa > Chordata > Mammalia > Rodentia > Bathyergidae > Heterocephalus > Heterocephalus glaber. The sequence goes on along the minus strand of NW_028258344.1, from coordinate 28,704,928 downwards.
ATGGGACTTCCAGTCCTAGTTCTTTGAGGTATCTCCATACTGATTTCCACAGTGGTTGCACCAGTTGACACTCCTACCAGCAGTGGAGCAGTGTTCCTCTTTCCCCACTGCCCTGCCAGCATTTGTTATTGGTTGATTTCTTGATAGCAGCTATTCTTTCTGGGGTGAGGTGGAATCTCCGTGTTGTTTTCATTCGCATCTCTCAAATGACCAGTGATGTTGAACATTTTTTCATATGTTTATTTAGTATGTCTACTTTGTGTGAGAAGTATCTGTTCATTTCAGATGCCCATTTTTGGATTGGGTTTGTTAATTTGGGAGGTCTGATTTTTTAAAGTTCTTTATAGATTCAAGATAGACCTTTGTCTGAGGGACCTCTGGTGAAAATTTTTTCCCACATTGTGGGTTGTCTCTTCACACTGCTGGTAGTTTCTCTTGCTGTGCAGAAGCTTTTTAGTAAAAAGAGATACCACTCATTGACTGTTTGTGCTAGTTTACAGGCAACTGAGGTTTTGTTGATAAAGTCTTTTCCTACCCCAGTGTCTTTAAGAGTTCTACCTAACCTCTGTTCCAGCCGGTTTAGCATTTCTGTTTTTACATTTAGATGTTTAATCCATTTCGATTTTAGTTTAGAGCATGGTGAGAGATATAGGTCTAGTTTTAGTCTTTGCAAGTTGAAACCCAATTTCTCCAGCACCATTTATTAAAGAGACTATCTTTCCTCCAGTGAGGATGTTTGGCTCCTTTGTTAAAGATGAGGTAGCTGAGTGTGTCTGGAGTTGTTTCTGCATCTTCTAATCTGTTCCACTGGTCTTCAGGTCTCTTTCTTTGCCAGTACCATGCTGATTTTATCACAGTAGCTTTGTAGTATAGTTTCAAGTTGGGGGTTGTAATACCCACTGTCATGTCTTTGTTACCTAGAATTGCTTTTGCTATTCTGGGTCTCTTTTGTTCCAAATGAATTTTTGGATTGTTTTCTCAAGGTCCATGAAGTATGATGGTGGGATTTCAATTGGGATAGCACTGAATCTATATAGAATTTTGGAAGTGTAACCATTTTCACTATGTTGATCCTTCCTACACAGGAGCAAGGGATGTCTTTACATTTTCTGATATCCCCTTCAATATCTTTTTTCCAAGTGCTATAGTTTTCAAAGAAGAGGTCTTTGATTTCTTTTGTTAGGTTGATTCCTAGGTATTTCAGTTTTTTGCATGCTATTGTGAGAGAAATTGTTTGCCCTGTTTCTTTCTCAGTAAGTCTGTTCTTCGTGTAGAGGAAAGCTATTGATTTTTGTGTGCTGACCTTGTATCCAGCTACTTTACTGAATTTGGTTATTAAGCCTAGAAGACTTTGGTGGAGTTCTTGGGGTCTTCTATATACAGTATCATGTCAACTGCAAATAATGACAATTTGACTTCTTCATTTCCTATCTTTATTCCTTTTATTTCTTTCTCTTGTCTAATTGCTGTGGCTAATGTTTCCAAAACTATACTGAACAGGACTGGCAATAGTGGAATCCTTGTCTTGTTCCTGACTTTAGTGTGAAGGATTTATAGTTTTTGACGATTTAGTATGATATTGGCTGTTGGTTTTTCATAGATGGCTTTTATCAGATTGTGGTAGAGACTGTCTATTCTGCCTTTTTTAGGGTTTTTACCATACATGCATGTTGGATTTTGTCAAATGCTTTATCTGCATCTATTGAGATGATGATATGGTTTTTGTCCCTGGCTCTATTGATATAGTGTATTACAGTGATTGATTTGCATATGTTGAACCATCCCTTCATCCCTGGGATGAATCCCACTTGGTCAGGGTGTATGATCTTCTTGCTGATCTTCTGCATTCTGTTTGCCAGTATCTTATTAAGGATTTTTTCATCTATGTTCATTAGTGAGAATGGCCTATTGTCTTTTTCGGTTGGGTCTTGCTATGCTTTGGGGATCAAGGTGATGTTTGCTTCTAGGAATGATTTTTGCTTCCTTTTCAATTTCTTTGAAGAGTTTAAACAGTAGTGGCAGTAGTTCCTCTCTAAATGTCTTGTAGAATTCAGCAATGAAGCCATCAGGACCTGGGCTTTTCTTGGTTGCTAAGTTTTTAATTACGTTTTCAATTTCATTGGTTGATATTGGGTTGTTTAGAATTTTTAGGTCTTCTTCATTCAACTTTGGTAATTCATACATATCTAGGAATCTGTGCATTTCTTCTGTGTTTTCCGTCTTACTGGCATATAGGTTCTAGAAGTAGGTACTGATGATTCTCTGGATTTCTGCTGGGTCTGTTGTAATTTCACCCTTTTCATTCCTAATTGCATGGATTTGGGCCTTTTCTTTCCTTTTTCTGATAAGGTTGGCTAAGAGTTTGTCAATTTTGTTTATTCTTTCAAAGAACCAACTCTTGGCTTCATTGATTTTTTGTATTGTTTTCTTAGTCTCCATTGCATTGATTTCTGCCCTGATCTTTATAATTTCCTCCCTTGTATGAGCTTTGGGTTTGTCCTCCTCTTCTCTTTCTAGAAGCCTGAGGCTCAGCATCAGGTTGTTTAATTGGGCTCACTCTGTTTTCCTAATATGAGTATTCACTGCTACTAGTTTCCCTCATAAGTCTGCTTTCATTGTGTTCCATAGATTCCGATATGTTGTATTGTCATTGTCATTTATTTGAAGGAACTGTATGATTTCTTCAATTTTCACTGTGACCCACTGGTTATTCAGAAGTGTGTTGTTCAATTTCCATGTGTTTATGGAGTTTTTGCAGTTTCTTTTGCTCTTGATCTCCAATTTCATTGCACTATGGTCTGATAATATATAGGGGTAACTTCAATTCCTTTGCATTTACCTAAATATGTTCTATGAGCGAGTATGTGGTCTATTTTGGAGAATGACCTGTGTGCAGCTGAAAAGAATATGTACTCTGATTTTGTGGGGTGAAACACTCTGTAAACATGTTAAGTTCATATGTTCAGGTGTTTTATTGAGTTCTAGTATTTCATTGCTTGCTTTTTGTCTAGTTGATCTAGACAATTTGTGACAATGGGGTATTGTGGTCCCCCACTACTACTGTATTAGTGCTTATATGGTTTTTCATGTCCATTAGTATTTGTTTTATATAGTTGGGTGCACTAGTGTTTGGTGCATAGATATTTATGATTGTCATCTCTTCCTCTTGGATTGTTCCCTTTACAAGGATATAGTGTCCTTCTTTGTCTCTTCATCAGTGTGGGTTTGAAATCCACTTGATCTGCAAAGAGGATAGCTACTACTGCTTTTTTTTGGGTTCCCATCGCATGGAAGTCTATGAGTTTGTTTTTGAATTAAGTGTTTCTTGCATGCAGCATATTGTTACATCTTGCTTCTTGACCCATTCTGCCAGTCTATTTCTTATGATTGGTGAATTGAGATCATTAACATTGATGGTTATAACTGATACGTATTGAGTTACCATTTTCACAGATTTTTCTTTTTGTTTGATCCTCCCCCTTTGCTTTTAATTTCTTGTCGTGCCCAGTGGATTCATTCTGCTGGGCTTCTTGGGGTTGTGATCCTCATTGTCTTTTCCTAGGATTTTGTCTAAAATTTTTTGGAGTGCTGGTTTGGTATTCATGAAGTTCCTAATGTGCTCTCTGTCATGAAAGTATCTTATTTCTCCATCCATTTTGAAAGATAGTTTTGCAGGGTACATCAATCTGGGTTGGAGGCTGTTTTCCTTTAGGGCTTGAAACACATCACTCCAAGTTCTTCTTGCCTTGAGGGTTTGCACTGAGAAGTCTGCTGTGATTCTGATGGGCTTTCCTTTGTATGTGATTTGTTTCTTTTCTCTAACTACTTGTAGAATTTTGTTCTTCTGTTGGGTTTCTGGAATCTTAACAATTATATGCCTATGTGTAGATTTTTTTTGATCAAGGCTAATTGGAGTCCTATATGCCTCCTTTATCTGTATGTCAAATTCTTTCCCCTGCTTGGGAAGTTTTCTGCCATCACTTCTGTAAATAGTTTTTTATGTCATCTGCACTCTCTCCTGTTTTTTCATTGACTCCAATCAGTCTTGTTATTTTTCTTTGCATCATCTAGCAGCTGCTGGATTGATGTCTCATGGTCCCTTAGAATTTTAAAGAATTTTTTCTTTTCCTGGTCAGTAACTGAAATCTTATCTTCTGTATCTGAAATTCAGTCTTCACATTGGCTCATTCTGGTGCATAGACTTTCAATGGAATTTGTAATCTCCTGGAAATCTGTTTGCATCTGTTTTATGGATTCCATTTGTTTCCTATGTTAGGTTTCCATCATGTTCCTCAGCTCCTCTATCTTTTTATCTGTATCCTCTCTAGATTATCATGTCTTGTACTATGGGCACAATCTTTGCTGTGGTGTGAGAAATTATTTCTGATTTCATTTTTTCCAGATCCTCTTTCGTTGCTAGTCCAGGGAGTCCAGGTGGTTGACTATCAGACTGTTCCATCTCATTTCCCTGTGGGTTTGCTGTAGGTCATCTGGAAGTCTGGTTCTGAGGCTTGTTTACCTGTCTTCTCATTTTGACGTGGGGGCGGGGGTGTTCCTGGTGCCCATGCGGCTCACCTCCTCTGTGCTCAGAGCTGCGGCACACCTACCCTGAAGCCTCCTCTATGCTGGGAGCTGTGGCGTGCCGACCCGGAAGTCTCCTCTGGGCTGTGAGCCGTGGCACGGCAACCCGGAGGCCTCCTCTGTGCTGGGAACCACGGCACATTTACCTGGAAGCCTCCTCCTGCCTGGGAGCCATGGCGTGCCAACCTGGAAGTCTCCTATGGGCTGGGAGTTGTGGCACGCTTACCCAGAAGCCTCCTCTATGCTGGAAGCCTTGGCAGGCCTACCTAGAAGCCTCCTCTTGCCTGGGAGCTGTGGCACGGTGACCTAGAGGCCTCTCTGCTGGGAGCCTTGGCATGCCAACCTGGAAGTCTCCTCTGGGCAGGGAACTGCAGCATGCCTACCTGGAAGCCTCCTCTATGCTGGGAACCGTGGCGCGCCGACCCAGAAGCCTCCTCTGGGCTGGGAGCTGTGGCATGCCAACCCGGAAGTCTCCTCTGGGCTGGGAGCCAAGGCACACCAACCCGGAAGTCTTCTCTGGGCTGGGAGCTGCTGCACGCCTACCTGGAAGCCTCCTGTACCTCTATTTTTAAATGTCAGTGTTTTTTCTAATATATTTTTTATTTACCTGCGCTCCTGTTCTTTCAATGCCAGCAATTCATGAAGTTGTTGTACTTGCTGCTTTTCTTGGTGAAGAGAAGTTCGAAGTAAGTTTATTTCTCTTTCAGCAGCTGCAGCTTTGAGTTCCACCTCTTGGAGAAGTCTCATCTGGGTAAAGTATACATAGTTATAGTACTTAGATAATAATTTCCCAGATTCTATTTTAATGTCAGTTATCATAAAAATTGTGCTTTATAAATTACAGGGCCTAGTGATTATGTTGATTTTCAAAATTAAATCAACAATGCTATGGTTACAAAAAAATGTAGCCATTGAAATACTGCATGTATTGGGATTAGTTACTGCTCAGGTGCATCACCAATTTTGATGGGAATTTCCACTCAGCATGAAAAAGAAAGTTATTTCAAGCATTCCAAGTACTTTCAAAAAACTAGCTCTCAAAATATAAGCTTAATTATCTGCAATATTTCCACCAACTCTTAGAATTGCTTTGTGTAAGCACTGGTAGCCTTAATTTAGACATAATTCAACAGGTTACACAACTGTTACATAATTTAATTTTTTTGCCAATAGTCTAATACCTTTCAGGCTTACTATACAATATTAATTTGTTTCAGGATAGAAGCTATGAATTTGTGTTAACCCACATCAGAGATACATTAAAAGAGAAAAATACCTGTGCTGCTTGCTGCGGCCCTTTTTGTCTCTCCATTTTTTCTAATGCTTTTTCCAGGGTTCTTAAGTGTCTAATATGACCCTCCTGTTGATCTCTTGCTTTCATTAATTCAATAGTTAGTTTTTTAATTTCAGTTTGAAGTTTGTGAACCATAACTTCAAGTTGTGCCTTAGAATTTCTCTCCTTAAAAATAACCTCCTGTAGTCTAAAGCAGAAATTATATATGGCGTTAAATACATCACACATATAAAAATGATAAAAACTGTACTTGGTGTTAATGCTTACAACAAAGTGAAGATTCGAGTCACTTATGAACAAATCTGTTCATCAGAGAGATCTGGACAATGGATACCGTATTAGATAAAATTCATTTAAGCCAACATATAGTATGGCACTTAAATGCTAGATCCTATATTAGGTACAAATGATGCAGTCCCTACCAAGCCATATATGGGAATAGTAAGATTGATGAAGGTACCATCACAAACAAATATGAGTTTAAATAAAAATAGTCAGAAAAGATTAAGGTTGATTTTTTAAGAGAACAATAAATATTTTCAAGGAAATATGGGTAAGACAGACAGGTATTTATAAAGAAAATAAAGTATGACATAATCCTTTAAAATAAAACCGAATCTGATGAGGAGCCTCAGACACAGCTTCTTCTAATATTCCATTAAATAATACCTACAAAGTGGAATAAAGGAAAAATTCATTCCTACATAGCTAAAAAAAAAGATAACATAAGGCCAAAATCTGGGAGGAATTTCAATTAGAAAGCACACACAACTAAACTTAAACAAAAATAACTCTGAAACAAACTTTGCTTCATTCTGAAAAAAAGACAAATCTTCCCTCTTTCTGCCATTATCTTTCCATGTCTCTGTCACAGGCCTCCATAAATTAGTTATAACATACTGGTTGTGCACCTACTGCAAGCAAGTGCTGTTTTTCTGAGGCAATCACAGCACCACCAATTTATCCATCCTGTTTTCATCCCTGTCCATTATTTTCTTTCATTAATTCAGATAGCAATTCCCCAAATACAAATAAAGTAGTATTATGATTTAGATCTTTAATGTCCCCTAAAAGTCTCATGTTTTCAGAGTGGAGCTTTCAGGAGATGGTTGGATTACAGGGCATTAAATTCATCAGTGGATTAATCCTTGAGTCCACAACTGATGTGTTGTTAGGAGGTAGGGGCTGGTTGGAGCAGGTGGATCACTGGAGATATGCTTTTGGATGGTACATCTATGGCCCTTCTTTCTTTTTCTGCTTCCTGATTGCCATGGGTTTGGTAGCTTTCCTCTGCTAGGCCCTTGCACCATGCCATTTCTACTTGGAACCTGCGGATCATGGACTGAACTCTCTGATACCATGAGCCAAAATAAACCTCTTCTTTAAATTGTGATGCTATGTATTCTGTCCTAGCAACAGGAAATCTGATTAATATAGGAAGGAAGGTGGGTGATGGAGGCAGGACTAGTGATAGCATTATGTATCACAACTTGCATAATTACAGAGGATCTCATAGGGTACATGTTAGGTATTGTAATTTTCCTTATATAACATGGGTATAACAGATATGAGAAATGGGTAAGGGGCAGAAAATACCGTATCAGTACCAAACTTTACTAGTAAATGCATAAAATAAATGGAGTTAGGCTGAGAGCTGTATATATCAACTTTCTATTCAAATGAGATCTTACAATGGGAATTATCCACTGTATAGACAAGAAAAGGAACCACCAGCAACTTCCAGTCCTTATCTGTGCAAAGTACCAAATCTAGATATCTAGTGTTCCTTCAAGGATAAGAAACAAAAACCAACAAGAACTCCATGGGAAAATCCTATAATAATTTGAAAATGGCATAACTTCAGAAATAATTTTAGAAACAAAAAAATTATAGTAATTTACAGAATAGAATAAGGACTTAAAGAATGGAATAAAAAAAAAGATATAGGAGATAGAATGAAGGAAAAACAAGAACAGAATTAAGAAACCTGAGCAATCTGGTATCAAAGGCCATTGCAAAAGATGAGTATGTGACAAGAGATCAAAAGGATCTACAAAGCCTAAAAAGTATTGCCAGAAGTTGCACATTATGGAAAGTTAGACAACCCCTGTTTAGTCTCATTGTTCTCTACTTGTAATACTTACTATCTGATACTTCTCAGCTTAAGGGATAAAATAAATGTACCTATTTCTCTTGTAACAAGTTAACAAAGCACTGTAATCTCCCAATCAAATAAACATCATATTTTTATCACACTATAGCTACTATGAGATAAATTTAAGTTTATTGTGTATGCTTTCACCTTACCTACCTATCTGTGGTAAGAAGAGCCAGGCTATGAACATCCTTTTTTTCACTTGCTTGTTTACGCAGCTCATCAATGTAATCCATAAGGTTCTTTTCAGCTTCTTCAGCTTTCCACCTCATTTCTCTCTCTTGGTCCAGCTGTTCAACTAGAGACTGAAAAAAAATATTAAGTGAACTTGGAAAAGTTACCTAACTTATTATCTCCACGTTTTTAGTTGTATATGGAAATAATAATATTTGTTTCAAAGAGCTCTGGTGAGAATTTAAAAAATTAATAGAAGTAAAAAGTATAGAATAGTGGAGAACAGTGTCTGGCACATAATATCCATACAAGAAATGCTAACTTCTATTATTATTGTCATAATGATAGTAGTTATTTTTCTCAATACTTAGTCCCTATAGTTGAGAATAAGAGGAAAATAGTAAGAAAACCAGTAGTACCAAAGGTGCAAGGCAACTGTTACTGGAAAGAAAAGTGCACAGTACAATCAATAGAACAACCAGTACTCCAACAAGTAAAGAGCAAGTTAATACAACATGTACTAAAAATTCTCAACAACATGAGAATTGTTCAAGCAAATATTGAGTAATTTAAAAATTTCTGAACACCTCTTAATTTTTGTCCAAAATTGGGTTTCAGGTCAGTCCAGTAAAACTTTGAAATTATATACAATTCTTTTCAGTATGCCTAAAAGTAGATTTTTTTGAGAAAACCTGTAGATTTCCTGACAGCCAAAAAAGCTAGGAACCATTACTTTAAGAAATAAGAATTGGAAACTTTATTTATTATTTTGGTTTTTTGAGACAAGGTATTGCTATGTAGCTCAGGCTGGCCTTGAACTCACTATGTAGCCCATGCTGGCCTTGAGCCCATGGCGATCCTGTTTCCTCAGCTTCCTGAGTGCTGGAATTATAGGCCCATGCTACCACACCCAGCATGAATTGGAAACAAGCGCTGTTTCTCCCTCCATAAATGTGTAGCAAATGACTTCTTGATCTTAAATGTGTCATTTCTATTCCTTTAAAAATTACAAAAAAGTTGTATAATACAAAACCTGGAAATCAAGAAGAGAAAAATAACCTATTTTCATCAATCCATTTAAATTACTCACGATATTTTTTGCTCATAAAAGCATGCCTAAATTTTGAGACTCTGAACTTAAAACTAAGATTATTCACACTAATTTTTTAAAAATCTCTTAAAATCATACCCTGTAAGTGTTGTCTTCTGAGCCACTTTTGTCTACTTTAATTAATTCAGTCTTTTGGTCTTCTGATTCTTGTAATACATTACAGTTTGCTAAGGATGAGCTTATGTATAAGTCCTTAAAGTAAGGTTGTTTCATTTTACGGTTACAACTGCAAAGAATAAAACACAAAAAATAACCCAAAGAAAAGTACACTGTTTATACTGTTCTCTAGTAGTAAAATTTTTACTCATTTTGTAAATGGCTTTTTAGAAAAAGGATATTAAATAGAATATTAACTTGAAAAAAATGTCATGAATTCTTTTGCCAGGTGTGGTGGCTTATGCTTGTCATCCCAAGCACATGGGAGGCTGAGGGCAGGAGGATTGCCATGAGTTTGAGGCCAGCCTGGGCTACACAGTGAGTTCATGGCCAACCTGAACTACGTAGTGAGATCCTGTCTCAAAAAAAAAAGTCATTAATTTTATAATGGATGTGCTATGTTGATTGATAACTAGTGCCTCACATTTTTAAAATGAATCTATAAGTGGAAATGCTGAATACATTCAGATGGTATAGACTTCTTGGATATATCAGAATTTCAAAAAAATATTGTTGGTACTTGGGAATATGGTAAGATGACACACAAGAATTGCAAAAATGGTAAATACAGTAATCGCCCTTTGGAAGCTTAAAGTTTAAAATTAACACGTAACAGAGAAAATAGATTACATCACTAGCCAGGGACTGAAGAAATTTCAGGATATATCTTCACTATAATTGAACTGAATGATTGTGTAAATAACAATATGATTGGATAGCTATGGAAAAGTTAAAATAACAATACACACAAAAAATAATAATAATAATAATAAAATAACAATACACTTTCAAGAAGGAGAATTACACAGGTAAAAAGTTGATTGTACCCATCCCAGAGTACAATAATTTCTGAAAAACTATCATGATGATCTCAATTGTGAAAGTACAGACATCAGTCTCCCTTACCCTGATGTCATTAAACACAATCATCTTATTCAGTTTTTGTTCTAAGCTTAGTAAGTGCAGTCTAACAAGGGCTTGGTTTCCCATCTAAATCAGCCGAAAGAGAGAGAAAAGCCTAGTCATGTAAACTTAAGTGTATCAATCTTATTTCTCACAGTAAAAGAATGCATTTTATACATTAATTTCTCATTTTTGGTAGTGACAGAGAAAGTGATCCTTTGTAAGTGCACAGTCATCCCTTCGCTTCTGCAGAAATTGGTTTCAGGATACCTCAGATATAAACTCCACGGATGCTCAAGACCCTCATACAACATGGTATAATAGTCATCTATAACCTAAACACTTCCTTAAGTATACTTTAAATAATTTGTAAATAACTTACAATACTCAGTACAACATAAATGCTATGTAAATAGTTATAACATGTTATTATTCAGAGACCAATGACAAGATAGAAAAGTCTGTACATGTTCAGTATAGAGCAACCATTGTAGGCCTTATGTAACAATATAACTTTCTTTTCAAATACTTTTGATTAGCAACCGGCTGAAACCATGGATGCAGAATAAAATCAGAGCTGACAAACCCAAAAAGGAGTATCTCTGATGTTAGTAAAATGGTACGTTTATCACAATGAGACAGTTTAAAGAAGAATCCAAATAAACTCCTGTGCATTCCTTTACTTGGAACTCCCTTCTTTCTCCTCTCCTTTCTTTTCTGTACTATGAATTGAATCCAAGGCCTTTACAGTGAGCTATATCCCCAGCCCTTTTTTGCAATTCTCTGACAGGGTCTCACTAAGTTGCCCAGGCCAGACTCAAACTTTAGATCTCCTGCTTCAGTCTCTGGAGCTGATAGGATTATAGGTGTGTGTGATTAAACCTGGCTGTTTATTTTGTTTGAGTTTATTCTGTTTGAACCTGGATTGAACCTAGCTGTTTATTTGAATTCTAAAACCAAAACAAGTACCTTCCAAAAGCACTGCTGTTTTTATTGTGGTGCTTAATACTTTGAATAGTTCTGGCATAATATGGAATTTTTGATCTTCTAGGAACTTTTCTGTTGCATTCTTTTCTGTTTCCATAGTCGCTTTCAGAAGTTATATCTGTGTTTCTTTTTGGTCTGAGGTCTTTCTCAGGAACATTATCTATTAAAGAATTAGAAGTCTAGAGTAAAAAAATAAGACAAACTTTGTTAAAAGTAAAGTTCAGCATAAAAATTAAAACTTGAAATTTTTTGTAAATATTAAGACTTTTTGTAAGATTCAGGGTTAATAAACTACTTATGTTAAAAATTAAAGAATTCATTTCTTGCATGGACAAGTAAGCTTATACCAGTTTGATTCTCCTATGGATAATAATTACAAACTCTAGGAAAATACAAATGAAACAAAAACAAAAAACCTAAACAAAAACCATCTGAAGCCCTTGGAAAGTGAACAAAAGGAGGATTTCTCTAGATAGAAGCTGACACTTGGAAAAATGCACGAGAATGGGGTGATTCTGTTCTAAGGGTTTTAGCCTCTCAGTCTCCCTGCATCACAATCAGTACCATGGAGGGAGTCTAATGATCTCCAGTAGCAAATACAGACTTCTGGGCATGAAGAACAAAAGTGCAGCATGGGAAAGACTACAAATAGCCCACTAATAGACACAAGCAGTAAAATGAAATTTGAACTTCTGCTTAAGAGAAAAGATTGTAGTTTAAGGCAAATCAAATTAAATGCTTGCTAAAAACAAAACTGTCAGTCTTTGAAGGATTATAACCGAACCTGGAGTCACCACAACATAACATTCACAATGTCCAGCATACAATCTAAAATTACTCACCATAAAAACAACTGACTTGTCCTGAAGAGGAAAGGCAAGCATTGCAGACTGAATCTGAGATGACCCAAATGTTTGAATTAGGAGACAATAACTTTAAAATAGTGATTCAAGCTATTTTCTTTCTCTTTTTTTGGTACTGGGAATTGAAATCAGGACCTTGTGCTTGCGAGGCAGGTGTGGTGCCACTGAGCTAAATCCCTCGCCCAATCATAGCTATTTTCAATGAGATAATAAGAAAATATGTCTGTCACAAATGATAAATCAGCTCAGACACAGAAATAAAAGAAATGAAAATGATACAATTAAAAAATACAATGTCTGAAGTAAAAATTCCCTGGGATGAGTACCATCAGAATGAGGCAAAAGAGAACTTGGAGTTGAAATTATTCAGTATAAAGAATAAAGACAAATGCTGATAAAATGTAAAAAGCCTTGGGAAATGATGAGGCCATATCAAAAAGTCAAAGAGGAATCTTAAAAAAAAATAGAATGAGGCAGAAAACATATCTGAAGAAAATATATCCAAATTCTCCAAATTGGGTAAGAACATAAATTATTTATATATTCAAGAATCTCAAACTGCAAGCAAGATAAATAGGAAGAAAAACATTATCCTTAAGGTACATGTAGCCAAATTGCTAAAAATAAACTGCTAAAAAACAAAAATGAAGATGAAGTCTTGAAAACAGCCAAAGAAAAATGATACCACTACATCCAAGAAATTAAGGCTTTGAAACAGTATTGACTTAGCACTCAAAACTATGAAGGTCAGGAGATAGTAATAAAAGAGAAAAAATTATCAATCTATAATTCTATACCCAACAAAAATGTGCTTCAAGGGTCAATTCATCAAAAAAGACAAAGAAGTCATAAATGTGTACATGTCTAATAAAAGATTCAAAGCCTAAGAAGCAAATGCTCAAAGAATTAGAGGGAGAAACTGACAGATCCACAATCATAATTAGATATTTTAATATCACTCATGTATCAATTCATAAAACTAGATGAAATAAGAAAAAATAAAAGCCCCACAACCAAAAAATAAGAATCAGCAACTGACAGAACCAGATAGAAAATTACTAAGGATATGGATTACCGGAAAATACTGTCAAATATCCTGACTTAACAACTATGGAACAGATATTATTTATAAGACCACAAAGAATACCCACATAGATCATATGCTGGGATATTAAATAAGTTTCAATACATTAAAAAGACTGAAATTCAGATATGTTCTCTGAACAAAATAAAATACCAATAACATATTGATAGAAGCAGAAATATGTGAAAATTAATGAAAAATATTTCTAAATAATCCTTGGATCAAGGAAAAATTGTAAGAAAAATTAGAAAACATTTCTAAGTAATAATGAAAGCAAAACCTCAAAATTTGTAGATTGCAGCTAATGGAATACTCAGAGGAAAATATATTGCTTTAAATGACTAGAAGATAGGTCTAAAATGAAATGACTTAAGGGCTTATCAATAAACTAGAAAAAGAACAAATTAAATTCAAAATAAATACAATAAAAAACAGAAATCAACAATATAGAAAACAACAGACAAAGTTAAAGCGAAAAGTTCTCTGAAATGATCAACAAAACTCATAGGTAAACTGATTGGGGTTGTGGGGATGAGGGTGTAGATAGAGGGAATAAGTAATGAAAGAGATTTTCATTACAGTCTACAGAAATTAAAATACAATTTCAAAAGCTGATAAATAAAAAAGAGCCTAAAGCTAGATCTTACAATTTGTAAAGTTATTTGACATATTCAAATAAAGACACCAAAGCCTGTCAAAAAATGGTGCTGCAATAACTGAATACACATATGGAAAAAGAGAATGAACTTTAATCCCTACCATATAGACAGACCTAAATACAAAAGATAAAAACGTAAAACTTGGGCCAGGGTTTTAGCTCAGTGGTTTCGCCGCCTGCTGTGCAAGCGCAAGGAGACAAGTTTAATCCCCGGTACCAAAAAAACAAAGAAAACCAAAACAAAAAAAACCAAAAAAAAAAAACAAACCGTAAAACTTTTACAAAATAATGTAACAGAATATCTTTGTTACTTGAGGATACATGAAAGTTTTTAAACTCACAAAGCAATAAACATAAAAGAAAACATGAAATTAAGAATATCAAAATTAAAAACTGCTGCTTAAAAAATACCATTAATGACATAAAACATGTGCCCAACAGACTGGAAGAAAATATTCCCACAAGATGTATTTGACAAAATACTGGTATCCAGGATATATTAACACATTTCTACAATCTGGTAATAAATAATCCAATAAAAATAGACAAAAGTTTTAGAGACACTTTAAAAAAATACATGAATATTTAATGAGCATGAGAAAAAAGTGCTCAATAGCTTTATTCATTTCTGGAATTGCAAATTAAAATGAAAATGAACAGCAGTATACATTCAGCAGAATGGCTAAAAGTAAAATCAAAGCAAATACCAAATACTGGTGAGGACATAAACAAGGCAGTCACATATTATTAGTGGAAGTAAAATGGGACACCACTTTGGAAAAAACCTTTGGTAGTTTTATATAAAACTAAACATACACCTCCCCTATACCTGAGAAATTTCATTTCTAGGTGTTAACCAGAGAGAAAAGAAGACATGTTCACAAAGACACTTGTATAGCAATGTTCATGCAGCTTAATTACAAACCTAAAATAACCTAATGGTTATTACATCAACAGGATAATGATATATTCATACAAGGAATACTATACACAAATAAAAAGCTACTCATACACATATGGGTTAATATAAACAAGATCATGCTGCATGAAAGCCTTACAAGAAAGAACACATTATATAATTCTGTTTTATTAGGCTCTAGAGCAGGGATGGTGAACCTTTTAGAGCTTTCAGTGATACAAACAGCCCCACTCACCACATGTGCCATGGGTTCAACACCACTGCTCTACAACAAATATTAATTATCTATGGCAGGAAAATAATCAGGCAAATGATTTTCCTCTGAAATGGCAGGGGAGAATTGGCTGTGGGAGGGAACAGAAGAGAACTTTCTATGATAATAATGTTCATCTTCATAGTTTGGGTAATGGGTATATGTATGGACAATTCATGAAATACACCTGTATTTTAAATAAAAAGAAAACTCAAAGAATAATTAACTCTAGTTAATGCTTAATTATTTGAGAACTATACTGATGTTTGATTTTACTCTGAAATGTAACATAAGACAGTGATAAATACGGTAGATTGATAAGATCTATATCATGAAATTAGTGTAGTAAAATGTTAAGAAGTATCCAGTTGGTGTTTACTAAGAAACTCAAACTTGCTCTATGGGTGAAAATGTTTAAAATAAAATATTGGGGGAAGAAATAAAAGCAAAACAGTCCTTCAGACGTAGAATTCCATAAATTAGTGGCACAGTTATGATTTTAAGTCCTATGGTTAAGAAAAAGAAATATTCTTATTATAGTACAGCACAATAAATTTATAATGACCTTTTTTTTTTGGTACCAGGGATTGAACTCAGAACCTTTTGCTTGGGAGGCAGGTGGCAGCACCACTGAGCTAAATCCTCAGCCCTATAATGACTACTTTTGAAATAAAATCACTTGTGTTTCAAATAGCACATTTACTTTTTTTTTAACCAAGGCAATAAACAAGAGGCTATTTGTTTAGACATTTTTAATATGCATAGCAGTGAATCACTTTTTCCCAGATAGTTAAACTGGTGTTCTTGGTTATCAAGGATAATTTATTAAGAAGTATGAGTGGAAAAAATACAACTGGGTGTCAGATTTGGGTTTGAACTCGTTTGTCTTACTGATACAATAAAGTACTCCTAGGTAATGTCTTGTTGAAAGTCCTGAATTTCTTTTCTATATAATAAGGACAACAGTATATTATTCACTATTTACTTCATTGGCTTGTCATGAGAATGAAATAAGAATATCCTTTAAGAGATGCTAAAGTTTACTTCATTTTAAAGTTATGAAGCTCAAATGTAAATTCTGATAGTAGTAGAAGAGTTAAATGAAAGATGAAACCTGAAGAAATGAAAGAGTCTAAAAAGTTTCATACAGTATCAGTAATGTCAAAGAATGGTAATCCAGCATTCCTCTCCCAGTTCCATTACTATCCACCTATGTGGCTCAGCCTAAAACCTCTAGGTATTTCTAACACAGAATCCTCAACATCTTATTCACTCTCAATTGACAAAGGCAGACTTTCTATCTAGTATTGTTAGTGTCATATATATGATAATAGTTTTGGATTACTAAAAATCCACTGAACCAGAGCCAATGCATAAGCATTTTCTACTCCTTCCACCTCCTCATTTTGAGAAAAAAAATATGAGCATCAAAATTTTGTTACAAATTCTTATTTTTTTAGTACCAGGGATTGAACTAGGATTGTTACAAATTCTAATTCAACTTGATACTAAACTAATAGTCTCTCTGGCTAATATAGGACAGGCAGAAGGCAAACAAAATAACCCACTGTATCTATGGAAGTGTTGCATCCAAAGGGGGAAAAATTCACTATGTATCAGTGCAAGAATGCTGCATCAAGGGCTTGAAGAGCAATAAATTCTATGAGCTGTGATTCAAGATTTTAAAAACCAGAGAACAAGTAGCATGTATAAAAAGTGATTAACAGCTCAGGAAAGTAGGGATTAATTAGGTGATGTCATGTTGGGATGGAATTTCAAGTTGAAACAGGAACTATGTAAATGAATTTGGCATCCTGCTGTAAATTCTAGAAGCAGTTTTGATCCATCAGTTACTGAAGAGATTGTAGGCCAAAGTAACACAGGTATCCTTTGTGGAGATTATTAAGGCTTACATAAAAGGTGAGTAGACAAAAGCAATGTGAAGTATTGCAGAACAAAAGAAAGATATTACATAACAAAGATGTGAAGTAACAGGGAAAATGAGTGAAAAATGTGTGCTACCTTTTGACCCCTTCCTTACTACTACTGCTGCACAGAATCCTATTTCTGTAAAACGAAACAAAAATACATGCCTTGATACCTTCAATATAGATTATTTCTGCTTGGTCTGCTTGTACATAATTTTTACTTTATATTTTAACTACTTTTTCTTACTAAATATATATTGGGTTTTAGAAAAACAGAATGAAGTTACTTCATTGAGAAGCTGTAAAATTTGATCATCTAATTTCTGAAGTTTCATCTCATTCTGAAAATCGCTTTCATGCTTAATTTTCTCTGGCTCAGAAGGTGGACATACAGATAAAAATGATGTCAAAACAGCATCTGGTGGTGTACTTCGAAACTGCTCCAAGGAGGGTAACTCTTTGATGGGTGGTGTCACCAATGGTACACTATCAATGATCTATGACAAAAGAAAAGCAAAGATCTTTTAAAATTTACATTTATTAAAATTTGAAAATATTTTTTATATCAGAAAAAACTCCAATACTATACCTCATCTTCACTTATATTTAGGGGAGAATCAGAAGAAGCTAAATTATCCAAAAGGCCTTCTAAGCACTGAAGGTGTGATGAATTTACATCTGCCAAATTTACTGGTTCACCAAATATGTTCTTGCAATCTAGAATTCTAAGCTGTGGCAAAGTTTGGAGAATAATTTCTCTGTATCCTTGGAAAGAAATCATTCAAAATGAAAATTTAAAGATTACCAAAAAAGGCTAGTTATTTCTAAAGTAAACTATATTATTGCATATATTACCCAAATGATAAAATTAGTCTGAGAAAGCAACTAATCAACTTGTCATAAACACTACTTATTCAACTTTTTCAGTATGTAATCATTAAAAACAAAAGAAACACTCCCTCACCCTTCCAAATGCAATAATCCTGATGAAGATCTGAAAATTAAAATCATCTCTGCGCTGAAAAATTACTTTAGAGCAAGAATGCATGAAACCAGCAGCAGTTCATCCTGGGAAGATAGCTGAACATGTCTTTTGTTTATTTTAAATAAACGTATAAACATAAATAACATAAATATAAATCAGAATGATACAGATATGTTCAAAGTACCAGAATTTCCCAAGTGAGGCTTTAGCATCCTCCTTTCTTTAATTACATATTAACTAATTAAGATTTATATGACCTATCAAGTACTCAAAATTATTTACTTTCCCTAAGGACAATTAAATATGAGAAGCCTCATAAATTAACATTAATTTGGTGTCCAACCTAACAGAAGAATTTCAATTTTGCCCAACTGTAATTTCTGAAACTTTCTAATAATGACCAATAAAGTTGCTGGAGAAGGGACTGAATTGAAAGAAGTACCTAATTTAAAAATGAAAGTGAAAACCTGAAAACCAAAAACTCAAACTATAGAAACTTGAGGTTCTTGATTGCCAGGAAATAAAAATAAACTTTCTGTGAAATAACAGACTGAAATGCTACAAAAAAGCCTTCTCATAGTTGCATATGAATGACAGAATGCAATTTCTGTAGCCAACTTATACCCAAGCAGATCTTCAGAAGGTTTACTTATATTTCAATTAATTGTTCATACCTGGTGCATGACAGACAGGATTACCTTCTCCATCCTTCTCCAAAATAAGACTGGTCAAGAAGTGCAATCCTACCATACACTGAAGTAAGTGACGGATACTGTCTATACAATTACTATGGAGGTCAATATATCTAAGTTTGTACTTAAGTCCATGAAGGGGCATCAACCCTGTAATAGGAAAGAAAAATTCCTTTTGAGGCAAAGGAGTAGTAGTATTCATAAGACTTTACTCTGAGTGGATATATCTAATAAACCTTGTATCAGTAAAGTTAAATGTTGAATATTATTTTATTAGTATGGGTGTAGTGCACGTTTACATTTGTGTGGGAAGTTGGTACATGTACATACTGTACAGTAATTTCTTTTTCAACCCCTTTCCCTTCCCTCCTTCCTCTATCTCTTGATCTCTTTCCTTTTAATTTTGCACATGTTTACATTCCTAGTGTGGAGTTGGTACATGGTACAGAACACATAACCACCTCATTTATAAGTCCCTGTTTCATGTTACTAGATCTTCCTTTTATGTTTCAGGTTTATGGTTATGTTTCAATTTCAGAGTATCCCATGGCTCATTCATAGGTCCCCTTTTTACAAACTCTTCATAGTTTCATGACCACAAACACCATTCTGTGTTGTTTAACTGCCAAATCTATAATTCTAACCATGACCTCTTAACTCACCTCACTCTAACTGCAGATTATATGCATATATATATATGTACATTCAATAGTATTTTCAAACTTAAGATAGGATCTTTATTTCACATCCCCTGTCTCTAAACTTGCTCCTCTCTCAATCTTTTTTATATCAATCAACAGTACCATCAATCACCTGTAAATCTAGAGAAAACTTGTAACTATCTTTGATTTTGCTTTCCTGTGTTTCCTCTCCTATCCACCTAAAATATACTTTTTACTCAACAGCCATGATCTTTAGAAACATAAACTATGCTGGGCATAGTGGTGCTCATCTGTAATCCCAGCACTCTGGGGTGTGTGTGGGGGGTGTCAGGCAGGAGGATCATAAGTTTGAGTCCAGCCTCAGCAACTTAACAAGACCCTGTCTGAAAATAGAGAATAAAAAAGGACTGGAGAATTAGCTCAAATAATTGCAAAGGACCTGGGTTCAAATCCCACTTTTACAAAACAAAACACAAATTATGTCACATCCTTGTGTAATTCTTTCCAGTGACTTCCTAGTCATTAGAATAAAATGTGATTAAAACTCCTTATCCTGCTTATAAAGCTATACTGACCTGTCCTCAACCTACTTGCCACTTCTTTTGCTTTGCACATAACCCCATTTGCTACATTCCAGCATATTAGCCTTCTTTCTTACATGAAAAACTTGATCTTGCTTTACTGTCTTTGTATGCTATTAACACAGAAGTTACTTATTGAAGTATTTATGAAGATAAAACATTGTAATATTCTAAGAATGATCTATAAAAACTTACAGAGTTGCACCTTTTCTTCATAGACCTCATGACTGTTTGATATTTAGTCACTAAAGCTCACCCTTATTAGGTGTAGAGTTTGGTACATCAAATACATAGTCCTACAATAACTACCACTAGACCTGCAATATTAAGAACATTTTCATCACTCTCAAACAAAGGTCCTCTTATGTTCCTATGTAATCAGCCTTCTCTCATTTCCAGTCCTTGGCAAACAATAATCTGATTTTTGCCTCTGTAACTTTGCCTTTGTTAAAATGTCATATAAACAAAACCATACAAAGCAGCCCTGTCATTGGCTCCTTTTGTTTAGCTATTTAGATTGTGTTTCTGCAGGCATCACTGTTCATTCCTTTTTAGTTCCACGTAGTATTCCATTATATGGATGTTTCATACTTTATCCCTTTATCAGTTGTGTTAGCTTCCTATCACTGTGAAAAAATACCTGAGATAATCAACTGATTTATTCTGGATCAGTTTCAGAGGTTCCAGTCCTTAGTCTCTTGGCCTGTTGTGGGCCTGTGGTGGCACGGTACATCATAGTTGGAATACGTGGTGGAGCAAGTCTATTGTTATGGTACTGGGAAGCAAAGACAGAAAGGGGCTAGGGTTCAAATATTCCTTTCAAGGGTACCCTCACCCCACTGACCTAACCTCCTCCAATGGGTCCCATGTCTGAAAGGTTCTACTAGCACCCAAAAGTGCCACAGCCTAACAAAAAGGCTTTACCTTATGGGATTTAGGGAGCCAATTAAGATCCAAATTGTAGCACCAGTTGCTGGATATATGGGTTGATTCCAGTTTTTAGATTAGGAACAATCATGTAGACGTGATCACATATAAAGCCATATAATCATATACAGATGTTTGTGTGGACATTTCCTCTCTTGGATAAATGAAACTACCAAACTCTTTTCCAAAATGACTGTACAATATTCAGTTTTATTAGCAATGTATGTAAGTTTTAGTTGTTCTACAATCTTACCAGCACTTCATCAGTTTTAAAATTTTAGCTATTCTAGATGTGAAGTGCTATCTCATTGTGGTTTTAATTTTTCTTTCCTTAATCACTAAGGATGCTGAACAATTTTTTTAAAATGTGCTTATATACCCTTTGTGTATCTTCTTGGCAAGGTGTTCAAATCTTTGACTTATGGGAATGTGGAAATACGGGAATGATGGTATGTTTTTCTTCTCCAACTATAATGTAAGCCCTGTTATCGTTAAGACCTTTTTATTATTGTTAGTTTTTTCATCACTGAAGAACAGTATTTTTATACAGTGATCTGCAAGAAGTATCTGTTGAGTGAATGAACAATCTTAGCCATTATTCACAGTTTTCAGATAAGAAAACTGTATCCAAAGAGTAAAATACCTTGCTCAATATCACACAACAGCATCAGAGACAGATTCTCATAGTTTTGTCTTTATAGAGGCAAAAAGATTTAAAAAGTTAAAATATAGTTGCTACTTCAGCATAAGGGGATAGACTAGGTCTTTCTATTTTTTGTACACAAAGCACATAGCATAGGGCAGTGTTTTTCTAGTGAGGAAGAAAAGCCAACAGAGTAATATTGTTCAAATATTGATAAAGATCATAAAGATAATTAGTGGAATTTTGCTAGTTCTAAGAGAATTCTAAGAATATTCATGAAACTTTTATCAGTTGCATTATTTTAATTAAGAAATAGATAAGTTTTTAACTCTTCTTAGAGTTACTAAATAGAAAAACTTTTATTTGATCCTCAATTTGTAACTCTTTATAATAGTGCATACCTACACTGTTCAACAAATTAGCCACTAGCTACATGTTTAGCTTCTTATATTTAAATTAAAACAAAATTAAATAAAATTAAAGATTCAAGCCTTGTGTGGTGGTGCAGGCTTATAATCCCAGCACTCTGAGTGGCTAAGGCAGGAGGATTTCAAGTTCAAGCCCAGGCAGGGGAACTTAGTGAGACCTTACTTAAAAATAAAATATGAAAAAAAGGATGGGTGACTGGGAATACAGCTCAATGTAAAAGCCCTGGGCTCAATCCAGTATAGCTCCCTTCCCCACACAAAAATCAGTCCCCAAGTTGCACTAGCCACACTTCAAGGGATCAAAACCATATTTGGTTACTGGCTGCAATACGACAGCACAAACATAAAACATTTTCATCACTGTAGAATGCTCTATTGGCATTATTTCTACTATATAATTGTATACTATCTAAAATTTAAAAATTATTCCACTAAAGTGGGATCTTCTTATCCAAGCTTTTTTCTGCTATTGGCCACTCAAGTCTTTTTTTCTATTTTTAACTTAGGTGTGGTTTAGGCAGCAACAAAAAAGAATCATGACTGAAGCACATTCTCTAGATGAGATCCTATATCAAACCTTCGATTATTATTTGGAGGTTTCTAACATGCTGAGCTAACCCATGGCATGTTGGAAATATTCAGCATTTAAAAATATATGCATATATACTCACCACTAAGATCACTTATGTGGTTATAAGACAAATTCAGTCTACTCAGATTAACCAATGTGTCAAGTCCTAGAAATAAGATAAAATATAGCTGTTATAGGATTTAAAGAATTAGAGAAAAACAGCATTTCAATATGATTTCAGACGTTTCAAAGCAAATTCAGTCTAATAACAGTAAAACAAATTTTATTGCTATTCTGAAAAAAAGACAGTTTTTAAAAACTTGCTACTTTTCTGAAAGAAAACTTTGTATAATGAGTCTTATGGTCAGTTTCCAAAAGTTTATGATAATATTCATTCTATTTGGGGAAAAACAGACATAAAGTATCTTCTTCATGTAAAGTATTATATGAAAATCACAAACCTTCTATTCTTGTAATCAAATTGCAGGACAGATTTAAAGTGCATAGTTTTGTCAGTGTGCTTAGCCCTTCAATTTGACTTATTTGATTAGATGACAGATCTAAATGTCGTAAATTCCAAACATGATCAATTGCTTTAATCTTGGAGATGTTATTGCAATGAAGGTTGATGGCATGGAGGGCTGAATGTAAAGATAATTCTGATATGCTAAAAAAGAAAATATGCATTATTAAAAGATTTTAAAAGCATGCCAAATAATTAAAATTAACCAAATAGCATGTAGACAATACACATGTACTTTCTTCTTTTTAAAATGAAACACTTCTTATTTTTGCCTTGAAATGTCTCATAAAACCCAATGCTTCTCACCACACAAACCAGTATTTTGGATTACACAAACATGAGACTATTTAAGGAAACTGGGTGACCCCAGGTATCCTAACTTCTTTGTGCAAAGAAAAGTGATGGTAGTATTGAACAGTCAATGACTGTAAAGGCTCTGGAATTCTAACACTCCAGTTCAAATCTGTACTTAGCTCTTTTTTGAAGTTACATGAGCAAATGGCAACCATTTTAAGCCTCAATTTCCTTATCTAATTTAATTCTCACACGTATAAGCAGCAGATATTATAAGGATACTGGTGTATGGAAATTAAGTAACCTGCAGAGCTCTACCAGTTGCAAATTTTTCTTTTTTTTTCTGGATACAGGATCTTGCTATGTAGTTCAGGCTGTCCTTGAATTCACTATGAGTCCAGGCTGGCCTTGATCTTGTGACAATCCTCATGCCTCAGCCTCCGAGAGCTGGGATCACAGGTGTGCCACCATGCCAAGTAAAAAAATTCATATCCTTTTATTTTTTTTTATGGTCTATAATGGCAATTTAATACAGATTGTAGTTGATTTTCAAGGAAACCACTAAGTATTGCTGTCTGTAGTGACAAAGTCCCTGTCTTCCACAATTCCAAGTTGGAATATACCTCCCCTGAATAAAACTCATCTCTTCATTCACTCAGTTACTGAATTAACTGGACCCTGTCCTGTAGTTAGTAGATCCAGGAACACAAACTATAATGCACACAATTTAGAGGTACAGGATAGGAAGTAAAGACAGGAACAAGGACATGCAAGGTCATAGGCATCTGTGGTTGGTTCTATAGCAGCTATGATAAAACTCCAAGAAATCTAATTCTAGCAATAAGAAAACAATTGTAAATGTCAAACTCGCAAGTCCTTCCTGTTAGAAGCATTTGCCAAATGTCTAGTTTTTGTCACTCAACTCTCATTTAGTGCTAGATCTTATGCTATTAACACATCATCTTAATGAAAGACATTTACTTTCTGATATAGTGCTGCTCCTGGAAATTAATATTATGCAGACATTGTTGGATAATGGAAAAGAACCATGCAGTGAGATTAGAAATGGGTTTGAATCTGAATTTAATTGTTCACCAGCTGCATGAAATCAGAAAAATTGTTCAGATTCTCTAAATTTCAGTTTCAACACTTAGGAGAAAAATTACAAGTTCGGGCAAAATGAGAAAGAAAAAGTGAACTAAATAAGACATGCACTTTCGAAAAGTATAAAAATATAAGTAGTATAGTGGTTTGTACAGAATATGTTAAAACGGGGGTAAAGAGAATCTAGGCCAAGCCAATTAAGAAGTACCGGGAGCTCCCTCCACGGCTGCCAGAGACGCTAT
The DNA here is from genome assembly GCF_053883595.1 of Heterocephalus glaber. Taxonomy (NCBI): domain Eukaryota; kingdom Metazoa; phylum Chordata; class Mammalia; order Rodentia; family Bathyergidae; genus Heterocephalus; species Heterocephalus glaber. The sequence continues at coordinate 28,680,210 of NW_028258344.1, read as the reverse complement.
ACTGTCACTTTCTTTTCTCCTGGGAAAAAGAAAGGTAAGAGAAAATAGGAGAAAATCCCAACTAAAGTACAAGCAAAGTAATAACCGTGAAAAGCAGGCGCAGCAGAAGGCAGGAGTTAGAGACTGGTGGAGAACCGGGTACTGGAGCAAGTTCAAGCAGAGCACTGAGAATCGCCAAGGCAGAAAGGAAAGCAGGAGTCGTCTTCGCCAGCTCCTGGTCGCGGAGCGCCCTTTACCTCTGCAGGCCTTTGTCCATGAAACACACATCCCCGCAGCTGCTGTCGCCGTCCTCATTTTCTATTTCTCCCTCCACTGCCGCCTCCATAGTACCTACGACAGGGAGTGGGATGTTAACCGGCGCACAGCGCTGGGTGGGACAGCCCGGCACACGCCTGCCCGGAGCGCTGCGGTCCACCCGCGGGGGCGGGGCGAAGACTCTCCCTCCAACCGACGGGGGGGTACTTTCCCGCTCTTTCCGGTGTCGCAAAGCGGGACGCCTGAATGGCTCAATGAAGGGCTTCTTGGCTTTTTGCGTCATCTGCGGCGCGACTCTTGGGGCTTGCCGTACAGCGCATCCTTACCCTGGCTTGAAGGAGTTGAGGAGGGTGTGCGTCGGGGCTGTGTGGAAACTTCCCTTTGAAAGTGTTTTCACGGTATTTTGGCTTTACTTGCCTTTAAGTACTCTTACACATGTATGAGGAGTGATCAAACAAGATGAATGTTAAAATTTTCACAGTACGGTGAATGTTTAAATTTTAATTTACTCCATAAAATACGTATATATTGCCCCCCCCTTACTTCTTGTCGTTGGAACACATTTATCTCATCGTTCCTGCCACTTTTTGAACCATTTCTGGAAGTCTTTCATTCTTCTGTTGTGCTGTCGTGGTTCCCTTGATAACCTGAATAAATACGAAATGTTTACTTTCATTTTGAATTTGGAGAAGAGGTAGAAGTCGCACATACTAGATCTGATGAATAATGTGGATGAATACACACCGCAGTGTTTTTATTTGACCGAAATGGCCATAATCGATTGGTCAGTGACGTGGGCTCACAAAATACAGTGAATGTTCAAAAAATTATCACAGAACAAGACACATTGCCGTTAATAGCCCACAACATTCTCTTGCTTCAAGCACACCTATCCCATCATTCTTGGCAATGTATTCTTTACTATAATAAGTTTTTATTTATTTAAACATTCACTGTGTTTTTCAGTCCTCATTTGTATAAATTGTTCCCTCACTGGCCATGCACATCATGTTGATTTATTAAACATTTGTGGAAATACTTGCTGTATGTCAGTCACTGTTCAAAGAAGAAAAAGATGAAGCCTATTCTCCTTCCTGGAAGCATCCATAATCCAATGGAGCAAACAGTTGTGCAGCATAATGAGTTCTTGGAAAAGCTCAGATATCTAAGCAAATTGTACAGTGATGTGGGTAGTGGGTAAATGTTCTAAAAGGAAACAATTGAATAATTTTGTTTGGTTAAGGAGAGATTTTGGGAATGAATGGCATTGTAAGTAGGAAAGCAAACCTATATAATATACTACCTGCTACGTTGTTTTCCAAGCTATGACAATTTAAAATGTAGACAAAAGTTATGTCTAGAAACCAAGTGGAATTTGCATTGGAGGAAAGAGATTAAAAGTGAGTGTATAAAAGAGGTATATGAAAAGTTGCAGTAAACCAACTGAGAAAAATGAAAGTCTAGACCAAGGCCCTAGGAGTGGGAATAATGAAAGAAAATACATGATGAAATGTTAAAAATGAAAATTACTTGCAATCTTACCACTTAGAGAAAGCCATTACTATTAATATTTTTAATATCTCCATTCACTCATATCTATGCATGTACATGTATGTAATCTGAATAGTAAAATTTATCATAATAAAATTAAACATGTACTGAACTACAAAGAAATCTCAACAAATCTGAAAATGGTAGTTTCAATCTATGAGTGTAGCTTAGTGGTAGAATGCTTGCCTAGCCTGGGCAAGGCTCTAGGTTTGATCACCAGCACTGAAAAAAAAAATTCTTGTGATGATTACTCTTGAATGTCAACTTAATTAGATTGAGAATCGCCTACAAAACTAGTAAAGCACACATCTGATTGTGTCTGTGAAGATATTTCTAGGTACATTTGGCATGTGGGACAGCAATCTGAGTGGGGAGACCCACTCTGAATGTGGATGACACCATCCAGTATTGTGGAGGCCTTGGTGGAAAAAAGCAGAAGGAGGAAACCTATTAGCACAACTTCAGTCTCTCTCTCTCTCTTCCTGTGTCTCTTTCTGTCCCTGTCCCCACACGCCTTTTCTGCCTTGAGATGAGCTACTTTTTTCCAGCCCATTCTCCTCACCACCATGATGTCCTGCCTCACCAAAGGCCTGGTAGCAATGGAACCAGCTGACCGTAAATTGAAGCCTTTGAAACCATGAGCCAAAATAAATTTTTCTCTTTTGTTATTCTCAAGTATTTTGTCACAACAGCAGAAAGGTGACCAATACAGTTTCATGTGGGACATATTCACTGAGCACAATTTAGGCTATTTCAGCCACTTGGCTATTGGGAAATTGCTGCAAAGAACATTAAGAAGGCAGATTTCTCTTTGAGATCTTTATTTCAAATCTTTTGTATAAGTACTAAGCAGTGGGATTTCTGGATCATACTGTAGTTGCATTTTCAACTTTTTGAGAAAACTTCATACTGTTTTCTATAGTGGCCGTATAATTTTATGAAAAGTTTTACATGTTAGGTTTATCAGATTGTTTTGTAGAATGTGTATGTTATTTCCTTGAAAGAAACCATCTACAATCTGATGCTACTGCAAGGAATGAAGAAGTACAATGTTTAAAGAAAAGGTGTCCAATGACAGATGCCGCTAGAGAGCTAGCAATTTGACACACAAGGTCATAAACTGTAAATAATGGAATGCTGGTAGGCAGGATGGAGTGCCTCAGATACTTGAGGTCTTCTGGGAAAGGCCTTCCTTCTGTGAATGGTCCTTATTTTCGTTTCTATGAAAAATGCCACTGCAAACGTAATAGGATTGTATTGAATTTGTAGATTGCTCTGAATAATGATAATAATAATGATAATGATAATAATAATAATGAGTAATTGCTTTGAATAATAATTATTATTATTATTTCTATTTGTATCTTCTTCAATTTCTTCCATCAATCTTTTCTAGTTTTCATTGTACAGGTCTTTCACTTTCTTGGTTGAATTTTTTTCTGAAGTAAGATCGTTTGCTTCCTTTGTTTTTCAGGCAGTTCATTTTTAGTGTATAGAAGCACATTATTTTAAAATTCTGCAGCCTTAGTGAATTTTTGCAAAAAGTACCAATAACAATGATCATCTCTTGAGTTTTCTGTGGTTCAGGAATGCAGGGGTGTAGCTTGGTTAGACAGTTCTGGCTTAGGATCCTTTATGAAATTGCATTCAGGTCTTGGCTACACTGTAGTCACCCAAAGATTTGCCTGGGACTCAATGGTCAAATCCTGTTGATAGCCTTTTCAGCCTGCTAGAACATTGGATTTTCTGTATTTTTGTCCACTACAAAGGAGTGCATAATTGATCTTAAGGCAAAGCTTTTGGCATCAGCCAGAGGAGGCATTTCAAGAAGACAACACCTAAGCAGCAATGCTATTTATCATGATGCACCCATGGAAGTTACTCAAGATTATTTACCTGTATTTTATTTTTAAGATCAACCTGATTTAATGTGGGAGGGGCTTACTTAGGAGCATTAATATCATGAGGTGAGAAGTTTTAAGTCTATTTTGGAGATTAGATAATAGCTCTAGACATATGGACATAATATTAAGGAGGACTAGCAGAAAAATATGATATTTCCACTGAAAGGTTGCATTTATAGTCTTTTCCATACAGTAAGCAAATTTGAGACCATGTAGTTCAGTGGTGGTAAACCTATGGCATGTGTGTTATTTGGTTTTCTTTTAAGACAAAAGATGTTAATGTATGAGGTTTTTTTTTCAAACTAAAACCTCACTATTCAGGTTTTATTGCAGATTTGGCACTTTGCAATAAATAAGTGGGTTTGGGGTTGCAGTTTGTGTTGCAGTTTTGTGTCTATGCTTTGGGTGTAGTCTCCAAAGGTTCAGGTGCTGGAGTGTTTTTCTTCTGTGTAGTACTGTTAGGAAGTGGTGGATCTATTGGGAAATAGGGGGTAGTGGAAAGTGATCAGATCACAGGAGGTTTCACAGGACAGTCTTGGAAGGGATTAATGTAGTTACTTCTAGAGTATGGCTAGTTCTAATAATAACAAATTGTTATAAAGTGCAACTGCCCCACATGCTTGTCCCCTTTTACACAAAACCATTTCCCTTTCTGTTTCTCAGCCATGTAGTGATCCAGACAGTCCATGAGAATATTTTTCATCTCATGATCCTCAACCACAGTTTTTAAAATAATTTTATTTTATTGGTACATTTTAGGTATACAGTATAATGACATTCATCATTGGAAATTTGCACCTTTACATAATCTCTCTTGGTTCTTATTTTTCCCCATTCCTCTGCCCTCCCTTCAACCCCTCCATGCCTCCCTATTACAAAGACTTTGTTTCCATTTTTTCATTTTCTCATATTAATTCCATTCCCTTCTTTAATTTCCCCTACCCCTCCCACTTCCCCTTCCCCTCTGCCCCCTTTCGTCCTATTTCACATTATCTATTATGCCTTTTAGTCCTTATTTACACTTTCAGTTTCTCACACCAGAGAAACTATTCAGTATTTACACGTGTGTCCTATTTATTTCACTTAAGAGTATCGCCTCAATGTGCATACATTTAGCTATAAATCTCTAATTTCTCATTTCTTATGGCTGAGTAGTACTCCATTTTATAAAAAAACCACATTTTCTTTATCCAGTCTCCAGTTGATGGGCATTTGAGCTGCTTGCAAGTTTTAGCTATTACAAATTGTGCTGCTATGAACATGGGTGCACATATATCACTGTGGTATGATTCTTCTAATTCTTTGGGGAAGATCCCCAGCAGTGGAATAGCGGGGTCAAATGGGACTTCCAGTCCTAGTTCTTTGAGATATCTCCATACCGATTTCCACAGTGCCTCAACAGTTATAACAATCCTTTTTTAATATAAAGTAATATCTTCAGGTTCTGGAAAATAGAATTTGAGCATACATTTGAGAGCCATTACTTAGCCTCTGATACATTTTATAAAAACTGAACAGAGGATTGAAAGAAAAGTCTGTTCTTTTTATTTGTATAACTGTGAAGAATTTATACTAATGAATAGGAAAAAATTTATTAATATGAATTTACTCATATTTCTTACTGTATTAACATAAATTTCAGATTTACCTTACACATAGAGGTGGACATTGATTAAATGATGAATACAGTTGGCCCATAAACAGTATGGGGTGTTTATGAGTGTGTTTGTAGATAAATCTTTTGGAAGTAAATGATGGGAATGAAGTTGAGTTAAGCCCTCAGTGAAAAGCAAAAAACTTGAAATGTAAAGATTAGGTAGTATGTAAGAAAGTTTTGGATTTTTTAAAGCCATTATTTTTACTGTAAAATTTATAGGGTGTGAATGACACGATAATTTGATACAAGTAAATGGGGATAGCCACAATATACAGTGAATGTTTAATTTTTAAAATTAATTTTATTGGTACATTTTAGGTACATAATATAATGACATTCATCATTGGAAATTTGCACCTTTACATAATCTCTCTTGGTTCTTATTTTTTCACCCTTCCCCTGCCCTCCCTTAAATGCCTCCGTGCCTCCCTATTTACAAAGACTTTGTTTCCATTTTTTCATTTTCTCATATTAATTCCATTCCCTTCTTTCCTTTCCCCTACCCCTCATAATTCCCCTTTCCCTTTGGACATTTTCTTCCTATTTCAGATTATCTATTATATCTTTTAATCTTTATTTACCCTTTCAGTTTCTCAGACTAGAGAAACTATTCGGTATTTACACATGTGTGTCCTATTTATTTCACTTAAGAGTATCGCCTCAATGTGCATCCATTTAGCAATAAATGTCTCTAATTTCTCATTGTTTATGGCTGAGTAGTACTCCATTTTATAAAAAAAATATTTTCTTTATCCAGTCTCCAGTTGATGAGCAATTGGGCTATTTCCAAGTTTTAGCTATTATAAACTCTGCTGCTATGAACATGGGTACACATATAACATTGTGTTATGATTCTTTTACTTCTTTGGGGCAGATACCCAGCAGGGGACTAACTGGGTCAAATGAGACTTCCAGTCCTAGTTCTTTCAGGTATCTTCATACTGATTTCCACAGTGGTTGCACCAGTCTACAATCCCACCAGCAGTGGAGCAGTGTTCATCTTTCCCCACCGCCCCACCAGCATTTGTTATTGGTTGTTTTCTTGATAGCAGCCATTCTTTCTGGGGTGAGGTGGAATCTCAGCATTGTTTGCATTTGCATCTCTCAAATGACCAGTGATGTTGAACCTTTTTTCATATGCTTATTTGCTATTTCTCCTTCTTTGTCTGAGAAATGTTCGTTCATTTCAGATGCCCATTTTTGGACTGGGTCTTGAAATTTGGGGGTGTCTGATTTTTTAAAGTTCTTTATAGATTCAAGATAGTAGACCTTTTTCTGAGGGACTGCTGGTGAAAAATCTTTCCCACATTGTGGGTTGTGTCTTCACACTGCTGGTGGATTCTCTTGCTTTTCAGAAGCTTTTTAGTAAGAAGAGATCCCACTTGTTGATTGTGCTAGTTCACGGGCAACTGAAGTTTTGTTCATAAAATCTTTTCCTACACCAATGTCTTCAAGAGTTCTACCTAACCTCTGTTCCTGCTGGTTCATTGTTTTTGTTTTAATATTTACATCTTTAATCCATTTTGATTTTAGTTTAGAGCATGGTGAGAGACATAGGTCTACTTTTAGTCTTTGGCAAGTTGAAACCCAATTTCTTCAGCACCATTTATTAAAGAGGTTGTCTTTCCTCCAGTGAGGGTGTTTGGCTCCTTTGTAAAAGATGAGGTGGCTGAGTGTATCTAGAGTTGTTTCTGCATCTTTTAATCTGTTGCACTGGTCTTCAGGTCTGTTTCTTTGCAAGTACCATGCTGTTTTTATCACAGTGAGTTTGTAGTATAGTTTCAGGTTGGGGGTTGTAATACCCTCTGCCATGTCTCTGTTACTCAGAATTGCTTTTGCTATTTTAGATGTCTTCTTGTTCCAAATGAATTTTTGGATTGTTTTCTCAAGGTCCATGAAGTATGCTGCTGGAATTTCAATTGGGATTGCATTGAATCTCCATAGCAGTTTTGAAAGTATGGCCGTTTTCACTATGTTGATTCTTTCTACCCAGGAGCATGGGATGTCTTTCCATTTTCTGATATCCTCTTCAATCTCTCTTTTCAGAGTGTTATAGTTTTCAGAGAAGAGGTCTTTGATTTCTTTTGTTAGGTTGATTCCTAGGTACTTCAGTTTCTTGGATGCTATTGTGAAAGGAACTGCTTGCCCAATTTCTCTCTCAGTGAGTGTGTCTGTTCTTCGTGTAGAGGAGAGCTATTGATTTTTGTGTGTTGACCTTGTATCCAGCTACTTGACTGAATTTGGTTATTAAGCCTAGAAGACTTTTGGCGGAGTTCTTGGGGTCTTCTATATAGAGTATCATGTCAACTGCAAATAATGACAATTTGACTTCTTCATTTCCTATTTTTATTCCTTTTATTTCTTTCTCTTGTCTAATTGCTGTGGCTAATCTTTCCAAGACTGTATTGAACAGGAGTGGTGATAGTGGACATCCTTATTTTGTTTCTGATTTTAGTGTGAAGAATTACTGTTTTTGACCATTTAGTATGATATTGGCTGTTGGCTTTTCATAGATGGCTTTTATCAGTTTGAGGTAGAGACCATCTATTCCAATTTTTTGTAGGTTTTTTTTTTTAAATCATAAGTGTGTGTTGGATTTTGTCAAATGATTTTTCTGAGTCTATTGAGATGATGATTTTTTTTGTCCTTGGCTCTACTGATATAGTGTATTACATTTATTGATTTGCGTATGTTGAACCATCCCTGCATCCCTGGGATAAATTCCAGTTGGTCAGGGTGTATGATCTTCTTGATGATCTTCTGCTTCTATTTGCCAATGTATTATTAAGGATTTTTGCATGTATGTTGATTAGTGAGATTGCCCTATAGTTCTCTTTTTCAGTTGAGTCTTTCTCTGCTTTGGGGGTCAAGGTGATGCTTGCTTCCCGGAATGAATTCGAGAGTATTGCTTCTCTTTCAGTTTCATTGAAGAGTTTAAACAGTAGTGGCAGTAGTTCCTCTCTAAATGTCTTGTAGAATTCAGCAGTGAAGCCATCAGGACCCAGGCTCTTCTTAGTTGGTAAGTTTTTAATTACACTTTCAATTTCATTGATTGATATTGGGTTGTTTAGAATTTTTAGGTTCTTCTTCGTTCAACTTTGGTAATTCATATGTGTCTAGGAATCTGCCCATTTCTTGTATGTTTTCAATCTTATTGGCGTATACATTCTCAAAGTAGGTATTGATGATCCTCTGGATTTCTGCTGGGTCCATTGTAATTGCGTTCTTTTCTTTTTTCTTTTTCTTAAATTCTTTTATTGGTACTTTTTAGGTATACAACACAATTACATTTCTCATTCTCTTTTCTTTTTTTTTTTTCTTAAATTCTTTTATTGGTACATTTTAGGTATACAACACAATTACATTTCTCACTGGGAACTTGTACCTTTACATGATGCATATTGGTTCTTATTTTTTCTCCATTCCTAGCCCTCCCTTCACCCCCTCCATCCTTCCCCATTTACAAAGACTTTATTTCCATTTTTTCCATTTCTCATCATTTTTCCTTTCCCTTCTTTCCTTTCCCTTGCCCCTGCCCCTCCCACTACCCCTACCCCTTTGGACCTTTTCTTCCTATTTCACATTACTTATTATACATTTTAGTCCTTATTTACACTTTCAGTTTCTCACACCAGAGAAACTATTCAGTATTTATACATGTGTGTCCTATTTATTTCACTTAAGAGTATCACCTCAATGTGCATCTACTTAGCTATAAATGTCTCTAATTTCTCATTTTTTATGGCTGAGTAGTACTCCATTTTATTAAAAAACCACATTTTCTTTGTCCAGTCTTCAGTTGATGGGCATTTGGGCTGTTTCCAAGTTTTAGCTATCACAAACTGTGCTGCTATGAACATGGGTGCACATATATCACTGTGGTATCATTCTTTTAATTTTTAGGGGAAGATGCCCAGCAGTGGAATATCAGGGTCAAATGGAACTTCCAGTCCTAGTTCTTTAAGGTATCTCCATAATGATTTCCACAGTGGCTGCACCAGTCGACACTCCCACCAGCAGTGGAGCAGTGTTCATCTTTCCCCACCGCCCCACCAGCATTTGTTATTGGTTGTTTTCTTGATAGCAGCCATTCTTTCTTGAGTGAGGCAGAATCTCAGCGTTGTTTTCATTTGCATCTCTTGAATGACCAGTGATGTTGAACATTTTTTCATGTATTTATTTGCTATTTCTACTTCTTTGTCTGAGAAATGTCTGTTCATTTCAGATGCCCATTTTTGGATTGGGTCTTTAAATTTGGGAGGTCTGATGTTTTTAAGTTCTTTATAGATTCGAGATAGTAGATCTTTGTCTGAGGAAAAGCAAGTGAAGATTTTTTCACATGTTGTGGGTTGTCTCTTCACACTGCTGGTGATTTCTCTTGCTGTGCAGAAGCTTTTTAATAAGAAGAGATCCCACTTGTTGGTTGATTGTGCTCGTTCATGGGCAACTGAGGTTTTGTTCATAAAATTTTTTCCTACACCAATGTCTTCAAGGGTTCTACCTAACCTCTGTTCCAACTGGTTCAGAATTTCTATTTTAATATTTAGAACTTTCCATGATGTATGATCTTTTTGATGACACTTTGTATTCTGTTTGCCAGTATCATGTTGAGGATTTTTGCGTTTATGTTTCTTAGGGAGATTGTCCTGTAGTTCTCTTTTTAGGTTGTTTCTTTCCTTGATTTTGGAATCAAAGTAACAATTGCTTCCAGGAATGAATTTGGAAGTATTGCTTTCCTTTCAGTTTCACTGAAGAGTTTAAAGATTAATGGTGATCGTTCTTTAAACATCTTGTAGAATTCAGCAGTGAAGCCATCAGAACCTTGGCTTTTCTTTGTTGGTAAATTTTGTATTACATTTTCAATTTCATTCATTGTAATTGGGGTGTTTAGAATTTCTATATCTTCTTCATTTAACTTTGTCAATTCGTGTGTATCTAGGAATCTGTCAATTTCTTCTGGTTTTCCAGAAGAAACCTGCACTTTTTATTAGAGTGCAGGTTTTGAAGTAGGTATTGATGATCCTCTGGGTTTGTGCTGGGTCTGTTGTGACTTCACCTTTTTTGTTCTTAACTGCATGGATTCACACTTTTTCTTTCATTTTTTGATAAGGTTGGCTAAAGGTTTATGAATTTTATTTATTCTTTTGAAAAACCAACTCCAATTCATTGATTTTTTTTTGTACCATTCTCTTAGTCTCTATTGCATTGATTTCTGCTCTGATCTTTATAATTTCCTCTCTTCTACAAGCTTTGAGCTTGTTATGCTCTTCTTTTTCTAGGAGCTTGAGGTTCTCCATTGGGTTATTTATTTGAGTTCTCTCCATTTTCCTAATACGGGCATTCACTGCTCTGAATTTCCTACTGCTTTCATTGTGTTCCATAGATTCCTGTATGTTGTACTGGCATTATCATTTACTTGTAGGAACTGTCTAATTTCTTCTTTAATTTCCTCTGTGACCCATTGGTTGTTCAGTAGGGTGTTATTTAATTTCCATGTGTTTGTGGGTGTTTTGAGGTTTCTTATGTTATTGATCTCCAATTTTTTTGCACTATGGTCTGATAATATACAGGGGCTAACTTCAATTCTTTTACATTTACTTAGACATACTCTAAGAGCTAGCATTGATCTATTTTGGACCTGTGTGCAGCCAAAAAAATGTGTATTCCGATGTTGTGGGGTGGAACACTCTGTAAACATCTATTAATTCCATTTGTTCAAAAGCTTGGTTCAGTTCTAGAATTTCGTTGTTAAATTTTTGTCAAATAATCTGACTATTTGTGATAGTGAGATATTGAGGTCTCCCACTATGATTGTATTATCACTTGTTTGGTTTTTCATGTCCATTAATGTTTGTTTTTTATAGTTGGGGGCATTCATATTTGGTGCATATAGATTTATGATTGTCATCCCTTCCTCTTGAATTGTTCCCTTCACAAGGATGTAGTGACCATCTTTGTCTCTCTTAAATAGTTTTGCTTTGAAATCTAGTTTGTCTGCAAATAAGATGGGTACCGCTGCTTATTTCTGGGTTCCTGTCATGTGGAGAACTCTTTTCCATCCTTTTTCTTTCAGTCTGTGATTTTCTTTTTGAGTTAGGTGTGTTTCTTAAATACAGCATATTGTTGGATTTTGCTTCTTAATCCGTTCTGTCAGTCTATTTCTTTTGATTGGTGTATTGAGTCCATTAACATAGATGGTAATTTTTCATAGACATTGGCTCATCCTTGTCATGATATTTTACTGATGTTGGCCTTTTTATTTTTTATTTTTTCCCTTTCCCTTTAGTTTCTTGCCTTGCTTGGTGACTTCCCTCTGTTGGGCCTCATGGAGTTGTGAACTTCATTGTCTTTTTCTAGGATATTGTTTTGAATTGTTTGGAGTGCTGGTTTGGCATTCATGAAATTTCTCAGGTCTTCTTTCTCATGAAAGTATCTAATTTCACCACTGATTTTGAAAGATAATTTTTCAGGATACAACAGTCTAGTTTGGAAGTTATTTTCTTTTTAGGCTTGAAATACTTCGTTCCAGGCTTTCCTTGATTTGAGGGTTTGTATTGAGAAGTCTACTGTGATTCTGATGTGCTTTCCTTTGTAGGTGAATTTTTTATTTTCTCTGCTTGTAGGATTTTGTTCTTCTGTTGTGTTTCTGGGATCTTGACTATTTTATGTCTAGGTGTAGATTCTTTTTCTTTTGTTACTGGGGATCGAACTTGGGTCCTTGCACTTGTGCAGCAGGTGGTGAAACCATTGAGTTAAATCCCTGGCCCCTAGGTGTAGATTTTTTTTTTTGATTGTGGCTAGTTGGAGTTCTATATGTCTCACTTATATCTGTATGTTCAATTCTTTACCTCTGTCTGGGAAATTTTCTACTATTACTTCTGGGAACAGTTTTTTTAATGTCAATTATACTTTCTTCTGCTTTTTCATGGACTCCTACCAGTCTTATGTTTTTCTTCTTTGCATCGTTTAGCAGCTGCTGGATCAATTTCTTGTAGTCCCTTACTATTTTCAAGAAATCTTTGTTTTCATGGTCATTCACCACAATCCTGTCTTCTATATGATATTCTATCCTCACATTCCCTTAATCTGCTGTGAATACTTTCAGTGGAGTTTTTAATCTTCTGGATAACTGTTTGAGTCTTTTTCATGGATTCCATTTCTTTCTTACATTGGATTATCATGGTTTCCATTTCTTTCTTATGCTGGGCATTTATGGCCTCCAGCATGTTTCTGAGCTCACTTTTTTTTTTTTTAATCTGTTTCTGTTCTGGATCCTCTAATCATGTCTTTTACTCTGCTCACCATCTCTGAAGTTATCTCAGAGATTATTTCTGTTTTTGAATTTTCCTAGAGCTTCATTCATCTATTTTGTTACTTTCTGTGCTATCAGTTCATGATGTATAGGTGGTTGATCATCAGACGTTTCCACATCCTTTCCACCAGAATTTGCTTTTGGTGGGTTGGAAGTCTGAGTTTGCACCTTACTTAAATGTTTTAAATGTTTTTGTCTTTGGTACTGTCCTTGGTTTAATTCCTGGATCGATACTTCAAAATTGCTTATTGTAAGTATCTTTGTTGCTTGTATTTAGAACCGTTATGGAATGATTGCCTCTCAGAGATGACTTCCAGATATAGCTTGTCTTTAGGTTTTGAGTCTCTGTTGACTCTGAGGCTATCTCAACTTCATTACACCAGGAAGGACCACTGATTAGATCAATCATAACACCTTAGCCCAAGTGATACAATTAGCCATACAATAGCATCAAGCGCAGCTTAGAAAATAACAATTTGTGGTAGTTATTAATCTATCACCTTTAACTGTGTTAATTAAATCAAAATCGAGGATCAACCCAACATATGTTTATAGTGAATAAAGTCTTCAATATAGCAACTTTACCCTTTGGGATGGGGAGTTAGAAGGAGATGGGGAGAGAGGGATTGACAGGTAGATGGATAGGGGAAGGTTAGCAGTGAGGCCACAGGACACAGAAAGATCCCGCAAAGTATAAGAAACTGTTGAAGACAAGAGGAAAGACAGAACAAAAGAACAAAGATGAGAACAGAACAACCTAACAGCAATAGGGATGCTAGGAACTGTATTTACTTTCCTTTAAAACTAATGACAATTGAGAGAAGGAAGTAGAGAAGACAAGAGGTATAAAGAAGAAATATGAAATAAGGCCAGAACAAGAACAAAAAGGAGATGAAGAATAATGTGGGATAGCATGCACGTGTGTGCAAGACAGAGAGAGAGAGAGAGAGAGAGAGAGAGAGAGGAAAAAAGAAAGAAAAATTTGAAAAGAGTAGAAAAAAATTAAAAAGTAAAAACTAATGAGAGCAAAAAAATAATGTGAAAATAAATAAAATACATAAATGAAAGGCCTCCTTCAGGGTATGTCTCTGCTGTCACGATAGACAACTTGGGCAGCAGTGTGCAGATATGTCAATTTGTCTCAGCAAGCCAGTAGCAGACCTGTGAGATTCGGGCAGATTTCTGGCTGAAAGTCCCAAATTGAGCTTCCTGTTCTCCTGCAGTGTTGAACTCTGCAAGGTTCTACTGCACTTTCAAGCTGCCCTACCCCTGAAGATAGTCTAGGTTCTGATGGGAGGTGATGATCCCTCCAACGTACCAAGCACGGTGGTCTGGTGTGCCTTTATTGCAGACAGTCTCTTCACTTTGCCAGTGGGCTTCAGTTTTAATCAAGGAGCCTGAGAGAGGCCCTCTTTTTGTTCTTCACTTCTGCTCTATCTTCTGGAGCTCAGGACAATAGCCTTTATGACCCCCCGTGCCTCTGTAGTGTGGAACCAGGTAGTGGCACAGCCAGGAGGCTGGGGGATGGGGGTTGCAGGTGCCCACACAGGTAAGCTGGTGGCTAGGGGGCAGGGCTAGGGCAGGATGGAGCCAGGCTCCACATGGCCGGCCCAGGTTTTCACCTGTCCTTCAGCTGGTAGCTGGTGAGCAGGGCACAAGTTGGATGGAGCTGGCTCCAAGCAGCCAAGGTCCTCTCTGTCTGAGGCTAAGCTGGTGGCGGGTGGAGGGGGGGCGAGGGCGGGATGGAACGGGGCTGGCTGAGGTCTCCTCAGTCAGCCAGCTCTTTGCTGGTGGGTAGGGCTCGGGTTCTGAGCTTGGAAAAATCAATCCTGAGGGGGCAAGCGGAGTGCGTAGCTGGGGCGGCAGATTACAAGCATCTCCCTGCACCACGCTCTTGGGCTTCAGAGACCCCATGCCTGTGGGTATGTCTTACTCATTCTCGGGTCCTGGGACTCAGAAGGCACCCAGCTCCCTAGTGCCCCCCCTCCCCCGGCCTGAAGGTCACAGCCCAGTCTCCAGGACACCGGGGCGGGGGGCCCAGCCCTGAGCACCCGACAACGACCTGGGCTTTTCTTAGTTGGTAGTTTCTTTATTACTGAGTCAATTTCATTCCTTATTCTTGAGTTGTTCAGCATATTTATGTCTTCTTGGGTAAGTTTTGATATTATTTTTCAAAATAATTATTATTTTCTGGATTTTCACAGTATCTTTTGTGATTTCACCTTCTTCATTTCTAATTGCATCGATGTGCTTCTTTTCTCACTTCCTCTTCATGAGTATTGCTAAGAGCTTATCTATTTTATATATTCTTTCAAAGAACGAGCTCTTTGATTCATAGATTTTTTAAAGTTTCTTTTTAGTCTCAATTTCATTGATTTCCACTATCATCTTGATAATTCCCTCCTAAATTTTGATCTGGGTTTGAGTTGTTGTTATTTTTCAAGTATTTTAAGATTTCTCAAAGGGGTATTCATTTGCACTTGCTCTTTTTTCTCATGCATACATTGATTATGATGAATTTTCTTCTTAGAACTGCTTTCATAGAGTCCCAAACATTTGTTGAGTTATAGAGTCATTGTCATTAATTTTCAGAAAATTTAAAATTTGTTCTTTGATTTGTTTTGTGACTCATTGGTTATTTAGGAGTATGTTTTGAATTTTCCAGGAGCTTTCACCTTTTTTGAAATTTCTTGTCATTGATTTTTATTTTCTTTTTTTTTCCCCATTAAGTTTATTGGCACATTTTAGGTATAAAATACAGTTACATTCATCATTGGGATCTTGTACCATTACATGAGTCTCTTGGTTCTTATTCTTTTCCCCTTCCCTTGGCCTCCCTTCACCCCCTCCACCCTTCCCTACTTGCAAAGACTTTGTTTCCATTTTTTTCCTTTTCTCATATTTTTTCTTTTCCCTTTTTTTCTTTCCCCTACCCCTCCCACTTTCCCTGCTCCTTTAGACATTTTCTTCCTGTTACACAATATCAATTATACATTTTTAAAATTACAATATCAAGATCTAGGAGACATTACCACAGATTTTTCAGAATTTAAAAGGATATAGAAAGCATATTTCAAAAATCTTTTTTGAAATGAATTTGACAACTTCTAAGAAGTACCTTGGAAGACAAATTAATGAAACTAACTCTGAAGGAAATATAAACTTTGAATAACACCTATTAAAAAAAGTATATTCCTAGCTTGAAAACCTACCTATATGACAACAGCAGGCTCATATACATTTTAACTGATAAATTATATCAAACACATTTTAGGAACTCAACATTGTGCTAATCCTAAAATTGAATAAAGATAATAGAAGAAAAAAGTATGAACATAGATAGAAATTTGTTTAACAAAACAAACTATTAGAAGTGAGATCTAGCAGTATGTAGAAAGTGGTTTTGTTATAGGGATGGCAGTGTTGGTTCAGCATTGGAAGATCCACCCCCAAAAGTCATCATTTTACCAGAGGAAAAGAAAAAGCCATATAATCCTGTCAGTAGTGGCAGAAAAAGTATTGGACTAAATTCTACAGCTGTTCATGGTAAAAGCTATCAGGAGACTAGAAGTAGAACAGAACCTTCTCAACACATTAAAGACATGTACTCCATACTTCCAGTGAGAATGCCTTATATAAATGGAGAAGATACAATGCTTTCTCCTTAAGGTGAGGAATAAGGGCAGATATACTTACTCTTTATGTGTCCATTAAACTTTGAAACCTAGGCCCCACCAAAATAGTCTGGCAATAAAATGACACAATTAGGATAGGATTGGCAAGGTAGAAGCAAAATCTTTATATGTAGATGAAATGATCATCTACAGAGAAAATACTAAGAAATCTCTAGGAGCCCCTAGAACTTGTATTTGAATTTAGCAGGATTAGAAAACACAAGGTATATATAAAAATTCAGGTCTGTGTATACTTGCTATAAATGAAGAATTGGATATTGAAATTTAAAAGTTATGGAAGCTGCATCCACTGGCCTGGTGACACAAGACAAGCAGCTTGAAGCTCCTGCAGCCATCCTGGGCCATGCCCATGGCACAGTGAGGTCCGCTTAGCTGCTTGGGAGCCTCCAGTGCTCAGTAACTCCCCCCCCCAGCACTGCCTACCTTCTGGCTTTTCTGCTACCTGGTCCCACACTACAGAGGCACAGGAGATTATAAAGACCCTTGTCCTGAGCACCACAAGATAGAGCAGAACTTAGTAACAGAAAGAGGGCTTCTCAAGCTCCTCGATGAAAACTGAAGCTCAGTGGAAAAGTAAAGAGAACCTCTACAATAAAGGCACATCAGACCACTGTACTTGGTCTGCTGCTGGCTTGCTGAGACTCATTGACTTGTATATGCACAGGGATTCCTACATTGCCTACTGTGACAGCAGAGACAAACCCTGAAGGAGGCCCGTAATTTCTATTGCTATTTGCAAAAAAGAAAAAAAAAATTTTTCTTATGTTTAATTCTTAATTTTTACTTTTTTTCTACTCTTCAAAGTTTTACTTTTCTTGGTTTTCTTTCTTTTATCTTTTCTTTCTCTCTCTCTCTCACTCATTCTCTCACTGTCCCACATTGCTCCTCATCTCCCCATTTGTTCCTTTCTGCACTGAATTCGGATTTCTCCCTTACTGTTCTTTTCTTCTCTTTTCCCTTCTCTTGATTATCATTAGGTTTAAAGGAAAGTAAATTTGGTATCTAGCCTCCCTGCTGCTGTTAGGTGATTCTATTCACATCTTCGTTCTTTCATTCTGCCATTTTCTCTTGCCTTTAACAACTTCTTAGATTTTGTGTGATCTTTCTGTGTCTTCTGGTCTCACTGCCAATATTACCTGTTATTTCTACCTGTTCCTCCCTCCCCAACTCCTTTTAAGTCCTCACCTTGAAGGGGAAAGATGCCATATTGAAGAGTTTATTCATTATAAAATTATGTTGGGTTGGTCCTCGGTTTTAATTTAACTCACATAGTTAAAAGTGATAGATTAATAACTACCACAAATTGTCATTTTCTAAGCTGTGCTTGATGCTATGGTATTGCTGACTATGTCATTTGGGCTAACATGTTGTGATTGATCTAATTAGTTTTCCTTCCTGGTATAAGAAAAATATAATAGCTTCAGAGTCATTACAGTCTCAAAACCCAAACACAAGCTATAACTGGAAGACACCACTGAAAAGCAACCATTCCACAAGGGTTTTAAACACAAGCAACAAAGATACCTACATTAAGCAATCTTGAAATATCAACCCAGGAATTAAACCAAGGAAAGTACCAAAACCAAAAATGAGAAGACACTTAAGCAAGGCACAAATGCAGGCTTCCATGGCATGAAAAGGAAATGCAAGGGGAAATGAGGTGGAAAAGTCTGATAAGCAACCACTTGGACACCCTGAACTGATAGCACAGGAATCAACAAAGCAGATACATGAGGCTCTAGAAAATTTCAAAACAGATAAATACAGACATGACGAGCAGAGTGAAAGACATGATTAGAAGCTCTAGAGCAGAAACAGATAAGAAAATAGATGAGATCAGAAACATGCTGGAAGCCATGAATGCCCAGCATAAGAAAGAAGTGGAAAACATGATCGCCTAACATAAGAAAGAAATGAAATCCATGAAACAGATTCAAACAGATATTCAGGAGATTAAAAACTCCATTGAAAGCATGCTGAGCAGACTAAGAGAATCTGAAGACAGAATATCAGATATAGAAGACAGGATTGCAGTTAAGGACCATGAAAACAGAGATTTCTTAAAGATAGTAAGGGACCATGAGAAATTAACCCAACAGCTGCTAGATGATGCAAAGAAGAATAACATAAGACTGATAGGAGTCCATGAAAAAGCAGGAGAAAGTACAATGGACATAAAAAAACTGTTCACAGAAGTAATATTAGATAACAGAGGTAAAGAATTGGATGTACAGATAAGTGAGGCATATAGAACTCCATCCAGCCATGACCAAAAAAAATCTACACCTAGACATATAATAGTCAAGATCCCAGAAACCCAACAGAAGAACAAAATTCTACAGGCAGTTAGAGAAAAGAAACAAATCATCTACAAAGAAAAGCCCATCAGAATCAAGGCAGATTTCTCAACACAAACCCTCAAATCAAGGAGAGCCTGGAGTGAAGTATTTCAAGCCCTAAAAGAAAATAAGTTCCAACCTAGACTGTTGTATCTGGCAAAATTATCTTTCAAAATCGATGGGGAAATTAGATACTTCCATGACAAAGAACACCTGAGAAATTTCATGAACACCAAACCAGCACTCCAAACAATTTTAAGCAATATCCTAGAAAAAGACAATGAAGGTCACAACTCCATGAGGCCCAGCAGAGAGCAGGCAACATGCAAGGCAACTAAGGCAAAAGGGGGGAAAATAAGAAATAAAAGAGCCAACAGCAATACAACATCATGGCAAGGATGAGTCAAGATCTGTCAATTATAACTATCAATGTTAATGGCCTCAATTCACCAATCAAAAGTAATAGACTGGCAGAATGGATTAAGAAGCAAAACCCAGCAATATGCTGTATACAAGAAACACACCTAACTCAAAAGAAAATCCATAGGCTGAAAGTAAAACGATGGAAAACAGTTCTCCACATGACAGGAACTCAGAAAAAAGAAAATGTAGCAATCTTATTTTCAGACAAAGTAGATTCCAAACCAAAACTAATTAAGAGAGATAAAGATGGTCTCTAGTGACCATCCCTGTGAAAGGAAAAATCCAAGAGGAAGACATGACAATCCTAAATATATATGCACCAAATACGAATGCCCCCAACCATACAAAACAAATATTAATGGACATGAAAAACCAAATAAGCACTAATACAATTGTAGTGGGGGACTTCAACACCCCTCTATCACAAATAGACAGATCAACTAGAAAAAAAATTAACAATGAAATTCTAGAATGGAACCAAGCTATTGAACAAATGGACTTAATAGATGTTTACAGAGTGTTCCACCCCACAAAATCAGAATACACATTCTTTTCGGCTGCACATGGGTTATTCTCCAAAATAGATCACATGCTAACTCACAGGACATATCTAAGTAAATGTAAAAGAATCGAAGTTATCCCCTGTATATTATCAGACCATAGTGCAATAAAATTGGAGCTCAATAACATAAGAAACTGCAAAACACCCACAAACACATGGAAATTGAACAACACCCTCCTCAACAACCAATGGATGACAGAGGAAATTAAAGAAGAAATTAGACATGTTCTACAAGTAAATGATAATGCTAGTACAGCATACAAGAATCTGTGGGACACAATGAAGCAGTTCTATGCAGGAAATTCATAGCAGTGAATGCCCATATTAGGACAACAGAGAACTCAGTTAAATAACTTAATGCAGAACCACAAGCTCCTAGAAAAAGAAAAGCATAACAAACCCAAAGCTCCTACAAGAAAGGAAATTATAAAGATCCAAGCAGAAATCAATGCAATGGAGACTAAGAGAATGATACAAAAAAATCAATGAATCAAAGAGTTGGTTTTTTGAAAGAATAAAGAAAATCAATAAACCTTTAGCCAAACTTATCAAAAAAAGGAAAGAAAAGGCTCAAATCCATGCAATTAAGAATGAAAAAGTTGAAGCCACAACAAATCCAGCAGAAATCCAGAGAATCATCAATACCTACTTTGAGAACCTGTACTCTAATAAAATGGAAAACACAGAAGAAATGGACAGATTCCTAGATACATACAAATTGCCAAAATTAAATGAAGAAGGTATAGAAATTCTCAACACCCCAATAACAATAAGTGAAATTGACAATGTAATAAAAAACTTACCAACAAAGAAAAGCCCAGGTCCTGATGGCTTCATTGCTGAATTCTACAAGACATTTAAAGAAAAACTATCACCATCACTCTTTAAACTCATCAAGGAAATTGAAAGGGAAGCAAGGCTTCCAAATTCATTCCTGGAAGCAAGTTTTACTTTGATTCCAAATCCAGGGAAAGACCAGCCCATAAAGAGAACTACAGAACAATCTCCCTCATGAACATAGATGCAAAAATCCTCAACAAGTTACTGGCAAACAGAATACAGAGTGTCATCAAGAAGATCATACACCCTAACCAAGTTGGATTTATCCCAGGGATGCAAGGATGTTTCAACATATGTAAATCAATAAATGTAATACACTATATTAACAGAGTCAAGGACAAAAACCATATCATCATCTCAGTAGATGCAGAAAAAGCATTTGACAAAATCCAACACACATTCATGATAACGCTACAGAAAATTGGAATAGAAGGTCTTTATCTCAATCTGATTAAGGCTAACTATGAAAAACCAACAGCCAACATCATACTACATGCTCAAAAACTGAAAACTTTCATTCTAAAATCAGGAACAAGACAAGGATGCCCACTATCACCACTCCTGTTCAATATAGTTCTGGAAACATTAGCCATAGCAATTAGAAAAGAGAAAGAAATAAAAGGAATAAAGATAGGAAAGGAAGAAGTGAAACTGTCATTATTTGCTGATGATATGATACTTTACATAGAAGACCTAAAAAACTCAGTCAAATGTCTTCTAGACCTAATTGATAGATTCAGTAGAGTAGCTGGATACAAGATCAACATTCAAAAAACAATAGCCTTCTTATATGCAAATAGCAGACCGATCGAGAGAGAAATTCAGGAAATAATTCCTTTTACAATAGCATCTAAAAAATGAAATATCTAGGAATCAAACTAACAAAGGAAGCAAAAGACCTCTACACTGAAAACTGTAGCACTCTGAACAATGAGATTGAAGAGGATATAAGAAAATGGAAAGATATCCCTTGTTACTGGGTAGGAAGAACCAATATAGTGAAAATGGCCATACTTCCAAAACTACTATATAGATTCAATGCAATGCCAATTGAAATGCCAACAATATACTTCACAGAACTAGAGAAAAAAATCCAAAAATTCATTTGGAACCAGAAGAGACCTAGAATAGCAAAAGCAATTCTAGGCAATAGAGACATGGCTGGGTGTATCACAATCCCCAGCCTGAAACTATACTACAAAGCTACTGTGATAAAACAGCAAGGTACTGGCAAAGAAAAAGAGCCAAAGATCAGTGGAATAGATTAGAAGATGCAGAAACAACTCCAGACATACTCAGCCACCTCAACTTTGACAAAGGAGCCAACCACCCTCATTGGAGGAAAGATAGCCTATTTAATAATGGTGTTGGAAAAACTGGATTTCAACCTGTCAGAGATTAAAACTAGACCCATACCTATCACTGTGCACTAAACTAAGATCAAAGTGGATTAAAGATCTAAATATTAAGTCAGAAACATTAAACTTGCTGAAACGTAAGTTAGGTAGAACTCTTGAAGACATTGGCATAGGAAAAGACTTTATGAACAAATCTTCAGTAGCACGGGGGCTAGCACAAAGAATCAACAACTGGCATCTCATCATGTTAAAAAGCTTCTGCACTACAAGAGAAACTACTAACAGAGCTAAGAGACAGCCTACAATGTGGGAAGAAATATTTAGCAGCTGTAGCTCAGACAAAGGTCTACTATTGAGAATATATAAAGAACTGAAAAAAATCAGAACTCCCAAATTGAAAGGCCCAATTCAAAAATGGGCAACCGAAATTAACAGACATTTCTCAGACAAAGAAGTAAAAACAGCAAATAAATATATGAAAAAAATGTTCAACATCACTGGTCATTTGAGAGGTGCAGATGTAAACAACACTGAGATTCCACCTCACCCCACAAAGAATGTCTGCTATCAAGAAATCAACCAATAACAAATTCTGGTGGGGGTGTGGAGAGAAAGGAACCATTCTCCATTGTTGGTGGGAATGTAGATTGGTGCAACCACTGTGGAAATCATTATGGAGATACCTCAAAGAACTAGGACTACCAGTCCCATTTGACCAAGCTATTCCCCTACTGAGAATCTTCCCCAAAGAATTAAAAGAATCATACCACAGTGATATATGTGCATCTATGTTTATAGTGGCACAGTTTGTAATAGTTCAAGCTTGGAAACACCCCAAGTGCCCATTGACTGGAAACTGGATAAAGAAGATGTGGGGTTTTTTAAAATAAAATGGTGTACTACTCAACCATAAAGAATGAGAAACTAGAGACATTTATAGCTAAATGGATGCATATTGAGGCCATAATCTGAAGTGAAATGAATAGGACACACATGTGTAAATACCAAATAGTTCCTATAGTGTGAGAAATTGAAAGTGTAAATAAGGATGAAAATGATTAAACTGAATAATTGATAATTTGAAATAAGAAAAGGTCACAGCCCACTGCAGACAGGCAGGTCTGTGCAAGCCCTACCAAGGTCGTGAGTCCTGCAGAACACACCCAATCAGCCAATGCAGACAGGCAGGACTGCGCACACCCTGCTGAGGTTGTGAGTGACGCAGAACATGCTAAATCAGCCCGCTGCAGACAGGCAGGTCTGCGCATGCCATGCCAAGGTCGTGAGTCATGCTGAACACATGGAATCAGCCCGCTGCAGACAGGCAGGTCTGCGGACACCCTATCGAGGTCCTTAGTCATGTGGAACATGGCGAATCAGCCTGCTGCAGACAGGCAGGTCTGTGCATGCCCTACTGAGGTTGTCAGTCCCGAGGAACACACCAAATCAGCCCCCTGCAGACAGGCAGGTCTGTGCACATCCTACCGAGCTCCTGAGTCATGCAGAACATGCCGAATCAGCCTGCTGCAGATAGGCAGGTCTGCGCACGCCCTACTAAGGTCGCCAGTCATGAGGAACATGCTGAATCAGCCCTCTGCAGACAGGCAGGTCTGGAGACAACCAACTGAGGTCCCGAGTCATGTGGAACATGCCAGATCAGCCCGCTGCAGACAGGCAGGTTTGTGCATTCACCACTGAGGTTGCAAGTCACACAGATCATGCCTAATCAGCCTGCAGCAGAAAGGCAGGACTGCACATGCCCTACTAAGGTTGTGAGGCATGTGGAACATGCAGAATCAGCCTGCTGCAGTCAGACAGGTCTGCGGATGCCCTACCAAGGTCCTGAGTCATGCGGAACATGCAGAATCAGCCCACTGCTGACTAGCAGGGCTGCGCACACCCTATTGAGGTTGTGAGTCATGTGGTACATGCCAAATAAGCCCACTGCAGTCAGGCAGGTCTGCAGATGTTCTACCAAGGTCCAGAGTCACACGGAACATGCCGAATCAGCTCACTGCCAACAGGCAGGTCTGCACACACCCTACCAAGGTCACGAGTCACACAGAACATGCCAAATCAGTCCACTGCACACAGGCAGGTCTGTGCATGCCATACCACGGGTGCGAGTCCTGCAGAACATGCCAAATCAGCCCGATGCAGACAGGCAGGTCTGCGGACACCCTAACCAGGCCCTTAGTCACGTGGAACATGCTGAATCAGCCTGCTGCATACAGGCAGCTCTGAGGACATCCTACCAAGGTCCTGAGTCACACAGAACACTCCAAATCAGCCCACTGCAGACAGACAGGTCTGTGCACGCCCAACCGAGGATGTGAGTCATGTGAAACATGACGAATCAGCCCGCTGCAGACAGGCAGGTCTGCTGACACCCTACCGAGGTCCTGAGTCATGCAGAACATGCCGAATCAGCCTGCTCAAAACAGGCAGATCTGCACACTCCCTAACTAGGTCACGAGTTGCGCGGAACATGCCAAATCAGCCTGCTGCAGACAGGCAGGTCTTTGCATGCCCTACCGAGGTTGCAAGTCACATGGAACACTCTGAATCAGCCTGCTGCAGACAGGCAGGTCTATGCACACCTTACTGAGCTCACGAGTCATGCAGAAAATGCCAAAGCAGCACGCTGCAGACAGGCAGGTCTGTGCATGACCTACTGAAGTCGTGAGTCACCCAGATCATGCTGAATCACCTGCTGTAGACAGGCAGGTCTGTGCACGCACTACTGAGGTTTCAAGTCATGCAGATCACGCTGAATCGGCCCACTGTAGACAGGCAGGTCTGCACATGCCCTACTGAGGCCGCAAGTCATGCAGAACACTCTGAATCAGCCCGCTGCAGACAGGCAGGTCTGCGCATGCATTTCTGAGGTCGTGAGTCAGGCAGAACATGCTGAATCAGCCAGCTGCACAAAGGCAGGTCTGCAGAAATCCTACTGAGGGCCCGAGTCATGCAGAACATGCTGAATCAGACCACTGCAGAAAGGCAGGTCTGTGGACAACCTACTGAGGTCCTGATTCATGCGGAACACGCCAAATCAGCCCACTGCAGACAGGCAGTTCTGTGCACGCCCTACCGAGGTGAATCACGTGGAACATGCTGAATCAGCCCACTGCAGACAGGTCTTTGCATGCCCTACTAAGGTCACGAGTCATGCAGATTACGCTGAATCAGCCTTCTGCAGACAGGCAAGTCTGTGGACACCATACCGAGGTCCCAAGTCATGTGAAACATGCCAAATCAGCCCGCTACAGACAAGCAGGTCTGCAGACACCCTACTGAGGTCCCGAGTTGCACAGAACATGCCAAATCAGCCCGCTGCAGACAGGCAGGTCTGCACACATACTACCGAGGTCACGAGTCACATGGAACACTCCAAATCAGCCCGCTGCAGACAGGCAGGTCTGCAGACACCATAACAAGGTCCTGAGCTGCATGCAACATTTTGAATCAGCCCACTGCCAACTGGTAGGTCTGCACACACCCTACTGAGGTCGCGAGTTGTGCAGAACATGTGGATTCAGCCCGTTGCAGACAGGCAGGTCTTCACACGCCCTAATGAGGTCACGTGTGGAACATGCAGAATCAGCCTGCTGCAGAGGGGCAGGTCTGCAGATACCCTACTGAGGACCCTAGTCATGTGGAACATGCCAAATCAGCCCGCTGCAGACACACAGGTCTTTGCACGCCCTACTGAAATCGTGAGTCATGCAGAGCATGCCAAATCAGCCCGCTGCAGTCAGGCAGGTCTGCAGACACCCTACCAAGGTCCAGAGTCACATGGAACATGCTGAATCAGCTCGCTGCAGACAGGCAGGTGTGCACACACCCTACTCAGGTCGCGAGTCACATGGAACATGCCAAATCAGGCTGCTGCACACAGGCAGGTACGCGCATGCCCTACTGTGGTCATGAGTCCTGCAGAACGCATTGAATCAGCCCACTGCAGACATGCAGGTCTGTGGACAACCTCCCCAGGTCCCAAGTCATGCAGAACATGCTGAATCAGCCCACTGCACACAGGCAGGTATGCACATGCCCTACTGAGGTCACAAGTAATGTGGAGCATGCTGAATCAGCCCGCTGCAGACAGGCAGGGTTGCAGACACTGTACCTCAGTCCTGAGCCATGCAGAAAACACCGATTCAGCCCATTGCATACAGGCAGGTCTTTGCACGCCCTAATGAGGTCACAAGTCATGCGGAACATGCAGAATCAGCCCACTGCAGAGAGGCAGGTCTGCAGATACCCTACCGTGGACCCTAGTCATGCGGAACATGCCAAATCATCCCACTGCAGACAGGAAAGTCTGTAGACATCTTACCAAGGTCCTGACTCTCACAGAACATGCCAAATCAGCCCGCTGCAGTCAGGCAGGAGTGCGGACACACTATTGAGGTCCCAAGTCATGTAGAATGCGAAGCATCAGCCCGCCTCTGAAAAGCAGGTCTGCGCACACCCTACGGAGGTCATGAGTCATGTGGAACATGTCGAATCAGTCTGCTGTAGACAGGCAGGTATGCGCACACCCTACTAAGGTCATGAGTCATGTGGATCATGTTGAATCAGCCCACTGCAGACAGGCAGGTCTGTGGACACTGTATCAAGGTCCTGAGTCACATGGAACATGCTGAATCAGCCCACTGCAGACAGGTTCATCTGCAGACACCCTCCCAAGGTCCCAAGTCACACAGAACACATCAAAGCAGCCCGCTGCAATCAGGCAGGTCTGCGCACATGCTACCCAGGTTGCGAGTCATGCAGAAAATCCCGAATCAGCCCGCTGCACAGAGGAAAGTCTGCACACACCCTACTGATGTCGTGAGTCCTGGGGAACAGGCTGAAGCAGCCTGCTGCAGACAGACAGGTCTGCAGACACCCTACTCAGGTCCCAAGTCACACGGAACATGCTGAATCAGCCTGGTGCATACAGGCAGGTCTGCAGACACCGTATTGATGTCCTGAGTCATGTGGAACATGCCGAATCAGTCTGGTGCAGACAGGTTCATCTGCAGACATCCTACCAAGGTCCTGAGTCATGCAGAACATGTCGAATCAGCCTGCTGCAGACAGGCAGGTCTGTGCACACCCTACTGTGGTCATGAGTCATGGGGAACACATTGAATCAGCCTGCTGCAGACAGGCAGGTCTGCAGACAACCTAGCCAGGTCCCGAGTCTTGTGGAACATGCTGAATCAGCCTGCTGCACACAGGCAGATCTGCGCATGCCCTACTGAGGTCACAAGTAATGTGGACCATGCCAAATCAGCACGCTGCAGACAGGCAGGGCTCCAGACACCATACTGAGTTCCTGAGCCATGCAGAACATGTCGAATTAGCCCGCTGCTGATAGACAAGTCTTTGCATGCCCTGATGAGGTTGCAAATCACGTGGAACATGCAGAATCAGCCCACTGCAGAGAGGCAGGTCTGCAGATACCCTACCATGGACCCTACTCATGCAGAACATGCCAAATCATCCCGCTGCAGACAGGAAAGTCTATGGACATCCTACCGAGGTTCTGAGTCACACAGAACATGCCGAATCAGCCTGCTGCTAACAGGCAGTTCTGAGCACGCACTATGGAGGTTGTGAGTAATGCAAGACATGCCAATTCAGCCTGCTGTAGTCAAGCAGGATTGCAAACACACTACTGAGGTCCTGAGTCATGCAGAATGCACCAAGTCAGCTTGCCTCTGATAGGCAAGTCTGCACATACCCTTTGGACTTCACAAGTCATGTGGAACATCTCGAATCAGCCCACTGCAGATAGGCAGGTCTGCGCACACCCTACAGATGTTGTGAGTCATGCACAACATGTCGAATCAGCCTGCTGCAGACAGGCAGGGATATGCACGCCCTACTAATGTCACGAGTCATGCAGATCATGCCTAACCAGCCTGCTGCAGACAGGCAGGTCTGTGGACACCGTACCGAGGTCCCAAGTTGCTTGGAACATGCCAAATCAGCCCACTGAAGACAGGGGGATCTGTGGACACCCTTCCGAGGTCCCGAGTCACAAGGAACAGGTTGAATCTGCCCGCTGCAATCAGGCAGGTCTGCACACACCCTACTGAGGTTGCGAGTCATGCAGAAAATGCCGAATCAGTCCGCTGCACACAGGCAGCTCTGTGCACACCCTATGGAGGTCATGAGTCCTGTGGAACATGCTGAATCAGCCTGCTGCAGACAGGCAGGTCTGTGGACACACTACCGAGGTCCCAAGTCATGCAAAACATGCTGAATCACCCCACTGCAGGCAGGCAGGTCTGCAGACACCCTACCAATGTCCCGAGTCATGTGGAACTTGCCAAATCAGCCTGCTGAATACAAGCAGGTCTGTGCACACACTACTGAGGTCACAAGTCACGCTGAACATGCTGAATTGGCCTGCTGCAGATAGGCAGTTCTGCAGACACACTACGGAATACCAGAATGGTGTGGAACATACTGAATCAGCCCACTGCAGACAAGAAGGTCTGTGGACACCCTACTGAGGTCAAGAGTCACACAGCACCTGCCTAACCTGCCTGTTGCAGACAGGCAGGTATGCACACACCCTACTGAGGTCGTGAGTCACGTAGGAAACACCAAATCAGCCTGATGGAGACAGGCAGATCTGAGCACACCCTACTGAGGTCACGAGTCATGCAGAACATTTCAAATCAGCCCATTGATTAAAGGCAGGTCTGTGGACACCCTACTGAGGTACTGAGTTGCATGGAACACATGGAATTGGCTCACTACAGACAGGCAGTTCTTTGCACGCCCTACTGATGTCATAAGTCATGCAGAAAACGTTGAATCAGCCCACTGCAGACAGGCAGGTCTGCACATGCAATACTGAGGTCACGAATCAAGTGGATCACAGTGAATCAGCCCACTGCAAACAAGCAGGTCTGCTCACACCCTACCAAGGTCGAGAGTCATGTGGAACACACCGAATCAGGCTGCTGCAGACAGGCAGGTCTTTGCACACCCTACTGAGGTCATGAGTCATGCAGAACACACAGAATCAGCCCGCTGCAGAGAGGCAGGTCTGCAGATACACTACCAAGATCCCGAGTCAAGGGGAACAGGCTGAATCAGCCTGCTGCAGACACACAGGTCTGCACATGCCCTACTGAGGTCACAGGTCATGCACAACACACCAAATCAGGCCGCTGCAGACAGACAGGTCTGCAAGCACCCTACTCAGGTTGCGAGTCATGTGGAACATGTAGAATCAGCCCATTGCAGACAGGAAGGTCTGCAGACTCCGTACCGAGGTCCTGAGTTGCATGGAACATGCTGAATCTGCAAGCTGCAAACAGGCATGACTGCACATGCTGTAACGAGGTTGCGAGTCACGTGAAACATGCCAAATCACCCCACTGCAGGCAGGCAGGTCTGCGGACACCCTACTGAGGTCCCGAGTCACATGGAACATGCTGAATAAGCCTGCTGCATACAAGCTGGTCTGTGCACTCACTACTGAGGTTGCAAGTCATGTGGAACATGCCAAATCAGCCTACTGCAGACAGGCTGTTCTGCAGACACTACCAAATACCGGGTGGTTCAGAACACACCAAATCAGTCTGCTGCAGACAGGCAGGTCTGTGCACACCCTACTGAGGTCAAGAGTCATGTGGAACATGCTGAATCAGCCCGTTACAGACAGTCAGGTCTTTGCACCCCCTACTAAGGTCATGAGTCATGTGGATCATGACAAAGCAGCCCGCTGCAGACAGGCAAGTCTGCAGACACCGTACCAATGTCCCAAGTCATATGGAATATGCCGAATCAGCCTGCTGCAGACACCCTACAGAGGTCCTGAGTCACGCAGAACACATCGAATCAGCCCACTGCAGACAGGCAGGTCTGCGCACACCCTACCAAGTTCACAAGGTATGCAGAAAATGCCGAATCAGCCCACTGCACAGAGTTAGGTCTGCTGTCACCCTACTGAGGTTGTGAGTACTATGGAACATGCTGAATCAGCCTGCTGCAGACAGGCAGGTCTGTGGACACACTACCGAGGACCCGAGTCACACGGATCACGCTGAATCAGCCTGCTGCATACAGGCAGGACTGTGGACACCCTACCGAGGTCCTGAGTTGCATGGAACATGCCAAATCAAACTGCTGAAGAAAGGCAGGTCTGCGCATGCTTTACTGGGATCGTGAATCATGCAGATCACGCCAAATCAGCCCACTGCAGACAGGCAGGTATCCGCATGCCCTACCGAGGTCCCAAGTCTCGTGGAACACACTGAATCAGCCTGCTGCACACAGGCAGGACTGTGGACGCCCTACCGGGGTCCCAAGTCATATGGAACATGTTGAATCAGCCTGCTGCAGACAGGCCCATCTGCAGACACACTACTGAGGTCCCGAGTCACATGGAACACTCCGAATCAGACCGCTACAGATAGGCACTTCTTCGCATGCCCTACTGAGGTTGCGAGTCATGCGGAAGATGCCAAATGAACCTGCTGCAGACAAGTATGTCTGCAGACACCCTACCGAGATCCCAAGTCATGTGGAACACAGCAATTCAGCCCACTGCAGACAGGCAGGTCTGCACACACCATACTGAGGTCCTGAGTCACTCAGAACACACCAATTCAGCCCACTGGAGACAGGCAGGTCTGTGGACAACCTACTGAGGTCCCGAGTCACACAAAACACACCGAATCAGCCCACTGCAGACTGGCAGGTCTGCAGACACCATACTGAGGTGCCGAGTCACACAAAACATGCTGAAACAGCCCCTGGCACAAAGGCATGTCTGCACATGCACTACTGAGGTTGCGAGTCATGTGGAACATGCTGAATCAGCCCACTGCAGACAAGCAGTACTGCAGACACCATACCGAGGTTCTGAGTCATGTGGAACATGCCGATTCAGCACACTGCAGACAGGCAGGACTACGCATGCCCTACCGAGGTTACAAGTCATGTGGAAGATGCTGAATCAGCCCACTGCATATGGGCAGGTCTGTGGACACCCTACCGAGGTCCTGAGTCATGTGGAATATGCCAAATCAGCCTGCTGCAGACAGACATGTCTGTGCACAGCCTACTGAGTTTGCGAGTCATGCAGAACACACCAAATCAGCCCACTGCAGATGGGCAGGTCTGTGGACACCCTACCGAGGTCCTGAGTCACACGGAACACACCAAATCAACCCGCTGAAGACACACAAGTCTGCGGACACAATACCGAAGTCCTGAGTCATGCAGAATGCACCGAATCCACCCACTGCCGACAGGCAGGTGTGCACACACCTTACTGAGGTTGTGAGTCACATGGAAGATGCTGAATCAGCCTGCTGCAGACAGGCAGGTCTGCGCATGCACTATCAAGGTTGCAAGTCACGCGGAACATGCAGAATCAGCCCGCTGCTGACAGGCAGGTCTGCAGACACCATACCAAGGTTGCAAGTCATGCAACACACCGAATCACCCCACTGCAGACAGGCAGGACTGTGCATGCCCTACTGAGGTCATGAGTCATGCAGATCAGGTCGAATCAGCCCGCTGCAGACAAGCAGGTCTTCAGACACCATACCAAAGTCCTGAGTCATGCAGAACACACCGAATCAGCCCACTGCACACAGGCAGGTCTGCGGACACCATACTGAGGGCCCAAGTCATGCAGAACATGCCATATCAGCCCGTGTCAGACAGGCAGGTTTGCATAAACCCCTACTGAGTACGCGAGTCATGAGGAACAAGCAGAATCAGCCCACTGCTGACAGGCAGTTCTCCAGACACCATACCGAGGTCCCAAGTTGTGCAGCATGCTGAATCACCTCACTGCAGACAGGCAGGACTGCGCATGCCCTACTGAGGTCATGAGTCATGCAGATCAAGCCAAATCAGTCTGCTGCAGACAGGCAGGTCTGCACAAGCACTATTGAGGTTGCAAGACATGCAGAACACACGGACTCAGCCCGCTGCTGACAGGCAGGTCTATGGACACCGTACCGAGGTCCCGAGTTACATGGAACATGCCACATCAGCCCGCTGCAGACACGTAGGTCTGCACACGCCCTCCCAAGGTCACGAGTTGTGTGGAACCTGCCAAATCAGCCCACTGCAGACAGGCAGGTCTGCGGACACCCTACCGAGATCCCAAGTCACGTGGAACTCGCTGAATCAGCCCACTGCAGACAGGCAGGTCTGTGGACACACTACCGAGGTCCCAAGTCATGCAGAACCCGCTGAATCAGCCTGCTGCAGACAGGCAGTTCTGCACATGCTGTACCGAGGTCGTGAGTCATGTGGAACACACTGAATCAGCCCCTTGCAGACAGGCAGGTCTGCGCATGCCCTACCAAGGTGGCGAGTCACATGGAACATGCCGAATAAGCCCGGTGATGACAGGCAGATCTGTGGACAATGCACCAAGGTCTCGAGTTGTGCAGAACATGCCTAATCAGCCAGCTGCAGAAAGGCAGGTCTGCGCACACCCTACCAAGGCCACGAGGTGTGCAGAACACTCAGAATCAGCCCACTGCAGACAGGCAGGTCTGCACACACCCTACTGAGGTCGTGGGTCACAAGGATCATGCCGAATCAGACTGCTGCAGACAGGCATGTTTGTGCACACCCTACCAAATTCGCGAGTCCTGTGGAACACACTGAATCAGCCCACTGAGACAGGCAGGTCTGCGCATGCCATGCCGAGGTCGTGAGTCATGCTGAACACACTGAATCAGCCCGCTGCAGACAGGAAGGTCTGCGAACTCCGTACTGAGGGCCCGTCATGCAGAACATGCCGTATCAGCCTGCATCAGACAGGCAGGTTTGCACAAACCCCTACTGAGTACACAAGTCATGAGCAACACACCAAATCAGCCCGCTGCAGATAGGCAGGGCTGTACATGCACTATTGGGGTTGCAAGTCACATGGAACATGCCGAATCAGCCTGCTGCTGACAGGCGGGTCTGCAGACACCATACCGATGTTCCGAGTTATGCGGAACACACCGAATCAGCCCACTGCAAACAGGCAGGTCTGTGCATGCCCTACCAAGGTCACGAGTTGTGTGGAACATGCCAAATCAGCTTGCTGCAGACAGGCAGGCCTGTGGACAACCTACCGAGGTCCCAAGTCATGTGGAACACACTGAAGCAGCCCACTGTAGACAGGCAGGTCTATGGACACCCTACCGAGGCCCCAAGTCATGTGGAACACACTGAAGCAGCCCACTGTAGACAGGCAGGTCTGTGGACAACCTACTG
Organism: Heterocephalus glaber; assembly: GCF_053883595.1. Taxonomy (NCBI): domain Eukaryota; kingdom Metazoa; phylum Chordata; class Mammalia; order Rodentia; family Bathyergidae; genus Heterocephalus; species Heterocephalus glaber. The sequence goes on along the minus strand of NW_028258344.1, from coordinate 28,647,064 downwards.
AGTCCCAAGTTGCACAGAACATGCCGAATGAGCCCACTGCCAACAGACAGATCTGTGGACACACTACTGAGGTCCCGCGTCATGCAGAACCTGCCGAATCAGCCTGCTGCCGATGGGCAGGTCTGCACATGCCCTACTGAGGTCATGAGTCAAATGGAACATGCCAAATGAGCCTGCTGATGACAGGCAGATCTGTGAACAATGTACCGATGTCCTGAATTGTGTAGAACATGCCTAATCAGCCTGCTGCAGAAAGGCAGGTCTGCGCACACCCTACCAAGGCCACGAGGTGTCCAGAACATGCCAAATCAGCCCACTGCAGACTGGCAGGTCTGCACTCACCCTACTGAGTTTGCAAGTCACGCAGATCATGCCAAATCAGCCTTCTGCACACAGGCATGTCTGTGGATAACCTACCAAGGTCCCGAGTCATGCGGAACATGACAAATGAGCCCGCTGCAGACAGGCAGGTCTGCGGACACCATACCGAGGACCCGAGTCACGCAGAACACTGAATCAGCCCGCTGCCAACAGGCAGGTCTGTGCACAACCTACTGAGGTCGCAAGTCACGTTTAACACACCGAATCAGCTTGCTTCAGACAGGCAAGTTTGTGCACGCCCTACTTAGATCGTGAGTCATGCAGAACACATCAAATCAGCCTGCTGCAGACAGGCAGGTCTGGGCACGCACTATCGAGGTCGCCAGTCATGCAGAACACACCAAATCAGACCGCTGCTGACAGACAGGTCTGTGCATGCACTACTGAGGTCTCAAATCACGTGGAACATGCTGAATCAGCCTACTGTAGACAGGCAAGTCTGCAGACAATGTACCAAGGTCCCGAGTCACGCAGAACATGCCAAATCAGCCCACTGCAGACAGGCAGGCCTGCAGACACTGTACCGAGGTCCCAAGTCACACAGAACATGCCAAATCAGCCCACTGCAGACAGACAGGTCTGCACACGCCTTATCGAGGTCACAAGTCATGCAGAACATGCTGAATCAGCCCCCTGCTGACAGGCAGGTTTGCGCACACCCTATGGAGGTTGTGAGTCCTGTGGAACATGCCAAATCAGCCCACTGCAGACAGGCAGGACTGCACACACCCTACCATGGTCACGAGTTGTGCGGAACATGCTGAATCAGCCTGCTGCAGACAACCTGGTTTGTGGACACCTTACCGATGTCCCAAGTCACATGGAACATGCCGAATCAGACCGCTGCAGACAGGCAGTTCTGTGCATGGCCTATCGAGGTTGCCAGTCAGGCAGAACATGCTGAATCAGACCACTGCTGACAGGCAGGTCTGTGCACACTGTACTGTGGTTGTGAGTCCCACAGAACACTTTCAATCAGCCCACTGCAGCCAGGCAGGTTTGCACACGCCCTACCAAGGTTGGAAGTCATGTGGAACACGCTGAATCAGCCTGCTGCAGGTAGGCAGGTTTGCACATGCCCTACCATGATTGCGAGTCACATGGAACACAGTGAATCAGCCAGCTGCAGACAGGCAGGTCTGCAGACACCCTACCAATGCCCTGAGTCATGCAGAACACACCAAATCAGCCCACTGCAGACAGGCAGTTCTGCTCATGCCCTGTCGAGGTCACCAGTCAGGCAGAACATGCTGAATCAGACAGCTCCCGACAGGCAGGTCTGCGCACACCGTACTGTGGTTGTGAGTCCCGCAGAACACTCAGCCTGCTGCAGACAGGCAGGTCTTCACATGCCCTACTGAGGTCACAAGTCATGTGGAAGACACCAAATGAGCCCACTGCAGACAGGCAGGTCTGCAGACACCCTACTGAGGTCCCAAGTCATGTGGAACACACTGATTCAGCCCACTGGAGACAGGCAGGTCTGCACATGCCCTACCGAGGTCGGGAGTCATGGGGAACACACTGATTCATCCTGCTGCAGACAGGTCTGCGCATGCCCTACCAAGGTCACGCATCATGTGGAACATGTTGAATCAGCCCACTGCAGACAGGCAGGTCTGTGGACACCCTACCGAGGTCTTGAGTCGCATGGAACATGCTGAATCAGCCCACAGCAGACAGACAGGTCTGTGTACACCCTAATGACATTGTGAGTCATGAGGAACATGCCAAATCAGCCCGCTGCAGACAAGCAAGTCTGCAGACACCCTACTGAGGTACTGAGTCATGCGGAACACACCAAATCAGGCCACTGCAGACAGGCAGGTCTGTGCATGCCCTACAGAGGTCACACATCACTTGGAACACGCTGAATCAGCCTGCTACAGACAGGCTGGTTTGCAGACACACTACCAACGTCCCAATTTATGCAGAACACACTGAATCAGCCTGCTGCACACAGGCAGGTCTTTGCACTCCCTACTGAGGTCGCGAGTCATGTGGAAGACACCGAATCAGCCTGCTGCAGACAGGCAGGTATGCAGATACCCTACTGAGGTTGCAAGTCATGTGGAACATGCTGAATCAGCCAGCTTCAGACAGGCACGTCTGTGGACACTGTTCTGTGGTCCTGAGTCATGCAGAACACACTGAATCAGCCTGCTGCACACAGGCAGGTCTGCGGATGCCCTACCAGGGTCTCAAGTCATGTGGAATACGCCAAATCAGCCTGCTGCAGACAAACTGGTCTGTGGACACACTACCGAGGTCTGCAGTCATGCAGAACCCACTGAATCAGCCCATGGCAGACAGGCAAGTCTGCAGATACCATACTGAGGTCCCAAGTCATGCGAAAACCCATCTGGCACAAAAAGAAATTAAATGCAAAGGGGGAGAATCCAACAAAAAGAAAAAAGTCATGACAAGGATAAGGCAATACATATCAGTTATAATTGTCAATGTTAATGGTCTCAATTCACCAATAAAAAGAAATAGACTGACAGAACAGGTCAAGAAGCAAGATCCAATAATATGCTGCATACAAGAAACACACTTAATTCAAAAGAAACTCATAGACTGAAAGTTAAATGGTTGAAAACAATATTCCATTCAACAGGAACCCCCCGCCTCCCAAAGAAACAGTAGCTGTCCTCTTTGTAGATCAAGTGGATTTCAAACCAACACTGATTAAGAGACACAAAGAAGGATACTACATCCTTGTAAAGGGAACAATCCAAAATGAAGAGATGACAATCATTAATATATATGCACCAAGTACTAGTGTGCCCAACTGTATGAAATAAACCCTAACAGACATGAGAAGTCACATATGCATGAATACAATTGTAGTGGGGGACCTCAATACCCTATGGTCACAAATAGATAAACTAGACAAAAAATTAGTAATGAAATACTAGAACTCAATTGAACTCTTGAACAAATGAACTTGACAGATGTTTACAGAGTCTTCCACACCACAAAATCAGAATACACATCCTTTTCAGCTGCACATGGGTCATTCTCCAAAATAGACCACATCCTCACTCATAGAACATGTTTAAGTAAGTGCAAAGGAATTGAAGCTATCCTCTGTATATTATCAGACCATAGTGCCATTAAATTGAAGATGAATTACAAAAGAAACTGCAAAAATTTCATAAACATATGGAAATTGAACAACACATTTCTGAATAACCAATGGGTCACAGAGGAACTTGAAGAAATCAGACAGTTCCTTCAATTAAATGACAATGACAGTACAACATATTGGAATCTATGGAACACAGTGAAAGCAGTCCTATGAGGGAAGACTTCATAGCAGTGAATACACGTATTAGGAAAACAAAGCAAGCCCAATTAAACCACCTGATGCTGAACCTCAAGCTTCTAGAAAAAGAAGAACAGGAAAAACCCAAAGCTCATACAAGGGAGGAAATTATAAAGATCACAGCAGAAATAAATTCATTGGAGACTAAGAGAATGATACAAAAAATTAATGAAGCCAAAAGTTGGTTCTTTGAAAGAATAAACAAAATTTACAAACTCTTAGCCAATATTATCAGAAAAAGGAAAGGAAATTCCCAAATCCATGCCATTACAAATGAAAAGGATGAAATACAATGGACCCAGCAGAAATCCAGAGGATCATCAATACCTACTTCCAGAACCTATACGCCAATAAGATGGAAAACAGAAAAATGGACAGATTCCTAGATACATATGAATTACCAAAGTTGAATGAAGACCTAAGAATTCTAAACAACCCAATATCAACCAATGAAATTGAAAATGTAATAAAAAACTTACCAACTAAGAAAAGCCAAGGTCCGGATGGCTTCGCTGTTGAATTCTACAAGACATTTAGAGAGGAACTACTGCCACTGCTGTTTAAACTCTTCAATGAAGTTGAAAGAGAAGCAGTACTCCTGAATTCATTCCTGGAGGGAAGCATCACCTTGATCCCCAAAGCAGAGAAAGACCCAACCAAAAAAGAGGACTATAGGCCAATCTCACTAATGAACATAGATGCAAATATCCTTAAGATACTGGCAAATAGAATGCAGAAGATCATCAAGAAGATCATACGCCCTGACCAAGTGGGATTCATCCCAGGGTTGCAGGGATGGTTCAATATACACAAATCAATCAGTGTAATACACTATATCAATGTAGCCAAGGACAAAAACCATATCATCATCTCCATAGATGCAGAAAAAGCATTTGACAAAATCAACACATAGTTATGATAAAAACCCTAAAAAAACTGGAATAGATGGTCTCTACTTCAATCTGATAAAAGCCATCTATGAAGAACCAACAGCCAATATCATACTAAATGGTCAAAATCTGAAATTCTTCACTCTAAAATCAGGAATAAGACAAGGATATCCACTATCATCACTCCAGTTTTATATAGTTTTGGAAACAGCCACAGCAATTAGACAAGAGAAAGAGATAAAAGGAATAAAGATAGGAAATGAAGTCAAATTGTCATTATTTGCAGATCACATGATACTCTATATAAAAGACCCCAAGAATGCCACTCAAAGTCTTCTAGACCTAATAACCAAATTCAGTAGAGTAGCTGGATACAAGGTCAACATGGAAAAATCAATGTTTCCTCTGCACGAACAAAAGACTCACTGAGACAGAAATAGGGCAAACAATTCCTTTCACAATAGCATCCAAAAAACTGAAATACGTAGGAATCAACCTAATGTAAGAAATCAAAGACATTTTCCCTGAAAACTATAGCAGTCTGAAAAGAGAGATTGAAGATGATATGAGAAAATGGAAAGACATCCCATGCTCCTGGTAGGAAGGATCAACATAGTGAAAATGGCCATACTTCCAAAAATACCAAATAGTTTCTCTAGTGTGAGAAACTGAAAGTGTAAATAAGGTGTAAAAGGTATAATAGATAATGTGAAACAGGAAGAAATGGGGAAATGGGAAGGGGAAGTGGGAGGGGAAGGGAAAAGGAAAAAAGGAAATGGAATTAATATGTGAAAATGAAAAAATGGAAAGTCTTTGTAAATAGCGTGGGATGGAAGGGTTGAAGGGAGGGGAGAGGAAGGGGGAAAATAAGAACTAAGAGAGATTATGTAAAGATGAAAATTTCCAATGATTATTGTCAGTATATTTTATATCTAAAATGTACCAATGATTAAAATGCATAATTGATAATGCAAAATAGGAAGAAAAGGTCCAAAGGGGTAGGGGAGGGGGAGAGGTAGGGGAAAGGAAAGAAGGGAAAGGAAAATTATGAGAAATGAAGAAAATGGAAAGTCTTTGTAAATAGGGAAGAGTGGAAGGGGTGAAGGGAGGACAGGGTATGGGGAAAAAATACGAACCAAGATGCATCATGTAAGGGTACAAGTTCCCAGTGATAGATGTAAATGTATGTCTAAAATGTACCAATAAAAGAATTTACGGGAAAAAAAGAAAAGTATCATACCACAGCAATATATGTGCACCTACGTTTATATCAGCACAGTTTATAATAGCTAAAGCTTGGAAACTGCCCAAGTCCCCATTAACTGGAAACTGGATAAAGAAGATGTGGGGTTTTTTAAAATATAAAATGGAGTACTACTCAGCCATAAAGAATGAGAAACTAGAGACATTAATAGCTAAATGGATGCATACTGATGCAGTACTCCTAAGTGAAATAAATAGAGCACATGTGTAAATACCAAATTGTTTCTCTAATGTGAGAACCTGAAAGTGTAAATAAGGATGAAAATGATTAAAATGAGTAATAGTTAATTTGAAATAGATAGAAAAGATCCAAAGGGGTAGGGATGATGGGGCAGGGGAAGGGAAAAGGAAAGTAGGGAAAGGAAAAATTATGAGAAAAGAAAAAAAAATGGAAACTAAGTCTATGTAAATAGGAAAGGATGGAGGGCATGAAAGGCGCACAGGTAATGGGGAAAAAATAAGAACCAAGATACATCATGTACAGGTACAAGCACCCAAGGATAAATGTAAATATATTGTATACCTAAAATGTATCAATAAAAGAATTTAAGGAAAAATAAGTGTTATTTGTGCATTTTAGGTATACAATATAATGAATTTCATCATTGAAAGTTTGTAACTTTACGTAATATATCTTGGTTCTTATTTTTCCCCCATTCCCCTGCCCTCCCCCTTCAACCTCTCCATCCCTCCCTATTTCCCAAGACTTTGATTCCCTTTTTTCATTTTCTCACATTATTTCCATTTTTTCTTTCCTTTCCCCTATCCCTCCCACTTTCCTTTCCCCTTTGACCTTTTCTATTTCAGATTAGCTATTATTCCTTTTCTCTATGTACTCTTTTAATCAACTGAAATCTTAATGTCAAAACATAAACATAAATATTTTTATGTCTCGTGGCTTTAGGAATTCAGCAATATCTTAGTTCCTTGCTATTTAGCATCTTTCACAACATTGCTGTCACGTCTTGGCTTTGTTATAGTTATCTGAAGCTTTGTAGGACTGGATGTTCTAACCTTGATGTATCTTCCTCAGAAGGGAGGGAAGTTGGTTTTTCTTCATATTTCTTTATTGAATGGAACTGCCTAATTGATCTTATAGCAAGACCCTTGGCATTAACTATAGCAAGCATTCCAAGAGGATGATTTAAGCAGTGATATTATAGATGATAACCTACCCATGAGAGCCACTCATTATTATTGATATATCATATTAAGGCAATCCATAAGTTAATGTGGCAAGGGCTTTACTTTGGAGCATGAATATTAGAAGTGAGAAGTTTCAAGGCCATCTTGGAGATTGTATAATAGCAGTAGATCTTTTGACATTATTTTTGGCAGAAGTAGCAGTAGAAATATATCATTTTATCTGATTTCACAATTTTGTTCTTCATGTAGTGGAAAATTTGAGATTTTCATACGTCTGTGTACTCAGATATATTTTGGACATGATTTGGTTATGTTGTTTGAAGGTTTATGTGCCAGAAGCTTAGGCTTCAGTCTATTGGGCGATGTATTGTAATCACTGAGGTGATCCTCAGACAAGTAGCTTGGGTCATCACAGGTGATATCTGGGAAAGGATTAGTGCTTACTTCTCATGAGAACATTATGTTATGAAGTGAGGCAACTCCCCATTCTTGCCCCCTCGTGCATGCAACCATTTCCTTGCCTGCTTTTCTACCATTCTGTGATGTATCCAGAGGGCACCTCACTACAGGCTAACAGGATAAGTCCACTCAGTCTTGGACTTTGAGCCTCCAAACTATCTTCTAAATGGTCTGATTTGTAATATTTCCAGTAATAGCCATAGAAAATGGAGTAAAATTGTGTTCAGAAATATCTACTATTGAGTTTTAAAAACTTCATTTTATAACATCTTGTACAGTAATTGAATTTCATGAGTAATTTATGGATTAACTTTCTGGGAATACTCTAGCAAATTATCAGAAACTTGCCAATTGATAAGAACACTAATTTTTTTTCTCTCATATATCAGAAATGTAAAACACACTGGGGTATAATGGTGTTTGGTGGGACCATGGTTTCTCCCAAATATTCCAGAAGAGAATCAAGTCTGTGCCTTTTCCATGTTCCATTGGATATCTGCATTTCTTGTCTTGTAACCACATCAATGCAACATTTGCCTTTCTGTCCATATTGCTTTCATTTCTGTCTGTGTGAAATCTCTTTCTCACTCTGTCATAGGAACAACTTTGACTGTGGATTTATCCAGACAATGTATTAAAATTTGTCCTTTCTCACAATCCTTAATCACATCTGCATAGGCTGTTGGCTGTTTGTTATATAAGGTAATATTCAGTTTTCAGGAATTAAAATGTGAACTTATCTAAGTACATCTTTTACTTATATTTTCTAAAGGCTAAAGAGAGTTGCTTGAAAGCATAGTAAAATTTTAATGGTAGCACAGTGAAGAATTTAGATCAATGATTCATAAGCAAGTTATTTTAATTAATAAAATTTTTAATTAATAAAATTCATTTATGTTTATTAATGATTTATTAGTATAAATTTGACATTTATATTACACATAGAGGGAGGCAGTGCTTCTATATGTACACTCAGGACCTTTTGTTTGTGAGGCAGACATGGTGCCACTGAGCTAAATCCCAAGGCTCAGAAATTCATATATCTTTTAAACAGTATGATATGTATGTGTGTGTGTGTGTGTGTGTATGTGTGTGTGTATGTATGTGTGTGTCTTTTCTAGTTTGAACTGGAGGCAAGGTGTGTGAAAGAAAATAATCACTCAGTGGTGAGCAAAATATAAACACAATAATTTTAATTACAATATTTAGCTAGTGTATATAATTTTTATATAGTTCAGAAACTAAAAAGTGTTTGAAAGCAAAATAAATTTTTTAATTGTTATAATTATGAATTCAAATCACTAATTAGTATACAAATTATTTTCATTTAATATAAATGTATTTGTACTTTTTTTTTGACAGCATATATTACTTTTAATGTTTATATAGTAAAGAATGGCATGAACAATAAACAAATGACAAACTGGAAAAATATGTGCAGCATTATTTATAGAGCTGTACAAATCAGCAAAAGGTGAAAAATGGGCTTAAGGACATGAGATCTTTTTAAATGTGTTTATCTCTGTGCTAGGGATTAAACCCAGGGCCCTGAACATGGCAGATCATACATTTTAACTTTTTGTTGTTGTTGTTGTTGTTTTTTATTAAATTCTTTTATTGATATAGTGTAGGTATACAACACAATTACATTTCTCATTGGGAATTGTACCTTTACATAATGCATCTTGGTTCTTATTTTTTCCCCATTCCTAGCCCTCCCTTCATGCCCTCCACCCTTCCCTATTTACAAAGACTATTTCCATTTCTCATCAGTTTTCCTTTCCCTCCTTTCCTTTCCCCTGCCCCTGCCCCTCCCACTACCCCTACCCTTTTGGACCTTTTCTTCCTATTTTACATTATCGATTATTCATTCTAATCATTGGTACATTTTAGGTATACAATATAATGACATTCATCATTGGAAATTTGCACCTTTACATAGTCTCTGTTGGTTCTTATTTTTCACCCTTGCCCACCCCTTCCTTCAACCCCTCCATTCCTCCCTATTTAATGTTTTATTTATATGTATTTAAGATTACATTACACATAATGTAATGTACTGATTCTATGGCATATGTTCCCTAAACTATATGAAGTATAGTTGTATGTGTTTATGTGTGTATGTATCAAAGTTTTTGACCTGTTTTGAAATTAATTGAAAAATCCTTCAGTGATAAACAAAATAATTTGAAACATGCAGATTGGTATTATATAAACTTTATAAATATTTCAAATTATTATTTGTATGAATTTCAGGTTTACCATGTGATAATTTGACAAATGTGTACAGTGTTATGACCAAATCAGAGTACTATAGTAAACATTTCTACTTGTGAAACATTAAAATTTGATTGCTGCATAATAATTTTAATACCTTTAGGAAACTGTGATATTTTAATGTATGTACAGTATGCATTCACCAAATTAGGGAAATTTCTAATTCAATTTTGTATTAGCTTTCTATACCTGTGATAAAATGTGTACAGAAATCAAGTTAAAGGAAGAAACATATTTTAGTTCATGATTTCAGGGGCCTCAGCCCTTGCTCACTGTATTCATTCTGTCTGGGCCCATGGTGAAGTGGAACCTTCAGCGGAGAGCATATGGTAGAGGCCAGTTTCTCACCTCATGGCTGGCATATGTCAAAGGGGAGAGAGAAGAAGAGAGGCAGAGAGAGAATGGCTCAAGAAAAAATCCAAAGCATGCCCCCAGTGACCTACTTCCTCCAATATCCCACCTCCTAACATTTCCACCAGTGTCCACCTGCTGGGGATTAAGCCTTCACCACAGGAATCTCTGGGGAACGTTCCAGATCCAAGTTAAAATAGTCCACTGCCAACTTTCAAAAGTTCATCTCACAATGTAAATGACCATCTCAGAATGCAAAAAAACATTCACACCACTTCCAAGTGTCCCACAGTCCTGTATTGTTCAAAATCTAAGTTGAAAGTGTCCTTGGTGACTTAGTCACACTCTGAGTTAGGAGCCATTTAAAATTTTTAAAGAGTTATATACTTCTAATATGTAATGGCACAGGGTAAATATTCCCATTCCGAAACTGGGCAGTAGAGAAATAATGAGTAATCAAACCAAAGCAAGATCAAAACCTAACAGGTCAGTGCCATGACCAGCACCCAGGCCGTGTAATGGTGATGTGGATTTCAAAGGCAGTAGCTCCACCCTGACTGCCTTGTGTTTGCAGCCCACATGGCCTCTATATTGGGGTGGCTCCTCTCACCCCGTCTGGCTCTTAGTAGATGTTCCATGTTCTTGGCATGTCAAGCTTCCTGTGATCTCTATTGCTAATTTAGGTTCACACTCAAACTTCATGCATTGCCAGGTTAGTGATTACCTGCAGGGATTCTAACACTGTCACATAGCCTGGCCTGATAGGCCTTCCCTTTAGAACTTGTGGAAGCTTCCATAACCCTGTCCTCTTGATTTCAGCATGCCTACAAAACTAGGTCCATGGAAATTATGTCATTCTGCTACCATTAGGACCTAGGAAACCCCATGGTCCTTAGTTGCAGTAACTGGTGAGTGCTTGGATGACTGATTGCAGAGTAACAATTCCTTAGGTGATCATGTCTGAGCAGGGCACACAGGGTTCTCTTAATTCCAAGTCTATCAAATTCCACGTCTATCCAAGTCTATAGTTTTATCTGTTAGGCCTGTGGTTGGAAGAGTGTATACAATTTGTGAGAATCTCCTAAGGCATATTTCCTATATTTCCAGTAAAAAATACTTGGCTTCTTTTCAATGGTTTTTATCTGTCCAGCAACCACACCTTCATAGGTTGCACACAGTCAGCTTTCCTCTCCAAAGTGAAAGTTTTTCAACTCTTTCTGTTGTGCTTCTTGCTCTTGATTGTCCTTGTAGATCTGATTAAAACAGAAAATAATAATGAGCCCACCAGCTGAGTACTGTGTCTGCCTTGAACTCGTGTACCAGCAAAAGCAGTTTGACACCTTTAAATTCATTATCCTCCAAAGTCTCAGGGCATCTACAAAAATGAGACAACTTCATTGCCATAATGTAAATAGAGTGGTTTCTAGACAAATTTGCCATCCAGTTCCCATTGTCAATAACCTCAAGAGCACAGTCTTTACTGTCTGCCATATTGTCAAATCTGGTCTTCTGAGCTCACACTAGAACTATTAAATTTCTTTTATGGTTTACATTTAAAATATCCTCAGAAGATCCTATATTCAAAGGTGAGGCTTTGGGAAATTGATTAGATTATTGGTGAGCATGTGGAGGTAATGGTGGATTTTCAACTTTTTTGGCATTGGGACCCACTCCAGGGATTCATGAAACACGCTTCTGGGAGTGTTTGAGTGGATCATAAGGGGCAAGGCCTTGGGATCTATGTCTTGTCCCTCACCTGCCCACTCTGGCAGTGTTCTCCTGCTCTGCTTCCTGTCTGCCATGAACTGAGAATGTTTGCTAGCCATGATCATAGGCCATGTTGTCTCATCTTAGAATCAGCTGATCATGGACTGGAATCACAAGCAAATGAACTCCTCAAGTTGTGAGTGTCTGGTGTGGTGTGTCAGCCATGAAAATATTGATTAATATGGTGCTGTACTCCTCAGAGTCTTTTGATGAGTTTAATGTGCTGTTAGTAGGTGGGGTCTGATTAGAAGAGACAGGTCACCCAGGCCATGATCTAGGAGGAGGCATTTTTTCCTCTGATTCCATGTCTTTATCTCCTCCTCCTCCTCCTCCTCCCCCTCCTCCGCCTCCTCCTCCACTATTTCTTGCCATGGAGTCAGCCAATCATGAAGTGAAGTGAGATCAAAATCAAGTTCTCTTATGTTTGTATTGAGAATTTTGTCTCGGAGATAAAGAAGTGACTATTAAAAATTGTTATTGTGATGGAGCCATTGTCGTGACTCTAAGTAACCAAATGTTCAACATTTGTTGGAGCTGTTTTGTGGAGGAGTTTGGAAAGTTTGGAAATAGGAGCCATTAGAAAGCTGCAAGCAGAGCTTGATGGGTGATAGTGGTCCAAGATAAGAGTTCCAGGAAGCTGATGAGAATGTGAACCTTAAAGGGGAGGTGGATGAGGCTTCAGTTCAGAATGAGAACTCCGTTGATAACTACACAAGTGGCCATGCAAGTTTTAATTTGACAATGAAGTTATCTACACTTTGATCATGTCCTAAGAGTGTGTATAATGGTGAATTTTAGGGTGTAAAACTAGTTAATCTGGCAGAGAAAATTTAAGGCACCCCTACATTCAGGCTGTGATGGCTTTTAGCCAGACTTAAGTTGAAAATCGAGATAAAAAAGGAGAGACAAAAATGTGACAGTTATGTTGCTTGGCCAGAAAATGTAATATATGTGATTTTAGTGGTGAAAACGAGTGTGGATATTAAAAAGATTAGGGCCACTAAGGGGAAGGCAGTACTTCTCATTGTGAAAAAAGAAAAAGGATTCCTTGATAACATCTCAGGAATTGTTCTGACTCCACCCTGCACAGCTCCAATGTGTAATAGGGTAAATACCTTTGAAAGACTTTGCTTTAACATGTAGCCCCATGTGCCCTGTGTACTTGAGGTCATATAGAGAAGTACATGCCAAGTTGAGCCATCCAGGCACTATAATGGGCCAGGATAGACTAGGCCCAGATTGTCTGGCTCCTGTTTGAGTTGGTGGCACACCTTAAAGTAATCCATGGTGCAGGGTGTGTAGTCACACATAATGTGTTGTGGAGTCATGGAGGCTTCCAGGAGACTTCATAGGAAGGTCTGGGAGGAGAGACAATGATCCCTTGAGAATGTGATGCATAAAGTTTTGAGAATGAAGCCTAAAGTGCAGTGTAGAGCCCAGGAAGATGGAGATGCCAGGAATGTGGAATGTCTGCTGAGGAAACCACAAACAATGAGCAAAGCCTGGCCAAGAGAGCAACATAAAACAAGGCCAGGGTTGAGACTTTCAAAGCCTTTTGGGAATCACATCTCAGCACCACATGCTCTGGATGATGGAAGATAGAGCCATAGGATTTAACATGTGCTTTGGGTTTTGGTCTTGGTTTGGAAGAAATGGGAATTTCTCTCTATTGCCTTATTCCTCTCATTTGGAATGAGTTTAACTCGTGCCATTGTGTATTTGAGGTATTTCACTTCTTTTGAAATTTTCCTGGCATCTCAGAGAAGACTTTGGACCTTGAGTTGTAAACAATGCTGGTATTGCTGAAATTCTGGCAAACACTCAAGAAACACTAAAGACATTTTATGTAATGAGATGTAAGAATTTTGGATGTCAGAGGAGAATGTAATTGTTTAGATGTAAAATATCCACCACATGTCTGGTATGTTCAGGGATGGAGCTTCTGGAAGGTGATTGTATCACAAAGGGGCTACTCCCCTCAGTGCATTTATCCAGTGATCAGTTCATAGCTCAATGTACTCTTTAGATGCTGGGGCCTTTCAAAAGATGATGAGTCACTAAGGTCATGACCTAGAAGAGTGTATTCTTTACCTCACATCCTCACTTTTTTCTCTTTACTCCCTGAATGCCATGAATTTATCTTCTTTCCTCTTCTACACCATTTTACTATGCTTTTTCTGCCTTCAAACCTGTCAATTATTGACTGAACCCACTTATGCAAAGTGCTAAAGTAAACCTCTTCTTTAAGTTGCAGATGTTGGGTATCTCTTTCAGGGATTGGAAAAAGACTAATGCACTCTGTTCGCAACATTTTCAGTTTTTTCTAGCTTTCATCTCTGAATTCTGCCAAATTCCTTTTATTCGCCTATTACATTAACTTTTTTTTCTGGTACTCAGGATCAAACTCAGGACCTTGCCCTTGCAAGGGAGGCATACCAACACTGAGCTAAATCCTTGGCCAAATTTCATAAACATTTTTTTCCCTTAGATTCTTTTATTGGTACATTTTAAGTATACAATACATTCACATTTATCATTGGGTACTTGTACTTTTACATGATATATCTTGGTTCTTCTTTTTTTGGTACTGGGGATTACACTTGGTCCTTGTGGTTACGGGGTAGGCGGAATCATTGAGCTAAATACCTGGCCCTCTTGTTTCTTATTATTTTTTAAATAACTTTATTATCAAACACACACATACAGAAATTAAAACCATTCAAAGAAGACCAATGCAAGGGGAAAAATACTACAATAATATTCAAATACAGTAGAACTCAACCAAAACAAAACTGAAAGCACCTAAACATATTTCCATATAACTTAAAAAAAAAATCTCAAGCACCAACAAGACACCAGAGGATGTGATTTGTTTCAGAAAGATCCCTAAAACCAACATTGAACAAATAGTGGTCTGGAAAAAAACCTCCAGTTAGCTAGCATACGCCACATAAGCCAAACTTCTGCCTAATTTAAATTTCGATACAGTCATAGGACACATGATGGAAACACAATCCGAGAAAAACGTTATTAGGCCATTTCATCTGTGTGTATCATTAATTACACTTTCAGTTTCTCACACTAAAGAAATAATTTGGTATTTACACGTGTCCTATTCACTTAAGAGGACAGCCTCAATGCACATTCATTTAGCTATAAATGTCTCTAGTTTCTAGTTGTACTCCGTTTTTTAAAAAAACACATCTTTATCCAGTTTCCAGTTGATGGGCACTTGGGTTGTTTCCAAGCTTTAGCTATTACAAACTGTGCCACTATAAACAGGGGTGCAAATATATCGATCCCACTTGTTGATTGATTGTGCTAGTTCACAGGCAACTGAGGTTTTCTTCATAAAATCTTTTCCTACACCGATGTCTTCAAGAGTTCTACCTAACCTCTGTTCCAACTGGTTCAGAGTTTCTATTTTAATATTTAGATCTTTAATCCATTTTGATTTTAGTTTAGTGCATGGTGAGAGATACAGGTCTAGTTTTAATCTTTGGCAAGTTGAAGCCCAATTTTTCCAGCACCATTTATTAAAGAGGCTATCTTTCTTCCAGGGAGGGTGTTTGGCTTCTTTATCAAAAATGAGATGGCTGAGTGTGTCTGAAGTTGTTTCTTCATCTTCTAATCTGTTCTACTAAGGTCCTCAGGTCCTCAGGTCTGTTTCTTTGCCAGTACCATGCTATTATTATCATAGTAGGTTTGCAGTATAGTTACAGGTTGGGGATTGTGATACCTCCTGCCATGTCTCAACGTTACCTAGAATTGCTTTTGCTATTCTGGGTCTCTTCTTGTTCCAAATGAATTTTTGGATTGTTTTCTCAAGATTCATGAAGCATGCTGCTGGAATCTCAATTGGAATTGCATTAAATCTATATAGCAGTTTTGAAAGCATGACCATTTTCACTATATTAATCCTTCCTATCCAGGAGCAAAGCATGTCTGTCCATTTTCTGATATCATCTTCAATCTCTCTTTTCAGAGTGCCATAGTTTTCAGAGAAGAGGTCTTTGATTTCTTTCATTAGGTTGATTCCTAAGTATTTGTTTTCTGGATGCTATTGTGAAAGGAATTATTTGCCCTATTTCTCTCTCAGTGAGTCTGTCATTCATGTAGAGGAAAGCTATTGATTTTCGTGTGTTGATCTTGTAACCAGCTACTTGACTGAATTTGGTTATTAAGTCTAGAAGACTTTTGGTGGAGTTCTTGGGGTCTTCTATATAGAGTATCATGTCATCTGCAAATAATGACAATTTGACTTCCTCATTTCCTATCTTTATTCCTTTTATTTCTTTCTCTTGTCTAATTGCCATGGCTAATGTTTCCAGAACTATATTGAACAAGAGTGGTGATAGTCGACATTCTTGTCTTGTTCCTGAATTTAGTGTGAAGGATTTCAGTTTTTGACCATTTAGTATGATATTGGCTGTTGGTTTTTCATAGATTGCTTTTATCAGTTTGAGGTAGAAAACATCTATTCCAATTTTTTGTAGGATTTTTATTATAAATGCATATTGGACTTTGTCAAATGCTTTTTCTGCATCTATGGAGATAATCATATGGTTTTTGTCCTTGGGTCTATTGATATAGTGTATTACATTGATTCATCTTTGTATATTGAACCATCCCTGCATCCCTGGGATTGAATCCCACTTGATCAGGGTGTATGATCTTCTTGATGATCTTCTGCATTCTGTTTGCCAGTGTCTTATTCAGGATTTTTGCATCCATGTTCATTAGTGAGATTGGCCTATAGTTCTCTTTTTCATTTGGGTCTTTCTCTGCTTTGGGGATCAAGGTGATGCTTGCTTCTAGGAATGAATTTGGGTGTATTGCTTCCCTTTCAATTTCGTTGAAGAGTTTAAACAGTAGTTCCTCTCTAAATGTCTTGTAGAATTCAGCAGTGAAGCCATCAGGGCCCTGGCTTTTCTTAGTTGATAATTTTTTCATTACATTTTCAATTTCATTGGTTGATATTGGGTTGTTCAGAATTTTTAGGTCTTCTTCATTCAACTTTGGTAATTCATGTGTATCTAGGAATCTGTCCATTTCTTCTGTGTTGTCCATCTTATTGGCGTATAGGTTCTGGAAGTAGGTATTGATGATCTTCTGGATTTCTGCTGGGTCTCCTTTAATTTCACCCTTTTCCTTCCTAATTGCATGGATTTGGGCCTTTTCTTTCCTTTTTCAGATTAGCTTGGCTAAGGGCTTGTCAATTTTGTTGATTCAAAGAATCAACTCCTGGCTTTATTGATTTTTTGTATTGTTCTCTTAGTCTCCATTGCATTGATTTCTCCTCTGATCTTTATAATTTCCTCCCTTGTATGAGCTCTGGGGTTGTTCTGCTCTTTTTTTTCTAGAAGCTTGAGGTGCAGCATCAGGTTATTTAATTGGACTCGTTCTGTTTTCCTAATATGCGTATTCACTGCTGTGAATTTGCCTTGTAAGACTGCTTTCATTGTGTATCATAGATTCCGATATGTTGTATTGTCATTGTCACTTAATTGAAGGAACTGTCTGATTTCTTCTTTAATTTCCTCTGTGACCCACTGGTTATTCAGAAGTGTGTTGTTCAATTTCCACATGTTTATGAAATTTTTTGAGTTTCTTTTGCTATGGATCTCCAATTTCATCCAACTATGGTCTGATAATATAATGGGGATAACTTCAATTCCTTTGCAGTTACTTAAACATCTTCTATTTGTATGTGTTCTATTTTGGAGAATGACCCATGTGCAGCTGAGAAGAATGTGTATTCTGATTTTGTGGGGTGGAAGACTCTGTAAACATCTGTTAAGTTCATTTGTTCAAGTGTTCGATTGAGTTCTAGTATCTCATTACTTTTCGTCTAGTTGATCTATCTATTTGTGACAGTGGGGTGTTGAGGTCCCCCACTACAGTTGGGTTAGTGCATATATGACTTTTCATATCTCTTAGTATTTGTTTTATATAGTTGGGTTCACTAGTGTTGCATAGATATTTATGATTGTCCTCTCTTCCTCTTGGATTCTTCCCTTTACAAGGATGTAGTGTCCTTCTTTGTCTCAGTCAATGTTGATTTGAAATCTACTTGATCTGCAAAGAGAATACTGCTGCGTTTTTTCGGGTTCCCATCCCATGGAGTATTGTTTTCCACCCTTTAACTTTCAGTCTATGAGTTTCCTTTTGAATTGTGTTTCTTGTATGCAGCATATTGTTGGATTTTGCTTTTTTGACCCATTCTGCCAGTCTGTTTCTTTTGATTGGTGAATTGAGACCATTAATGTTGATGGTTATAACTGAAACGTATTGACTTATCATTGCCATGAGTTTTTCTTTTTGTTGGGTTCTCCCCCTTTACATTTAATTTCTTGTCATGCCAGATGGGTTCATTCTGCTTTGCTTCCTGGGGTTGTGATCCTCAATGTCTGTTCCTAGGATATTGTGTACAATTCTTTGTTGTGCTGGTTTGGTATTCACGAAGTCACTAAGATGCTCTTTGTCATGAAAGTATCTTATTTCTACATCCATTTTGAAAGATAGTTTTGCAGGGTACATCTGGGTTGGAGGCTGTTTTCTTTTAGGGCTTGGAATATGTCACTCCAAGCTCTTCTTGCCTTGATGGTTTGTGTTGAGAAGTCTGCTGTGATTCTGATGGGCTTTCCTTTGTATGTAATTTGTTTCTTTAACTGCTTGTAGAACTTTGTTCTTCTGTTGTGTTTCTGGAATCTTAACAATTATATGCCTATGTGTAGATTTTTTTTGATCAAGGCTATTTGGAGTCCTATATGCCTCACTTATCTGTATGTCAAGCTCTTTTCCCCTGTTTGGGAAATTTTCTGCCATTTCTGTGAAGTTTTTTTATGTCATCTGCACTCTTTCCTGTTTCTTCATTGAGTCCAGTCTGTCTTATGTTATTCTTCTTTGCATCATCTAGCAGCTGCTGGATTGATTTCTCATGTTCCCTTATAATTTTGAAGCAATTTTTCTTTTCCTGGTCATTGCAGTCTTATCTTCTATATCTGAAATTCTGTCCTCACATTGGCTCATTCTGCTGTGTAGACTTTCAGTGGAGTTTTTCATGTCCTGAAAATCTATTTGCATCTATTGTATGGATTCCATTTGTTTCTTATTTTGGGATTCCATCATGTTCCTCAGTTCCTCTCTAGATTTATTAATCATGCCTTTCACTAGGAGCACAATTTCTCCTGTTTTCTGAGAAGTTATTTCTGATTTCATTTTTTCCATATCCCCTTTTGTTGCCAGTTCAGTGGGTCCAGGTGGTTGAGCATCAGAGTGTTCCATCTCATTTCCCTTTGGGATTGCTGTAGGTGATCTGGAAGTCTGGTTGTGAGACTTATTTACTTGTTTTCTCTTTTTGACTGGGGGGGGGGGTGTTGTGCTGTTGGCTCCTGCAGGGATTACCTCCTCTGAGCTGGGAGAGGTGGGACGGGCCAGGAGCAGTGGTAGCGATGGTGCCCCAAAAGCCCTTTCCTCTGGGCTGGGAGCAGCGGGAAGAATGGTGGCCGGAAAGTCCCTTCCTCTGGACCAGGAACCGTGGGAAGGCAGCTTAGAAGCCCTTTCCTGTGGGCCAGGAGCGGCAGGACTATCATTGTCTGGTGGTCCGGTGGCCTCTGCGCCTTTGTAGTGTGGAACCAGGTTGCTGTACAGAGGAGCGGGGGTGGGGGTGGGGGGGATGTCCAGTGGATTGTTGCCAGGGTGTGGGCTGATTCAGCATGTTCCTCGTGATTAGCGACCTTGGTAGGGTGTGCGCAGACCTGCCTGTCTGCAGCTGGCTCTCGTCTATTGACATAAAACGTTCTTGTTTTCCAGAGCTTTTATGTGACTAAGGTTTTAAATGAGCTCAAATAAGGCTATCAACTACATTTTAGGCAGAATTGAAGATATATCCCTCATAGTGTGTTTCAGTGCAGCAGTACATGGTGGGAAAGAAAGAAAACATAATATATTTATTTTTTATTTAAAAATTATACACAATTAAAAGTTAGGACATAATAAAAATGTCTGTCTGCAGTTACTCTCTTTATTCTTTTAGAAGAAACCATGTTCTCTTTTCAGGCTTAGTGCTTATATTTATAAATGTTCTAATTTTACTGGTATTTTTAATTTTCCAGTTTATACAATCAAATGGAGATTTAGGTCTTTCACATGTATCCACCACTTCCATTATTTTTGTTCTTCCCGACATAGCAAAATAGTTACATTACAATTTATCAAATTAATATTTAGTTTTTCCATCATTGTTGCTTTTTAAATGTTCTTAGATAAGTAAATTATTTTTACTTATATTTTTACCTGTATTTTTTCATCTTTTTCATTTTCTAATTTATTACTATACCTATGACATTCATTCTCAAATGTCCTGGTAGAATGAAATCTGTTCCCCATATATTGAGACAAAAGTTTTGTTTTCCTTTTTAAATATCTATTAAAGTTTCCCAATCATCTTCTTCCCTTTATACTGACTAGTTGGTTTCTATGTTTCACAGATAAAGTCTTGAGATTTCTCATCACATTAACCTGGAAATTGCCTTATACCTCTTTCCTCCATGGTGTATCCTGTATCCTATATACCGTTTTCATTTTTTCTTGTTTTATACTTAGGAGGACTGTAACTTTAGGAGAACTAGCATCCTTCATTTTTGAAATGTTTTGGAGTTTACCTTCATGTTGGCTTCCTTCACAGTCTGCCTTACCTTTCAGATTTCCTGTAGAGATTTCAATTTCCATTCATTCTTTCCAAATTTGAAAATGCTATATCTCTTGCCTACTGTTGTTTCCTACCCTGTTCTCTTTATCCTTCTATGCTTGACATATACTGTTTCTTTACTGTCATTTTTTCGGGCTTTACAAGGAAGCAAACAGCAATACATTAATATGCCACATTAGAGACTTGTCATCATATTTTTAGTTACCAGAATTTTAGAATCACTAATTCAGTGTCTGTGTGGTGAAAGACAGAGGTAGCTCAGAATAAATGTCGTTCAAGTGGCCCATTGATAAATTGCTAATGCCAGGTGGGAATTATGCATTCCTCACTGTCAGGTATATTGCAGGTTTTCTGGCTTCATTTCATTTTTAGTTTCACTGAACAAGATGGACACTAGATGGAGCTACAAAAGCGTATACTGTATATTTGGAAAGTCTCAGGCAGTTGAAAAGTTTGAGGGCATCAAAATCTTTTCAAAAAAGAAGAAAAAACAAAAAATTAAAAAAAATGGGTAGCAATCATTTACCAAGTACTAAGGAAATATTTGTGTGTGAACTGATTGAGACAGTTATTTTTATAGAGATAACAGAGTCTTCTCTTTGAAAAATTCTGTCCCAGGAATTTATATCTATTATACTCGTTTCCTTGAATTTCTTCTTTTTCGCATTTGTTCAGTCATGCATAATTTGCAAATTTGATTTTTAATTTGGCTAATTCTGACTCATCATATCTGTGTTTCATGTACTAATATTTTGGGTGTTGGTGGATTAGCTATCTCTACTATTCTTGGTGGCTGACCTCAGTTTATTGTTTTATGCTCACTTTGCCACATTTTAAAATTAGTTTTGGTAGTTCAAAGTATGCTATTTCATACTTTGATATACTTTCATACTGTACATGAAATGAGGGAAATATATAGAGAGTAGTGACCTTTGGAATTTCAAAAGGTGTTTCAGATGCTATTAAAACTTATACCTTGGTAAAATATAAATACTAACCTGAGAGACAATAGTTCTCATAAAATTCTGAACAACCCAATATCAACCAAAGAAATTGAAAACGTAATTAAAAACTTATCAACTAAGAAAAGCCTGGGCCCTGATGGCTTCACTGCTGAATTCTACAAGACATTTAGAGAAGAACTACTGTTTAAACTCTTCAATGAGATTGAAAAGGAAGCAATACTCCCAAATTCATTCCTGTAAGCAAGCATCACCTTGATGCCAAAAGCAGAGAAAGATCTAACCAAAAAAGAGAACTATATACCAATCTCATTAATGAACATTGATGCAAAAATCCTCAATAAGACACTGGCAAACAGAATATAGAAGATCAAGAAGACCATACACCTTGACCAAGTGAGATTAATTCCAGGAATGCAGCGATGGTTCCACATGTGAAATCAATAAATGTAATTCACTATATTAATAGAGTCAAGGGCAAAAGCCATATGATCCTCTCAATAAATGCAGAAAGGCTTTAGACAAAATCCAATTCATGATCATTTGATTATTATCAGCGGTTTGACACACCCATTCATTATAAAACAAAAAACCCTTCAGAAAATTGGCATAGAGGATCTTTATCTCAATCTAATAAAGGCCAGCTATGAAAAAACAATAGCCAACATCATATTAAATGGTCAAAAACTGAAAGCTTTCACACTAAAATCAAGAACAAGAGAAGAATGTCCACTGTCATCATTCCCATTCAATATAGTTCTGGAAACATTGGCCATAGCATTATATAAAAGAAAGAAAGAAAAAGAATAAAGAGGAAATAAAGAAATTAAATTGTCATTATTTGTAGATGACATAATACTCTATGCAGAAGACCCCAAGACCTCTGCCAAAAGACTTCTATATTCAATAAACAAATTCAGTAGAGTAGCTGGATAAAAGATCACTCAAAAATCAATAGCCTTGTGCACAAATAACAGACTTACTGAGAGAGGAATTGGGGAAAAAATTCCTTTCACAGTAGCATCCAAAATAATGTAATACCTAGGAATCAATCTAATGAAGTAAAAACACTCTGAAAACTACGGCACTCCGAAAAAGAGATTGAAGAGGATATCAGAAAATGGAAAGATATCACTTGTTCTTGGGTAGGAAGAACCAATGTAGTGAAAATGGCCCCACTTCCAAAACTGCTATATAGAGTCAATACACTCCCAATTTAAATTTCAACAGCATATTTCACACAACTAGAGAAAAAAATCCAAAAATCCATTTGGAACTAAAAGAGACCTAGAATAACAAAAGCAATTCTAGGCAACAAAGACGAAGCACTGGTATCACAACCCCCACTTGAAACAATAGTACAAAGGTACTGTGTTAAAAACAGCATGGCACTGACAAAGAAGCAGACTGGTGTACCAGTGGAATGGATTAAAATATGCAGAAACAACTCTAGACATACTCAGCCACCTCATCTTTGACAAAGGAACCAAAACCCTCACTTCAGGAAAGATAGCCTCTTTAATAAATCGTGCTAGAAAAATTGGGTTTCAACTTGCCAAAGATTAAAACTAGACCTATATCTCTCCATGCACTAAACTAAAAATCAAAATGGATTAAATGTCTAAATATTAAAACAGAAACACTAAACCAGCTGGAAGGGAAGTTAGGTCGAACTCTTGAAGACATTTGTGTAGGAAAAGATTTCATGAAGAAAACCAGTTGCACGTGAATTAGAAAAAATCCACAAGCGGGATCTTTTCTTATTAGAAAAGCTTTTGCACAGGAAGGGAAACCACCAACAGCGTGAAGAGACAACTCACAATATGAGAAATTATTTGTGCCAATTCCTGGCTTCAAAGTGGTGGCCTTCTGGATTCCTGTGCTGCCCGGTTGTCTAGGCCAGGTTCTTGCTGGGGCACACGGGATTGTATCTAGGCATGCCTCTGGCTAGGGCCTGCCCTCCTATGTAGCTGTTGTCTGGGAGGGCCTCTGGGTGATGGCTGAGTATTCCAGTCACTGGCGTCTGTGTGGCCTTCTGGATAGGGTCTGTAGATACTTACCAATGGTATCTGAGCAGGCCTCTGGCTGTTGCTTGTTTTCCTGTGCAACTCTTTTCCAGGTAGGTCTTTGGCTGAGGCTTGTGGGCTCAATTGGCCAGAGTCGGATGGGCCCCTGGCTGGACCTGGCTGGAGCTGCACTGCTCTGGTCCACACTGGCTACTTCTCTAGTTTTGTATTATTAATGGCAATGTGTTGGTTAATGCCAGCTTACATTGATGTCAGAAGAAGAAATGAATGCTAAGCAGACCTGAACATGATATTCATTTCTGGCAGCAATTTTTAAAAATATTAACTTTGATTTTTTTTTCTTTCTTTTTAAATAGGAGGCAGGATTGTGTTACAGAAAGTATGTGGGATTCAGAATTGTTACCTTAAAATATTGACTCTGCCACTGTGCTGGCTGTATGAATTTGAGAGTTTTAAAGTCACAGTTTACTTATAAATATTAACTACACTGGGCTGAGGATTTAGCTCAGTGATTCTGCCGCATGCCTCGAAAACACAAGGTCCTGAGTTTGATCCCTGGTACAATAAATAAATAAATAAATAAATAAATATTAACTACATTTCAGAGAGGTTGGATGGCTTTTATGAAGCATATAAAAGTCCATCACAGAGCCTGGGAATAGTACCAAATCAATTAATGTTAATTAATTGTAACAGTTTTAAAACATGGGCCCAAATTCTTTAACAGTTTTTTTTAGAGAGAAGTAGGGTGTATACCTACTCCTTTTGAGATAAGGTATAAGTGTAACTGCATCAACCGGTACAGTGTAGGTAAGTGTCACCATATGACTTCTGAACATGGGCAACAAAATATCACACACTTCCTCCCAAGAATGCAGCCTGAAATGCTTCCCAGAAGTTACTTTATGGACAATACCTTTTTGAACTCAGCCACCATGCTGTCAGAGGCTCAGGCCACATAGAAAGGTAGACCTTTGTGCAACCTTTCAGTAGGAAGTCAAATGATTTTATTCAGGACTATGATTTGTAAATGCCATAAGTTGTGGAAAGTATTATGTTGGGTGCAATTTTTCTACAAAGTATTTCCTTGATTATTAGAGTGTTTATAACTATGATGTTTAACTTTGTGTTTATTTGGTAGTCTGTGTTGTTCAATTGTTTGGTTAAACAATATAAATGTTACTCTATTTCTTTTAGGTATGATTTGCACTAGACACTGAGTAAAGCAGATTATGCCATATGAATGGGTCAGCTTCATCCAAAATCTTTGAAAGCCTCAAGAGCAAAGACAAAAACATTTTGTGAAGGAACTCTCAAGACTGCAACATAGACATCCTTCTTGAATTTGGACCCAACTCTACAACATCAATTGTCACCTGAATTGTGCCTCTGCCATTCTACTCTGTTCATTTCAGACTTGTCAGCTACCATTATTGATTTTGTGAGCCAATTTCCAATTTTTAACACCCTCCCTCTCAAAATCTTACTGCTTGCTTCTCTAAAGAACTCTAATACAAATGAAAAAATACTATAAAAAGACAGAAATCTTGTTAAAACATAAGGATTTAATTTCAACTATTAGATGATTTGGTTCCTTGATATCTGAACCCTTTGTAACCCCTATACAGATGTAAGCTACCTGCCTCATAATGCTAATCTTTTATCTACCATAACTTCCATTGTATAGAACTCAGCTCAGTAAACCTCTAGTAATTATTCTTTTGGAGTATAGTAACAAGTTTTCTACAAGGACTATGAAACTATTATTGTGAAGATTAGTTACCTGTTTAATATTCTTAACTGACATTTTTTGCTCCATTGTCTCATTGACTCACTATATAAATGTCAGTATTGTGAAATTAGTATTTGCATGTAGGAGTAGGACAATAGTTGTCCATGTTTACACAGAGAATTGTGATCTGATGGTTGGAGATATGAGATGACTCATTTGTTAGAGTTCTCTTTGGGGAGTACATTATAGGTATAGTTTTGTCATTTACAGAATTGATCAACTCATCCCTCCTTTTCCAATCCTCACTAGCCTCTATGAATCCTTGGTCTTGATAGAGAAAATTTAAACTATAGGTTAGTTATTAAGGTAGCTGAAGTAGAATAAGTAATCTGTTCCTTTAAGATTTACCTTTCCCGTAACTTTTATTTTTTAAGGTGATGGCTAACTGAAACTTTGACCTGTAACCTAACTATAGATAACATTTAACCTGGAGAAAAGCAAAGTAGAAATGTTTGGGTAGTTTACAATGTGTGTGTTTTAGGCGCCATCTGTTATATGTCTGTGACTATAACTATTAACAGGAACTAGTTGTAAAAGAGAAATAGAAATTTTACTAAGACCACCAGAAATGAGATAATGGCTAAATGAAGATATAAAAGGAAATGTTAAAACAAAGGACGGGTCGGACATTGAGCAGAAGAGTTTCTGACGGTTACCCTTTCTAGCAAGTAAAGGCTTTGTTTTTTTACCCAACTTCTGTGTCTCTGTACATTTCTTTCTGCGATTCCAGAATAGCCTGATTTTTATTTGTCTCAGCTGATCCAAGCTAATGGAATAAATACAATTTGTTTTTCAAATTTCTATGCAATCCTATTAAGGATACTTTACATTTTGTTAAATTGTACTGCACTATTAAGAAGAGAAACACATGTAATGCAAAAATTTGCAAAGAATCAAAAACCCTAGGTGTTGGTGCCAGATCTTGGTTCTTTCACTAAATTGGTAGGAGTCTCTAGGCATTTCTTCACAATATCAATTTTCTTTTGAAAAATGACCAGTTTGAGCATTTGGATTATTTTACTTTGTAAACATTAAATTTTGGGGCGAAATATTTCTGAGGAAATCTTTTAGCCATGCTCCCACAGTCACTACTAAGATGTCACTAAGGGGATTTATAATTGATTATTACCAGTCAAGGGAAAGAAAAGAGAGGATTGGATTTTTGGAAAGTAAAAAAGATTACATATATTTTAAAATTATAATTTTTAAATTAAAAAGAATAAACTGGACAATTGCCCTATTATAACAAAAAGCATAAACTATTGTTGAAAATATATTGAAAATATTGTTGGAACACCTCTTTTTCTTATCCTTCTTGCTATAAGCATTAGCCTAATTTTTCTCTAAGATTATTTCTGAACAACTGGACCTGAACCCTTTCTGAGTACCTGGCCCATTTCCTGCCTAGGTTTTATATTTTGGGTTTCAGCTCCTGTTCTAACTACTACCCATGCAGTGGGCATCTACCAAAGCCTAACAGGTCTGGAGTCCTTGTAAACAACCTAATTTCCTGACAAAGCTAGTCAATGTTACTAAAAATTCAGTTATTTCAATCTGCATCTCCTTGAAAGAAGTAAATTCTTTTGGCCTAAATACTGGGAAGGCCCTTGTGGCAGTTAACACTCCATAAATTCTAAAACTTGTTCATAGTAAATCACTTTGGAAATAGATATTTTTGTACATTTGCTAGTGAATGACAGCCTATGAAGTGCAAGGCTCTTCATATGTGTTTTTTACAGCTATTTTGAAAGCAATTATTGTTATTCTACAAAAAAGAAACAAGTTCATAAAGCTTACAACATCTGAAGCCAAAGCAATGACTGGTGTCATCACTCTTCAAACCCAGCATGGTTATCTCTTTTCTTATGCTGCTGAACATGCATGGATATGAATGAGTCCCTTTGTCTTGTCTGCCATTTTTCTATGAATAAATTAAAAGTTTTGCTACTTGGCTTTTAAGATTGCTTACATGAGATTTACCTACAAGGGTCTGAACTGGTCAGGCTGAGATTTTGACAGAGTCCAAAGGTAAAATTAAAATATCAAGTAATCGAACTAAATCAATATTTTTGTAATGGGAGGACAATACCCCACTGTTACAAATAGATCACCTAGACAGAAAAATCAAAGAAATACCAGAGCTGAATTCAGTCTTTGAATAAATGAACTTAATAGTTTTTTACAGAGTGTTACACACAGTAAGAGAATACACATTTTTCTCAGGAGCACATAGGACTCTCTTCAAATTAGACCACATATTAGCTCATAGAACATGCTTAAGTAAATGTAAACAAATTGAAATTATCCCATGCATTTTATCAGATCATAGTGCAATGAAATTGGAAATCAAGGGAAAAGACAGCACACAAACTACATAAACACATGGAAATTAAATAACACACTCCTGAACAACCAATAAGTCACAGATTAAAAAGAAATTAGTTTCCACAATAATGCCAATATGACATACCAGAATCTATGGAAAGCAATAAAACAGTCTTATGAGGGAAATTGATAGCAGTAAATTCCCACATCAGAAAAAGTGAGTGAGCTCAAATACATAACCTAATATTGAACTGCAAGATTCTAGAAAATGAAGAGCAAGTTAAACTCAAAGTGCATACAAAGGAGTAAATTATAAAGATTAGAGCAGAAATTGATGTTAACTGATGCTACTAAAACAACACAAAGAATCAATGGATTGAAAAGTTGTTTTTTGAAAGATTAAATAAAATAGACAAATGCTTAGCCAATCTGCTGGCCAAAATGGAAAGAAGACCAAAATTCATTCACTCAGGAGTCCAAAAGGTGAAATTACAATGGATTCTGTAGAAATCCAAAAATATCAATACCTACTTTGAAAAACTGTATTCTAATAAGGTGGAAGACTCGAATGAAATGGACAGAATTCTAGATATACATCACCAAAACAATTAAGAAGAAATAAATATTCTAAATAATCCAATATCAATGAAATTGAAGCAATAAAAAACTACCAACAAAGAAAAGCCTAGGTCCTGATGGCTTCATTACTGAATTCTGCAATAAATTTAGAGATCTAACGCCATTACTCCCCAAACCTTTAGATGAAATTGAAAGGAAAGCAATACTTCCAAACTCATTCCTGCTAGTAAGCATTACCCTGATCCTAAAACCATAAAAGGATGCAACCAGAAAAGAGAACTACAGGCCAATCTTCTTAGTGAACTTAAGTGCAAAAGTCCTCTATAAGATATTGACAAATAGAATGCAGCAAATCATTAAGATTATAAAGCATGACTAAGTAGAATTCATCACAGAGATGTAAGGATAGTTCAATATAGGCAAATATATTAATATAATTCACCACATTAACAGAACCAAGGACAAAAACCACATGATCATCTCAATAGATGCTGAAAAAGCATTTGACAAAGTCCAACACACATACATGATAAAAATCCTACAGAGAATTAGAATAGTCTTTATCTCAAGCTGATAAAATCCATCCATGACAAAACAACAGCCAACATCATACTAAATGGTCAAAAAATGAAAGCTCTCACTCTAAAAGAACAGGACAAAGATGTCAAATATCACCACTCCTGTTCAATATAGTCCTAGAAACATTAGCCAGAATAATTAGACGAGAAAAAAATACAAAGGATATGGATAGGACGGGAAGAAGTTAAATTATCATTATTTGCTGATGATACGGCACTCTACATAGAAGACCCTCAAAACTCCTCCAAAATAGCCCTAATTCAGCAGTGTAGCAGGATACAAAGTCAATGGATTTCCTGTTCAAGAATAACAAACTTTCTCAGAGAGAAATTAGGAAAAATCACACCTTTCATAATAGCATCAGGAAAAATGAAATAGGAATCAAGCTAACAAAGGAAGTGAAAGTATATATTGAAATGTATATATTGAAAACTACAGTACTCTGAAAAAAGGAGATGGAAAAGAATATCAGAAAATGAAAAGATATCCTTTGTTCTTGGATAGGAAGAGCCAATATAGTGAAAATGGCCATACTTCCAAAACTGTTATACAGATTTAATATAATCTCCACCAAAATACAAATAGCATACCTCACAGAACTTGAGAAAACACTCCTAAAATTCATATGGAACCAGAAGAGACCTAGAATACCAAAAGCAACTCTGGGCAACAAGGGCATGACAGGATGCATCACAATCCCTGATATGAAATTATGCTACAAAGCTACAGGGATAAAAGCATAGTACTGGCAAAACAACCAGACTTTCAGATCAGTGGACCAGAAGATGCAGACAACCATAAGTATACTCAGCTATCTTTATCTTTGACAAAGGGGCCAAATACCTTTGCTGTAAGAAATATGGATTCTTTAGTAAATGGTGCTTTGAAGAGCTAAGAGACAACCTACAATGTGAGAAAAAATTTTTACCAGCTGTCCTTAACACAAAGGACTATTATCTAGAATATGTAAAGAACTTTAAAAAAATCAGACCTTCTAAATTTAAAGACCCAATTCAAAAAATAGGTATCTGAAATGAACAGACATTTCTCAGAGAAGTAAAAGCAACAAATACATGAAAAAATGTTCAATATCACTGGTCATTCAAGAGATGCAGATGAAAACAACACTGATATTTACCTCATTCCAGAGCTATGGTGGAATCAACAAAAAACAAATGCTAGCAGGGCTGTGGAGAGAAAGAAACGTTTCTCCATTGTTGGTGGGAATGCAGATTGGTGCAACCACTGGAAATCAATATGGAGATACTTCAAAAACTAGGATTAGCGGTCCCATTTGACTCAGCTATTCCTTTCTTTGGTATCTTCCCAAAAGAATTAAAGGAATCATACCACAGTGATATATGCCAACCCATGTTTATAGCAGTACAGTTTGTAATAGTTAAAACTTGGAAACAGCCCAATTGCCCATCAACTGGAGACTGGGTAAAGATGTGGTTTTTTAATAAAATGGAGTACTACTCAGCCATAAAGAATGAGAAACTAGAGACATTTATAGCTAAATGGGTGCACATTCAGGGGACACTCTTAAGTGAAATAAATAGGACACACATGTGTAAATACCAAATAGTTTCTGTGGTGTGAGAAACTAAAAGTGTAAATAAGTTTTGAAATGTGGAGTAGATGAATGTGATATAGGAAAAAAAGTCTAAAGGTGAAAGGGAACTAGAAAAGATAGGGGAAAGGAAAGAAGGGAAAGGAAAAAAAATATGAGAAAAAGAAAAAATGGAAACAAAGTCTTTGAAAATAGGGAGGGCTGGAAGGGTTGAAGGGAGGGCAGGGGAATGGGGAAAAAATAAGAACCAAGATATATCATGTAAAGGTACAAATTCCCAGTGATGAATGCCATCATATTGTATACCTAAAATGTACCAATAAACAATGAAAAAAAAGTTGATGTAAAAATTGGCTTTTCACAGGTTGAAAATTGAACCTAGAACCATATCTTTCACAATGCATTAAAATAAAAATGGATCAAAAATCTAAATATAAAAGAGAAACACAGTCTGTTGGAAGATAAAACAGGTAAAACTCGGGAAGATATAGGTGTAGGCAACGACCTTATGAACAAATCCTCGGTCTCCCAGGAAATACAACAAAGAATCATCAGCTGGGACCATATGACCTTAAAAAGCTTTTGCACAGCAAAAGATATCACCGCAGAGTGAAGAGACAACACAGAATGGGAAAAACTTTTGTCAGCCACTTCTAAGGCAAAGGACTAACATCTAGTGTATAAAGAACTCAAAAAATTACCCTTCTAAATTTAAAGACCCAATCCAAAAATGAGCATCTAAAATGAATAGACATGTCTCATATGAAGAAGTACAAACAGCAAATAAATAGATGAAAAAATGTTTAACTACACTGGTCATTTGAGAAATACAAATTAAAACACACTAAAATTCTTTCTCACTCCAGAAAGAATGCCTATCATCAGGAAATCATCCAGTAACAAATGATTGTGAGGCCTTGGGGAAAAAGGAACTCTTCTCCATTGTTGGTGGAGTGTAGACTGGTACAACTACTATGGAAATTAGAATGGAGATTCTTCAAAAAACTAAAACTAGATATTCCATTTAACCCAGCTGTTCCTCTTCTAGGTATCTTCCTGAAAGATTTAAAAGTATCATATCACAGTGATATATGCTTATCCATATTTATAGAAGCAGAATTTATAAAAGCTAAATCTAGGAAACAACCCATATCAAGAAGTATAAACTTGAGCCATTTGTAGGAAAATGAATACACCTCAAGATCATAATCTTAAGTGAAATAAATTGGACATACATGTTTAAATATTGCATTGTTCCTCTCATATGAGAAACCCAAAGGGTAAGTAAGGAACCTAATGGAGGATAGATGTTGGTAAATAGGAAGAATATGTTTGAATGGGAAGGGAGAAGAAAAAGGAAAAATAAGAGAATGGAAGTTAAAAAATGGAAACAAAGCTTCTATAATTGGAGGAGGGGAAGAAGGGTTGAAGGGAGGGGAGAGAAATGGGGAAAAAAGAATTAAATATATTATGCACTTGTACAAATTTCCTGTGATGAATGTGATCAATATATATGACAAATGTGTGCTAATAAAAAACAAAGTTAAAAAATAAAATAAAATAAATTATTGTAGCTTTTTCCTCTTGCATTGTTCTTTTTTGAATTGGTTTAATTTTTTGTATGTTTGATAATAAAGTTATTTAAAATAAAATAAAATAAATGAATTTTAAAAGCAAAAGTCACCACATGCATGTGAAATATTTATAAATATTTTGCAAAGTTCTTAAATTTTAATTGCTTTGTGAAGAAACTGTACCTCTTTTTCCCAGTTCTACATCATCAACTGTAAAGGGAGCACAATTTTTTTTTTGCTAGTTTTCTGGAAGAATCACTTAATCTCTCATTCTGACAGCATGAAACTACTCAAATAAGTATTCCTAAAATAATATTTTTTAAAATATTCAAGATAGTTTTTAATTATTACTGACAGAATCATGTGAGGTCTTGGACTGATAGCGCAGAACAACTATTTCCTCTATTTGCTCTTTGGTAGACTAAGATCTAGATGAATATGTTTACTTGAGTGTTGACAGGTACTGTTGAAATAGGCATTCCAATTTCAGAACTGTTACCAGATTACTTTAAATGCTTTTCTTTGAGTAAGAAAGTGAAAATGACATCTGCCTTGATTAAGAGATCTTCATTCAAACAATTCCATTAATAATTGTCATAGGTAGTTACTTGCTTAAGCATTTTTCATTCATCACCCCAATCCTCTTTACTGTTGTTCTCACTCTATAGAAAAGGAAACGAAGGATTAGAGATGTTAAAAACAGGCACAATTTCCTGCAGCTGCAAAGTGCCAGAGCTGGAATTGGACCCAAGCCTTTTTGCATTTTCAAGGTCCAGGCTCCTAACCATTATGCTTTGCTGTTTCTTCCAGGGCCTTGTAGTCACATATATATCTACTGATCCCAAGTTTATGATCGTCCTGAAATTTGCAAGAATAAATTTTTTGTAGTAGTGAAGATTGAAACCAGAGGCTCACTATTATAGCCAAGCACTGTCTCTCTGAGCTGCCCACTTTTGTTTTGAAACAAGATCTCACTATTTTCCCCAAGCTGGCCCTAAACTTGTGATCTTCCTGACTTAGACTCGCACATAGCTCGGGTTGCAGGTGAGCATCATTGTGCCTGGTTTACATAGCTTACAAATATAACATTAACATTATAGATATGTTACTCTATACAGGTGTGTGTATGTCAATATTTAGAGACAATATATACATATAATATAGACTGTATATATAGACTATATACAGGAATGTGTATATATATGTGTCAATATAAAATTTCAATATGTTCAATTGATGGTGAATTCCTAGAAATTTTCATAGTTGCTTGGAAAACATTTCAGCTAACATCAGAGAGAATGTATTCATATGTTTGGATTTGTAAATGTTTCGAACTTATTTTGCTTCTGAAAATAAATTCATTCAAGTAAGCATGATCATACTGTTTTTAGAAACAGTAATCTCAGTTCTATGTAATTGAAAATTTGAACAACTGTTTTTAACTGAAAATAATAAAAATATAACGATTTTTGTTAATTGAGGGTTTTTTTGGTTAAATTCTTTTCTTGGTACATTTTAGGTATACAACACCATTGCATTTCTCATTGGGAATTGTACCTTTACATAATGGATCTTGGTTTTTTTCCCCCATTCCTAGCCCTCCCTTCACCTCTTCCACCTTTCCCTATTTACAAAGACTTTATTTCCATTTTTTACATTTCTCAGCATTTTTTCCTTTCCCTGCTTTCCTTTCCCCTGCCCCACCCACTACCCCTACCCCTTTGGACCTTTTCTTCCTATTTTGCATTATTGATTATTCATTCTTGGTACATTTTAGGTATACAATATAATGACATTCATCATTGGAAATTTGCACCTTTACATAATCTCTCTTGGTTCTTATTTTTCACCCATGCCCAGCCCTCCCTTCAACCTCTCCATCCCTCCCTATTTGCAAAGATGGTGTTCCTATGTTTCCATTTTCTCATATTAATCCCATTCCCTTCTATCCTTTCCCCTAGCCTTCCCACTTCCTCTTTGCCCCTTTTCTTCCTATTTCACATTACCTATTATACATTTAGTCCTTATTTACATTTTCAGTTTCTCATGCCAGAGAAACTATTCTGTATTTATTCATGTGTGTCCTATTTATTTCACTTAAGCGTATCCACTTAATGTGCATCCACTTAGCTATAAATGTCACTAATTTCTCATTTTTTATGGTTGAGTAGTACTCCATTTTATTAAAAAACCACATTTTCTTTATCCAGTCTCCAGTTGATGGGCATTTGGGCTGTTTCCAAGTTTTAGCTATTACAAATTGTGCTGCTATGAACATGGGCGCATATATATCACTGTGGTATGAGTCTTTTAATTCTTTGGGGAAGATCCTCAGCAGTGGAATAGCACGGTCAAATGGGACTTCCAGTCCTAGTTCTTTGAGGCATCTCCATACTGATTTCCACAGTGGTTGCACCAGTCTGTTGATTCTTTCGAAAAACCAACTCTTGGCTTCACTGATTTTTTTGGTATCATTCTCTTAGTCTCCATTGCATTGATTTCTCCTCTGATCTTTAGAATTTCCTCCCTTGTGTGAGCTTTGGGGTTGTCCTGCTCTTCTTTTTCTAGAAGCTTGAGTTTCAGCATCAGGTTGTTTAATTGGGCTCATTCTGTTTTCCTAATATGCATTTTCACTGCTAT
This sequence comes from Heterocephalus glaber, assembly GCF_053883595.1. NCBI lineage: Eukaryota > Metazoa > Chordata > Mammalia > Rodentia > Bathyergidae > Heterocephalus > Heterocephalus glaber. The sequence continues at coordinate 28,612,438 of NW_028258344.1, read as the reverse complement.
GAATTTCCCTGGTAAGACTGCTTTCATTGTGTCTCATAGATTCCGATATGTTGTATTGTCATTGTCATTTAATTGAAGAAACTGATTTCTTTTCCAATTTCCTCTGTGACTCATTGGTTATTCAAAAGTGTGTCGTTCAATTTCCACGTGTTTATGAAATTTTTTGAGTTTCTTTTGCTATGGATCTCTAATTTCATCGCACTATGGTCTTATAATATACAATGCATAACTTCAATTCCTTTGCACGTACTGAAACATGTTCTATGTGTATTTGGTCTATTTTGGAGAAGGACCCATGTGCTGCTGAGAAGAATGTGTATTCTGATTTTGTGGGGTGGAACACTCTGTAAACATCTAGTTCATTCGTTCAAGAGTTTGATTGAGTTCTGGTATTTCATTACTTATTTTTCGTCTAGTTGCTCTATCTGTGACAGTGGGTGTTGAGTTCCCCCATTACAATTGTATTAGTGCATATATGACTTTTCATGTCCATTAGTATTTGTTTTATATAGTTGGCCGCACTAGTGTATAGTGCATAGATATTTATGAGTGTCATCTGCACTCTCTCCTCTTTCTTCATTGACTCCAATCATTCTTACGTTATTCTTCTTTGCATCATCTAGCAGCTGCTGGATTAATTTTTCATATTCCCTTATAATTTTGAAGCAATTTTCCTTTTCTGTTCATTAATTGCAATCTTATCTTCTATATCTGAAATTCTGTCCTCACATTGGCTCATTCTGCTGTGTAGACTTTCAATGGAGTTTTTCATGTCCTGGCAATCTATTTGCATCTGTTTCATGGATTTCATTTGTTTCCTATGTTGAGATTCCATCATTTTCCTCAGCTCCTCTCTAGATTCATTAATCATGTCTTGCACTAGGAGCACAATTTCTCCTGTTATCTGAGAAATCATTTCTGATTTCATTTTTTTTCCAGACCCCCTTTTTTTGCCAGTTCAGTGGTTCCAGGTGGTTGAGCATCAGAGTGTTCCATCTCATTTCCCTTTGGGGTTGCTGTAGGTGATCTGGAAGTCTGGTTTTGAGACTATTTACATGTTTTCTTATTTTGACGGGGGGGGTGGCTGTTGGCGCCTACAGGTATTACCTCCTCTGAGCTGGGTGAGGTGGGACAGGGGCCGGGAGCAGTGGTAGAGATGGTGCCCCAAAAGCCCTTTCCTGTGGGCTGAGAGCATCGGGAGGGATGGTAGCTGGGAATCCCCTTCTTCTGGACCAGGAGCAGTGGGATGGCAGCTCAGAATCCCCTACCTCTAGGCCGCGAGCTGCGGTACTCAGTACCATGGTCTGGTGGTCTGGTGTCCTCTGTCTCTTTGTAGTGTGGAACCAGGTTGCTGTACAGAGGAGCAGGGGGTTGGGGTGATGTCCAGTGGTTTGTTGCAGGGGCGGGGCTGATTCCCTGTGTTCCGCGCCACTGGCGACCTCGGTAGTGCTTGCGCCGACCTGCCTAATTGAGTTAATGTTTATGGTATTTGGCAATTGTACTGTGACAAATACTACAAAACACTGTGTAATGGTATGCATTGCTGGTAGGCATAGCTTTTAGGGGAGAACCAAGCACAATGTGTTAGCCAAGGTTTACTATGATACTATCAGGTCTAAATCTTTTGGAAATTTTTCATGTTAAAATTTTGTATCATTATTATTGCAATGGTTTGAATATGGGTTGTTCCTATAAAAACTCATTTTGAGGCTTCATCTCCCATTCAATGGTGTTGAGATGTTATAGGACATTTTAGAGATAATCCGGTCCTGGGGACTCCACCATCATAAAGGTTCTGTGAGAATAGTGTAGTTCTCTCAAGTGCAGGTTGTTGTAAAGTAAGTCAGCTTCCCCACCCTCTCTCCTTGTCTTGCACACACACCTCTCTTCAGCACACTCCTCCCTGTTCTTCACCTTTTTACCACAAGTTGAACGACCTAATGCCCTCACTAGAAGTCATGATGCCACCAGTGCCATGCTCTTGGGTCACTAGAACTGTGATGTAAATAAACCTCTTCCTTTAAATCACCCCATTATTTTGTTATAGTAACAGAAAAATGAACTAATTGCTTAGACCAAAATTTTGTTCTATAATTGAAAAGAAAGATGAAGCAGAAGGTGATTTCCCTCTAATTTGTAAAAAGTACTACATAGAGGAGTACTGGAAAATCAAGGAAGCCTTTGGGGACATTTTTAGAGATTTTGTAAAACGTAAAATATTATTTTCTTTCTTAGCAGCAACAGAGGTAAGGATAGCAGTTAACTTTTATTGACCAATTGGTATAATTTAAACAGTGAAAGATTTTTGCACATTATTGCATTTAGTTTACAATAGTGGTGGGAGTACAGACTGGTGCAACCACTGTGGAACTCCGTATGGAGATACCTCAAAGAACTAGGACTAGAGGTCCCATTTGACTCAGCTATTCCCCTACTGGGTATCTTCCCCAAAGAATTAAAAGAATCATACCACAGCGATATATGTGCACCTATGTTTATAGTGGCACAGTTTGTAATAGCTAAAGCTTGGAAACAGCCCAAGTCCCCGTCAACTGGAAACTGGATAAAGAAGATGTGGGTTTCTTTAATTAAATGGAGTACTACTCAGCCATAAAGAATGAGAACTAGAGTCATTTATAGCTAAATGGATGCATATTGAGGCCATACTCTTAAGTGAAATAAATAGGACACATATGTGTAAATACCGAATAGTTTCTTTGGTGTGAGAAACTAAAAGTGTAAATAAGGATGAAAATGACTGAAATTAATAATTGATAATTTGAAATAGGAAAAGTTCCAGAGGGGTAGGGGTGGCAAGAGGGAAAGGGGAAAGGGAAGAAGGGAAAGGAAAAATTATGAGAAAGAAAAAAAAAAGGAAACAAAGTCTATGTAAATAGGGAAGGGTGGTGGGGGTGATGGGCACATAAGTAATGGGGGGAAAAAAAGAACTAAGATACATAATGTTCAGGTACAAACACCCAAAGATAAATGTAAATGTATTGTATACCTAAAATGTACCAATTAATATATAAATTTAAAAAAACAATAGTACTAAGATAGGTAGTAATATTATCTATGCTTTATGGATGAAGAAACAGAACCTCAGCCAGAAGCCTTGACTGGCAAAAGTTCACACAGGTAAGTCAGCAGCACAGCCCGAGTGAGAACCTACATGTAGTCAGAGCCAAAGATAGTGTTCTGGGCATTCATACATAGCCCATTCTATGGCGTAATGGTCTAAAAGAAAACTGGAATTTCCCCAAATTAACTCTTCTTTTCCTTTGGATATTCATAAACTCTGGCCTTCATAATATGAAATATATTAGGGCAGGATAGCAGAAAGTAAAGATGTTCAAAGCATTTTATTGAAGAACAAATTAATATGAGAAAATTGTACATATTAAACTACTTTGAAATAAGTTTTTGGAGATTTTTAACAAATTAATAAATTGAAGCAATATTTTAATGACTAATTTTTGAGAATAATGTTTTTTTCACTGTTGTAAAAAAAGCTCATGGCCATGTGTGTATCTGCTTAGTAATTTCACAGTGGTTAAAAGAATCAGAAACTTTTACAGTTGAAAGAGATGATAGAAGTGATTCAGACAAAATCACTTCAAGTCTCCCAGGCACAGGCTTATCTCATTTTTCCTTGAACATTTTCAGTGATGGAATATTATCTGCCCTCTGGGGCTTTTCATTTCACTTTAACAGCTCTTGTTAGATTTTTCAGTTGAGTTCAAATCTATGTCTGTATTTTCCAACCCAGTGCTCCCTCTTTATATTTCCTTTTCCATATGACAGCCCAAATCTTTTCTTTTTGTAGGCTTAATTCCTTATTTTTAAATTGTTCCTCATATTATAGGATTCTGGGTTCTTTTGTTATTTTGATTCGCTTTCACTGTATATATTTCATTTTTCCTAGCAATTCATCCTTTAACTCTGTGTCTCCAAATTAAAGACAAAGCATACAGAAAGCTAGTAGTAAATTATAGAATAAAATTATATTATCATTTTCCTTGATCCACACCCTTTGTTTATGTAATTTGCATAAAATGAAAAATGATATTTTCCCGCAAATATTTGAAAGATTACTTTGAAAACTTTGGTATTAAAATGTTTATTAAGGATTTGGGGCTGGAAGAAGAAAAGATCCAAGTTGCCATTTAATGTGATCAAGAAATAAACTGTAGCCAGGGATTTAGCTCAGTGGTTCCACCACCTGCCTCACAAGCTCAAGGTCCCACGTTCAATCCCCGGTACCAAAAAAAAAAAAAAAAAAAGAAACTGTCGTAAAGTTTGAAAAGGATGCTACTGAGATAGGAAACATAGCTCTCATATACACAAGTCCTGGGGAAACTTCTGTCTAAATGTGAATGTGGAAACTGGAAATTGGAGACCTGCAAAGACTTTGCATACTGATGTTTGGAGACATTGAGAATTAATATTAATAACCTGATGAAAGATATCTCATTTTTATTGTATTTGTGGCTGGCATTTCAAGAAATATTGGTCCAGTTTACATACTTCTTAAAGCTGTGATTTTTGCTATAAATAAATATATTCCACCATACCACTTTAGAGTCTGACAAGAGGTAGGGAAATTGTCAAAAGAGTCATCAGTTAATTTAATAAAGTTGACTACAATGCATATGGATATTTTGGTCAATTTTCCTTTCAGTGACGAAATGCTGGAGCCAAGCTTTGACATGCGTTCACTTATGGGAAAGTTTTGGATTACTTTATGCCACCAACTCAGCCTATTTATAGAGTCTTCTGTTTTAAAATTTTAAATAAACCATTCACATCTTTTTGGATAGCAGTCTTTTAGAATTATTTCTAGTGGCTTGCCTTGGCCCATATAATCAACCAAACTGAAGTCTGCTAAAATGTACTATGACAGTGTAAGCAAAGCTAGTTCACCAGCAGACATTGTTGGTTTCACCACTGAGGATGTACCTGTGAAGTGTACGTTATTGGCAAGAATGCCCAAGAATACCCACTAGTGGAGACTGTATTTTACTGCACATGTCAGTTTCCTAAACCATGTGGGCCAAACCATTGCTAACTCTCGATAAGTCTTTGGTTTTGTGTTCCTCATTGTGCTTCAAACTTATTTGACTTGAGGAGATTTCCTGTTGTAGTTTAGATTGAAAATGTTCACCTAAACTCTCATCTGCTCAGAAGTGATTGGAACATAAGGCCACTATAGTCATCAATGAATTAATCTATTGATGAATTCAGAGCTGGATATCCTGTTAGAAGTGGTTCACTGCATGAGTGACCTGGAAAGATGTATTCTTGTTCCCAGCTCCTCTCTTCTTTCTCTGCTTCCTGGCAGCTATCAGTTCAGAAGCAGCTTTTCTCAGCCATGCCCTTCAACCATGTAGTTTCTGCCTCAGAGAGAGCCAACCATGGATGGAACCCACTAAAACCATGAGTCAAAATGAACCTCTCTGTCTTTGTTACAGGCGTCAGTTGTTTTGTTCCAGCAAAGGAAAGGTGATATACTGTTTTAGTAGGAGGCTAGAAGGTGGCTACAATTAAAAGTAGATGAATGGTTCTTATGCTGAAACTTGTTCAAGTAAATCCATATATGTGTTGATTGTACCATCAAAAATTGGTCAGGAAGGCTGGACATGGAAGAGACACCCATCCTAGAATTCCAATTAATCACCTCAAACTCAGAAGAATGTCTTCAAAAATGTTTATTTCAAATGGCTATTCATGTGTAATAATATGACGGATGAATTGTAACAGTGTATTGTAAAACCAGAAAAAATGTGTTGCAAATCATTTGCTTTATGATTATTGTTAATTTTTGAACTTTAAAACAGAAATGATATAATACAAAAATCTGCATCAGATTAAAAATTTATTTTGATTTTTCAAATACATCAGAGCAGAATTTCATAATACCCCTTTGCTCATCACTCAACTTCAATAAGTATCATTTGGCCAATCTTGTTTCATTTATTCATCTTCTGCCTTGCCTTCTAGAGTATTTCAAAACACATCCTTCAAATGAATCTCTAAATGGTAGCTAATTTCTCCAAAATTTGAGACCATTAAAATACAGTTTGGTGGAGAAAAAAAGAAATACATATAAATAATTTCAGGTATTTGCATGCAGCATTCTATTTAGAAAGAAAAATTCAGGTGTAGCATTTTCAGTATCCAAAGTAATTACAAAAAATAAAAAGCTCACTTAAAAAGCAAACACACAGATTATCTGCTATGTTTCCATGATCAATCAATCTTTAGGACTCTATATTAGTTTTTAGATCATGTGGTAAATTTTTCTAAACATTAACATAATTCTACATGTCTATAGGAGATAATTTTATAATAAAGTTATTTAAAAACACTCTTTTTTGATTGCTGTTTCTTTGTTGGAAAAATTACACCCTATTATAGCGATTTAGTCTCTAACAAAGTCCTCCAAGGAGAAATAATTCAAACTATTTTAATATGTGCATGTTCTATTCTAAAATTAAGATAATAGAAGGTATTTGTCTGCCTGTTTGCCTATTTATCTTCTACAGTATTATATATCTATAAAACTCAAGAAAATATATACAGTGATATACATATATAGAAGATATACATAATACACTCACATACATATATAAAGCACACCCACAGAGTATCTTCTTGAATGAGTGTCAACATACGATTACTTTGTTTTGCTCATTAAGAGCGTAGTTGGAGTATTTAACAATTTGATAAACTGAGGCCACTCTTGGCCATCTTTTTTCTCTTCTCAGACCTGACCACCCTTTTTATTCCTCTCACTTCCCACTTTGCTGTTTTTCTTGTCATGGACCTTGTTGCCTTCACCTTCAGGCAATCTGTTAGGTGACATAAGATAGGCCTTCTATTTCAAGCACCAGTTGGAGTCATCCTAACTGGACTCCAGCTAAACTGTGTGTTCAGGATCTATGTGTAGAATGTCATATATGGCCTAGAAGTGAAAATTGTGAGAATCCAGGAGAAAAAAGCAGATTTTAATTTTAATTATTTGCTAAATATAATTGTGAAGTTCTAGTTAATGAAACTATGCTTTACTTATCAAGAAATATAAAATATAGTCCCTTAAATTCTGAAATTCAGCTAATGAATTCCAGTGAAGTTTCCAAGCATTCCAAAACTGTTCTTGAAAATGAAGAAAATGTCAAGCATCCTTTGTCTAAATGTGATTTCAGAGGTCCAAGACACAGTTGGAATAAACCAAAAATAAAGAAGCAGGGTGTAGTGATACATGCCTGTAATCCCAGCATTCTAGGAGGTTTAACAATTTATGGAGACCCTATTTCAAAAATAGGGTTAGGGGGTTGGGAATGTACCTCAGTACAAAGGTCCTGAGATCAATCTCTAATGTTAGGAAAAAAAAAGAATATCCTGACAGGCTGGGGATTTAGCTCAGTGGTTCCACCACCTGCCTCGTAAGTTCAAGGTCCCAAGTTTGATCTCTGGTACCCCCTCAAAAAAGAATACCCATAATATCTACTGAGATAATTTTAAAATTAATGTAATTGAGAGTTTGACACTATTTTCCATCATTAAACTCTTAACATATTGCCACAAAAATGTGATTTTACATTTATGCCGAAATTTCCTAAAGCTTTTGTAGCAAATGTTAGAGGCTTGGTCCCCAGGGAATGGTGCCATTGCTAGTGATGGAAACTTTGGGAGGTGGGGACTAGTGGGAGGAAGTTGGGTCTTGGAGGGCAGCTCCTTAAAGGTGATATTGGGATCCATAGCTACTCTTTCTTTGCTTTCTTGCCAAAATGAAGTGTGCAGACCTCCCCAGCTTTGCCACAGGTCCAAAGCAATTGTACCAATTGGTCATGGGCTGAAACTTCCAAAACTGAGAGCCAAAATAAAGCTCTCCTTTTAAGTTATTTCAAATATTTTGTCACGGTGTTGGAAATCTGACTAATATAGCCATTTATTTAACGATATGTTTAATTTAATAAAGAACTAGAAATGAAAATAATGGTTTTAAATTTTTTTCTTTACTTGGCTTCTGACAGAAACAAATACCTCTGAATCTTACTCTTAAGGTTCTCAAATTATTCAATTAAGGAAATGGAGAGAGCACAGTGAAAGATATAATAACTGCAAACATAGAATAGAAATCATCCGCATGCTCTTTTCTCAAAATAAATGTAACAAAAACCTTAATAATATGTGGACTATAGTTTATAAAGTTGTGTTGCGTTAGGGATTTTTGTTTAAAAGTAGATTTTTGGTTCTTTGAGTCACTACGTAATTCAGTCTGGCCTTGGGCTCACTATGTAGCCCAGGCCAGCCTCGAACTCACTGTGATCCTCCTTCCTCAGCCTCCCCAGTGCTAGGATTACAGGTTTGCTCCACAATATCTGGCAAAAAGTAGATTTTTAGATGTTCTTGGAACACACCAAAAAAGTAATGATGTGAAATGACGGATATGTTTATTTGCTTCAGCATAGTAACCGTTTATTATCTATATGTTTCTCACAACATTGTGTTGTATATCTCAAATATATACAAATTTATTAGAAAAATATTTGAATTAAAAATTTTATGCCAAAAATATTAGATAATAGAGATGATAAATAGAGATAATAGAGATGATATATAGAGATATTAGATAAACAAGATCAATATTTTAAGGCTGCAACTATATACACAAATTATTTTGATATTTTTCTTTAAGTTTTTTTCCATCAAGCTTATTGGTACATTTTAGATACAAAATACAGTTATATTCATCATTGGGATGTTGCACATTTACATGCTGTAGCTTGGTTCTTATTTTTTTCCCCTTGCTCTGCCCTCCCTTCACCCCCTCCATCCTTCCCTATTTGAGAAGACTTTGTTTCCATTTCTTTCCTTTTCTCATAATTTTTCTTTTCCCTTCTTTCCTTTCCCCTACCCCTCCCAGTTCCCCTACTCCTTTAGACCTTTTCCTTCTATTATGCAACATCAATTATACATTGTTTTAATTACTATATCAAAATTTAGAGATGACCACAGATTTTACAGAATTTAAAAGAATATAGAAAGCATATTACAAAAATCTTTTTTGAAATAAATTTGACAACTTCTAAGAAGTACCTTAGAAGACAAATTAATGAAACTGACTGTTGATGAAATATAAAATTTGAATAGCACCTATTAAAGAAAGTATATTCCTATCTTGAAAACCTACCTATATGACAACAGGCTCATATACATTTTAACTGATGAATTATATCCAATATTTAAAGCAGAAAAAGCAAGGAACACTTCTTCCCTCATTTTAGGAAATCAACATTTTGCCAATACTAAAACTGGATATAGATAATAGAAGAAAAAAGTACGAACACAGATAAAAATTTGTTTAACAAAACAAACTATTAGAAGTCAGATCTGGCAGGATATGGACAGTGGTTTTGTTATAGGGATGGCAGTGTTGGTTCAGCATTGGAAGATCCACCCCCAAAAGTCATCATTTTAACAGAGGAAAGGAAAAAGCCATATGATCCTGTCACTAGTTGGAGGAAAAGTACTGGACTAAATTCTACAGGTATTCATGATAAGAGCTATCAGGAGACTAGAAGTAGAACAGAACCTCAACAGATAAGACATGCACTGCATACTTCCAACAAAAATGCCTTATATGAATGAACTGCTAATGTGACTGTAAAATGATAAAACCATTTTGGAAAACACTATAGAAATTACTTGTATTACTGTTAAGAACCAACAGTTCTGTTCTTAAGGTTTTATTAAGAGGAATGAAAACACATGTTCACAATAGATTTGCACATACAAGCTGACGATCCCTTATCTGAAATTCTTGGGACCAGAAGTGTTTCAGATTTTGGTTTGAAACACACTTTGATCTGATCAAAACAGTTGCACTTCTGGACCTTCTTTCTTCTGACTGGCCCCAAAGAGATACCACAGCAAAAGAACATACATTTTAAACCAATAAGCTCCAGGATGTACACCAAACAGACCTCACAGAAACCTCACCTAAAAGTGGGTGTGGAAAAAACTTCAAAAGATCAGCACATTGCCAGCCCACAGACTCCAGCAACTCTCACAGCCAGATGGGGTAGCTGCGCACTCCAACCCTAAAGCAAAATTTCAAAATAATATACAATTTTAAAAGTTTTGTACATAAGCTATTGAAGATTTCTCCAACACTAACTGATACAAAGCACAATGAGATGGCACTTTCAGACACATCAGCTTCAGACACGGAAAAGGGTGAGATGAATTTCTTATGGCTGAATCAGTGGCAAAAACATCTTTTTTTTCTTTCAAGGAGGCAGGAGAGCAATTTTTCGGTCACCTCAACAATAAGGGAGGGACACATGATCCATTCAGTGAGCAGATGAGAAGGGGTAGAAATGGGACAAAAATTTGGTCTCATGGCTGGGTACAGGCTCAGTGGAAGAGCTCCTGCCAACATGCACAAGACCCTCCCTGGGTTCAGTTCCCAGCATCAAAAAAAAAAGTCTCAGAGGTCTCACCATCTTAATTTTCTCACTTCTGAAGAATATAAAAATAAAGTTGTCCAAAGCTACCTTAAAGCTCAAAAACTGAGCAGCGTGGTTTTTATTTTTGGCTAACTCCTCCTGGGACCATCTTCCTGGTTTGGCTGGTACTTGGGTAGAACAGTGAGGTTTCCTACAATGGAGTCTTTCCCTGGGCTGTTTGGCTCTTGATGAAGCAGATGCCCATACTTCTTTTTCTCTTCTGTAGAAGGCATCATGAGTTAGGCTGAAAGTTACCTTCCAAAGTGAGAAAGGAATCAGACGGCTGCTTTGGAGCTGTGGAATTATGTTGAATGTTTTACAAATGGTAGTTACAAGAAAAAAGTTATTTCAAATATGTACATCACTACATGCCAAGAGTTGGTACTTTAAAAGAATCAACAAAATTGACAAACCCTTTGGCAACCTTATCAGAAAAAGGAAAGAAAAGGCCCAAATCCATGCAATTAGGAATGAAAAGGGTGAAATGACAACAGACCCAGCAGAAATCCAGAGGATCATCAATACCTACTTCAAGAATGTACACTCCAATAAGATGGAAAACACAGAAAAAATGGACAGATTCCTAGATACATATGAATTACCAAGTTGAATGAAGATCTAAAAATTCTAAACAACTCAATATCAATCAATGAAATTGAAAAAGTAATTAAAAACTTATCAACTAAGAAAAAAGTCCAGGTCCTGATGTCTTCACTACTGTATTCTGCAAGATATTTAGAGAGGAACTACTGCCACACTTGTTTATACTCTTCAGTGAAATTGAAAGGGAAGCAATTCCAAATTCATTCCTGGAAGCAAGCATCAACACGATCCTGAAAGCAGAGAAAGACCCAACCGAAAAAGAGAACTACAGGCCAATCTCACTAATGAACATAGATGCAAAAATCCTTAATAAGATACTAGCAAATAGAATGCAGAAGATCATGAAGATCATCATACACCCTGAACAAGTGGGATTCATCCCAGGGATGCAGGAATGATTCAATATATGCAAATCAATCAATGTAATACACTATATCAATAGAGCGAAGGACAAAAACCACATGATTAACTCTATAGATGCAGAAAAAACATTTGACAAAATCCAAAGTGCATTTATGATAAGAACCCTACAAAAAATTGGAATAGATGGTCTCTACCTCAAACTGATAAAAGCCATCTATGAAAAACCAACAGCCAATATCATACTAAATGGTCACAAACTGAAATCCTTCACAGTAAAATCACGAACAATACAAGGATGTCCCCCGTCACCACTCTTCTTTCATTGTTGGAAACAGCCATTGCATTAGATAAGAGAAAGAAATAAAAGGAATAAAGATAGGAAATGAAGTCAAAATGTCATGATTTGCAGATGACATGATACTGTATATAGAAGACCCCAGGAACTCCACCAAAGTCTTCTGGACTGAATAACCAAATTCAGTAAGATAGCTGGAGAAAAGATCAACATACAAAAACCAGTTGCTTTCCTTTACACGAACTAGAGAATTACTGAGAAATCGGACAAATAATTCCTTCCATAATATCCAAAAAACTGAAATACCTAGGAATCAACCTAATGAAAGAAATCAAAGACCTCTTCTCTGAAAACCATTGCACTCTGAAAAGAGAGATTGAAGATGATATCAAAAAAAGGGACAGATATTCCCTGTTCCTGGGTGGGAAGGAACAATATAGAGAAAAAGGCCATACTTCCAAAACTGCTACACAGATTCAATGCAATTCCAATTGAGATCCCAGCAGGATACTTCATGGACCTTGAGAAAACAATCCAAAAATTCATTTGGAACAAGAAGACACCCAGAATAGCAAAAACAATTCTAGGTAACAGAGACATGGCAGAGGGTGTCACAATCCTCAACCTGCAACTCTACTACAAAGCTACGGTGATAAAAACAACATGATACCGGCAAAGAAATGGAGCTGAGGACCAGTGGAACAAAATAGAAGATGCAGAAACAACGCCAGCCACACTCAGCCATCTCATCTTCGATAAAGTAGCCAAACACCCTCACTGGAGGAAAGATAGCCTCTTTAATAAATGGTGCTGGAAAAATTGGGCTTCAACTTGCCAAAGATTAAAACTAAACCTATGTCTCTCACCATGCACTAAAGTAAAATCAAAATGGATTAAAGATCTAAATATTAAAAGAGACACGCTGAACCGGCTGGAACAAAGTTTAGGTAGAACTCTTGAAAACATCTGTGTAGGAAAAGATTTTATGAAGAAAACCTCTCTTGACTGTGAACTAGCACAACAATCAACAAGTGGGATCTCTTCTTACTAAAATGCTTCTGCACAGCAAGAGAAACCACCAGCAGTGTGAAGAGACAACCCACAATGTGGGAAAAAAGCTTCACCTCCTCTTCCTCAGATAAAGGTCTACTATCTCAAATCTATAAAGAACTTAAAAAGATCAAATCTCCTAAATTTAAAGTCCCAATCCGAAAATGAGCATCTGAAATCAACAGACATTTCTCAAAGAAGTAGGAATAGCAAATACATGAAAAAACGTTCAACATGACTGGTCATTAGAGAGATGCAAATGAAAACAATGCTGAGATTCCACCTCCCTCCAGGAAGAATGGCTGCCATCATGAAATCAACCAATAACAAATGCTGGTGGGGCTGTGGGGAAAGAGGAATCCTGCTCCACTGCTGGTGGGAGTGTAGACTGGTGCAACCACTGTGGAAATCAGTATGGAGATACCTCAGAGAACTGGGACTGGAAGTCCCATTTGACCCAGCTATTCCCCTGCTGGGTATCTTCCCTAAAGAATTAGAATCATACTACAGTGATATATGTGCACCCATGTTCATAGCAGCACAGTTTGTCATAGCTAAAACTTGGAAACAACCCAAATGCCTCTCAACTGGCGACTGGATGAAGAAAATGTTTTTTTTTTCATAAAATGGAGTACTACTCAGCCATAAAAGATGAGAAATTAGAGAATTTTATAGCTAAATTGATGCACATTCAGGTGATACTCTTAAGTGAAATAAATAGGACATCCCTGTGTAAATACCAAATAGTTTCTCTGGCGTGAGAAACTGAAAGTGTAAATGAGGCCTAAAAGGTATAATAGAAAATGTGAAATAGGAGGAAAAGGGGCAATGGTGGGAGGGGTTGGGGAAAGGAAAAAGGAATGGAATATGAGAAAATTGAAAAATAGAAACAAAGTCTTTGTAAACAGGGAGGGATGGAGGGGTTGAAGAGAGGGCAGGGGAAGGGGGAAAAATAAGAACCAAGAGAGATTATGTAAAGGTGCAAATTTCCAATGATGAATGTCATTATATTGTATACCTAAGATGTACCAATGATTAGAATGAATAATCAATAATGCAAAATAGGAAGAAAAGGTCCATAGGTGTTTGGTAGTGGGAGGGGCCGAGGAAAGAAAGAAAGGAAAGTAAAATGAGAAATGGAAACCAAGTCTTTGTAAATAGGGAACGGTGGAGGGGGTGAAGGAAGGGCTCGGAATGGGGAGAAAATAAGAACCAAGATGCATCATGCAAATGTACAAGTTCCTAATGAGAAATGTAAATGTGTTGTACACCTAAAATGTAACAATAAACGAATTTTTTTAAAAAATCAGCCCTCAGTTTTGAGTTGCCTTGGGCAGGCAGTCTCCAGGTGGTGTTGGGGTCAGAGGGAGGAGCAGCCACAGGGCGAGATTGGGGAGCAGTACATCTCATTTAGGTCAAGCAGGGTCTGGTCCAGCATCCTTTGTGTATAGAGGTGCTCCTCTTTGGTGTATTTCAGCTTATCTTCCAAGTCATCAAAATTGTCTTTTCCATTTTGGCTACTGATCTCAGCAAACTCAGCACGAGTCTCTGCCTCCTTGACTTTATCATTAAGAATCTTTATCTCTTCCTATTTGTCTTCTTTTTAGGAGTACTTTTCTTCAGCAGCACTCAGACATTTCAGGTTCTGCTCTGTCAATCTGATCTGCTCATCCATCTCCCGGCAACGGGACTCTGCCAGTTCAGCTCCTTCCTTGGTGAGTTCTAGGTCTCCAATAATCACCAACTTTCGAGCCACCTCTTCATACTTCCTATCTGCCCCTTCTGCAATATATTTATCTTCTTTAAGTTGGATTTCCTGGAGTTCCATTGGCCTAGGCCATGGTCACAATCTCGCTGCTTGACACAGCTCCAGTGAAACCGAGTCTATGGCTGAAACCACGACTCCGTCTTTTGCCTTCGCTTTCCGTGGTAGTGATTACCTCGGTGCTGTACTCCCCGGGCAATCACGGAAAGGATAAAAGTCAGTACTTCAGAAATGGTTACTAGGCCAGGATTACAGGAAGAAATTGTAAATCCATTTACAGAAAAGCCCCTCACTCATACCTCCGTGAGTAGTGGAGATGTGACGTCCATATGCCCTGACTGTACAAAGGGAAATTGGGACATCAACAAATTCATGACGCAGTTATAGCTCTTGGAAATGCTGGGTACTTCCAAGACTCAGACAAATGGTGAGGCCCTGACTACCTTAAGCACACAAATATTTGCAGCAAAACAGGGATCTCGGTCCATAGAAAATAAAGGAAAGTGTGGGCCTGCCCCAACGACTGAGCCCCCTCCCAATGTAGCTTATAGGTGGAACATTATGATACCCCCCCAAAAGGAACAAATTCAGTACATTTACCCAGATTAGATTTACCCCTGCCGTATGACAAATATTGCTTACGAGAGGAGTTAAAGATGAACAAAAGAAAGGAAAAAATAATGCGCCCCACTTTCTGGCACCTGGTCACCCTCGACCAACACCCACAGGGTACACAACAATGAGTTCTGAAGAATCTTGGCCTAATGAGGTAGTCTGACCTTTCTAAAATGCTTCTTGTTCCTCAAATGTAAATCTGATAAGTTAGCAAGAGTTCACGTAGCACCCGGAAGAGTATTTAGAACTGGGTGGTCTAAAATAGTTTTTCAGATGATATCAGCTTTTCTTTAACTCTGTATGAAACTGTGTATGGACCCACGTGCTTGCCAAAGCCTTGTGTAATCAAAACATATATAAGTAAAGTGATTTCGGTATAACTCAGACAGTCAAGCTGAGCTGCCGACCCTCCACTCAGTGTTTCATTCTCTCGTTGCCGACTCCACACCTCCTCTCAGGACCTGAACCCGCTGGAGCTGGACTCCCTCATTCCATCTTTTCATCTTTCAGGCCCTGTTTCCAACAACCTTCATGGCTCTCACTCTCTCAGCTTCCTGCAGCTTTTTCAGGGCAGTGGCCAGGCACTCCTGTGCACGGTCCAGCTCCTCTTCAACCAGTTGGAGCCTATGGTTCAAGAAGGCCACTTCTGCCTCAGCCTGTTCCCGAGCCCGCTTTTCTCCCTCCATCTCCCCCTGGAGGCTTTCAGCCTTCTCTGCATCATAGCTTGCTGCTGAAGAGCCTGGATCTTGGGCTTCACCGCCTAGATGGTGGTGATCCTGGCTATAGTGCACATCCAGCTGCCTCTGTCTCAGCCCCTGCCTCCTCAGTCCGCTGTTTTTCAATTAGGATTTTGTTGCTTGAATTTCTTCAATGCTTGTTTAGTGACAGCCTATAATTTTGTCATCTCATCCTTCCTGTTCCGTAGCTTTCCTTAAAAAATTTGTATAAACATCTTTCTTGAATTCTTACTAAAAGTTAAAAGTTTCATAAAAATATCAGTAGCTAATAATCTACCATTTAAAAAGTTTAATGAATTGCTTATTATATGTATTTATATATAATTATATATGATGTCTATATTAACCATGTCTGGACAAAAAATCTAAACTTCAATTATAAGAGAACTATAAAGCTCAGCAGATTGCTCCAAATGACTTTATAATATAATCTATCATTTAATATTTATTTTAGACTTTTAAGAGTTGATCAATACACTTTAATCATAACTCAGTTTTAACCTAATCAATGGAAAATTGTTAGTATTAGGAATTTAGTAATTGTTGAATGTGGTAGTGTAATGAATTACATGCAGTCAATTAGAGCCATTTAACAATTCTTTCAATAAATGAGCATAATGAAGTCACATAAGAATTTGATTTTGAGTTGTAAATTAATTAAAAGTCAATCAGCGATTCCTTCATTGTTTTCAACAAATACAGTTATTCAATTCCTGCCAGTAAAAATGATTGTTTCCTTAGAATTCTAATTAAAATTCCAGATTAGTGCTTAATTCTTTTAGCCTCTAGACAATATACCTTCTTAATGTGCATTTGTACATTCACATTATTATTCAGTATAATATGTAGTTTTACATTGTCCTAGTGTAAATTGAAATTTGCTTGGAATTTCAGATAGGCATAGAGCCTGAGACACAGCTGATCTGAAAGAATATTCTTCTTCAATATCTCTGTCATGTTCCTTGCAAACAGTTCATTCTTGTGTTTGGCAGATATTCTTACTGGAGTTCTTGGTCTATGGATAGATATAATTTTCGTCTGTCAACCATTTTGTTCTCACATTTTTTCATGTGTAAAATGGGAATAACAGTGGTCGCATCCTCATAGCATGCTATATCAAAGGTGCTATCACATATGAATGACTTTCAACAGCCCCTGGAACATGGAAAATAATGCGGATATTATTACTATTAGTGGCAGCCAGTGCAAGTGCCACCAAAACACAATGCTGGTGAGGTAAAGGTAAATAATCAATATGCCTGATATTTTCCCTATAGAATCTACACTAATATCAGGTACTTTGCTGACAAAATAACAACTTGGTGAATTTTTGCCTCACTGTTGAGGATTCCTGGGTGAGCTATAAATTCACAGAGGTAGACAAAAATATTTGAATTAAATATCAAGGAGGAAAATATTTTTCATCAGGTGGGAGTATATTAAAAGCAGATGAAATATTCTAAAATCTTGCCTTTTATATATATTTAAATTACTTTTTAGTATTTATGATTAAAAGTTTACTTTTTATCAAATCCCTGTGGAACATACATCAGCTTATTCCATATCCTAGTCCACTGATTGATACTGTTGAATGAAAATTATATATTCTAAGACAACAGTTATCATGAGCCACTCTCAGGGAAGATGATCAGTTCTACTTGGACCAAGAGTCAGTAAAACACAGCAATTTCTTTTTAAAGAATTAAAAATCTTTCCCTACAAAGAATCTTATATTAGGGTTCAGAAAATGTTCACACACAACTCCAAGCCATGATACTATCACTATTTTTAGATGAAAACATAAGTGAATATTTATTAGCACCATTCACATTACACAACTTCTGTTTATATATGAGGGATCTGATACACAGCATGATGTACTACTACTGATGATGAATGAGTGATTTAATTCCAAATGAAATTAAATATCTGCAGAGACATTATTTTTCCATCAATTTAGACTATCACAATCTTCATAACTAATTTAAAATAACATAGAACTTGTCTTAGAGAAGATTTATCAGAAAATTGAATTATTTTTAGGTGCATGAATCAAGAAATGTAAATCAAAAAACTCTGCCTGCTCTCAGAAAATTCATTTGGTACCTCTCTTTTAGAGTTTATTATTATGAATGAAAATAATACTTGTACTCTATAAATCTGATGATTCAAATCATGATATGAAGTATCTACGTAATATCTATGTAGTTTGAGTAGTGTTGGCCCCTTTAGAATAGAAGACCATGGAAGGATTGCGTCAATGTACACACTGCACTTCACACTGCCATTCCACCGAAAGTAAAAAAAAGGAAGGGGGAACCTTTTGTAAGGCCAAAACACGTACCTGTCCTGTCTGCACTACTATTCTCTTCAAGACTTACAATTTTCTTAATGCTCAAGTTTTCTTTAATTTTGAAGAACAGACTTCTAAATACAACTCCACGGACTCCGAATACTTTCCAGGGTTGGAAACAACTTTTCATTGTTCCAAAAATAAGAAACTGCCAAAGGATGAGTAGTTGCATCATTACATTTAAAAGAATGTGCATAGACTTTCAAAGTAATTCTACAGAAGTTTTTCTCCAAAAGCTTGTACAATGGAAATGTTATAGGAATGTGTATGGTGGGCTGACATCATCATTCATTTTTCATTTATCTGTATTCCCCACTATTTCCGAAAGTTTTGAGGACTGCCATTTGAAAATCGTTATTTTTCCTTTTCTTGTTTTATAGACAAATTTACACAAGAAGCATAAATTGGTATTTCAAAAGATGATATTTTAAGTGGATTTTTTTTGGGTAGGATAATTGTGAAAAGAGATTAGTTTTTCATTCACTTGCTTCCATATAAGCCTCAGGTAATCTGTCTATAGAAATATCATTAGTGGAAGTCAGGTAATAGATGCACACCTTAGGCACTGCATATATTACATATATTTATATAGTATATAAAATATGAGAAACCGTTTGGTGGTGGAAAGGATTTACACTATGAATTTTAGCCAAGTCATTCATTTGCTCTGTGAACCCAGGAAAGTTACTCAGATACCGACTTTCTATAAAAAGAGTAAATAGTCACCTTGCAAGGCTGATAGGATGTTTAAAAGTTGCCATTGAGTCAAGTGCCCGACGTCTATTAGATTCTCCAAAGAAAGAGAACTAGAAAGATATATACTTATATTTATATGTGTATATGTTCGGAGTTTTATTTGTGTATATGAAAGGAGTTTTTGGTAGGAAAATTAATTCAAGTGATTACAGAAGGTTAAGGTCCTACAGTAGGCTGTCTGGAGAGCCAGGCAGGCAGGGAGTATGGATGAGTTCAACTCTGAAAGGCCTCAGGGTCAGGGAAGCTGACGGTGTAATTCTCAGGGTAGGTTGAAAACCTGAGAAACTGGTATAAACTCTGGAGTCTGAAGGTCAGAGAACCCAGAGTTTTGATATCTAAAGGCAGGAGATGAAGGCATCTCAGCTCTTGAAGAGAGTCTGTTCTTCCTTCCTCTGCTCTTTTGTTCTGTCTGTGATCTCAGTCACTTGGATGGTGCCTGTCCACATAGATATCCACCGATTCAAATAGTCTCTTTCGTGAACATCTGCATAGAGATACCCAAAAATGTTTTACCAGCCATGCATCCCTCAATTCTGTCAAGTTGATGCCTAAATTAACCATCATAGTACCCATCAAATATTAATATATCTAATAATTTGCTAGTCCTGTTTCTTTTCCCTTCTGCTTCCCTGGATTCTAGTCTCAAGCTGTGTGATCAAGCACTTCCATTTAAATTTTTAAACTTCATCTTTTTCATTTATGAATGAAGGATTTAGGTGGGGGAGGGTGCTGAGATCTCTTCATTTCTTTAATCTGATGATTTCAGAAATCAGTAGTGTTTTGCCACAGCAGGACTGTTCTATATCTGCATTCCAGATGCTAATGATGATTGAATCAGCTATGGAAGTGGTCCAGTGAAGCTATAATGGGGATCTCAGGTATCCAAAAACACACAATGAAGTAGGCCAGAGGGTCATGAAAAGGGATACATTTTCTTTACAGCAATGTCTGGTGCTACTTTCATGCAGAACAGCTACAAAATATGGACAAGGCAGTCTGTGAAATCAGGGAGACCCTGAGAAACACTTTTTCTGCTCCTCTCTTGTATGAGGGGGTCCAAGTTCACATCAGGCTTTCCTAAAATATTTTCTTTAGACATTGGAACTTCCTACATGGTATCATGTAAGGCACATCCCTGACCAGTACTAGTGGGCTATGACTGGCACATATTTCTTGCCTTCCCTAATTTGGCTATATTGTTTTATGTCAGGAGTCAGACTGAAACCCTGCATGACTCAAACGGGCTGGTAGGCTAGCAGAATTGGGCTAGTATTGCTCCTTTGCTAATGGCTGTCACCTAGGCCTAAGTCCTGGTCAGTGAAGTGGCAGGGCCCTGCTAAGTTACATGGAGCTGAGGTCAGCATGATCCCAATTAAAATCCTTTCCCCTGAACTACTGCTTCTCACTGACCTTGTGGGTTGCTTGCTAATTGCACCTGGTCCCAGTTTATTCTATCCTAGCAAGATAAGCAGTACCTACTCCCTGACAGCCCTGCCTGGTGCCATCATGCCAGGTGTTCGGCAGTACTTCACTAGATGACTTCAAAGCTCCCCAGCTCCCTATTCCTTCTCAATAAATACTGGGTGTGCTTGGAGTCTGGGGTCTTTGCTGCCATCAGTAGGACTGACCAGGACCCAAGACTCAGCTTCACTATAGGTCTTGTTTCATCTATTCACTTTCGCCAGTACTGTGATGGCTCATAGGAGGTTGGGACCTACTGCAGGGGTCTCCAGCGACGTCCACTTCCAGATCAACAAATGCTTATGCCTCTGACTTAGTCTGGATTCCTAGTGCTGAGTAATGGTTAGGAATCAGTAAAGATGTTTACTTTCTCCAATGACAGATTGCCTCCAAAGTGAAACAGCTTTGAACAAAAATAATGCATGTTTCTGAAAAAGCATCCAGATCTCGAGGGCAGCTGCATGGTAATGGACACTCCCTCTAATGTTCTTATGAGACAAATTATGTCATCAGAAACTAATAGTCATGCCTTCTTTTATAGGTGTTGCCAATGATATTCTGTCTCTTTCTCTGGGCCTTTCTTTTCTTGACTTTTAAGACTCACATTTTTCTATTTGTCTTTCAACTGGTGGATGATACAGTCATGCACAAAGGGCACATAAAACAATAAGGAAATTAATTGTGTCTTTCTCTTGAAAGCCACTGAACTATCATAATTTATATTATGATGCTTATATCAACACAAGAAAGCCCTATGCTTTGTTCTGATTTTCTGTTGGCTGTCATGATCTCCATGGGAAGAGTCTGTGGATTACTTCTGCAAACTTGGCTCTGTCCCTCTATCCAGTACTATGCATTTGTTACCATAGTACCAAGCTCATGGTCTCACAACATTGATGAATGAAGTTATGAACCAGAGGAGGAGGCTAGAGGAATTTTATTGGAAATAATAGCTCCTCAATTTTCAGAACAGGTCCAGAATGGGTGGCCACTGAGATTCTTTGTCAAGGGCATAATATATAACAAAATCACTAGGATAACTATGCATCAAATTATAATCAACCTATAGGATTACAAGAATAGTTGCTTAGCTAATATTGATCCAATAGGGAAACGAGTCATGTAGCAAGGGCATATGACAAGCATCATTAACATTAGCTTATTTATAATGTAACTGTAGAAAGAAAAAAGAGATTCCTGGAAAGGAATGGCAGTTGGCTCAGGGTGCTCTGGTCACCCATCTGTGTGTCTGATCACTATCTGGGCTTACTGGTCCAAGTGGTTCTGATCTGTGGTTTATCTTTAGTTTATCTTTCAGGCTTGTCCATGCGTCTCCAGTTTTTGCACTAACTTCCTCAAGGGCCCCATCCCTCTCTGACTTCCTATTAATTCTATCTAACTTAGCTGTCCACAATACTTTTAGTATTTGAGGTCTCCAAATTTCCCAAACCATGTTAAACGTGCAGCTTTTCCATGAGTTTTAAAAACTTGTTTTGACTCAGTCAAAATTAATAAAAGGCTGGTTCAAAGGAGGAACCACATCAATGGAGAATACGTCCCTTAGTTCTCAAAGTGGCAGAAGATCTGCTGCTTGTGGAATAGGAAATGTAGACAGAGGGAAGGTTGGGATAAATAAAACTGGGATGAAAATTCCCGGAGTTCAGGGCAAATCCAGGTGCAAAGGAGAGGCCAGAGGTAGAAGCCAAGGTGGCTCTTGCTGTGGGCCTGGCTTTTCCTACATTGTTATATTCCTGGATAGCGATCAGAGTCCAAGAAGTAAGTGCAAAGTAGAAGTATAGAACACATTTTATTGGCTTGATTTATAGTTTAAATATCTACAAATAAGCTATGTGAGTCTCTGTTTTACTCTTACCCATCTCTCCAAAGATTGAGTGGGACCAGTTGGTCTTATAAAGAAATGTAACCTTAAAGTGCAACTGGAATTTTTCAACTTTCTTGGTTTTCTCACATATTCTATTTCTAACATTTGAAAAGATGGGCAAATTTGGAGTTTCACTTACCACTTGTTATGATTGCTGTCGCAGACTCAAAAAATTTTTGTGACCTTAGAAAGCAAGTAAGGATACAGCATATCTATCAATTGTGCTAGTTAGAGGAATTCCAGTTAGTGACTCCTCTCAATTCCTAGACTTGGGAATATTGACAACACCTCTCACCCTGAAATTTAGTATTAATACCCATACAGAAAGTAAAACTTTCTGGCCTTGAATTTGCACACCCTAGTTAGAATATTTTATACTTAGATTTTCAACATAATGGCAGGAGAAAAGAAAACTAGTTAAAATTTAAAAGAATGTCACTAGATAATTTCAGAAAGTCACTGGAAAGAACGATTTTTTTTCCTTTGCCCATTTTAATTTATTTTCTATTTTTTGTGTGTGACAGGGTCTCACTATGCAGTTCAGGCTAGCTTTGAATTATGTAGCCCAGGCTTGGCCTCAAACTCATAGCAAGGCTCCTGCCTCAGTCTCCAGAGTGCTAGGATTATAGGCATGGGCCACCATGCCTGGCTTTTGCCCATTTTTAAATAGTTATTTGGGTTTTGTTGTTGCGGAGTTATAGGAGTCTTTTATACACTTTGGATATTAACACCTTATCAGATATATGATTTCCATTCACAATATATTTTAATGTTATATTATTAGTGCATGTTCTAGGGGTTATATCCAACTACTTGAAATTAATATTAATTCTGGCAGAGTCTAGACGCTTTATTCTAATGTAGCTTCATTTTCTTCCTCCTGTGTGATTATCTTATATATTACATTATATGCTAGGAATCCAAACATACATAGTATAATTATTAATCTTATGCATTCTTTTGCCTTTTAATAAAACTAAAGATAACAAAGCATGGTCTTTTTATTTTTTGCAGTATTGGGGATTGAACACAGTGTGCTTTTGCATGGAGCTACATCACCAGCCCATCTTTTTCAGACAGGTTCTCACTAAGTCACTGACATGTACAGGATGGGCTTGAAATTGTGATCCTCTTTCCTCAGCCTCCTGAGTAGCTGAGATTACAGGCACATGCACCATACCCTACTACACACAGTTCTTAATATTTATCCATATATTTACCTTTTCCAGTGCTGATGTTTGCATGTAGATTTGAATTACTATCTGGAATAGTTTTTTCTCAGCATGAACAATTGCCTTGAGTACTCCTGGTAAGAGCCGGTCTGCTAACAATGAATTTGCTCATACTTCACCTTATTCTGAGATACTTTTGTCTTCCTTAAAGGGTATTTTAACATTCTTGACTTTTTTTTTCCTTACAGTGCTGTGTGTATGTCAGCCCACCATCCTGGTGTACATTGCTTCTGACGAGAAGAATGCTGTTGTTTTGTTGTTCTGTATGTGTTGTTGTATGTGTTGTTCTTCTGTATGTATTTCTAGGTTCAAGATCTTTCAGCAGCTTGGCTCTGATAGATCTAGGTATAAGTTCATGTTTATCCTACCTGGGGTTTGTGGAGCTCCTTGGATTTGTAGATTAATGTTTTGCATCACATTTGCAAAGTTCGTGGCCAGTTTTTCTGCCCATTTCTCTCTCGTCTTCCAGTACTTGCTGTACATGTCCACATTGGTTCACCTATTCACGGAGTTCTGAGGCTCTGTCCATTTTTCATTCTTTGTTTTTTGTCCCTGTTCTTCATAATTCTACAAATTTTCAGACTCTTTATCTTCTCAGGTCTGTTGAGTTCCTCAATTCAACTTTTCAAAATATTTTTTGAAATTTAGGAAAAATATACGTAACATAAACTTCACTAAATGTATCCTATGGCATTAAGTACATTCAGTGTTGTGCAGTCATCCCCACTGTCTATTTCCAGAACTTCCTCATCACGCCACACTAAAACTTTGTATCCTATCAGTGGTCCGCAACCTTTATAGCACCAGGAACTGGAAGACAAATTTTCCACAGACTGAAGCACGGTGGTTTTGGGATTAGGTTCTCATAAGAAGCATGAGGCCTAGATCTGTCTCCTGTGCTGTACTTAGTAGGGTTCATGCTCCCCTGATATTCAGGGAGAAGGTGGAGCTCAGGCGGTAGGTAGGGGTTGGGTAGTTTTCCCATTTCCTCTTTCCCCTGTCCCTAGGAAACACCGTTTTACTTTCTGCATCTCTATCACAATCCTAGTTATCTGATAGAAGTGGAATTATACAATATGTCCTTTTGTGTCTCGCTTATTTTGCTTAGCATGCTTTTGAGGTCCATTCATGTTGTAGCGTGTATCAGAATTTTGTTCAGAATTTACTTTTTAAAATAATTTCTTTATTGAGACTACTGGTTAACCTGTTGCCACACAATTTCCTTTAATTCTTTAAATGTAGTTTTCTCTAGTTCTTTGACCATATATATGCTCAAGCATTGGGGGCAGTGCTGGAGGTTGAACCCTGGGCCTCACACATGTTGACGCTGTAGCTCCCACTTATATGTAGAACAGATGCTTTGAAGCCCCTATCTGGTAGTAGTTCAACATCTGAACCCACACAGAAAGTTTGTGTTGACCTTTTTTTCCTCCTGAGGATGAGTTATACTTATTTCTTTGAATGTCTCAATTTTTTGTTGAAAACTGGGCATTTTGATAATATACTGAAGCAATTATAGGTTCTGGGTTTTTTCTTTCTTTTTCAATTTTGAGACAGGGTCTCAGGTAGCTCAGGCTGATCTCGAACCCACTATGTAGCCCAGGCTGGCCCTGAACTTGTGCTGATCCTCCTGCCTCAGTCTTCCGAGCTCTGGGACCACAGGTGTGAGCCATCATGCCTGACTAAAGTTGGTTCTTTTTATTTTTTCTTAATTTGACTGGACAAAATCTGTGGATTCTGCTTTCCACAGGGTGTACAGGTAACTATGTTTCAATCAATTTTTCCTTTTAAAGTCTTTTTTTTCCCCTCCCGGTACCAGGGATCAAACTCAGGATCTTGTACTTCGGAGCCAGGCGCGGCACCACTGACCTAAATCCTTGGCCCTTAAAATCTTATTTTTAAGTTTAGTTTCATAGGGGCTACTTTGTCCCCAAGGGCTGGTCAGTGATTCAGACAGATGAGTCTGAGCTAGTAAGGCTTCCACTTCCTGTTGATGTCTATTGTGTGTGTGTGTGGGGGGGTGGTGGCGCATATTAAAAACAGGCAGTTCTGGCTTTTGTCTTGAGTTCTCTTGTATTTTTATATGTGCTCAGAGGTTCAAAATTAGTCTTTGTGGATGTGTGGAATTTACCAAGACCCTCTATGGCTGTCTCATTTCCCATTTTTGCTAACTTTCTGGGTAGCTGCTGGTCAATTGCTTAAGCCAACCAGGACCAAAACATTAAGCTAGCCGAGCATTGGTTTTCCTCATATGCTGGCACAATTAAAAACATTTTAAAATATTCAAAATGTAAAAATCTATTAAGATATCTTTAAAATAATATGAATTAGTATTGATGGGAAGTACATTGATAATATAATTTGCTATAATAATACTGTTTTCTTAAAAAATGAAATGGAAATTACTCAGTTTAACCAATATTCTTTGCATGAATCATTTGTCTGATTTCTATTTACTATTAATATCTACATCAGAGTATCATTCTTGATGGGATTATAACAATATGAATTTTTTAAAGGATAAAGGGAGGAAAAACACTAAATCAAGAATAATTCCATTGGCAGAAATACCATCTGCTGCTCTGTTTTATTTTATTTTATTAGACCCAGGAAAGTAAGGGCTTATCATTAAAGTAGAATTAGCATTTGGTTACACAAGCAAACTCAAAGCCTTTTGGCTTTTTTCTTAGTTTTTAACCCACTGTGTCATTTGGGAGATGTGTAGACTTCACAGCTAAAGCAGAATAAAGTTGTCAGTGACTTAAAATGAATGTCTGATGTAAACATAATTGTTTTACCAGAGAAGTCTCAAGCTCTCTAGTTTCTGGGCTCAAGCATTTTTTATATCCAATAGAATAATTTGTGTCCCTGATTTGTACTTCATGGCAGGCACTATGGAATCTTCCATTATTGGCAGGATCTGGGGAGATGGGAGGTGCATCTGGGGCCCCTGTAGGTGCTGTCACCTGTTTGCTGGAACTCTTACCTCTTCCTGCCAGTGCCTCTTGGGTGTCTTCTGAACACCTCATCTTTCCATACTGCTCCACTTTAACCAGCGCTTTATCTTTCTAGTTTTTTCCCACTACAAATGCCAAGAAGCCCTATCCATAATGATCAAGTTTAGGGACCAATGTTTCTCCTCTTACGATGGAAAACTAAAATCTTCACATTATTTCTGCACATTGAGCAATTTATTCATTTTGTTTCAACCTGGACACTATCTTACATAATCAGAAGGTTTATAAATATGTGTTTTTCTAAATCAGCTGTTCTTACCTTTTTTTTTTTTCTTTTTTTTTTTTGGTTTCTGGGTGCTTCTTATACTCTTAAAATACTAAGGGCCTTTAAGAGCTTTCCTTTATATCTACTCATATTTGTCTTACTAGGAATTAAAAAAAATAATATTAAAACTATTGCTATGTTCTGAACTAACCCCTCATTCATTGGATTCTGGTCATCGCTGCTATAATAGTATATATGAAGTGAGTCTTTACAGGGTGATCAGATCATGAGGGCAACATCTCTCACAAGTGGGACTATTTTCTTGGGGTTTTGTTGTGGTTTTTTTTTTTTTTTTTTGGTACCGGGGATCAAACTCGGGTCATTTTGCTTGCGAGGCAGGCAGTGGAACCACTGAGCTAAATCCCTAGCCCTGGGACTATTTTCTTTATAAAAGAGGCTCAAGGGAGCTGATTCACTCTTTCTACCATGTAAAGACATAGCACAAAGGTGCCCTCTGTGAACCACAGAGTAAGCTCTCACCAGATGCCAAATCTACTTGTGCCTTGATGGAGACTTCCAAGACTTTGGAACTGGAAAAAATAAATTTATATTGTTTGTAAGTAACTTGGTTTCTGATACTATTGTAATAGCCTTAACAGACTAAGACAAACATATATACTATCATTAGCTGATTAAAAATGAAAATAATATATTATTTTTGCAAGCTGAATATATTCTAAACTCTTTGAAATATTATACCCAGTTAACAATAAAGTGCTATGCACTTAAAAACCTGTTAAAAGGATAGAGCTCATGTTAAAGGATCTCATAACAATTTTTAAAAAAATAATAAACCCATTGCAGTTTAAAACAGATTTCTATGGAAAAACTATATTTTCTAAAACAAAGAAAATTAGTGAGAATGACAATACTGTGGTACATTTTCATATCTATTTCAAGGTCTTTTAATAGAAGACAGTAGATAATCATTTCAACTTCTATAGTCAAGCTGTTGTAATGTGTTCTTGAGGGTGAAGTATATGAGGATAGTTTGGTTGAAGCTTTTGAAATATAGGAAGTATTTGAAAAAGTATATGAAGCAAACACTTGGTGGGGAGTATAGTCAATTCTGCTCTGATGACACACATGAATTCCTAAAAGCACTAAGCTAAGAAAAATGGTTCTAAAGAATCACATAATAAAATGAAGTAGGGATATAGTATTAAAAATTCCCTCAGGGCCACGGATTTAGCTCAGTGGTGCCAAGCCTGCCTCACAAGAGCAAGGTCCTAAGTTCGATCCCTGGTACCGAAAGCGCACACACACACACACACACATACACACACACACACATTTTCTCAGTAACACACAACCCAGATCATAATCTAATTTGAAAACAAAAATCTAATTAAAATGGTAGCACAGTTTTGCACATTAAATAGCTAAGAAATAAATAAACACAAAAATAAATACAGCACCTTACTATGCAGACCTGGATGTCTTCATATCCACCGGGTTGGTCCACTGTCCACCTGGCTCCCAAGCTCACCATTCTTTGGTCTAGAGGAAAAGGGACAGAGAAAAAGGAACATAGAACACAGAAGGCAAAATACAAAATGGGAAGCAAGGAAAAAGAGGGAGGATTGGGGTCCACATGTCCTCGGTAGTTGAAAGGGATGTACCTCATGAGTTTTTGTGAAGTGACAGGTGAATGATGTCAAACTGAGTGGAACATAGCAACATTGGATGTGTCTGGGAGTAGTCTAATGTCCTTGTGAGATGGGCACTTGAATGTAAACATCTCATACATACTGGTTTAAACAAGATCAAAGCTTATAAAACAAGTCTGGAAGTTGGCAATTCAGAAATTGTATAGATGTTCACCATGTTATCAGGGATCTTGGTTTCTATACTTCTTCTCTATACCCTAGTATATAGTTTTATCTTCAAGTTTACTTTATAATAGATTAGGGCTGCTGGGGCTCCAAACAGCATATCCAGATTCCAGGTGAGCAATAAAGCATAAATGGGAGGTTATCTCTTGCTCTGAGAGAGATCCACATGGCATTTTTGATGAGTTCATTGATCCAAATTTAGTCTGAGGGTTTAATCACCCAACTTTAAGGGAAGATATAAAATTTAGTTTTTCACCTTGACATATGGATACCCCAAAAATAAAATAGTAAGGGGACCATGCCTCTGCCACAGAAATAATCTTTGCTTTTATAAACAATCTGGACATTTTCTTTTTAAATATTTAAGTTGGTAATATTTTAAGTATTGAGACAAAATATTTTCTTACTGCTATTTAAAAACATAACTCTGTATCCCAGAATTTGAATTTAGAATTAAACAGTTAAGCAATTTTAAAATCTAACATCTGCACACTGGCACTCACTTGAACTTTAATCTCTGGAAAGAGTAACTGTGCTCTATCTTCTCCTTAAACTATGTGATTAAACAAAAACTCGTGGCCTTATGATAGTAAATTGTAGTCAAAAAAATCTACTGAATACTGGATGATAAAGAGAAAAGCTGAGAGATGCACTAAAGTCCCGAGGAAACAATGTGCAATCTCCGTGGATTTAGACTAGTCTTGAAAAATGGAGGTACTGAAGTTATTCATCTGTAGAAATGGTTGTATGGTTGCCCAGCCCTAGTACTAGAGAATGAATTTTGGGAAACTATGGTAAGAAATGTTTATCAGATAGAAGATATAAGATTGATTTCTTCCTTCCTGTGAGACACAATGCTATGAAGTCCAAATTTGGAATGATTTTGTAGTTATCAAGGCAGAATGTGGTTAAAATATATTAAACATTACAATATTTTTCTACATTAACTCACAAGTGAATTTAGAATTAAGAAAATTGTATTTCATATCACTTGAGAAAATTACTCACTTTAAGGTTATTTTATTTAATATACCTTGTCATAAAAGCCTTTTTCAGGCCTTCAAAAATACTATAAACTACAATTTACTTTGAATAGTCCTAAAACTATAAAAAGTATTGCCTTGGGGTGTTCCGCATTTATTATATATGCAGAGTACTTTTATTCACTGACTGTCTTAGAGTTTAATTTATGCTTGGGATATTTTATGTCCTTGAAAACTTGATTGATTTTGAGAAAGGTAGTAGAAAATAGATTCTTTGCTTAAATAAAATTCATTAGAAAGGCTTTCACTTGAAATCAATCAGATTTTATTGAGAGTCTGATAGTTCATTTCATGAATAATGAAAATAGGACTATACATAAGGTTCTGAAATGAATTGCAAGCAGTTGTAGATATGATTTTAAAACACATTGAAACATCAATTTACTTTGGTTTCAATTAATGTAATAAATAATCATACCTTAAACATTTACCATATATATCCATTGTGATTTTTTTTCTATTAACCAACTCAAAAAGTAACAGAACTTGTCATGATGGGGTTATCTGCAATGTTACCGAGCAGTTGGGTGGAGCAAGGCCTCCATAGTCAAGTGGGGCCTGAATTATATGGAAATGAGGGTTTGGATGTACGAAGGATGGGGAAAGGGGAGCACATAACACATGTCAGATCCTGAAAAAACTCAAGTCAGATGTATAGAAATGATACACAAAGTGTGTGTCTATTGATGATTTCCAGTATGTTCTGTCCTCGTGTCTGGGCAGGAATATAACCCACAACCAACTGTGCTGTGGAGAGGTACTAGGGATAGAAAGGATGGACTACTGGGGCCGGAAGAAGGAATGTGGTCAGGTCATTACTAAGGGTACACTCAGGAATCACTTACAGAACTGGGTAACCTTACCCTGTGTGATTGTGTAGGGGCAGAATAGGCCTCTGGCACGTTTGTTTGAAAACCTACAGAAATTACATATACACCTATTCCCTGATAAGAACCTACTGGGTAAATTAAAGTTCTTAGCTATAGCAGCATTTGTGACACATCTAGGAGCCCATGTGCGATTTGGGAAGAAAGGCAATGGTTTGTTCAGGAAGTGAAAGATAAATTGCAAAATCATGTACTATACCTCAAAATGAGTATTACTAGAGCAATTATGCAATTATTTTATTTTTAACATAAAGCGATGATGAGGTCTTTGATTCTTTTTGGATGCTGACCATATATCATAACAATAAGTTTACTAATCAGCAGATGTAGGGCTAACAGGCATAAAGGCACAGTAATACTAGGAAGGTGAAATGTTAAATCTGTGGGTTTTGCAGAAATCCATTGGTCCATAGAGGCAAAGTTTAGCCAGTGTCTTTCAAAAGTCTAGAGCAGCAGTTAGCTTCTATGATTTTTATCATGAGTAATGGGGCCACAACCATTCAGATAAGTCAGAATTTAAAAAATGAAAACCTTTTTTGACAAAAAAATGGGAAGGTAAATCAGGAAACATATTAAAGTGATAATATACAATAGCAAAAATAGGTAAGGGATATAAATAGACAAACCATAGTAAAAATAATACTGACCAAAAAAAATCATGTGTCCAAACTTTCTGAGGCTAGCAAAAGTAACTAAAGGAAATATTTTTTAACTTATCAAATTGTCAAACATTAAAAATTATAAGAGCTGTATAAATTTCCTATGGCTGCTGTAAATACACAAACTGGGTAGCCATAAGGCAATTCAGATTTATTTTCTTACAATTCTGGAGGCCAGAAAAGTTTCGTTGGACTAATGTCAAAGTATTAGAAGAGCTGGTTCCTCCTGGAAACTCTAGGAGGATCTAGAGAGCTGTTTTCCAGCCTTTTGGAGCTTGTCAGGCCACCAACTTTTCTTGATTTAGGACTCCCTCCTGCCATTAGTTATTTCAGTCTCTTTCATCATCACATCTACTTCCTAATTAAATCTTTCTCTAATAAAGACACTTGTATTTATATTTATGACCTATGCAGATAATTCAGTACAATCTCCTCAGTAGGCATGCATTCTGTCTCTAACTTCTTTCCTGTAACATGAAATTTTTTACTTTCATTGCTACATAGTACTGCTTTGCATGGAATGCTCCATAATTTAATTATTGATGCAAATGTGGGAAGTTTTCATTTTTTGACTATTTAAAAAGTAATAATACTACCTTTCTCTTCTAGTTGGCTTTTTTATACTCTCTAGTTCAACAAGCTCACAGAACTTTAACTCCATATATCCATCTCCTCTCATCTATCTTGTTCTTGCCATGGTATTTTAATTCTTTATATAATTTAAAACCTCTGGAAAAATTTTTAAAAAATGTTATCTATGTTCATTTGTTTATATCCACATATTTGCTATTTTTATTTAATTTGTTCCTTTTTATATCTTTTACTTTCTTAGATGACTTTATGCCTAAGGAATAATCCTTTTATTTTATGTAGTGTGGGTCTCCCAGCAAGAAGTCATCTGTTTCTATTTATCTATGCATGTCATTTCATCTTGATTCTTGTAAATAAAATTTATTTACTTTTGTATACATGACTATATTTAAACTTTTTTGAACATATTTGAGATTTACAATTTGATATTTTAAAAATATTTTTCAGAAAAGTTTTAGGTTCATAGCAAAACTGAGCAGAGGGACACAGACATCCACGCACCCTCTGCTCTCGCATATATGAGCCTGCTCTGCCACATCAACACCCAATGTCCATAGTTTGCCTTATGGTTTCATCTTGGTGTTGCATATTCTATAGTTTTGGATAAATGCACAATAACATACATCTACATTATAGAACCATGATTTACTGCCCTCAAAGTTCTATATTTTGTCTAGTCTTCCCTTCCTCCCAACTCGTGGCTACCACAGGTCTTTTTATTATCTTCATAGTTTTGCTTTTTCCAGAAAGTCATATAATTGGAATCAAGCAGTATGTAAACTTTACAGGTTGACTTCTTTCATTTGCAATATACTGTTATTCCCTTTAGACACCATATACAACAAGACGTTTTGATAAACATGTGCATATGTAGTGTCTGCTGCAGACAAGCCATCAGTCATTGTATCCATCATCTCACATAGCTACCCTTTGTGTGTGTGTTTGTGTGTGTGTATGTATACCCAGTAAGAGCATCTAAAATGTAATCTCTTAGCAAATTTCCAGTGTACTGTACAGTTGTATTAACAATACTTTTTATGCTATATGTTATACCTCTAGAAACTTATTTACTGTAAATTTCTAGTTTAATAGTAATATTTCAGTACATTCAAAATCTCATTTGATTTTTTTCACGATTTTTCTCTAGAAATTTACTTTGCCTCCCTTGAAGGTAATAGGTCTTTTTATTGTTTTTACCTTGTCAGTGTTTTCACAAGTGTTACAATTTTGGCCTAGATGAATAAGCAGATGTTAAACTCATCCACTGAGTTCTTAAATTTTCATATTTTCTTCAG
The DNA here is from genome assembly GCF_053883595.1 of Heterocephalus glaber. NCBI lineage: Eukaryota > Metazoa > Chordata > Mammalia > Rodentia > Bathyergidae > Heterocephalus > Heterocephalus glaber. Next base: position 28,579,220 of record NW_028258344.1, on the reverse strand, counting down.
ATTTTCCATGTGCTAGTTTTTCAAATATTCCCTATCAATTATTTATATGTCCCAGTTATTTGCTATATTTATAATCATTTTAAAAATCTTTTTTGAACATCTCGAAAAGAAGCATAATTTTGAAGTCTGTGTTTGATTATCCCAATATTTAGGAATCTTTACTCTCTTTGTGTTAACTATTTCTTTTTTTTTTTTTGGTATATCCGTTTATTGGTACATTTCAGGTGTACAATATAGTGACATTCGTCATTAGAAATGTCAACATGCTCTCTTGGTTCCTTTTTTTCCCCCTTCCCCTGCCTTCCCTTCAACCCCTCCATCCCTCCCTATTTACAAAGACATAGTTTCCTTTTTTTCATTTTCTTGTATTAATTCCATCCCCTTCTTTCCTTTCCTCTACCTCTCCAAAGTCCCCTTTCCCTTTGCCCCTTTTCTTCCTATTTCACATTATATATTATAACTTTTAGTCCTTGTTTACACTTTCAGTTTCTCACACCAGAGAAACTATTCACTATTTACACATGTGTGTCCTATTTATTTCACTTAAAAGTATCACATTAATGTGCATTCATTTAGCAATAAATGTCTCTAATTTCTCATTTTTGATGGCTGAGTGGTTCTCCATTTTAGAAAAAAACCCATTTTCTTTCTCCAGTCTCCAGCTGATGGGCATTTGGGCTGATTCCAGGTTTTAGCTATTACAAACTGTGCTGCTATGAAAACGGGTGCACATATATCACTGTGGTATGATTCTTTTAATTCTTTGGGGAAGATACCTGTGTTAACTATTTCTTTCTTCAAGTTCTTCACGAATTATTATTTTTTCCTTAAATTCTTTTATTGGTAAATTTTAGGAATGCAATACATTTACATTTATAATTGGGTCTTTGTACCTGCACATGATGTATCTTGGTTTTTATTTTTTCCCCATTACCTGTGCACCCTTCACCCCCTCCACCCTCCCTTATTTACACAGACTTCATTTCCATTTTTTTTCTTTTCCCATAATTTTTCCTTTCCCCATCTCCTCCCACCACCGCTACACATTTGGGCCTTTTCCTATTTCAAAGTATCTATTATTCTTTATTAATCCTTTTAATCCTTATTTACTCTTTCTGTTTGTCACACTAGAGAAACTTCGGTATTTACACATGTATGTCCAATTTATTTCACTTAAGAGGATGGCCTCAATATGCATCCATTTACCTATAAATGACTCTAGTTTCTTATTCTTTATGGCTGAGTAGTACTCCATTTTATTAAAAAAACCCACATCTTCTTTATCCAGTTTCCAGTTGATGGGGACTTGGGCTGTTTCCAAGCTTTAGCTATTACAAACTGTGCAGCTATAAAAACAGGTGCACATATATCGCTGTGGTATGATTCTTTTAATTCTTTTGGGAAAATACCCAGCAGGGGAATAGCTGTGTCTAATGGAACCTCTAGTCTTAGTTCTTTGAGGTGTTTCCATACTGATTTACACAGTGGTTGCACCAGTCTGTACTCCCAACAAAAATGGAGAAGGGTTCTTTTCACCTTACCACCCCGCCAGCATTTGTTATTGGTTGATTTATTGATAGCAACCATTTTTCAGGGGTGAGGTAGAATCTCAACGTTGTTTCCATCTGCATCTCTCGAATGACCAGTGATGTTGAACATTTTTTCAAATGCTTTGTCTGAGAAATATCTGTTCATTTTAGATGCTCATTTTTGAATTGGGTCTTTGTATTTGGCGAGTCTTTTTTTCCAGTTCTTTATGTTATAGATAGTAGTCCTTTGAGTTACAGCTGCTAAAATTTTTTTCCAACATTGTAGGTTGTCAGCTCTGTTGGTGGTTTCTCTTGCAGTGCAGAACCTTTTTAATAAGATGAGATTCCAGTTGTTGATTCTTTATGCTAGTTCCCATTCTACTGAGGTTTTGTTCATAAAGTCTTTTCCTGTGCTAATATCTTCAAGAGTTCTACCTAATTTATCTTCCAGCAAGTTTAGAGTTTCTGCCATAATATTTAGATCTTTAATCCACTTCGATCTTAGTTTAGTGCAGGTGATAGATATGGGTGTAGTTTTAATCTTTGGCAGGTTGAAATCCAATTTTTCCAACACCACTTATTAAATAGACTATCCTTCCTCCAGTGAGGGTGCTTGGCTCCTTTGTCAAAGATGAGGTGGCTGAGTATGCCTGAAGTTGTTTCTGCCTCTTCTAGTCTATTCCACTGATCCTCAGGTCTGTTCCTTTGCCAGTACCATGCTGGTTTTATCACAGTAGCTTTGCAATATAGCTTCAAGTTGGGTATTGTGATACCCCCCAGCCATGTCTCTGTTGCCCAGAATTGCTTTAGCTATTCTAGGTCTCCTCTGATTCCACATGAATTTTTGGTTTGTTTTCTCTAGTTCTGTATAGTGATGTATATTTGAGTTTCAATCAGCACTGCATTAAATCTATATAGTAGTTTTGGAAGTATGGCCATTTTCACTATATTGGTTCTTCCTACCCAGAAGCAAGGGATATCTTTCCATTTTCTTATATCTTCTTCGATCTCCTTTTTCAGAGTGCTGTTGTTTTCAGTGTATAGGTCTTTTGCTTCCTTTGTTAGATTGATTCCTATATATTTTATTTTTCTGGATGCCATTGTAAAAGGAATTTTTCCCCTAATTTCTGTCTCAATGAGTCTGCTATTTGTGTATAAGCTATTGTTTTTTGAGTGTTGACCTTATATCCAGCTACTCTACTGAATCTGTCAATTAAGTCTAGAAGTCTTCTGGCAAGAGTTTTTTGGGTCTTCTATGTAAAGTATCATATCATCAGCCAATAATGACAGTTTAACTTCTTCTTTTCCTATATTTATTCCTTTTATTTCTTTCTCTTTTCTAGTTGCTGTGGCTGTTTCCAGAACTATGTTGAACAGAAGTGGTGATAGTGGGCATCCTTGTCTTGTTCCTGATTTTAGCGTGAAAGTTTTCAGTTTTTGACCATTTAATATGATGTTGGCTGTTGGTTTTTCATAGATAGCCTTAATCAGGTTAAGATAATGACCTTCTATTCCAATTTTCCGTAGGGTTGTTATCATAAATGGGTGCTAGATTTTGTTGAATGCTTTTTCTGCATCTATTGAGATGATCATATGGTTTGTGTCCTTGACTCTGTTAATATGGTGTATTACATTTATTGATTTACAAATGTTGAACTATCCTTGCATCCCTGGGATAAATCCAACTTGGTCAGGGTATATGATCTTCTTGATGACCCTCTGTATTCTGTTTGCCAGTATCCTGTTGAGGATTTTTGCATCTATGTTCATTAGAGAGATTGGCCTATAGTTCTCTTTTTGGGTTGGGTCTTTCCCTGGTTTTGGAATCAAAGTAACACTTGCTTCCAGGAATGAATTTGAAAGTATTGCTTCCCTTTCAATTTCCTTGATGAGTTTAAAGAGTAATGGCATTAGTTGTTCTTTAAATGTCTTGTAGAATTCAGCAGTGAAGCTATCGGGACCTGGGCTTTTCTTTGTTAGTAGATATTTTATTACGTTTTCAATTTCACTCATTGTAATTGGGGTGTTTAGAATTTCTATATCTTCATTTAAATTTGGCAATTCATATGTGTCTAGGATTCTGTCCATTTCTTCTGTATTTTCCTTTAGCGTACAGGTTCTTGAAGTAGGTATTGATGATCCTCTCGATTTCTGATGGGTCTGTTGTGACTGCCCTTTTTTCATTAACTGCATGGATTTAAGCCTTTTCTTTCCTTTTTCTCGATAAGGTTGGCTAAAGTTTTTTTGATTTTATTCTTTCAAAACACTAACTCTTTGATTCATTAATTTTTTTTATGATTCTCAGTCTCTATTGCATTGAGTTTTGCTCTGATCTTTATAGTTTCCTCTCGTGTGACGTTTGGGTTTCTTATTCTCTTCTTTTTCTAGGAGTTTGAGGTTTTGCATTAGGTTATCTGAGTTCTCTCTGTTTTCCTAATATGGACATTCACTGCTATGAATTTCCCAAGTAGAACTGCTTTCATTGTGTCCCATAGATTCCTGTATGTTGTACTGGCGTTATAATTTACTTGTAGAAACTAATTTCCCCTTTAATTTCCTCTGTGACCCATTGGTTGTTCAGGAAGGTGTTATTCAATTTCCATGCGTTTGTGGGAATTTTGCAGTTTCTCATGTTATTGATCTCCAATTTTATTGCACTATGGTCTGATAATATACGAGGGGTAATTTCAATTTTTTGCACTGACTTAGACATGTCCTATGAGCTAGCGTGTGATCTATTCCGGAGAATGAGCTGTGTGCAGCTGAAAAGAATGTGTATTCTAATTTTCTGGGGTGGAACACTCTGTAAACATCTATGAAATCCATTTGTTCAATAGCTTGGTTCATTTCTTGAATTTTATTGTTAATTTTTTTCTCTAGGTGACCTATTTGTGATAGTGGGGTATTGAGGTCCACCGCTACATTTGTATTAGTGCTTATTTGGTTTTTCATGCCCATTAATATTTGTTTTTTATAGTTGGGGCATTCATATTTGGTGCATATATAGTTAGGATTCTCATCTCTTCCTCTTGGATTGTTCCCTTCACAAACATGTACTATCTTTGTCTCTCTTGATTAGTTTTGGTTTGAAATCTACTTTGCAAATAAGATTGCTACCCCTGCTTTTTTCTGAGTTCCTGTCACATGGAGAGCCATTTTCCATCCTTTTGCTTTCAGTCTCTGAATTTCTTTTTGAGTTAAGTGTGTTTCTTGTTTACAGCATATTGCTGGATTTTGCTCCTTCATTCTCTCAGTCTACTTCCTTTGATTGGTGAATTGAGGCCATTAACATTGATAATTATAATTGAGAGATATTGACTCATCCTTGTCATGATGTTTTACTGTTGTTGGCTATTTCTGTTCCTCCATTTCCCTTAATTTTCTTACCTTGTCTGGTGGCTTCCCTCTGTTGAGCCTCATGCCTCATGAAGTTGTGACCCTTCATTGCCTTTTTCTTGGATATTGCTTAGAATTGTTTGGAGTGCTGGTTTGGTGTTCATGAAATTTCTTAGGTGTTCTTTGTCATGGAACTATCTAAATTCCCCATGGATTTTGAAAGATAACTTTACAGGATACAATAGTCTAGGTTGGAAGTCATTTTCTTTTAGGGTTTAAAATACTTGACTCCAGGCTCTCCTTGAGGGTTTGTGTTGAGACGTCTTCTGTGATTCTGATGGGCTTTCCTTTATAAGTGATTTGTTTCTTTTCTCTGCCTGTACGATTTTGTTCTTCTGTTGGGTTTCTGGGATCTTGACTATTGTATGTCTAGGTGATTTTTTTGATCATGGCTAGTTGGATTTCTACATGCCTCACTTATCTGTATGTCCATTTCTCCACCTCTGTTTGGGAAGTTTTCTACTATCTCTTCTGTGAACAGTTTTTTTTATGTCAATTGTACTTTCTCCTGTTTTTTTGTGGAATCCTATCAGTCTTATGTGATTCTTCTTTGCATTATCCAGCAGCTGCTGAATTGATTTCCCGTGGTCCCTATTTTTAAGAAATCTCTGTTTTCATGGTCTTTAACCACAGTCCTGTCTTCTATACTTGGTAGTCTATCTTCAGATTCTCTTAATCTACTCTGCATGCTTTCAGTGGAGTCTATGCACCGAAATGTTAATCTCATCAAAAAGTGCTGTTATAGAAACACGTAGAATGTTTCATTAAATATCTGGGCTCCCCTTGAACCAAGGGGATTAGTTCATATGTAAAGTAGACACATAAAATTAACCATCACACCACTATATTTTTCTTTCTTTCTGTCTTTCTCTCTTTCTTCCTTCCTTCCTTCCTTCCTTTCTTTCTTTCTTTTTGGTAGCAGGGATCAAACTTGGGACTTTGCACCTGCTGGCCAGGTGCTGTGCTGCTGAGCTATATCTCGGCCCTTCACATCACTATTTGAAAAAACTTCACAGTCAGAGACTTATGACTTAGAAAGAGCTGCTGAGTACTTTTAGTATCTCAACTTAAAGGATTTCACTTTTTTTCTATTTGAACACGTTTATGTAGCATTTTTCTGGCATTTTTTTTTTAACAAATGTAAACAAATTAAAGAACAAGACAAAAAAAATAACACACCTAGATTCTGGGTCCTCAGTGGCAAAGGCCAATTTTGCCCCCAAAGGACATTTGGCAATATCTGGAGATATTTTGGGGTTTTACAACTGCAAGATAGGGGATCTGGCATCCAGTGAGTAAATCTAGCAATTCTCTTAGAATTGTTCAGAGCACAGGGCAACCCTATGCAGAATTATCCAGCCAAACTATTAACATCACCATTGTTGAAAAACCCTGAACTATGATCCAGAGGGAGGTTTGATAATCAACTTCAATTTCAAACTAATTAAAGATTTTCTCTTTGTCCCCTTTGTTCTCTTGAATAAAGACAAAAGATGAGTCAATAAATGTTTGCAGGGAAGAAAAATTAAGAAAGAAACTAGTGTGGGCAGAGCATTTTCAGCAGGGTGGGATCCTGAAAAGATCTTTTCCAATTTTAGAGGTCATTTTCTTCCTGTGCATGGCTGATTTTTTTTTTCAAAGCTGGTTTGCCAGGTTTTCATTATTATAAAGACTTGAAAATTATACCATCTCACACGAATGCATTAGAAGAGACTCATTAATACAAATTATCAGGTCTATCCTCTATCTATCTATTATCTATCTCTTTTCAAAAGTGAAAGTCCATCATCTTTCATGCAATGTTCAAATATCAAGCATGTTCTATAGAGGATGTGTAACACTTATACACTGTATTCTCCAAATGACTTTAGGGGTAAGTACTGGAACAATGGTCACTTCACAGGACAGAATGCTCTGTCTGGTGGTAGAGGAGGCTGTACTGTGGGGATTCCCCATACTGGCACCTTCATTTCTGGATTCCTACCACCTCCACCACCACTACCACCACCACCCCAACACTCAGCACACACTAAGAGTATTGTTTACACTTTGTGAATGTGTAGTTTATTAAGAAAACTGAAAAGAATGTTAGTTGGTATAGTCTTGGTTACCTTCTCATTGCTGACATAAAATACCTGATGCTCTCAAGTTAAAGGAGAAGAGGTTTATTTTGGCTCACAGTTTGTAGAAGTTTCAGCACATAGTTTGCTGGCCCCAATTCAGGGTAGCATGGCAGAATCCCTGGCAGAGGAGAAACAGTCCACAGTATGGCAGACAGGAAATAATGGCCATCAAGGGAGTAGGAAGGCTTCACCTCCCAACGTCACATCCAGCCATAGACCCACCAGTGGACTAATCCAGTATCAAACACCCATGATCCAATCACCTCCCTAAAGCCCTACCTATGAGCACACGTGGCTTTGGGGGAACATCTAGATAGAACCACAACATGGAAAAAGTTCTTTTTGGTACATTTTGAAACTTTACATTTTGGCAATGCAAATCAAAGAGTCTTTCCTCCTAGTGAAGGAGCTAGTTCATTAAAAAGCTGGTCAATTTACCTTGTATGGTACAAGCATTGTTTTGTCTTATCAGTGTGAAGGCTCTAATGGCCTAATTTAATAAATTGAGGAGACACGGTTATAATTTTTAAAACTTATTTATGTTAATACAGGGTTTCTACTTCACATTTTCTCTAAAATTTAAAGGTTTTATACTTGTGTTTTGATGGAATAGTGCCATTTATTTCAGACTTATGTATAGAAATGTCTATGTTGTAGATTTCTATTCTTGGAATTGGAGATACAGATAAGCAAGTAATAAAAATAGCAAATCATTTCTTTCAGGAAATACCATGAATGCAGTAATTGGACATTAAAAAGGGTTGTAGTTGTGGCTTTTCCAAGAAATGAGAACTTCAGGATTTTACAATGAGATCATTTTTTCTAATATCTGACAGGCTTCATTTTCACAAATTCTGTTTTAATATTAATATGGATTTTATTCTAGGTTATTTTACTTCTATCTAGGGGACTATAGCTTTTCTTTTATTTATAAAAGAGACTGTATAGTATCCTGATAAATTTAATGTACTCTTTATATGATTTTAGTTATGCAGGGAAGCACATAAATAATCGAAATATTTTTTTACAGGAGACATTTTGTTATAATCAGATCATTGTCTACAATGAATTGGTCATATTTTCAGGAGAAAAAATATTTTTTTTTAGTCCTGAAACCATAGTTTATGACTAGACAAAAAAATGAGCTTCATAAAGTCTTTCTATCTTAGATATTTTGTTATTCTGCTACTCCATTTGATTTCAATGAATTAATTTTGTTTTACTAGTTAACTGTTTCATTTGATTAAAATATTGTTCCAACTTTGCTCATTCTCCTCATTAAATTTAAATTTAGCTTTCTTTTTATCTTTTAATTATAGCTGTGATTAAAGTTTTATTACCTCATTTGTCATTTTATTCTTTGTTGCCCACCCTTAAGATAATCAAAGGAGTGTTTCTTCTTCTCTTCCCACTTTTTGGGTATCTTTGTTATTTCTATATTATCAAATTATAATGTTTGTGTTTCTTCACTTGCTTTTTATATTTTGCTATGTAACAAATTACCTTAAAAACTTAATAGCCTAGAAAAACAAATATTTATCATTTCATGATGAGTCTAATTATTAGAATTCCACAAGTGACATAACTAGGTGGTCCAAGCTGGGGTTTCCCATGAGGTTGTAATCAAACAATTGGCCAGAGGAACAGTCATCTGCCAGCAGCTACACTGGAGCTGGAAGAACCATTTCTAAAATCTATGAATGTCTCATTGCTAAAGATTGACAGTAGGTTCCAGTTCTATATCATACAAACTTTTTTTTTCTATAGGAATGTTTGATTGAACATGTGATATGACAGCTGGATTCCTCAGAGTGATCTACTATAGAGAAAGAAGCTGTAGTGTCTTCTACAAACTCATCTTGGAATCACATACCATTACTTCTACTTATTTGTTTGTTAGAATCAAGTTGCTATCTCCATCCTATACCAGAAGGAAAAGTGACCGCAAGAAAGCATCATGTATTTAAAAAGCTTCTCTTTATATATAACTGAAATCATTCTTAGAAAAAAAGAAACATAAAAAGACAAACAGTATCAAAGAGAAAAGTACGTAAGCAAAAGCTAAGCAAAGAAGATGATTGTACTAGTTTTCTAGGGGTGCCTAATGGTGCATTATCAACTGGGTGACTTTAAGCAACAGAAATTGGTTACTTCATGGTAGTAGAGGCTACAGTCCAAAATCAAGGTTGCTGCTGTCATGTAGGGAATTTTTCTTTGCTACTATGTTCGCTGGAAATCTTTGATATTCCCTGGCTTGCAGCTGGATATCACCAATCTCTACCTTTGTTATCACGTGATGTTCACCTTGTGAATTTCTGTCTTCACATGGTCAGTTTCTTCTAAGGACACCTGTCCTACTGAATTAGGAGACACTATATTTGTCTTAGTTACTTTTCTCATTGCTGAGACAAAATACTGGACACCCGAAGCAAAAAGAGCTGAAAGATTTCAGCTCACAGTTTGCAGAGGTCTTCAGACTGTAGTGTGGGATCTATATTATGCAGAAAATTGAGGGGAAGTTAAAGTGTGAGCCTTCCTAAGTTATAGTATGTATCCCCATTTTCTTAAAACATATAAAATGACTGTTGTGGTTTCTTGATAATAACAATCACTGGCAATGTATGTAATAGCTCTTCAGCTTTATGATGTGCATATGGCCTTTACCTCTGTTTTTATCAATGCAGAAGTTTTGAATGTGGTTGTGGAGCTTATATTACCTGTACAAGGTATATGCCGGTATTGGTTAAAATAAGGGCTCTCTCTCTCTCCCTCTCTCCGTTTTTAAATCTCACTGTGTAGTTTTTTTCTGGCCTTGAACTCACTGTGTAGCTCAGACTGGCATTGCACTCATGGTGATTCTCTTGCCTCAGCCTCCTGAGTGCTGGGATTACAGGTTTGTATCACCTTGCCTGTGTAGAGTTCATTTTAAACAGAGGTCAACTGTTTAAAATTCTCAACTTCTCAAAGGCTCTCTTATTTATAAAATGATTTCAATATTAGTTATTTTGTATTATTGTCTCAGTTTTGCAACTGATAATGTAAGCATAAAGCCTAGTATATTACAGGGACTCAAAATTGCAAGATGTTATTATTCAAAATAATATTGATATTAATATATGAAGTGAATCAATTAAATACTAGATGATTTGACTTATTCGTCACTTTAATATATGAAATTTATTTAAACCTATAGTCCTATGGGGTGAATCTACCTGTCAAAGAAAACAGAGAAAGCGATTTAAAAGCATTGGTTAGGAAAATTTACTTGCAAATTCATTTCCTCATTCAGCTTAGAATGACACATGATGATACATTTTATACCTAGCAGTCTTAGTTCTTACAAAGCCTTGGGTTGAAATGAAAATAATTTAATTGGAAACTACATCATCCACTTCAGGGGATATTATGATAGTTTTTGCTGTGGACTCAAGTGCATTTAAGGAGATATATACCTAGGTACATTCTTGTTCTACCTAGGAAATAATATTCTTTCCTTCATATATGGTGCTTAAGGAATCACTTAACTCTTTTATGGGCATTCAACAATCATAGCACCAATGGTGTCGACAAAGAGCATTTTTATTCTGCAGTGAACAGAGATGAGTTGTTAAGCAGGTTTTATGTGAGTTTCCTAGTGTTACTGTATTTGTTTCAACTGTAATTTAAAGTAGTGGTTTCCAAGCCTGGTAAACCATGAGAACTGGCTGTTAAACTTTTTAAGTAACCACATTGTTGAGTTCTCTCACACCTGATGAAGCATCATTTACTGTAAACCCCTGAAATGTTACCAAAAACCTCTGCAGTGTCCTGCTCAGAGTATGACACAAGCCTGAGGTGGGGGGACAGAAAAGACAAAAGAGAGACAGAAATAGCCAAGACAGCCAATGCTACTTGATCAAAAAGCACTAGTCCATCTAAGCCACTGATTTTTATCAGTAATCAACTGGGTTAAAGGCAAGCTATATGCAAGGGCAGGACTACATGTGAAGATGCACAGTTGTGTGGTTTCTATGGAAACTAATGTAAGCAAGGTTTGTAAAGGACAAGACAAAGCATTCTAGAATTAGAAACAGAATGGACAAAATATATGGTTGTAAGAACATTGCCCTTCTACTTAAGAAAGTTTTAATTGTGGGAAAGGAATTTGGGTGTGAGGTATTCTGATCTTGGCACATAGTCTTCGGCTGGACTCACGTCTATAAACAAGCCAATTGTGGGGTTAACTCTTTACAGCCTGCACTGCTTATAGCCTGCTTTGGGCATAATCAATCTTGTATCCTGCAATCCTCTTTCTGTTATAAAGCTTCTAAAATGATTGATGGAATCATAATTAGAGCTGTTTCAACTTAGTCTGTACTTCATAGGATTTATATTACAATGCCAAAATGTAGGCTATTAGGTTGGAGTGTTAGTGGAGCAATAGAGTCCTTTGATCTCACTTTTCAAAGTGAGATTCCATGGGTCAGCAGTATCCACCTCACCCAGGAGCTTATTCAGAGCTCAAGCCTTTCCTCAGACATGCTGAATAAGTATAGTAGACCCTCAAGTTACTATCAGCCTGACATACAAACACGGGTTACAACCGGAAGGTTAGTTTTAACTTACATATAAAGTTTTGAGTTATGACTTAAATGCTGGCAATTTGTGCTTCCTTATTGTCTCAGGTATAGATTTAATCCTTAGAGATTTCTGGAAGCAACCTTACAATATCCTTTCCTGTTTGAAGTTAATTGAGAAATCCTGGGCCAATGTCTCTCTAAGGACACTGAGATCTGTCTGTATACAGAAGAGACTTTCAAGGCTGTGTAGAGGAGCCTGAGCCTTCAATTGATCAACCTGAGTTACAACCAGCCCTTGAGAATGAATTGAGTTCATAAGTCGTGTCCACTGTATGTGAGGTACATGTACAAATATGCACAAATGAAACTCATTAATCTGTACAACCAACAAGCAATAATAAAATGTGTGTGGAAGAATAAGAAAAGAGAAAATATGGATTTTAACATAGTCCTCAAGTGATTTGTATGTATACCAAGGTATGAGAAGCAGTGACATAGACCTTTTATAGAATAGAGTTTTATCCTCTTATTCAGAAATTTCATGTATAAAAGAGGGAAGATAAAAGATCAAAGGAGAAATATTCCTAGTTTCTTGCAAAATCTCTAGAAAATAGAGTGGTTGCTCTGTTTACAACTTAAATTTTTTATTGTAATTGAAAATGGAAGAATTTAGTTCATTGTTTGGTGTGAAATTAGAAGGGGTTCACCCACTACCACACATTATTGCTGTTATTTATTAAACCCTGTAGTTGAGAACCTGAAGTTCTAAATTTGAGTTGTACTTTATTTTCTTACTGACGTGAAATATTTTTTTTTTTTTTTTTTGTACTGGGGATCAAACTCGGGACTTGCGAGGCAGGCACTGGAACCACTGAGCTAAATCCCTGGCCCATGACCTGTGAAATTTATAAAAGAGGTAGCATTAATAGCAGCTAAGCAAAGACTAATACAAGTCTTAGTATACCCTTTTGGAGAAACATTTTCCAAAGTGGTTCACTTATTTGGAGGACAATTTAAACTGAGTTTCTCCTACACTTTTCCATTTAGCTCTGCCTGCTATCATCACTGTAGCACTTGAAGTCTCTATTAAATTTGAATTTTATCATAACTAAACCTGTGTTTCAGAATTACTTGCTTCTATTCTTCAGACTGCAATTCAATGAAAGCAATTTGTCATTGCTGTTTCTTTATAGTTCCTAACACCTGATCTTTCCTATTTTCACTATCCAGTAATTAGGGCAATCACATGTCCTCATTTACCTGGAGCTGTCTTAGAACACATTTGTTGTCCCAGAAAAACTGTTTGCAGTGTCCTCTTTCAGTTTAAAAAAATGTCTTAGAACTATTATATGACCTCCTCATCAGCAATGAAGATGAAACTGAGCAGTGTTTAATTTTGCCTAAGGTAATCCTTTTCTTCCAGAGCCATAATAGCTGTTGCCAAATGAGACTTCTAATTCTCCCTCTTCCTGTATTTTTCTCTATGATAATAAAACTAAATATATGTGTATCCACACACATATGTTAGATTTTTGTTATTTTTGATTTTTCATCTTGCCTTAAACTTTGTGCAAATTCATTTAAATTATTTTAAATAGCTGCTGTTCCTGGATGTACATATACTATAATTTATTCTGTCATTCTTCTAAGCTTTTATTCAATTTTCAGCTATTATTTTAATAAGTATTACTCATGATTGTTTAGCGTATTCTAGTAAATCTTATTTGGCATATTTTCCTATGTGTTGATGGTTTTTCTTTATATGGAGTAGGGTTGATAGATTGAAGATGTGTAGTGTATTAAATTTTGTAATATATTGCCAGATTGCTTTGTACAATGGCTGTGACAATTCTCGTGTTTCCCCTTATCTCTGAGGCCAAAGTTGGTCGTTTGACAGTGGGGGACCCTATGAGACTAGGCTGCTGTTTTCTACCAAATATCTTTTAATAAGAAGTCTTATAAAAATTGAGGAAATAGAGATGTAATTTTAATTTCATATTTCGGTGAAAAGAATAGAATTACATGAAATCAGACTGATGAAACAATTTGGATATATGATTGGTGTATATTTCAAAAATCAAAAAATGACAAATTAAGAAAGCAAATATTAAGGACTCTACTAAAGAAGAATAAGATTAAGAAACTAAAATTGTAATGAAAATATTCACTAGTATTTATATTTACTAGTTTGTTTGAGATCACAGAAAAATAAAAGTGTATAGGACAGAAGTATAGTTTAAATGGTTTGATGACTGTTTTATGAAGGGAAATTTTAGGTCTGATTCCATCCACAAACTTACACTGCTAAGGTGACACGATGGAGGTTCTGCCTGGAACCAAGATCATGGACTTCCACTTACTAAAGCTCATTCTAGGAACTGCTACTCTAATTGTCCAACCTGTGTGAAACAGAACAAGGCAGAGCCTCCTCTCCTCCCAAATGACAAAAGTCTTTAGGGAGATTAACCAGTTATTCACTTGCAAGTTGACTAAAATATGCCCCTTCTACCCTATTCCGAGTGTTTTTGTTTCTTTCTTGTATGGCGTCCACCAGTACCATTATTTGGGGGCATATGGAATGCTCGATTCTTTGCATGGAGTTCCACATAGCATGACATCAGACCAGGGGACTCACCTCTCAGTGGAGAAAGGGAGTAGGTATGCCATTCAGAAGCAGCTGGCCTCTCACACTACTGACGTCATCTTCAAAAGACGAAGCTGTTGAGCCAACCCAGAGAAAACACCCTGAAAGAATAGAACACCATTCTTCAGGATTTGGTATATACACAACACAGGAGCCCTCTACATGATGCACTGTCCCAAAAGTAAGGATTCTTGGGGTCCAAGAGGCAAGGTGGTAGCAGGAGTGCCCATTTACAGTCATCCCAAATGTATGGGAATTTGTCCCACCTGTCTTCACAAATCTTCACTTTACCAGGAAACATAATCAGTGCTTGCTAAAACATTAAGCTATATTGTCTAGAGCACTTAGACTTTCACTATCCTGGAACCAGAATATAACAAGAGAAGTCATCATCCCAGAAGGGTGAGTTGATCCTGATTAGCAGGAGAAGGTAGATGGCTTATACATAGAAATATATGTGGAACCCATGAACTTCATGTGGATCCTTCTCCTTTGCTCTTGTGTAAATATACACAAATGTATGCAGGAGTCCTGGACTGAAGAGGGTATGATTGCCAAGGGTATAGATCCCTAAGGGGGGTAGTTTGGATGGAAAGCCATCACAACCTGCCAAGGTGACAGCTGTGGATAAGGGGAATTTATGATGAGTGATGGAGGATAGAAGAAATGAATACTGGCTGTGGCTCTGGTCTCACTAGTCTCCCTTCCTCTGGAAGAGAAATCAATAGTCATCATAGAAGAGCAGAGTAGGGCAGGCTGGACTATGGCATCCATGAAATTGCACAACTCATTTCATCTGTATTTTCACTACTACATTTATATGGAAGCTACACTCCTCCTAGGCTACTCTGTCCCACGGACCGAGCTGGCAAGGATGCTAAGGCAGCCCATTCCTGTGGGCTACTCCACTGGGTTACTTTGGTTTGAAGGGTTTTATTGATTACATCAACAGTTTCTGCAGTTTGAGATTCTTCTATCAGTGTTCCTTTATCTCCATTTCACAATCCCCAACCTTAGTGAGCAGACTTAATCACAAGTCTGCTCTGCCCTCCTCTTCTGCTCCCAAGCCATTCTCTTTACAGGCATTTAGTTTAATGCACTTTTGCCTGTCTAACCTTGTCTTGATATCTGCTTCTCAGAGGAACCTAACTAATCCGATTTCTAATTAAATATGTTATGTTGAGATTGTTGTATCCCTCAGAGGAAAGATTTTATTTGGAAACTGGTATACAAAGAAGTTTTTCTTTGAAACTTTCTTATACCAGATGAGATTTCTAATGCAGAATTAGAAAGCATAAGCTCTAGTGTAACATTTGTCAAATTGTTTACTATAGACCATTGGACGCCATAGGGAAATAAAAGTTCCTAAAACTAAATATCCTTGAAAATGTCATTTTTTGTTATTATGCATATGCATGATGCACACTAAGGTGCTAATACTTCTATAAAGTTCTTTAGTAAAGGATCTTTATTTTATTCAGCAATTTCCCAAAGCATGTGAGCAGGAGCTAGTCCTTCTTCTTAGTGGAATGTTTCTAATCCACTTAGAGAAGAACACAGTTTGAAATTACAGCTCTACTAACTTCCCATGAAGCCTGAGAACACAGGAAGAAAGAACAGCTTCAAAGGCTATTCAAAGCTAATCTTTCACCTTGTATTCTCAACCTCAATTCACCGTGTCCCCTAAAAGACCTTATTTATGAAATTATCTCTATTTTGCAACTTTAACTTCTCCCTTTCCATGGGTTGCTTTTCATCAAAATGACTATGTCTTTCTCCCTTGGAGAAAAGAGTATTTTGTCTCTAGATTCTCCTTCACTAACATCCATAAACCAAGCTTTTAATTTTATTTCATAGTTTTAATAATGAGGTCTCAAGGCTGGCTTTGAATTCCTGGGTTTGAGTCATCCTCCTGCCCCAGTCTCCTAAGTAACTGATACTACAGGTCTATACCATGTTTGGCTCATAAATCAAGTGTTTGAAGATGAAATCACTATTCCCGAGACTCATTTTCCCCTTTGGTCACTCTGATGATGATATTGTAAATATTATGTGCAGTTTACACCTGCCTGTTTTTTAGGATGCTGCTGGCAGCATTTATGTATCCTGGGGGCAGGTGGGCCTTGGTTCACATCCTGATTCCACAGCTTATTAACTGATGATCTTGTCCATGTTGGCTTACTTTATCCACCTGCAGCTTGGGAAGCATTGCTTTAATGGCTTATTTTGAGAATTGTGAAATAGCACAGAAAAAGGCACATAAACTACTTCTTAGTGCAGAAGAGCATGTTCCAAGATTTCCTGTGGATACCTTAAACCATGAATCTTACTTAACCCTATAGATAATGTTTTCCTATATATGCATACGTATAATAAAGTTTAATTTATAAAATTAGACACAATAAGAGATTAACAGCACTAATAAAAATAGAACAACATAACAATAAACTATAACAAAAGTTATGTGAATATGGTCTCTCTCTCTCTTTCATTCTCACGATAAGTTACTATACTCACTACAGTTCATCTGTAATTCCAAGTTTTATGCACCGGTAGCTCCTTTGTACTTTATGCATTTAGGTTCTATTAGGCATCTTCTTCCACAAAAGCCCAGATTCATTGCAATTTAAGACATGCTTTGGATAGTGTCCTTTTCCTTAAGTTCTTCAACTTGAGCAGAAATGTGCCTGTAGCCTCTCCAGTAATTTTTATATTTTTTTATCTAAACCTCTTCCAGAATCTGTGTGACCATCCCTTACTTGTAGTCGGTTAGGTGTCACTCACTTAGAGGATCCCTTGCTGATGTCTTTATATAAGTTCAATGTTTTCTCTTGCAACACACTTTCAATTGGAGAGTGTTTTCTCTTCAGGTCTTCCATCCACAAGTCTGATATCTTTTCCATTTTAACTATGCACTTATCATGCACTAAAGCTGGAACTTGAACTTTGAGGTATGTCAACAAGACTAACACAGATATTTTTCTTCCCTACTTCACAGATATGAGATTTATTCTCATCATAGAGATTGGCAACTTCACCATACTATTTTTTTCTTATGAAGTTGATAAATCTCATCTTTTCACTTGACAGGATCATTTTCTGGATTTTCATTGGTATAACCAGATTGCCAGAATCCCTTGTGCTTCGGGGCCGTTATAAAGTAAAATAAGGTTTCCTTGAACACAGCACAACACACAGTGTGATAAACAAGAAGACTACGAAGTGATTAACAGACAGGTAGTGTAGGCAGTGTGAATGTACAGGACAAAGGGATTCATATCCCAGGGGCCATGAGAGAAGGTGCAAGATTTCATAATGCAACTCTGAAGGACATGCAATTTAAATCTTATGGATGGTTTATTTCTGGAATTTTCCATTTCACATTTTTGGGCCATGGTTTATCTAGGGTACTTGAAACTCTTGGTAAAGGAATTACTGTAATTTTTATTTCTCTCTGCTACTTTTTTTTTCTTGAACTGCTATCCTTTAGCTTTTAAGACACAATTGGCTGTTTCCTTCTACCTACTCTCCTCTATTTTTTCTGCTTTGGAGTACTATCCTTCTCTCTTCTTTTTAAAAATTCTCCTTCCTTTATATTCTTTTTGCAAAATTAGTCTGTTTCGTTGTTTCTTTTATTACCTGTATCCTCATTGCTCCTCTACTTAGGTTTGATCAGTCCTAAGTTTCAGCAAACTCATAGAGGTCAACATCTTTAAATCTGAGCACTCTCTCCACCCCACTGATGTCTGGCTAGTTGCGCACTATTTAGTCAATCATTATAAGCCACAGATTTGAGAGTCATTCTGTACTCCTGCATCTTCTAACATGTCAGTAACTCTCATGACTTCTAAAATCATCCTCACATCAACCCTTGCTCCACAGCAGTAATTCAGCCCTCATTTATCTCTTAGTCTTTCCTCTGGCATCATACCTCCATAATCTGTCCTCCATAAGATCAGAATAATTGTCATAAAATTCCAGTTCCATGTGTTACTTGCTCTGTGTACAGTTAAATTCCAACTTATTTGCACATACACAAGGCTTTCAGCAATCTTGCCTTTGCTCACCTATTGAGCTCAGTTTCCTTCAGCTTTCTACTCTCATTGCTATAAAAGTGCATCAAATCACTAATAACCAGGACTACTTCTTCTCCCTGTAAATCAGGACTCCTCAACCCCAAGGCCATAGACTTGTAGCCATCCAAGGCATGTTAGGAACTAGGCTGCTCAGCAGGAGATGAGTGATGGCCAAGTGGGGGACTCTTCATCTGTATTTACAGCCATTCCTCATGGCCAGAGTTACCCTCTGAGTTCCACCTCCTATCAGAGCAGCAGCAGCACTCGATTCTCACAGGAGCATGACCCTCGATGTGAACTGCACATGTGAGGGAGTTTAGGTTGCTTCCGTGTTATGAGAATCTAATGCCTGATGATCAGAGGTGAAGCTGTGGCATGGCTATAAATACGGACTAACATTAGACAAGAGGGTTGACAGCACAGAGACTGTAATCAGTTGCTAGTAGACTCCTATCACAACTCTATCAGTGAGTGACAAGAGACAATTATGCCTCATGTGGTGGTAGGCTTTATAATTGCAAGTGAGTTGATGTATTTCAATGTACAGCTGGATGCGATGCCAGGTTGTAACTCAGAATCTGACACTTGTCCCAGTTTATGTATATCTTGATTACTTTATTTACTGATTATTACTTTATCCTGATTATTACTTTATTTGCCACTTCCGCCTGCATTTCTTTCCCACAGGGTGTACTTGTCTCAGTTTCAGTAAGTCTACAAGTTAACGATAGCTAAAAGGAATAAAGAAAAACAAATGTCATTGGAGATCTTCTTCAAAAAGGAGGAAACAATGATGACAGAACAGAAAACTCTAAACTCTCACCTGCCAACAAAAATAAAGCTGCATTTAAATGAAATTACGGAAAGTGCTACTTAAATTATAGGTTCATTGTAACAGGTGATTCATATTCTCCAAGTTTGCTTTGTATAATATGTGACAACTGGCTGTCCAATGGAGCCATTAAACCTTCAAAGCTGCTTCATCACATAGATAGCAAGTGACCTGCATGAAAGAC
Source organism: Heterocephalus glaber (assembly GCF_053883595.1). NCBI lineage: Eukaryota > Metazoa > Chordata > Mammalia > Rodentia > Bathyergidae > Heterocephalus > Heterocephalus glaber. Next base: position 28,559,877 of record NW_028258344.1, on the reverse strand, counting down.
AAACCTTTGGAGTTTTTCAAAAGAAAAAAATGTGAACACAAATAGAATTAATTATTAAAGGGCAAAACTTTGTCAAATATGTCTTCACTGTGTCTAACCACATTGCCAAAGTTAAGACCTTTACTTCTGGTAAAAAGTTGATACTGTCTGTTGCTAAAGGCATTTGTTGTGAACTCTTAGGAGAGGCTGCAGTTTAAAACGTGGCACATTCCTCTTTCACCAGCACTATAGCTAGATGAATTGATGAAATTGCAGAGGATATTGAGGCACAATTTTTAGATAGGATTAATGAGTCATTGTGGCACATAATTGATAAGCCTACTAAGGTCGACAACAAGGCAATAGTGTTTGTTTTTGTGCAATGTATTTTTCAGGAGTATGTGCATAAAGATAAGTTATGTGCACTTTATAAAAATTTGTAAATTAATTTTATTGGTACATTTTAAGTATACAGTATAATGATATTCATCATTGAAGATTTGTACCCGTACACAATATATCTTGATTCTTATTTTTCCCCATTCCCTTCCTTCCCTTCATCCCCTCCCCCCCGCTATATTTATAAAGACTGCTTCCGCTTTTTCATTTTCTCATATTAATTCCATTCCCTTCTTTCCTTTCCCCTACCTTTCCCATGTCCCCTTCCTCCTTGTACCTTTCATCCTATTTCACATTTGAAAACAACCTTGAGATTCCACCTCACCCCAGAAAGAATGGCTGCTATTATGAAATCAACCAATAACAAATGCTGGCAGGGCTGTGGGGAAAGAGGAACCCTGCTCCACTGCTGGTGGGAGTGTAGACTGGTGCACCCACTGTGGAAATCAGTATGGAGATACCTCAAAGAACTAGGACTGGAAGTCCCATTTTACCCTGCTATTCCACTATTCCCCAAAGAATTAATAGAATCATACCACAGTGATATATGTGCACCCATGTTTATAACAGCATAATTTGTAATAGCTAATACTTGGAAACAGCCCAATTGGCCATCAACTGGAGACTGGATAAAGAAGATGTGGGTTTTTAAAAAAATAAAATGGAGTACTACTCAGCCATAAAAGATGAGAAATTAGAGAGATTTATTGCTAAATGGTTGCACATCGAGGCAATACTCTTAAGTGAAGTAAATAAGACACATGTGTAAATACCGAATAGTTTCTCTGGTGTGAGAAACTGAAAGGGTAAATAAGGACTAAAATGTTATGTGTACTTTTGTTGCCAGCCCCCCCCCACTGCACAACCACACAGATCTTTGAATGATTACATATCTGGAAAACTGAAGTAGTAATTTTGTGCCAATATATCCCATGAATGGAAGCTTCCTGGTTTCCTTAATGGGGTCCAAGGGTTAATTTTGAATGTGTGTTTTTGCCTTATGTTATCCATAGAGAAATGCTGGGTAACTGAACAATGTCACCTGAACTTAACTGTTGGGAGCAATGCTACATAATTCTAGGGATAAATCATTTGGTTAGCCTAGTCCTCTTGCCTACAGCCCAGCTACAGAATAACTCCAGTTTGGCCTCCGGTCACAACTGAGACTTCAGGGATCCAGTGATGCTGTGATTCTCCAGGACAAGAAACATCCTGGGAGAACAAACATCTGCTCAGTTCCTCATTGTTCTTGGACTGATTAACATCTTGTTTGCCGGAGATGTACTGAACTCTCTGCAAGCCTTCCGATACACCTTGTTTATCCCAATGTGAACTATTGAACTCTCTGCAAGTCATCTGTTACATTTGTTTCTCCCGATGTACTGAATAAAAGGTGTGGTAAGCTGGGGGCTTTTGTCTTTGCTGCCCAGAGCAGCACTGATCAGACCCAAAGCTCAGCTTCTTCTCGGTCTCATTTTTCTACCTTTCCTGTAATTCGCCGTGTGCTGCCGTGGCTCGCAGGAGACCAGGACTGACTGCAGAGGTTCTGGTAACGTCCCCTTCCCCTGTCCCCTACATTTGGCGCCCAACGTGGATATGAATCGGATCCAGGGGTGAACTCGCCTGTGAGACAAACTTGGAGTAAGAGAGACAGCACACGGATCTCCCAGGACTATTTCCGGACTAGGAAGAGGGACACCGGTGGTAAGTGTGTCCAGCTGGGGGTAATTTTCTATCTTTGCTGAGTTATAACTATGGGTCAGTCTCTGTCAACAGAACAGCGTAACTTTGCCAAATTACTTAAGTCGCTATTAAACCAAGCTATGTACCCAGTACCTAAGGGTGCTGTGAAGATTTGTTAAAAGACATGCAAATGTATGTCCCATCTATTCCCCAGGAAGGGACAGCTTAACTTAATATCATGGGAACGTGTAGGTACCGCTCTCTGTGAGGCCTGGCAAAGGGGTAATTGTCTCTCCCCTGACTGCTCCCCACTTGGGCCTTAGTCCACTGAGGTCAGAGTTGCTAGCCATATATTTGTGATTGAAAACTTCCCTCCCCAACCTCTTAATATTTTAAATGATTCCTCTTACACAGTTTGGTTGACTCAAAGACTAAGGAGCAATGGTCTACTCTACCTTAGAACCTAAATTATTAAACTTGTTTTTAAGATTACAAAAAGCCATATGTGAAAAAATTTCTCCTGCCTTAATAACGTGGGGGAGAGGTTTTGCCCGTGCCCTAACAGATAATGAAAAAATCTTGTGGCTGCCCTCCTGGAACATGAGACAGTGGGTCACGCTGGTGGAACCGCCACCATCTCACAGAATGAGTGATAGCACCCTGGCTGAAAGTGATGAGCCAGCTACACCTCAGGGACCCACCTCACCAGCGACAACCAACAAATCCATGGCAGGGTCCAGGACTGAGATCATGCCCCCAGAGGAATGATAATTATAGATTTATGGTAAAAAATTTATGAAGGTGGGGGACAACTTCAAAATGCTCCTTTTATATTTACAGGTATAAAAGCGCTTTCATTCCTTCTGATTCTAATCTCGAGATCTCTGTTAATTGACTATTCCAAAGTTTTTGACCAGTCATACAATTATAAATTTAATAATCATAAAAAGGATATTACGATTCAATTTGGCTAAATATATTTGAGTGCACTCTAATTTTGTAAATTGTCTTATATGTTTGTCTGTTGTCTGTTGTTTGTCTGTTTGTACAGTTGAGCTCAATTTTTTTTTCTTTCTCTTTTCCTTTTCACCTTTTCAAAAAACTTTTTTTTTAAAAAAGATATTCACCTATTGTTAAATTCGCTTACAGATAAATGTTACTAAATTAAAGGCATGCCTTCCTTCCCAGGTTGCTAACTGATCAAAGTGCCAGCGAGATTTATTTTATAAAAGTAATGTATATTGTCACCTACATACAATAATCAAATTGCAATAAGCAGTTGTAAAATAGAAAGATATATATATTCTTATTCTTTGTGAATAGATAGAGACTGTGGGTACTCCCTTTGGTGAATAAAGAAGTGGCCACCCAGAAAATAATTATTCTGGTCTTAATTCACTAAAGGGACCCCCTAGTAATTTTTATAATCTTATGGGAGACACACCACAACAAATATTGTCTCAATGTGTTATTATAAATTGATTACATTGGTTATCATTGAAGCTTAAATTCTAAATATGTTATAAATTGATTACATTGGTTATCATTGAAGTTTAAATTCTAAATATGTTATAAATTGATTACATTGGTTATTATTGAAGTTTAAATTCTAAATATGTTATAAATTGATTACATTGGTTATCATTGATGTTTAAGCGCTAAAAATGTGATTGTAAAATGTTTACATTGGTTACTTTCTGAATATGTTATTGTAATATGTCCACATTGGTCATCTTCAAAAGCTTAATTTCTGTATCATAAAAAAGAGTGTTATTAGAACGATGGTTTTGGTACCAAACTACAGTGAAGAACATAAGGTTTTATGTAACTGTGATATTTATTACTGCTCCTTTTCTGGTGTACAAAATGTATTCATGCCCTCTAATTGGATGGGTCTTCTAACATTGTTTATGGTAATAACCTTTTGATTCAGGTATTTGCCCTTCTCTTATGCTCCAGCCACCTATGAAAATAGGCACACTTGTAGGCTGATATATTTTCCTTAGATGACGTCCTATAAAAAGATAGCTACTCAGGGATCCAACCACAACAGCAACTATCATTGGCAATAATAACAGTTTAACTATATTTTTATTCCAAAATGCTTATATCCAGGTAAAATTATAATAGTTGAGTTCACTATTCCTCTTACAATGCTAATGTTATTGATCTTCTCTTCTGGGTGTTCAACAACCAAAGTTTAGAGACCAAAACTGAAGAGGTATTTGGGCTAAGAAGGCAGCCAATATTTTGGCCCTGGCCCTACAAGGTCAACAACAATAACAAAAAGATCCAGGACATGAGGGAACCATCTCTGAGATCCTGCATTTCTGGTGAGTCATCCAACCTCCTGAGCAGGGAGGTTGCTGAACACCAAAACAGTAAAGATCCAACAAAAAGTGTGCCAAAGGAATGTCACCTGGAGGAAAAAAATCTCCCATGCTTTCGCAGGAAGCAACATGGTCAAGCAAGACCGTGACATATCCTTATGGCTGACACTGAGAGAGGAGCTAAGAGGCTCTATGCATGGTTCCAAGACAGTGCCTGTGGAGACTTAATTGACCTTGTTAGATAACAAGAGATTGATTTTATTTAATATAAGTCTCACCGTAACTTGGTCTTAAACACCCAGTAGAAAAGTATAACTAAAGACAATAGTTATTTGAGTTCAACAAAAGTTTTAAGTTTTTAAACCCAATGTTTACAAACAAATTGTCAGATTTTTTAATCCTTTTACAGCCCCAATTAAGAAAAATTATGCTTATTATAGACGGATAAGCCAGTCAAACTATAGATCCTCACACAACATAGGGACAAGCCATTGTTGGGTGTGCTTGCTTTTCATAAAACTCCTTCACGTAAAACAAAAAGAAAGAGAGATATGTTGGGAGCAATGCTACATAATTCTAGGGATAAATCATTTGGTTAGCCTAGTCCTCTTGCCTACAGCCCAGCTACAGAATAACTCCAGTTTGGCCTCCGGTCACAACTGAGACTTCAGGGATCCAGTGATGCTGTGATTCTCCAGGACAAGAAACATCCTGGGAGAACAAACATCTGCTCAGTTCCTCATTGTTCTTGGACTGATTAACATCTTGTTTGCCGGAGATGTACTGAACTCTCTGCAAGCCTTCCGATACACCTTGTTTATCCCAATGTGAACTATTGAACTCTCTGCAAGTCATCTGTTACATTTGTTTCTCCCGATGTACTGAATAAAAGGTGTGGTAAGCTGGGGGCTTTTGTCTTTGCTGCCCAGAGCAGCACTGATCAGACCCAAAGCTCAGCTTCTTCTCGGTCTCATTTTTCTACCTTTCCTGTAATTCGCCGTGTGCTGCCGTGGCTCGCAGGAGACCAGAACTGACTGCAGAGGTTCTGGTAACGTCCCCTTCCCCTGTCCCCTACACTTAACAAGTGTTTATAGGCTATGATTAAATTACCAACCATATGAAAATACATGGCCTTAACTAATTTCTGTTTATTCAGCTCTGGGAAGACATGGATATAGAGCACATATGTATTTTCTTATACACAGAAGTGAGGTGGCTTTCTCAAGGTTGATCGATCACTGGCCATAATTTTTGAGTTACTAGAGTCAATGAAGAAATTTCTTTTTGATAATAAGTCACTTCTGGCAGCACATTTCAGTGATACAGAATGGGTTGCAAAACATGTTTAGGCATGTTACCTATCCAATCTGCTCACTGAACTCTATCACTTCAAAGGAGAATGACAACTTATTCAAGTTGGCAGATAAATTGGCTGCATTCAGAGCTAAATTGGATGTTATGGGAGCAATGAGTGAGCATTGGAATTTTTGATGTATTTCAAACATTAGCAGAGATTTTAAAAGAGCCTGCCAAGGCCTTCATTTATCCAGCTCTCACATTAACACCAGATTTCAAAAGAGGTTGACATTACTTCTCAGCCACAAAATATCTCTTAACTTGGAAGGAATGGATCTGTGACCCATTTGTGAATAAGCTAATTATTTATTATGTATATTATTTTATATATTATATATTATTTATTTGTGAATAACTGACTTTGTGTTAGAAAGGATCAACTGCTTGAAAAAGTGAATGGCAGTTGCCTTAAAAATACGTTCGAGACAACTTCAAATCTTCATTCATTTTGGATTGAGAACATGACAGAATATTCTTGTATTGCCACAAAACATTCAAGAGTCTACTTCCATTTGCAACATCCTATCTTTGTGAAGCCAAGTTTTCTGCAGTGACAGCAACCAAAGGAGATTATGGAGTAGAGTGAACATGTACAACTTACTTTGGGCGTCACTATTTCTCATAACCCTCAGATGAGAGTGTAAAGTTCCAGGAAAACAAACTCCTAGTGATTCTGCATTATGGTGAGTTGAATAATTATTTCATTATACAGTACTACTAATAATATAAAGTACACAATAAATGTACTGCTCTTCAGAAAACACATCCTCTTCTAGTAAGTAGTAAAATTGTCTTATACAAAATTGTTCCCTGGTGCCAAAGAAGTTGGGAACCTCTGCTGTAAATAACTTTTTCAAGTGTCTCATGGGAAAAATGTACTGATCCTTCAAGGCCATATATAGATGCTGCCTGCTCTCTGAAGCATTTCAAAAAACCCTGGATAAAAGTGATCATTGTTTCTTTTGGTTATCATTCAAATTTATCTAAGTTACTACCATAATATCTGGGGGAATACAAACATTGGTGAAAGAAATTGAAAATGTCTCAAGTGGGAACACATATTTGGATGCATATATTCTGATACACGTTTAAAAATCCATCTCATTACTTTGTATTCCTAGTGTAAATATAGCAAGTCCATAGTGGGATCTAAATGTGGAAAATTATTGAACTTTAGAGATTAATGACATTTGTAGGACTTTACTTTCTAACATTAAGCAAACATCTGGACATGGTAGAGAACTATATTCAGATTACAAATTTAATAACCTTGTGGGTATTTGACTAATATCAAAAATAACATTTTGAGAAGAATAGGATAATAACTGCTAATTCTAGATTATGATTTTTATAACATACTGTTTGGTAAAATGTTTATAAAATGTTTAATAATTTGTTAAATGCTTTCTATAATTGCCTAGTCAAAAGATATTGGAGTTTTGAATGTCTACTTCCTAAAAAAGTACTTGCTAAATCTCAGTGAAACAAATACAAAAAGACAAACACAACATGTATTTTATCCAAAAGAAATATGAATCTCAACAGCTCAGTTGGAACTATAAAATGCCCTTTATCCTTATCAGGCAAAATTACACAAAATTATAAAATTTATAAAAATAATTACAATGCTTTGTGATAAAAGCTATGCAAGTAATAGGTATAAAGAGTGCTGAGTGGGGAAGTGAGGGAGCCACAAGGAAGATTGCTCAGATGACCAGAAATAAAGCGTCACGGTATTTAAAGTGAAAGGCTACACATATTTGGGCTTATGTGAAGTTATTTCTCAAATTTAATTCTAAGAATTTTCTAAACTGTCATGTTCCTCAATGTTCAGAAAAAAAAACTGTAGTAAAAGCACTCAATTTCATATGACAAATGGCATCTGTGAGTTCTCTGGCCCCAGGGGTCTTCACACAGTTATCGTTCAATCCCTCTTTGCTCTGTTTTTCAGCTCTCCTATAATATATTCTCTGAAGACATGGCAAATGTGTAAAACATGCATCCACCATTATAGGATTATTCATAGTATTTTCATTGCCCTAAAAGTCCTGCTCTTTTTCCCTCCAGTCTCTTTCTCTACTAACCCCTGAAAACCTTTGATACTTTTTGCTCCATAGATTCTCTATATCCAGAATGTCACATAAAATGTAGAATGTAGCCTCTTAATACAGCTTCCTTCGTTTAGTAGTATGTACTTTAGCTTCCTTTGTGTCTTTTCATTACTTCAAAGCTCATTTCTTTTTCCTGCTGAAACAATAATCCATTGTGCACATGTATCACAGTGTGTTGATTAACCTACTGGAAGAACATCTTGGTTACTTTCAAGCTTTTAGTAATTATAAATAAAGCTGCTATGAACATGCAGGTTTGGTGGACATAGTTTTCAATATTTTTGAGAGAATACCAAGAAGCATGGTTGCTAGTTTGCGTGTTATAAGTATGTTTAGTTTTGTAAGAAACTAGGAAACTGTGATGAAAGGAGACATCCTTGACTTGTTCTTAATCTCAGTGGAAAACTTCTAGTTTCTCACCATTAAGTATCATGCTAGTTAGCTGCGGGATTTTATAGATATGCTTAACAAGTAGAGAAAATTCCATTCTGTTCCTAGTTTTCTAAGCTTTTTATTGTAACTAGGTATTGATTTTGTCAAATGTATTTTGTTGGATCTATTGAAATGATCATATTTTTTTTCATTTTTGACCTGTGGATGAAATAAACTATATTAATTGATTTTCAAATGTTGAACCAGACTTGAAAATAATCAATACATTTTTATTGATTGAGTTTTATAACTTTATATCTTACTGGATTTGATTTGCTAATACGTTGTTGAGATTTTTGCATCTGTGTTCATAAGACTGATCTGTACTTTTCATGTGATATTTGCTATGAGGAAAGGGCAGGCTTCAAACAATGAATTAGGAAGCATTTTCTTGCTTCTAATTTCTAGAAAAGTTTTGAGAGGATTAGTATAATTCATTTTTCTTGAATGTTTGGTAGAATTTGTTGGTTGATTAATTTTGGTCTAGAGTCTTTTGTTTTGTTATCATTGATTATTGGTTCCATTATTTTAAAAATCTAGGCCTACCCATGAGGTTTAGTTTATTTCTTGTCTTGAGCTTTGGCAGATTGTGCCCTTCGTAGAGCTTGCATTTGTAATGTTGTCCCATCTGTCAATTCTGATATCAATAGTTTGGGCCATCCATTTTTCTCAGTCAGATGGAGCAGAGGTTTATTGATTTTATTGATCATTCCAAAGAATCAGCTTTTGATTTCATTAGTTTTCTTTATTGAATTACTCTTTTCCATTTTCTTAATTTCTGCTCTAATTTTCACTACTTTTGTTTCCTTAGGACCTAATTTACTCTTCCTAGTTTCCTCAGGTAGACAGATTATTGACTTTAAATATTGTTTCTACTATTTTCATTTAACATTATACATTTTCCCCTAAGCACTGCCTTCACAGTGCCTCTATCGCATCTCTCACAGTTTGGTAAGTTATATTTTCACTCTCATTTAGTTCAAAATACTGAAATATTCTTTTTTTCTTTGAGACAGGGTCCCACTATGTACTTCAGGCTGGCCTTGAACTCGCTATGTAGCCTAGGCTGGCCTCGAACTCATGGTGATCTTCCTGCCTCAGCCTTCTGAGTGCTGGGATTACAGGTGTGTGCCACCATGACTGGATAGTTCAAAATATTCTTAAATTGTTCTTGAGATTTATTCTTTGACTTTTGTGTTACTCAGACGTACTTTGTTTAATTTCCATGCATTTTGGGATTTTTCTTTTTATCTTTCTGTTAATTTCCAGTTTAATTCCATTGTGGTTTGAGCACAGGTATTGTATGATTCATAGTCTTTCATATTTATTACAGTGTATTTTATGGCACAGAATGTGGTCTGTTTGGTGCATGTTTTCATAGGAGCTTGAGTACAGTGTGTATTTTGCTGTTGTTGGATGAGCTGGTGTATAGATGTCAGTTATATCCAGTTGATGGTATTTTTGAGTTTAATAGTTTCCTCACTGATTTTCTGCCTGTTAGATCTGTTAATTTCTGATAGAGGGCCATTGAAGTCTCCACATACGTTACTGGATTAATGTATTTCTTTTTGCCCTTCTGTCAAGGTTTTCCTCATATAGTTTGAAGTTCTGTTGTTAGGAATACCTTGATTTTTATGTTTTCTTGGAGAATTGTCTCTAAACATAATCTTCTTTAATCCTTACCTGCTGTAGAGTCTTCATCTGAACTGAATGTATCTAATCCTGCTTTATTTTGATCAGTGTTAGCATGGTATATTTTTCCATCTATTTACTTTTAATCTATATACATCTTTTTATTTAAAGTAGGTTTCTTATAGGCAGCCTGTAGTTGAGTTTTTAAAAATCGTTTTATATCTCTAGCCTTTATTTGGTGCATTTAGAACACTGACATTCAAAGTGATTATTGATATAGTTGGATTAATATGTACTATATTTATTAGTGTTTTTTATTTGTTGTCCTTGTTCTTTGTTCCTATTTTTGTCTTCCACTGTTTTTATACCTTTTGTGGTTTTAATTGAGCATTTTAAATGATTGCATTTTCTTTTTCTTAGCAGCTTTTTTTTTTTTGCTTTTAAAATAGTTCCCCTGGAGTTTGTATACCTGCTTATTACTAATCTAAGGCCACTTTCAAATAACACTATACCTTTTCACAGGTACTATGAGTCCCACACAGCACAAAAAATCCTAAGGCTTCTATCCTATCCTTTGTATGACTGCTGTTCCTTATTTCACGTATTTATAAACACACATAAATATATACCCCCAAGATACACATAATTAAATACATTGTTGCTTTTATTATTTTGAACAAATTACACATAAATTTTTTAGAAGCAGACAAAAATATGTTAAGCATTAGAAATTGCAGTAAATATTTCATTCGTGTGAGTTTTTGTGTTACTCTGGCTTGGAGGGGACTGTGTTTAATGTTTATTGTAGTCCGAGGTCCCGAAAGTTTTAATTGCCTTGCTCCCCACTTCTATTATCTGTTTCTCTAAAAATTCATTAGATCAGGGTTAGAGATTTAGCTCAGTGGTAGAATGTTTCCCTACTAGCGTGAGGTCCTGGGTTTGGATCTCAGCACCAATAACTTATGGCGCTTATTGCAGTTCTGCCCGTTGTAAACCAGTGTTACAGTAATGGCGCTCTTGATGTGGTCGTAAAATGTGAGGCAATAGAAGGATTCCATAATCTCCTGTATCAGTGTTTGGTAGACAAACATATAATACAAGAAATATAAATATAGAAGAATTTGCAGATTGGCTTACAATGACTGCCCACAGAATCTGGTATGGAAGAGTGCCTAAGGTCTGTGTGTGCACTGGGGACTGAAGGATCCAGTCAAAGGCCTGGAGCTCCTGTGCAGTGTCCCATGCAAGTCCCCATCAGGAGGCTGAAGGGTCTGTGCTGGAAGCCAGGAAATGATGTCCAAGGTGAAAGTGAAGACTGGAGCTCCTCCGAAGAAGACAGAAGCCATCCTTCCTTCCTAGTTTCCTTTTCACAGCATTCTGGTGACTATGCCCTCTAGCGTGGATCTTCCACATCCAGAACTGTGCTGAGCCAATTTAGTTGGACATTATTTATTCAGGTCAATACAATCAATCAACTATCACATCTCCTGATTAAATCTCAGGTTTTGGTCCATTTTACTTCATGAACTCATTTCAGACGTGTTTCTTAGCCTTTCCTCATCCTGTTTAGTGAGTCAGAAAGCACAGTGGGAGCTGAAGCTGGCCAGTTGCCTTTTGCCCAGATAAGTAAAGCTCTGGCACTTATGTTCTTTGGAGACCAAGCCTTTGTGTGGAGATTGCTCTGGAGATACCTCAGTACTTCAAAATGGTAATTTTTTACTTCTCTGTCCAAGTTATGAGGGACCTTTTCTTGAATATTTTCCTTGGAAATCTGGTAGGGTTCCTGAAGCTAAAGTCCTTGAAGTGTGGGGTTCCCTTACGACTAATCACACACAATTTATTAGTATCTATCTACAAGTGAAGTAGGTATGTCTTTTTACTTACCAGTCCCACTTCTAGAAATGGGTTCTGTGGAAGAACAAACATAAGTGTCTAAAATAAAGGTGTATGAGGATGCTATTTAGTGAACTGTAGTGGTGCTTTATCTGATATTGGAATTGTTTGTTAAAAAAAAACCCCAAGTGATCATTTGACAGATGTTATAGAAGGGATTTACACTGCTCATTATAACATCAGTAAAAATACCTTTGTTTTTGACTCAGGAGTGTTACATCTTCTGTCAGTATTAATAAAATAAAAACAGGCTAGCTTATGAGAGTACAGTTTCAGACCCTTCATAGTTCTTGACAGGATGTACATTTTATCATTCCCTCCAAACGTATTCTCTAATAAATTATGTTTTTATTAAGTATAATTAGCATTTTCCACTTTCAAAGCATGTTTTGAAGATAGAATATTTTAAAATGCAAAGTGTATTGACCTCTTTACAGTTGAAATTAAAAGAATATTAAATTTACTGTGAGTTTATTAAAAACTTGGTGTGCATAGATAAGCGCTTGAGCTAGTGAATCAGGTGGTAATGACTTATTAGTATTCAAAAACTCTGGGGTAATATAATGTTATATATTAATTTATCTCTTCTTTCTCCTTCTGTAGTCATCCAGGATATAGTAGATGATTCCAAGTCTATTTTGTGATTTAAAAGGAGAGATTTATTTCATCCTGTATGGGATTGTTCTCCCCAGTGAATTGTTCAATTTTCTTTCTTTGTTTGTTCCATAATCTCTTCCACAATTCTATTAAATACATTTGTTTTTATATTTAAGATAAAAATAAGTATTCAATTTATTGAAGCATCTATCAATTCTATGTAGGTCTGTTGACAAAAATTGTTTCTAAAATTTACTGTTTATTCACAAGAGAATATAGGAAAGTCAAAGTTTTGAGATAAAGAATGCTTTATTCACTGTGGTATATAGTTTCATTGTTATTGTTTTCTTTTTTTCTGCTGTAAACATTTTATCCAAATCTTAAGGGTAATATTAACTAACAAAATTAATAAAATAGAGATACTTTCTCAAAACAATGAATTCAAATGAATAGAAATGAAATAAAATTAATACCACACATTCACATGGTGTTTGATCTTTGTCAGATTTGCCAGACACTGATGAGAAAATTAAGATACAGAAAAATCAAGAAATTTATTTAAGGTCACACAGCTAGGAAATGGATAGAAGAATTCTGATGCAAGAGTTCCTATCCTTATCCAGTTTATTCTCTTTCTTTTATATTTCATTTTATTCCCCCACAATAAACTGATAAATGTAAACCCTTTTTATCATTTCTTTACCTCACTTTAAATTGTCTTTGTAGACTGATTATAGCTTATTTCTTCAAAAACCTGAGCATTTTCCTGTAGTTACACAATGTCATATAATTGAACATAAATATATATACTGTATAATCATGTCAGATATTAATCATGCCAGAAGAAGAACATGGTACAACAGGAGAAAGATAGTGCAGATAAATGTTTGACAGGCCCAAAACTTCCAGACTAGCTTAAAGGACTCTTTTAAAATTTTTTATTTAAAAATATTTTCAAAGGCAATTAGCATTTGTCTTACAATTTTCTTTCTTTTTTTTTTTTTTTGGTACCAGGGATCGAACTCAGATCCTTGTGCTTGTGCAGCAGGCAGTGAAACCACTGAGCTAAATCCCCAGCCTGTTTTACAATTTTCTTATTACTTCTTTTGTGTCTCCATTAATCTATGAAATGCACAAGAGGTAGTGACTATGTTGTTTTTATTTTTCCAATTTTTTTGTGGAAAACACATGTAACAATTTACCATTGTAAGCATTTTAAGTATATATGTTGGTAATATTAAATACATTTATAATTCTGTACAAACATCATAGCCACCCATCTCTATAACTCTTTTCATCTTGGAAAACTGAAATTTTTATCCATTAAATAATAACTTCCATTCCTTACTCTCTCTAGCCTTTCACAATCAGCATTCTGTCTCTATGAGTTTAACTAGTCTCAATATCTCATGTAAGTGAAAACATTATATTTATCTTTTTGCAACTGACTGGCATAGTTAATTTAGTATGATCTCTTCCAAGTTCATCTATGTCATAGCATGGGTCTAAGTTATTTTACTTTTAAGTCTAGATAATATTCTATCAGATGTCTATATCTCATTTGCTTATTCATTCATCTGTCAATAGACACCTGAATTGCTTCTATATTGTGGCCAGTGAATGGTACTACTATAAATAAGGGCATATAGATCTCTTTGAAATCCTGTTTTGATTCTTTTGGGTATATATCTAGAAGCTGAATTTTTGCATCATGTGGTAATTCTATTTTAAAGTTTTTCAGGAACGATAGAAAAGCTCTTTTTTCATCAGGTATGTTTCATCTTCAGATGGTGAACCACAAAGATAGTCTCAGCCAAACTTAACCAAGTGGTCCTTTATACACCACTGTCAAGTAGCTACAACCAGACTGCCTAACTAGTCAAATTAGGTATAAACTATTGAGCTATACTTTTTGTAATATATGAAAAAGTTCAATAATTTTTACTGATACCTTTTTAAATTTGCTAGTCTTTTCTCCTGACTTGCCTTATCTACTTTCAATTGTACATCATGGTTTTCATCAAAATACAGACATTGCATTTTTTCAACTACATTTTTTACAAAAGTATTTTCCATGTCTCTGTCTGCATTTGAATTTTTTCACCCTTGAACATAAGAAATCCAGTTATAGTAACTATTTAATATCCTTATTTATTAGTTGCAACTGAATTACTTTTTCTTCTTAGTAAGGATCCTATTCCCCATATTTTACTTGATAGAGGATTTTTTTATGTAATGCCAGACAACAGTTTAAACTTCTGAGTCGTTGCTTTAGTCCACTGAGGTAAGATCCTTAATACTATAGCCATTTTTCACTAAATTTTGAGCTTTCCCACTGTGGCTATTGGGAACTGGCATCATTCCTAGAACTATGAGATTTTCAGGTAATTTTTCCTTCTTTTAGGTGATTCTTCCTCAAACTCTGGTAGTTTCCTAGTTGAAGTGGTCATCAGCTCTCAGCTCAGCACTCCAGGATGGCCCTCTGAGTTTTGTGTACCTCTGTAGTTTGCTCTGTGTTGCAGCTCTTGCCTGTGCCAAACACTACACTTCTGGGCTTCCCAGAACCCACAGTCCATCTCTGCAACTCAGGTAGGGAACTTCAGAGTTTGTCTGGTTTCTACCTCAATATGACTCTGAAACTATTTTCCAGATGGTAAGCTGGGATGATGACAAGGTCTCTTCCTTTGTCTTCTATATCTCCATAACTCCATCTTTCATTTTTTTATGGCCAATGTCTTGAAATCTATAGTTTCACATATTTTATCAGAGTTTTAATTCTAGTCTCTGTTATTCTCTTTTGCCTGGAAACAGTTCATTTATAAATTTTTTTAAAAAAAACAGAGACAGGATCATATAAAGTCTCTTAAGGAGTTTCAGGTTTTAAACAGCACATTTTAATTACTAGGTAGTACAATTGATTCTTTTCTTGGTCAAAGCTAAGTACCTGGCTCCAGAATTCCTTGGAGACAAACACAGAGGTAGCACAAAGACTAAGGACATGTTTCCTTTGTTTTTTAACGATTCCCTGGAAGTACCACTGCTGCAGCTCCCCCACCCCTTTTGTTACTTCCCATTGTGTCTTTTTTCTGCTTGGCTATTCTCTACACCAAGCCAAACTGAGTTTGTGCTATCAGCAGACCTAGTTTATTGCTGCACCCCTACATTTATCACACTATTATCATTCTGTGGGTGCATGTCTATCTCCCTATCAGACCTTGCACTAAAGACTATGTCTACAAAGTCTCCCTGCTAAGAGCCTCAGTGCTTGCCATTCTTATACTTCATAATAATACATTGAATGAATTGAGTAAAATAAGTATTTGAATATAAATTATTTCCACCAATAATTTAGCATAGAGGAACATGAAATTTAATAGTGGAACTGTTATACAGTATTTTACTTTATTGCATATGATTAAATTAACTGTTAAAGAATATGTGTGTGCATATATACATATATATCATTTTTACTCCATTTAATTTTTTACTTTCTCCATCAATCATTTTTTACTTTCATAAAATCTAGCCTAAAATAACCCTTCCAAGCATTGTATTTCAGAAAGTAAGTTGGTTAAATCTTGCTTGATTATTTCATTTAACATTCTTGTATACAAGATGGAGAAATTCAATATTATAATCACAGTGGTTTATGATAATAAATATGGGAAGTAAAAAGTAGAATTTTACAAATGAACAGTTTTTTGTTGTCAGTGTGTTCCTACTTCTCAGATGCAGAAAAATTAATTTTCAACTTTCAGGTACCTCGTCTAATCCAAGGTTTTTCTCTCATATTATTGTCTGTTAGTTGATTTTACAAATTTCAGGTAGGATTTCTCTTCTATTGTCTCTCTAAGTTGCTTACAAGTCAGGCAGAATAGAGATAGCCTTGCACACTCACCTTTTCAGATCTTTTAGTTTTTAGTTTTTTTTCTCACTACCTAAACTTGTATTGGACTAGAGAAGTTGCTTCTTCAAACTAATAACCAAAACAAAGTAATTGGAGCTGAAGTCATTACTCTCAAGCATATGGTGATGCAAGGGTTGGGGCTTGTACTGAGGTTGTTGGAAAGAAACAAGAAAAAATGTTTTGTGTGTGACAAATCTGCCAAAAAAAAGTACCTCACGTATCATTTTGCTCCACAGGTAACCACATTCTTCAGTTAAGGCCTCGCAGACCCACCTGCATTTGAATCATGAGTCAATGTGGAAGCTTCCAAGAAGTTATAAGATATTTTGTTCCAATTTTCTCTAACATTTGATACAACAATGTTATTCAAGAATTCTGGTAGGTAAGCAAAATGATTTAATGGAGCCATCTGAGTCCTTCCAAATTTTGAGACTTTTCCAGAGTGAGGATTTGGATTAGTTTATATCCTTTTTATCCCCTCTTTTACTGTACAGTAGCAGTTGGATTTCTTTCCTGACAGATTTATTTCAAGTTATCAAAAATTTATACCTTTGGCTCCTTTAGTGGCCAGGCATTGAAAGGGAGGAGCCTTTTTTCTAAAAGAAAGTAAGAAAAAGTTCTTATTTATTTTATTTTTGCTTGAGGCTCTAGCTTGAATTTTGCTATAAATTGTTTTCCAGTATTTTTGCCATTAGATAGAGAGCTACATGTAACAGGTGTTTAATAAATGCTCACGGACCCAAGCCTACTTGCTTTATTTAAATTACACATGAAAATGACAATTCAATTGGCATATTTGAAAGAAGAAATTTAGTTTTTCAAAATTATCCAAGCATTTCTAAGAAGTCAACTTCTGCTGGTTTTGTAATGAAATGAATATTCTAGTTCATTGCATATGGTCAATGAGCTTTACCAATGGTAATAACTTGACAAAAGCTATAGCTTAATACAATGTGATATTAGAAATAATTCACCTAGTTATATTTTAACATTATGATAGATTTTGATAAATTCTGTTTATTCATTGGGTCTGTATCTCTTTGAACGATTTGCATCAGGAATAAAAGCTAACCTCTATCAGCATGAAACATGAAGTAACATATATAAGTTGTGCTTAAAGTAGATATAAAGGGAAAGAATGAGAATGGAGTCCTAAGAGGAGCATGAAAACAGTATCTCTGTGCTTGTGGCAGGTCAGTGACCACAAACAAAAGCCCGACCAGGGATGTTTACTGATCCTGGAGTATGTGTAGTTTTTCCCTTGATGATTCTTGTCACTCTTCATCAGGATGAGGCAGTTCTTATTGGTATAACCATCTGGGATGAATGCAAAAGAGCCTGCAATAATTTACTCAGCAATATATATTTTATTAATCTCAGATTGTGAACTTTTAAAAATTTATATTTTTACTTTGCTTTTCTCTTCACAGGGTGTGATAGGCACATATTGATTCAGTGAGTGAGCAAACAATTATAAAGTATCCAGTTTAAATCCAAAAGAAATGCTCGCAGGCAAATTCATGTACTCATATAATGTTATTAAATACAAATGAAAGAGTGGAAATAAGAGCATTGGGAGTTCCACAGCAAGGAAAAGTTTGTAGCTAGAATAATGCGTGTTGGGCCGGGGATTTAGCTCAGTGGGTCCAGCACTTGCCTTGAAAGCGCAAGGTTCTGAGTTCGATCCCTGGTACCAAAAAATAAGAATAATGAGTGTTATAGTGAACATCCTATTAATATTTTAATTATTTTCTTAATTGCACTGAAGGGCAGAGTAAGTGTGCTTATTTTGCTAACATTTTATATACATGGAGAAAAGTAAAAAAATAGAAGTCTAGATGTGTATGTTGATTTCAGATTATTCTAGACCTTAAATGCTGGACTGGGCACTTAGGTAATGACAAGCCATCCAGATTTTTGAATAAAATGATTTTTTTTAAAGCAAAGAAAGTGATGTGAGTATATCTTATCTGTGCATTAGTGAGATTTACATAGCAAGAATCTGTATTTATTTAATGGAGGAGTTTACAGATAAATTGAAGATGATGTACTAAATTTGTAAGAGGCCTTTATAAATGCCAGGCTGAGGAACTTGTGTTGCCTTGCTAGTGAGTAGAGCAGGGTAAAACTAAAGTATCAAAAGGAATAAAGTTTTTGATAATGGATTTGACATGCTTTAGGAGATAAAGCTTTTTGTGTTAACCGCATGAACTTATCTCATTTGAATTGCTTTGAATCTTACAGTTGTCAAGAAGGAATTTAATGCATTAGCAAAAATAATCGAGGAAAAAGCCAATTTTCTACACAGTCTTGGGATAAATTGTCAAAAGACAATGACAATAGGCACTTATTTTTTCCTATTTGTTTATAAAGAATAGAAGCTAAAAAAAATAAAAAAATAAATTAAAAAAAATAAATAAAAATAATAAATAAAAATTACTAAAAAGTTAATAAAACACTCTTCCAAGCATAAAACCAAAATTACAATTTTTAAAGTCTAGAAATAAGTTAAATAGAATACATTCATAGAGGAAAATTAACACTCCGGATAGGATTTTTTCATCAAAGTTTCTTTCACTGGAACAGAAAATTGGAGGCACAGCTAATTTTAGAGAGATGCTCTTTTTGTTTATTTGGAGTCAACCAGAGAGAAGCAAAGTTGAGAGGAATGACACTCTGAAAGGACTGCCCTTTTCTAAACTGTTAAAATTAATCTGGCTCAAACAGTAGCAACGCTATACCACAAGGAACTAGGAGACTGAAATCCACGAATGATTTTCCTCAAAATGTTTTCATCTTCAATATGAGAAAGAGAATGTGTTAGATATTGAGGCAGGAAACACAACTGTGAGCATGAGCATATTATAGAGACATATTTTGATCAAACTTCAGATTCGATAGCATTTCATTAATGACCAAAATGGATATGAAGGTATATGTTTCATGCCATCAGTTTTACCTGTAAACTAGATTTCCCAGGAGGTATAGGATTGTGTGCTGGGCAGGCTAATAATTTGGGACATTTTCAAATAGATGAAAATAAAATATTTGTTTGATACAATTGTGTGTGCGTTAATGTGAAAGTGAATAAAAGTGGAGAAAGAAATCTACAGGTTGAACCCTTGTATAATTATTAACCTCGGACTCGGAAAGTACAGATTTGAGTTAGCAGGATTCTAGTTATCTCCATGCAGCTTTCTCGTTAATCCTTGTTTCTTCGGGGATCACTGATGGTTGTAGGGTTTTCAGACGTGAGAAGCAAAAACAAGCAAAATGATCACTATACCAGTGTCACTTATACTCCGTGTTTCATCACTGCTCCTCAAGAGTTTATACTAAAAATTTTTCTAGAAGGCTGGGTAGACAAAGATACATCTTTCTTGGCTCTTGAGGTAAACATCATTAACAAAGCCACATCCTCTTCAGAAAGGCATCAGGTGATCTTACACAATATCCCTGCCTCCAGCTAGCATGTGTTTAACAAAGACAGGTGGTAAACTTTAGCAAATTGGCTCTTCCTGCCATTTTCCCAGATGTACTTAAATTTTCTTATCATTTTGATCATTCTATAAATTAAATTAATTAATCTTAAATATTCAAAACTTGTAGTTTATTTGAATTATTGACTAGCAGTTGTTAATTATTTTGTAATAAAATGTTTTCCCTTGTGAGTTCTTCTTGCTTTTATGCACAGAGAACATTACTCTATCCAGAGAGGGGGAAGTGAAGGTCTTATACAAGATATTTTGAAGTTTTGATTTAAAAATACCACTAAGTCATTTATTGTAATGAGTATAGTATCATAGTTTATATATTTCAAAAGGTGCCTAAATAATTGCCACAGGTTTATTTATGATTATATTATTTTCATTGATATAGTTAATAAACACTTTTATTAAATAGTAAGTTCTTTTATATTAGGTAGTCTTTCCAGAATGTTTTATTTTATTCAATGATGTCTATGTTTCTTCATTTCCTTCATTTTTTCCTTTGAGTTTTAAACTTTCTAAAACTTTAACTATTATTCCAATGGAATAGCATGTCTCCCATTTGCTTACCAATTCTTTTACTTACTTTTAGTTTTATTTGCTATTTATTTTGCTTATCATTCTACATAGGATTCAGAATAAATGAGAGATCATTAAAATACAAATTTCATTGATATTATTATATCTTTCCTTTTATGTACAAGTCACTGAACTGGATGCTGTGATAAAGGACATGAACTATATCCTCAGTTTTCTAAAGACCTCTAAGTTAGTGAAAAACAAAGCAGTACGACTATAGGCAAGTATGTAAGTTATGAATCAAGGAACACTATAAAATAAAGTCAAGGTGTTTCAACAAATAATAATGGGTTCAGAGCAGAGGGTGGAAGAGACCTATGTCAGAATGGTATTGTCTTAATTTGGGCACTGGTGAATGAGTGTATACTGTTTTCATGAGGAGATGGAGGGAGAGCATTCTAGTTCCGGAACTATCAGAGGTAAAGATTTAAAGTGCAGAAAACTATATCCCAAGAGCAGACAGAAGTCAGCAGGGGCTAGACATGCAGAGCCTCCTAAGCAATGACAAGGGCTCAGTATGATTTTTAACTTTTAAATGAAGTTATCAATTCATATTTTATATTGGCAATTTAAAGAATGGCTCTTAGATTGGAACCATGAATAAAGTGGGAACACGAGATAAATTAAAAGCATACTGGAGATGGGATTATGAAGAGTAGATGGATTCAAGGTATATATGGAGGTGACAGCAAAAAAATACAAGCTTATATTTTGAGTTTATCATTTTGAGTATTTTAATTGAATATCATTGTAACAAGTAATTTTTCATTATATTTTCAGTAATTATTTGTATATTACAAAGCTATAAGATTTTACTTTGGATAATTCTTTTTTTAAAAACCTCATATCTAAGGTATAGTGTTTATTATAATAGTATTTCTTTGTGCCTTTTTTGGCTTTGGAGGTTGATAGTCCACATCATATTTAAACAAAGAAATAGTGTTATTATTTTTTCTAGTAGTCATTGTACTCATTTCTGCTTCTTGGTTTACCGAACTAACTTCCTCTTTGAGAATAAAATAAAATAAAATATTAATTTAAATAGAGGATATTCTTGCTTTACATGCAACTTCAATTGTAATACCTTCTTCAACATGGAGTGAAATATTGTTTTAATATGTATAAAGGTGTGTGTGTGTGGGGGGGAACTTTTCTCATAAAGCTCCATGTCAGCAAGTATTTTGACCTCAGATTTTTACATCTATATGAATAAGTTATTTGTGTTTAGCTTTTGCATTCTACTTTTATGTAAAAGTTTTATGTGAGAATCATGGTGGCCTCATAAATTGAATTATTTTGAGACTCGCACTTTTTTATGCATTCTGTAATGAATTATATGGCAGGAAACAAGCCATTCTTGAGTATGTAATTTGAATCATGTGAAAAACTTCTGAGTGTTAAGGCTTTTGGGATATGGAAATGGGGTATGGGGTCATTTGTTTATTATTAACTTTTGTAATATTTTTCTTGTGACTTTTCTATGTAGCACATCACTGATTTTGATAACCTACATTTTTTTCCTGTCAAGAGGTTGATTTAACCTATTTTTACTTAATGTTTTAAATGGCATTTTCTCATTTCTGCTTGTAGACATTTAAAAAAAGAACTTTGCTTCTATTTGACTTCCATCCTCCCTTTCTCCTTTAGGGTATAAATAATATCTTGATTTTGTCATCATTAGGTATATTTGTAAGGTATACAGTCTGTTTTTAATTCTATCATAATTATTTTTATATAAACATAATCTCGACATACTGTACTGTCACAAAGGTGAAGGATGTCATTTCTTTTGTTCATCG
Source organism: Heterocephalus glaber (assembly GCF_053883595.1). NCBI lineage: Eukaryota > Metazoa > Chordata > Mammalia > Rodentia > Bathyergidae > Heterocephalus > Heterocephalus glaber. The sequence continues at coordinate 28,537,692 of NW_028258344.1, read as the reverse complement.
ATTGATGTATCTTAAGAATCTAGAAGAGTGCCTGGTAAATACAAATAATAGATTCTTAATGAATATTTAGTAAATGAAGGGACCTGTGTGTGATCAGTCATTAACATATATTTTCTTTTCATGTTCTCTCCTAATCAAGTTATTAACTCAATCTGGAATTTAAAAAGCAGGTAGTACTTTAGCTATGATTATATTTACACATACATCATAGATTATCATATTTTTGTGTGCAAATTTTTTATTCCACTTTATAAATGTATTTTCAAAGATTGCATATACAAATATGATTTATTGAATTTGGAAATCATCATTAGGCATTCTAAAATTGTCTCTTAAACTTTGATATTTTGAAATTATACAGTATATATCTTCAAGCGAATTATTCTGGAATGTTTTCAGGAATTCAACACAACAGCATATGTTCTGAGTCTAGACAGCTAAGATGTTTCCCTCATGCCCTCACACATTAACTAAAATATGTTGGGTGTAACATGTTTCAAACATAACATTTTCTATCAGAACTTTAGCTTTAGCTATTTTGGAGTACCTATTTGAAACGTCCTGAGATGTATTATCTGATTATGTTACAATTTCATTTTTCTGTAAATAAAACTGGATTTTCTTTTAAATTAATATTCCTATGTGGTGAACATTTTTTGGATCTGCAGTGAAAGAGCTTAATGCTGTTCCAATCCAAATGCCAACAAAATTCTTCACAGAACTAGAAAAAACAATCTTAAAATTTCTATGGAACCAGAAGAGGCTCAGGACAGCCAAAGCAATCCTGAGCAGACAGTAAAGTGGGAAGCATCACAATCCCATATTTAAAATTATACTGCAATCCACAGCAGTAAAAACTGTATGGTATCAACACAAAAATATACATGTAGACCAATGAAATAGAATAGAAAAGACAGAAACAATTACAATACATTTTCTTTTTGTATATTTTAATTACTCATCTTATTTTGACAATAGTTAATGATCATCAAGGAAATTATGATATTAATAATTTGTGGTAATTGTAAGTTATAAGTATGGTACTATTTAATACTACAAGGATAGACAAATAGCAAAATGGGGAAAATATTCACATATGTAATTTCCTGAAAAACAGAGCTTACAATATTTTTTTTTTCTGGAGCATTATTCTCAGCAAATTTATCTATTTGGTAGTAAATCTACTAATTACTGTGCTGATTTTATTCCCATGTGGAACTACATACAGTTTTAGAATCTAATCAAGGGAAATCAGAAATCCTCCCCTATCCATTATGGCCACCAAAAGTAGTTAACAGTGTTATCACTTTAAGGTTTTCATGTCTCCTTAAAAATGAAGTTCATTTTGGATCTGAACATTAGGTTCCATTGAACAAATTTCTAGAGGACTTTAAATAAAAAAGTAGTATATTTATTTTCCCTACTGATAGACCTGTAATCATTTTTTTCAACATTTTAGCTTTTGCTATTTTGGGGGTGAAATTGTACCAATTTTCATTAACATATTTGTGAGATAAAGAGGATAGATTATACTAAAAATTAAATGGAAAATTAAGGGAAAACATACTAGTGTGATTTTAGGCTCTCAGTTTCTTTGAAAAATACTATAAGTTTTTTGATGGCATTGTATGATGTCTCTCTGCTTTTAGCTAGTGCTTTTTGGTCATTTAGCTACAGATTTACAGTCTGGTACAGACCAATATCTCCTGATGAGGTGGATTTGTTTTCAATCCTGAAATAGTTTCTTAACATTCTATTTTGGAGAAAAAAATATACCATTTTGAAATATGAATTGGAGTATGACTTCTATCAAGGATTAAGGAAAATCTGGCTTTCTTTTACATGGCAAAGTATGTGTTCCAGAATACAGGTCACTCCATGAATTGTGTGAGCATATAAAGGATACAATACATCCTTCAGTAAAGCTATGCTACTTTCATGATTGTCCTAGTTTTTGTGTGATTACAATGACTAAACAAGTTCACACAGAATATTAAAACTAAGTGTACCCCAAAGAAAAGGCACACACCAACTTTGTTTTAAAAGAAAGTATTTATTTAGAAATTATATGCTGAATTTTCCTACAGACTGTGAAGATGGTTCTTTCCATTTCCACAGCACAAGACAGCTAGGAGCATCTGAAAAACACTTGCAATGCTTGGGAATGGAGAATCCTTGGAAACAGGAGGTGAAATGAAGTGACATATGCATTGATTAAAACCTTTGGATCCAAAGACAAGACAATCTTTTTTCTTGTCCATCTAGTTTTCACCTGCATGAGCATGGAAACCTGTCCATGGACTCTCACATCCATACTGAAATAATTAGGTAATAATTGGATCATTCCAGTTCAGTAGAGCAGAGCATGCTCAATTTAGTAGTCACAAGTCAAAACAATAGTCCTTTAACTGTTGCATCACATTTGAAATACATAGTTGCATTCTTTATTAATAAAAATGGTGCTTATTGAGGGAAGAAATATAACTTTTTCAAGTGTTTTATCCTTATGATCTGAAGTACTTTAAACTATAAATTAAAAATAAATTATAAAAGTAGCATACAATGTATCTTTTCTTACATGACATTGCATGTTGTTATTGGGAATAAGCTTTAAACATAGAATTGCAATATCACCTGACTATATACGATCGACAATGAAACATGCTAATCATAAAAATAGCTTTTACAAATATACATTTGTATACAGAGTCTCTCCTACCATTCATAAATGTCCTTCACATTTTAAGACTTAAAAAAAAGTAATCAGCAAGAAGGAAAACACATTTACAATTTAAACCATAAAATCCTGACAATTGTACAGCTTAGAACATAGAAGAAATGGAATTTCTGAAATTGGATGATACTGTCCATTTATTTATTTGGGATTTTTATATAAATCGAAGCAAAGATGCTGCTATCCAGTAAGAAACCTCCTTTCACATTTCTGGGGGTTGTCACAGTTTCTCTTTTCTGCTTTTGCGGTATCATACATTGCTTCAGATCACTTTATCTGTAGAAACTGAAAAAAGAGAAAGTTATTTTAAAATACAGAGATTTGTGTTTCATCATTATTGTTAGCATGTAAGTATGTGAATTGGATTTTAAGGTTAAATCAAGAGAAGGATAAAGAAATAATTAGATCTTCGGGACAAATTTTTAATGATAAATGCTTAGATTCATTGTTCTAGGCAATCCTAAAATCATTTACTTTTATAGCAGAGTATGGATTTTTAAATCCAGCTAATTTGTTGCCCAAGATTAGCAATTGTCCAAGTCAGTGATCTTATCTAAGTCAGAAGGTCAAGAAGTTCCAGGCTAGGGAAAAAAATTTTATTTGCTCATGAATCTTTCCTGCCCTTAACAAAAGTGACTGACTATAAAATATTTTTCCCCCTCTAAGACTCTGAAATATATGTATCTGTTTTAAGAATTGAAGACATAGAAACAAGGTTACAGTCAAATATAAATGACATTTAAAAATGTAATGTATTCGATATCCTGTCTTAAGTAACTTGTCTGGTTTCTTTTAGTCTTTTCTGAGAATGAAAAATTTCTTAAAATATAATAAATATGTATTATATATAGTATAGGGTTTCAGTTTTAAGATTTAAAATCTTAATATGTTTCTGCATGACAATAGAAAGTAAGAAAACATCAGGTTATCACATTGTTACATTTAATTTATTATATTTTAAGAAATTTTTCATTCTCAGAAAAGACTATTGTTAAACCAGACAAGTTACTTATGACAGGATATCGAATACATCACATTTTCAAATATCATTTGCATTTGAATGCATTTAATTAATCTGGGCTAATCACTTTTCAAAGGACTCTTAGAAATATTTGTATAACTTACTATACTTGTAAATATAACTCTAATAAATGTCTAGCAACTTTAATTTTAAAACTTTAATACATCACACCTAAAAAGTAATAAGACATACTACCTTAATAGTTTTTTATTTATTTATTTTTTCCAGTACCAGGAATCAAACTTAGGACCTTGTGCTTGTGAGGCAGGCACAGTGCCACTGGGCTAAATCACCAGCCCTTTTTTTTTTTTTTTACAGTTAAAAATATTTAAGAAAATATCCCTAAGAAAGAAACTTCCAGGAGTAAGGCAAAAATATTTTTTGATATTTTGATACTCTGTGTCTCTTTTCACTCCTTTTCACTTTCTCCTCCTTAACTACATATTAATTACACATATGTGCATTTGTGAAATAAAAACATTCAAATGTATTGTTCATGTAATTCTAGACTGTGTTTATATGCACAGGAAGAGTCAATTAGTCTTTAAAGCTCAAAGTTTTGAATTTATGGAACACAATGGGATGCTATTTTTTTGTATGGCATAAAGGAAGTTTTGTATATAACCATATGCACGTATAAAATCTCAGTTATCTATGTAAAAATGAGTAAATAAGAAAGGGAGGAGAGATTGAAGGAAGGGTAAGGGGATGGAATGAAATAAGAATCAAGGTATGTCATGTACAGGCACAAATTCCCTATGATGAGTGTAATCTTTATGTATACCTAAACTGTAACAATAAACTTAATTTATTATAAAAAAGAAATAACATTTGTTAATCAACAAGTTGTTTGAAAGCAGTTAAACTCTTTCTAAAAATATGTGTACAAAATATTTCTTTAAAATATACATAATAATTAAAAATATAAAATCCTTTAAAAAATAACTCAAGAAATTAAATTAACCTGAAGACTCATGAGGATACGTGAAAATAAGGCATGACAATTTCTGTGTTGATTGACAATATTTCTATGTAGGAACTAAGGCTATTTATGTGATTACAATCGCATTCTTTCTCCAAAGACTCCATCGATCACTTTCTTATTACAAACAGAAAATGCTAAAAGTGTTGCAGCTACTGTGTTTGTAAAGTTTACTAATCATTGTGTTTCTCCAGGGTAACTCTTGGCAGATGACATTAATTTATTATATTCTTATACTATTCTGTACATCTTAAAGGAGCTAATGTTGACTATTTAGTGACTATTTTATTACGGAAAAAAAATCAACCTGAAGACTTTTTGTACAATTTCTATCACCCTTAGTATGATTTTTCATATTCTTTTCTTTGCTTTTTAATTATAAGTGACAACATAAAAATAATTATTGTGGGAAGACAAAAGTTAGGTTTGAACAAAATTTATTGAAATCATATTTCCTGCCATAGAGCTACAAAGCTTTTGCCTGTCACTGGCATAAAACAAAAGCTTCATTAATGTTGCATTTTAAGTAGGTGTTACTAACCATATGGACACCAATGAATATAATTTTCTTTGTCCAGAGACAATGACAAGATACATCCACAAAGCTTTCCTAGGACTTGTCATCTGAGAAAAGGCTACCAAACGCCTGGGACAAAGAGGATAAATGACATTCTTGCTGCCTTTTTTTAAGAAAGATGGGCACTTCAGGAACTGGTTTGTTTAGTAGAATATAATGTAAAACTAATTGTGCTCTCTTGAATAGTGGATAATTTATGTGCTGGCTGTTTGGGAGCTTGGATACTCTTAAAACAAATTCTCTTGATGATGAATGCTTTTTCAACTCTCAGTGTCTCTCATTTCTGAAAAATAACAAAGACAGCCACTTAGGTGGCACTGGATTCTATTGAATCAAGCAATTTACTTCTATTTGACAAAGATAAAAAAGATAATATTAATCTACAGGGCAAGCACATTTAATTTTAAACTTCATGCATTAATGTGTTTGAAATAAAATAAGTACAGCAGCATGTGCAATAAATACACTTTATTTATGGACGTAGCAAAAAAGTGCATATTTTTAAGGAAGTATTGTGATTTCTTCAGTATCAGAAATTTTTAACTTTTCTAATTGAGATTTAAAACTAAAAAGAAATTAGAGAAATTTAGATAGTCTATATTTTCAGGTGGCAACTATAAAAGCAAAACAATGAAAGAAATTATGTGGGTGATACAGGCTACATAACATTTTTATAGAAAACAAAGTCTTATAAACAGGAATTATCTATATTTATCATCGCCTTTGATCACATTTCTTAACTGTTCAGCCACTCACTTTTCGTGACTAATGTGAATATATTTGGCTTTAATGAATGTCTCATTACAAATGAGATACAATTTAATTTAAATTTCTAAATAATGCAAACATTCTCAGCATCTATTATCTTTATATATTATCACTAGCATTTATTATAAACATTTATTATCTCAGCTAAAATTTACCTTTTGTTAATAAGCTCTTGGGGACAAGATTACATTATACTTTCATACTAAAACTTCAATTCACAAAAACAGAAATGGAAACCAAGAGAGATAACATATTGGAATGTCTACAAATGCAAGCACTTGCTCCACTATGTTGTTCTTGGAGGCTGAATAGTTTCCATTCTTTAGTTGATGACCACTTGGGGTGCAGGAAGGTGGGACAGGAACCATGAGAAAGCACAAAAGTAAGGTAACCCATGAGAAATTTGGAAAGAAGACTCTCAGATTGTCTTCTGAGATTTTAACTTTAAAATCAAGACTTAAATGATGAAAGCAGAGACTAAGCAATGTTGCTTCAGAGAGGCAGAAGATTTCTTGGTCTTTGAGAGTTCATTAGAAAATAACCAAAGCTTCTAAAATCACCCAGAGAAACAGGAGTGGTGATTTGAAATGTCTTGTTTAGTATGAAATTACAAAAAATAGAAGTTTTTTGGGAAATACTGGAAATCAACCCGGCTTGTGACAAGCAGGGTTTTCCTATTGTAGATCCAGACATATGGGCAATCTCTGCCGACTCAATCATATAGCCAACTCTATTCTAAATCCATGCTCCCCAAGAATAACGTCTAATCACGATTTCTAGCAGTTTTTCTACTGGAAAAGAATGCTTAGGCCAGAGGATTCAAGGCTAGTCTAGTAATAGGTTCATTGTAAACTTCTTCTGAATGTGCATGCCAGCCTCAAGATTGGCTACTTTGCACTTGTTTGTGGTCCTGATAAATAAATTCTGTGAGTCTGTAAGACTAACTTCAGACTACGAATTGTGGAGGAAGGTAATGAAACCCTTCAGGCAAGCCTGTTTGCTAGCTGATCTCTCCTGCTTTGCCAATATTTCCCATATGCATTTGAAAATCTTTAGTATAGGAAACACAAAACTTTGTGTCAAAACATTTAGAATTTCATTAAATTTGAGCAATAAGCAATAAGGAATTATGTAACACTCTCCTATTGCTGGAAAGATACCAAGACCCATAGAGAATAAGAAAGAAGTTGGTAGAACCCCTGGCTAGACTCAGAATCCTGAATGCTATCAAGAATCCTTGCCCTTACACTCTTGGTTGTCACACTTTGGTGAGCTTTAGAATTCCCAAGTGGGCTTGTGGAACTCAGATTGTTGGATTTCTGATTTCCTAAGTCTGGACTGAAGTCCAGGTTTGCATTTCTGATAAGTTCCTTAGGGTTGGCAATCTAGCCATATCATTCTTTGAACACCATTCACATTACTATCAAGAGATAGCCTTCTGTGGGCATCTTGCCCTCCTATTCCTCTTGCTGAGTGTGCTAATGTCATTTTCTTAATGACTGTTTTTTCCCCCAGGGCTACTTCTTATTACTACTCATTCAACCAGCAATCCTCAGAAGTGAGCTAACTCATTTAAGAAGGTACCGCCTAGTTCTGAAATACACCTTGTGATCCTGGAGTCAAATAACAGGAGCATATGACTTTCTGAAAAATCAGATTTCATAAACTTAGCTTTCCTCTCCTATGGTGTAGCACATTGTGTATGCTGGTTCCCCTGGCCATCATCTCAGATGTGGGCCAAGGAACCAGTTCAGCTAGCTCAGCCATCCTGCTACTACCTGCCATGAGTAACATTCTTTTGTTTCAGGAGGCTGCTGTCTTCTGTCAGCATCCCTGGGACTACAGCTGATGAACATATTAGTTTGCATAGTTATTTTTTGGGACTCTGCTTGCAGAAAAGCAAAGATCTTCTGGTTTGGTTCTAAATACTGCCGAGCTTATTCAAACTACTTTAGCACTTGACATTAACTATAGTGATTCTTGGCAAGTCATGAATCTGCCTTGTAACTGTCTTCTGGACATGATATCTGGTTATCGTTACTGCTTATACTCCTTTCTCTATTCTATCTTCTCTTTCCTTATTACTCCTTTTCCCTATTCCTAATCCAGTTTTATAAGTCCAACTCATTGTCCTATGCAATAATTCCTATGTCCTCACGCCCTTTTCCATCAAATCAATACGACTAACAGACAGTGAGGCTTTATACTACAGTGAGTCTCAAATATCCACATCAGTCAGCTTTGTTATTCTGTGAACAAATCAAAATATAAAGCACTAGGAAAATTAGTAATTTCTACAGCATCAGAATTTAAATAACTGCATGATATGATAAAATGATATGATAAACATCATATGATAAATATGATAAAATGATATGATAAAATGTTTTAATTTAGCTCCTAAAACTAAAGGAAAATATAAAAAATATTATAAAATAATCATAAAAACGAAAAATGATAAAAATGCTGATGTTAATATAAGTTAATCTCATTTGTTAAGTCCAAATAATATCTTCCTAAAAGTACTGTAAAGTGACTGCCAAATGTTTGAATCACTTATATTTTAGCTTAACTTATGAGATTGACTTACTTGACTTGAAAATAATTTACTCACTAATATGAAATCATAATTATAAATACCACGTCCTTTATGAATATTTGCTTTGAGGCATGGCTTGCCATATGTGATTTTTTTCAAGGCCACTTTTCCAAGTTAATGACGTTATTTCCTCTGTGTAATTACTGCTATCTCTAGTGAAGACATTAGTGTGGTAATAGTGTTTACATCTAGGCACACAGATTACTTGTGCTTCTGGAGTACATTTTATTTAATTGAAATCACAAACGACTTTCAAATAAAAGGCAAACTAACTTTTCTGTTGGACTCATTAGAGAAATAAGTTTTTAGAGCGGTTAAGATATAATTATGCTTTCTCCATTGTAACTTCAGAAGCATCAGAGCATTGGAGCATTGGAGTGGCAGAGCATTGGAGTGGCAGAGTGGTTAAGCAGGTGATGTTAGATTGTACAGTGATCTTGTCCAACTCACGGTCAAAGCAGCAGTGCTTTCCATGGTTTGATGGGTAATGGCCGTGTAGCTTAGACTGAGTATCTCAAGGGATATACCACTCTTTACACACAAGGAATGCTGCTCCATTTGTAGATATTTGTGGTTAGAAAAGAATGTGTTAACTTGGGTATAAATCTGCTAAATTGTTGAACTATGTATTAAGCAAAAACCTAGAGAGTATGATCATAAGCCAGGCAGCTAGGCAGAATTTGTGAAGGGTAGAGGGATCGAGGTTTTCAGGTAAAGATCATGGATTCGGATCTTCTAAGATTGTAAGACCGAGCAAGGCAGAACCCACCTCAAGGGGCAAGTGAATTGCTGTTAAACTGAACATTAAAACAGGAATCTCAAGAATTGAACTTTCATGCATATTGGAACCCCATCTGTTCTAAGGAATAAAAGAGGATCTAGCCATTAGAACAAGTGTCAGACACCTCTCAGTTAATAGCAAGAGGGACTGCAAGAACATGTCGTAGTCTAAGGTGTTAATTACTTAGCTAAGCCTCGCTTAATTTGCTCCAAATAAAGAATGTCTTAGGTTTTGAGGTGTCTGAATTACTAAGCTGAGGCTCCCTTAATTTACTCCAAATAGAGACTCTATTTCAATGATTAGAATCTGGATTAGCTGAAAGGGGGCTAACAATAATCTTAATAATAACTTTTATTTGTATACTGTGTATAAGCTTAAAAAAATACCTTATGGTGCGGTTTGGATATGGTTCGAGTTTGTTCCTCAAAGGTTCATGTGTTGGGAGCCTGGTCCTCAGGTAGACCTTTAAGAGGTGGGGTCTAGTAAGAGGTCTTTGGGGCCACCAAGGTGGAAGGGCTTAGGAGAGTTACTGTGGAACCCCGGAGAGCTCTCACTATGTGAGATGGAGGCCCCGCCCCTGCACTTGGCTTCTGGCTTCTGTCTCACCATCTGATCTCTCCCTCGCACACGTGCTGCCCCTTTTGTGACGCTGTCTGCTACAAGGACTTCACCAGACCCCAGCAGAAGCTGGAGCCTCGCCCTTGAACCTTCAGGACTGTGACTTTACTAAATACTTTCGTAAAGTTATCCAGGCTCAGTGAGGTATTGGGAATGTATGAGAATCTGCACATAACCTTCTACCTCTTTCCCTGATTTGTGCTCATTTTGCCATATATATATATGTGTGTGTGTGTGTGTGTATATATATACATATATATATACACACACATATATATATTCACATATATCTGCTTTAAACTAACTGAAAATTAAAAACTTGCTTTAAGCATTTGTCTAAAGGAGATGTTTTATGATGTAAGAATACATTTCAGTTAAGAAAAATAACCAACTTCTAATGTGGGTTACATAATTTTATTAAAAATGATTGTGTAAAATTTTAATTAAATATTGAAGAGCATTTATTCACATTGCCAAATTGCTCAGTCTATCAGAAAATATAATTAGCATGTTAAAATTTCTTTTATTTTTTTCCAAGCTATATCCTGATATATTTTGGAGGTAATGATGGTCATATTTTGGGTGTTTTGGGGTCACTGACAATGCCATTTAAGTAATCGAGTTGATAAATTATAGTAATTTTATGTGCACATAATTTGTTTTTGATCATGCACAGATTCTTGAATTTTTAATGGTAAAATATAGTGTCTAACAACCATTAGTTTTTCCTAATGATGGAGATGATGATGATAATTTTAGGGTGATACTCTAAATTGCTTAAGTCAATTTCAGTGCTAACTACCAAATGCTGATTAATGCTAAGATTATTATGAACTTTGAAATTTCACATGTTTCTATAGTTCTTGGGGAATTACTTTTGGACACAAGCAAAAATATTTAAAAATTGTTATGCCTAATGGAAAAATGTGATTGAGGACTGATTGACTTAGAGGTATGATTTTAATAGTCCTTTGAAATTTGAAATTCATGCTTATTCTGAATTAGCTGAGGAAAAGGTTGACATGGTTATTTAAAAATTCACATTTAATTAAATTTACTATATGCAACATTCAAAAATAGAATAGCTTAAATTTTAAAAATCAGTAAAATTAGTCTGAAAAAGCAATTTAAATAATAAAGTGAAGAAATGCTTATTATTTTATTATAACCTCTTGTTTCATCAGTGCATTTGGGAAACAGTTAATTTTTTAAAAGTCTTAAAGCTTTATAATATTATCAAAGTACTCTTAGCACTCAAAATCTGCCAGATATATAGAATCCCAGATGATTCAGGAGTGATTTCAGAGTCTTATAGTAACTTGGATTATCACGATTATAAAAAAAATCAGAATTACATCAAATGTAGAAGGAATTGAAAATTGGGTTTTATTTGTCTCATAATGACTATGTCATTTTCTTCCATGTTGCTTTTTGAAATAAACTTTATGAAATAGGTTTCGGATATCAGCTCACTTATCTGGGTTCTTCTCTTTTCGTTATAAAAGAATATAGAATTTAGAAACAGTGTTAGTCATATAATCATTCTGGAATGGATCAAGGTAAATAAATCCTTGAAACATTTTAGTTCAATAAACTGATGAAATAATTCAATATACTGTAAGTTGATTTTTCTCCCAGAAGATATCTGTGAACAAATCTGTCCCCAAATCAGAAAATAATTTTTTTTTTATTTGAAGGGATTTTCCTTTGTAATCAGATTCCCCTACTAAGGCACACTTCATGGACTTGAACAGAATACTGTTGCTTCATCTGTTCATCAGGATTTGACTTTGGTAATCCACAAAATCTAGACTTGTGGTGTGTGCTGAAGAGGAAGGGCCTCTGTCTGCCTTTCTGTCATGTCACCTAGACCTGGCATTATTTGCTGAGTAAATTTCTAGGCACATATACATATATATTCTGAATATGCATTGCACATCTGAAACTATAAATTATTTCTATTGCAATTCACAAACATCTAAATGAAGAGAAGTCTGAGGCACAAGGAAATTTGTTTGCCCAGTGTCTGAAAGTGGTAAAATCCAGCCTCAGATTGTAGAATCCTGACCTTATTTGGAGGCCACAATAAAGAATACAAAATCTGAAATAAACATCACAGAACCGATGCCCCATGCTCTCCCAGCAAACTTTCAAAACTTTGGTTTGGTAGTATGAAAGACAGGCAAGTTAGGGAGAAGATAGAAAGCAGCTAGGGAGGGACTGGGCCCAAGATAGAGTGGAAGCCTGAGGTCACACGTTAACAAGAGCCAGATGGACAATTAGATCCAGGATTAAATGAATGAGGTAACAATCAAGGTGATGGATGACCACTGTGGCAGCTCCTGCTCTTACATATCTGGAAAATATTTTTTCTCTCTTACATTCTTCTTTTAATAAAACCACTTAGATAAGAGTAGAGGCCAAGAGGATATAAATTGGCTACTTATAGGCCCATTTCTAATTTAAGTAAGCTTATTTTGGTTCTATTGGTTGACCTTAGTTTGACTCAGAGTGGTCTGAGCCCTGGTCAGTTTTGGTATAAAAACTCCTAGACAAAGAGTTCCCCTGGCAACCCACTTGCAGATCCCTTCTCAACTACTGTATTGGGAGCTATTTCTCTCTTCTTGATAAACACTCCTGTATACCTCTTTTGTGTGTGATTTCATCCTTTGACTTTGTCAGAGACTTGGATCAGTGTTACCCTGACACAGTAGGAACTACTGGGAAAATGACTGTAAGGTGAACTTTTAGAGGATAGTTCCATTTTCTTTGCTTAGGCCTTAGGAGCTGCATTTTGACCAAGGATTTGGTAGATGGACATTAGAGACCCTACTGGCCAGGCACTTGAAATATTGTTTTGGAGATCCTTTCTTTTCTGCTAACAGTATAGACAAGTGAAAGAACATAGGAATTAGCTTCTGGGCCACAAAAAAGAAATGCAAATATTTACTTGTACAATTGCAACAGTCATTATAATCTTTAAACAAGTGTTATCAATATGTTCCTTAGTGATAAAGGACACTTTCTCAGAAACGAATTTCTATAACATTTATTTTTCCTTCTATGGACTAAGAAATATACACTTTTGGTTTTAGTTCTTGATTCCTGGCACAGAACTCCTTAATCCTTGAGTGATAGAGTTAATAGGTGAAGCTTTTACTATATTTGGTCTTTGTGCTTAGTTCATAAAATATTTACATTGCCTTTTGTTATTCATAAGAAGCCCTCTTGATCTCACCTGAGTTCATACTAGTGAGTTCATTTAGGGGATGCTCCTAGATAGCATCTGGATGAGGCTGGTTACAGGAAAGAACATGTGATTAGAAGGCTGAAATGTTCAACCTAAGCTCTAGGGAGGTGGGAAATGCTGGAGAATAAGCTCTGCAAAAGCTGTTACATACAAGATTTGATGAACTTTTGACTTGAACACATCCACACAATGGGAAGGTGACACACTAACTCTTATACGGAGAGAGGTTCTTGAGTTTGAAATTTTTCCAGACTTCACATTATGTACATTTCCATCCAGTTTTTCATCTGTATCTTTTACAATATTATTTAAAATAAACTAGTAAAGGAACGTCAATTGTTATCCCAAGTTATGTGAGCAAATTATTAGACAGGATGGTGTCATTATAACTGCAGTTTATAGCTAGTAGGTCAAAAGCACAGGACATAACATGGAATTTGTGTTGGCATCTGAAGTAGGTGCAGTCTTGGACCGAGTCTTCAATTTGTAGATAGTGTGAACTAAACTAAATTATAGAATACCAGTTTGTGTTCACTGGAGACTAGCTTGGTGTGTGGAGAACACATCTAGTCACAGAAGTGTTTTGTGTTATGAGGCAATAGCAGGAGAAAAATAGTATGCTTTCTATAGAACGTCTTATAGCTTTATGAATATCTTTGCACCTAAGAAGCAACAATAATAGCTAAGAGCCATGGATATATTTGTGTAATTGATTCATTGATTGAACCCATCTGGGATCTGAAAAGGAATACCAATTTTATACCTTTACATATCTTAACATAATACCATACCTCAATAAGAAAAAATTAATTGTATGACTGAACTTCTAAAATTTACTTTCAGATATAGGTTTTGTTTTCTTTACTTTTACAGAGATCACTAAGAGAAAAATTTTCTAATTTTTGCTTAGCATCAGTATATATGAAGATCAAAAATGGCCACAGGGATCAGAAAATGAAATATGTCTTACATTTTCAGATCATTTAAATTTCTGGGTAAAATTTAAGAATAATTGGGCCTGGCTTCACAATTATTACTTTTCTGAAGGTAAATATCATTAAAGCTATTTAAATTCATATTTATATTTTCATAGTAAAGGTTAAAAATAATTTTTTAAATAGACAAAATTAAATACATTTTACAAGAACAAAAATAGATTCGTTTTGGCACAGAGTTTCAGAGGAATGAGGTGCCAAGAACTGAAATGATTAAATATAATTAAACAATATTTACAATTATTTTTGTAAGTTATTAATTTTGGTAGAATTCCTTATTTCTTATAATTTTTTTTTTTACTTCGTAACCTTCTCAAACTTTGAACATTTCAAATTATTGATGGTAACAGATTCTTTTGTCTTCAGATAAGAAAGCTGTCTAATTTGTATATACTCCCAAATGGCACTTATGACTCTAGTTAATTATAGAATGTCTGTGTGACTAATTGTATTTTAGGCACTTCTCTTCATATCAGATAATTTCTTTTATGCTGATCACTTCTCACAGTGCACGGATTGTACAACATCACTACAAAGTGGAAGAAGTACCTCTTTCTCTCACAGCTATGTTTTTCTTTTAGATAAGTTTCTTTTTAACAAAGTAAAAACCTATTTTCTACTCTTGTAGTACAAATAGAACTATTTTTTTTCTTTTTCTTTTTCTTTTTTTCCGGTACCAGGGATAAAACTCAGGACTTTGTGCTTGCGAGGCAAGCTCAGTGCCACTGAACTAAATCCCTGGCACAAATAAAGCTATTATGTCTAGAATTTATAAGTGTAATTTTATATGCCATTCTGCTTCATACTTTTTGCACTCTAAAATATTAACAAAATTATCTTCTCTGTTACATTAGAGTGATAAAGGGGCATATTATAACTATGTTATAACTATGTTATAAATATGGGTGCCTCTCTGCCTCAACACTGGCTCTCTGTTCATCTTTTTTCACACTTCTGTTATTAAAGTTTAGTTGGCAATTGTCTGAAAGAAAGCTATGAATGTCTGATACTCGGTGGAAATGAGAGATTAATATCTACTAGTTGTTAACACCAAACTGAAATGTTCTCCTTAATATATCTGGATTCTCAATAAGAAAACTTTTAACATTGTCTTGTTTGGGTAAATAACAACCCATACTAGGGCCTTTCTATCTTCTTTTTTAAATACTTCAAATGTTTTATTCCATTTACCATTCACACTTACACTATGAAGAAAGTACCACTATTGTCCTCATTTTACAGATAAGAAAACTGAGGCCCAGAAAGTTACATCACTCATATCAGATAGGTCTTCATAAGAGGCTTCTTTTATAACACTGGAATTTGTCTGTACAGCCTTTACTCATTAATATTGTGCTATATCCACTTTGTCCTATTTTTTAAAGCAATTAAGATCATGCCTAAGTTGTTAACATCATTTTTGCCTGAATAGAAATACTTTATATTTACTGGCTAGTGCTCTACTACTTCTATTGTGGTAGGCCCTTCCTAACTGCCAGGGTGGGAACTTTTTACAGTGTAGCAATATCCACCTTTGTGTAGCAGACATAGTTCGGATGTAACTCTGTAACATAAATCGTATTCAACTAGACTGTAGAATGTTAATGTACACCCAACCAGACTGTAAAATGTTTGCATATGTCCATATAAGGGAGACAAAGACACAAAAATTGTATAAAAGGGCTCAACAACACCAGGTTCCACACTTAGCCTTTTTATATGAATCTGCTGAGTCAGTTTCAACACGAATAAAGCTGCTTCCTGGGGGTAAGGCCTTGGTGTCCCGTGTCTGTACACAAAAATCCTGCAGCATTATACCACGTGCAAAATTTTTATGCAAAATTTATTTCATGTGTGTCAATATTTGAGGAGTTTTGTTTTACTCCCTTTGGAGACAGTCTATGATTATCAACTAGAAATGTTGAAACCTTACATCATTTGAAAAGCAATGACAGGTCCTTAAAGAAATCTTTATTGAACTACCTCAGGAGCATTTGAGCACTAATCTGCCAGCTTGTCTACAGACAATTGCCTTGCTTTACAGAAACAAATGTGAATAAAATATTTATGTCTTCATAAACTGTTCTTTTTATCCTAGCATAAGATCTCCCTATGATAACTGAGGGAATCTCAGCAGGCAATGTCCCATTTTGATGGAAATCATTTACAGAGTATGTCATTGATAAAGCCAAGGTGAGACCTTCCCCTTTGCCATCAGGGAATAGTGACTAGAGGCTATTTCCCCCTGAGCTTCTATGAAATGAATAGGTTATTTCATTTTTATAAATTCTGATTATCAAATTCTGAAAAATTTGGGGTAGATTTCTAATGTGATTTAACAAGTCATTTTGCATGCAGAGTTTCTGCCAACTTCAAGCAGAAAATTATACAAGGAAGATATGATTTCTGGAGGTTGACATCCAATTAGAATTTCATTCAGTCCTCATCTCATCAGTCAGGAAGTGGAGCTCACAGATGATCCGCATATTTACCAGGTGGTGCACAAAGCATGAGGTTTGCTCAAACTGAGAGAATGGTGGTTACCAGAGGCTGGCAGGTTAGGGGAATGCGAAGTTATTGATTCAGTTAGACAAGAGGAAAAAGATTTTGAAGGCTACTGCATAGCAGGGGCATTGTAGTTAATAAAATGCATTGAATATTTCAAAATTGCTAAGAAAATGAATTTCAAATGTTCTCACAACAAAACTTGATAGGTTTTTTGGAGTAATGGACTTTGTTGATTTACTTGACTTAATGAAGTGCTCTACCATGGAGCTATATCTCCAGCCCGCATTATATTTATTTAAAATGTGTCTGCTACCTATGTATGACAAGGGATGCTTAGTTTTTCATTTGTTACAACGAACTAAAGTTTAATGTTAAGATATATTTATTTTGGGCCAGGGATTTGGCTCAGTGTGCTGCTGCCTGCCTCGCAAGCATAAGGTCCTGAGTTTGATCCCTGGTACCAAAAAAAAAAAAGATATATTTATTTTAAGTAAAAATTTCAGTAAATCAATTTAATTAAAATATTAAGTAAAAAGAGGTATGTAGATGTGACATATCAAAAGGGTACTACATAAATTAAAATTAATAATATTAGTGAAACAGTATAATAGTGACAATATAGACCTCAGTTGAATCATATTCTACTTTTTATTTGCAGTATGGTTATTTTAGGCATAAATAGGTGACACATATAAAAAATTCCAGCATGTTTTATGAAAGGTATTGAAAGTAGAAAAAATATTATTTTTTTCTCCTTTTTCTTCTTGATTTGGAATAAAATCAAAATCCTCTCTGTTTCACCTTGCACATGTGTACACTGTGTGTGAGCATAATATGCTACTTCCTCAAATTTCTGCCTTTATAAAGATAAGCTAGTTTTTAATTAATAGTTTTGAAACTACTAGGACCCAAAATGATTTCCCAGCTTGTTCAATTCACACAGCTTTAAATGGCAGGGATAGATAGCACTTCAAATAGACCACACGCTAGAAAGGTTTACTTTTAGAAAATTTTACTTAATGTTATTAAAATGTATTTCTGAAAATGTGGCAAGACACAAAATGTCAAATATGCAGAAGATATCCAGAATACTTGTGAGAGTCTAGTTAATACGAATTTTTATTGGGGCCGGGGATGTAGCTAAGTGGCACCGCACCTGCCTTGCAAGCTCAAGGTCCTGAGTTTGATTCCTGGTACAAAAAAAATTCTTATTAAACTTCAAGAGGTCTGAGCTATCCTTTCATCTGAGGCTACACTGGAGTTTGTGATTTTCCCATATGCGAAGCCATTCTAAAGCCGTGGCAGCCTGACAGGGAAGGAGACACTTAGGTAGAGTCTGGTTGGTGGTGGTCTGGACTTCAGGCTATGAGAATCTTAATGAAGGGGCCCCAGCAGGCAGCATCCAGGACATTGTTGGGAATGAAGGTGCACACTGCAGGTGGGAGAACTGAATGTCCCTTTGCAACTCAAAGGCTGCCTGAATATAAGCTCTGGGCTATTTTGTGAAAATACACTTTTTATGAGATAACTTCCAGAATATGGAGAAATAACTGTAAAAGGTCAGCACCAGTTAGACAACAAATCATTTTTCACTGTGATCTTGTCTGTGGAGCTGTGAATAAGACTGAAGGAAAAAGGACTACGCTTTCTTTCAATTTGAGATTAAATGAAATGCTTTCATATCTGTTCCCATTTATTCTATTACAGATGACTAGATTCAGTGTAGCTTGAGCAGATATGGCATTAGTTTCCATCAAGAATACTACTGTCAATGACATTTTTAGTTTGTCTAAGTATAAATTTCTTGTCCTGATATCGATGAAATCAATATTATTTTATTCATTCATTTACTTTTATTGTTTTTAAAGTTTTGTAAGTTTTATACTTAATATTTTAAAAAATACCTAGGAAAATGTTCATGAAGTCCTATGTGTGTAACAAACTGTGAAACAATCAATCATATTTGGAGCATTTAATGAAATGAAACTCAAAAAAGAAAAGTTAGTAGTCATTTTGCAGATAAAATTTTTAGGGCACTAAGTTCAGCAACCCTAGAAAAGGCCGTCAGAAGTCAGTATCGATGATTAACAAACTTTCCTCTCAAAAGGCTGTTAATCTATCCTGTAAATACAATGTTGGAAAATTGGCTTGTGTAATTTGACTACTCTTTATCCAATTTTTTTTTTTTTTTTTTGGTGCCAGGGATCAAACTCGGGTCCTTGCTCTTGCGAAGCAGGTGGCAGAACCACTGAGCTAAATCCCCGGCCCTTTATCCCATTCTTTACATGAATAAATTTCTGGATACAGCTAAGAAATACCTTCTGGAATTTCCATTTAGAATATTTTACTTTCTTGTGACATTTTAGGCTTAAAACACAACAGTAAAGATTTTAGTGTTTTTGTGGGTACAGTAGTATAAGAAATACTATTATTATAATGATCTAGAAAAAGAAAACGGTGATACTATTTTAAAATTGGTATTTATTTAATATTAGTGCCCCCAAATTCAAGTAATATATCATCAGGGATCAAGCATTCATAGTTTAATAGCATGAAGGGAATTATTCTTTGAAAATGTAGAAAGTTGGAGAAACTGAAGCCTTGTACACTATTGACAGGAATAGAAATGGTGCATCCACTATGTTAAACAGTATGAAGCTTTGTGAAAAAAATTAAAACTAGTACTATCATACAATCCACTAACCCCACGACTCTACATTTATCCAGAAGAAATGAAATTAGTGTCTCAAAGAGATGCTAGTACTCCAACTTTCATTGCAACATAATTCACAATGGTCAAGCTATAGATACAATTTAAATGTCCACCAACAAATGAATGAATGAAAAACAAGTGGTATATTCAGTCAATGGAATTCTATTCAGCCTTAAAAAAGGAGGAAATTCTATCCTATGTGACAACAGAGATGAGCCTTGAGGATATTATGTTACAACAGTAAGCCAGTCACAGAAAGCCAGGTATGTTCTGCATGCTTTCATTTAGAAGAGGTATCTCAAATAGTCACTGACAGAATCCAAGAGTGGAGGTGGTTCCCAGAGGCAAGGAAGGGAAGGAAATGGAGGAAGTGTTAATCAATCAGCATAAAGTTCCATTTAGACAAGCTAAGTTCTAGAGATCTGCTGCACAACACTGCATGGTCAATAATAATGTATGTACACTTAAAACATTTTTAAGATGGCAAATTGCCTACTGGATGTTCTTCCCTTCAGTATCTGCCATCCTCATTGATGCATAATTCTAAATTTAAAAATATAAACAATTAAAAGCTCACAAGAAAATTGGATGGAATATGCATATACAATGCCACAGTGGACAAAGGCAACATTAGAAATTTAGAGAATATACAAAAAAAGTGTGGTTAAAATTTTATGACTTTAAATGATATTTTTATGGTAACTGTGCCATTTAAAAATGCCTTTTATAAATGCAATTTATGGGGTCTTTGTATTTTCTCATATCCTAGAGGTAATTTTAGTTAAAATGATCCTTTAAAAGTCAAATGAAGCAAATCTACTACAACTAGTATGCATTCAGTGAATTATTTCTTTCTCATGAGTGACTGACAGTAAGATGGAAGCATTTAAAAATGTAATAAATTTTACTAAGCATACCCATGAGCATGAATTCATATATTCTGGAATTATTTTCTTATAGAAGTAAAGTTATTTCCTTTGCTTCTCTTATTCTTTACAATAATTGTTCAATAATATTTTATTTATGAACATTGTATGAATACTAATATTTTTAAAAATCACATATTGTTTTAATATGGGTTTCTTAAAGATAGAAATTTAGAAAGTCTGTTCATTAGTAGTGATTAAAAATTTACCTTGTGATCAAATTTCTAACTACTCTTTTTTTTTTATTAAATTCTTTTACTGGTACATTGTAGGTATACAACCCAATTACATTTCTCATTGGGAATTGTACCTTTACATAATGCATCTTGGTTCTTATTTTTTCCCCATTCCTAGCCCTCCCTTTATGCCCTCCACCCTTCCCTATTTACAAAGACTGTATTTCCATTTTTTCCATTTCTCATCATTTTTCCTTTCCCTTCTTTCCTTTCCCTTGCCCCTCCCACTACCCTTACCCCTTTGGACCTTTTCTTCCTATTTTGCTTTATCGATTGTTCATTCTAATCATTGGTACATTTTAGGTATACAATATAATGACATTCATCATTGGAAATTTGCACCTTTACATAGTCTCTCTTAATGCAATTCCAATTGAGATCCTAGCAGTATACTTCATAGACCTTGAGAAAACAATCCAAAAATTCATTTGGAACAAGAAGAGACCCAGAATAGCAAAAGCAATTCTAGGTAACAGAGACATGGCAGGGGGTATCACAATCCCCAACCTGGAACTCTACTACAAAGCTACTGTGATAAAAACAACATGGTGCTGGCAAAGAAACAGACTTGAGGACCAGTGGAACAGATTAAAAGATGCAGAAACAACACCAGACAGACTCAGCCATCTCATCTTCAATAAAGGAGCCAAACACCCTCACTGGAGGAAAGATAGCCTCTTTAATAAATGGTGCTGGAAAAATTGGGCTTCAACTTGCCAAAGATTAAAACTAGACCTATATCACTCACCATGCACTAAACTAAAATCAAAATGGATTAAAGATCTAAATATTAAAATAGAAACTCTGAACCAGTTGGAATAGAGGTTAGGTAGAACCCTTGAAGACATCGGTGTAGGAAAAGAGTTTATGAACAAAACCTCAGTTGCCCGTGAACTAGCACAAACAATCAAAAAGTGGGATCTCTTCTTATTAAAAGGCTTCTGCACAGCAAGAGAAACCACCAGCAGTGTGAAGAGACAACCTACAATGTGAGAAAAAATCTTCACCTGCTTTTCCTCAGACAAATGTCTACTATCTGGAATCTATAAAGAACTTAAAAAGATCAGACCTCCCAAATTTAAAGACCCAATCCAAAAATGGGCATCTGAAATGAACAGACATTTCTCAGACAAAGAAGTAGAAATAGCAAATAAATACATGAAAAAATGTTCAACATCACTGGTCATTCGAGAGATGCAAATGAAAACAAGGCTGAGATTCCACTTCGCTCCAGAAAGAATGGCTGCTATCATGAAATCAACCAATAACAAGTGCTGGCGGGGCTGTGGGGAAAGAGGAACCCTGCTCCACTGCTGGTGGGAGTGTAGGCTGGTGCAAGCACTGTGGAAATCAGTATGGAGATACCTCAAAGAACTAGGGCTGGAAGTCCCATTTGACCCCGCTATTCCACTGCTGGGGATCTTCCCCAAAGAATTCAAAGAATCATACCACAGTGATATATGTGTGCCCATGTTCATAGCAGCACAGTTTGTAACAGCTAAAACTTGGAAACAGTCTAACTACTCTTAATAGATTTTCTCTTTAAAATAGCTATGGTATCATCCATATTCTGCAGTGAATTCTAAATAGACCTTTTAATTGGCAAGTATGAATTCAACTGACAATGAAGCTTAACAATGAACCATCAATTAAAATGAATTTCATACTTCAATCATTATATTTGTTTAATAGAATATATTTAGTTTGGGAAAAACATTTTAGAAGGTGAGTCTTTAATATGTTTTAAAATGTAAGTTCCCATTTGAGATGAAATTGCCTACCTGAATACCGTTCCTCATGAAAAAGAATAGAGCTTTGTTCTTATTCACTGTCTTTTACTCAGCACTTCGAATGGTCCCTACACATAATAATCATTTAATACATGTAGGCTGGCTTATTGAATAAAATGGGATTAAAGGATATCTTGGTAAATTATTATTGTCACATAAAACTCTTAACATCACTAGGAACTTCTTCCCAATAGCTTTTACCTTTTTGAGACTTGGGAAGAATTTACAAGAAGAGAAAGATCTGTTTGCTTCTAAGAATACTAGAAAAGTTTGTTGATTTAATGTTGCTTGACCAGACAACATAGAACATAAGGTTTTTGTGACAAAAAGACAGGAATTCAAAGTAAACCATTGTGCATGGGATATCTAAGAAACTCTTAGAGGGATGTCTAGCATCTTATTTACCTAATGGAACAATTGCAGTTACCTCCCAGAAGTTAGAAGATGATCACTCTACTCCACAGAACTGACTTCTACATGTATGTGTCTCATCACTTGGACAGGAGTCTCTCCTAAAAGTGATATAATACATCTCTCTCCAGGTCAATGTGAAGAGACTAAGGTGAGAGCTGAGGCTGAGGGAGAGTGGAATTGAAAAAGCCAGAACAAAAATCTGGACTCTGTCATCAGATTATGTTCAACTGAGTAAATTTAGACAAATCCTCCTCCCCAGGTAAGATAATTATGTATCCTCTTTTATTTCTTGGCCATTTCATTTCTTCTTAGTTTATCCACAGAAATGAAAACAGCTTTCTGAAGATTTGAAATCAGTGTAATTTTTCCCTGAGATTTCAGACGGTTCTGTGTTGGGCTATACTTTAGCTCAACAGAGTTGAGCATCAAAAGAGTGTTTTGATGTGAGAGACAAAATTTGCTGGGAATGTAAGACAATGAAAATTGTAAGAGATATCTATAAACACTGTAACCAGCCATTTAAATTTCTTTCAAAGTTATTAAAATTTCCTATAACTGGCATTTCCAATAAATTCTGTTATTTTTAGGGAATAAAGTTAAGTTTATCATATAAAATTCCACAGCAGAGCTTTTCATAGATGTGATTTTACTTAATTTTCTCAATCACCCACAAGAACATCTCTTAATACATATGGAAATGAGCTCAAAGAGTCAGTGATTTGCTTAAAGTCTGATAGTGAATAAAAAGCTTCTCCATGTGAACCTAAAACTCAAAATCTCTTTTTTGATCCGAACACTTATACCTATTGTTTGTAAAGACAAATGGAAATGCTTTCTCCATTAAAAAAAAAAAGCAAGAGAGACTCATTTTGTCTTTGCCTTTTCCAAGAGTGTGTATTGGGAGGCCTATGAATCTGTGTCCTTTCTATTACTTTGCAGAGATAAATCATATTAGAGATTAAGCTCATTCTCCAAGGTTTACAGTGTAGACATATCTCCGAGATAATGAGCAAAACAAAATCTTTACATATGGATAATGTGGAATTTTACTTTAGTCCTGTGATCTTGAAAAACAGTGAAGAAGCCAGTTCTGGGAAATGGCTACTACGAAGAACTCAGAGCTCAAAAGA
Source organism: Heterocephalus glaber (assembly GCF_053883595.1). Classification (NCBI taxonomy): domain Eukaryota; kingdom Metazoa; phylum Chordata; class Mammalia; order Rodentia; family Bathyergidae; genus Heterocephalus; species Heterocephalus glaber. Next base: position 28,513,650 of record NW_028258344.1, on the reverse strand, counting down.
CTCAGCCCTCCTTATTTACCTATGACAAGGTCAGACACAGATCCTCTGAATTCCCATTCTTCCTTTCATAAATGATTAACTGACCGATATTGTCCCTATTGGTCAATGAGAATAAAATGCTTGTTAATCAAACCTTGGCTGTAGGTTCTCTCCTTCTTTAGAATCTTGAACTTCAGCTCATGACCAACCTAAGTCACCAACTACTTTCTTCTTGGGAGCCTTCCTGGAAATAAGGGTAGCTCAGGGTAAAACATTCTCTATTCAATGTGCACTCACAGCAGGTTTTTGTTTGTACTTTGGATAAAAGAAAATTCTTTTAGCTATCCCTTGAGATGCTTGCAGATCTACAGTTAAAATGTTCTCCCTGTTGCAACAGTCCCTTTCCTCCCTTGCAATAATCATTTCAAATAAGCCTCTCCTTACTAAGTCCAGATTTATTTTTAATTTGACATGTGTAAAAGCAAAGCTCTAGAATTAGGACTGCGGTCTCTCAAGAGCTGTAGAGGAGACTGTCAGAAGGTACAGATTTTGCCTCTTGGGGAAAGTTAATTGTCCTTGCTTCTGCCTTGGTGTGCAAAATGTGTGATTTTTCTCCTAACGACCACTCAGTCTGATACAATTAATAGGTTTCTTCTTGTTTTCAGGCTCTTGCCCTTCCTTTTCTTAGATCATTTACTTTAGAGAACTTTTATTTGTATATTCTTTCTCTGACTTTTTGAGATGCAAATCTCCCAGCTTCTTTCCAGCCTTACAAACCCAGTGCTGTCTTTCCTAAGAACCTGGGAGTCATACCTGTGAACTCTAGTCATCAAGAAGGAAAGCAGCCTGTAATATTCCAGTCTCTGTGGGAGAGTAGGAACCCTGCATGTCATAAGCACCAAACAAAAAAGGCAATTTGGCCAAATTCCCTCTAATATCTTCCCACACTTTCCACTAGCTCACCCATGCTGCAAAAACTTCCCGGCCTTTTATAGCAGGAGGTGAGTTCACTCTCTCCTATTTCAAGAGTCTTGACTTCTGTTGAAATAGTCATGAATAAAGCCTTCCTTGCCTGTTTAATTTTATCCAATACAAATTTCTTTTGACACTAGTTTCCTGTTCACTTCAATGTCACTTACATCCCCTTGAATCTGTTAATGCTCATTCAATTTTTTAAAAAGTTATTATTTTTCTATATTAGTAAAGAGAGATCTTGGGGGGGGTAGTTATTTCTCCAGCAATTTTCAAAAGTAGTCTTGCAATCTGACAGAATCTTTAGATTGGTTTATTTGCTTCTTTTACCTTATAGCATTTCTGAAAAAGTAAGCCTCTCCTTTTTAATATCTAAGCCTTGTTTTTGTACTTTTCTTTCCCAGGAACTTCAGAACCTCTTTATGCTCTTCTGTTATTTCTCACTGTACAGAAACTCAGGAGTGGAAAAAATATTTTATTTTATTTGGATCTGTACATTAGAGTTGTTATCCTGACTTTTAATATCATTAGAGCCAGTCTAAGATTTCCATGTCTACCACAATGCTCTCTACATCTCAGCAGCCCTTAGTCACAAAGTCTGTTTTCTAATGACCACATTGCCCTTCTAGCTGCAGCTGATACTGAAGCATCTATCTTACTTATCTGGGGGGATACTATAGTCTTGAATCTTCTGAAATTTATTTTCTTATGAGCTTCTGACTTTCTGTGTTCCATATACTTTGGGGCTTTAAAAATAGATGTAAGGAAGAGATTTATTTTCTGGTTTGTTTTATAACTCAGTGTTCTAGCTTTGCTAACTAAATTCAGGTTGCTTCTGATTTGCATTTTGATCACTCACGGGAGGTAATAATACAACTCTGAAAACCAACAAAACAGAGTCAAGACTTCTGTGCTGACTTTGACATGTTGGGTTTAAGCCTCCTTCTGTTCCTCCTCAGTGCCTTTAAGACGAAGGCTGTTGCCTGAATGACCTCATGAATAACTTACAATGAAAACTATTTACTTCTATGCTTTATATAATAATCCTCCAAAGCACAGAAGGAACCTATACCAAAATCTGATCACAACAGACAATACAATATGCTTTAAAATGCTCATAATGTATTTAAGGTAATCTGAAGACACTTTCCTTTCCCTTTCTTTAGCAAATATTTATTAACATTAACATATGCTAAGCACTATACTAAGGAAAAGTACAAAAAAAAATAAGCCCTGAGAAATTTACAAATAGTGAGCCAGAAGGAGGGATATCTTTAATTATAAAATAACAAGTTAAGTATGATGAGCTCTATAGAGAGAAGGGCCTGAAGGAAGAAGTAAATTCAAATAAATATGTGTTTGTGTAGGGACAGATTCATAGAAGAGATCAATCTCAACAGTAAAGAGGTGTTCACCAGATCGAAAAAATAAAGAGGGGACAGGTTATTCAAGGTAGAAGGAATAAGCTTATGCAAATACATAGAGTAATAAGATAGTGTCAAGGCATATCCAATAATCTGGCATCCATATCCAGCCATTCATCCATCCTCATACAGATGCTGGATAGTGTACTAGGTATGATGGATCCAAAATTAAGAGAGAACACCTAGAGCTCAGAGGATTTTCAGTTTAGCTGGAGTAACAGACACTTAAAAGAACTGGCCCAGCACTGTGGGAAGTATACTAATGGAGGTTTGTATGAGGTGGAGAGAAAGCTCTTAACTCCAATAAGAACACAGGGGAGGTCTCCAGAAGGTACAATGTAAGTCCCAAGTATTAAAATAAATGTGGATGTTCATTAAGAGCATAATGATATTCTAGGAAAGTCAATTCTTGCCTTTTTCCCTTACCTTTCAGGCAACCTCTGTTTCTTTAAATGCATGGTATTGTTCCAATTCTCAAAGTCTTTGAAAACATTTGATATTAGTCAATGGTGACCATTCTGAAGAGGGAGGAATGCAGTGGTTTTAATTGGTGTTTTCTTGAAGAATTCTTTGGTGAATTGTTTGTTTGCTCTTCCATCTGCATGTACCACATACTCTATCCCTCCGATTCTCAACCCTGGATACACATTAAAACATCTTCAGGCCCAGTCCCTAAAGGTATGATTTCATCATTATGGCTTGTGGCCATAATGGAATTTATAAAATACCATTGGTATTTATAAAAAAAGCACCTAATGATGTTATGTACACCCAAGTTTAGGCATCAGAATCATCTGGAATGCCTGCTGAAACACAGATTGCTGGAGTCCACTCAGAATTATTAATGTAGTAAGGTTTATGTAGAGTCTGAGAATTTGTATTTCTAAGAAGTTTTTCCATGATATGATGCTTTCTGGTCTGGGGCTATCCTCTGAATTCTATTGCTTTTGCCAATCTAAACTAGCAGCTTCTAAATGGACTTACCACACTCTTTCCAGCCTTTCTTTTTCATGTATTCCATTGTCTCTATATGAAATGCCATCTAACTCCTTTTTCTTTCTTGAATAGCTTTTGCAGTCTTCAAAAAAACACTTGAATGTCAAAACCTTTGTGATGTTCAGAGTCATTTGTCTTATCATTCCTACACCTTAATACATAATCTATGTGATAATTGCACCTTAGCTAAGATCACACCATTCTCCCATTTTCTACATAGTGAGGACTCCATAAAACCAGAAACTACTATGTCGTCCTTATTCTTTGAAAACTGAGTAACTAACATTATTTGGCATATTAACGTGTTGACATTATTTCATTAAAATAGGTTTTTTGATTATTATTTTAATAAATATTTGGTTGGATTGCTATAGAAAAATGTGACATATAAGGGTTCTTAGGTTATTTAAAAACATGATTTACTATTTGTTACCAATTTTTTGACCAGATCAACTGAGCTAGAGAGCAAATCTATGGCAAAAATTAAAATAAAATCCATATATCATCACAAGCTATGCTTGGTCTTGTCTGAAGAAAAGCCACAAGAAGGGGACTTAAAAATACAGTTTTTTGGTTTGAATAAGCTAGGAACCATAAAACTAAAGAAAAATTTAACAAAATGAAATTAAAGCACGACTCTTTCATAATATTACACTTGTTTCCCGAAGGCTTTCTTATCAAATAAGTATTTTTTAAGCAAATCTGAATACTCCTTTAAGGCCACAAAGTTCCATATGAAGGTTATGTTGCCATAAATGTAATGTTTTAGTGAAAACTTCATTTGGAAAATGAGTCAATTATGACTGCTATGGCTTTAATGTGTTCCCAGAATTTTGTGTGTTGGTAGCTTAATCCCCAGATTCATATGTTAGTGGCATCTGGAAGTGGGCCTTGGGAGGTGATTCGATAAGGTCATGAGGATGGGGCCATGATGGCATGAGTGACTTTGTATGATGATGAAGAGGAACACAAGCTAGAAAGCTTGCTCTGTCTCACCAATTGATCTCCTCTACCATGTTATGATGAGAAAGAAGGCCTCCATTTGGTGCTGAGCAGATGTTGGCTTTGTGTTCTTGGACTTCCCAGTTTCCAGAACTGTGAGCCAAACAAACCTCTACTCTTTATAAATTTCCCAGTCTGGAATTTTGTTACAGCAACTGAAACCAGGTGAAGACAATGATAATAGCAGGTCCACCTGATGTGAGTTCTCTAGGACAATGCACCTTGTAGGTGTTGCATCTTTGGGCATGATAGGGGCAGACCTATTTGCAGAGAGCAATGTTCTCTCACAAAAACCACCAGCAAAGATTTCAATAAGGCTGCACCTTCAAGAGGAAAGCAGGTGGTAGGCAGGTAGGAGAAGCATTTACTCTTTTTTTGACTTCTTACACAAGCCATTATTTAATTTGTAAAATAATTATGGTGTAGTACTGGTGCAAGCATAAACAGATATGCACATGTCATGCTAGAGAGTCCAGAAGGAAACTCACCAATCTATGAACATGTGCATGCCTTCTGAGGCTAATTCCTACACAGTGGAGTTTGTTGTTAATGGAAATGGTAGCTTGTTATGCAGTATGCCCTCTGGCTGATTCTCTATTGCTAGTTCTCTGCCTCTGTTTCTCATATTTTTTTTCCTTAAATTCTTTTATTGGTACATTTTAGGTATACAATAGATGTGCACCCATGTCTACAGTGGCACAGTTTGTAACAGCTAAAGCTTGGAAACAGCCCAAGTGCCCATCAACTGGAAATTGGATAAAGAAGATATGTGTTTCTTTTTTTTAAAAAATAAAATGGAGTACTACTCAGCCATAAAGAATGAGAAACTAGAGTCATTTATAGCTAAATGGATGCATACTGAGGCCATCCTCTTAAGTGAAATAAATAGAACACACGTGTAAATACCAAATAGTTTCTCTAGTGTGAGAAACTGAAAGTGTAAATAAGGATGAAAATGATTAAAATAAATAATTGATTATTTGAAATAGGAAGAAAAGGTCCAAAGGGGTAAGGGCGGTGGGAGGGGAGGGGAAAAGGAAAGAAGGGAAAGGAAAAATTATGAGAAAAGAAAAAAAATGGAAACAAAGTCTATGTAAATAGGGCAGGGTGGAGGGCATGAAGGGCACACAGGTAGTGGGGGGAAAAATAAGAACCAAGATACATCATGTACAAGTGCAAGCACCCAATGATAAATGTTAACATATTATATACCTAAAATGTACCAATAAAAGAATTTAAGGCATTTACTCTTAAATGTTCCTAAGCATAGTTGAGAGACTTCCTGGAACCCTCAAAAATAACCAGAAAAGTTTGAGGGGGTACAAAGGTACTTTATGCAGAGGCCGATACTATTTTTTTTTCTTTTACTTTCTTTGTGCCAGTGGTTCTGTTAAGTGTAGCCCATAGTTTATGTCATTCAATTTTTTTTTTGTACTGTGGATCGAACTCGGGACCTTGAACTTGTGAGGCAGGCAGTGACACTACTGAGCTAAATCCCCGGCCTTATGTCATTCAATTTTAACAAGAACCTTAGAAAAGGGTTTGATATGCAGTTTAGTGTTAGAGTACTAGGGGAGATCTTAGGCTCATCTTTAGCACTGAAGAAAAAAAAGGCCTGTGATTTAGCTATTATATTCAGTTTCATAGCTGGTAGCACCAAAGCTGAAAAAAGTTGAACAGTTTATTGATTTATTCAAGGCCAGTAATATAGGAAGTCAGTTGAATTTGAATTTCAGAAAATTTGGTAGAATTATGTCCCATGTTACTGAAGACCCCTGCAGTTAGGGTCCACTATCCTGCCCAGTGCACAACGCAGGCCTGAGGGAAAAAAAGAATAAAAGAACTAAGAGAGAGAAAGCGGGTTCCAGAATGACCAATGCTGGTGCAACCAACAAAGGTGCTGGCCAGCCCAAGCCACTCATTTTTATCAGTAATCAATTGGGGTAAAGGTAAGCTATGTGCAAGGGCAGGAATACGTGAGAGGATGCACAATCATGCGGTTTCTATGGAAACTAAATGAAGCAAGACTCATAAAGGACAAGACAAAGCATTCTCGACACAGGAACAGAACAGACAAATATATATGGTTGTAATTAGAACATCGTCCTTCTAGTAAGAAGAATTTAGTTGTGGGAATGGAATTTGGCTGTGAGCTACTCTGACCTCAGCACATAGGCTTCAGCCAGACTCGTTTCTCAAAACAAGCCAATTGTGGGGTTAACTCTTCACACCCTACTTTGAACATAATATTATGTTTGAAAATGGCAGCTGCATCATGGTGAGTTGTGATTGTCTTTGGGGCCTGTTTGGTCTTGGGTCTCATCAGTGGGTGGTGCATCAGGTCTGGTGATCTCTTCAAGTCTAAGGGCCATCACAAGTGAGGGGAGTCATTCAGATGCAGCCTTTGTATGGCTTTCAGCAGGGGTGTCACATCGTGCTGCTTGCAGTGAATTTATCATCTTGGTCCATGGTTCTATGTTTTGGGATGATGACCACAGCATATTTTTATTCTCTGTTGAAAAATAAGCATATCCTGGCCCCTATGTTATTAATTATACTGAGCCACTTACCTTTTAGTTAGGACATCCTTTGATAACACTGTCTAGAACATGTCTACAGATTCATCTTTGTATTAATGGAGTTTTGATGGAGTATATTTGTTTTACATAAGTGGATCTAAAATATTTAAAGTGAAAGTAACAAGATCTAATTGAGCTCGTGGAGGTATCTGTGTCCCCCTTTTTTGTTTATGTAATTGTGTTTTTAGGGAAAGGTGAGTATGCCTAATCATGGCTTGTCTCTGTAGATTATAAGGACTTATGATATGTTTAACTGACTTAGCTGTCTATGATAATTTTCTCTACAAAGAACATTTCCAACTGCAGTTAGGGGAGAAAGGGCATGGTTTTTTTGTTTTGTTTTGTTTTTGATACTGGGGCTTGAACTTGGGTCCTTGTGCTTGTGAGGCAGGCAGCAGAACCACTGAGCTAAATCCCCAGCCCCGTGTTTTAATCTAACTGCTTTGAGCTGAGAAGTGTTGATGTAGGGAAGACCGCAATTATGGTCCCCTGTGCCAGTTACAGGAGACCCCTGGAGTTAGGTTCCAATATCCTCCCCAGTATTCAATGCAGGCCTAAAAAAATTAAGACAAAACAAAACTAAACAAACAAACAAAAAAACAAGGTTCCAGGACAACCAATGCCGGTGCAACTGACAAAGGCGCTAGCCAGCCCAAGCCGCTCATTTTTATTAATAATCAATTGAGATAAAAATAAGCTACTTACAAAGGCAAAAATACATAAAAGATACACAATCATGCAGTTTCTATAAAAACTAATGTAAACAAGACTAATGAAAGACAAGACAAACTATTCACAAAGTTAAAATAATAGACAAAACATATGGTTAAAATTAAAACATTGTCCTTCTAATAAAAAGGTTTTAGTTGTAAAAACAAAATTGGAGTGTGAGTTACTCTACCCTCAACACGTAGGCTTCAGCCAGATTCATTTCTCAAAACAAGCCAATTGTGGGGTAAACTCTTCACAGCCTGCTTTAGGCTTAATCAACAGTAAGTCTGCACATGTAATATATGAAACACAACTATATTAGAAAATTATTCAATGTTTAGTTAAAATGCAAATTTAAATAAATGCCCTGTATTTTAAAATTTATATCTGTAAACCTATTTGTCTCTCACTCCAAAAAACATTTAACTAGACCACTAGGTTGTATTACATTCTAATTTTCTCCTAGGCACAAGCAGTTCCCAATTTACAGACTTGAAATTTGTGGGATAAACTTGAAAATTGTGCACAACAACAAGGCCTTCTATGATCTGGCCTCTCCCTTTCTGCTGTCTGCATTTAGAGGTATAACACATGCCAAAGCCCAGAGGCAGGAGCTGAATGGTGTGGGCCTGGAGGCCACAGAGTTGGTATAGGGTGAATGAGAGAGACCGAGGAGTCCAAGGAGAGAGGTAGTGGAGTCTAGATCATGCAGGCTTTGCAGATCACTGTGAGGACTTGTTTTTACTCTGAATGTGGTGTGCAGTTACTGCAGAGTTATACTGCAGAATGACATGGCCTGGCTTAAGCTTTGCAACACTGAATTGGCAGCTCTTTGGAGCAGAATTTCTAGAGAAATAAGGGGAAAATAGGGATTTATTATAAAATATTTAGGCCTCTTTTCTTAATGGTAGAATTCATGTTTCTGCCTTTAAGCTGTGTCCTTCTGGCTAGAAATTTACAACATGGAATGGGGACAGGATCATCCGCCTCTCAACTTTAATATGGAACCTAGTGTAGATTCTCTGGTTCAATGAGCCCTGAAGGATCCCTGCACTGGCTGCACCTTGTAGGTGTTGCATCTTTGGGTATGATGGGGGCAATCCTATTGGCAGAGAGCAATGTCTTCTCATAAAAACCATGAGCATCTGCCGCCTGCCTCGCAAGTGCAAGGTTCCTAGTTGGATCCCCAATACAAAAAACAAAAAAAACCCCAAAAAACACCAGCAAAGATTTCCATAAGGCTGCACCTTCAAGAGGAAAGCAGGTGGTAGGCAGGTAGGAGAAGCATTTACTCTTATATGTTGCTAAGTATAGCTGAGATACTTCCTGGAACCCTTAGAAATAACCAGGAGAGTCTGAGAGGTATACGAGGGTACAAGTACCTTGTATAGCAAGTATACAAATATAGCAAAGTAGTATAACTATGTATATGTATAGGTATTCATATGTATATGTATAAAACTATGCATGTGTTTATAAATATAGCAAGGTACTATAACTATGCAGAGGCTGATTTAAAGCCATTATTATTAATATAAATAGGAACTAAGTTATATATACTATGTCTGGAGTGGCATGGTAACTTTAGAGTTACAGGAATTAAATAAAATGAAAGAGGACAGTAGAATGAAATATGTAAAAAGACATACGTAACAAAAGCAAAACACAAAAACTTATCAAATTTTTAACTATCTATTCCATGATCGGTGTTTTAGACATTATTTACTTCTTACCAAAACCTTTGGTCAGACACATGTTGTTAATTCTCTTTTACAGATAAAAACACTGAGGCCAGTGAGAACTCACGTAAGCAGCTTGGATGGAGACATGGGGATTTGAACTTGCTTCTTCAGACTGTAGACAGAGCTCTAGCTTATAACTTAGGTCTTTTAATCTCCCGGAAAAAGGAATTGTCCTAGTGAGTTAGGCAGAATTGTTCAGTAAAACTTATAATGATTGAAATAAACTGAGATGCCAAGTATAAAGTCTGAAATTTCGTTATGAGGAGCTTTTAATACAGAGGGACCAGAGCTTTTAAAGAGAGGATCGGATTCCAGAGCAGAGGCCCTGAAGCACAGATGTCAATCTATCACCATACGTCTCATGTCAAAGGCTTAGATATGTTCCATTTCTGTTGAAAAGACCTGGCCTCCTCATTGTTATTTTCGATCAGACCTCAGCAGCCAATCATACAGGTTATTTATAGGACACATGAACTATGGTTTTTGTCCTATGTTTAACTTCATCTCAATTATGAAATGGCTGTCTTTATACCTTCAGTATTTGTTCTAAGGAGGACAGAACATAACATACAATAGATTGACAACATTCAAATGAAAGCTCTTTGGATGTTGTGCTGAAATACATGCTCCAAACGAAATAGATTAAGGAGTCAATGTTTTTGCTTCCTTGTGATTTGTACTTCTAATCCAGTTGATGCTACCTGAATTAGGGGAATGTGTCACAGAGCTCTCATTTGTCCTCTAGCTAGCATTCAGTCTAAGCGATAACAAAAAAGAAATGGAAGCACAGTTGATAACAGGGAACATCCAGATGAAGGATTTCATTACCAAAGGAACAAAAAGTTCTAAAAAGGAGCCATTTTTATTCTTTCCCATAGAGAAAGACTGAGAATATTGATCAGAATGCTTTATGCATTTCAGTTTTTCAATGGCTTACCAGAATGCTTACTCCGAGTTCTTTTAAATTGCAGGATTAGATTTGCAGTCAAGGCCTTCCCAAGTGTGCCTAAAAATTCAATAGGTGGTAAACTCAGGTGACTTACTGTTTAGGTGAATGCCTTTTAAAATCCTAAAAGAGGTATTGCAACACAGTACTTGGCTTATGCGCATGCCTTAAGTATACAGTCTAGCTGGGTAATTCTACTGTGGATTCTTACTAGATTTGCCTGATTTGACTGAGTGTAGGCATCAAAGGCAAAAGTCATTACAAGTATAATTCAAAAGAACTCAAATTCTCCTTAATCCATTTAAATGTACTGCTTGTCTACAGCTTCCTTTGGGAATTGATGGTTTAGCTTTGTAGTTTCAAATCTCAGCCTGATGAAAGTACAGATGCGAGTGAGTACAGTATGAGAATGCTAGAAATTGGATGTAAGTTGATCAAAACTTTGCTTTGAAAAACACTAGGCTTTCTGAGGCTCCATAGCACATCTGGCAACTCTGTAATGTCCTTGAGTACAGAGAGAAAGCTTTCCTCAGAAAGCTGGGGAGAGTTCATTTGCTTTTTTAAAGTAGGAAGGTTCTAAGCACTTGTTTTTCTATAGTATTTTCCATTATGCCACAGACTACTTTTACTTAGGATTATGTTATTTTATGTAAAGGAGGACACAAATTTGGTGCATATGAATAAAGAGAATAAAAAAGCTTGAAAAGTAAACATTTGCAAAGTTACTAGTAGATGTATTTAAAAACACTTATCTTTACATACTTACATACCTAACTACCTATCATATAAAATAGCTAAAGCATTTTAGGTTTCCATAAAGTGATCTGAGGACAATGAAGGATGATTTGAATATTTTTTCCTTGATGTAAGCATTTGGTATTTCTTTAACTTAGCATCCTTTGAAGTAAAGTTCTAGTGTCCTTCTACCTGGAAGTCTTTATTGACCATACAAGTCTCTGTGATTCCTCACTTGTAAACTGTTATTTCCCCTGTTGTTACTACTCTGTATATGTCCTGCTTCATCTTTATGGTCTGTAGTCTTAGTGAGTTCACATCCCTTGTGAGGGAAGAAATATGATTCTCTTTCTTTAGTCCCACAGCACAAGTCTCAGTGCATTCATCTACTAATCCATTAATAACTTTGTTAATAGTTTCATTCAGAAATAAGGATATAGTAATGGTTTGACAGTATATCCATAGCAAATCATTATAGAGAATTCAAGTTTAATTAATTAATTAATTTATTTGATACCCTGTCAAATGATTATTCTAGGCTGGCCTTGAACTCATTATGTAGGCCAGGCTGGCCTTGAGCTCGCAGCAATCCTCCTGCCTCAGCTTCCCTAGTGCTGGGATTATAGGCATGCACCACCACATGTGGCCTGAGAATTCAATTTTAAATAAAATCAAATTGATGCACTAATTTGGTGCACTAATTAAATATATACATGTAGATTACTATGGACTTGTAGATTTTAGCCTTATGAATTATCAAGTCCAAGACTATTTTTTATGCAGGAGGAAAATCAGTCATCTTTCTATAAGACATTAAGCTACTTGAAACAAGAAGTCATTTTCTCAAACATTTCATTCCACACATAAAGCAATCATTTTATTTTTACATTGTTTTGCAGCACCTGGTTCACACATAATAGGTTCCCAAGAACCTATTGCATAGATTGCTTCATGGAAGTCAATGTCATTAAGTGGGTTTTTAGAACTAGATGTTGTTTGGACAGTCTGTGCTCATGTGTTCGGTTTATTGCTGAAGAGGGCATCACAGGGCATTACCTCCTACAGCTGTCCTGCCAGCTCATTTTTCTGGAAATCCTCTTGCTTCAGATCCAATTCCTCTTTTTCTGACAGTTGCACGCTCATTTGCCTTAAGCAGCATCTGAGCTTGTGGATACTACCTCTACTGTTTTATTTCTACTGTGTACTATAAGTATCATTGGGTCACTGTTTTTCAAATCTATAATGATCTCTGTTATGACAAAAAGAGATTCGTGCTTCTATTTCCAATTTTTGGAAATTCAAGAGGATTTCCTTCATGTGGATTGGAAAGTCAAAAACAGTGGAAACTAGATCAGGGAACTTTTGTAAATCGCTAGAAGGGACTCGCTAGTTTCCATTTATATTTCAGGGATGAATTAATAAGCTCATCTAAATTCATTATTTTCCAACTCTTAGAACAAAATAGTGTACTTAAGATTTAATTCTTAAGCTTTCTAAGCAAATGTAAAGGAAGAGGCAGCAGTAGCTCTGATCAGTTACTTTCTGTGCCTTCGGAGCATAATTCAAACACTGGTTTGGTTTTATTCCCAGAGCTGCATGGGATACATGTTGCTCCTGGGGTACGCGCTTTACCAGAGGCATTCAGAAGTTTCAAATCTAACCCTTGTAATAGGCAGGTAAGAAAGTTGAGACTCCAAGAAAGTGTCTGTTTACAGTAATTCAATTAGATTGGATACTGACAGATCTGGGACTTTTGCTAACTCTTTTATGACAACTTGGTGACTGTTTTATTCTTTTACTTTTCATCCCATACTTGGAAGATTTCTGCCCATTTAGATAACCCATTTTGCATCCAAGCCTCTGCAGTTTTGAGTTACTTATCTGCTATGACCTTTGCTCTGATTCTACCTCCATCACCACTTATGGATCATGTCATCACCAGTATTTGTCATACCTTTGAAATAGCTTAGTGTCTAAGTACAACTTTTGGTTTTCTCTTATTTGTTTAGTTCTTCTTTCTCTGGCCCTACTTGCATATGGTATCATTCCTTTTGTGCCTATTTTCTCCTTTTCAGCTCCCTCCTGTTTCCCCTTCCTTCCCTATTAACCTTGAGCCTTCTAGTGAGCCACTGCTTTTAGTAATATCTTCATTTTACTGTTTCTTTTGTACTTGTCTGACAAGAAACCAACTCTGAAACTGTTTTCTTTCTCCATGCTTCCACCAGAGCAGATAAAATCCAATGGAGAAAGTCCCACAGCTAGACAGATGGATAACTTCTTAACAGGAGTTCTCAAAGCTTGGGCACCACAACAGCAGCATCAGTATGATTTGGGAATTTAAGAATGCAATTCCTAGACTCTCCTTAGCACAATGAATCATAAACTATCAGAATGAAAAAAACAATAATCAGTTTTAACTATTACCAGGTAAGCTTGGTAGACTAGTTTGCAAAATAGTATTTTATTAATTTTTGAACTTTAACATCAACTGACTAACCACACTATCAATTTTTATACATTTTCCAAATTAGTAATTTGTATGTTTTCAATATTTGTTCTCTCAAATCCTTTCCATTCTCTCCAAATCTGTGATTCTTCCCACCACTTCTCAGTCTCCAGAGGTTATCATCAACTGCTATAGTTTTTACTTGACCTTTCTCAAACATCTGCCACTAAATTCTCAAATTTATAATAGTTGCAGTGAAAGATTCTGAATGTCTAAGGCAGCTAATATCATTCCATTTCAATTTCCTTTCTCTTTAGTACTGGGACTTTATCTCTTTCTCTTCACCAAATTCTCTCTCTGCTGTCATCTTTCACCAAACACCATCATAATTTACATTCATACCCTTGGGAATTTTGATTCTAAGTGTCATGAAAATCACTGTAGGGTTTTAGGCAAGGGAATGGTATTCATTATCGGGTATATACTTTATGAAGATTTTAATCCTTCTGTACAGATTGGGTTCCTTGAAGCAAGAAGCTGAAGCAAGAAAACCAGGTTCAAAGTTATTGAAGAGTCTAAAGAGAAAAGAATGGTAGCTTGGCTTAGAGTTTGGCAGTGGAGTTCCAACTGGCTTTGGGCTATGATTTGGAGGTAGAATTAACAGGAAGCAAAGGTTGAAAATATTCTTAGTCTCTTGGGCTTAATAACTATCTAGATGCTGATTCTATTTACCAGAATAAGGAAGACTTGGAAAGGATAAGCTAGCAGGAAAAAATAAAACAAACAAGAATGTTGCCAGACATTCGAAGCTTCAGTTGTTTATTGGAGATCTATGTGGTGATAGGTAGCTGAGTATTTGATTCCTGAGTTCCAGGAATACATTAGGAAAGAGAAATGTAGATTTAGAAATTTTTGACCTGTAGATAATATTTAAAGCTCTGGTATATGATAAAATCATCTTGAGAAAGTGTGTAGAAAGAGAATGTGGACTATGACAAAGCCCTGAGCCTCTCCAATATTTAAATTCGGAGTATGGAGGGAATAGTTCTAGCACCAGAAATGGAGAATGAGCAACTGGTCAATCAAGAGTTTCTATCAGAAAGAGGAAGTGGCTAGTTATGCAAAATTCTGCTGAGAAGTAAATTAAAACAAGAGCAGAGTGGTGATCATTACAAATAGCAAAATAAACTCCTTCTGGAAGGCCAGTCACAATGGATTGTTGAAACAGAAGGCAGTTTAGAGTGAAAGGAGGCAATCATGTTTTTAAATTGAAGTTTTGCTTGTTTGTCTTTAATCCTAGTTGCTTTCCAATAGATTCCTGGAATCAATATTTTGTAATTCTAAAAACTTTTACTTGAGTCTGTCAAATTAAAGAATTTTGTAGAAATAGGGGTGCATATTGAAAGCTCATATTTGAAAAGTTTAAATAAATGTGCCATGAAAGTTAAACAGAGCTGGAATGTTAAGTTCTGTAAAATTAAGCTATCTTTCAATGTATCGATAAATTTGTTATCATCCAAAAGTAATGATAATCACCACAAAATTACATAACAATAGGTATTAAAACAAACTGAAATCTGATATAATCTGGGATAATCCAAGTTTGATGTAACTTGCCCATAATAAATAAACACACACACACACACACACACACACACACACAGACTTGTCCTTACCCCATTTCTATTAGTCAACTTCTTTGACATAGTACATTTAATTTCATGTTTGATAAAATGTGAGAAATAGCCTCATATATTTATCAATATATCAATATATTTATGAAGTCCTGGTGTGGTTATTCAGGAAACCATGTCTGGAAATAAGCGGTACAATGGGAACATTGGGAAAATCAAGCATATAAAGAATTAGGTCTTGGCTAACTTTCCAAGTCACAACAATCACCATAGGCAGTGAAAATGGTAGCTGACCACACACTAATGGGTCATCTTATTTAGCAGGCTATAGAAAGAACTGTTGCCCACACATCTAGTACAGATAATTACGGTCAGTGAGCGAAATTCTTAAGAGAAAAGCCATGTATCTTCCAGAAAATGGTCTTTTGCACCAGCATGTTTTATTTAGGTTGAACAAATGCAAGATTCTTTTTATTATATAGCATGTGTGAAAGAAAGCCTTTCGTTTAGGACTTCAGGTATATGTAATCACATGTATAGTATTTTTATTTTTCATTCATTGGCACTCTCATATTTTAAGTCAGCAAAAATGTATTGAGCACTTATTATGTGCAAAGCACTATACTGGTGTTTCCTTAAATATCTCTATAAAAGAAAAAAATAAGCCCCAAATGATTTAATCTTTGTTTTAGAGTGAATGTGTTGCTAACATGCTAATGCTGTTAAGTGGTGGATTGTGGACATCAAATATTTAGTTCCTACCAGCTCATGACCCCCATCTTCATCGAAGTCCTCCTCTATCCCATCAGTCATCTCTTCTCCATCCGCATCTTGCCCTCCTTCAGCAGGCTCCTCTGTAGAGTGATCTGCATTCTCTGACACACATTCATCTTGAATCAGCTCTATACTCTCTTCCAATTGCTTCTTCTGAGCTTCTAGGGGGGAAAAAGCAAATGACTACTACCTTGGGTTGTTCATGAGTCACTTGGATAAACCATGAAACAACAGTCCATGAAAGGGTAAAGTCTGGGTACTGCTAAAGGCATGTAAAACATAAGGTAATATGTTTTTATTTGAATTTATTTAATCGTGTGTCTGTGAAAAGCTACATATAAATATATCATTTTAAAATAGAATTAGCAAAAATAAGGAAATCTAGATGGTAGTAGTACATAAATAATGATTTACATATAAAGATTGACCTTTCTTGATATTTTATATGAGGTTCTTTCTAAGAAGGATATTCTCTCTCAAAGGAAAACATAAAAAACAAAGGGCAAAAATAATATATAACATAAAAATTGTTCACTTAAGGAAAGGGGATGGAGAAATCTCATAGACACATTCAAAACTAAGTGAAAAAATGTCACTGAAAATGAGGTACAAAAATAGATATATTTTCTTTCAGATGATACGAGGACAATCCTTTGAAATTTTAAAGTCTACATTGTGTTGGCAGATGTATTTAAATGCTATGGTTAAGAACATAAATCCTGGTTCAGGCAACCTGCATTTAGTAGTTTTGTGATGCCATGCAAAGCTGAAATGATTCACCTTCCTTGTGCCTCAGTTTTCTCTTTTGTACTATGAGAAAAACTACTTCTTCAACTTTCAGATTTGGAGCCAATATTCAAAGTGTTAGCACAGAGACTTGCAAATAATAAGTGCTCAACAAGTGAAGCCACCTTCTGCATTTGCAGGGTTTCCTTTGTCAGAAACTATGTGTTCCATTTATACAAACTCACCCAAATAACAATTATGCAGATGGCATAGAATTATTTTTCCTAGTCGTTGGTTTTCGCCTCCTGTGAAAGGATCAAGGAAGACTAGATACTGAATAAGTGAGATCATCTTATGTTTCCCTTTCTCTAACTTATTCCTATGTATTTATATCTATTTTGAAAGTTGAGTTGTTTTATCAGGATATCATGGCACTGTTTGAGTTTTAAAAGATGCTACATTTTGTACATTTTGAGCTTACTTACTGATATTTTATGACAATAAAGATAGTTTATTGAGCCAAAGGAACCTGGGATAGTCTCATTTTTTTCATAATGTGAGTTAAAAGGAAAACAAGTATCAACACATTTTGATCACCGTAAAGCCTCAAGTATAACTACTCAGTAGGTCGATAACTCTGATAAAAATATAATGTATAAATTAGCAGATAGCCTTTCCTGTAAGCTGTTTAAAATCATAATAATCAATACTTCTGTAAATAACTGTGTACTTAATCATACTTATATTTTAACTCTACAAATAATAAAGTTTAGTGAAAATAAAGCACTAGGATGGGGTGTGGTTGTCCTTGCTGTTAGGGTACAGAAGTCTAGTGCTAGTTCAATCACTCACCTGTAGCGCTACAAACACTGAGTTTGAAGCTTTTTGCCACTTGGTTAGGTCATTAAGCATATTAAGTCATTCTTTTCTCATCTACATGAAAATATTCATAATAATACCTATCTCTGAGGTCTGCTGTGAAGATTTACAAAGCTTATGTTTGGGAAATATTTTATGAACTATGCTGGACTGCATAAATGTGTTGTAGAATTCACTGGGAATATGTTGAAGTCGTAACAATAACAACGAGTACAAGCATGGAACAGGAGGCTTTTGTAGGGACTGATCTTCAAAAAAACTTGCGGAGATGAGGCCCTGTTTCAGAAGAGGAGAAGAATTGGTTGATTTAATGAAGGTTAAAACAAATTACTGTGGACATCTTAAAATGACCAACTTTGTGGTCTTTTGCTTTAGGGAAGAAGTCATTTAAGTCACATGTGTGGACTCGAACTGCGTATATTCTTGAGTGTTTTTCTATCATCTTATTAGATTCATTATTTCTCCTTATAACAGCTAAACTCATGTGAAGAAGCAAATTCTGATTTTAAAGCTATATTTTTTATCTTCATATGCATGTGCAAGTGTGCTGATGGCAGGCAGCATGCGTGGTGGCATACATTCCTCTCTTTTCTCTGACATTGACGTAACTTTTGCATGGACAGTCCTATGAAGACTATACAGTGGAAACTGTAAAACTTAATCAAGATGTTTTTCTAAATCCAGAAAATGATCATTCAAAATACATAAAGGAAATACTGAGTTAAAGAGAAAAAAGGTGTACTCTACAGAAGATGACCCTGGTATCTGAGTTAAAAGAAGAGAAATTAAGCAAAAAGCTATAGACTTAAAACACCCCCAGTTTAACACTTACTTAAAATTGTTAGGTTTTATACATCTCATGTCCCTTTCAGGTGTCACTGTCCTCTGTAGTTCTAGATCTTTAACCTAGGCTCACCCAGCCACACGCCTATGACCAGCAGTCACTGAGAAAAAGCTCTCATGGACAGACTACTTCCACAATGAAGAGTTTGGAATCCTTCTGCCATTAGTCACATCTTCTGATCTATTCTGCTGTCTTTAGTATGGCTGATCTTTCAACTGCAAAGTGGATTTGGCCACTCTGGTTTTTTACTTTCTCCCCTCACTGTTTTTTGTACTTATCATTTGATCTTTTTTCCCTTCACTGCAGGTCACCATGATGCTTGGTCAAAATGCCCTGTTTTTCAAGACCTGGTATTGGTAGCTCAAGAAAAAGCGGGATGGAGAGTTGGGAGTGGACAACTGTAATTCTACACAGTGAAAAATGTCCTAACTTTTATGTTTTCCTAAAGCCATACTTTTCTTCCCTGTGGAAAAATTTCTGGCCAAGGAAGTATAGAAGATTTTCAAAGAACCTGAGTAGGACCTGACTTAAAGATGCATAGTTCCAATCTGGCTTTATGTATCAATTTGTCTTAATTAACTTTGGAATCCAAGCTGACTTTCCTGTTTCTCCTAGCTGAATGTGATTCATTCTCCTTTGATCAACTAAAGCCCTGATCAAGTGCTGTCTTGTAATTGGTTCAAATGGTGTCTTGCCTCTCCCCCTTTTCTTTACTACTGTTTAATTCTCGGGAAATTTAACCTATTCTTTTACAAGGTGCCTGCCACAGTCAAAGGGGATAAGACCAATGTCTATCTTTTGTAAACTAAAAAGAGCAATACTATTCAGTTAATAAGAATCATGGTGATGTGCTCTATACTCACCCTCCACGGTATATGTAAAAGATAATATAAAGTATTAGAAAGGATATGGATTATTGGATCCAAACTTCTGTTAATTTTTAGTATTATTAACTGTAGTTTTCTTTTCTAAAAGGGAGCAAAAAAGTAATATCTTCAGAAATTTTCTGTATCTTCAAATAAGAAAAAAATGTTATGCGTGTGCTTTTAAACTGTAAAGATCATCCAAATATATTAAAGTAATTATAATAGTATTGTAATATTATAATTATTATAATATTATAATAAAATTAGTTATTGAATTGAATCTGAATTAATTACTTGATTATAATAGACAAATTGTGTACATCAAAATAATTCACTATTACTGATATCTAAGAATATGTTATAAGGATAATTTTGGATTTTGGCTTTGACTTGGCCTCTTTATTTTTAGATAGATATATTAGATCATTCCCCTTTTTTGTATTAACATACAACATGCATGACTTTTTTTGATAGTATATTTCAAATGCAGTAGCTTTACCCACAGAGTTCACTTCCAAACAAACAAACACCTTGTAACTTATACTCATTTCCTCACTTTTTCATTAACTTGAAAGCTAAATGCTTTGAAGACATTATCTGGACTTAGAAAAAAAGCTTTAATTATAATAGTAATTGATTTGTAGGAGTTTAACCAAAATACAATCAGCCTGTACTTTAGTACTATGTAGTCAGCATAGACATTTGTTATTGTCTCAATAAGAAATGTTATAGTCACTAAACAATGATAGGTTCCATGAATAAAATCACACATGAAAGCACATCTTGTTTATAACAATGTTGGTGTATACTTTAAATAGCAGATTTGCTCCAATAATTGTCTTACTGATACAGAGAAACAACGTAATTTGTTCCATTTTTATTAATAATTATCTAATTTTACTTCTTATAAAATGAGTAATATTGTCTAGTTTATTCTAAACATTATATTATTCTTTTCCTACTTATAATTTTTACTTTTTATTATGTGTGTGAATGCACAGGTAGGTGTGTGTGTGTGTGTGTGTGTGTGTATGTGCATGTGTTTATGTGTACATTTATGTCTGGCCTTAGAGTTTCTTTGAGGCATAAATATTTTTATTCATCTTTGTATCCATCTTAGCTAACCCGGACCGTTGCACACAAATTGAATGTTTGGTAATATATTCATGAGCTGTGTAGAACCACGTAATGAAAATATATGTCTGAGTGTCACATTCTTTCCATACAGTGACAGGTGAATTTGGCACCATAGAAGCAAAAAGTATGCATTTGAAGAAAGGTTGAAAGAAACCTTCTTGCCATTTCCTACTCGACAGACCCTCACTATGAAGTCAAAATGAAATCTGGGGTCTAGGGTATTTTTGGAGGAAAATTGTTCATGTTTATATATTGAGAAATTGTCAAGAGAAAAATAAAACGTGAAGTCTTCAAGTGTTCATGGAGAATGGCTGCCTTTGAGCATTGGCATCTTTTGGGCTCTTTGTTGGTTTCTTTAAGTCAAAGTGATGAATGACCATAGTATTTTGTTGTGAGCAGAGAAGACGGCTAGTATTTGATTTTTTTCTGAAACAGTGGAATAGAACCCCCCAAAATAAAAGGTTTATACCTAATTTATAATTTTGCTATTGAAGTACGGATTTCAATAGAATAAAAGGTTTATGATGGATGCAAATTAGTAAGTGCTTAGTAAGTGTTAACAGGAAGTGTTTAACCTTCATTAACTTCAGTCCTTGAAACATGCTGGAGCATCGCCTTATTTATCACTTGGCACACAGGAAAAGTGAGCCATAAATAAGTTAAGTAAGGTGCCCCTGGTCACACAATAATAGGCGCTAGAGCTGGCGCTCCACTTGAAATGTATCTGACTGCATAGCTGGGCTGTTTTGTAATATACCTCTAGAAAAAATAAATCTTATTTGACATACCAGGAGAAAGCTTTGAGTTTCTTCAAAAAGCAGACAATCTTCAAGTTTAAAAATGCAGAAGTTTGTTTAGTTAGAGGCACATGTTTTAGCTAAATAATGACTACTAAAATAAAAGACATGGAAATAAATGATATTTCTGTTTAATGTAAAATGCCTAAAGCTTTAAAAGGCCATAAAAGAAAAGAATTTGACATTAAATTTCAATTCTCATATTCAAATATTTTTCTGAACATGGCATTTCTACTTCAAAAGAGTTGTTGGGATTTATGTTCAAAGCATTTTTATTAAATTGAGTTTGCAGCATAGTTATTATCATTAACATAGCTCTGAAAATTGGTTGAGTTGGCAATTAAGTTTTTTGACATGCTGGCTTAATTGCTAGATAATTACTAGCTGAATTGTACTTAGCAGATGGTTGGAAATAGTGTTGATATAAAAACAGTCTCGTTATTTATTGCAGCCAAGTTAATATCCTGGAATCACTGTTTCTGCCTATCAGTGAAACCTGTATTTTAAAAATACTGCCTGTTACAACACCTGTATATAATATAAATTTAATTCAATGATTCCAATGAATATCACCTAAAATATGCAATTTATTATGGATAATATTATGAACAATGACAGAAATGAATTTCAGGAAAATTACATAAGAAGAATTGTTTTTAGATTAAAATATCAATTATATAGGAACATTCTTGGAGGAAATGACCTCAAAACTATTCATATGAAGTATTCTGAGTTGTTGAGTTGACCACAAATTCAATATAAATAATTTTAAAATTACTGAGATACTGTTTATTTAAATGTCACAATAATTTTGAGAGAAATATTACTGCTCCCACTTTATACATTTTGTAAGAACTGTATCAAATTTCATGCAGTCAGTATTCTCTAAGTCTCTAGTGAGATGTGAACCTAGTTCTATTTAACTCCTCTCTAGGCCCTTAAATGTTTCAGTAATGTAAGTCTACTTGTCATAAGAAAGATTAATTGGAAAGGAAACAAACTAGACATGGAGACACCAGTTAAAAAAGCAACATTTAAGGGTATGAAAATATGCTAATTGAGTTGTGATATGGTCATACCCCTCACCAAAATTACAGTTATTGAATTATATCCTTGAAATAAGTAAATTTATTCTATGTCAAATATACCTCAATAAAGCTATTACAAACATAATGTAAGTGCAACAGAGCTTGTGAGAGATGATGGCAATTTGGGTATTGTCCATAGTCTTGGGAAAACAGAAAAGAGAGGTGAAATAAAAGATGCCAAAAGTAAGATGTGGGAATCCAGACTACAGTAGGAATAGAAGATAATGCTGAAGTTGGCAATTTTATTGACAGGATTCATGGAAGTGTGATGTGAGAGACACAAAACACAGAGAGAAGAGTATACTTAAATGAGAAGGAGCTCAATTTTCAAAAATGTAATTGACTTATTACTAAGGTGGCTTTAATGTTCCCCTCTGCTTGACTACACTTAGGTCCCAGAACTCCCACTTTTTAGAATATTTACTTTACAAAACTTGCACTTGTAAATTCATTCTCTTCTTACTTGAGATGTTTATCTTCTACAGCGCAGGATTGTTCTTCTCAAGTCCTAGGAGTCATCCCTTTGACATATAACCACCAAGAAAGATAGGACCTATGGCTTTTAGGCTCTGTAGAGAATACAGTCTAACTTTGTTAAAAGCCAATTTGCAAACACAACTTGCCTAACCACATGGTCCAGTGTTCCCCTTATGTCCTCTAGTGCTTTTCCATTAGTTTACCTAGTTTTCAAAAATTCTTATGTCTTTTTGAGTAGAGCTCTTTCTCCATATCCTATTGCAATAGTCTTGAATAAAGTCTTCCTCACTGTTTTTAATGAGTGTCAAGTGCAATTTTGCTTCTACAAATAAATGAGGGATAAATACAGGGAGCTCTCCAGTAAGCAGTTGGAATTTTGATCCAGTTGCAAAAGACAAATTCATCTTTTCTCCCTTAAACTTAGCTCCTTTAAAAAATCTTAATATTGTAGTCAAATATTTCACAAGGCTTGTAATGACAAATAGCAGTCTCTTGTTTGTGACTGCTCACCATTTCCAGCTCCTTAAATGATTTCCATTCATTTAGTTTATTCTTTTGAATCTATATGCTTAAATCTCTAAATAACATGCTTAGATTGGTACTTCTTGTTCAATTTTATTCATTATCTGTTGATATTATTCTTAGAAAGCCGTGGAGTTAGTTCTGGGTCATATAATCCCCACTTAGAGTAATGTAAACTGGAATAAATCAATTTAGTTTTTACATAATTTTAACTAGGTAATTCTTTGCACAGTAAAGCTGTTAGTATGAAATGAGTAAGTTTTCTTTGCTGAACAATAATGTTTTCTTTAGAATTAAAAATTGCCTTAGGTTTAAAATATAGTTTGATACTTTTCTATGTACTTAAGCAGATTTATGCCTCCCTCACTAAGATGTATAAATCTCTTCTAACCAATTCGCTTTTCCACATAGCAGTTATTCTACCAATTCCCTTATCTTAAAAAACTCTTTTGCAGAGTTTGTGTGCAGTGCTGGTCTAGACTCATTTCTTTCCTGGTCTCCTGCACATCTAATTTCCTAGGATCTTTTTTGTCTTCATCTTGAAGATTTCTTGTGCCTTTGCTTTTGGATTTCCTCCTCAAAGAAAGCTTCATTTGCTTCTTTCTTGGTTTCACTCCCTGTCTTGATGAAGTGCATTTCCCAATATTCTTCAGAGAAAGGATGCATTATGGTTAATATCAAAATGTCCCCAAGTCTCATGTGTTTGGAGGGTGACCGGATCTCGGAGGTGCTGTACTCATCAGTGCATTAGGTCACTGATGAATTCATAGCAGTCTTTTGGTTAGGAGGTGGGGCTGGGTTGGGGCAGGGCTCCGGGGCTGTGACCCAGCAGGATATATTCTTGTCTCTGCCTGCTCCCCTCTCTTTTTCTTAGTTGCCATGGGATGAGCAGCTGTCCTCTGCCCTGGCCTTCCACCATGTGTTCCTGCCTTAAAGCCAGCCAATTTTGGATTGAAACCACTGGAAATAGCAAAATAAAATTCTCTTTCTTTAAGTTGAGGGTGCCAGGTATTTTGTCCCAGTGATGGGAAAATGAGTAATATCGGGTGCCTTAAAATAATGAATTGGGAGCCGTTAGGCTGAGACAACTCCTGTACCTTGGGGTCCTAAATAAGAATATGTAAACCAAAACTTAAATCAAAGTGAATGAACATAGACTAGTAAAAGTAAAACTTAAACCTAGCCAACGAGAGGCTGCCAACTACCTCTAAAGGGGCTTTCCACTTTAGCCAATTAAATATTTACTTTGTCACGATTTTGAGGATACCTCATAAGCCACTCAGCCCCTCAGTGGCATTTTCAATCACTTGACTGGTACTGCTGGTCATAAATTGCTAAATACTCAATTCACTGAAATGTTAAAGTATTGAAGTTTTCTTTTAACATGTCATTTGGAGGCAAATCTTTTGATACCTTACCTATCTGAAAATATACTTAGCTAGGTGTGGTGGTGCATGCCTGTAATCCCAGGATTCAGGAGGCTGAGTCAGGAGGATTGCTGTGAGTTCAAGGCCATATAGATTAAATAACTATATATATATAGTCTATCCCCATTTCTAATAGTTTGAGTACCATGTATAGAATTTTAGATAGTAAATAATTTTCTATAAGAATTCTTAGGACTTGTTTTTGTTGTGTTCTAGCTTTCACTGTGACTGTTGAGAAGGTCTATGCTATGGTTTTCTGATTTTCATTTCTTTGTATAAAACTATTTGGTCTTCCTTTTTCTTTCTGTCTTTCCCTGAGTGTTTAGAGGATCATCTCTTTGTCCCCATGTCTTACAACATCACAATGACATGTTATGATGGGAATTTATTTTCATTCCCTATTTCAAGCAATTGGTAAATTTTTTCAATCTAATTAACTAATTTCACTTCCAATTTTTTTCTTAAAAACATTTTTGAATGGTTACTCTTTCATTCTTTCTGGAGCCCTATTATTCTAATATTCTCCTGTAATTTTCATATCCATCCCTTCTTATTTTCTTTTTTTTCTTAAATTCTTTTATTGGTACATTTTAGGTAAACAATACGTTTACATTTATCATTGGGTGCTTGTACCTGTACATGTTGTATTTTGGTTCTTATTTTTTTCCCCACTACCTCTGTGCCCTTCATCCCCTCCACCCTTCCCCTTCCTATTTTCCATGTCTATTTTTATGTTCTTTTTATTTAAGGAGTTTTTATTATTTATTTAAGTCCCTATCATGTGGTAATGCAGTTTAAGGAGCAAACAGAGCTCAATTTCATGTGTCTAGTCCATTATCTGTAACTAGAGGCATCACCAATTGATTCCAAAGTAGCAATGATAGCCACAGAGTATTTAGGACTGAAGCAGTAGTCACATTATAGGTTGCAGGCATCAGATCCTAACCGAAGCAACATTTTCCATTCTAAGTATGGCAAACTACGTTTGGCCAAATACAGAATGACCAGAAAAGAGATGACAATGGTTCAAGATACAAAACCAACTTACAAAAGAAGCAGCTGAAAGTCTTGTCCATATTCCTTTAGATAAAGAAATGCTTTGAGCAAAATTTGAATTCAGTTTAAGGTGAATATCTATGGACGAATACTGACTCACTGTTCAAAGGTTTTGGAGAGGTGGAAATATTCTAGCTTTCCTTGAGTATTGAATTGATGGTTAAATTCTAAGAAATTATAAATAAGCTTGGTTTTAGGAGACATACAAAGAATAAGGGAACCAAGTGAAAGTGAAATACATTTGGGGTCAGTGTAAGGAGAACCTATCCAAGGGTTATCAGATATTTATGTGAACAGGGACAAAGTAAGCAACATAAATATGTGATCTAGCTGGATAAAGATGTTAATTGAAAATGCATGCCTTTTGGAATGAGTAGCAATATTTAAAAATTCAAATTTTTACAAGGAGCCATATGTTTGTTTTGTTTTTTTTTTGGTACCAGGGATTGAACTCGGGTCCTTGAGCTTGTGAGGCAGGCGGCAGAACCACTGAGCTAAATCCCCAGCCCATGGAGCCATATGTTTTGATATTTATTTGTCATATTGTAAGTTTTTGGATTTTCATTTAATTTTATAAATAGTTTATGTCTTATTACAGACTATGAGTAGGATGAATTTATCTTATGTTTCTTCTGTTTGTGACCCTTCTAAGGCTTAGGTGCAACACTCCAAAGTCATAATTAGAATTGTCCAAGTGAGAATGGCTATTCATTTATCAGAAATGCCACTGAGAAAAAAATTGAAGTAAATAATGTCTAAGTGACCTCTTATTCTTCTAGAGAGTCTATGCTTCAGATTTCATTTAAAAACATATAGCTACCTATAGAGCAACTGTACATTGTGATACCCAGCCTTTTTTTCTCATGACTTTCACCCTTTCCAGTCATTTAACATCATAATATAAGCCCTATAAATTGTGCTATGTGTATGTGGAAATTTATATTGGCTCTTTTAAAAGAATTGCCTAGGAATGAGACACAATTGTAGGCTAAAATGATATCAAATGATATTATTTGTTGTTTTCTATATATACATAGTCTTTATGTACCCTAATAAATTGTGTGGTAGAATGCCACTAATAAATTGCTTCTTGGCCTTTTGGCTAAGATCAAGTGTAGAATGCCACTAATAATATTTTTAAGTGGTAAAATATACATTTGAAGCCATAGTCATTCTGGTAGTTTATATTTGAGGGTCTAGAGACTTGCTACATGACTGATGCATGGTATTTGGAGTTGTGCAGAATTAGGGAAGCAAAGATATAATATTGATTTTAGGAAATTTACAATCTCAAATGAAGACACAGGACAACATAAAAACATCTATTAGAAGCAATTAATGATATAGAGAATCCAAAACAATATAATCATAGTTCATTGTGATTACCTCTGAGAGCTTTGGAATTTACTTCAAAGAAAAAAACCCCCAATAATACCATGGAACTTGAATTCAGGACATACTCCATGTTCTTTGGTATTTTATTCCTAGTCCCTTATCTCCTTCCTGACACTATTTTTATGTTTGAAACTTTCATTATCGAATGGCTAATTGTAAAACAGGAGTGAAAGATGTGTAAAAAAGCAATAAGGATGAGCAAATGCTAGCTACTAAATATTAAGTTTAGTAATTAGCAATTAAGCACTTAAATGAATGCTCCCTTAAACGTAATAAGGAGGCTTTATTTTTAATGAATTTTAATGCATTTCATTTCATTTTCCGTAAAGTAGTGTTAACTCTTTCCATACAACCTTGAGTTATTTTCATAAAGACAATATGGAAAAATGTAGAAGATGGTTATATTATCTCTATAAATATAGATACTATTCATGAGAAAGTTATCTACAGAATATAAAATAATATCACTTAGAGAATATTACATATATTCATTTTTTTCATAGCTCGTTGGAATAAGAAAAACATGAGCATCGAAAGTCTAAGCCTATCATCTCAAAAACCACTGTCTCATGACCGAGAAAGCTTAAACATGCAAAAGTAAGATGACAGTTTTTGTAAAAAGAAAATTAGGGCCTGAGTTTTAGTGTTACATTTATAGATGGTCTTCCAAGAAGATTTGTGGAAGGTATTATTCATTGCTGAAAACTGGAAGGTATAATATGTTGGAATAAGGATCACATTTTTCTCTTTGAGGTGATTTATATTTAAATGAGTTCTCCATAATCCTTTAAACTGAAGTGCAAATTGGTTATCAAAGTCTTTTGCTGTAAGGGTTGTTTTACATAATAATGAATTTCACAGAAGTTCCTCAAAGAGAAATATTGATTTAGGCAACATCACAGGTTATTTCAGTTACAGCAACACTTTAGATTAGTGCCATAGACAGCATATAAAAACTTTCTAAAAATGTAAATTCCTTTACTAAGAAGTGTAGGCAGCAATCTTTTCTCAGTGTAAAATACATTTGTCATAGAAAATTTAATAGAAACAATCCTATTTAATCTATCATTTCTCTATGACTGTGGTATATAAGTTACATATGCTAATTTATCTGTTTTTCACAATGTATGTTAACCATTAGGATTCCTCACTTTATAAACGAGAAAACTGAGGTTAAGCATGTGATGAGTGAGAATTTGAACTAAATTTTATTTCTCTCATCCATTGTGCTATTCCATCATTTCACATCTGACTTCCTTTCACTCTTGAGCATTGTAAGGCTCACCACCAGAGGTAAGATCTGGTCATCACCCCAGTAATAAGAGTCAACAAACATGCAGACTCCTGTGTGTTATAGCTCAAGGTCCCTAGGTTCCAACTAGTAACCACCAGTTGGGTGTTACCTAGGAAGACTTACTTCAGTGAAATCCTAGAACTAGACCTCAGGGAAAACCTGAGAAAAGGCTATCAGCTAGTAAGGGCACTGAATTTGGTGACAAGGTTTTGAGACCAAGGACTGTCACTAATTAGATATTGACTATAGGTCAATTTATTTACCTCTGTGAATCTTTGTGTTCTGTTCTATAAAATGAGAAGGTTGGTTTATTAGTAGGTTTCAAAATTGCATTGTTCATTTGTTTGTTTCTCAAGAAATGACATTCTTTCAGCAAATTACATCTTATGTGGAATCCCAATATATATGACAGATTCAGGTGAACTACACTGGTTGGAGTAAGGGCTAAGTTTGGAGGAGGCATGAGTTAGTCTACAAACGTGTCTCCTTTTCATCCCCATTTACTTTCCAAGAAGGTCTGTGGGGCATCCAATTTCCTTGTAGAACACAAGTTTCAAACTGTAGACTATCTTCGAGTTCACCCCAGGTCTCATATTCTTTGCCTTTAAAAACGTACAGCTATGTGAAAAGAGTGTTAGAATTGTGGTAGTATGCAGCTAGAGTCAGGGCCTATATTTCACAGGACAAAAGCCATCCATTAAGTTGTATCGGATATAGTCTAACGATTTGGCCTTTGGGTGGCCAGGGGCATGCTGTTGGTGTTGAGGTGCCTAAAATTGGGAACTGAAGCTTTTAAGGGTGGCAGCAATGGCAGGAGTTGAGCTTTATAATAATGGGTTTTGAAACTTGTTCAAATTTTGCTGCAGTTAATTTGATGAAATATGAATATCATTTTAGCCTGATAACATTATCCCATTAATTGGTTTAATTGTCTTCAAGGTTATTTCATGCTGAAATATAAACTTTCAATTATGATTTCACTATTACTAATTATTCCATCAAAATAATTTCCTCTTTTGGTATAAGTATTACAAAAGATGGTTCTTACTCGGTAAAAATATGGAATCATATTCCATACTTTCATTCTGTAACTTACAGGCTTTGTTTGTCTGTATTAAGCTCTTCAAACACTCTTCCTGTGTCTCCCTGTGCCTGCAGCTTCTGTGACTGATGATGCTTCACTGGTTTAATCCTAACCTGTTTTTGCCCACAGATTCTTTTCACTTACCTGCCTCTGCCTTCTGCTGCTTTTCAATTTTCTCCAGGCGTCCTAGCAAGGAGTCAATTTTAGTTTTGATCTGAGTTAATTCTTTCTTGATTGTCTGTAACTCATCTGATTTCACTGGAAGGGAAAGAGAAGGGAAAGAAAACAGAACATCAAATGTACCATAACTCAAGACACTCCATGCCTTTCTAAAGACTGTGTTAAATTGCACAGGACACTTTTCAATTTTATCAGCTTCTCATCTCTTGTAGTGTTCCTGAAACAGTGGGTAAGTCTGACAATTATAAATATAGCTTATCAGTTCCATGAGCATTTTTTATTAAATCTCTTAACTGAAGGTTAAACAAGAAGATAATTAAATTTGGAAATATTTTATGAAACAACTAAATGATGCCAAATTCAGTTTTTGCAAATAATAGAATAAATATGGTATCCAAGATGGATTCAGATTAATAAATGATTAAATTATGACCAGTATACATTTATACTGATCTCGCCTTAGATATTTCTCAGCAATTTCTTCAATTAATTTGAAGCACTCTGCTATAATAATAATATATTTCATCAGTCATTGATATTTTTAATCTAGCTTTTTTAGTGATTGATTGAGATCACAATATAACATTTATCCTCTAAAGAAAATGTCTTAGATGCTTGAAAATTATTTTCTACTCTAACTTGTCATTTCTCCTTTTCTTCCTAAAAAAATAAAACAAAGGATAGTGTATTCCTCTCAGTAAGCCCTAGGGCTTAATGTAAAAGATGACTACTGAGATTTTCATTCATATTTTCTACAGTAGTGGTTACCATTCCAGATTTTTCAGAGCTTAGGTTCAAAGAAAAAAAATGGCAACTAAAATAAGATTGATATCTCTTTTTTTGTCAAATGTAGTTGCTAGAAACAACAAACATTCCTCTATTAAGTATAATAATAATTATTTTATAATTTTAAAGAAAATGCTACAGAAAACAGTAGTTTCGCATTTAAAGGATAAGTATTCATATTAAATAATTATTAATAATATAGTTATTTTATGAAAGAGTCACTGAATTGTCTTTTCTGAGAACTACTGGCAATTTTCTCTTAAGTCAACAAGAGAGATGAAGCCTTTAAAGCTATCACTACAGAGCAGCTCCACCTGCCTCTGAGGTGTCCTTCAGTGGCTTTTTAGGTAACCATGCTCAGCAGAGAGCTGTGTTTCCAGATCTGAGACACATAACTTGATTATATCCTGTTTCTCTTCTTGGTCATCTTCCTTCAAGCTTATAATGATCTCAGCTTAAATATTCTGCAGACATTTCTGAAGAAGCTTAATTGTTTAGCCTTTAGGAATTTTTGAAAAACAATGAATGAACAAAATGCAATCTATGTTTACTTGGAATAAAGATATTTGTCAATTGAGATATATGAAAGTATGGCCATTTTCACTATGTTGATCCTTCCTACCCAGGATGCACATTGAGGCAATACTCTTAAGTGAAATAAATAGGACACCCATATGTAAATACCAAATAGTTTCTCTAGTGTGAGAAACTGAAAGTGTAAGTAAGGACTAAATGGTATAATAGGTAATGTGAAATAGAATGAAAAGGGGCAAAGGGGAAGGGGAAGTGGGAGGAGTAAGGGAAAGGAAAGAAGGGAATGGAATTAATGTGAGAAAATGAAAAAATGGAAACAAAGTCTTTGTAAATAGGGAGGGATGGAGGGGTTGAAGGGAGGGTAGGGGAAGGGGTAAAAAATAAGAACCAAGAGAGATTATGTAAAGGTGCAAATTTCCAATGATGAATGTCATATTGTATACCTAAAATGTATCAATAAAATTAAACTTAAAAAAAGATGTATGAAATAACATTTATAATATATCTATCATACAATTAAATTACAAAGGAAGAATAATTTTTCCAATAAAAACACTTTTCATTACAAAATTATATATTTTTTTAAAAAGCACAGTTTTACTTGTGATGCAAAATAATTTACAAAATAAAACAATGCATAAAAGGAGCCCTTCAGGGTATTCCTCTTGTGAAATACCAAACAAGTAGAGAACAATTTAAAACAGAGAATCATTATGTCATTTATTTCAAAGACATCAAAGTAGCAGTGTTGGATTGAAGCTAAATTTGAAAAGCACCATCTGTCAAAATCACAAATTGATTCTGCTGTGAAGAATGGTATTCATTTCCTTTGAAAGAAGCACATCATGTAGTTTTACTTAAACCTATCACATTTAATAGAAAATCTTTCATCTTATAACAGATTTCTAGGCAGGAAAACAAAATTGAGACTGGAAACTAATAGGATATATTTTTTAGGGTGTGAGGCCACTCTTCAGCATAGAAATGCAATTGACTAATTTTAACTTTTTTATTTGTTTCAATAGAAAGCCATAAGTTAATTAATCATCAATATCCCACATTACATGAACTACATTAGAAAAGAAGTAGAAATCTGGACTCACCTCCTGGGAATTTGTAGCTGAGGTTTAGACTTGTGCCTAACATTCTATTACTTTTTTTTTTTTTTTAAAGAATTAGATTATCACACAATCTGAGTCTAAAGTTTTGTTTCCATTTTATTCCTTCTATTCTCTTTTTCTTTCTTTCCCCCTCCCGCTTCCATGGCACTCTCAATTGGAGTTCTGCCTTCAGTTTGTCTGGCTTCTTGCACAGAGGTCTCAAAGTAGTATCTGTAAACGCTAAGTCTGTTTTCACTGAAGTTTTCCAGAATGTCTCCATCTCCCATTGCACAAATCAAACTCTTTAAATGGTGTTTAATTTCTGCTCAAAGTATAGTTTCATCAAGCTGGATATTCCACTTCTCAAAGTAAGCCTTTCATCTGAACAAAACAGGTTAATCCTTAGTTCAATGGTATGTAGAACCTGATAGACTCTAGTTGATATCTATGTTTCCTAGACAGGTCAGTTCTAATCAATAAGGCTCAGTTAAGTTTCTCTATCTCTGTAACTTCCAGCCTCTACCCTAGGGATGTATTAAGAGAATTTATCAAGTAATGAACATAAACCACGTACTGACATTCCCAGAACATCATTGGGCCTTTTTCTGTCTCCCAAAATGTGTCTATCAAAATCTTACCCACCTATTTAGGGCTTAGTTTAAGTCTTGCTTCTTTTTTTTTAATGTCTCTTCAATTAAAACACTGAAGGTGCGTCTTTCATCTGCACTGTGTTTATGTTCTACTTGTTGACTAATTTCCATATTAAATTGTAAATTATTTGAGTGAAGACCTCCTGATTAGGCATTCAAGAATTTCAACAGTCGTGCTTTTTAATATTTGCTATGTGTTTTGATAAGCCCCTTCTTTTCTTCTTGAATAGTGAGGCTCCTGGTACTTGCCATGTGGCCTTGGGATTGAAGTTTGTACTCCTTTTAATTTTTTAAAAAATGGTATGAACAAGTTTAAGATCAGATTGTTATCTAATGAAAATATTTTGTCTTCTCAGATTCCTGATTAATACATTTTTCAGATTTCTGATAATATCACATTTTTAGAGAAGGAATTTGTTTAATGCATCACCTATTAATGGATTTACTCCATCATAAACTCTCTAGCACCAACCTCCTTTGTATAGACAGTGTGCATCCATTTCTTTCCTTTCTGTTAATGAATTATTAATAAAACTGTCTTGAATAGAGTAGGCAATTAATAAATACAGAAAATCTGATACCAGTTATCTGTATATGTAGGTATGGTCACCTCATACCCATTTCAACCACAGCAACACATTTTATTGAGGTTCTATGTATGTTCTGGGCACTAAATTCACAAGACACTCTTTTTTAGCAGTTGACTGACTAATGGGAGACAGGTGAACAAACAGAAGGATCAAAAATAATATTATCATGAAACTATATTGTTATCAGAAACATTATAATGAAGAAAAAGAAAAACACACCTGACTCTGACAGCTACCTTTTTTTGCATTTTTCTCAATTCCACTGGAATTGTCCAAAATTCATAAACCTCAACGTTAGAAATACATTGCACAGACTATAATGCCTTCATTTTCATAAAGTATTATTGTGAGTCATGAATATTTTTTTCTAAGAATAATACTGCATACACTTAGTCAACTTGTTACACAATTGTTAGGATAAAAGTCATGATGTAGACACATTAGCAGCTGAGTAAATTTAAATATAATTACTGAAGAATACAAAGTTTATAAATCTAAAAATTATGAATTTGACAAAATTGCTTTATTGTTCAGACAGCTCCAAACTATCTTTCTTCGTCAATCTTCTGCTGATCTTTCCAATTATATGAAGTGTTAGTGACAACTATTTGTCACTCAAGTTGGTCATATGATTTCACACATCCATACCTTATTTGTCTGACTCACATTCTCATCTTTTCACTTGGCAAATATTCAATCCTCAATATTCAATTCTAGATTGCCTACACTATCAAGTCCTCCTCAGTCCTTGATGGTCTTCTTCAACAAACTCAAACTTCTTCCACTCACATTTCTTTGAGATGATACTCTGAGTTCTGGTGAGAAGTAAATATGTTCTGCACATAATTTAGAGATTTGGGGGACATAAATGGAAAGATGGAACTGCCATCTGCTGAAATATGGAAGAAAGACTACTAGAAGCTCAGGTTGTAGGGAGAAGATTAAAAGTTTTGTTAATGTTGAGATGCCTGTGAGTATCCAAATAAGAGTGAATATTAAGTAATTGGACATATGTGTATGAGGCTTATGGGAGAAGTCAGAGGTAGAAGAATACATTTTAGTATTTTCAGTAAGAGGAAGCATTTTAGGTTAATATACAGGGTAAGTCTTTCTCAACAGAAGTGTACATTACAGGTATTTTATAAGACATCAGAAATAATAACTTCTACTCCATTTCTTTAAATCCTAGATGTGCCCAACAAATAGACTGAATGTTTAAATTTTTAAAAATTACAAAAAAGACACATTGACACTAACTCCAAATTACTAAAAAAACTCCCTCTCTTTGAACACTCATCCCATCATTCTTGCCACTTTCTGAAGCAGTAATGGAAGTCCTCTTTCATATCTTTAGTTGAACTGTTGTGGCTGCCTCAGTGTCTGGAATCAATTCCAGACCTTTAACTTTCATGATCATTTTTACTTTGGGAAACAGCCAGAAGAGCCAGAAGTTGCACAGTGTCAGAATAAAGTGAGTAAAGTCGATGAGACATACCATAATATTTTTATTGGACAAAATTGCCATAAATGTTTGATCAGTGAGGAGTGATCATAAATAGGGTGACTGTTTAAATTAAAACATTTATTACAGTAAAAGAGACATTGTTATTAATTCCTCTTAGAGTAATAAAATATTCCCCTTTTCTTCAAATTTGTCCCATCATTCTTGGCAATGTATCTTTTACCATAATAAGTTTTATTAAAAGTGTAAATCTTCAGTACATCTTTCAATCATTCCTTATAAATTCAACATCAAAATCCACTTCAGTAAGTTACAGACAAAAGCAAATATACTAACGTACTAAAAATATTTTGTTCTATTGAGCATAACATGCTGTTCGAAGAGTGATTATAGGGTTTGAATTCAGAATTACTAAAAAGATTAGCAAAACAATGACAGAAAAAATAAAATTCAAGGATAAATTACCTTAGCTCAGGCAGGAATGGGACTAGAGAAACTCGGAGCAGTTGGATCACACAGTATCACAGAGTATTCTTGTTAAAAAAAGACAAATCATATCAGACCTGCTCTCGTTAGAGTCCATTGATTTTGTGATAAATGTTATTACATTCTGATATGGTCAACAAAATGATGATTATGCCTTTTGCTGCAACATGAGATATAATCTAAAAAGGAAGTTAGGCTATGGGATGATACCATCTGCCTATATAAAAAATATGCACATCTATGCCTTATATTGTGAAAAATATTTCAACTTGTTTTAATCACTTGTGGGTCTGATATATTCAGGGACAAATACAGAATTTCCAACCAATTGTCTAGATCAGTGGTTCTTAATAGAGGCAGATTTTTCCCTGCAGAGGACATTTCGCAATATCTTGAGGGAGATTTGTGTGTCATGACTTGGAAGGAGTGGTGCTACTGGTATCTATGGACATTTGGTCTGCTGCATATCCTGGAATACATGGGATGGCTGCCAGCATCACATCATGAACTGTCTGAGCCAAAACATTAATAGTTCAAAGCCTTAGAAATTCTGGGTGCTAGGGCCGGGGATTTAGCTTAGTAGTTTTGCCGCCTGCCCAGCAAAGACAAGGACCTGAGTTCAATCCCCGGTATCAGAAAAAAGAAAGAAAGAAGAAAAGAAACTCTGGGTGCTGTAGTTTGAAT
The DNA here is from genome assembly GCF_053883595.1 of Heterocephalus glaber. NCBI lineage: Eukaryota > Metazoa > Chordata > Mammalia > Rodentia > Bathyergidae > Heterocephalus > Heterocephalus glaber. Next base: position 28,477,646 of record NW_028258344.1, on the reverse strand, counting down.
GTATTTCCCAAATTTCATGTACTGGAACCCTAATCTCCAGAATCTGTGTTAATGGTATTTGGATGAGGCCATTTGGAGATAATTAGGATTAAATGAGGTGGCATCATCATGATGCAATAAGTGGTTTAGAGTCAGAGAACAAAAGACCATGATATTAAGCTTTCTGTTTCCCTATGAGATGCCCTGTCTTATGCCATGACCCTGCAGGAAGACCTTCACTAGATGCTGAGCAGATGCCGGAACCACACTCTGGACTTTCTAACCTCCAAAATCATGAATTGAATAAACTTTTAATATCTATAAATTACCAAATCTGTGGTACTCAATTGTAGCAACGGAAAATGGACTAATATATTGGTCTAGATAATTATGTACCTTCTCTCCCAACTGTATGCTTTATATCAATTCTTTAGAAAATTTACAAATGTTTGGAATCATATGAACTTGAACAGTAACCCACATTTGTTATTCTTTATTTATTTTATTCTTTTAATATATTATTTAAATATAAAAGAAATTTGCATGGAAGTGAATTTATTAATCACTTTTATATACAATGTTTCATCAATAAAGATAATTTACATGACTGTCTTAAGGTCACATAATCTACACGTTTATTGTGTCATGCAACTTCAATTGATGTAAACATCTAATTGTCAGCTTTAGTACTTTCCTTTGAGATAAGTAAAAAAATTATAATATTTAATTATGTCACATCCAAAATAAAATAAAGACTACTAATTTCTGTAATGTGGATTTATGGAAATCTTTATCACTTCAATTCATCTTCTTATGCATCTGTCTGCCCCTTTCCTCTTATTCATACATTTCAAGGAAATTTAATATGCAGAAGCTAATTTGCTAGTCTTGCAAACAGTTTCAAATGACAGACTTTAAAAGATTTTGCTAAAATAAATTGGAGCAATTGATTACTTATCTCCCAATGGAATTTCCTAGAATAATTACATGTATGTGCATAAATATGCATTCATAATATCTATGCCTCCATCTCTCCATACTCAATCTATATGTATTAGAACAAAAAAGTAATAGAGAATGAGTATAATTTATTTAAAACTATTAATTATTTGCCTACTACATCCATCCATCCATTAGTATTTTCCTAAGAATTGCTGTTTACAATTTCATTTAATTCTTATGGTAAATATAGAAAGCATGTATCATTAAATTTGTTTCATGGATAAGAACTGAACATTAGAGAAGTTAAATAATGTGTGTAAGATTGTTTAGCAAAGAGGTAACAAAATCAAGTGTAGAGAGGGCTCTGTGAATCCAAAGCCATGGTTTATTTTTTGTGTGATTTTTCTACCCCCCACTTCTGAGTCATGAGCTTCTCATTGTTCATAAGGAATTTCTTTCCTATGGAGTTCGGTGGAGAAAAAAAGTAATAAATGTATTATAATAAATAGGAACATAAAATACATCAAATAATGGAGAGATAAGTGAAAATCTATCATTTGATATTGAAATGATCTATTTTCTGCTCTTCTCATCAGATTGTAAGAAGATCCTTACTGAAGGATCATGTCTAATTTGTCCATGGAAAACTAGCCACCCAGGACTCATGTCTGCTTCACTTATGGAAAATTAGTACCTGTCATGTATGTGTGCTGATTAATTGAACTTGCGGCAACTAGATGGGCAAAGACAAAAGATAAATTGTTTTTGATGGGGTTCAATAACTGATTGTGAAAATAGCCTTACAAAACTGAGTCTTTGAGCTATGACTGGAAAAAATCTTTGGATTTCAGTAACCCAAAAAGGTTAAGTAAAGGAAGTAGCAAATCTGATTACAGAGCTTAAAAATATATATGAAACTCTAATTTCTTTTAAACCCCTGACTGCCTGCTAGAATTTGTCCCCTTATTTCAGACTGACTCAACATATTCTATAACTAATTCTCTCTGAGCTGTAACATTTCCAAAGGTAACATTTGTACCCAACTATAAAATATATGACAAACAAAAAGAAAAATGCAAAAATAAATAGTTGTGGCACATTCTATAAATATTAGAGGGTATACTCTGTTCCAACACGTTATTAATTTGAATATATAAGTAAGCTGGGCACCGCAGGGTGTGCTTATAATCCTGGCTGCCTGGGAAGATGAGATAGGAGGATAGAAAGTTTGAGGTCAGCCTGGGTCTCAAAATTAAAAATAAAGAGTGGGAATGTAGCTCAGTGGTAGAGTGCTACTGGGTTCAATCCTCAGAAACACAGACACATTTATTGACTGACTAACTAAGAAATTAGATGTGCATACAAATAACTGTAACATGAAATAGAACAGATTAAGGTCCATAAATTGAAGATGAACAATTGGCAGGGGGCTAGAAGACACTGTTACCTTTGTAGTACAGAGGGGCCTGAATTTGGTGATATCAGGGTAGTATTTCCTGATTTGGATTTTAAAACACTGAGAATTTTTTTCCATAGTAGTGATTGAACCCAGGGCCTTCACACTGAGATATATTTCCAGTCATTTTTATTTATCTTTTTAAAAACAAATTTTATAATTTTATTTTATTGGTACATTTTAGGTATACAATATAATGACATTCATCACTGGAAATTTGCACCTTTACATAATCTCTCTTGGTTCTTATTTTTTCCCCCTTCCCCTGCCCTCCCTTCAACCACTCCATCCATCCTCATTTACAAAGATTTTGTTTCCATTTTTTCATTTTCTCATATTAATTCCATTCCCTTCTTTCCTTTACCCTGTCCCTCCCACTTCCCCTTCCCCTTTGCCTCTTTTCATCCTATTTCACATTATTTATTATACCTTTTAGTCCTTATTTACACTTTCAGTTTCTCACACTAGAGAAATTATTTGGTATTTACACATGGGTGTCCTATTTATTTCACTTAAGAGTATCACCTCAATGTGCATCCATTTAGATATAAATGTCTCTAATTTTTCATTTTTTTGGCTGAGTAGTACTCCATTTCATTAAAAAACCACATTTTCTTTATCCAGTCTCCAGTTGATGGGCATTTGGGCTGTTTCCAAGTTTTACCTATTACAAACTGTGCTGCTATAAACATGGATGAACATATATCATTGTAGTATGATTCTTTTAATTCTTTGGGGAAGATCCCCAGCAGGGGAATAGCTGGGTCAAATGGGACTTCCAGTCCTAGCTCTTTGAGGTATCTCCATACTGATTTCCACAGTGGTTGCACCAGTCTATACTCCCACCAGCAGTGGAGCAGGGTTCCTCTTTCCCCACAGCCTCTCAGCATTTATTGGTTGATTTCATGATAGCAGCCATTCTTTCTAGAGTGAGGTGGAATCTCAGCATTGTTTTCATTTGCATCTCTTGAATGACCAGTGATATTGAACATTTTTTTCATATATTTATTTGCTATTTCTATTTCTTTGTCTGAGAAATGTCTGTTCAGTTCAGATGCCCGTTTTTGGATTGGGTCTTTAAATTTGGGAGGTCTGATTTTTTAAAGTTCTTTATAGGTTCTAGATAGTAGACCTTTGTCTGAGGAACAGCAGGTGAAAATTTTTTTGGGTTGTTTCTTTACACTGTTGGTGGTTTCTCTTGCTGTGCAGAAGCTTTTTAATAAGAAGAGATCCCACTTGTTGATTGTGCTAGTTCACAGGCAACTGAGGTTCTGTTCATAAAATCTTTTCCTACACCAATGTCTTCAAGAGTTCTACCTAACCTCTGTTCCAGCCGGTTCAGTGTTTCTGTTTTAATATTTAGATCTTTAATCCATTTCAATTTTAGTTTAGTGTATGGTGAGAGATATAGGTCTAGTTTTAATCTTTGGCAAGTTGAAACCCATTTTTTCCAGCACCATTTGATAAAGACACTATCTTTCCTCCAGTGAGGGTGTTTGGCTCCTTTGTCAAAGATGAGGTGACTGAGTGTGTCTGGAATTTCAGCATCTTCTATTCTGTTCCACTGGTCCTCAGGTCTTTTTTTTTTTTTTAATTTTGATACTGGATGAGTTGCTAACTTGCTCAGGCTTGGATTGAACTTGTGATCCTCTTATCTCAGCTCCTAGGGTACTGGGGTTACATGCGTGTGCTACAATGCCAGGCTGGCAAAATTAATAGTGTTTATTTGTGTTATATGCAATAATTCAGCTGATAAAATATTTCTTAAGACAAAGAAAAGTTTTCAGGTGGAGGGACACAAACATGAATTTGGATACCTTAAAGTATGGGTTTCATTAAGCTATTACAATGGTGTGTAGAAGGATTAGAAATGCAAATAATAGGTCAGATACTTCCTGAGAAGTACACAGAAGAGCTTGGATTCTTATTTGCAAACAGTAAAAATTTGGAGTTTTGAGTGAGGAGTTGATAAAGCACTTGGTTTGGAATAGTCTTACAGTCAGACATAGAATTAATCAGATTAAGGAGGAAAGCAAAGTCAAAAAAGCCAGTTAAGAAGCTATGAGAACAGATGATCAAGTCTTATTAAGACTTGATCTAGGGCCAGGTATTTAGCTCAGTGGCACCGTGCCTGCCTCACAAGCACAAGGTCCTGAGTTCGATCCCTTATCCAGAAAAAAAAATAAAAGACTTGATGTAGGAAATAAGCAGAAGAGGAAGAGGCAGAGGTAAGAAATACTATTAAGGTTTATCAATAGGACTATGCTTACATGCTGTTAGCATTCTACATTGGAAAGATTGAACTGTAGGTAAAAATCATAGAAAAGTGTAAGTTCTATAATAAAACAGAAATATCTCAAATTCTCATAAACCATACTGATCAAAGGATTCTAAATCTGGTTATATTATCGAAGCACATTATTGGACACATGTAAATATGACATTTTCTCTCTGGTGTAAGAAATTGAAAATGTAAATAGGGACCAAAAGGTATAATAGACGATGTGAAATAAGAAAAAAAAAAATCATTCAATAGAAAGAGGGAACTACAGAGGAGGGAGGAGGAAAGGAAGGAAATAGAAAAAAATGAGAAAAGAAGGAAATAATGGAAATGAGGCTTTTGTAAATATGGAAGGGGAAGAGGGGTTGAAGGAAGGGGAAGGGAATAGGAAAAAAAGGAATCAAGATATGCCATGTAAAGGTACAAATTCCCTAGGATAAATGTGATCATTATGTAAATCTAAATTGTATGAATAAAATTAAAAATGAAAAAAGTAAAACAAAAACAAATTTAATGAAGAAAACCAAGAAGAGACAACTACAAATTTACATATTTATTACCAATATATTGTAATTGTTTTGACTGGGCTTCTCTCTACTTATGCAATTGCAATCTTACCAGGAGTTTATTACATTTTTATGCATTGTGCTAACCAGTACTTAAAGAGACTGCTCAATGTGCAATGTATTTATCAGGATGAGCCAAATGGTCTGTTTTTCATCCTCCTTCAATTAATTATTTAGTTAAATCATACCCAAGAAGTTGGCTTTTAAAATAGAACTGAAGGATACAGTTTTTCTTAGGTTTTATATGCACTATTGATAATCTTTGAATTATGTGTTATTTAGTGTCTCCCGCCCTGAAAATTCATATGCAGAGGTTCTAAATCTTGATACCTTAGAATGCGATTGTATTGAGATATAGGATCTTTTAAGAGATAGTTAAGTTAAAAGGAAGCCATTAGGGTGAACCCTAATCTAATATGACTGGTGTTGTTATAAAGATAGGAAATCTGGATAAGATCTATGCAAAGAGAAGATGATGAGAAGACAGAAGGAAAAGATGGCCATCTATACAAAGAGAGGCCTGATATAGATCTTTGCCTTTCAGTCATGAAAAGGAATCAAGTTTCTGACATTTTGATCTCCAACTTCCGGCATTTAGAACTGTGAGAAAGTAAATTTTTGTTGTCTAAGCCATACTGGCTGTAATATTTTGTTATAGCATCCCTAGCACACTAACAATATATTCATCATATACATTTCCTAAAGTGTCCATTTGATCACAAAGCACTTTGTTGAGAGCCTTTTCCATTGAATGAAATCTAAGCTTTTCAATATTCTTCATTATTTTTCACTGTAGTAGTGTTACCAATTTTACATTTTATTTTGCTTAATTATAGTTACCTATTTCTTAGTGACATTTTTAGCACAAAATCTTTGCTGCAGATACTCATCATGATGGCTATCAGTATTATTCATATGATGGTTTGTTATCTATTAAAACTTTGATAAAACCAGTTCCTGTCTAAGAGATCTTTTTATGTTATCTTGTTTAATCCTTATAACCATAGCTACTCTATGGAGAAGACAGTAGGATAATCATTCCCATTTTAGAGAGGAGGCAACTATCACATAGTGAGTAAAGTAGCTTTGCTGCATAACACATAGCTAATGAATAGCAGAGTCACCTATTGGAGTCCAGATACAGACATTTCATATTATATCCTGTGAGCTGTATGCTTTAGTGTAATAATAACAGTAGTACTAGTAACCCCATCAAGCATGACCGTGTGTCCAAGAACCTTATATACATTAGTAATTTAATTCTTACAACTATTGGATACACAGTATATTGTGCTATTTTCCAGATAGAAAATGAGAGGTATATATGGATTCAGCAATCTTCTCAAGGCCACGGTGGCAGCTTACTGTGGAACACCACGTCTACAGAGGGAATCTGACAATAAAGCCTCTATTTTTCCCTCAGATGATGCCTCCAGGAAGGAGGAATCTCTTCCCCTTTATCTTTCCAAATCAACTTGCTTTTGTAAACTCAAAGTCCCTTAGTAGTCCTTCTCTAACTCCTCTGGCCAACAGTACTTTCTTTCCTTAAGACCTTAAGAGCAATACACTTATAAATACCTTATCCAAGATATTGGGTGGATGGGAATGTTTAATGACACTTTGCCAGATGTTAACATATTTCTCCAACTGCTGCTTTATTTCTATATTTCAGTTACTTGCTTTTTCAGGGAGGACTTAATGTAGCAGCACCTGGTATTAGGGATAATTTGCCAATAACTATTTCTTAAATTGAATTGAACTATCTTTAATTTTGGGGCTTTTACATTAGCCTGTCATTTTGTCATTAAAATTTCACTGACAAGTTCAAACTTTCTACGATCTTTCCTATTACACATTATAATTTAAATTAGTTATTTAAAGAAATTGATTTAATAGAATTTTTGGAAGAAATAATTTTTTCCACTAAGAAATTATAGCTCAACCTCATAGATATTTATGTCTTCTCTTTTGTAAAGTGTTTATTTGAACATCATGTCATCCTTATTTTATGACACTGTGATGAGGGACAGGACAAGTTGATTATAGTTTTAGTTTCAGTTGATTTGCAGAGACAGAGAAATACTGGTGGTAGTCTATTTTCTTTTAAAAAAGAACAATCCATTTTAAATGGTTATCAGTATTCATCTCTTGCAAACCATGTCATTAATATATTTTTCTTTATATGGCTTTCTACTTAGTAAAATTCAGTTGTATTAAAAATCTGATGTAAAAAATTACAAATTATCCTAGTTATAATATTAATTTCCTCTTCTGAAGTTTCCACATCATTAAACAATGGGAAATTGCTTTTAATAAAATGGTAAGACATACATGCCTCAGTAAATATTCATTCACGTTATGCCAATGTTAACACAGTGTACTTTACACTTCACTCAAAATTTTCTTTTGTGACTTGAGTTTGAAAATTATTGTTACCCCGGCAACTAGGCTAATTATAGAATTACTATCAAACTAGTAATTATATAAATATATATTTTATGTTAATAACTATACATAATATGATCATTCAACACAGTCCTAGAGAGAATATGCGATCATAATTCTAGATATGGTTGCCAGTCATCTCTGGTTTATATTTAATAGTCCAATTTTAGCCTCCTGTCAAGACTGTCACATCCATCACACAATACCAGAAGGACAGCACCAAATTAATTTTATGTATGATCTACCACTGGACTTTTAAAAATAGATTCTTATCTTATATGCAGTTCAATGAAAAATTGTAAAGCTCATTGGGATTATTTCTCCACATAGTTGGTTTTGGCAATCTGCTTTTTTACAAAAATAATTTTATTATTTATTTCTTCCAAAGTAAAAATATTTTAAATACTTAGTGACTTTTGAAGGATAGGAATTTGAGTGTATTCAACATCTGGGTGATTCCTTCTAAGAAATAATTATATTAAATTATACAATGAAGCTAAGTATGGGGCCGGGGATTTAGCTCAGTGGTTTCACTGCCTGTTGTGCAAGTGCAAGGACCCAAGTTTGATTCCTGGTAACAAAAAAAAAGAAAAAGAAAAAGAAATGCTAAGTGCCTCCAAACCCCAAGAGGTGATCCTGATTAACTTAAGTCAAGAATAGAGGTTCCTGCCCACCACCAGTCCATGCTCCTAGGGCAGAGAAAGTGAGCCATGCGGGTCCCAGAAGCACCCCACCCCCACCCCAAGGAAATGAGAAGACATGTAAACAAGCCTCAAAAACAGACTTTCAGATCACCTACAGCAACCCCAAAGGGAAACAAGATGGAACACTCTGATACTCAACCACCTGGACTCTCTGAACTGGCAACAAAAGAGGATCTGGGAAAAATGAAATCAGGAATAATTAGGCAGATAACAGCAAAGATTGTGCTCATAGTGCAAGACATTGTTAATAAATCTAGAGAGGACACATAAAAAAATAGAGGATCTGAGGAACATGATGGAATCCCAACATAGGAAACAAATGGAATCCATAAAATAGATGCAAATAGATTTCCAGGAGATGAAAAACTCCATCGAAAGTCTGCACAGCAGAATGAACCAATGTGAGGATAGAATTTCACATATAGAAGATAAGATTACAATTAGTGACCAGGAAAAGAAAAATTGCTTTAAAATTGTAAGGGAGCACGAGAAACCAAATCAGCAGCTGCTAGATAATGCAAAAAAGAATAACGTAAGACTGATTGGAGTCAATGAAGAAAGAGGAGAGAGTACAGATGACATCAAAAAACTGTTCACAGAAGTGATGGCAGAAAACTTCCCAAGGAGGGGAAAAGAACTTGACATACAGATAAGTGAGGCATATAGGACTCCAGCTAGCCTTGATCAAAAATAATCTACACATAGGCATATAATAGTTAGGATTCCAGAAATCCAACAGAAGAACAAAATTCTACAAGCAGTGAGAGAAAAGAAACAAATCACATACAAAGGAAAGTCCATCAGAATCACAGCAGACTTCTCAATGAAAACCCTCAAGGCAAAAAGAGCTTGGAGTGATGTATTTCAAGCCCTAAAGGAAAACAGCCTCCAACCCAGATTGATGTACCCTGAAAAATGATCTCTCAAAATTGATGGAGAAATATGATACTTTCATGATAAAGAGCACCTCAGGAACTTCATGAATACCAAACCAGCACTCCAAAAAATTTTAGACAATATCCTAGGAAAAGACAATGAGGATCACAACCCCAGGAAGCCCAGCAGAATGAATCCATTGGGTGTCACAAATTAAATGCAAAGGGGGAGAATCCAACAAAAAGGAAAAGTCATGACAAGGCTTTTAAAACTTTGAACTTCATCTCCCTAATGAGTGTATAATTCAATCTTGTTATTGTACTGATTAGTATTTTTCTGATTCTAGAGTTGCGCACCTTTCCTTGTGCTGGCTATTTATCATCTTCTTAAGTCTACTTTTTAATTGGGTTGTCTATTAATGAGCTGCAAGAGTTCTTTATATATTCTGGTCATAGGTTATATGCATTGTAAATATGGTCTGTTTAAGGACTACTTTTCATTTTAACGATGTCATTTAAAGTTCTAAATTTTGATGGAATCTCATTTATCAATTTTTTTTTCTTTTATACATCATGTTTTTGTATCCTAGGTAGTTCTTGCCTACCCTAAATTCATAAACATTTTCCCTTATAATTTCTTCTTAAAGTTTTATACTTTTAGGCTTTCATATTTAGGTTCATAGATCCCTTCAAGTTATTTTCATGTATGGAAACAAAGGATTGAGGTTAATTTTTTATATACGGATACCAGGTGTTCTACTGCCATTTGCTGAAAACACTATCTTTTCCTCGGCTCTTGAATTGAGTTTTTATTCCATAAAATGCTAATGTTAAATAATCTTGCAAAACTCAGTGGACCCTATATGTGTGGTTCTATTTCTAGATTTTCTGTTTTATTCAAATGATCTATATGTCTTTTCTTACACCAACACTGCCTTGACTACTCTAGCTTTAGAAGAAGTCTTAAAATTAGGTACTAAACATCTTCCAACACTGTTTTTTTTTAACTTTTCTAGGTCCTTTATACTTCTACATAACTTTTAAATTTCAATATCCAATTCTTCATTTATAGCAAGTACACACAGACCTGAATTTTTATATATACCTTGTGTTTTCTAATCCTGCTAAATTCAAATACAAATTCTAGGGGCTCCTAGAGATTTCTTAGTATTTTCTCTGTAGATGATCATTTCATCTACATGTAAAGATTTTGATTCTACCTTGCCAATCCTATCCTAATTGTGTCATTTTATTGCCCGACTATTTTGGTGGGGCCTAGGTTTCAAAGTTTAATGGACAGATGAAGAGTAAGCATATCTTCCCTTGTTCCCCACCTTAAGGAGAAAGCACTCTATCTTCTCCATTCATATAAGGCATTCTCACTGGAAGTATGGAGTACATGTCTTTGATCTGTTGAGAAGGTTCTGTTCTACTTCTAGTCTCCTGATAGCTTTTACCATGAACAGCTGTAGAATTTAGTCCAATACTTTTTCTCCAACTAGTGACAGGATCATATGGCTTTTTCCTTTCCTCTGTTAAAATGATGACTTTTGGGGGTGGATCTTCCAATGCTGAACCAACACTGCCATCCCTATAACAAAACCACTTTCTACATACTGCCAGATCTGACTTCTAATAGTTTGTTTTGTTAAACAAATTTCTATCTATGTTCATACATTTTCTTCTATTTTCTTTCTCCAGTTTTAGGATTAGCACAATGTTGATTTCCTAAAATGAGGGGAGAAGTATTCTTTTTCTTTTCTGCTTTAAATGTTTGATATAATTTATCAGTTAAAATGTATATGAGCCTGTTGTTGTCATATAGGTAGGTTTTCAAACTAGGAATATGCTTTCTTTAATTGGTGCTATTCAAATTTTATATTTCCTCCAGAGTTAGTTTCATTAATTTGTCTTCTAAGTTACTACTTAGAAGTTGTCAAATTTATTTCAAAACAGATTTTTGAAATATGCTTTCTATATCCTTTTAAATTCTGTAAAATCTGTGGTAATGTCTCCTAGGTCTTGATATTGTAATTTTAAAAATGTATAATTGATATTGTGTAATAGGAAGTAAAGGTCTAAAGGAGCAGGGGAAGTGGGAGAGGTAGGGAAAAGGAAAGAAGGGAAAAAATATGAGAAAAGGAAAAAAATGGAAACAAAATCTTTGCAAATAGGGAAGGGTGGAGGGGGTGAAGGGAGGGCAGGGGAAAGGGAAAAAAAATAAGAAGGAAGATATTCATGTAATGGTAGAAGATCCCAATGATGTATGTAAATGTATTTTATACCTAAAATGTACCAATAAACTTAATGGGGAAAAATTCTACAGTGAAATAAAATAAATTCTTATTGACACAACTGTAAAATTATCAACCTATGGCTATGATCCTGTGTTCTTTGATTAAAGGTGTAAACACGGAATTACAGTATTTGTATACAGGGTGCTCGGAGAGGGTCTGAGGCTACAAGTACTTGGAAAAAGAATATTCTTGAAACCAGGGAAGCATGCTGCTGGACCCTAGGTTGTTTGAGGGAGAGGGAATCAGTAAATTTCCCTAGAGTGAGCAGAAGGACAATAACCAGTACCTTGCAATAGGTAATCCTTAGAGAGTCTGAGGGTTCCATTGACTCTAGATGGGTTTATTGAAGGCTGACCAATGGTTGAGTGGACAGTACATCTCAGTTTACACCTGAGACAAAACAGGCCTTCTCACATGTCAAAGAGATGCCCAAGATAACTGTCAGGAAAAGCATCCTATTGGGTTTTAGTCCTTCACTGCCAGTGAGACAAAAACAGCTTGATGCACACAGAAGTTGAGGGGTTCTACAAAAATGCAAGAATAAACACAGCACCATCAATTTTTTTCATAGGTGAGAGGGGCAACAAACAAGTAGAACAGGTAGATGCCACAGAGGTACAACCAATATTAGAAAATGCTAATAAAATTGTCTTAACCAGAATCAATGACATACATGTGATAAAAGTGCAAGGAATATAGTTGAAAATATTAGTTAATCAAATACATGTAAAAAATTTAAATTTCTATATAAAATTAAATCTTTCAAATTGTTTCCCCAACCAAACTAAGGAATATGTTATTTTCTGTAAATATGCAGAAATAAAGTGACAAAATGTAATGACTTGAAATATATTCCCTCCAAATTAGTCCTAATTCCTAGTAATTGTGAATGTGACTTTATTGGGAAATAGATCTTTGCAGACATATTCAAAATCGGGTTATTACAGCGAGCCCTAATTTGACATAACTAGTGTCCTTGCAAGGAGAAAAGACATAGACACAAAAAAGAAAGAGAGCATTATGTGACCATGGAGCAGAGGTTGGAGAATTCCTCCTCAGGCTAAGAAATGCTAATCATTGCCAGCCTCTAAGTTCCTGTTGTTTTAAGCTACTCATCTGAGGATAGATTTTATAGCATCACTGGAAAGTAATACAGAAAGAAAGGTTGAAAACAAATGGTTGTATAGAGGAAACATATACCAAAACAGAGCCATATGGGAAGGATCAAACTATCAGACAAAGTAAAATTCAAGGTCAAAAATAGTAAATAGGGTACTATATGACCGAAAAGTTACAATTCTCCAAGAAGTCATAGAGAGGCCATTGAAAAATATGAGGAATAAATGAGTTAATATGTAAAGTACTTGAAACAATAGCTGTCATAAACACTGCAGGGCATTAGCTATCATTTTTCTTCTATTTTATTATTATAAGCAATAGTATAAAAACAACCAAGAAGTGGCCGGGTATAAAACATTATTTCAGGAAAAAACAACTCCATAAACTCACTATCACGATGCAAGATTTCAATTTCAGAATCTGACATATAAATCTGCCACCAGAAAAGCAAGCCTAAAGAGGATTAGGATAATACAGTCAACACACTAATGCTACACACAGTTCTGCACTAAAAGCAGAAAATATATTCTGCTTGTATGTCCATTTAGAAATTCTGATTATTACAGAACCAAAAGAAATTCTTAATAAGATCCTAAAAGGGGATTTTCAAAGTTCTCAATTTCTTTTAATGATATGACTAGAAATCAAAAAATAAAAGAACCAAAACTGACTTAACCATTTGAATATTGAGATACCTATTTCAAAATAACCCTACTGGCACCTACTGTTCTCACGGTGACTGAATGCTTGAGTGCCATATGGTTACATCTGCCAGGAATGGCCATAAGGTAAACCCAGTGTTTTTCTAAGTCAGTGGCTCTAACCTCAGGTGGTACCATGTCCTTAGGGAACATTTACAAATATATTAGCAGATCTATAGTTACAAACACTGAGAAGTGTTCCAGGTAGTTAGAGGTCAGGGAAATTAAATGCTCTGCAAAGCTAAGGACTCTCTTATGCAATGTAGAACTAACCTGGCCAAAATATCAATAATGCTTCCATTGATAAACACTTTTAAAATGGATCACAAGGCAAGGAATTCACAATGCTTCAGGTAATTCTATTTGAAATTAAGTTAATATTACTAATAGTAAAAATGTTTTCTATAAACCCAGCAGGCAATTCAGTGTTCAATTTTCCACAGTAAGAATCAAGTTCAAGAACTTTCTCTGCTCTTAATAATCTGAAAGTATATTAGAATGTTTAGCGATTGCAGCAGAAACTAATTTTCTCTTATGACTGAGACTGAAAAAGGAATTCATATTTATCTATCTCCAGAGTAGATTAGATAAATAAGTACATAGAGAAATGAATATTTAGTTTGCTGTTGAGGTTATATTAGCTAAATCAAATTCTCAGCACACAAAACTTTAGTGTCTAGAAGCATCAGTACCTTTCTGCCTCCTAAAATGTATTTTGTCCAATCTCGTGTAAAAACGAAATATTTTGATAATGATTATTTGACAGTGTTGAGAGGAAAAAAGCTCACTGATAGCAGATAGCTCCTGGGTATGTGAGTTAAGAAGCCTGTTTTCTAGCTAGGACTCTACCATTTATTAGCTCCATGACCTTCGGTCCTTGCTCATGAATAGAAAAGTAGTGAAAGCATTTGCTGTACTTGTTTTAAAGGGTTGGAGTGTAGAATAAATCTAAAGTTCCCACACTGCCTACCAAGCCACACTGCACCTCACCCTCTCCTCTCTTGCCACACTTCCCCTTCCTTTCTCAGCTGCAGTTCCACTGGATTTTCTGTTGATCTTTGACTTAAGGTATCTGCACTGACCATTCCTGCTGCTCAGAACACTCTGTTCCTGTAGCTTCAGAATCACTCTCCTGCTCCCTTGATTCTTCTAGGTTTTGGGTTAGATGTTACCCATGACAGAAGTACAGAACTATGACTTCCTTTACATGTTTTTCTTTTACCTATTGATAATACATTGGCTTATTGTCTATTTCTGCTCTGATAGAATACAGCCTCTCAAGGAATTCAGGAAATTTTGTTAACATTTTTTAAGGATAATAGTCTAACAACAAAGTAAGAGTTTTTCCAAATCAGTTCTCATCTAGTTTGCCTATCTTTATTATCCCAAAGCTCAAAACAAACTAATTTTGCATAATGTTTCTCTGAAAAGACAGTGTATGCACTCTTTTTCAAGTAAAATTATTTTGTTATTGAAAGCAACATGCTCTATTTTAAGACTAATATATCACAAGCTAAGTAGGTTGAGAGCACATTATTTTCTGTAAAAATACTTTTCAAATCGGTTCTGGGATTTTGTCAGTCACGTTTGTGTGTTTGCAATCTACTACACTGCAGTGTGGTAGGAAACAGAGATAATTTTGTACCCGTTTTATGTTTCTCTAATAATTACCTGGTTAATTTATCATAGTAAGCATTCACTCAATCACGGTTATTGCTACTTTCCTTTAAAGGGAAAGAAAGAACATTGCTTACATTTAGAGCCTGAAGAAGATGATCCACTGGCAGATCTGGATCCCCCTTTCATGGAAAAGACTCCTTTCCCCCTGCGAGTCGTCGTGACCGCCATCCGGGGACGCTTCAGTGGGATGACAGCGCGAGGAGGTGGAGGCACGCGCCCATGGTAATCAAACAACCTTCACGAAACACAAAAGATGAGTTGGTTTGATGCCTAGATATTCTTGTCAAATGTGTGAAATGATTAAGAGGATGGCCTACTAAAAATTTACAATAAACATGTTTTTGCTGTTGTTTGATAGAAAGTGTTTATTTTGGCAGATTTATTGTCACCAAAGAAATAGGATGCAAATGTAGCCTATGCTTTTTACACGCTAGAGTATGACTCTCTCTATGAACTGATTTGTAAGGTAGGAAAGGGCAAGGAGCTTGGCTCCAAGAGCACCGTGCAATTTATTGAAATTATGCTGACCTTTGTCCCCAAATATATTTCTCTGCTTGGATAAACAGATTTACTCTTCTTAGGAACAGAACTTTTCCCTTACATAGTAGACACTTATTAGCACACTAGCTTTGAAAAGAGATCATCCAGAACCAGAAGCACAATAAAGAAAATGATTCTCTGATCAGAAAGGAGATCTCAGAGGGAAGAAAATAAACAAAAATCCAACCAAACACAAAGGAAGTAAAATCAGTTTGAAGAAAATAACTGTGAGAGACAAATCAATATGATGCCCTACCTCTAAGAACATTTAAAGTAATCAAAGCCTCCTCTGACTGTAGAAAAAAGCACACTAGATTTGAATGAAATTGCTCTAGCAGGAGAACACGTTTTTGTTGACTATAGCTCTGATAGGAAATATCAGGGTGTATTTAATTTTTCTGACCATTTGCCAGCTGTTCAAATTAAGAATAGAGGTAATTGTAGTGTTAGTTTTGCAAATGTTTCTTACCAAAAGGAATATCAATAAATTTACTTTTGCTAAAAAGCAAAAAAATGATATTCATTAAAGCAATGCATTTCTGTTAATGAAAAGAATGAAACTGCAAGACAGTTGACTCATTTATAGAAATAGGTCATTTATAAATTTAAAAGTTTTATATTATTTGCACTACAAACTCATATACAACAGATTTTTACCTGACAGCATATTTGAGAAGCATCAGATCAGAGAAAAAGAATCCTGCTTTACATTTACTCATTTATTTAAAAAATTATATGACAGTGAACAAGATGTGTAATTGCGTTATCCACTATAAAGAAAATAGCATTATTGACTTAGAATTATGATTGTTACACATTTTATTGATGCCAATATATGAATTCAAGTCTTGTAATTGATTTAAAGCAGTCAATAAAAGTAACTCAATATGAAAGTCAAAACTGAAAAGGGGCCAGGGATTTACCTCAGTGGTTTTGCCGCCTGCTGTGCAAGCGCAAGGACCCGAGTTTGATCCCTGGTACCAAACAAACAAACAACAACAACAACAACAACAAAACCCTGAAAAAACTAGAGCAGAAAGAAAATAATTTTAAAATTCTCTAAGAGGTTATTTCATAGAAGGACATTTCGCTTGCACATCTGAAAATGTGATAATCTCTTTCTGGAAAACAACATGAGATATAACACAAGTTAAGATAGAAGGGTTTTCAAATAATCAAAAACATTCAAAACTATTACACTATCAGGAGATATTTAAAACAAATTTAAAAGAGAACTCTTTAATACTAGAAATATCTTTTACATTTGAGAGCTAAAGTGACCAAATATAATTCAGAAACCTACTAGGGGAAAAACTGGGAGAAGTCTGGCAAGGAAAAGTGGTGAAATGAGACAGAGTTCAAGAGAGGAGCCATCCTCTGTGAATAAGCAAAGTGCATTAGGGCCCAAGATCTGCTAGCAAAGAGCAGGTCACGGGTGTCAACACATTATAGTTCACTTCAAAGAGTGCAGGCAGGCTGAGGCTGAAAAGGGTTATGAATATCTTCCATACCACCAGGGACTTGAAAATCAAAAGGGTCAAGGAAAACTGCCCCTCATTTCAATCACAAAACAAGCTCTACATTAGTTATTTATAAGTTGAATTTACAGAGCTCTTTAAGTCAGTGAACCAAAATATGATGCCATTTTGCTTGAGCCATGATACCCAAAACTATTGAGGGAAAAGAAAATACCACAATTGACTCATCTCTCTCAGTCTAGAAGTTGTGTCTTCAGATGAAAGGTAAGCTCTCTGGAGACTGTTTCCCTATGCCTTGCATATCCAACTTAAGAGGTTATTAAATATACTAATTTATAAACTGAGTGAAGAAAATCTCTAAAGCACAATCAAAAATATTTATAGAATGCTAGAATGGAAATGCAGACCAAATAAAGCCACCGTATTTATTGTTATTTCAATTAGAATGCACTTCCATAACATATTATAAGAGACTGAAATGTTTGTCATTTCCGCTGCATTCCCCAGCCAGGGATTTCTGTCAATATTTCTATTGCATTCCCCATGAGATTCCAAAGTCTCCTGAGATAGTTTAACTTGGTCTTAGGTTGGAAAAGAGATCCACATGGGTGCATTGTATTTGTGATAATACTTCTTGGGTGACATACATTTTAGTGACATACATTTTAGTATATGTTGTGCCCTTTGGTGCAAATTCTTACAGACAGCAGCCCTTGTCCTCTGAATATTTTGGCAAGTTGCTTTAATAGGAGATGACTTTTCTCACTAAAGAATCAGTTAATATTTTATCAGTTTTGTTTGCTTCTCTGACAGGAGGGTAGGCAGCATCAGAACGTTAAGTATTTTAATATGGGATGTAATTCACACATGCACAAAAATAAACTAAGGAAAACTATGAGAACTTCATATAAGAACATATCTTCTTAACTTTAGCAGGTATCTTCCTTGTTTCAACTTTTGTTTGATTTAAATAGTGTCTGAGATATACAATTTTATTATTTACTAAAAGCTAAAAACTGATATTAATTTTAATATTAATTTACTTGATAAAAGACAACATTGCTAAGAAGAATAAGGATATTAAATTTCATACAGAATCCTCAAAATTAGGGATGTTTTGGTATATATCTTGGTGCATTCCTGTAATCCCAGTATTTGGGGGCTGAGACAGGAGAATCAAAAGTTCAAGCCGGGGATTTAGTTCAGTGGTTCTGCTGCCTGCCTCACAAATGCAAGGACCCGAGTTCGATCCCAGGTACCAAAAAAAAAGGTCAATGCCAGCCTGGGCTACATAGTGAGTTTAAAGCCAGCTTTGACCGTAAAGTGAGACTGTCTCAAAAAGCAAAAATACGTTTTTTGGAAAAGGCAATTTGCTGGCATATTAACATAGAAAATCAGTACAATTTTGAGTGCTTTTTAAATTAAAGAGTTTGCTATTACTAAACTTTAACAATAAAAGTGTTTTGGAAGAAATATATGAAAACAACTCAATCTTATACCCTGAAACAGCTATTATCATCCTCTAATCTTTCTGTATGAATCCATATTTTTTCACATTATTGAAAGACATATTCCTACATTCTGGCTAGTTCCTTTTGGTTTATATTAAAAATAGGGTTGAAATTTATATCTTTTGACTTCAAATAATTTACTTTGTGAACTGTACAAGGCTGTTATTTCCAACTTCAACTTTTTTTTTTTTTTTGATATTGGGGATTGAATCCTAGTGCACTCTACTATTGAGATATATCTCCAGCCTGTTTTTTTTTCCAGCCTTTTAAGAAGAACACCATTCTACTAGATGATAATTTAAATTTGTGTAATGAAATAGACATTGTTTCTTCTGATATGTTTTTTACTGTCATGAATATATACTGTGCTCTATATAGTTAATGATCTGAAAAAAATTGGAAGTTATAGATTTTTCCATCAATTGCAATAAAACTATTACTAGTTTTTCCCTGGTTAACTAATACAAGGTCAAATCATTTGCAGGATTGAATAGTGTGCAATTAATCATTTAAAATGTATATAGGTTTTCTATATGATAAAACACCTCTGGTATTTTCTTTTCTATGTTAAAACAGTTTACTTATCACTGGAGATTATAAAATGTTTAGTGCTCTTTCTGGTACTACTGAAAGAAAGGATGGATTTAAATTGCTAACATTTCAAAAACTGAAAATATTCTCTGGGAGTATCCGATGTATTTGAGGTCTATATATATCCTTTGACTTAGACACATATATAAGTATTTATGCATTTTAGTAACATGCAATGTTCTCTATTTAGTCATACTTCAATCTTTCAGAGAAAATACCATTGAAAGCTATAAGTTATTGGACAGTGTTTTATACAATAAAGAAAAATAAACATTGAGAATAATCACTGAAATACACCTTTTAGTAATACTTCATGATCCCTGAAACTATGGATGGACACAAGAAATCATACGATGGAACTTGGTGTAGAGAGGTTTTCTATGTTAAAACAATGGAAATGTTGAAAACCTTCAATTACATCAAAATCCTCAAAGCTAGCAGAAGTAGGATAACAATACTATGTGGTAGCAAGTCAATTATTAGGTTATTGTTTCTCAGCTCATCCTTATCCACAGCTGGGGTGGAATTCTGCAGACTACATTTCTGCTGGGTGGGGAGCCAGCTTCCTGCTCTGCTCAGCCAATAAAACACCTGAGAAGAAAATTGCAAGAGTGGAGCAGGAAAAGGGACTTGTTTCAGCTTTCTGCTCTTCTCAGCATTATCCAACCTCATTTCTAGCAACAGTAGAATCTAGTTGAAGTAATTTTGTGACACTTGTAGACATCAAGACATCTGCAAGAGCAGCCTGTGCTCCTCCTTGGAGGTCTGGGTGCCATCTCCACTCAGGTACAGCAGCATCAACTGAGCACTGCCTCTTATTGAAAATTTTAGCTCTGCAAAGCCCTCTTTCTATAGTATTTTCTATAGTACCAAATCTCTATGTTTTTCAGGCTGCTGTGGAGCTCCCAAGCTCAAGATATCCTCCTGCCTTACTGTGTCCACTAACTGGGACAGCAGGTCACACATCTGGCCTTGCAGTACAATTTGGTAACCCCAACCTTCTCCACTGTTTCCCCAGCCCTTGAGGTGTTAACTGCTTCTTTCAGTAGCTAACTCCACAATAAGGTGTTTTCTTTTTGCCCTTTTCAGTTTCTTAATAACTAGTCAGTAGGTTTTATATGCAATTATGCTTACTAAACATAACTCATGTGATTTCTCTTTTCCTGATATAAACAGAGCAGCATGGGGTTAATGGAAATAGCTGAGTCCTCTCTCTGCCGTATGTTCAGCTGCAGCAGGGATGAGTAGGTTATGGGAAAACAATAAGAACAGGATAATCCAGAAGTGTCCTGGGGAACAAGTAGGGAAAGACTTTTGGCCAATCCGCTTATTTCTCAGCCATATGGACATTGCTATATGAATACCGGTATAAGAAGCATATTTATCACACTGTTAATAGCTGCTGCTAATTGTTACTGGTAACTGACAACGATTAAGCACTAAAAATACATCAGGCATAATGCTGATCATTACACATATGTTACCACATTTAATTCCCAGCACAATTTTATGAGTTAGAAATCAATTTTATACTCACCTAACAGATGAGATAACAGGTTTTGTAATATATAATTTTCCCAACTTTGCACTGCTATTAAACAGGATTTTTAAAAACTTAAACATAGGTATAACTCAAGTGTAATTTAGGAAGAATTACTGTGGAGGAAGCTGTTTTGTGACTCTGTAGGCTATTTATCTTGTCCAGCCTCTCCATTCGGCTTTCCTTTCATGGGATTCTATGTTTACAGGGAGCCCTTGAGTATATCCACTAGCGGCAGATGCTTATGTCTTTCTTAGCCAAGTGCAAACAATGAAAAATAAACTAGTGAGAGCACAGACTGTTCAGATAGTCTGTTAGCAACACAACCATACTGATCTATTGCACATTTAGAAGTCAAACAGATTGTATATTAGACAAACAAATGATTTTGAAAATTGTTCAGAGTCAGACTTTTTATGCGTAATGTAGTCATCTGAAATCTTCAGTCTTTGTAGTTATTTGATTAAGATCCTTGCACATTAGAAAGTAAGGCCTCTCCTCTCCTTCTCTTTCTCTCCCCCCCCCTTACTTTATTGAGATGTCATTTATGAACAGTAAAATGCACATCTTAGTATCTCTTTTAAAGATAAGAAAACTGAAAACTTGAGTTGCCTAAAGTTTCAAGGACTTGTTATCAAAACTTGAGTCTCTTTCCTTCTAGAGTAAAACTTCTTTTCAGGTAGAAATTCTTTAAATGTGTAAGGAAGTCACATGATAGAAAATAGTTGAGAGAAGATACTAAAACAATGTCATATTGACAGACTACAAGACGATCTATATCAATCAAAAACATTATTCATAGTAATTAGGACAACATTCTACATCCTGAGAAGAAGAGCTATAGTTAAAAATGTCTCTAAAATTACCAAAAACTAAAATTTTCAAAAAGTACAAGGACTATCTCCATGCTATTTTTTCTTAATAGTAAATGGGATTATTTTAATGTTGCCAGATGTTCAAATCACATTAAGAACAAGTTATTATAACTATTGAGATATTTAAAATAAAGTCTTATATTTCAAGAAATTAGAAAATGATCAGAGAAAATCATTCTTGAATGTTAATTTTGGCCTATAGGACTAAGTAGTGAAGTAAATTGCATAACTCAATAGTTTGGACATATTAATAACAGATATGGTTGTTAGTCTGACTCCCATGCAGGCAAGACTGTGTCCTTTTATTTTATACCATGAACCTACTTTGCTTCTTGGTTTTGTATATGCACACAGTGGGTTATTGAATCACAATGAATGCTCAGGTTACAACAGTAGTTCAGTCTCTAATTAGGCTGGGTGATCCTGGGAAAAATGATCATGTCTTTAAATTTAAGGGGATGAATTAATAACACAAATTTAACATACACTGTGAGCAAGGCTTACTGATAGTCCTCAAAGACAATAAAGATTGGCAAGTTTACACTTGTGGTCAACATGGAGGAAGGTAGAAGGATATAAATAAATACTGTCACTGGAGAAAGAAAGCATACAAATCAGAAGTTCTCTGAGGGAAAAGTGCTGAGAGAGGGACCCTAACTGAGCACGGGAGTAGTCTTCATCTGAGACCTGAAGGAAAAAGTGACAGAGGTGGGGGAAGAAAGTCTGAGGAGATGGAACAGAGCAGAGAAAGGAATTGAGGAAGGAAGGAACCTGATGTTTTTGTGGAACTGAGCAAGGAACAGGGCAGCTGCAGCAGACAGAAGAAAACCCTTTTAAGGGGCCACAGGATTTCGTCCCTTTTTAAAATATCTACTGAAAACTTTTTTTTCTTCAGATTTTCATTTCTATGCCTTGGAATTTTTTGTTTTAATAGTACTTTTAATTGAAAAATTTAAAAATATTTACCTCCTTTTCCCCCCTAATGATCTACTTATCCATATTTGGTCCTCTAGTTGGACACCCTGGATATGTATACACTTTAATTGTCAGCCTTTACTTAAACTATCCCACTTCTCGAACAACCAAAATCAAATTTGAATTATTATAAAATATAAGCTGTGAGTAATTTCATAAAGTCCACACTTGCCACTGGCTTTTTCATCCACAAATGACTTTGTATATAACAAATGTGTTTCATGATCGGTGAGCAAGGGCATCACTCTTTCAGAGCCTATTCAAGATGGGTAGCTGTTTACCCATTGTTCAGTTAACAGACAGCAGTGAGGCATTTGTAATGTTTCCTTATCATCCCAACATAAACTCATGTAACATTTTTTTCAAAAATGGATAATCAAGAGAGAGAACTGATCAATAAAGATGAAGTGCAGCAAGGAACTGAAGAGTGATAATGCTGCAAGTGAACTTCAAATTAAAAGTAAATGGAATTATCAGAAAAACTTGATAAAAAAAACCTTGAACATTGACATGTTGACACTTCCATTTGAGAGACTCTAGATACAGAGCTAAAGAAAATTAATAAAGGTAAACTTATTTACATACATGGAGAAAGTGGACATAATATACTGAAAGGGATGTAGAAATCAAGAGGAAGTGATACTGACAAAGAAATATACATTGAAGGAACTCGTGCACCAAGTTCACAGCATGGATAAAATGTTCATTTTGATTTAACCTTAGAAAGGAGTATGACAATTTACCAAACCATAAAATGGACACTTGTTCCATATCCTGTTATACAATGAAAAGCAGGCATTCATGGTTCGAACTAATTTTGATAAGTTATTATACAAACAAATAAAACACATTAATTCTCAATATCTGTATTGTTTTAACTTATAATGTGATAAAAATATTAGCTTTACTGCATGTATTTCTGTATTTATAGGCAGAGATTAAAAGTATTTTAAAGGTTCTGCCAAAATTTTTAAAGGTCATGGGAAAAGCTTATTTTTTTCAATTATTAACATTTTGTATCATTTCAGCTTGTATGGTTGTTTTTATGGTCCCACAATATGGCCTATAAATATTACTCAATCTAACCAATAAGACATTTTCAATGTGTCTTGAAAGCGGATAAATTTGAGAAGGAGTTATTTGCAGAGTTAACAGAACTCTCAATCTTGAGAATTCTAAGTCAATAACAGACATGGAAAATAAGACATTTTTAGAATATTATCCAAATATTAGAAGAGAAATTTTAGACTTAAGAACATCTAAAGTCCTAAAATTTCAAGATCAATTGTACTTCAGTAAGTATAATGAGAACAGGAAAATCTGTCTATGTTATGTTTTAACTATAAAAATATTATTTTTAAAACAAAACAAGAGCACCTGTATGTGAAGTGCAGAAAGTAGTCAAA
This sequence comes from Heterocephalus glaber, assembly GCF_053883595.1. NCBI lineage: Eukaryota > Metazoa > Chordata > Mammalia > Rodentia > Bathyergidae > Heterocephalus > Heterocephalus glaber. Next base: position 28,453,685 of record NW_028258344.1, on the reverse strand, counting down.
TTTTAAATCTTAGAGAAATAAGGATGAAAAATCTACATACCGATTGTAGAAATCATCTCTGTAGTAATCATAGTCAAAGACATAACCACTGAGAAGGGAAATGAAAAAATTAGTTGGTATTTGTGTCAACTACATTAATTTTTCTATTAATTTATGATGTCATAGCAATAAATTTACTTTTTATATACTTCTTTTCAATGTAATTATCCAAAAATGGCTTTATAAGATAATACTCAGCTTGATAGAATACCACATAAAATTATTATTACATGTTGATAATGAGGAGACTGATAATGGTACGTGAGCTTTGGAATAGATGATGAGAGCAAGTAGCAAAGTAAATACATTTTAATACTTGTGATTAAATATGAACAAAGCCCTTTTTTCCCCTAGACAAGATATGATGACATAGTCGGCCATTCTTTCTAAGGGAAAAAGTTCTTCCTTTCTTACAAAGGATGTACACTGAGGCTAAATGATGAATAAAAAGTATTAAAATAAATTTAAAATAACTGTAAAGGCTTAGCATTCTGTTTGTTTATTATAAGAATGGTAAACATAAATGCAAAAATTCAGCATTATTTTTCCATTCTAAACTTGTAAATTCAATATTTTAAATAAAGAAAAATCTTTAAAAACTTAGCTGAATTTTATCATCAATAACGTAATATTTTAGGGTATTTAAACAGGAATCTATAAATGTATTTGAATGGTAACATTATTATGACTCAACTCCCTGAAGTAATATATAATAAAAACTGCCTATATCCACTTGCATATTATTCGAGTTTATGAAGCACTTTACACACATTTTATCCTTAGTCACCAAAACAATTATTGCATAATGTAACTGTGAGAAACATGTGAAAAGACTTCAGTGGCTTTCTCAAACTTTTGTCACTGGTAAGGGACAGAGCTGAGATTAGAGAAAATGTCTTCTGAATCCTCATCTGGAGCTGTTTTCACCCCACTTGCCTTCCTTCCCAACCTGGAAAAAATCTAAATCTTACCACTAACAGAGTGTCTGTACTTAGGAGTGATAAATATGTTTAATATTTATGTATTCATTTTTTTATTGTGGTAAAATACATAGATCATCAAGTTTGTAACTGTTTTAAAGTATAGATTGCAGTAATGTTAAACGCATTCTTGTGTTGTATAACTATTAGAACTATCTATTTCAAGAATTCTTCCATTATCTGAAACAGAATCTTTGTACGCATTAAATAATAACTCCTCTATCCCACTTCCCACCAGGTTCGGTAGCTCTGTTCTCCTTTGTCTCTAAGAATTCATCTATGATAAATACTTCACAAGTCATGTAATCATTACTATAAATCATAGTCATATATCATGCAATATCTGTTCTTTTTTGGCTGGCTTTTTGCATTAAGACTGATATTTTCAAGCTTTATCCAGGTTGTAACATATATTAGAATTTCATTCTGATTTAAAGTTGAGAGACCATTTTCTTGATTATTTGCTTCTCAATATAGTACATTGGGCCTATTACTAGTATTTTTGACTATTGTGGTAAAGGATGCTCTGAACATTGATGTGAAAGTATCTAAGTCATTTTATTTGTGTGTATACCGAAAGTGGAATTTCTGGGGCATACAATAATTCTATGTTTAAGTTTCTGAAGAAGCACTGCATGAGAGAGGACAAATTTTATATTTCTGAAACAATTTACCAGTCCTATATTTGTAACTATTCTTGTGCTACGTAAACTGAAAGATCTGTATTAGGAGGGATTGTTGTTCTTGGTTTGAAGGATAAATGAATTTATATTTCCTCAGAGCCATTACACACAGAGGGAAGCGACCTATGTAGCATACCTAATCTATGAAAGTTAGTTCTGTCTCCAGCACCCTCTAATGGAATGCATGATATTTAAATCCAAGTACTGAAATGTAAAGTGGGCACCTGCTCCATGTGAGTGGATGGAAGACAGTATAATCTGGCCAGAGCAATGTTATGTCCGCCTATGCAAACCAAGGAGGACAATGAGACCATTGCCTGAAAAATAATAACAAATATATGCACTTTGGTCTGACAGTCACAGATTGTTAATGTTGTAATGAATTAGGGGTTAACCTACATTGCTGGTGTAGACATAATTATAATGTTGAGCTAAGGGAGTTTAAAGAAAACCTGTTGATTACCACCAAACCCTAAGATACAAATGTCCCCTCATAACTCTCTTGATCCAAGGGGTGCTTTTTTTCAGATTCATTTATTTCTGCTGATAACGAGGTATATAACGGATGATCAAAATGCAGTGAATGTTGAAATATAAATTTGAAATAGGAAAAGGTCCAAAGGTGGAGGGGTGGCGGGAGGGGAAGGGGAAAGGGAAGAAAGGAAAGGAAAAATTATGTGAAAGAAAAAAAAATGGAAACAAAGTCTACGTAAATAGGGAAGAGTGGAGGGGGTGAAGGGCGCATAGGGGAAAAAATAAGAACTAAGATACATCATGTTCAGGTATAGGCACCCAGTGATAAATGTAAACGTATTGTATACCTAAAATGTACCAATTAATATATAAATAAAAAAATTATTACAGTGAAAGACACATTGCCATTTATCACCTTCAAAATACTTCCCCTTATTTGGAACACACTTATCCCATTGTTGTTGCCACTTTCTCAAGCAGTTCTGTAAGTCTTCTTTCATGTCTTTATGAGATGTGATTAAAACAAATGTGGTGAATACTGTTGCTGAGTGACATCTCAGTGAAAGAGAGGCTTGGTAAAAACATTACAGTGTATCCTCATTCACCTTATTCACTGGATCAGCCACCGTGAAACTTCTAGCTTGTGGAAGACCAAATTACCATGAAAGGTAAACTTTTTGAATCAATTCAGGACATCAAAGAAGGCAACACAGAGAAACTAAAGATATCCACATGGGAAGAATTTCCAGAACTGCTTCAGAAAGAGGCAAGAACAATGTAATAAGTATGTTTGAAACCAGAAAAGATATTTTGGAGGGAATTAATGGCAATATGTCTTTTGCTATGATAAACTTTTAAAAAAATTTAAACACACACTACCCTGTATTTTTTGATCACATCCCATATAGTAATACTTGCCAAACATTTTTGCTGGGAAGGCTTCAGTTTAAAGTTAAGTCATTCTATCTATAAAGAACTGAAAAAAATCAGACTCCCCAAATTCAAGGACCCAGTTCAAAAATAGGCATCTGAAGTGAACAGACATTTCTCAGACAAAGAAGTAAAAGCAGCAAATAAATATATGAAAAAATGTTCAACATCACTGGTCATTCGAGAGATGCAGATGAAAACAACACTGAGATTCTACCTCACCCCAGAAAGAATGGCTGCTATCAAGATGTCAACCAATAACAAACGCTGGTGGGGATGTGGAGAGAAAGGAATCCTTCTCCATCGATGGTGGGAGTGCAGACTGGTGCAACCACTGTGGAAATCAGTATGGAGATATCTCAAAGAACTAGGACTAGAGGTCCCATTTGACCCAGCTATTCCCCTGCTGGGTATCTTCCCAAAAGAATTAAAAGAATCATACCACAATGATATATGTGCACCCATGTTTATAGCAGTGCAGTTTGTAATAGCAAAAGCTTGGAAACAGCCCAATTGCCCATCAACTAGAAACTGGATAAGGAAGATGTGGTGGGTTTTTTTTTTTTTATAAAATGGAGTACTACTCAGCCATAAAGAAAAAGAAACTAGAGACATTTATAACTAAATGGATGCATATTGAGGCCATACTCTTAAGTGAAATAAATAGGACACACATGTTAAAATATAGAATAGTTTCTCTAGTGTGAGAAACTGAAAGTATAAATAAGGGTTAAAATGATTAAAACGAATAATTGATAATTTGAAATAGGAAACGAAAGGTCCAAAGGGGTAGGGGAAATGGGAGGGGAAGGAGAAAGGAAAGAAGGAAAAGGAAAAATTATGAGAAAAGGAAAAACAGCTTGTTTGTTTTCCAGAAAACAAAGTGTTTGTAAATAGGGAAGGGCAGAGCGGGGGAAGGAAGCACAGGGAATGGGGAAAAAATAAGAACCAAGATACATCATGTACAGGTACAAGCACCCAATGGTAAGTGTAAATGTATTGTATACCTAAAAATGTACCAATAAAAGAATTTAAGCAAAAAAAAAAAATTAAGTCATTCTAACTCACAGTTGTTATGGGTAATCATCACTGTTTCTTATTTTAATTATTTTTAAGAATATGTTGTAGAAGACAAATGTATATATATAATAGCATTCATGTTTGCCTAACTCAAATGAGGTTTCCAACAATCAAAACAAAGGAAAAAATAATCAAAAATGGTATATCATTTTAGGAACATTGAATAGTTTTTAAGATAAACTGTGATATCTGAAGAGGGAAATAAAATAGTCTATTTTGAACTATTCTTATTGCGTTCATAAACATAACCTTATTTAATCTTAACAATCACCTATAAGATACATCGTGTTCTTTCAATTTTATAAGACATTGTGTCCTAGAGGTGCTAAATGCCTAACACAACATAGGTAACTACCACCATGTATCATTCTCATTCACATATCACTGACCTACTTCTCCTATTTCCACTGCTTTTAAAAGCTCACTCCTTTTATTTCAGTAGAGTTGGTTCAACTCTGCCCCCAATCTCAATGTTCTTGAAACAAGTCTTTCTTGACTTTTTGATATTCCTGGTGCAGTTTTTCTTTGAAAGTTGTATAGACAAAAAAATCAGTTAAGAAACATAATTTGAAACACATAATACTAAGAAGTAAACAAAGTAGATAAAGACAGAAGTTTGGGAGAACTATTAGAGGAGATGGAGACTTGAAGGTCATGACAGGTTCTGCCAAGAGCTGAACAGAAAAAGGGACAGACAGGGAAAAGTTAGCATAAAGGCAAAGTCAGGATAAATATTGAGAGATTCAATAATGTAAGAAGGCACTCAACAAGTACTGTCCTCATGCAGACCATAAATAAATGTCCTAGGTAGCCATGATGCAGAAGAGATAGAGGATACATTGATTCAAGGCATATTTTGAAGGCAGCTTGGGAAACTGTGGAGATTGTATTATGCTTTGTTGAGCTGGGGAAGATTGGGAAGAGACTCAAGTAAAACTTTCAGTCACTATTGAACATGATAGTATTATGATATAGTCAGGAAGTCATTTCATGAGAAATTAGGTACTACTTCATTGGAACTTGCTGGGAAAGTAAGTCTAGGATCTGTAAGCATACTGATAGCAATAAAGCTATCAAAAAGGTGAGATTTTCCTTAAGAGCAGATGTAGACAGAAAGCAGATCAGATGAGTGGGTTTCAGAATTTAGAGGTCAAGGAAGGAGATGAAGACAGCTAGATAAGTAGATCAGGTTGTACAGGACATATAGCTGAAAACCATGTATCTTTGAAAGGACACCAGCTAGTGACGTACTAGATATGACATTGGACCTTTTGCTTAACAGAAAACTATACAGAAAAACCTTACTGACCACAGTTTTTAGCACACTCTAGTTATCTGATGAGTGCTTTTTAAAAAAATCTGTTTTCGTAGAGCTAAGATTTAAACAGATTTCTCTGAATCCAGAGTTTGTGATTTTTCCTATTGTCACGTTTCTCCACACATTTGTTAACTTTTATAAGCTCAGTAATATAAATGTTTTAGTACATATACTTTTATCTTTATCTGAGATATTAAATGGAGCAGTTTTAAGGTACATGATTAAGATGGTGTCTTAGTTACTTTGCTTGTTGCTGAGACAAAATACTGATCACTCAAAGTTAAAGGAGGAAAAGTTTATTTAGCTCACAGTTTGTAGAGGTTTCAGTCCATAATTGGCTGTATCCAAGCCAGGGTGGTATGGCAGAGGGGCGTGGCAGAGGAGAAACAGTCCATGGGGAGCAGAAGAGAGGAAAGCATGCAAGGGAGGAACCCAGCTCTTTCTACCACTTTTATCTTATCCAGACTATTTAGGGCAAGTAGCACTCACACCCTTAATCCTAGTGGCCTTGATTCTAGCAATGCACCATAAATTAATCCCAGCATCACACACTCTAGATCTAGCCATTTCTAACAAAGCACCACCTATGACTGTATGAGGCTTTGGGGAGACATCTAGACACAAACTATAACAGAGGATATTCAGTTACGGATGTGTAAATTCATTTTAAATTTGTGTATGTCTTCTCTCTCCTTGTAAACTCCCTGAGTAACAAGGACCTCTTAAATCTTTGTTTCTTGGTTATATCTTACTGGTAGGGTCTAGTAATCAGAAATTTAAAAATAACAATTATAATAATAGTAATAACTATTACTAGTTATTATTACTACTAAGTTAAGCAGTTATTAATTCTTATAGATATATTTGAGCATATACTATGCATTAGAGAGAGTGCTAGTCATACGAGGCGCATTGAAAAACTGTTGATTGATGGGACAATTTTTTTCTATAATGAAAATTCTCAGTGTTTTCGATTTTCAAATAAGTTCAGTGCAATAATATATGGTCAAATTATTTTTATTTTTTTTCTGAGACTTTTTAATACTATAATCTCAGGCACATGGGCTTAACTGCAAGAAGAAAATATAAAACAATGGCCAGTTAATGAAGTGATATTAAGCTGGATAATAATAATGATTCCACTCATGTGTCTTATATTGTTAGGAAATACTTCTATAATTTCACAGAATTTTAGAAATTTGAAAGCACAAGAGAAAAATTCATCTCTATTTTTTTCTAAATTACTGCTTAAATTATCTTGTTCAACCTGCTTATTTTTTGTTCATTTCTGACTGCTAAAGACATACTTACAAGAAGTAGCAATAGCTAAGTATTCTGAATTGTTTGATCTCCACGTCCCATCCCATGCCATCCTGAACTTAATTTTACCTGCCAAAGTTAAAAATGAAATAAAATGCACAAAAACACCTATCTTGGTAATCATGCCAAGACTGCTTTTGTTTTAAAGGTTTGGCCTTTTAGCAGTAGTTGGCTCAGGTCATAAATAGTAAAATCAAGCTGGATTTCCAACAAAGAGGAAGAAATTCATGACAAGTCAAAACTTTGTTTTTTAATTCAAAAAGACCATTCTTTTGGTTCCACCACCTGTCTCGCAAGCTCAAGGACCCGAGTTTGATGCCTGGTCCCCCACCCTCACCCCGCAAAAGACCATTCTTTCCCCACCAGGTTCTGCTCAGAAATTTTGAGTGTGTCACTATTATGCTTATGGGATAATCTATTCTGGCTTTTAAGAGATGAACTTTGACAATGTTTACTTTAAGAGCTTCACATGACAGTCTAGTTCCTAGACCACTGAAAACAAAATAAGAAAGAGTTAGATGTTTAGGCCACTCTCCATGAGGAAACTAAATCCAGGAAAAACCAATGCTTTGGATGTTTGAGCCATGGACTCTAGGGAGCTGACTTCCTTGCAAAGTAAAATGATAATTTAGAGCATTTAACCTGAATAAATATTCCATATTATTCATTTCAAAATCTAGTATGATTTTAATTCTATAAATGGACCATTATTCTTATTGCTCAGATTCCTTTGAAATCTAGTGGGAAATCAGAATTGGATAAGTAAATTGTTCAGAATCATATGCCCCACATTCTATTTTTTTATTACTGAAGATTAAATGTGAACCAAATAACTTTTCTGGAATTTCATTTAAACTTTTTCACTTATATAAGAGAAATCACAATTCATTTGGTTTTACAATACATGCAATCAGTTTTGTCTAATCCTTTTGAATTAATAAAACCAGTTTCATATGAGTAGTCTAATACACAAAGTATTTCTTTTTATTTTGTCTCACAGAACTTCATTAAAATATACTCTGAAGAATATTAACAAACTCCCTAGCACAGGCAGGAAGCATTTTAATGGTTTCTAAGTGGATATCCTGGTGATATATACTATTACTACAGCCTTCTCAATTGCTATATCTGGCTCCCTAAATTAAATTGAATAACCAATTATTGAGTGCATATTGTAAGGTGTAATACTGACAGCTGTGGACAATAATAGCTGGGGACCCTCAAGAAATGTCAACCTAAGTGTAAAGGATAAAACAAATACACATGTGACTGTAATTTGAAGCAGAATTTAATAAATGCTCAAACAGCACAAAACTTTCTTTTCAGTGAGTTAAAAAAAAGTATAAATGAAATGAATTAACTATTCTTATTCTCATATTATTTTGTTATGTATATTTGTTTTATTTTTACCTAAAATAAACAAATAAATGTCAGAACATAAATAAGATCTTCTGTAAGAGAATATGGGCACGAGACATAAGATATGTTAATTGGGACATGGGGAGCCAACAAATCTTCATTAAAAATGACATTTTATTTCATTTTAAATACATATATGTATGTATGTATTTATATATTACGGTGCTAGGGGTTGAACCCAGAGCCTTAGCATTGAGCTACATACCTAACCCTTTCTCTTTTGAGACAGGGTCTTGCCAGGTCATTAAATTGCTGAGGTTGGGCTCAAACTCACGATCCTCTTGCCTCAGCCTTTCAGAGTGCTGAAATTACAGGCAAGTGCTACTGTGCCTGGACAAAATATGACATTTTAATTAGACCTTGGAAAGGGTAGAGATTTGGTCCTTCTGAAAAGTGAAAACAATTGTGATAGAAAAATGTGACACAAATAGAAAGAACACTGTCATACTGTCATATGAAGATCATTCTCTCTTCAACACCATTCTAAAAAGAACTCTATGATTACTTTTGAAAGCAAAGACATTATATAGAATAACTGGTTGCATTTGCAGAGGGTAAGGTGAAATGATAAGTGTCTTCAGATGCTCCTGCAGAACGCTGCTTCTAATTTGCTATGAAATTTTGATATGCGTTTTCAGCTCTGAGTTCTGTAGTTGAATGGATTATAAATTTTGCTCAGATGTGTGAACAAAAATCTGTCCATTTTCACTTTAGAGGATACATATAAAAGTGTAAATACAGGGTAGTGTATGTGTGATTTGTGTGTATGTGTAGTAAATATATATCCACATTCTTAGTGAAAATTCAAACACAATAAAATAAGATACACAGTCTTTCATTGACAAAAATACTCTATTTTCTCCTAAATGCTTTTGGATTGAGGTGGATAAGGTGAGTGGGAATCTAAGGATTTTGACCTATTAATAAAGTTTCTGACTAATTGTGGATGAGGACCTGTCTCCTTGACAAGAAAAAATGGCTAAGCAATTGAGAAGATTAAAATAATCCACTCAATTCATTTAAGAATTCTGATATTTCACTTACTGAGTCATGTTTACTGTCTCACACATTTACAGGATGACTTCTCTAATTGAAAGACCAGTGATGTGAAGTGTGAAGAGTGAATTTTAGACATAAAAGAGAAAGAAGATAAAAAAGGTGAATTATTTTTCCCTCTTCTGGCTGAGTTAACATGGATTTTGAGTCTGGAAGTATTGCCTTGAATGGAGAAGGGTCTTCTCTGTGGTGAGTTCTCTACAGGAGAAAATTTAAATATGTACCTGTAAGTATAAAATTGTTTTTGGCTTTTACTTTTGTTTCTCAGTCTAGAATGAATGGAAAAATATGTGTATGTTTCTCTCTGATTCATAATTATTTTATAAAGCTGTAATGAGAACTAAGATTTCTTTTTCACAAACAGCATGAGATACCTGATAGGCAAACTATAAATGTGATATTAGAGAATCAAAATTTCTAGTTATTTTGAAGGGTTGGCCTAGAGACATTCAGGCTCACATGGACCAGTACAGACATCTCCAAACTGGAATTTTGGTCCCAATTATCTCCACATCTTTTCCCCATCATGTTTGCTGTTAATGGCTTGAAAGTATTCTTTTTTACAAGTCCTCAAACTAACAAGTAGAACAATAAATCAAAATCCCTTGGTTACTCCCCCTGGACCATAAGGTAACATACAGACTCCAACATTCAGAACTCCTCAACATGTGGCTTCTTTCTCCACCATCCCTCAGAACTCAATTAACCTGCACCCTTCAGGATGTCTTAGCACTTGCTCTCTGTCTGACATTGCTCTGGTTGGGAAAAACTCTTTGCTCTTTGGCAGAGACATTCTTGTATCTCTATACATTCTTTTGTATTTTAATGTAATGCCAGTAGATATTAATAAAGAAAATATGAAAAAGCACTCTCCTAACTTCTATAGAAAAATAAAACAAAATTTCTTAACTAGAGAAAAACACTGTTTATCATAATTTTAAAAGAATGGCCAAAATGTTATTTAGAGTACAAGTCAAAAAAGACTCTTTCTTACAAAAAAGAAACAAACAGATAAAAGCACAAACTTTATCTTCAATGAACTAAGAGAAACTAGTATTATAAATGAAACAAAATAGTGTGTATATTAAAATATTTTTGAAACAACCGAATAGATAATTTGGGGAATTATTTGTACTTTTGTCTACTTTCTGTTTAGCTTCTATTTTGCTCTCTCTTTCTTTATCTTAAGCTTGCTCTCTCATATAAAAGAAACTATGTAATATTTAAGTTTGTGTATCTGGCTTATTTCACTTAACATTATGTTCTCAAGTTGCATCCACTTGCCTGCAAATGCCTCAAGTTTATATTTATGGGAAAGTAGTACTCCACTGCATACAAGTGCCACATTTTCTTTATTCATTCATCTGTTGATGGACATATACACTGTTTCCAAGATCTACCTACTATAAACTATGCTGCTATAAACATGGGTATGAATTTTCATTAGCTCAGTTGATTGCTCAATAGCAAGTTTCCTCCTATTCCTCCATCTATCTTCTTTCTTTTGTAAATGCATCCATTCTTAATGGCCTAACTCAAGGGTCACATCTTCCTCAATTGTAACATTTATTGAATTAGATTAAATTCTACTCACAATTCTACCACTTGAATACAGTCTTTTTAAATTTACATCTGACTCATGCTTGTCAACTCTCTGCTGCTCTTGTCACTTAGCTAATCTATATGGATTTATTTCTTTTAGCCTTTTCCCTTCTCAAGCCATTCCATTAATAATCTTGTCTCCAAAGCTTCTTGAAGCTTAATTGAATTTATCTGAGTTTCATGACACCGATCTTTTCAGTTAAATATTCTAAAAGAACTCTTGCCAAAATCTAGTACATTTTATCTATTTCTTTAACTAAATTTAGTTACTAATAGGCAGGTCTCATTCTGGAAAGTTTTTACACACACATCTACCTAAACATATATTGTCTTTGACCATCCATAATTCTACCTCACTAGATAAGATGTGACAGGTCAAGGTGTTTGTAGCTACCCCGGAAATATATTGTAAATCAAATGTCTAGACTTCTAGGGAAGTTTCTGCTATAGTATTTCTTTCCATAAGAAAACACAATGGTTACATTAGAATTTTCAAACACCTGAATACAAATATGGGAAGATGTAAACTATTACAAGTATCATGTTGGATTATACCATTTTCCTTTTATCAGTGTATTGTCAGCTCCTCACTTTCTGCTACTGGAGCTGGATCTTGTAAACATTTCTTTTTATCAGATGACACAATGTTAGGGTTTGTCAGCAGAGGGCAGTGGAGAAAAACTGCATGGCACAGAAGGAGGGGTATGTTTTTCCGGGCTCTCGTGGGCCTCTCTTCTCATTCCTATGGCATGGTTACCAGTCGGGCGTCAGAGACTCAGTGATAATCACTGGCATCGAAGCAGGAGGGTTTGTATTAACCCTTCCAGTGCATCAACATCCCAACAAATGTCTGCCAACCAGCAGGCTGCAGCCACACCCTGTACAATGAAACTTGAATGTCACTCTTGGAGAGAATGACTCTTCAAGATTGTTTCTTGACTGAAACTGTTCTTCGGCCATATACCTAGTAGTTGTCCCATATATTTTCTACTCCAGTGTTATTTTGCAGTCTCTTATTCTTTTAAGAAGTCAATTAGTTTTTAATTGTTTGTAATCTTCACATTACATTTTTGCTGTAATATTATTGGTGTGATATTTTTTGTTCCCAAGTTATTAACCGGATCCTGATTAAGCATTTTCAACAATTCAGTTTAAGCATTTTTTTGTATTCTATGTATTCAAAAATGCCCATATATGACATGTAGTCAAAGGGTACCAATTGTCTATTTATAAATAAATGCTTCTGATATATTATGCCGTTGATATTTTTATTATTATGATTTAACTTATTGGATTGTATTGACTTTTTTTTTGGTACTGGGGATTGAACTTGTGCTTGCCAGGCAGGCACAGCGCCACTGAGCTAAATCTCTGGCCCTGAAATGATTTCTAAAGTGTTCCTCCAAGGGTAATATACCAGTTGTGCAATTCTTCTGGGTGGAGACAACCTTGCAAATATTTGAAAGTGATGTCAAAAGGGATGACAGTAATAATAATCAATGATAATGATGTTAGCAGTTAACATTTATTGACTACTTAACTTTTATTGGCCACTGTTCTGAGTGCTTTACAAATACGTTAAAATATGTTAAATTATTTCATTGTCTTACAAATCCATTGAGTTGATATTAATATTATCTTGATTTTATAAATGAGAGAAACCAGGCATCAGTAAGATCAATTAAAGTTCACAGCATAAACCATATAGTATATGATTAACAGACTATTGGTACAAGAAATATTTAGGTGTTTTTGTCAATTGCAAGCTCAATATAAGCCATGAGTGAGTATGAAATGAAATATTAGTTGGCATTAAATGAAATGTAGTATCTCTTTTAAAAGAGGTAATAATTTCACTAGATTTTCACATCTGAGACTTCACTGAAAATATTTAGCTTAATACAAATCACTGCACTTCTAGGAGGATTTTGAAAAATTGGAACACTTGCAGATAAAATTAGGGTGGCAAAAAGTCTCAAACAATGACCCTATATAAATTAAATAAGGATCTTTGGCCTAGGGAAGAAAGCCTTTGGGAAGAAAACTGGATAGTATTGAATTATTTGAGGGACTGTAGAGTAGAAGAGGTGTTGAATTTATTCATTGCGACTCAAAGAAGATAGAGAATAGTAATTATAAGAAAATATTAGTGACAAATATAATAAAAATATAGAATAATATTTCTGAACTTAATAGTCTACTTGTTTAGGGAATGAATAGAACCATAAAACAGAAAATACCATGAGAAGACCTTGTATGATCTAATATATCACATAAAAACATGAGGTGAAACTGAAAACAATTTGCTAGAGATTTTTCAGAGAAAAGAATGAATGCACTAGATAGTTCTAGGAGATCTTCCAAGTGTAAGTTTCACAATTTTATTAAAATCAAGTTACATTGATAAAATGTAACATTTAGATATTCACAGACAGATTTGGGAAAGCTAGTGACCTGAATTTGGCTGCCTTTACTTTAGTGTCTTTCCAGTCTCTTTGACTTTCTTCAATCAAACTGATGAAGGCTTTAAAAAATAAAAATTGAACTTTTATTTTAAAAACAGTACTTCTTCCAAAACCTATGGGATACAGAATACTTGGCTCAGAAAATTTTGTAGCTTAGATGCCCTCATTCCTAATGAAGACAGGTGGAAAAAGAAAGAAAAAAAGCTTGGTCTCATTACAAAAAGAGCAACCTAATAAACTGAAGTAAACCAAAGATAAAATTAATATCAAGTTCAAGTTTAAAAATCAGTCAGCATAATCTGGCACAGAAGCCAAATGAAAGAAGAAAAAATATTTAATCAGTAGATGCTAGAGACATTTAATAAATTTAAAAGACTTTCCTTGTAATATAGTCAAATAAATAGTAATAATAAAACTACTTATTTATAATAAACTATGATTCAAAAACATGTGAATAATATTACTTTAACATAAAATAGCAAAATCATTTAAATTAAAACCAAGAGGATAGCTTTTAGTGCCATTATTATCATAATAAAAATATCTTTGAGGCTTTAGGAAATCTTTATATACTTAAATTCTTCGTTCCACTATAAACATGGGCTTGTTTGCATTAGTCATTTTTGCAATGTACCTAGCTATTCATAAATGTTCTCTATATTCTTTTTATTGCAGTCATACTGCATATTACCTAAGATGAGTATTTCCTTCAAATATAGAAACAAAGGTGTCATACTGAATATCTATTGATGTGATTTACATTCTGTGAATTACCATCTCATACAGACCATGTTAATTGTGCTTTTTATTTTTCCATGCTGATTAAAATGCCAATCCTTATCCCCAAATCACACATCTGTGGAATCATGTTACGATTCTTCAGAATTGTGTTGTATAGCCTACCTACTATCTGAACTTTAGCTATGTTGATTTTTCCTGTCACAGCTATCATTTTTCAACCAGTCATTTTCAACAAATCATTTTATGTCTTTTGTGATGTTCTCAGTTAAAGAATATAACTAAATAATTGTCTAATACATATTTTCGGATGAGGTTTTTTCTTATGATATTGATGTCTAAGGTTGACAAAACAAGCGTAGCAGTTCTCTTCATAGACATCTGTCTGGGTTTGGTACATTGTAGAAGATACTTTCTGCTGTTTTCTGTTACCTATACAAATGCAAAATAACATGGCTGAAAGTAGAATTCTTGTGTTATAATTGCTTTCCTCCAAGATTTTCACTATTGTCTACATAGTTTTATACATCAGAGGAAAAAAATTGAGTCAACTTTTATCTTTTTGTATTAATGTTAGTCCTTTTATTTATTTTTAAGTAGATGCTTACAGATTTTCTTGTATTTTTAAAATTTAAAGTGAAAAGTAATGAATTATATTTTACCTTTTATTACTGATGCTCATGTTCTATAAAATTGATCTTGTAGGAATATCTATTATTTATAGATTAAACTCAATGATTTCTCATCCAATTCTTTTTCTTTGTTCTCAGTTTTGCCATTTTACTTTTTCTCTACTTGTTCAGAGAACAGTTGTCAAGGTTTTCTTTACTCTTTTAATGAGAGGTTTTTTTTTTAGCCCCTGTAGCATCAAATCTTTCATTAACTACCAGAAACGACACAGTGTATTGATTTAAGGGTTTTGTTAAAGATTAATTTCTTCTCATAACCTGTTTCTTAGAGGTGTTTTCTTTTTGAGCAATACTGAGCTAAGGAAACAGATATTCTCTGTAATATTCTTGCAGTTTCTAGAATTAAATCTTATTCAGAGAAATAAATTTTCTTTGAACCCTCAGAATATTGCTGCTTATTTGTTCTCAATAATTTTTTCGTATGTTTCCAAAGGCCTTTTTCTTCTTGTTTATCAGCTTTGGTTAAGTCAACATTTAATGTTCATATTGTTACAACTATGTGAATATTATTTACAGTTGAGAAATATACTGTACAGTGATTAAATTATCTTCTTGTACAGATTGTTGGTTACTTGGCATTTATAATTGCTTCATTTTCTCATTCTTCCTAGAGTTGTCCATCTTCCTGCTGCAGCCCAGGCTGATCCTTTCTAGGTCTGCTACAAAGTCACCATCCTGGTCTTGCTCTTCACCTGAGGGAGGACTTGCTGCTCTTTTGTGGTAGAATCCCCTCTTCCCTTTAGGTTTTGTTTACTCAATGATTTTGGTGAAATAACTTTCTGTAGATATTTTAGGGTTGGTGAATCATTAGGTTTCTAAAAATGTCTGATCCCTATTATTTATGGATTCCATATGTGCAAATTTGCAAACTTATTTGTAACCACGCAATCAAAACTTGCAAAACTCTTTCAATCATTCAGAATCACAAAAAGTTAGATCACCAAGTGTGTGTGTTCCTACCTGGGGTTAATAAGGTGACATGTGACACCATGCCTCTTATTTTAGGTATCATACGGTACAGAAGCATATTTTAAATTGGTGATCTACTTGTCATTTTTTTTCACTTTTGTATTCTTTCTTGACGATTTTGCTACATTAAATGGTTACAAACATAGTGTTGAAGTGCTGTCTAGAGTTCTTAAGAGCAGGAGAACTTCTTACCAAGAAAAGACATGTTTAAATAAGCTTTCTTTGGATATAGAATATATTGCTATTGAACTGGAATTCAATGCTAATGAGTCAAGAATATATATTAAGTAAGGTGTCTTTATGATGAAAGACATAAGCAAGATTCTGTATTGCCTGATGAGAAGAAAACTGAGAAGAAGCTTTCAGGAACCCAATCCTATATTTTTCCTGGAAACAATGGCTTAGTGTGTGCTAATTCAGTGTTTGCAGTGTCTTTATAGACTATAATTATACCACAGAAAACAATAATCTTCTGTATCTTCATGGTTTGATTGATAGTATTTCTTTTGATTCACTGTGCTGAGAGCACTTTGCTGTGCAAAAACTCACCCCCTTTAGTTTGAGAACATGGTTCTGTAGTGCTTATTTGTGCTTTCTCCATGTTTCCTCTTAGTGAAACAGCTCTTTGTAAAATATTGAATGTCTGGTTTAAAATCTTTATTTTGTTTCTCTTTTAGTTGATATTTTAAAATTCATAATCCAAAGTTTTATTCAACTTTTAATTTTTGCTAAAGTGCTTCAATTTCAAGTTTTCTTGTTCTCCATGTATTGGTTTTTAATATTTTAAAAATATAGATACAAGATATTTATCATCCTCTTTCTCTAAATATGAATTATAGGTTTTATTTGTAGATTTTTTTTAGTTTAGTTTTGTGCTCCCATACTTCTATTTCTGTGGAGTTCCAATTTTCTCTGTGGTTTTTCTTTCATGTTTTAATATCTTCTCAACAACCAGTGATTCTTTGCTGGTTGATTATATTAAGAGTAAGGTACCCTAAAACTAAAAAGAAGTTATTGTGCTTATATGTGTGTGTATGTCTGTATGTGTGTGTGTCTGTGTGTATGCAAATATGTTTGTGTTCATCTTTTATTGGCTGGTGGGACTCATTGCAGAATGATGGGTCAGAATCCTACAGAAATATTGGGGATGGAAGGCCGGGCTGCCCGGAAGACCTTGCAGCACTCTGCAGTTGCTCTGAGCTGGGTCCAGGGGTCATGGGTGCTGGCATGGCTGTCCTTGTCCTCCTGATCCTTCTTGTGCAGTCAGCAGGGCTGAGATGAGCACCGCAGAACCAGAGCCATCCTCAGTGCCTGTGCCAGCCAATGTTAGAATTCAGTCCTATGACTTGAAACCAGCCCTGTATTGGGACTACCAAAGCGTGCCCCAGACTCCTGTTTTTACCATAGAGGTAAAGTCCTGCGGGTGGAAAACATGGATATATGCCTGCAATACATCTGATCATCATTGCAATATTCTTAACGTTGATGACCTGGATCTTCCTATTTGGGCCAAAGTTAAAGCTAGAATTGGACAAAAAGAATCTGCTTATGTAGAGTCCAAAGACTTTGTCATTTTCAAAGAAGGAAAGGTTGGACCACCTGAACTAACTGTTACACAGGAGGAAGACTATATCATTATTGATATGGTTGACTCGGTAGTTCATGTAAATGGAGAAAAGCAGGAAGCCATGCATGATGCATGTTACACATTAATCTACAAAGTGTATGTGAGAGAGAACACAAGTGAGGAGGTGACTTCCTCTACACTCCATGCCAATTAAGAATTCCAGTGCCCTCACTGAATTCTGAGTACTGTGTTTCAGCAGAAGGATTCTCAAAGGATTGGGAAATTACAACTGAAAGGTCAGGAGATTGTATTACCATTCGTAGTAGCAGCATAAAAGATTATATTCAGATTCTGATTGTTGTTGCCTTACTACTCTTTCTAGTTTTTATCCTAATATCTGCATATTGCTGTTTTAAGAAGAACCCATGTAAGAAGAAAAACATGTTACCCAAATCTTTGCTCTCAGTGGTAAAAAGTGCCACTTCAGAGACAAAACCCGAATCGAAATATGTAACATTCATCTCATCGTGTCAGCCAATTGCCCTAGAAAACGAGGTGCTGTTCTGTGCAAAGGAGGTGTCCGCAGGACAGTGCCCGGCACTAGGCACTAGCCCTGAAGGCGGCCCGAGAAGAGAGGAGCGCAGCGGAGAGCTGTCCACCGAGACGGAGGCGCTAACGCTGGATGCAAGCGGCTCTGACTGGACGCTGACAGAGAATTCTTTGCATTCGAATAATAACCAGTTGGAATCCTGCAGTGTAGTCGTAAGCTCCTATCACTCCCGAAATGGTTCCGACAGCGGCCTTGTGGGTTCTGACAGCTTCATATCCCACTCGGAAATCCCTCCAAGCCATAGAACCCAAGTAAAGACAGAAGGAGAAGAGCCCACCGTCGTCGTGCAGAGGAGCGCCCCCACCTCCTTCGGGTAGTCTAAGCCACACGTGCTGGTGGATGTACTCGTTGGGGGACGGTGGTGGCAGAGACTTTGGTTGGGTCTACACTTAAAACAGATTTCAAAGAATTTTCTTAAGGCTGAAATGCAGCATCTTCACAGGGTCTGATTTTCCTTCTTTGATTTTGTGATGAGATCCTGAGCTCCGAAATGGTGTCTTAGTTGACATTAACCAAATGGAGTGACGTGGCCTGGACAGATGTGGAAAGAGCCTGTTGATTCTGTCATGTTCTGTCTGAAAACTACAGAGACTCTTTAAAAAAAACACCCTAAACCCGCTGTGACTTCTGCACCTTTCCATCCGGGGAGTTAGCTGTAATCACGAATACTCTGCAGTCAGCACTGCTTCGTCCTGTGGTAAAGGAATACTTCATTCTCTTCGCTCCAAGAGATGTAATGGTTTTTTTGTTTGTCTGTTTGTTTGTTTTTGCATTTCTGTGCCTCAGTATATTTCTTTTTGTAAGTGTATGTGTATGTATGTTTTTATTTTTGATTTTTTAAACATCTTTATTTTGAGACAGGGCCTTGCTGTATTTCCCAAGCTGGCCTTGATCTCCTGATCTT
This sequence comes from Heterocephalus glaber, assembly GCF_053883595.1. Classification (NCBI taxonomy): domain Eukaryota; kingdom Metazoa; phylum Chordata; class Mammalia; order Rodentia; family Bathyergidae; genus Heterocephalus; species Heterocephalus glaber. Next base: position 28,434,842 of record NW_028258344.1, on the reverse strand, counting down.
CCTGCCTCAGCCTCCTCAGTGGCTGGGATTACAGGCATGTACCACTGCACCTGCTGTATATATTTTTAGTGCCTCGTTTTGGAAGAAACCCTGAAAGCTGTTCAAAATTGAATCTAAAACCTAAGTGTACACTAATAGATACAGTATAGAAGTAGAAACATACAGATTTTTTATGGACTATTATACTTAGTTATTTTGAAATAAAGTACTTTAAAAACTTAAAAAAAAAGAAATATTGGGGATGTCAAATATCAGTATCTGTAGGTCTTTGGGATGGTCAGTTTCCTTAGAGAGGATAAATTGCTAATTCAAAATTAAAAGAAATGTCATTCTGGTACAATATTTAAAATAGTTGAATTTTTAGTTATTCTCTTTTTTTTCTGCAAGCCTTTAAAGTAATGGTAGAGGTTTTTAATCAACTGAGAACAGGAGGACAAGTTGGAGAGTTAGGAATTAATGTGATTTCTGACAGCCAGTAAACATATTAGATACATTCATTTCCCCTCTAATGGTGAGAGCCATTGCAAAGCAAAGGGAGCTCCTTGTTAAGGCATACATATTTTTAAAATGAAGGAAGAAAAAGAGAGAGAAGCAGCAGGAGGGAAAAGCAGGAGGGACGGAAGAAAGCATGGGCAGAAGTAAAAAAAGAAAATAGGAGGAGAGAGGAAGAGAGGGAGAGGAAGAGAGGGAAAAGAAGAGGAGAGGAGGGGAGAACAGAAGGCAAGTGAAAAGGAAAGAGGACTCAGGTGGAGGAGGAGGAGAGAAAGAGGAAGAGAAGAAAGGGGATGGAGGGGGGGGAATAGAAAGGAGTTGAAGAAAGCTGGGCACAGCACTTTCCAGTCTCCCTGGATGTGGTCATTGATTATTTTCAGTCATGTTTCCCCCAGTGCCTCTTCTGAGATGCCCATTAGTTCAGCCCAGTTGCCTGGCTGTCTCCAGAGTAGAAGCCAAGTCTTCCTGGCTTTGTGAGCTATTAGGTATTAACAGTCCCACAACACTTTATTACCTATCTTTTAAGAGTTATAAAGTCATAGTTTATGTTATAAGTTCCTGTTTTAAAAATTTTTTATTCTCCAGTCAATTAGGGTTCCCAGTGAATGCATTGTGTTCTTATAGATAGCAGCTTATTTGTTTTATTGTCTTCATTAATTATTACCTTGCAGTCAAAGAGAGTCTTGTCCAAAGCTTCCAAACTTACTGTAATGAATGACCAGGTTTATTTAAAAATGTCCAAGCCATCACAGTGTGAGACTTCTGTACAAATTCATACACCTAGGTATCATAGAACTGTCAAAATGATATAAAAATTTTTAAATATCTACTTTTATTTTGTTTTTATCCAGTCATGAACCGATACATACTGATGTATTGCTTGGCAGTTTTATTGAATACCCCATGAAATCCATCATCTTTATCCACCTTTACATTTTGTTTTGTATCTACCAATATGACTTGACCAGAGTTTCACACTTAATAAATCCTATCTAAATATATAACTCAAGTGATATGCTAAAATAAAGATCAAGAACCTGAGAATGAAGCCTCAATAAGAATGAAATTGCATTTGAATGAAATGGAATGAAATCCATTTCTTATTTGTAACCCCTGGCTTGTACTTTAGAGATTTAAACAATTAACAGTGAATTCAAAAAGAATAGGCAGCACATGTTAGATAGTTAAGTCTAAATATATTTGGTTCCTCCTTCATCTGACATTGTCAAAAATAAATCTCAAAATACTGTACTTTACTAAATTCTCCAGCAATGATGGCTTGACGGTGTGATCTTTGCAATATGTAAGAAAAGCTCAATATTTAAAAGCAAACTGTCCCTGTCTCCTACATTGGTACAGAATAGCAATGGACATTGTTAGCACACAATATTTTCCACACACATGGTGCCCTTCAAATAATGAATTGATGTACTTAATGAAATTGGACAAGCTGTTCCTTGCACAAAGGCCAGCAGCACTATCAAATCTTTTCTCCAGAGCTTAAAACTTGGAGCTGGCAATTTAAGAAACTTAAAATGAAGGCTTTGATTTATTGGATATCCTCCTACTCTATGACTTGGTGGCCTTACATGGGAATTTGGAGTAGTTAGCCTGACACAGTTCTACGGAGATTAATGTGAATAATCAAAGGGCCATGATTTACAGGACACATTTTTAAAATAGCTTCTTTAGAGAACCTCACTTTTAAAAAGGTTTTCAAGATTTTAGGATCCAATTGGGCTGTAACACATGCTTTATTGAAATATTGCCTGCATGATATGATAATTTAGCCAATAAATGAAAGAAATGTCTCATCAAGTGTTTCATTTTTTTATGTGCTTTTCACTAAAGTTAAGATGAAACTGTAGTCAAGGATTGTCTACTATTGCATTAAATCACAGGCACATAACTTCATTTTGAAGTGCAACATGGCCTGTAGCTTCTAATGGAATGTTTTAAATATGACCTAGCAAAAATTTCACTAAGGAAATAATAAAGTTTCTAAAAACCTGAAACATTTGGAGGTTAGGCTGACTTCTCATTTTTATATCTCTTCATTTTTATATCTATCTTATTTGGTGCATGCCAAAAAATAGCTACTCAATATGTTTTATTCTTTTTCCTGTTAAGCTATTAAAGCATAAGTGATGTCTGGCTTTTGCTAATATTTGGCAGCTATCAATTACACTGGGATAACTGATTTATTCTGTAGACTTAAGTAGAAAATCCTTTTGAATCACAAGTTATTTCAGTACTTTGAAAATGTCATTATAAGTATTGAAAAGGTCACATTTTGAGATTGATGAAATAACGATCAGTCATTCTTAGTTGGATGAAGGGAATGTAATTGGGAAGTGAAGCTTTAAACCTTTCCTAGTGCTTTTATAATGCAAATCTAAGATAAAAAAGCAATAAATAACTTTTAATGTATATGATTGTTTTCCTGAATAATTAAAGCTCCTGTTTAGACATTCATAATGATTCAAATGAATATGACACTGAGAAGAGAAATTACCAGCTCTTTCAACAAAAGCCCCAGACGAGGGTTGGGGAGGCTCCATTTCAAAACAGCCACCAATGTTCTGTGTGTCTCTATGGGGATATCAGATTGCTAGTACTGTATTTAGAATGATATTTATTTTATCTACATGAGAATGAGTAAATATTATTGGAGCTACACAGAATAATCAATATTTTAAACTAAGATGAGTCTATACTGCTGAAAATTATTAAATTATTAAATTATTTAGATAGTTGAGATTCAATTGGAAACTCAGCTATAAGTATATTTTATGGTGTTAAAAAAGAAGAAATTTATTATTTTCTAGTGTTCTTAGTTTTTTTTTCCTTTGAGTGGGCTAAAAGTAGTAAAATGAATGAAATAAAAACATTTTATTTTGCATTCTTATATCTAGTGAGCAATTGTTGATTGTTTTCAGGGTTAATTTTAAAAGTATGTGGGATTAATACCTTATGGTAAATTGAATCAATTTCCTTCTCTTCGTATATTTGTATATACAACATCTAAATAATTTAATTACATTTGTGTATGTACTTCAATATAGTCAATGTGCATATCCTTCATCAGTTATATTGTATGATGACCTTTTCAGATGTGACATAACGCTTCTGAAAGCTCATAATTAGGGACTGGGGGTATAGCTCACTGAATAGCTCTGGTCTAATGCTCATGAAATGCCAGGTTCAATCCCCAGGATAGAAAAACAATAATAACAACAACAAAGAAATTTTCTCATGATTTGAAAAAAAGCATTAGTAGCAATAAAGAAGCAATAGCAGTCTGTAAATTAACACAATTTTCAAAGCTTTGGTTGTTTTAAATTTGATTCCATAACAATACAAAAGTTTAGCTCTTTTCATGAATGGGTTCTTATGCACGTCAAGTGTGCTTTATTTTCTTATGTGTAAGTATTTGATATATATATGGTATTTTATATACATATATAAAATTTACATTCATTTATGTGTGTGATATGAAATGACTATTAAATATTCAATTGACTTTAAAGGATTTCTCATAAAATTCACCCTTTTAAAATCATTATGCAGTAAAGATTGAGCTTCTTTACAAATAAGATTTTAGGGGATACAGTTAGACTATTCTGCCAATACTATTTAAATTTTAGAATTTTAGCAGTATTTTATGTTAATCAGATAAACAGCCTATAAGACAAGAGTTTTGTTATTGGGTTAAATGGATTTAATGTTTCATGGTTGACCAGTGAATGATCAAACATCCAAATTTGGGGGAGGAAAAAGTTGCCTATGATATATAAAAATACCAGTTCTCAAAGTGAAACTGATATGAATTGACATGAATTGTGATATTTGGGTTAATACAACACTTTATCAAAAAAATTAGATAGTGGTAGAATTACTGGTAACATTTTTGAAATATCATCAGCTATAAAGTACTGTACTATTGCTTCCTTTCTAAGAAGAGCTTAAATAAATCTATTTAATGATCCTATGCATTTTCTTCCCTCCATGTAACTATATTTTGCCTGCTATAATCTGCAGTTATTTCCTTTTTTCTGAGGAGAACAATTCACTGAAGAAATATAAACCATTTCAGTCAAAATCAGCCTCTCTGTTTCTGGAGACTTTTTTATTTATAGGGACTGAGGAAGACTCTTCTTGATGACTGTACTGTATTTTATTATTGAAGAGTACAGGGCTCCTGCTTCTTATAAACACATCCTAAAGCCTCTGTGCTCAAGACACCACTGTCAAAATATGTGCGAACATGATTGATTACCCAATTTATTGGTGATATTGTATATGCCATCAGGGTGCAGTTTAAATGATTTTGACAACTACAGAAGAGTGTCATTGACAGGTGCAGAAATAAATGATTGGTTTAAGCTTTCAACTGTTTTCACAGGCTTTCACTGAGTGGCAGGTTGATAAATTAAAAGTACAGTTGTAGCATCAGGCCTGAAAGCACAACTGCTTTAGATTACAAAAATAGTGCTGTGGAAACTTTGTGTGCTCTCCAGAGAAGTAGCCCGAAGGGCCCAGGAAAAAAATGAAGCAAGTGCAGATTCTAAAGAAATCATTAATTTTGTGGTAGCATTGTTTGAGTATAAAAACAACAAAAAATAAATTTTCAGAAGACGGAAATTGTCTTTATCTCTTTATCCCTTTTTTCCCTGAAGATAAGGAGAAAATTAAAACCACACCAACAAAATCCAGGTGTTGAATTGGCTATTAGTGATTCTATAATGCCAGATGATCATATTTAAAGCTTAGGGTCATTTTCTTATTAACCTTCCTTTCATTTCTATACTGTATCTGGATTTCAGCTCGTCACTCTGTCACCATGATCCTACCCAGTCCACCTGAGAAACCATGAAAGGATCATTCACTAATTTTGATATTCTTAAAGAAAATGGTATTTCATCATGCATTTCCTTTCCATTCTTATTCAATTCAGTTCAAATCTTGTTTCTTTTCAAGTCATGTCTGAAAGATTGCAATAGCTTTTTAAGTGGCTATACCTTGCTATGGACAGTATTACTGTAGATAGGTAAGTTAATTAGATACCTTGTAGGCAGTTAGACAAGACCAGCCTTCAAGAAGCCAACATGGAGGACAATCAAGGAGCCAGAATGGAGAACATCTGAGGCACATTCACTGGCTAGCATTATAAAAAAGAAAAGAGGGGGCTGGGGATTTAGCTCAGTGGTTCTGCACCCTGCCTTGTAAGCACAAGGTCCCAAGTTTGATCCCCAGTACCAAAAAAAAAAAAAAAAAAAAAAAAAACAAGAAAGAAAAGAGGTACTACTTCCCTTACAGATAAATAGCAGTGATCTGTAGTCTAAATGGGGAAACTCCTTGTACTTTGACTTGTTTGACGTGTTTTCCCATTTTCCCATTGGATCCCCATTTAATCAATATTACCTGGATGACTGGACTTGTAATCTTATTGGTTGATCATGATTTTGTCCCACCTCATGTCCACCTTGTAATTTTCCACTGGGTCTTATAGTTTTGTCCCACTTTGTACCCATCTCACCTCATGGCTTTGAGTATAAAACACCTTTGAAAGGAGGGGTGGGTGGGCAACTCATTTTCTGGCCCCCCTTCTGTCTCTCTTAGACAGAAGCTATCTTTCCCTCAATGCATCCATACCATAATGTTTGAATCTTGTCTCTCCCTTGTCTTTTTACGAACCTTCTCAGCTTGTTAGACTGGGGTATCTGATATGGTTGATATAGTTCCTTCTCTCTGCTGACACTCACCAATGCCTTCTGACAGGGATGCTACTCTTAATACCTCTCTGTTGAATTCTTAACTCTCTTGGAGGATAAACACAGATCCACCTTTTGTCTTGAAAATTTTTCTGACAATCTGGACAAGTTTTTTAAAATTTTGGTTTCTTAAATTAAGACAACCTCTTAATTCCTACATAATCGGTAGAAACCAATCATTTGACAGAATTCATATAATTCTTTTGCTTTGTAATGCTCTACTACCAATCATCTCTAAATCAGTATTGCTCCTCCTATTAAAGTTTATAATATTGTACTCCATAGTTTATATAAATCTAAGTATATTCATTCAGGAACTGTCTATGTTTTCTTGTCTCTCTTCATCAGTGATCTCCCTCAGTAGGGCAATCCTTCACTCCTGTACTGATTTTACTGTCTTCTGAACTTCTCTCCCCAGAATTCAATCATAATTTCACCCTTCTAGAATATTCATACACTTGGACTTAACTAGATGGAATTTCTATGATTCAGTAAAACTTGCTTCTTTAGAAAAATTTTATAATGTAACTTAATGATTGGTTGTACAGAATATTAATTGCAGTTGAAATTTATTCCTTGTTAATTATGTGTAAGATACTGTTCTAAGCACTTTGAGTATGAGCCCATTCATAACAACTATAAAAGCTAGATACTAACATAGGTGTGAAAATGGATGTTCAGAGGAATTAAACAAAATTGTCCAAGCCACCTCTCTAGGAAACGTCACAGTGGTATTAAATTAAGCAAACCAAATCACTAAATTTGGACCGTTAAAGCAGGTGAATAACTGTATAACAATGTATAGCACCTGTTATTAAATATAAAGTCTCCTAAAAACCTGGATAAAAGTAAAAGAGAATGAATCTTTAACCCAGTAGGAATGTCAAAGTTAATAAACTTTTCATAACAGATGAAATATGTTGAAAATTCAAATTCAGGTTCAAGACTGAAAAGAAAGGGAAGGAAATTTTCAAGGAAAATTATTTAATAAAATACAGCTGTTAAAAATTACATGATCAGTTTTAGATGCAAGCCAAGCTTCACTGTCCTGACAATGTTTACTTCTTATTGGAACTTTGTGGAATCTCAGTTAAGACTCAAAAAATAAGTTAAGAAACCTTGTGATAGATCTCATATGTCTCAGGGACTTGGGTGATCTGGACTTAGCTGAGCCATCATCAGCTCATTCAGTGCCAGCGCCACAAAAGAGATAATGGTCATTTTTTTCCTTGCCATATTTTGGAAGATCTCCCAACCAAACCTAGTAAATACATTCTGAGGTGTACAAAGTAAATTTTAGGTTGTTCTGAGTTAGTTAAATTATGCTGATTTAGTAAAAACAATCTGAAAAAATATTTACCCATGTAATAATCAATTCTCATAATAAAGCTACTCATGAAAAAAACTCATCAATTAGAAGATTAATGTAACTCAAAGTTTCAATTAAAAAACTACAACTGACCCATATTAAAAGTCTTCTTTATAAAGGTCAACTGCACATAGAAGAGGTAAGAATAATTCATATGGAAATTTTCCTTTGGTGCCTTGAGTGTATTTTATTTTATTTTATTTTTTTTTTGAGACAGGGTCTTGCTATTAGTTAAATCTGGCCTTGAACTCACTGTGTAGCCCAGGCTGGCATGGAACTCACAGCAATCCTCCTGCCTCAGCCTCCCAAGTGTTGAAATTATAGGCATGTACCACCACACCCGGCTCCTTGAGTGTATTTTAAAAGTGGCTCAGTGTCTGCCTAGTGTCAACAGTCCATGCTTGTACTTGAAAGAGAAATCCTGCACTGCCTTGGCATGTCTTTCTCCAACAGGAATCTCAAACTTCAAGTGAGTGGGAGCTTCTTTTCTCCTTCATCTGTATTTTTCATTAGAAAGCTTTACAAAGCTTTCTCAAGGCAAGACTTTTTTTAAGCTAAGATTAATATCTTAGAATCTTAATGAACACTTTGTTCTTACTGTTCTAAATGCAAACTTGAGGCCTTTCCTCTTCCAGCTCATTTCCAAATTGAGATCTATCTGATGGCTCATAAAAGTTTTTGCAAGCAAACTTTTATTAATTACTCTATATTATATCAAAGATGATTAGATAATTAGCCATTTAGTATTTGTTTAGCCACCGAATGTGAGCCTCACACTAAAAAAACATTACTTAGCTTATGTTTTAAAACTTAACTGAGATGGACAAGAATTTTAATATTTAAATTTATTTTAGTTAAAATAGTATCACCATATATTCAATATTAAATATTTATAATAAATTTATAATACTTTATGAATATTATATGTCAAAATATGTATATAATGATTTTAAAATAACTATTAATAGTTAACAAATGTTTATCAGTTTTTAAATATTTAAATGATATTTTTTAACATTTTGAAATTTAATATAATCTCAGCCTTAGGTCTAGGACAACATCAGAATGAGATTTTAAACACTTCAGCATAGGTGGTGTGGAGATTTTCATAGCACAACCTTGCAAGCTCCTTACATCTCTCCTGGTCTCTGATGATGAATTCTTAGACAGTCCTAGGTCAGAGTGGTCACCTCCATCATATGCATCCAAAACAGGCAGGGGCCTTAAAAGTTATACTTCAAAAAGTTTCTGAGGAGATTCCATAGACTGTAAATGTCTATGAAGAGTACTTGTGTATGTGTATGGGAAGGATGAAGGAGGATGACAGTTTAAAGACAGTGGCTCTGAGGCTGGCTACTATAGAACCACGCAGGTAATCTACTGCCCTGCTCTGGGCAAAGAGAATCAGTCTGGCATGAGCCTTCATGTCTCACTCTAATATGTCACAGGGAAAATACTTTGGGGAAAAAGACTACAGTTTCTTTTTTTTCCTGATATCATTATTTTATTAATTCTTTCTTCATGCATCTGAGGGCAAATGTTTCTTACATAAATGTAAAGTAGAAGATCTGAGACCTGAAATTTCACTCAACTTTGTTTGGCAAATCCCTGATTTTTCTCAGTAAGCAAATATTTTTTGGTATTATAACTTTTAGAAGGTTTATTTCCAGTGGTATATTCAGAATGAGTTTATATTGTAACATTTTAAAATTTTATTTCAAAATAAATATTGCACATTTATCAAGAAAAAATTCAGCTGTTCTAAGGAGAAATGCACATAAAATGTATCAATATTTCCTATTTATAAAAATCATATGATAATTCTAAGCACTCATCATTAAAAATTGAAACAATGACCATACTCATCTTGTTTGCTAGCTCATTTCATCACAATTTCTATTTTTTTCTCTATTATAAAACTTGTTTTGGTTTTCACATGTATTTTAAAGCACTGCCTATGAAAATGGAGTTTTATTCACTGAAGTATTTCAGAGATCTCTGATTGAGCATTTACAGCATAATATATGAATTCCAGAACTGTAATAACAGGTAACATTCATGACATTCTTATGTGCCAAGAATAGTAACGTTAAATGCTTAACCTAAATTATTGTATTTAGTCTCTATTTTACAAATAAATACCTGGAGCATAGGCTGGGGGTTCGGTAATTGCCTAAACCAGTGGTGGCCAACCTCTAGCATGCATGTTACTTATTTTTCTTTTAAGACAAAAGATATTAATGTATGAGTTGTTTTTTCTACATTAAAACCTCAGTAGTGTAGAGCTGGCACTTTGTGATATATATATTTTGTTGTTGTTGTTGTTGTTTGTTTGTTTGTTTTGTTTTGTTTTTTGGTGCCGGGGATCGAACCGGGACCTTGCGCTTGCAAGGCAGGTGGCAGAACCATTGAGCTAAATCCCAGCCCCCGCTTTGTGATATATATGTGGGTTTTGGGTTACAGTTTGGCCACTCATCTCTAAAAGGGTCACCATCAATGGTAAACTAATGTAGCTATTTTATAACTGTCAAAGACTCTAAGGATAAAAGTTACATTTAGAAATATATATTAATAAATACCTTTAGACATTGGAAGGTAATGGGGAGAAGTATGCAATATAGCAGTAATTTATTCAATAATATAACATGCATTTTTTTTACTGAACATATAATTAAAATTAATGTAAAGGAAGCATGTAGGAGACAAACTTAGTATTATATTCTCACATGTCATCTGATACCCTAGACTAGATTTTGCACTTGTTCCCTTTGGCAGGTGACTATGAATTAGAAGCCATAAGTCTGAATAGTTGTTCTTATAGTAGACTTCCTGGGGTCTGGTGGGTTTATGTAATCCACTATGTTCATTTTTACAACATCCTTTTGTTCAACAGCAACAGGTGAGATTTTATTTAGCATAATTTTCTTGGAGAAGAATGGAGAAATTTGGGTATACATTTCTCATGAGCTGAGCAGAGCAATTTGATTCAGCAGAATAATTTGAGTTGTATGTTTCACCCCAGTTTATTTTTAAGACATATGAAAATGAGCAATATCTAAATAGTGTTGTGTCAATGTTCTTACTTGAAGTGTTTGCTGAGCTATACATTTTTCTTTTGGGGGAAGCATTTTTTTCAGGACATTAATACTGAGTGCTAAACTTCTGCTAAGTTTAAAACAAAATTACTTAGGGTCTGCCCTTGTTTAACAGAGGTATACCATGAAAAATGTATTATTTCATCTCAAAGTAGTCAAGAGAACAAAAAAGGCTGCAGAGAAACTATAAATCAAGGCATGAAGAGAAGCTATTTCAGCCCTTTTGACTCCAGAGCAGACACATATGCATTCAAAATAAAAGATTCTTTTGGGGTTAGAGATTTTTAACAATAGTAGCTGATGATCAATGTGTAGGAGAGCAGTATATGGTAATATTTTTTGGACCACTCCAACTTGACCTTTCATTTTTCATGAAGTCCTACAATAAAATGCACATACTTCATTTTTCTCATTCACCTTCCCTAACAATTATTTTGATTTCCATGATTTGAAAGTCTTTTATGAGTAGAAGGGAATTGGAACCACGTTGTTCAATAACTGGTGGAAATATTCCAGAGCTGTGAACAAAGTAATAAAAGAGAATTGATCTGATCATTTAAAAATCTAATGCCATTTTATGTTTCTGGTTACTAAGCATGAGGGTTGTGGCCACGGATAAGTAAGATTTTCTTGCTCATCAGGTACTGAAAAATTTCCTTTACACTTGGATCACATCTTCCAACACTTTCAATACATTTACAATAATTCTGAACATGCAAATTTCCTTCATAAGATACTTTAATGTATTAAAGAATTATTTGATAGACCAGATAAAAACAACATTGCTGATTCTAAATTCATTCTAAACATTTGAAAATAGTACCTGTGCATCCTTATCAACAACAGATTATTACGAGGACAACAGTGTAACTCAGAACAATGACATCAGACAGGGAAAGCATCAGTCTGACCCAACTCTGCCTCAGGATTCCTGAGCTTGGTGTTCAGCATAGCAGTTAATGTAAGTGAATTAGAGAAAAAAACTGAACTGTGAGTGAATTCAAATATAGATTTGAAGACAGCATTAGAGGAAAGGGAAGAAACAGAGCAGTAGAATAAAGCAAAAACACACAAGTGGGTAAACAAACTAGAAAGTGTGAAGCTATGGTTTAGAGAAATTTTTAAAACCATTTTGAGCAATTTTTTCCATGATGAGAAGGTGGATATTCACCATACCCTGTTTAGCTTTCACAGAAGATACAAGATGTAACAGGTATTAGTGAAGTCTTTATAAAACTTAGATTAAAATGTTACATGTAATGAGATGTTATAAGTTTGATTATGGGGTTAAGTAACTGGAAATAAATCTAAGAGGACCTTGTTAATTTGAATTAATTAATATTGGAAACTTTTAGACATATACTCACCCAACAGATAGGAAAGGCTCTTTTGATTCCAGTCTGTGAAAAAATATATAAAAAATGTATTTTAATATATCAATTTACTATCTATTCAAAAATTACTCTTACAGGGGCAGAGAAGCTCAGCCAGTCCCAGTACCTGGAAGGAAGCTTCCCTGCCTCCGTCCCAGGCTCCTAGCGCAGAGAAGCTCAGCTGGTCCCAGCACCCAGAAGGAAGCTCCCCTGCTGCCATCCCAACCTCCTAGTGCAGAGAAGGTAAGCCAGTCCCAGCACTCAGAAGGAAGCTCCCCCACTGCCATCTCAAGCTCCTAGGGCAGAGAAGGTGAGCCCAGTGGGCACCAGAAGCACCCTCCCACCCTGGGGAAATGAGAAAACATATAAACAAGCCTCAAAAACAGACTTCCAGATCACCTACAGCAACCCCAAAGGGAAACGAGATGGAACAATCTAATACTCAACCACCTGGACTCTCTGAACTGGCAACAAAAGAGGATCTGGGAAAAATGAAATCAGAAATAATTACTCAGATAACAGCAAAGATTTTGCTCATGGTGCAAGACATGATTAATAAATCTAGAGAGGACATTGATAAAAAAATAGAGGATCTGAGGAACATGATGGAATCCCAACATAGGAAACAAATGGAATCCATAAAACAGATACAAACAGATTTCCAAGAGATTAAAAACTCCATCAAAAGTCTGCGCAGCAGAATGAACCAATGTGAGGATAGAATTTCACATATAGAAGATAAGATTGCAATTAGTGACCAGGAAAAGAAAAATTGCTTTCAAATTGTAAGGGAGCACGAGAAATCAAACCAGCAGCTGCTAGATGATGCAAAGAATAACATAAGACTGATTGGAGTCAATGAAGAAACAGGAGAGAGTGCAGATGACATCAAAAAACTGTTCACAGAAGTGATGGCAGAAAACTTCTCAAGGAGGGGAAAAGAACTTGACATACAGATAAGTGAGGCATATAGGACTCCAGCTAGCCTTGATTTAAAAAAATCTACACATAGGCATATAATAGTTAGGATTGCAGAAATCCAACAGAAGAACAAAATTCTACAAGCAGTGAGAGAAAAGAAACAAGTCACATACAAAGGAAAGCCCATCAGAATCACAATGCAAACCCTCAAGGCAAAAAGAGCTTGGAGTGATGTATTTCAAGCCCTAAAGGAAAGCAGTCTCCAACCCAGACTGACATACCCTGCAAAACTATCTTTCAAAATTGATGGAGAAATAAGATACTTTCATGAGAAAGAGCACCTTAGGAACTTCATGAATACCAAACCGGCACTCCAAAAAATTTTAGACAATACCCTAGGAAAAGACAATGAGGATCACAACCCCAGGAAACCCAGAAGAATGAATCCATTGGGCATGACAAATTAAATGCAAAGGAGGAGAATCCAACAAAAGGAAAAAGTCATGACAAGGCTTTTAAAACTTTTAACTTCATCTCCCTAATGAGTGTATAATTCAATCTTATTATTGTACTGATTAGTATTTTTCTGATTCTAGAGTTGAACACCATTCCTTGTGCTATACCGGCTATTTATCATCTTCTTATGTCTGCCTTTTAATTGGGTTGTCTATTAATGAGCTCTAAGAATTCTTTATATATTCTGGTCATAGGTTATATGCATTGTAAATATGGTCTGTTTAAGGACTACTTTTCATTTTAATGATGTCATTTAAAGTTCTAAATATTGATGGAATCTCATTTATCAATTTTTTTCTTTTATACATCATGTTTTTTGTATCCTAGGTAGTTCTTGCCTACCCTGAATTCATAAATATTTTCCCTTATAATTTCTTCTTAAAGTTTCATACTTTTAGGCTTTCTTATTTAGGTTCATAGATCCCTTCAAGTTATTTTCATGTATGGAAAAAAAGGGTTGAGGTTAACTTTTTATATACAGATACCAGTTGTTCTACTGCCGTTTGCTGAAAACACTCTTCCTCAGCTCTTGAATTGAGTTTATATTCTATAAAATGCTAATGTTAAATAATCTTTCAAAACTCAGTGGACCATATATGTGTGGTTCTACTTGTAGATTCTCTGTTTTATTCAAATGATCTATCTGTCTTTCCTTACACCAACACTGCCTTGATTAGTGTAGCTTTAGAAGAAGTCTTAAAATTAGGTACTAAACATCTTCCAACATTGTTTATGTTTTTAAGTTTTCTAGGTCCTTTGTACTCCTACATAACTTTTAAATTTCAATATCCAATTCTTCATTTATAGCAAGTATACACAGACCTGAATTTTTATATATACCTTGTGTTTTCTAATCCTGCTAAATTCAAGTACAAGTTCTAGGGGCTCCTAGAGATTTCTTAGTATTTTCTCTGTAGATGATCATTTCATCTACATATAAAGATTTTTGCTTCTGCCGTGCCAATCCTATCCTAGTTGTGTCATTTTATTGCCAGACTATTTTGGTGGGGACTAGGTTTCAAAGTTTAATGGACAGATGAAGAGTAAGCATATCTGCCCTTGTTCCCCACCTTAAGGAGAAAGCATTGTACCTTCTCCATTCATATAAGGCGTTCTCGCTGAAAGTATGGAGTACATGTCTTTAATCTGTTGAGAAGGTTCTGTTCTACTTCTAGTCTCCTGATAGCTTTTACCATGAACAGCTGTAGAATTTAGTCCAATGCTTTTTCTCCAACTAGTGACAGGATCATATGGCTTTTTCCTTTCCTCTGTTAAACTGATGACTTTTGGGGGTGGATCTTCCAATGCTGAACAAACACTGCCATCCCTATAACAAAACCACTTTCTACATCCTGCCAGATCTGACTTCTAATAGTTTGTTTTGTTAAACAAATTTCTATCTATGTTCATACCTTTTTCTTCTATTATCTTTATCCATTTTAGGATTAGCACAATGTTGAGTTCCTAAAATGAGGGGAGAAGTGTTCTTTTTTTTTTTCTGCTTTAAATGTTTGATAAAATCTATCAGTTAAAATGTTTATGAGCCTGCTGTTGTCATATAGGTAGGATTTCAAGCTAGGAATATACTTTCTTTAAGATGTGCTATTCAAAGTTTATATTTCCTCCAGAGTTAGTTTCATTAATTTGTCTTCTAAGTTACTTCTTAGAAGTTGTCAAATTTATTTCAAAAAAGATTTTTTAATATGCTTTCTATATCCTTTTAAATTCTGTAAAATCTGTGGTAATGTCTCCTAGATCTTAATATTGTAATTTAAAAAATGTACAACTGATATTGTGGAACTGGAAGAAAAGGTCTAAAAGAGCAGGGTAATTCGGAGGGGTAGGGGAAGGGAAAAAAGGGAAAGGAAAAAATATGAGAAGAGGAAAAAAATGGAAACAAAGTCTTTGCAAATAGGGAAGGGTGGAGGGGGTGAAGGGAGGGCAAGGGAAGGGGAAAAGAAATAAGAACCAAGATACTCATGTAATGGTACAAGATCCCAATGATGAATGTAACTGTATTTTATACCTAAAATGTACCAATAAAGTTAATGGGGAAAAAATTAGTCTTACATAAATCTGGTAGATTATAAAACATGTTTCTAGGTAAATACATAGTTTCGCAACAGTAAAAAGCTATAAATAATATATAAAAGCCTAACCTGGAGTAATCCAAATTCTGGCTTGATTGATGTAGAGACTAAATAAAAAGAGAAAGGCTAGGAATGCACCATTTTAATATCTTAAAATGATAATACTGGTACTATAATTCTAATGCTACTCTCTGTATCTTATTTTTTATGAATGGTAATTTGTTTATAGAAATTTCAATATATCTATTTGTAGTTGTAATAGTGAAGAAATTTATAATGTGTTTGGTTACAAATTGGCTGAATAATTGATTTCCAGGGTAAATATTCAGTAATGAAGACAGGAGAAGCATTTCACATATGATCATTTGGCCATTTATTGGTCAACACCCATGCGGCAGCGATATTGTCAGGTAACAGATTCTTAAGAACTGGATTTTTCTGTAGCTCTCAACACATCAATGGTGAGATCTCATGTAAAGTTCCTTCTTAGCTCAAATCTTGAGAAAGCCACTTAAAGTAACCTCTGGAGCTTACTCTTCTTAGCATAAAATGAGCTAGGATTGCTTCCAGCTAATCTTCCGATTTCATGAAGTAATTTTATATTCTTTACAAAAGGTAAATAAATCAAGTAAGGATCCATGTCTAGGTAGTCCCAAAATGATAATTGATATACCAGTTGATAGATGTATATTGATCATGTTATTTTCATTATTGGTTTCTTATACCATTATGTATTGAGTATAGGCAAATATTAAAGACATTTACAATAAATAACATATCATTTTTAAAAATATTTTTAATATTTAAGTGTTTATAAGAAATTGGTGGGAAATTTAATTCTACAGAACTTACTGAGCACCAGCTGACTATGCTTACTTCCTAAAGTGGACAATTTTTAAACAAGTGGCTGCCTTAGAATTAGACCAAGTCACTATTTCGTCTCTATTTCACCATATATATGTAAAAATATATATAAGTAGAAATATACCTTGGCAAGTTGTGAGCAGAGCTGGTACAATCTGGCTGAACAATTATCATAGAACAGAACACTTAGGAGCAAGCCTCCTAATATTCCCATGCAAAAGCCAGATGTAGGGAAAGAGCAGATTTAAAATGATAGCTAAGGGGTTGGTGGTGTATACTTATGTAATGTTTTCCCTTTGTGGGTTCCAATTTTATTCATATTTGTGCCTTCATGCAAATTGTCATATTGTGTTTGCTTATTTTTCTCATACATTTCTGATTAAATAAGCCGACAAAACTAAGGGGAAAAATTAAAGATAAATAATAAAAAAGTATGGTTATGCTTGCTTCATATGACACGACCAGTGTCAAGGATCAAAACAAAATTGCCTTAAAGAAATGAGGGGGATTCTATATAATTTGACACAGGACACTGTATACTACTTATTTGGCAGATCATATCGTTGGTATATCACATCGTTCCTATTTTCCATCTAATAACATTTGGAAAGCAGATGACATGTGAACATTACTGAAGTCCTTCTCTCTCTACTTGTCAATAGTCTCAGCGTAACATTTATCAAGTGGTAGTGTATGTGTGTGATATACTTGTGTGAAGTGATAACCTGGAGCTATCCACACACACCATTTAAGTAACTGCATTTAAGTGCTGTGTTGTACTGCATTCCTTATAGGTCATAAACAGCTTGAATTAAAGCAAGGCCTACCACTTCTGCCTTTGCTTTTCAAATATCCAAATGCTGAGTTCAGAGTGTTTGAAATAGCATTTATTGATTACCCCTATTCTTCCTGAAGGTTTCAAACATGCAGCTGTTGGACTAGCACATACAGAACATATGTTGCCCCATTGACTCCAATGGTCAATATAGTTAATCTGAGTAACTGCTTCAGTGCCCATTTTTTTTTTTTTTTTTTTTTTTTTTACCATTTCACTTACTATTTAGACTCTCTCCTCCCAAATGTCCAGGGAAAGATTTTGGAGGAGAATTCAAAAGTTTTCAAAATGATGTTGGATTAAGAGTCCTGCCTGATATTCTATAACCCAGGGGCCTGAAAAGTCTGACCCATAGACCCAATTCTGCTCCCCTTCTGATTTATACAACCCAAAAGCTAAGAATAGATTTTACATTTTAAGTGATTATAAAATATTAAAGAAGAAAGATACTTTATGACACATGGAAATTATATGAATTTTAAATTTCAGCATCCAAAAGCAAAGCTTATGGAACGGCCCTGCCATTTCATGCACATACTGTTTAAGGATGTTTTTATGACATAGCATCAAGGTGAGTATCTGTGATAGAGACTATATGTTTGCAATCTTAAAATACTACATTTCTTTTACATAAAAAGGTGAAAATTGATGCAGTATGATTATATTGTTGGAAGGAAAGGGAAATAATCTCTCAAAATATGTGCTTTTTGATATACATCAGGATTTCTCCTAAATTTAGAGATTCTTAATAATTGAATTCTTTCTTTTCCCTAAAATGACAGATTCCCAAAATGCTGCTTTTATGGCACTACCTTTTGTGACAATTTATGTAATCACAGTACGACGTCCACACTTTGTAGCACTCCTGATGTCTGCTGTCTGGTTTTTTTCCCCTTTTCTCTTGCTAACCAGTTGATTCCAGTGCTATTGTCTATTTATTGTCCAGACACATGTAGTTTAACTTTGCTTTGGTATCATTGGGTATTCAGTTTCTATTCCAGGATACTTTTTTCCTGTCTTGTATCTATCTTTTTAAGTTTATCTCAATCTAGCTCCCTCTCACACCTCAATCTTACAGGGACAAGCTGGTCTCTGAACTTCTAATACTTATCTTTGTCACTATGATATATTCTCATGACAATAGTCTTGGATGAAGACAAGTGAAAGACAAGTCATATTAAGACAAGTGAAAATATTAAACATGATCTCTGTTTAGACCAAAGACCCCAACATCTCTGTGTGAAGCCTTCGTAGGCCCATTTGGAAGAGACTACCTAAACTGAGCAGAATCAATTATTGCCCACTGCAAGTCACAGAGATAAATCCTAGGTACCAGGACTCCTAAACATCTTCTGTGGTGAAGTAGAGCAAGAGATCTGGAAATCTGGAGAGGCATCCTCCATTATACGTCATCCTCAAAATGAAGATATAAGGCAGCGGAAAGGACAGCCCATGTTGAACGATGCTGTTTTGTAACCACATGCTCAGTCATGGTTAGTTACATTGAATCAAGTTCCCTAGTCTTGAGGTCATTCAGAGAATCTGACCACATTCATTTCCCTCAATTGTGTAGCAAGCTCATTCAAGGGGGAAGAATATGAGATTATGTATTCCAAGCATCTGGCATAGAGTAGTTTCTGATGATTATAGCTATGCTAAAGACAAATTTTTAACTCTACATGCTGAAACTTCTTGAATGTATGAAAAGGACATTTTAGTAATTTTAATTCTAAAAAGTAAAAAACAATGTAAAAGAAGGAGAAACATCCCTTTGGAAAAAATTGTTCATCAATTTAGTCCTTAAAAACAGGTGATTACATTGCAATGTACCCAGAGAGAATTTTCCTAAGATTATTTATACGGTAATTATTTCATGAAGAAAGGAATTGATTTTATCTTTCCTAAGATTTACTTTTCACATGAAATATGAAGTGAATTTAATAATACTTCATTCTGGTCTCTCTAGAAGTTGGGAGTGGAATAGGATAAACAAACCATAGGCTTCAGAAAAATAAGAAATGGTAAAGAAATAAAATAAAACAGAATGAAGATCAATACTTGGGGCTAAAAGAATTATAATACTTTATACATAGCAGAAAAAGAAAACCTAAATTGTGTTTGCTGAAATCCAGGTATTATTCAAAATGTTTTATAAGCATTGATTTATTTAAACACTCTAATATTCTCTGAAGTAGCTCTCTTTTTACAGATGAAGAGACTTAGAAGAAAAGATGCTAAGTACGTTGTCCAAATTCACACAGCCAATAAACGGTTGAGGTTCAGTCTTGGTATTCTGGCTCCAAGGTTCATGTCTCATGTCTTACATAGCATGCTGCATCTCAGCTCTCATTTGTTTGCTTCATTTACATGTTTTTATGGTATGCACTGTCACATTTTCTATATTTATAATTCTTGTGCTCTACTGATTAATTTCATTTGGTTTTGAATGTCATCTACATGCTCTATAGATTCCGAAACTCCTATTTCTAGCACTTTTCAATGAAATGTTACTATCACTGCCAATCAAATATTTCTACTTGGGTATGTGCCTTTAACTTACTATGTCCCAAACGAAGCTGTGCCTTTCCCCTTCATTTTGTTCTTCCTGTTTTTCCTTAACCCAGAACATTCAGCCACTCAAGTGACCAAACTACAAAGATTAGAGTCTGCCCCATTAGCTCCTTTTCATCAATACTCACTTTCATGAGATCCTATTTTAGCTGTTTCAGTCACTCTCTTCATTCTGTTCTTACCTCTTATTGTTGTTGTTTTTTTTCCTTTTTTAGTAGCGGGGATTGAACCCAGGGTCTTTGTATAGATCTACATTTCCAAGCCTTTCTACTTTTTATTTTGATACAGGGTCTCACTAGGTCATTAAATTGCCCTGGCTGGGCTTGAAATTTCCATCTTCCTCTCTCAGCCTTCCTGAGTGCAGAGATTTCAGGTGTACATCACCACACCTGGTGTGTTAATTACTTTTTCTCATTGCTGAGACAATATACCCAACAATCAAAGTTAAAGAGGAAAGGGTTTATTTGGCTTACGGTTCATAGAGGTTTCAGTCCATAATTGGCTGTATCCAAGGCAGAGTGGCAGAGCAGCAACAGTTCATGGTGGACAAACAGTAGCAAAGCAACAAGAGGACCTTAATAGCATCTTTCTGTCCCTTTTATCTCATCAAGACTACTAGGATTAGGGGGATGCCAAACCAATCACATGTAGTAGTTTGGTAATCACATGCCCTTAATTGTAACATCATACATTCCAGATTCAGCCACCTCTGGAAAAGAAAGCCCCACCTCATCCACATGAGGCTTTGTGGGGACATCTAAACACAACCCATAACACCCGAGTTCTTCTTAAATCACAGGTCAAGTGATCATCAATTGTTACATGAACTACTAGAAAAGTATCCTCAGTGAATTTCTTTCTTCTTTAGAATAGCTATATCTTCAAATACAACTAAGACACACATACAATCATGTAATTCCCTTCATTACAAATATGAAACAAACTTTTTTTTGCGGGGGTACCAGGGATTGAACTTGGGACCGTTAACTTTCAAGGCAGGTGGCATAACCACTGAGCTAAATCCCCAGCCCCTCCCCTCATTACAAATATAAATGTTTCTAAGAGTTGTTTTCTTACAAGGCACAATTGCTGTTCTTATATCACCCTCTAGTACTTAACCATGGTGTGTTAAAAATTGCCATTGTAATTGCTGAGCTCCCACTAAGACTGTACCTTCCTCAAAGACATGGACTCACTCTATTTCAAGTACCTAGAATCATGCCATCTTCACTGCACCCTCAGTAATGATTTGGTTGGATGAACTTTCATCGCTTTGCTCACACACCTTGTCTGAAAGATGAAGTTCAAATATTTTAAAATAACTAAAAGTTCATTTACAATCTGGTTCCAGTGTACTTCCCAATCACTGCCTTTTACCATGTCAGCCTGCATACTCCAAGCACCAGTCTTTATTACCAAACTTCTCACTGCCTGGGTGACATCTTGCTTTCTCATACTCCTGCACTTTGGTATCTACTCTTTATGTGGAAATAACTTCAAAAGCTACTGGAAGACTAGAGTTTTGTCACGAATTCAAAACATCTTTTAAAGATGTTCCTCTATTATACTTATAGGGTATTGCAGTTTAAAATTCCCTGAGCAGCAATACTTTTTACTGTTATCCAATCTATTCTTTCTAGGAATGACAGTCCAGGCACTAATCCACATTTAAAATGGATGTGCCAAAGAGTTTAAGGTCATAGGTTTGAGAATCAGATTGCCTAAATTTAATACACCTCTAAGTGGAGGTAACTTGGAGAGGTAAAGCATTTATGTCTGTGACTCAATTGCCTCTTCTACAAAATGAAAGTAATAATAGACCTAACTCACAGTGTTGTGAAAAAAAATGCACACATTGGACATACACAAATAAAGAAGAGGATAAATTGTTTATAAATATTAAGCATCAACATTATTGCTATTTAAATCCCTGACTCCTCAAAATGTTTGTTCCTGGATCCATGGCCAATTAACAAAAACAGAGTCTTGGGGAGAGGGTTGGTGCAGTGGTTATGTATTAATGAGCCATGCTGACATATATTGGAGAAGATATGCAGTGGCTGGCAGGTGAAACTGGGGCTAAAACTCAGGTGAAACATGTGGACTAGAAACACAGATTCCAGGGTCACACCATCAATGTTGAGTTGATATGTGGAATAAGGAGAGAATGAGGAACCCAGAAAGAGTATACAATGAGAAGAGAAAGTGTTGGGAGCAACTCTACATAATTTTGGGGAAAAATCACTTGATTAGGCCTAGTTCTCCTGCCTACAGGCCAGCTATTGTATTTTGAGACATGCCCCCCGCCCCCTTGGGTGATGCTGTGATGCTCCAGAACATGATTACACCCACTGAAGAACTGAAGACATCCTGGGAGGAACAAAATCTTCATCTGCATAGTTCCTCCTTGTTCTAGGATTTCTGCTGCCTGGCCTCCCCCCTCAAGTCATTTGTTATATTTGTTTCTCCCCATGTACTGAACTCTCTGCCCGGGTCATCTGTTACATATGTTTCCCCAATATACTGAATAAAGGTGCGGCAAGCTCAGGGGCTTTTGTCTTTGTGCCCACAGCAGCACTGATCAGGCCCAAAGCTCATCTTCTTCTCAAAGTCTCGTTTTTTTTCTACCTTTCCTGTATTATAAGTTAATTTGCCTTGTGCTGCCATGGCTTGAAGGAGACTAGGACTTACTGCAGAGGGTTCTAGTAATGACCCCTTTCCCTGTTGGGTTGAAGAAAGAGTATCTAGGATCAACAGTAGGACCGAAAGTGTGCAGCAAAGACTGGAAAGGGGCAGAAGAAAGAGACAGGTGACTTCTTTAACTGGTGTGGCACCTAGCACATACCAGATGCCTCTCAAATGTTGACTGAGCAAACCTGAGCCTTGAGCTATAACACCAGGCTTCAATCTGTTGTGTGAGATTGAAGTAAATAAAGAATAAAAGATTTATTTTCAGTATTAGTTCCTGTGTACTTAAACTAAGCAAAAAAAAAAAAAAAAAAAAAAAAAAAGAAGCAGGAATCCAGGAAGGCTAGCATTCTAACATATGGCATGGAGCTGATACCTAAGCCAATGTCAATGCTGAAATACAGTGATGTTTGAAATGTAGTTTATCAATCACTATAAATTAGTGAATATTTTAGGAGGAATAAGAGGACTTTTTAATTGAATATGTTGTTTTGTAGGAAAGAATTGACTTTAAATACATTTCAAAGAGTATATTAAATACAAACAGGAGTGTGATTATTTTATGTAGAAAAGAACAGCATAGGGGACTCCTGTCTCTCCCACTTCTCTTCCACAAACTCCTATGTTAGTGCCAAGTCCACTAACACATTCAGTTTTGACAATAGGACACAAGACAACTGAAGTTCAGAAAGACTAAAAAATTTGCACAGTTACACAGCAAGGTGATGGAGTCTGCATTCAATCACAAGCCTAACTCCAAAGTCTATACTCTTCATCACAGCTCTGTACTTTAAGAAAGGGAAAAGAATCCAATGAACTCTACCTTTGCTGGACTTTAGTCTATGAGACCTCACAAGGTAACTGTAAGTTGTTCTTATTTGATTGATTGTTATATATGGAATACTTTTATGTACAGTTTTGTAAATAAATTAATATAACTCTCTGCGGGTCTCCTGAGGCTCCTCCGCTGTGTTCCAGTTCCTGCCCATGGCATGGTGAGGTCCCAGGAGCGGCTTGGAGCCCCGCCTTCATCCGGTGTTCCCCTTAGCCCAGCAGGTGCCTGCAAGGCCCAATTCCATATCCCCCCCCGCCCCCGCCTTCCAGCTCTTCTGCTACCTGGTCCCTCACTATAGAGGCACAGGGGATTATACTTCACATAGTTAAATGTGATAGATTAATAACTACCACAAATTGTCATTTTCTAAGCTGCGCTTGATGCTATGGTATTGCTGATTGTAACATTTGGCCTAACATGTTGTGATTGATCTAATCAGTTTTCCTTCCTGGTATAAGGAAAATAAAATAGCCTCAGAGTCATTAGAGCCTCAAAACCTAAACACAAGCCATATCTGGAAGACACCTCTGAAAAGCAACCATTCCACAAGGGTTTTAAACACAAGCAACAAAGATACCTGCATTAAGCAATTTTGAAATATCAACCCAGGAATTAAACCAAGGACAGTACCAAAAACAAAAATGAGAAGACATTTAAGCAAGGCACAAACACAGGCTTCCATGACACAAAAAGGAAGTTCTGGGGGAAATGAGGTGGAAAAGTCAGATAATCAACCACCTAGACACCCTGAACAGATAGCACAGGAAGTAACAAAGCAGATACATGAGGCCCTAGAAAAATTCAAAGCAGAAATAATCTCCCAGATAAATACAGAGATGGTAAATAGAGTGAAAGACATGATTAGAGGCTCTAGAGCAGAAACAGACAAGAAAATAGATGAGATCAGAAACATGCCAGAAGCCATGAATGCCCAACATAAGAAAGAAATGGAAACCATGATTGCCCAACATAAAAACGAAATGGAATCCATGAAACAAATTCAAACAGATATTCAGGAGATTAAAAACTCCATTGAAAGCATCCAGAGCACAATAAGATAATCTGAAGACAGAATATCAGATATAGAAGACAGGATTGCAGTTAAGGACCATGAAAACAGAGATTTCTTAAAGATAGTAAGAGACCATGAGAAATCAATCCAACAGCTGCTAGATGATGCAAAGAAGAATAACATAAGACTGATAGAAGTCCACGAAAAAGCAGGAGAAAGTACAATTGACATAAAAAAACTGTTCACAGAAGTAATAGTAGAAAACTTCCCAGACAGAGGTGGAGAATTGGACACACAGATAAGTGAGCCATATAGAACTCCGCCCAGCCACGATCAAAAAAAATCTACACCTAGGCATATAATAGTCAAGATCCCAGAAACCCAACAGAAGAACAAAATTCTACAGGCAGTTAGAGAAAAGACACAAATCACCTACAAAGAAAAGCCCATCAGAATCACGGCAGATTTCTCAACACAAACCCTCAAATCAAGGAGAGCCTGCAGTGAAGTATTTCAAGCCCTAAAAGAAAATAACTTCCAACCTAGACTGTTGTATCTGGCAAAATTATCTTTCAGAATTGATGGGGAAATTAGATACTTTCATGACAAAGAACACCTGAGAAATTTCATGAACACCAAACCAGCACTCCAAACAATTTTATGCAATATCCTAGAAAAAGACAATGAAGGTCACAACTCCATGAGGGCCAACAGAGAGAAGACACCATGCAAGGTAAGGCACTAAAGGGAAAGGGGGAAAAATAAGAAAAGAGCCAACAACAATAAAACATCATGGCAAGAATGAGTCAATATCTCTCAATTACAACTATCAATGTTAATAGCCTCAATTTACCAATCACAAAAGAAACACACTGACAGAATGCATTAAGAACCAAAACCCAGCAATATGCTGTATACAAGAAACACACCTAACTCAAAAGGAAATTCATAGACTGAAAGCAAAAGGATGGAAAACAGTTCTCCATGAGACAGGAACCCAGAAAAAAGTAGGGGTAGCAATCTTATTTGCAGACAAAGTAGGTTTCAAACCAAAACTAATTAAGAGAAACAAAGGTGGTCACTACATCCTTGTGAAGGGAACAATCCAAGAGGAAGAGATGACAGTCCTAAATATTTATGCACCAAATACGAATGCCCTCAACTATACAAAACAAGTATCAATGGACATGAAAAACCAAATAAACACTAACACAATTGTAGTGGGGGACCTCAACACCCCTCTATCACAAATAGTCAAATCATCTAGACAAAAAATTAACAATGAAATTATAGAACTGAACCAAGCTATTGAACAAATGGACTTAATAGATGTTTATAGAGTATTCCACCCCACAAAATCAGAATACACATTCTTTTCAGCTGCACATGGGTCGTTCTCCAAAATAGATCACATGCTAGCTCATAGGGCAAATCTAAGTAAATGTAAAAGAATTCAAGTTATCCCCTGTATATTATCAGACCATAGTGCAATAAAATTGGAGATCAATAACATAAGAAACTGCAAAACCCACACAAACAATGGAAATTGAATAACACCCTCCTGAACAACCAGTGGGTCACAGAGGAAATTAAAGAAGAAATAAGACAGTTTCTACAAGTAAATGATAATGCCAGTACAACATACAGGAATCTGTGGGACACAATGAAAGCAGTTCTATGCAGGAAATTCATAGCAGTGAATGCCCATATTAGGACAACAGAGAGAACTCAGATAAATAACCTAATGCAGAACCTCAAGCTCCTAGAAAAAGAAGAGCATAACAAGCCCAAAGCCTGTACAAGAAAGGAAATTATAAATATCATAGCAGAAATCAATGCAATGGAGACTAAAAGAATGATACAAAAAATCAATGAATCGAAGAGCTGGTTTTTTGAAAGAATAAATAAAATCGATATTAGCCAACTTTATCAAAAAAAGGAAAGAAAAGGCTCAAATCCATGCAATTAAGAATGAAAAAGATGAAGCCACAACAGATCCAGCAGAAATTCAGAGGCTCATCAACACCTACTTTGAGAACGTGTACTCTAATAAAATGGAAAACACAAAAGAAATGGACAGATTCCTAGATACATACAAATTGCCAAAGTTAAATGAAGAAGATATAAAAATTCTAAACACTCCAATAACAATGAGTGAAATTGAAAATGTAATAAAAAATTTACCAACAAAGCAAAGCCCAGGTCCTGGTGGGTTCAGTGCTGAATTCTACAAGACTTTTAAAGAAGAACTATTGCCATTATTCTTTAAACTCATCAAGGAAATTGAAAGGGAAGCAAGGCTTCCAAATGCTTTCCTGGAAGCAAGTGTTACTTTGATTCCAAAACCAGGGAAAGATCCAACCCAAAAAGAGAACTATAGACCAATCTCCCTGAAGAACATAGATGCAAAATCCTCAACAAGATACTGGCAAACAGAAGTCATCAAGGAGATCATATGCCCTGACCAAGTCGGATTTATCCCAGGGATGCAAGGATGGTTCAATATATGTAAATCAATAAATGTAATACACTATATTAACAGTCAAGGACAAAAACCATATGATCATCTCAATAGAGGCAGAAAAGGCATTTGACAAAATTGAACACCCATTCATGATAAAAAAAGCCACAGAAAATTGGAATAGAAGGTCTATATCTCAACCTGATTAAGGCTATCTATGAAAAACCAACAGCCAACATCATACTAAATGGTCAAAAACTGAAAACTTTCATACTAAAATCAGGAACAAGACAAGGATGCCCACTATCACCACTCCTGTACAATATTGTTCTGGAAACATTAGGAATAGCAATTAGACAAGAGAAAGAAATAAAAGGAATAAAGATAGGAAAAAAGAAGTGAAACTGTCATTATTTGCTGATGATATGATACTTTACATAGAAGACCCAAAAAACTCGGTCAAAAGCCTTCTAGACCTAACTGACAGATTCAGTAGAGTAGCTGGATATAAGGTCAACACTCAAAAAACGATAGCCTTCTTATACACAAATAGCAGTCCATTGAGAGAGAAATTCGGGAAATAATTTCTTTTACAATAGCATCTAAAAAAGTGAAATATCTAGTAATCAACCTAATAAAGGAAGCAAAAGACCTCTACAATGAAAACTACATCACTCTGAAGAAGGAGATCAAAGAAGATGTAAGAAAATGGAAAGATATCCCTTGTTCCTGGGTAGGAAGAACCAATATAGTGAAAATGGCAATACTTCCAAAACTACTATATAGATTTAATGCAATACCGATTGAAATTCCAACAATATACTTCACAGAATTAGAGAAAACAATCCAAAAATTCATTTGGAAGCAGAAGAAAACTAGAATAGCAAAAGCAGTTCTCGGCAACAGAGACATGGCTGGGGTTATCACAATACCCAACTTGGAACTATACTACAAAGCTACTGTGATAAAAACAGCATGGTACTGGCAAAGAAACAGACCTGAAGATCAGTGGAATAGATTAGAAGATGCAGAAACAACTCTAGACATACTCAGCCACCCCGTCTTTGACAAAGGAGCCAATCGCCCTCATTGGAGAAAAGATAGCCTGTTCAATAAATGGTGTTGGAAAAACTGGATTTTAACCTGCCAAAGATTAAAGATATCAAATGGACTAGACCCATACCTATCACTGTGCACTGAACTAAGATCGAAATGGATTAAAGAGCTAAATATCAAGAACTAAAATACATCATGTTCAGGTACAAACACCCAATGATAAATGTAAATGTATTGTATACCTAAAATGTACCAATTAATATATAAAGAAAAAATAAATTAATATAAGTATACTTCTTGAGGATTATAGGAATCTTATTTTGAAAATATAAAATTTAGTCTATATCCCATCATTAACCACTTGTAATCCAAATACATCCACGTGACAATTTCATCACTCCAAGGCCTGATTTAAATAGGCTTTTTTCAAGGTAAGTGATTAAATCAGAGCAAATGATGATGACTGATAACAGTAAGTGACTCATTGAGATCTATTGAAAGAATTTCTGTGTGGTATTTATTCCCCATTATTCTTCTCCCCTCATCTGAAGAGAAACAAAACAAAACAAAACTCCAAGTTCCTATGCCAGCTGCCCAGGAGAGAAAGCCTGGGCGGCATACTGTCGGGGGTCTTGCCCTGGAGAGAAAGAAGCTTCCTAGAAGCACAGCTTGGGATAAAGCATTGATCTGTGCAGGCACTGACTTCCTCACCTTCACCTGCCCAGAGGAACCTGTGCACTCCTTGTTGATTGGGATCTTTGGCTGAATAAATGTCCAAGACAGGATGAGCAGGTATTCCTGGTAGTCACTCATGCAGTTATAACCCTCTTCCAGCTAGGGAAGCTGGGGAAGCTCCTTGTCCTGGGGAGAAGGACTAGGGCTGGCAAGCGTGTAGAGCTGTGATGGAGTCACAAGATTTTCCCAGGTATAGTCTTTTGTGGTGTTCTGTCAACATCATGAAATTTGTGGCATATTAGGGCTCTGGACGGGCGAGACAGTGGTGAGATAGTATAGTGGCTGAGTAGGATCATTCATTTCCTTAAAAACCTGTATACTCCAAAGCTGAGAGGTCAGATAAGTTTTAATTTTCATGTCAACTGTGACTAATTGATGGTGACTGCTGGGAACAAAGTGTTGATAAGAATTCTAAAACCTCCTTGGCCTCAGGGTATAAGAGGGCTCTAATTAACCTATGTCTTCTACGGTAATAAGAAGGAAAAGAAAAAGAATGAAGCCCAAATATATATTTGCCTACTTTGTGTTAATAGGAGGTACAGTTTCTCTGCAGGATTTAACAGCCATTAGGAAGCAACTAAATAAGACGATGCAGCTAAGCAGCCAGTTGCTAGTTCAAGGGTACAAATGGTATTCTTTGTACCCCAAAGAAAATTTGTTCAAGGGTACAAAGGGAAGAAGAGGTACAGTGTCCACAAAAGAACTTAGATTCCAAGACCCATGTGCACATGTACAAATAACAATGCATATTTAACGCCTCATTTGTGATAGTATTTTGAATTTGATACATTACTTTAAACATTATAACATTTAATTATTAGAAACTTCCTGCTAAATTTCAATTTTATAAATGACAAAGCTAAAGCATAAATGGTTGATTCTGTTTCTTAAGATCTTAAAGCTAGAGGGGCATGGAATGGGATAAACCAGGAAGTATGATTAAGACAGTCAGTGTTAATATTATAGCATGTTAGTACTATTTCCAATATGTATTTGTTGACCATTAGAAGACCATTTAATTCACCTGAAATGCTGAGGAAACCCAAGGTCTTTTACCTCTATGGTGGATTTTCCTGCGATGAATTCAATTTCTTTGAAATGAACAGCAGTTTTATCCTCTGCTTCCTGTGATACCATTTTCAAGGGCTTCTATGCCCATTTGAAATCTCTGCTTAGGGCTATAATCAGGTGCCTTGGAAAGTTTCATTTGCAGTTACTACCATCTGTACTGCTATCTCCAGGGATAGATTAATGGATGGCTATGGTATCAACCAAGAATCTCAGTGGAGTATTGACACTCAGTCATGACTTTTGCCACATTGGAAATTGAGGCTGCTGGGCTCATCTTCCTTGGACAGGCTGTAATCTTCTTTTATAACGTTACTAAGAGATTGAACTGCAGTAAGAAAAATGGAGGCAAAGGATAAAGAAGAACCTCCTGGCAAGAAAGATCTTTAACCATGGGCAGAGTCTCCCGGGAGACTTGAAATACTTTGTCCAACAGTCTGAGAGGATCAGTGAGGATGGTGGTGGTAGATATTTGGCTGAGGCGAGAGTATGATATCTCAGTCTTTCTCCAAGATGATTCCAGGATCAGTTTTACTGTACCTCACATTAGAAGGGAGTGCACGCAATTCCCCAATCCACAGATATTTCTATTAAATTAAGGAAAATAATTTTCTGAACAAAAATAATTTCAAACTCAATTATTTTTATGTAGGAAAATTTGCTCATCTCAGTTCCAAACCTATGTCCAGAAGGGAAGTAAATTTAAGAAAAACTAGCAACTGGCTGCTCAGCTGTATCATACAACTGTCTTATTCAGTTGCTTGCTAATGGCTGTTAAATCCTGCAGAGAAACTGTGTATCTGTCAAGAGTGCAGCCTGGGGAACCAGGTGATCAGTCAGAGTAATCCAGTTTCAGATCTCAATCCTCAGTCCTGTTCTTTGCAGAATTCTGATGTCATTTATCTTTTCTCCACTTTAAAATGAAGATATCAGAGTCAGTACCATTCTTTGCAGTAATCTGATTACTAGTCATCATAAGCCATGCAGCAGATATGTTTTCACAGGACACAGTAGTTTGCACGGAACAGTTGACTTTTCTCGTCCCATGACTCCCCCTGCACCACTCATTCTAGGCTCATCACCTACACCCCATTCTTTCACACCCCTGCAGATCCTAGGTTCAACCTCACTCTTTCCCCTTTTCTCTTTGAATGAAGCAATTGAAACTCATTCGTACTAAGCTATGGTTAATGTCTGATACAGGCTTGGGGAGTCCAGCTCATTTTTGTATGTATTTTGTGTGTGTTTCTGCTTTCTTCCTACCTATCTGGTGGGTTAATATGTGGGTTCCTACATGATCTAGATTCTCTTCCCACCACTTCTCCAAAGGAATATATCCAGGCACTTACAAAATTTAATTATTTTAATCGACACATGCTGATAAAATTGTGTTATATTAACTAATTGCCTGAATTATTCAAAATTATCAACTTCTGGATTATGTTTGAAACTCCATATAACTTGCAGAGTTGCATGTTGGCTTCATACTAGAGTTCCTCTCATCTTGAAGCTATAGCTTCCTTTCACACATGTGAGTTTATAACTCTTGGTCTCGATCCTTCTTGTGCGTTCTAGGAGTTAACCAGACACAATCAAGCCTTGATCCCAAACCAGATGCATACAAAGTCTGGTTACAGTCTGTTAACAGTCTCCGCAATGCTGAATCCAATGATGATCCATAAGTTAAAAATGAATTTTAAAGAGCACTCAACAAAGTTGGTTCTTACTGAAAATATTTTCTTCACTGGGCTCACTACCTCTTAACCTACCTCACTAGTTGTTTCTTCCCTGTCACTTTGCTGGCATCTGCCTTCAAATATTAGTGTTATAAATTTTGCTTATTCTCTTTTCTGTTTTTACTTAATCTTTTGGTGTTCTCAACCATTTCTGTGGCTTTGAATGCATTATGTATATCTCTCCCCTGGAACTCCAGATTAGATATTCAACTGCCTACTCAGATGTCTAGCAGACACTTCAACTTTAACATACACCCAAACTAACCATATATATCACCAGTCCCATGGCCCATC
This sequence comes from Heterocephalus glaber, assembly GCF_053883595.1. Classification (NCBI taxonomy): domain Eukaryota; kingdom Metazoa; phylum Chordata; class Mammalia; order Rodentia; family Bathyergidae; genus Heterocephalus; species Heterocephalus glaber. Next base: position 28,403,057 of record NW_028258344.1, on the reverse strand, counting down.
ACCCTCTCCAGCCTTTCCCAAGATTCTTCCTCACCTCACTTACTTGTAACTATTCTAGAATTATCATTATGATCATAATCGTGTCTTCAGTCCTGATGCTGTAGACAGAGTTAGTAAGTATAGGACTTACAGTACCTGTAAGAATTGCCAAGCAATCCAACTCAAAATGTTGTCTCACATGTTACTATCTGTATTTTGTGATTCACCCTCAATTTCCTTTTCAAATTCAGATATTGGGTGGTGTAACATGCTTAAGCCCTGTGCTTGGACTCATTACCATTAGCAGTCCCATATTAACAGGGCCTCTCCTCTTTTTCTGTCATGCCCCACACTATATGCTGTGGCTCCAACCGGGCTTTCCTTCCCTTGCTAGCTGCAGCTAGTATACACTATGCCCTTTCATAGCAGCAGCAAAGCAGCTGAACTGTAGCTATAAGTACAATAAAGGGCAGTTATTGTCAGACAGGAGCCACTGTCTTATTACCAGCTCACTAATCTGTAGCCAGAAGAACCGCCATAACCATGCATTCATGATTACTTATACCATTGCACCACTTAAGGGCTCATCAATTTTGACTTTTTTGATTCTGAATATTAGATGACTTCAGCTTCCTCCACTTCCCCTGACACCCTGCTCTTTGCACTTTCCTCTGCATGCTGAGCTCCTCACCCTGTCCTGGCATTAAGTGATGACAGGTCACTTCTGGCAGTTAGCTCTGGCAGTAAATGTGTCTCCACAAGGGGCTCCTGGACTGCACGGAACTGTGAGACTAATATCAATGAAGTTGCCCTTTTAGAAAATTAACTTTTCTAATAACCATGGTGACTAGGGGAACCTAGTTAAAATGAAAGGGTGTATGTGTTTAACTGACTTGCCAAACATCAACACAAAGAAATTCATATTGCAGTCTGTATCAGTGGTTTTGCATGATGTGTATCATTTACCAGCAGGAAAATATAATCTTTAAATATATTTCTTTTTTGTTATAAAATTCTCCATAAAGAAAAATTTGCCTAAAGTATTAAAGTTACAAGAGAACCATTATCCATACTCCCCTCATCCAAAGACAATTACAGATAATATTTTGCTTAATTATTTTTGTATATGCTTCATTTGTTAGTATTATTCCTAGTGTTTATAAAAATTTTCTTCTATAATCAAATGTCAAATATTTGTCCATGTCATTATAAACACTGTGAATATTCTGTCTAATAAATATATCTTGCCAGTTATTGCTTCATATTGTGGTTGGATCAGATTATCTTGCTATTATAAATAAAACTGCAAAGAATATCTTGGGAGTAATTTCATATGTTTTTCACATTTAAAAAATATTTAGGATTATTTCTTTGAGTGCACTTATCCAAGGAATATGAATATTTTAAGATGCTGTATGAAGTTTAAGGAAAAAAGGAGTAAACTCCATAATGAGTCATAGATACCTGATTTTAATCTCAGAATGGGAAACTGAATAACAGAATCCTAGAATATTAGACGAGAATAAACAAACAAATAATATAATTCAATGGCTTTCTTTTACTATGAGAAAATTGGATTTAAAAGAAGTCAAATTGTTTCTAGTTACATGGTTGGTGAGAGCAGGAAATAGCAGATACAGAACTTGGTTGCAGATTTTTTGATTTCTAATCTAGTGCTTGGTCAATGACCACTGAAATCTTTTCAGCACTAAGTAACCCTAATACAAAGAATAACTATTTTTGGCCAGAAGCAGGAATATTTTAAACAAATATTAAAACATACACTATGTGCAACCTATGTTTCATCTGCAATGTAATATGTTTAAATCATGTTTGATTCTCTTTCCCTTTGATTCTCCCATATAGTAACATAAACAAAATAGATATCAATTCTCAGAAGATCTCTCAGTATTCTGATATATAATGATAAAAAAGAATTATCAACCATGTTTTTATTACACTAGAAAAAAATTTTGAAAAGTAAGAAGTCAATTAATTTCTCAAAGAATAAAGTTTTGTACGAAATACTCCTCATACGTTACCACCTGAAAATCTAGTGGGTATAGGTTGCTGTGCTTGCCCTCTTCTGTCTAGGCATCTAGCACTTATGCTTCAATCAGAAAAATTATTTTCAAAAACGTACTAAATAGATTATGTAACTTTTACAAAAAAATTGTATCTTCTATCTTCTAATTAACATATTTAAAGCCAACCAAAACTATAAATCTCACTTTTTTACTGCACAAAATTTGCTTAAAATTAACATTTAAAAATGTTTATTATCAAATATTTTCTATTAGCTTATAATATGTAATACATATTTTCAATTTTTAACTGACCAGGTCAAAATACATTTTTATGAAGAGAACAGAATCAGTTAATTTTGTAAATTGATTTTGTGTAGCTAAAAAAAAATTACTCACATTGTAAGGGTAAGACAAGTTGACAGAAGAGGGGCTGTTTTGAAGAGTAGATTGCAATATACTAGAGAAATATGCAGTGGCTGGCTTATGGAAACGGGCTGAATGGCCCAGGGATGTCTTTGTCATGGACCTAGAAGCCTTTGAAATGTGAATATCAAGGGAGATTGTACCCCTATCATCCAGTTCTCTTCCCAGCCTGCCCCTCCCACACTGTATGTGTGTGAGAGAGGACTTCAGCAGTGACCTTGTTTTAAATTACAAATTACCTTCTGTCCTAAGTATATTAGAAGTCTGCTTTTCCTTTGGCTAACATCAGTTTGCTAACATAATGGGTGATCCCAATTACCAGGTAAAGTTAGAATGAGTGATCTATGACAAATGGCACTGTAAAGTTCTCTTACTTGAAAACTAGCTTTATTTATCCTGAAAAAAAGTGTATATAACAGATTATATATGTTTGGTCACAGAAAAGTGGCCAACCACTTAGTAGATTGTCTTTGATGTGTAACACATTCTGGTTTAATGTTTACTTAATAAAAAAAATGCTTTCCTTCTTTATCATATTTGTAGACAGGATTTCTAGGTTTAGGAAAAGAGATTTCAACTTAATTATACATCCCCAATAGTGCAATCAGTAGGCAAATTTATAGCATTAAATATTTTTTTAGTCTTTAATTTGATTTACCTAGAGTTAAGTCTTTAATCCTGTTTTAATTTCTTTCATGCTCCCTCCCATGAAGTCTTGAAGAATGGAAAACATGCTGGGATCTTGAATAAATGAGATGGAAAGGTGGAGATGATATGAACCCTTTGTGAGGAAAAGAGTGATGAGATAGCCCTGCTGAATAAAATGGAGTTGACTTATGAATGCATTTTGGATTGGAAGCTCAAGGCTTTAAATCTTCTTTAGAATGCCTGTCCTAATACAAGATAAAGTCACTGGGTCTGAAGACAATAAATAGCACCAAAAACAATTTTAAAAAACAAATGAAATCAACACTACAATGAAAACATTCCAACATATGAACAAGGAAGGGCCTTGCTCTTTGGAAGATAAAACTTGTAAAGCATCTTCCTTTCAGGCAGGGAGCAATGTGAGATGCACACCTTAAACTCTGCTAGAGACTAGCAGTTTTACTTTCTGTGCTGAGTCCTCAATATCCCTGGACCCAAACCATGAAGAATAGAGAGAGACACTGGGAGTATTAGCATAAAAGGCTAATTAGCATATGGCATGAGTCCTGCTGATGTGGAGATCTTTTGTTCAACAGAAAAATCTGTTTTCATGTATGAAAGGAAAGAACTAGTTCAAGACAAGCTGCAGTTTCTAAGGTGCAGTAAAATGAATAGCTAGAAGAAATCAGTTCTTCCTTTGCACCCACCAATTGTAAAGATGAAACAAAAGTTTAGCCCACTTTGTCTCATGTTAGGTTTACTATTCCTTTTTGATTTCTTCTAACACCAAAGGAGAAGTATTAAGCAACAGAAAAGGCTAAGTCATCACTGTGTTGTAGTTATTCAAACATGTTTTGTTTTGTTTTGTTTTGGTTTTGGTCCTTACAGCTGGTTGGACAAGCCAACCATTTGGTCAGCCAATTTACCTTCTGTCTCCTCCCACTATACAGCTATGTGGGCAATGTGAGCCACAGCCTGCCCTATTGATCTAACTATCTGGAACACCATTCTTAGAATTTCATTGGATAGTAAATTTGTCCTTTGGAGCAGTAGAAAGGAATCCTATGTGGCCTGCTTTAAGGCAGTAACATTTATGAGACACTTCAAGAGAAAAACGCCATCAGCCTCAAAATATGTGTGTGTGTGCACGTGTGCACTGTGTAAATGTTACTTAGGTTGGTCCCTACTATGCTGTTCAAATGATTTCATATCAACAGCTATGTACTAAGAATCTGTTAGCAGACAGTGTTAAGAAAACAAGTTTCTTCTACCATATTTGAGTACTTTCTTTTACTACAAAGTTGCATAAATTACTAGGCTCTTTTTTTTTGCCATGACTGACAAAAATCTCATAGATAAGTTTGTACCTCACATGTAATACTTTGTCACTCCATGTGTCTCCTTAGTATAAACAAACATTTACCTGAGCCTATTTGCTCATCCCTCCTTCAGTTCTCATGCAAATTTTTTTCCAGTACCGGGGATTGAACTCAGGACATAGTGCTTGTGAGGCAGGCAGGTGCTCTGCCACTGAGCTAAATCCCCGGCCCTGTTACTACCTTCTTTTTAAAATTAGTTGCACTGTTTTGTTTCCTTTGATTTTATCATAAATAAAGTAAATGGAAGTGTAGTCTTTCAAAGAAGGTAATGACAAAAATCACAGAGGTCTTAGAAGTAGATTCTCTGCATTAAGGAATTGTACCACCTCACCTCTCACTACCTATACTATATTCATTCCACACATATGAAGATAATTGTGGATATTTATGCATTCAAAGTGTATCAGAAAACTGCAAATAGGCCATTCTTTAACCCAGCAGAGAACTGCCTGCAGCAGAACTATTTTAATGGGTATTGTGTCAGCATTTCTTTAAACATTTTAAATGAAAAAGTCTGTAAGTTACATTTGCTTAGGGTTGAATTATGGACAATCTTTCTCTTTAGAAAGTTATAAGAAACACCCACCTATTATCTGACTGTGAAGTTTAGCAATATCATCATGACTAAAGTTTGATTTAAAAATAATCTCCTACAAAGTTTTATTAGAAAAAAATGGAAACAAAGTCTTTGTAGATAGAGAGGGGTGGAGGGGCTGAAAGGAGGGCAGGGGAATGGGGAAAAAATAAGAACCAAGATGGATTACGTAAACGTGCAAATTTCCAATGATGAATGACATTATATTGTGTACCTTAAATGTACTAATATAACTAATAAAAAAAGTTTTATAGACTTTTTTCTTTGAATAATCATCATTAATAATCACAATTAAAATTTGTAGAGTATCTATAATAGTTACAGGCTCCTTATAAATATCATTTTTTAAAGAAACTTTTATTTCTTCCTCTATGTGACCAAATATGCTGAAGACCACTCAGCTTCAAACACCAAGTTCAAATCACTGGTAATATTATGGCTCTTGCAAGATCTATGCTTGTCCAACAGTCTTTACAGCAAACATATTCATATAAAATATATGCATATTCAATATCAATAAAGTGAATGTTTTGAACCTTTTTTGGTACAAAAGCAAGTCAAAATTCATTTTTAAACTAAATTTAATTAGAGAGAATTCACCCTGAACTATCCAGATGTATAGATACTCAGTTTTGAGTTTTTAAAATATGTAGTTTTTTGCTATATAGATTTAATGCAATTCCAATTGAGATCCCAGCAGCATACTTCATAGACCTTGAGAAAACAATCCAAAAATTCATTTGGAACAAGAAGAGACCCAGAATAGCAAAAGCAATTCTAGGGAACAGAGACATAGCAGGGGGTATCACAATCCCCAACCTGCAACTATACTACAAAGCTACTGTGATAAAAACAACATGGTGCTGGCAAAGAAACAGACTTGAGGACCAGTGGAACAGATTAGAAGATGCAGAAACAACACCAGACACACTCAGCCATCTCATCTTCGACAAAGGAGCCAACACCCTCACTGGAGGAAAGATAGCCTCTTTAATAAATGGTGCTGGAAAAATTGGGCTTCAATTTGCCAAAGATTAAAACTAGACCTGTATCTCTCACCATGCACTAAACTAAAATCAAAATGGATTAAAGATCTAAATATTAAAATAGAAACTCTGAACCAGTTGGAACAGAGGTTAGGTAGAACCCTTGAAGACATCGGTGTAGGAAAAGATTTTATGAACAAAACCTCAGTTGCCTGTGAACTAGCACAAACAATCAACAAGTGGGATCTCTTCTTATTAAAAGGCTTCTGCACAGCAAGAGAAACCACCAGCAGTGTGAAGAGACAACCCACAATGTGGGAAAAAATCTTCACCTGCTCTTCCTCAGACAAAGGTCTACTATCTCGAATCTATAAAGAACTTAAAAAGATCAGACCTCCCAAATTTAAAGACCCAATCCAAAAATGGGCATCTGAAATGAACAGACATTTCTCAGACAAAGAAGTAGAAATAGCAAATAAACACATGAAAAAATGTTCAACATCACTGGTCATTCGAGAGATGCAAATGAAAACAACACTGAGATTCCACTTCACTCCAGAAAGAATGGTTGCTATCATGAAATCAACCAATAACAAGTGCTGGCGGGGCTGTGGGGAAAGAGGAACCCTGCTCCACTACTGGTGGGAGTGTAGACTGGTGCAACCACTGTGGAAATCAGTATGGAGATACATCAAAGAACTAGGACTGGAAGTCCCATTTGACCCTGCTATTCTACTGCTGGGGATCTTCCCCAAAGAATTTAAAGAATCATACCACAGTGATATATGTGCACCCATGTTCATAGCAGCACAGTTTGTAATAGCTAAAACTTGGAAACAGCCCAAATGCCCATCAGCTGGAGACTGGATAAAGAAAATGTGGGTTTTTAAAAAATAAAATGGAGTACTACTCAGCCATAAAAAATGAGAAATTAGAGACATTTATAGCTAAGTGGATGCACATTGAGGCGATACTCTTAAGTGAAATAAATAGGACACACATGAATAAATATCGAATAGTTTCTCTGGCATGAGAAACTGAAAGTGTAAATAAGGACTAAATGTATAACAGGTAATGTGAAATAGGAAGAAAAGGGGCAAAGGGGAAGGAAGTGGGAGGGCTAGGGGAAAGGATAGAAGGGAATGGGATTAATATGAGAAAATGGAAAAATAGGAACACAATCTTTGTAAATAGGGAGGAATGGAGGGGTTGAAGGGAGGGCTGGGCAAGGGTGAAAAATAAGAACCAAGAGAGACTATGTAAAGGTGCAAATTTCCAATGGTGAATGTCATTATATTGTACACCTAAAATGTACCAATGATTAGAATGAATAATCAATAATGTAAAATAGGAAGAAAAGGTCCAAAGGGGTAGGAGTAGTGGGAGGGGCAGGGGAAAGGAAAGAGAGAAAAGGAAAAATTATGAGAAATGGAAAAAATGGAAATAAAGTCTTTACAAATAGGGAAGGGTGGAGGGGGTGAAGGGAGGGCTAGGAATGGGGAAAAAATAAGAACCAAGATGCATTATGTAAAGGTACAATTCCCAATGAGAAATGTTGTATACCTACAATGTACCAATAAAAGAATTTAATTAAAAAAAAAGAAATATGTAGTTTTTCGTGTGTATTTTCTCTTACAGATATTGGTATCTACGTGTTAGCAATTTAGTTGCATCAAAAAGGTTGGTTTATGAGCAGAAATTCTGCAATTTCTACACAGTCCGCTAAAAACATACAACCTGGGTCTGTTTCTGAAGAACAGGATGCATTAGTATGGGAACAGGAAAAAGCATTTTTTTCCTCCTCACACTCCACTTTGTAAGCCAGAAGGTCCATTCCTAGTTGGCTTTCTCAGTGGCTCTACCTGGTTAGGTAAGTAAAATGGAAGAAAACCTTTGCCACTACAAAGGGAGATTGGCAGTGGAAGCAGTCAGCTTCTGAAATGGAATGCATTTTATCCTTGACGTTATCGAAAGAGACAGAAATAAATAAATAAAGTGATCAATAGCTAACTGGTAAACATTTCTCAGCAAACTGACCAAGTCAACAAAATGGACATGTTTTTCCTCCATATTGATTTTTGCAATTTACCATTAGCTGAAATTAGTGCCAATGACTTTCATTTCTATTGCCAAGGTTCTAGCAGACATTTGAGTGACTCGAAGGTTCCCTTTTCATATGATGTGCCAAGGCCATTATGAAGGACAAAAACAGAACTCATGCAGACAGAAGAGAAAATAAATCAGCAGAGATATTTTGTTGGAGAGTCACTTTATGTGGCTAGTGCTTTGTCCATAAAGTTCTTATCCCCACATCTATGGCTACCACTACCAATCATAATGATCTTAAAATGCTGATGGTGGTAGCTGTATGTTATCTCTTGGCAATTAAGGAGTCTTGAATTTCCTTGATTCTCATGGTCATCTCTGTGGGGCAGAAAGGTTGCTATAAAAAGTATGTCTATATTAATCACAAAGCCATATTTGGGAATGGTAGCTGATAATCTCTATGAAATGAATGGAATAAAACTTAAATATTTCATGTCTTGCTTAGCTGTGTTCTTTAGAACTGGGAGGGGTGTCTATAGATGAAGGAAAATCTGTATTTATTTAGCTCTAACAAATAGTGCCTTTGTTCTCTGATCCTTTGTTGGCGTAACTCAAACCAGAGAGAAGGTTTGATTACGAGCAGAAGCAATACCATCTTACAATTACTCTCATTTAGCAATTATTTAGCATTATTTGGAACTTGTTATGTTGGAAAACTTACATCCTGTGGGTGAATTATTATTTTAGAGTACCATAGATACTTTGTAATGTACATAGCACATTTGAAGGAACAATTTATTAAAAGTTACAATATTTCCCCTAGACAACAGATAAGCTATTCACCATTAGGACTGGGTCCAATATTTATGAAATGTTCACAAATGATTAATTATGTTTCATTTATAAAAAGACTCTAATGGGAAATTTTTTTATTGCAAGTATTATTTTAATGAATTGTCTGTCTGGATGAATTCATGTCTACAACTGAAATAATTTATTTTGGCTTCCTTCTCTGAACTTCACACCTGAGCCCAGCACTGCCTATTATGTCCTCTATTTCTTCTGTCTGAATCATGTGGTCTTTCCCAAGTTCCCTAAGGTAGAAACCTTGGATATCTCTAACTCTCATTCTCCCCCAAACCTCATTTCTAATTAGTCACCACATTCAAATAATTCCTTGCTGTCTGCCTAGTGAGAGCCAAATCCCTTGATCTGATGTATTCATAGGCTGGACTTCTGTAAAGTTCCCATTACCCATTTTCTACCAAGTAAAGTATCCTAGCTCTCACCATGAGATGCTCTTCTTTATCCCCATGCTTCTGCCCCTGAGCTTGTTTACTCTGCTCAGCATTCTCTTCTTCCTCTTTGTCTGCAGAGTGAATGCCTGTTTGATTAAAAGTTGGCTCAAGTATCATTTTCTACATTTAGCTTTTCAAGATTTTTCACTTTCTTTCCCTTGGGAGGAATTAGTAACTCTCCCATTATTTTAATATGGAAGTGTATGCACACCTCTCCCTGGTTTTCCTTATTTATTTATGCATATAACTCATGCGGAAGACTAAGGATTTTTTAAACCTCACTGTGTTTTATTTTGCATCTTTTGTGTATTTATGTTAGTTAAGCACATAGTAAGCACTTAATGAAGGTTCACTAAATTAAAAAATCCTGGTAAAAGAAACAAAACAAAATTAGGCTTCAGTGGAAATTCCATGTGAATAGCATCTTGTGATTGATAATGGAGATGAAGTGGTGAAGAAGGCCTGCCTGCAGATCAGTTACAGGCCCCAACAGAGTATGTCTACAGAGATAAAGCAGTTTAGGGCAGTAGGGTAAACTAGAGGTTACCCTTAACTATATAAACAAATTAATTTTATTTTATTGTGCTTTTTCCTTTCCCTGCAATTTCACATTTTCTGTACCAATTGCCTAGAAAAGCAGCAACCACTGACCTTGACCATAGTAGACACATTAAATATATCTTCTCTGAATGAATGAACAAATGGAACTATTCCAGCTTTTACTTTTAAGATAAAGAAAGAGATCCAAAATTGCAAAGACTAGAAAATCAAAATTCCCTTTCCAAGGTATTACCTTATTCTATACATTGCTCTAGTTGAGTTTACTTCAATTATGTAATTTTATACAGTCAAAAAAGTACACAGCTATTATGTTAGATAAACAACTTGAAGCTCAAAAATCCGTGCCTTGGAGTCAAACAAATAGGTATTCTCTTGTTCTTATGAAGTGACTAATATATAGTCTTTCCCGCTTGCTGGCAAAGTATTCATATACAGAAATATAATTATTGGTTTTGAAAACTAGAAAAAGCTGTTTCTTGTAATCTGCATTGTTTAAATAGTAGAAGGTGAGTTAATGTAGAGAGCTATGATCTAATGTCAAGATCATCAGACTTCAAGTCTGCTTTGGTTTCTAATCTTGTTATCTTCCTTTGAGCAAGCAGTTTATTGTATTGAAAACTTGGGTGTCTTGTTTATAATTACAGTCCTGTGGAGTTTTATGATGAGGATGATTAATGTCTATAAAATGCAGTTTCCCATATGAACATAAAATATTAGAAGTATTAAGTTATTTAAGAATAAGAAAGTGTGTATAAAAGGACTTTCTCAGCTGCACACGCAATCCTTTATTCCCTTTGATAACTGTTTTCCAGTTTCAGTGTATTTCAGCTTTCATTTATGTAAACAGAAGAAAATAGGATAAACAATTCCCCAGTAATGTGATTTGTATACAATGTAGCATGTTTAAATGAAATTCTGCTTCTAATTCTTTTGAATTTATAATTCGACATAACTTAGTAAAAGAGAGATAACAGTTAAAAAGACATTTGCTTCTTGTCATGAGCTCTCATTCTCATAAGGGAGCCAAAACAATCCCACAACAGGGGAAATATGAAAATTAGCATTATTGTAGAGATACCGGTAATTCTTTGATGAGAGGAAAAACAAGACAAAGCGACAACAAATACAAGCACTGCCAGCTTGTTTTGTTAATAATTGAATATATGACTTCCAAATGTTTTGTATTAGCTATAGCTCTATGTGTAGATTTAAAAATGAATCTGATCAAAAAATAATTTGCTGTGCTCAGTTTTATAAACGTTGTCCTTTATCTAGTTATCAACATTTGTTATTTCCTGGGTTTTTTTCCATTTTTATAGAAAATATATTTTTAGGATTAAATAAATTTAAACAACCAAAGTAAAGGGACAAATGTAGCTATATCTTTTCAGTATACTGTACCTTTAAAAATGTCTAATGGCCACATACTAAGGACCCCTGGGATAGTAGGCATGAATAGGACTTTAGAAGTGATGGAGTTCTGACTATTATTTTATTGTTGGGATATGAGGCTCTGCAGGGCAGAAAAGGAGCTCTGCTAATATTCAGAGAACAAAGACAAGGAAATAGCTCAGATCCTTCTCATGAGCACTCTCCTTACTATACTTTATCAAAACAAAATCCACTTTAAAATTATATGAGTATAACTTAATTCTCTTTTATTCAAATACTATCAGTAAACTAGAAAGACTTGCTTAGCACTTATGTTAGCTCTTTGGCTGTGGTTACAGATGGAATGATGATAGGTATCTCTGAGAGCAACCAATAAATTGGATGATAGGCGATCTCAATAGCCTGGAACAATTGGCTAAATCAAACAAAAGGGAATTTTACAGGGACAGATGCAAAGTCAGCACTTACAGTTTAAAATAGTGGCAAAAGTACATGAGGGGGACATACTGTTTAACAGCAGAATATGATTTTTTCCCCAGTGTGGCTGTTTTTAAAGAATTGAAAGTTGTATCAGTGCACTTTTTCCCCAGATCAACTCAATTTTATTTAACTTGATAGAAGTATATATAGAACAACAAAGGGGCTAAATCTAATCCACTCTATCCACCTGGAATTCTGAGTATAGGTAAGGACTCTGGTAAACAGAAGCATGTGGAGGCCAAAAGACATTATTAAATCGATGCAAAACTGAGTACTTTAGGAATGGCTAAAGGAATTGGATATTTCTGTCTGAAGGAGCGCATAACCATATTCATCATTTTGGAGAACTAGGTATTAACAGAAACATGTACTTTGTAATAAAAGATGGTGAGTGAATGAGTGGAAAGAATTGGGATACGGCACAGGTTTGAGTACTAGTACTACCACTAACCAGTGATGAGACTTTGATAAAAACATTAAAGCACTAAATCTCAGGTCATAGGATTTTTATGAAAATTAAACAACATATGTAAAACACCTACACTACATGGCTTGCACTTGATAGTCAACAACATTGCTCTTTCTATCTGTCAGGTAGAATCACTAGAGATTTTCATTAGAGAATTATTTCGTAGAATGGTTACATAAATAGACATGAGAATGTTAGGCATCTGAGATTCCTACCAGTGTTACACGGTATCTCTATACTATGTTGACTGACAACATTTTCTCATACTTTATGCCAATAAAGATTGTTATTCAAAAAATAGGTGATGTTTTTCGTATCATACTACCTTATAAATTATAAGAAATTTCACTACTGCATGTCATAAAACAGTGCTTGTTTTCTTACCTGTAAAGTGCAGAAAGGGGCCTCTTGTTTCCAGGTTTTGGCCTGTATGGTTTGGGTTCTCCTGCCATATTGATATCTGAAAGCATAAAAGAAAATAGCATTGATTTAAAAAATTAAATCTTTTGTGAAAATTAAATCTTCCAGCTTTCTTCTTCTTGTCATTGTTTTGAAAATACTGAATGCCATTCATTCATTTGACATGTGCTTATCGAGCACCTACTTTATATCAGACACTGGGATAGGTCATACAAAAATCAGACTTGAAAGGGCAAAAGAAAAGATAGACAATAGGAAATAGAAAGATAGATCTTTGGTAAATAGGAACAAGATCTTGAGATGGGGAGGAGGCAAGACAGAGGAAGGAGAATAAAAAGAATTAAGATATATATATATGTATATATATATATATATTGGTACCAGGGATCGAACTCAGGACGTTGGGCTTGCAAGCCAGGCACTGGAACCGCTGAGCAAAATCCCCAGCCCAAGATATGTTTTATACATGTACCTATACCCTGCAATTAATGTAATCATTATGAACTACAAATATATACTAACTGAAAAGAAAATAAATTTTATCTCAGCTGTTGTGGAGCTTATACATTATTGAAAGGAAATAGTAAGAAACAGACATAATAAATAAGAAAGTGACAAGTACTATAAAAAATTGTTGAATGAGGTAAGGGGAATCCAGATACTTAATAAAAACACAAAGAATGAGATAATCTACTGATTTGCATTTTTGGCCAAAAATTTATCAACATGTGTGAACATTTATATGGACTAGAACTTTGTTTATAAGGGGAATCCCAAGATATAATTTCCACCTATATAGAAAAGGAAGCCTTACAGATGTAATCATAAAACAGGCCATGTTTACTTAGTGAATAGCAAACTGTAACAAGCAAACTGAATGTGAGGCTATGGGATTCTGGGGTGGTCACAAAAATATGGGAGCATATCCTTTGCCTTCACAAGCTGAAAATATGATTAAATTTCTGAGATAGATAAGAAGATATCTAAATATGCATCATATACAGAAAATTGACCAACTTTTATTTTAAATGAATGTATAAAACTTAAAAACATTAGAACAGTGAAGGATAGTCTTTTTAATATTATAACAACTGGTTACTCAAAAGGACAAGTATGAAATTGGACCTCTATCTTACATTATATCTTAAAAATCAATTGCTAATGCCTAAATGTGCAAGGCAAAAATATAAAAATTTTATGAGGTCAGAGTATGGAAAAATAATCTTAAACACTAAACACTAAATGCCAAAACACTAAATGGAAAATTAGGTCAAAAACTAGTAAATTAGCTTTAAAGAGAGGAATCATAATGGTAGGTAAACATAAGCTCAACATAATTAGTGAGGGAAACACAAATTAAAAGAGTATGAGATTCAATTGGAACCTATTCAATTTACAGTAATTTATGAAGTTTTACAATATAAACTGTTGATGAGATTTTGGAACAATTGGAATGTGTATATGTTATTGGTGTAAGTGTAGATTAAGACTACTCCGGGAAATCATTTGGCAGTTTTTAATAGATGTAGGATCTACCAGCACTCAGGAGGTCAAGGCAGGAAGATTGCTGCATTCAAGGCCAGATTAAACTACACAGTGAGACTTTGTCTAAAAAAAAAAGTAAATCAAAACAAAAAATTTAAGAAATGTAGGAAGTATGTGCATCTAATAAAATCATTGCATATGTTTTTCATCAGATATGTAGCAAAGTGTTCATTGTTGTGCAGTGGAAACAAAAATATTACACAAGTATCTTGACAGGCAGAGAGAGAGAAAGAGATAAGAGAATTTGAGCCTAAAGAAACACCACTAACACACTGATGAATCTTAAGAACATAACACTAAACAAATATGATGTCATGGAAAACCACCGATAGTAGTTCCCTTTTTATGAAAATCAAACTGCAAAATTAAACACAATGTAAACACTGTAGGAATAAAACATGTAATCAAATTAAAGAAGATTAGATAATCAATTCATGTGAGGATTACCTCTTAAAGGGTAGATAAGGTGTAGGACTTGGGAGGATTCTAAGAGACTTAAAAATTGAATCATGAAATAGTATTCCTTAAAATGGGTAGAGGGAACATGGGTTTACATTATTCTTTATAACTACATATTTTATAAATTTTATTTTAAATGATTAATAAGTAATGATTTTAAGAGAAATAAGAAAATGATAAATTATATGTTGACAAATATTCAAGCGAGAAGCAGTAAGCTTTGGGGGTTTTTTGCTTGTTTGTTTGTTGGTTTGTTTGTTTTGGTACCGGGGATCGAGTTGGGTCCTTGCGCTTGCGCAGCAGGCGGCGAAACCACTGAGCTAAATCCCCCGCCTAAGCTTTGGTGAGCAGGGGGTTTCAGTAGGACTGTGAGCTAGTGTATATATATATATATATATATATACACACACACATACAGTGGGGGGAAAGCACATGTGACGGGTGGATTACTGAGTATGAGAAAATCATCCGAAGTCCCAAGGACGACTTAAAATTTGACTTGAATGGGGTATAATTCAGGGTTCTGAATAGAGGACAGACTTGAAAGTGAATTATAAAGAGACTCTTGCATGATTTTCAATAAGTCACAGCTAAGATTAGGGCTTTCTGAACCTTTTAGATGTGATATTATTGGACCAAAAAGTTAAGTGAAACAAATATATATTTTACTATTTTTATAAACTCTGTAATAATGGTAGAGGGTACCTGTTTTTGAAGACAGCATGAGCTCAATTGTATATTTCCAGTTTAGAGCTAAAGACTTTCAAAGTGAAAATATAAAATTATTCTCATATGCAAATAAAAAGCTTGAGGCCAGTTTGTCAATATTTTAGCATTGTTTCATTTTTTATAATGTGTTGTCAGTGGTTTTGAAAATGCACCTAGGGCTTTGACAGCAAATTCATGCAACAGAAAGCCTTTTGTAATGGGCTAATAAACTCAGTATTTCCAGACATCAGCCTCCTTTCAAAAGTATTAAAAATGCCTAAGAAAATCCTTTGTTCCTTCTGAACACTTCATGGTGTTCAAATAGAAATTAATACTGAAATTATGCATATTGTGCATTTTGCACTGTGATGCTGTGTGGTTGGTTTATGATCCTCTAAACCACAGAGTGGGTGGAAGAGACAGGATGTCAGGGTGTAGGGCAGTGGACTCACGTAATTATAGTGGACATAAGGCCTTGAAGGGTCTGAATGAATCAGCCTTTCCTTCATACTGAATTTTAAAAATACAAGATCTAATTGTGTCTTCACAACAATTCAGCTTAGTTCTAAGCCAAGGCTCAGATTTTCTTGCCTCAAGAGCTTCTGGCCTTCAAGGAACAGTGTAAAGAGTATCTATAATAGGAAATTGGTGGCCAACGACAAAGATCTCCTCAGCTTTCATGCCCTGATTGTCCTGGAACTTAGGAGACAGGAGGAAGAATAACCAAGATTCAGTTTTCTCCCACTCCCCTAAGATAGGGGCTTTCTAGATACAGAAACAAGGGAGGAGGGGTATTTCTTGAGTTCCTGAATTTACAGATTTATATCCAACCCTACTAGGAATTAGAACTCTATATTATTCTCAAGAAAGCATTAGGTTTAATCTTTCTGAACAAGTGATTTGGGTATATTGCTAAAATCTCAGTTAAATTTCTAGTAATGGAAGAGAATTACCTATAAAGGCTCCTATATAGCAGGCTGGTGGACTCTATTATCTGGCTTGTAGAATCAAATTCCTATGGTGAGGGTTGATAAAACCAAGTAAGCACCGTTTTAAATAAGTCTTTTGGTAAAGTTTATTTCTGTTTAAATTCATTATGTATCACATCTGTGCAGAGTAACCCCCCCCCACACCACCTCCAGGCATAGAAACAAAATGTAGAATTGGATGGAGTATTTGCATTTTGTTGTATAATATTATGAGACTTCTGTAAGCACTTAACTAAAAATCATAGAACAGAGTCATCTCTGTTTTGATCTTGGTTTTCATTTAAATATTGGTTTTAAAATTTTGAATTATCATGAAAAAATGCTAAAAATTATTCTTCTTATATTAAATTTGAGACTGAAATATCAAAAAATATCCTGTTGGGCTACTACTACATCTTTTCACAGTGAGTTAATTAAAAAAAATTAGCTATTGTAAAAAATTTGGCCAATTCTCTTTCCTTCTTTATTTTAAAACTAAATAAGCAATACCATTGTATCAAGATGAAAAAACTGTAAAGTTACGAAGCTGAGAGAAGTGAATGAGCTCAATATATTTTGACTTGAGGCAAATGAGTTGAGGCAAACACATACAGGTATTGTATGAAATGAAAACTGGCAGAAATAAAACCAGCACATGTAAATATATTCATTTGACCAATCTTTGGTTGAAAAGTACCAAAGATGGCATTAACAGGATTCTCTTATTTCATGCTTTTGACTCTTGGAAAGATACTTCCTATGATATACTCAAATGTGACTCACAATTTCCACCTATTTTGCTTTATTGGATCATTTCCATTGCACTGCATTCTAAATATTTTTGTCTTTTGATTTTAAACTTCTAATAAGTAGTCATAATTTCATTCAGTTTCATACATTCTTCAGCATCCTGCAGGGTTGTTTATCCATAGGTGCTCAATGATTCCACTGTCAATTAAATTTATACAAGCGAGAAGGTATATCCTCTTATGGTTCTGGAGTGGCTAAGTAAACACATTTTGTCAAAACATTTCTGAAACTGATGTTTATTTAAGCAATGTTTCACAAGATGTTAAAATGTAGGTTATTAAATTTATCACGATAGAAATAGTTTGGTAAAAATTCTGTATAGTATATATTTTTCTGGATATAAGCCCTGCATATTAACAGATAATACCCTTTTCCCCCAAAGAAACATATTTATCCATGTTTATCTCAAATGTTCTCTCATGTATATGTGAATACAGAATATTTTTGACAGCACACATGTTAACCTCCAGTACCTCAGAGCTCTTCCAGAATGGTGGCTTTTGTGAGACTCTGAAATATTTTGAAAAATATTTAATCTTTCTTTGCCAATGATTTGATTTGGAACATCCTCAATTTAAATGTTAATGTAATTTTTAAAGCTACATATGATTTATACTGCTACAATAAACATAATTCTACTAGTGGCAATCTCAGCTGTCTTCTATCATTTTCTAGAAATAAACTTGATGTGAGAGTGATGTCTAACTTGTACTGTAACAGAGGATCTAAATTATCACTGCTGTCTTCTAAATGTGGAAAAATTAAAAACAGTATTTTTCAGAAGCAATTGTTTAAAAGGAAAATCTTTATTCTTAGCTTCTTTTCCTCCTCTTTCCCAGGTTTAAATAGAAGTCTAAATAATTCAGCCATGGCAGATAGACTGTGAGAAAAAGTCATTCAGTCTTTTATTGTACACATTTAGAAGATTTAGAGATTCATTATTGTTCCACTGAATAAAAATTCAGGAGATAAAGAAAACAGTCTGTTATGTTTGACAAGTGACTGCATATAACCATACATTACCCAAATATAAACACCAAACCATTAAAAAGTATTTTTCAGTTATTATTAGTTTAGAATCTTGAAACAACCCTGTGAAATAAGCAGAGCAAGAATTATTATTCCTATTTCATGTACAAGGTGGTTGAATACTAAGAAATGAAATGGCTTTCATAATATCATTAATTCAGTTCACTATAACCATCTTTAGTGAGCACAGCCTACGTGCCAAGCATTGAACTAACAGAAGAGGGGATACCCTGTATGGGGGAGGGGACTATCTGAGTATCCACAGCAGACTTGAATTGATTTGGAGTCTAGAACAGTCCCTACTATATCTCATTGCTCTTGGCCAGATTT
Source organism: Heterocephalus glaber (assembly GCF_053883595.1). Classification (NCBI taxonomy): domain Eukaryota; kingdom Metazoa; phylum Chordata; class Mammalia; order Rodentia; family Bathyergidae; genus Heterocephalus; species Heterocephalus glaber. The sequence continues at coordinate 28,384,505 of NW_028258344.1, read as the reverse complement.
TGGATGTCACACCTTCCATGGCACTTCACTCAGTTTAGCTAAGGATAGCAACCTGTAACGCAATGCACAATGAGTTCCTGGGGGCATTTGCAACACGACATAGGATACATGGTTAAAAGAGTGCTGTAGGGAGATTTGCCTAGCAGCAAGCAACAAAGCTCCATCCACTAACAACTGAGCTGCCTGAGATTTTCTGGCAAGGTAATAATCCTGTAGTTTGCTGGAGCCACACAGCAGTGCTTTTACACCAAGAAAAAATTTCGAAAATGCCAAGTACATTCCACACTGTGTTCTAAAATATAAATATCTGAAGGATTTTGAGCCAAAAGCCGAAAGTAAAACCAATTCTCTATTGCAAAGTAAATGACTTTCTACTCTTGTTGTTTTTCCCTTCCCAGAATCAAAGGTAGCTTTACCACTTGAAAAATGTCCTTAATAATACGTTAAAATATTCACTGTTATGAGAACGAAACTTTAGTCTAATTTTACTGGGCAGTCACTGAATTGTGACCACTGCAATGAGTCTTTAGACCTGCTTTCATAAATTAGTTCTGACACAGCACTATGGCACGTTGGCCTCTGGTTATTAGAATGCTAATGCAAAGATCGCTGGTTGATCAAATTCCCATTTGTTACCAGAATATACTCTATGCTACCAGGTTCTGTTTGCAAGGGCAAATAAAAGTGGAAACTTGAACTTCTCACTAATGACCCGGTAAGTCTGATATTTGTGTGTGACTTATTAGATCCAAATTTATTTTCTCCAATAGAAACTGGAATGAAAAAAAGTGTATGTATATACTTGGATGCCCTTTTGTATTTATTATCTATTTCTTCCAAAGGTTATATCAAGAAGAAAATTAAAAAATGTCATGGATCACTTGTTTCCATTGGTTAAATTGTTGAACACAGAAAATGTGTCAGGTACTGTGCTAGCTATTGGATAAACAAAAATGAATACTGTGTGCTCAGGATACCACACAGAAAGGCAAATCTGTCACTCACTATAGAGGACGTGATGTGTCAAATAAAGAAGTAAGACTTCATTCCTTGAGATCATGGTGCCCATTTTCTATTGCTGAGAATGTCTGTTAGGGTCTGTTCTTGGTATATATGAAGGTTTCCTCCCAAGATATCAATTCTAAAGTTAGATGTTGTATTGGCCTACTTTCCTAACACTAGGACAATGCCTGACACACAATTTTAAAAAGAACACGGCTTATTTAGCTCATTGTTTCAGAAGTTTCCATCCAATCAACTGACTGGCAGGCAGGAACATCATGGCAGAAGGGCATGGTAGAGCCAAGCTGCTATTTCATGGTGGCCAGGTAGCAGAACATGGGGAAAAGGGCTGGGAGTGAAAAACCCTCCAAAATCATGCCTCCAACTGAGCCTCACCTAACAGCACATACGGCTATGAACATCAGTGGAATTTCACTGTTGACTATCATACCCCTATGAGCCAATCACCTTTCTTGCAGTGTCTTAATCTAGGCAAGTTGATATAATTACCTGGCATTGATGTTTCATAGAACCACTTCTACCAAATTTTGTAGAGGCCTCGGCTCTATTAGTTGAGCCATAAAAACTTGTTTCTGTTCTTTTATTTGTTTTAGTTTGCTGTTTCTACCAAATCTCCTATTAACTAATTATCAAAAACCTTCAATTTGCCTTAAAACAAAAGAGGAATGAAACTTGATGAAACTTTGTGGCTTTGGCGCATGTTTAATCAATATCTAGTCTAGTTTAAAGTTCTTTAGCAGAGAACACAAGCACATTTTCACACTGATTACAAAGCAAAACCAAGTGGTAATAATTATCACATCTGAACTTTCTTAATTCCTAAAACTTTCAACTCAGATAATTATTTTTCAATTATTTTATGTCTTTTGTTATCTTAGATAAGTTTTTTGAATAATTTGTTTTTTACATTCCACGAATATATTTATCTGTACAAAGGTTAATAATGAAGATATGGTTTACCAAATCAATCAAAAATACAATTCAGATAAATGTTCACCAGCACTATCCTGAATATATTCAGGAATTTGCTTAACAATTTTACAAATATACTTAATGATATATTGATATCAATGGTGGGAATGACTGTTATGATAACAAAGATTGAAATTATATGGTGAGAAATAATATAGTCATATAGTTATCATAAACACATAAACTTACCATTACTAATTTCTTTAAATCCTAATAGTTTTATTTATTTTCATACTTGAGTTCAAAATATACTTAAAAATTCTAAAATTGAACCAACAAGGAAGCATGGGTTACCAGTTTCTTTGAGAACTCTCATTAATGAAGCAAAGACCCAAGATTTGCTATTGCTTCGCTTTGCTCCCTTCTTTTTCTAATTTATTTCTTTTCATATGTGTACGTATAGACCTTATTTTTCTAAGTTCCTTTTGTTAACTTTGTATTCAGTGTAAACAGTGATACAACTGCTGTCTAGTTATTTTTTAATTCACAAGTATAATGAAATGACAGAGTTAAGGTTAGGAAGCTAAATGTCTTTTATATGGAGAGTAGTAAACAACTTGAGCACCCGGGGTGTTCGGAAGAGAAGAAATATCTGTATCATCTAGGATCCTGTGAGCAATGCAGAATCCAACCATGTCCCAATCTCAGCAAATCAGAATCTGCATTCTGGAAAAACATCCGCGTGATTGCCGTATACTTTCAAGTTTGAGAAGCACTGAAATATAACACATTTAGCTTATATCTCATTTCAATTATCCTTTAAAGGATTTATTTTTAAGATGTTTTGAAAAGACAGCACTAAGAATTCTGAGGGAAAAATAAAGCTTTTAAGGAAGACATTCGATAAATGCTTTTCAAAAGGTTTAGAATGTAATAATGCTACCTTCATGCCATCTTTGATAATAATAATAGTTGCTAGCATTTATATATCAGTTAAGAGTTGATCAAATTTTCACACACATCAAACTCATAATAATCTTGTGCTGTGGATCTTATTGTTTATTCCCATTTGTAGAAGGTGAAGTTCAGAAAGTGTTATTTTCACAAGATAATATTACGCATAAGTAGTGTTGACAAAGATTCTGGCTTCAGGAGTTCTTACTCCTAAGAAAACATTCTGTAGACGAAGCTTGATTTTAATTGTTTTTGGTACCAGGGATCGAACTTGGGTCCTTACACTTGTGGGGCAGGCGGCAGAATGACTGAGCTAAATCCCCGGCCCTTGATTTTAATTTTTAAAAAAATTCCACAGTGTATAATAAGACCTGCATGATTTATTGCCCAATTATCAAATATTTGGCAATTTCACTTAAAAGATCAATGTTTTCATAAAGTCTCTAAGATCAGATAAAGTAGAAAGCAATTAAATTAAATTTTATTCTTAAGAATTCTATGAGAAAGTAAAACTTCAAAGAGCTCTTTTGACTTAGAATGCAAACTTAAGACAGAGCAAAGAATCAAGGAAATTTAAAGAAACAAAACAGACAAAGCCTACCGGAAGATTCTTTCCCCAAAGCAGAAGAGAAATAGGATACCTGATATTTAACTATAAAGAGCCAAAAAAGTTAAAGAACACACTATTCAATACATTCAATACACAATATTCAATCTGATACAATTTCTTCCAGCTAGTGCTTATTCAGAACTGTGTAGGGGATTTTCAAATTGTCTCATCTGTATCAATAACCACCTCTCTATCCAGCCGTTCTTTCTCTTGCCCTTCCTATGGATTGCTTTACCACCTTTCCAGTGTTCTTCCTCTCCAAGTATCCTAACCTCCTGGCTGCTTTTCAAACCTGCCTTTTGCTGCACTTTAGTTGGTTCCTTTCTTCTGAGTTGTTCTCTCCCAAAATGATGGTTAACTACCTCAATTCCTTCAACTCTTTGTCCAAATGCCAACTTCTCACTAAATATTACACCATGCCATCTCCTACCACTTCTCACATTCACAATCCCAGCTTCAATTTTTATTTTGCAAGGTAATTATGTCTTCCTGATACAGGATAATTTATACATTTATTATGTCTTTTGTTTATAAACTATCACCATCTAAATAAAGCCATGCATCCTTGTTTTGTTCCAAAGTATATGCTAAGACTCTAGAAAAATAATTAGCTCATGGATAAGGGTAAATAAATGTTTGTTGAATATATTAATGGTTAAGCAATGAATTAATGAAACTATTATCTGAGCTTCAGAGATTTAATATGGCTGAGGCATGAACATGTTTATAGCTAGGGTGAGCTTATAATTCAGCATTGAAATAGGTCATTTTAGAGTAAAAGGAGAGCATAAGACAAACCTTTTAATAAATATATTTAGAGTAAAGCAAAATGAATTTTGGTTGATTATCTGAATATTAAAAATAATGTAATCTGAGTAATTTTTCCATGATGCTTTAATTTCTTTGACTTAACCTGTTTCATACACTGTGACACTTGCATTTTTCTGTAAAATTTACTTTTCTATATTCTTATTTTTAGTTTTTCATAGAATTTTTCAAAGTTGCGTTGTGTCATTAATAATTTTGACACTGTTGACATTTTCAAATGACATTATAAATTTATTTCTAATTTTAAAATATTTCCTTATACAGATATGGAGGAAAATGGTAACCTTAAAGCTAATTATGGTAAGTGGAAGCAACTCCAGATTCCATTCTTATATCAAAAATGCATAAATATTGCAGTTGAAATATTTTCACAGATTCTTTTTGCTTCCATTCACACAGTACTTTTTTGACACACTTTTATAGGATAAAACTTGTAAATGTCTGAATATTGTTCTGAATGTCTCAGTAACTGTAGATGCTACAAAACTGCACGCATTTCAATTTCATTCCGTTCTTGTGTGGAAGATAACTAGTTATAAATAGGATCTGTAATAGAAGACTTTTCCCTCAACCTGAGATATTTTTAAAGCATAATAATAGGCAATAAAACTAAATCTTACATTTCGTTAGAGTTCTCATTGTTTATTTCCTCTTCATTGTTTTTGTAAGAATAAATTTGCATCTCATTAATGAGATTTGCATTCAATCACTGACATTTTAAAGAAAATACAAATTTAAAAAGTTTATGAACTTTTGAGGAGAGACTTCTAACTAATAAATATTTAATATTCCAAACAAAATTTAAAGGATTTATCAGATATGTCTTCAAAAGCTCAAACATTTCCAAAATCCCATAGAGACAGTAAGAGTTTATCTATAAAAACATACTGATATTTTCCTTGTAATCATTATTAAATCTATCACTAAAAAACATAAAAGCATTTCTGTTTTCTGTATATAATAAAATATTTATAAAATGTAACACAATTCAGCTTATATATGAATGTAAATTGGTAGATTATCACAGTTTCTTAGGTGCAGTTGCAGATTATACCATAACCAACTCGAAGTACATTTCTACTCCATAGGTTTCCTAAATTACTAAGAGCACTATTTTCCTCACCATTCTGTTTCATCCAAATTTCTGTTCATATTATCACTGAAACACATGATTTTATCTTCAGTGTTGAATTTTTAAACTACATTTACAATACTATTGATTGCACGGATTTATTTATTTATTTATTTATTTTTGGTACTGGGGATCGAACTCAGGAACTTGTGCTTGTGAGGCAAGCACCAGAACCACTGAGCTAAATCCCCAGCCCCTGCACAGATTTATTTTTATAGTAACAATAACAAGTTTTAATTTTAAAGAAACATCTAAATATACATGGATAAATAAATTTATGGACTCTTAAAAGGTTTATGAATAAAATTCATCCTTGTTATTAAAGGGCTTTTAAATTAATTATTATGGATTTTCTCTAGGAAACCAGGACAGTAAGTGACTCCTTAAAAGTGATCCTTGATGTATAGGTTAGATTACTGTTTCAGAGGGCTCAGGGGTAGAAATCTCTAGCGAAGTGTCTAGAATAAGGCTTTAAAGAAATATTGTTCATTAATTATGACCAAAAAGACAAGCCTACAGATATTTAACAGGGTTAATGGTAACCCTTCATAAAAATGTTCTAGATTTTGCACATCAGAAATTAAATACCTAATCAATTTCCGAATTATAAATTAATCTGCACAATATGTACTCAATATCAACATTTTTTCTCTGCATTTTATTTGTAGAAAAAATCTTACACAACAGAGAAGACTAATTTACATAAGACCACATAGCTAGTATATATACAGTCATCTTTCAGTGCACAGGGAATTGGTTCCAGTACCAACCTACAAAAGTGAAAATCTGTGGATGCTCCAGTCTCTTCTATAGAATGTATTTGCACATAACTTCTGCATATTCTCCCATATAAATCACCTCCAGTTACTAATAATACCTAACATAATATAAATTCTATGTAAATAGTTGCTATACTGCATTCCTTGAGGAATAAGGACAAGAAACAAAAGCTATATATGTTCAATATGGACACAACCATTGTTGGCCCAATTAGCTAACATACAAATGAGACTTGAGGCAAACATTACTCAAATAAGGAGTGCTGGAGACTGATGATCTTTGAAATGGTGGGAGGCTACAGCAGGGCATGCCCACATGTCACTTCATTTGTGTGGGTTCAGTGTCTGGCTGAGCATGTGGCAAATTTGCTTTTGGGGAATTTCCAGGATTTTTATTTTATTCTTTTTTTTTTCATTATTTTTAAGCCACACTTGGTTGAGTCTTCAGATGGAGAACCTGCACCTCTGTAGGTCAACTATATTTGATAGTGACTGATTCCTATGCCAGTTTAAAACATATATCCACAAATTATTTGACACATGTGGTAGGCAGATTAATAGTCCCCTGAAGACATGAACACTAATTCCTTGTACCTGTGAATATGTTACATTACATAGCAAATTGACTTAAAAAGAGGGGTTAGCTTGGGTATTTGGGTGGGCTAAAATGTAATCACAGTAGTTCTTACATCTGGAAAAGGCAGGAAGAAGGGAAGGTCAGAGGGATGCTTTATGAGAAGGACACATCCCACAATTGTTGACATTGACTTTGGAAGAAGGGAATCACTTCACTAGCCAAGGAATGCTAGAAGCCTCCAGAAACTGGAAAAGACAGGAATACAAATTCTCCTCCACAGACACTAGAGCAGGGGTCGCCAACTTCCAGGCCACCAACTGGTAGGTGTCCGTGGCCTCTTAGGAACTAGGCTACACAGTGGGCCATGAGGGGCTGGCTAATGAGTAAAGCTTCATCTATATTAAGAGCTGTTCCCTGACTGGATAAAGAGAATGTGGTTTTTTTTATAAAATGGAGTACTACTCAGCCATAAAAAATGAGAAATTAGGGACATTTATAGCTAAGTGGATGCACATTGAGGCAATACTCTTAAGTGAAATAAATAGGACACATGTGTATAAATAACAAATAGTTTCTCTGGTGTGAGAAACTCAAAGTGTAAATAAGGATTAAAATGTATAATAGGTAATGTGAAATAGGAAGAAAAGGGGCAAAGGGGAAGGAAGTGGGAGGGCTAGGGGAAAGGATAGAAGGGAATGGGATTAATATGAGAAAATGAAAAAATAGGAACAAAATCTTTGTAAATAGGGAGGGATGGAGGGGTTGAAGGGAGGGCTGGGCAAGGGTGAAAAATAAGAGCCAAGAGAGATTATGTAAAGGTGCAAATTTCCAATGATGAATGTCATTATATTGTAAACCTAAAATGTACCAATGATTAGAATGAATAATTGATAATGCAAAATAGGAAGAAAAGGTCCAAAGGGGTAGGGGTAGTGGGAGGGGCAGGGGAAAGGAAAGGGAAAGGAAAAATGCTGAGAAATGGAAAAAATGGAAATAAAGTCTTTGTAAATAGGGAAGGGTGGAGGGGGTGAAGGGAGGGCTAGGAATGGGGAAAAAATAAGAACCAAGATGCATCATGTGAAGGTACAAATTCCCAATGAAAAACATAATTGTGTTGTATACCTAAAATGTACCAATAAAAGAATTTAACAAAAAAAAAGAAAAGAAAAGAAAAGAGCTGCTCCCCATCACTGGTATTAGCTGCTGAGCTCTGCCTTCTGTCAGATCATCTATGGCATCAGATTCTCACAGGAGCACAATCCTAATGTGAACTGCACATGCAAGGGATCTAGGTTGTGCACTTCTTTGAATCATCCCGAAACCACATCCCACACCCTTCACCCCATCTGGGGAAAAACTGTTTTCCATGAAACTGGTCCCTGATACCTCAAAGGTTGGGGTACTCTTCTAAAGGAATACAGTCTTGCCAATAGCTTTACTTCTGCCCAGTGAAACTTGTGTTACACTCTGACTTGCAGAATGGTAAGACTCTAAATTTGTGCTTGTTAAGCCACTAAGTTTGTGGCAAATTGTTACAGAAGAAATAGAAAACTAATACAATAACCCTTTCTTCAAAAATTAGAACTTATTCACTTCTGATTATATGTAAGATGGATGTAGCGACTCTTTTCCAACAAGTAGAATATGGCAAAAAATTGTATGTCATTTGGTATATTATTTCATAAAAGATTGTATCTTCCCTCTTGGATGCATTTGGGATTATCCTTGGGTTTTCTCCCCACTTAAGGGATCTGGCTGTCCTATCATCAGGAGCCCTGTGTAGAAGCTACATGGTAAAGAACCAAGGCCTCCCAACAACTGCACAGATGCACTTGGGAGAATATCCTCCTCCAGTTAAACCTTAGCTGTAACCCACAACTTGATCCCAGCCTTGTGAGAGATTCTTTTTTGTTCTTTGGTACCGGGGAATGAACTCGGGACCTTGCACTTGCAAGGCAGGTGGCAGAACCACCAAGCTAAATCCCCAGCCCTGTGAGAGATTCTTAAGTCAGAACCACCCAGGTAAACAACTCTCAGGCTCTTGATCCACAGAACTGCTGAAATAATGAATGTTTGCTATTTTAGGTTATGATATTTTGGAGTAACTTAATTATACACCACTAGGAAAATATAAACATGCATGTATATGTATATATATATCTGTATATTTATTTACTCTAAGATATATAAAAATATATATCTATGTATTTGTATTTACTCTAAGATATATCTATATCTCTTTATATTTTTATTGTACATAACAAGCGATAGGAAAATTGTCTACATTTTATAGTGATTTTATAAATATGTATAATATATATTTACTCTAATAAGTACATATATTTATTATAAGGTTTTTATTTACTTACTAAAGAGACAAAATTATAAGAAAATAAAGAAGTGCTTATTAGGTGATTATTACTCCTTTCCTCTAAATAAACTGTTGTGAAGTACATATTCCATTGGAAAATTATAAGGAAAACATCGAATATTTTTAGCACAACAGTGAACACATATAACAAATGGTATTTCTATAAATGTAATATAATCAGCTTTTTCAGATTACAAATAGAATTAAAATCTCATTGTTGACAATAAAATATCTCAAAACACATAACTTTAGCAAGAACATAATCATCCAATTTTGCACGTATTTTAATGGATAAAAGCTGTCAAAACTACTGTGAGATAAATAAAGGCAATTAACCTCTAATTTTTCCCCTACATTATTTCTTCTCTTAAATTTTGCTTTTTCCTTGAAGTGTGTATCTAATGGAACCAAACATGTCAGAAAATGAGATTAATTAATACATTTTCTGCTTTACCATGTAGAGATATTCTCCAGACTTTTGGGTTATACATTTTAGTGATTTTTAGAGTAACATATATATCCATTGAATAAAGAAAATAACTATTTACTCAATAATACTTTTACACTGAATTTCAAGGTTCAGTACCATTATTGAAACAAAGCATTTTTTCCTCCATCTGAGTAAAACTGATCTTGACTAAATATATGCACTAGTCACACTATATTACACAGCATGTGGCCCAGATCTCTCCCACCCTTCATCATCTATTAACATTCAGATCTCATAGTCAGTACTCATGACTTCTTTTCAATGGAACTGTTAGTTCATCAAATCTACTGTTCCTGCATAAAATACGATTCCCCAAATTCAACTTAAATATTGACTACTATATAAATCATCTCCTCCCTGTATAAACTTAAAAAGATGCACAAACTGCACACTAGGAATTTTTTCCCCAAGACACTGAATGAATTTCTGTTGCTAAATGTTACAGTAAGGAAAAATGTACTTTTATGTAAATCAGTCTCCATTATTATTTTCTCTGGGAAATGGGATCTGGTTTCTTTCCTTTGAAACCAACTCCCAAGGAATGTCTAGTGAATAGAGATTATATACATTTATTTTGGGATGCCTTCTAGTGCTACAGTGACATTTGACATCACACTTGTCCCAAGCTTAACTAACAGCAGATCTTTTTTTTTTTTTTTTTTTTTTGCGGAACCAGGGATCGAACTCAAGACCTTGAGCTTGCCAGGCAGGCGCTGGCGCCACTGAGCTAAATTTTGGGCCCTATTAGGTCCTTACTTTTATGTGAAGAGATATGGAATTGGACTTCTCAGAATTGCTTTTCCTTCTAACTTCAAATTCTCTTTGTTAGTGTGTCATATATGTTATTAATGCTTAATTAAGAGAGACAATATATAGCACCATAGGAAATTTTAAGTAAGAATGATTCTGTTTAGGTTCATGGTTACTAAGCCAAAGGAGAAATTAGTAAATGAGAAAAATAATTTTCTACCTTTTAAAAAAGGGAACAGTAATTGTTATATTCACAGATCAAAAGATGTTTTCATTATGTAAGGAAAATGTACTCATTTCCAAATCAATTAGTTCTGCTAATGAAAAAAAATAGAATAGCCTTTTAAAACATATCTTTCATGACGCCTTTGCCTCATATATGGAATTTAGATAATAAATTATGACAAGGAATGGCCATCAGCAATCTGAGTATTTAAAACATGAATATAACTAATTATGCGTAACTTCTTTCTCCTTCAGGTTGGGGCCCCAGGATCAGCAGGAGATGCAGGGCAAATCATTTTGTTAAAGGTTCCATTGTTGGATGATAGGTGTGTGCTATGAAAAATATACACATAAAATGAAATGGTATGCAGTAATCAATGTTTATCTTTAGAAAGGTAACAATTTAAAAGTAGCAAAGCAAACATTTCATTGGAGGTGTGACTTGTTACTTGGATTTAATTTCCGTCTGAATGCTTTAACTTCTTTTTATGGGAAAAGAAATATAACCCCTCATGGAGGCTGTTGGGTGCTCTACATGCAACACTGAAGTTGTGTTGGTAATTTCACATGTGATGATCTCGTAATCTCTTCCTTCATTTTGACGGCCAACTATCGAGAAATTTATTTTGTATTCACTTTATTCTGTTTCTCTTTTTACTTAGAAAGTAGACGCTGAAAACATGTTTGAAACATATCACTCTGTATTTAAATATTCGTATTGCTTTTTACTCCAGAAGAGGAAACCGATTCTATAGGGGTAATAAAGGTGATATTATACCGGTCCAGATAATGTATGTCTTTTATACCTTAGGAACGTATTACTAGTTTCAAAATTTCAAAAAAGTATGGGTTGCCTCTATAGATTGTTCTAACAAATTAGAACAAACTTTCTGTAAACCTTCTTGGAAAAGCCCAGTTTAACCACAAGTTCCCATGACTTAAAATTCTGTTCTCAATATTTTTAGCTTAACGACACTATCAAATGTCAGGAACACGCAGTAAGAAGTTTTTTTTACATTATTCTCTATTTTATATTTTTTAAAATAGCTGTCAAGTCACAAAACATTTGCAATAAAGAATGATAAAACTAAGTGTATCACAAATTTGATCACAATATTATAGAACTAGAATCCTTTTTGATTTCTACTATGGCTACATAATTTCTATTTTTTATCTTTCACGTGTTTTAAAATTCTATTTGACTTTTATTAGTACATGCTTGCTGTACATAATAATTGCTTTCACTGTAGGAAATTGGTACATGTACATCACACATTTCTATTTTTCCCCCTTCCTTTCCAACTCCACTTTTATTTCATTATTTTTATAGAAATACTAATATATGTGCTTTCATATGAGGAAATAACATAAGCTTGGTGGAAGATTTCCAATATCTTAAAAAGGGATTTTTATAGACAAAACACTTACATTTTCACTAATCTCTGATACAAAAATCCATTAATTCAGAAAAAACAATTTGTCGATTTTATATAGAAAATATTGAAATATTTTTATCTGCTGTCATGAAGCTAAATCAAAGTCTAGTTTATTTATAGTTATGGCATTTGTCAGACATGTAGACAGAGTGACACAGTAAATATAAATGGAAGGACTATTGAATTTAAAGTAGCAGCTATATATCAGTGTCCTTGACATCTTGAAAATGTACTTCTATCAACAGCTTGTTATTAATGTAATTGTAACAGAAAAGAAAACTGATATAGATTAATAATGATTTCCAGATCATGTCTATACAAAAATACAGCTTTAGCTTTTGAGCCTTAGCATTTGTTTGCAAGAAATGTTTGCTTCATTATCTGATGGGCTGAACCAGCACTTTTTCTGATTCTTTCCCTGTCTGGTAACTTTATAGAACACTGTTGTTTTGTCAGGGTTCAACAGCTCCTTCAAGTTGCACAAATACACTCTCCTCGTGTCATCTTGATAGTTGCACCTCAATGTCCCAGGACACTTAAACTTCAGCATAGCTACAGCTGATCTCAGCATCAGGCTCAGGAGCCAGATTGCCTGGCATCAATTTTTACTTCCACCATTTACTAGGCTGTAAACCTGGGCAAGTTACTTAGTCCTATCCAAAAATTGTACTACTTCATAGTGCATTAGGCAAATATCAAAGGAATTACTGTGTATAAAGTACTTGGAAGGGAAAATGGCATGTAATCCATACTTAATAACTAGCTGTTATTATTATTATTATTTATATTATTGTTATTATTTTACTGTTACTGTTATCCACTTCCTCATAGTTACTACTGGGTAGTGCTGTCATTTCTCTGGCATCCTCAACTGTTGGCCTCAATTCAATAGGAGAGGACATATGTGGAGAATTGACTCGTGAACAGTGTGCAGTAGCTATGACCCAACTTCATCATTTCATCTCCACAATGAGTAAGGAGAGAACGATACCCAACTAGCATATATCTCTGAAGCCAAGGGTAAAAAAAATCACTCATAAAGTATGACAATTTCAATATGAGAAGAAGTTTATTGTATAGCTCTACCACTGGAAATCTACTTACTCATTCATCTTTTTGGTGCTACCTAGAGAGGAGACAAGAAACTAGGGAGAGGAAAAGGCAAAACGGCCAAATAGAGAGGATCAGGAATAATCTCCTTGAATTCATAACTCCAGAGAAGTATAGAAGACAGAGTCTGCCTATACCCACCTACAACTATGATTGTACATGAAGGAATTCAGATTTGGTAGCTACAGGTTTACCCGAAGTTCTTCAACATAAAGACAAAAAGGAGCATATCTCACAATATTTAGATCCCAACTAATGGGTATCAGACTAAGATTTAGTGTAACAAGGGACTGACCTCTTGACAAGAGGACCTGCTAAGACACTATTCATACTTACCACCATCACATGACATAGGCTAAAAAGCACAGTGAAATGGCAGCTAAAGGGCTAACATTGTTCTAAGGGTGGTATCTAAGAATTACAGAGTTATTTTGTCTCCTGTTCTCCCCATACCATCAAAATAAATGTGGAAGAAAAAAGAGGGCCCATGAAAACGGGAGAATCACACTCCATTCCCCTACTAGCTAGAAAGTTGGCTGGTCATTTTCAGTAGGTATCACGATAGGGGTAGCAGACTGGCAAGAGGGAAAGTGCCTTGGTCCTCACACATCACTGCATCAGTCCTAGATAGCTTGTGTTCAGATGAAAATGTGTAACAGTAATTTCTGTTTTGTTAAAACCACTATATTTTATAATAGTTGCCTAATATGTAGGTAACTATAGTGTTGAAACATTTTTTAAAGTGAATCTTCTCTTAACTGGTTAACCAACAGCTGATTTTAATCAGGTAGAATTACAGGACTCTTAGTGTGATTTTGATTCCCAGAGACTACCTCCTTTATTTTCTTAATTTATGACCCTAAATTTTGATGGATAGTTAAAAATTCAGTTGAGCCATTACTTCTTGTGGACAGTTGTTTTTTGACTCATTGGCTTTTTATGTTAGTTAGTTTTCCTTCACTGAGACAGAATATCCAACACACTTAACTAAAAGCAATTCATGGTTTCAGGAGATTCAGTACATGATAGGCAAGCTGCAAGGCTTGTACACCCCTCATGGTAGAAGGGCATGTTGGAGCAAGGCTGCCTAGTTAATGATGGACAGGAAGCAGAAGAGACACATAAGGACCACACAAGGACAGGGAGGGACCATATATTGTACCCAAGGCCATACCTCCATGACTCACTTAGACACACACAAGAAAATGCATTACTAATTTAAGGAGCATGCTTTACCAATCTACTAGGTATTTCTTAATCCAATGAAACTGACTTATTAGGATTAATGGTCACAATCCACACCTTGTCAACTTTGCAAGCACATCTCCTCAAAGCATACTTAATTTCCAAATAATGACAATAGTAAGTTTATAATCCAGCCTAACATAACTATTCAGTGTACTATACAAAACATAATAATCTATTTCCTAAAGTCTCAACAATTCCAGTATTTTTCCAAAGTCCAAGTGTTTCTTCTCAGACTCAAGGGAAACTCTAAACTGTGAATCTTTTTAAAAATAAAAAAGAAGTCCAAATTACATAATCCCAAGGTACAATGACACAGGGTAAACATTCCCATTCTAAAAGGGAGAAATAGTGGAATAGAAAAGAATTGGATCAAATCAAGATCAAACCAAATAAGGGAAACGTTAAGTCCTATAGCTCTAAGTCTGGCACCCAAGGCACATGGTGTTGAGATGTTATTTCCAGAGGACTAGGGCAGCCACTTGATGGTCACAGCCCATATTGTCTCTCTCTTAGGCTAGCTCCATACTCAGACTGCAGCTTTCTTCAGATTCCTGGCATCTCCAACCTCTTTGAGTCTCCACTGCACCTTTAGCTTCATTTCCACAGCTTCACATACTACCCTCTCAAAGTCTCCTTCCCTATCTCACAGGCTTTCTTTCTTTTTTTTTCTGTACCACGGGATTGAACTCAGCACCTTGGACTTGCCAGGCAGACATGGCACCACTGAGCCACATCCTCAGCATCCCCCCAGGCTTTCTTTTGAAATGTGGATGGAAGCCTTCCTGACCCCACAAATCTGTATTCTGCATGCCCAGTAATCCCAGAATCACATGTAAGAAACC
Organism: Heterocephalus glaber; assembly: GCF_053883595.1. Classification (NCBI taxonomy): domain Eukaryota; kingdom Metazoa; phylum Chordata; class Mammalia; order Rodentia; family Bathyergidae; genus Heterocephalus; species Heterocephalus glaber. The sequence continues at coordinate 28,369,218 of NW_028258344.1, read as the reverse complement.
AAGGAGGAGGTGCCTGCTTGAACAGTAGCCTGCAGACATCTCTGAGAACCCAGATATCTGGTAATAGTGAAATGAGCCCTGGGAAACCAAGCCCCTAGGAGGCCCTTCTTTTTTTGGGAGGTTGGGTACTGGGTATCGAACTTGGGACCTTGCGCTTGCAAGGCAGGAGGCAGAACCATTGAGCTAAATCCCTGGCCCTGGGAGGCCCTTCTTGAGCAAAAGTCCTGGTGACTCTCTTCTCAAATGAAAGATTTACAATTTTGAACCCTTAAGCTTACAGGGGTGGGGTCTTGCTGATTTCCAATATGTCTTCAAGATATCTTTATTCTTAGCTCCATACAAAGTACTTGGTTTCTTTCTAATGGCATCAATCTTTTCAGAACCCATACCTCTTTTGAGTCCCAATTTATACATGCTTCCTTTGGGGACAAAATTTATGTTTTCCAAATTTTTCTGTTCTGACTTTTACCTCTGATTTTCACTATAAACCTGGGTAAGAGCAACCAACTGTATCCATGCCACAGCATGAATGTGGATATGCTTTGATATTTTATTCACCAGACTAATTAGTTCATTGCCCTTAATCTCAGTCTTCTGCAAAGTCTCAGGACATGGAAGAAATAAAGAGAAATTGTCTGCCAGAGTGAAACACACAAGGCCACTCAATCAACTGCCAATGAAGTCCCTATACACAACTGAAATCTCCTGAGTTTGGTCTTTATCAGTCATATTCCTGTCAGCATTCTGGTTGTCTGACTCCAATTAGATTCACCTACTGAACACTGTGTATTACATTCTAGGGCTTCTTAACTAGCAATCTCAAAACCTTTCCAAACTCTACCCACAAACTAGTTCTAAAAGATTCTAAGCCATAGGTCAGGCACTGTCATAGTAACATCCCCACTTCTCTGGTACTGATTTTCTGTATTTGTCAGCTTCCTCATTGCTAAGACACAACATCTGACACACACAACTGAAATGAGGAAAGGTTTAATTTACCTCATGGTTTCGGACATGGCTAACAGGCTACAAGGCAGATACCTAACGGCCAAAACAAAGCTGCCTAGTTAATGGCAACCAGGACACAGAGAAGAGGAATAGTGCCAGAGAAGAATGGTTGACGGCGCATACATAATACCCATGGTCACACCTCCATGACCCACTCAGAGACACCCTGGGGCATGTTTTAATAATCATCTAGGAATTTCTTAATCTAATGAAGTTGACCTTACGAGATTAAGTCATGAGCCATATTCCTATGCTGTTTTGTTTACCTCATTCATAGCATACAGGACATTGCATTAATCAGAGACTTACTCTAAGAAATGGCTAGGAATTTGTTCTTGGCATATAGCAAGTGATCACTAATGATTTGTGAAATAAGTGAATACTAGACTAAAATAGAAATAACAAGTTCAGAATTATGTTCCAGGCAAAGTGACATGGCCAGACGTTGCAGAAAAAGTGGTATAAGAAAATTCATCAGTGAGACATTAGTTAACACATACTAAAATGATGTGGCAGAAAAATAAAAGGCTTTAAACAGTGACTGTAGGGAAAAAATCATTGCAAAAAGTAAGTACATTTATTTCCTTTGCAACTGTCATATTTATTATCAAAGAGTTGTTATGTCTAGATTTCAGTCAGAAATTCTTTCAATATCTAGAGACATGTAAGTGTTTATATATTTTTTGCTTTGCTGTGTGACTTACCTATTTATTTGACAATGGTTTTAAATTACCATGCAATTCAATTATACCTTCATAGAGGTATAATTTCTCTTTTTAGAAAGTAGCAAAACCAAAAAAGATCAAATTAATTGCAGCAGACAAATAGTAGGACAAGTGAAAATTTCTAAGGAAAGTAGAAGGGAGATAAGGACATAAGAAAAGACTGGGGAAAATGCTTGCTGAGTGATATTTTTCTCTGGATCAAAATACAATCAATTCGTTAAATAATAATAATGCCTTGAGTTACTAATGTTATTTGGGAGATCTTAATTATGGTTATGTAATTCTATATTGCTAAATGTTTGCATTCAACCAGTATAAGATCTTAAGATTCTGGTAAGATATGTAAATATTAGCCTGGTTGAGGTCAAGATGCAGTGAATCTACTTGAAATGATCTGTTTGAATATAATGAGAACATGAGAAAGTGACTCTAAACTATAGATCATCTAGTCCTTGAGAGATCTCAAACAATTAAATACATGAACCAAGCTAGAACTAGATCTCTTTATTCACGCGAGCTATTCCTCTCCTATATTAGCTTTCTTCCATCCATATTATCTAAATATTGTTATGACTAAAGCCACACATTTCATTTATCATTAAATAAATTGTTATTAACACTTCTTTCCTAATTTACAGTTCCTATCTGAAAATACATATTTCTGTAAATATATTCTCTGTTGAATCACGATCAAGAGTTGGAAAAGAAAATAACATGAAAAGAATGTAGAATCCTTTAAAGAATAAGATTAGATTAATTCACTCAAGTGATACTGAAGTTTTCTTGCAACCTTCCTGGGATTGCAGAATTTGACCTTCCTGCCCTACCAGCTAAAAACAGTTCAGAGTGACTATGATAAAATTAGATAAAAAGAACAAGTATTTCACTAAGTCCTAAAAGTAATGCTCAACAGAAGTCTGTGGACTTGCCCTCTAATTTTGACCAAGCAGATAGAAATCTACTCTAAGAAAAGTTCAGGGTGATTTATTTGTAACTGTGTTAAACTATGAAAGAATTAGAGTCCAGAGTTCTGATTGGGTTCAAATATGTGATTAAGAGATAGTATGAGTCTATACCATGGTCTTGGATTTTGTCTACAATAATAACTGTTCCTCTTGCCTGAGTTTATTTAAGACTCTGAAAAGATTAAAAAATAAGTAGACAGATAAATCAAGTCTTTATCCTTTTCTGTTCAATTTTTGAATATTTGTTGTATTTTATTTTAGGTGTCTGAATTAATAGATATACTTAATTAATATTTAAAAGGGATAATTTAAGTTCCCAGGAAAACCTTGTGTGCTAGATTTGTAAGTATAACTTTTCAGGTATTTAAAGTGTTGACAAGACCAGAGGTACTAAGTTATATGTTTAGAGTCATAGAAGTTTAAAAAGATACAATTAACTCTTTCAAAAGGGAATTAAATATATAGGAAAGTTTAATCTCCTAAAATAGAAGTGATCTGAACATTAACCAAAGGACATGTAAAATTGTTCTTATTTCAACATTATTACAAAATGTATAAATTGATTTTAAAGTATATGAGATATAAATTTTTAAGAATCTTGACTTGAGTGTATGACCTTTTAGTTAAATATTAATTTAAATTTTTAAAAAGTGAATAATCTTCTCTACATATAAAACTTGTATAAGACATTAAGTATCTTAAGTGGTATCCTAGTATCTGGTTAAGAAAAACTTTAATCAGGCTGGGCATGGTGGTGTGTGCCTGTAGTCCCAGCACCCAGGAGGCTGAGGCAGGAGGATTGCTGTGAGTTCCAGGCCAGCTTGGTCTACATAGTGAGTTCCAGGCCAGCCTGAACTACATAGCGAGACCCTATCTCAAAAAATACCAAAAACTTTAATCACCATTTTAAGTGCTTATCTTGCTGTTCAGTCTATGTCTGAGAGTCAAGTATATTCCAGTAGAGGTTTCTATAGTCCTTTCATGGCTTGCATGGAACTAGGTGTTTTCAGGATAATATAGGGGAACAATAGACACGTTTTATGTAACTTATCAGGATAAAATAAAATTTAAATTTTCTATCTGCAAACAGAGAATATATGCCTTTTAAGAGTTGAGTTTGGTGATACAGCTAAATTACAAGGCCACAGGACTTTTCTTTATGGGTCACAACAAATCCCTTATTTCCTTTTCACCAAATAATGTACTTGGATTTCGATTTGATGGAGAACTGCTGTGCTTTTTTCAGAGCAGAAAATTACTCAGCAAAATATTAGTGTTAAGTCTTGGAATTTGAGAAGGTAAGATTTTTCTCAATGTTCTCAGAAGGATCGTGAACATTTCAGTTTTAAGTTTTTCAAAATTCACATATTTTCCTTCTCATAGAATACATGGTACCTATGTCAATTCCAAACAAGGGTCATATACATGAGATGGAACTAATATTTGTTGAAAATTTTTATTGTTATTATTTACATTTCCTTTTGAGTAACTTTCACATCTAGTGAGAGGCATCTAATGGCTTTGGAAAAGATGCCAACTGTTATTGCAGGAATGCAAGGAGAAAAAAGAGTCAACTTAAAATTTTTGGTATACAGAGCAAAATTTCTGAGGCTCAAACTAGAAAATAATCACAAAAGCCAGGCTTTGGTGAGAGATAAGAGGATTTCCTTTGTCTTTGCGCCCTGGGCAAATGTCAAGAGATAACCGGAAGACTCAACTGAAGGTTCTTCCATAGCCTGGAGTGGCTCTTGTTTCCACTAATCTGGATGAACCTTGAAGCTGCTTGCCTCTGGAATAGGAATAATATGCAAGAGAAGTCCAAGCCAAAAAATAAGATTGAAAATCATGTGCTTTTAGCTCCAAGAGAAATGAGAAGGAGAAAGAGATAGAAATAGGGGATAGATACTAACATAAGTACATCTTAGGTCCAACAAATGGATTAAAGGAAAAGACAAAAGTAGCCCAGTTTCTGTTTGGGATTCTGGAAAGAGAGGTTCTAGGAGGACATTTCTTGCATAGCTAACAGATGCCTGAAAAAACAAAGTAAAATTCTTAATCCTTTTAGCAAGTGGAGGCCTCATGAAGAAAACTGGATAGCTGCAGAAAAATAAGCCACATTTTCTTTGCACTATTAACTAATCACAATTAACTCTTTCAAAATGGAATTGTGTATAGGAAAGTTTAACTCCTAAATGATGTAATCTCAGTTTACACAATGCAGTCACTTCTTCTCTAATATATGTTCTTAAACATCATTGTAGTGCATTTTAGTTGCACAGTGAAAGCCACAGGGCCAGTGGGAATATTGGAGTTGGTGCTGAGTACTCAAACATTTCATGAGCGATATATATTTTTAAAATCATAATAAAAATAGTACCATGATTTTATATGTGCTAAAATATTACAAAGCACAATACAATACAACATAATAGTATTTTATTTTGGAAAAAATCCTGACATTTGCTCAAGGAAATGGGTTTAATAAGAGTTACAGCTTGTGAATTAATGTGAATCATAGAGAAGGTTGTGTCATTAGATGTGGATGAACAAAGATGACTGGGGAGCCAAGGTAGCTATCAGATGTTTAAAGTCTGTGTGTGTGTGTGTGTGTGTGTGTGTGTGTTTCCTTCTATTTAGCTATGTGCAGGGCAATGAGATTTCTGTACTCACCTAATGTTTTACATAAATGAATTTATGTATAAGAAAACAAAATTTGTGATATGTTTAAATTATTTCCTATCAATTACTTTGAAACAGATTCACAATTTCAGAACAAATGTTATAGTAGAACTGCTTGTACTTCAAGGCTTTGCCATCATCATTGTTATGTTTTAGACCTAAAGTGTCTTTCAAAAGCCTTGTGTTCAGAGGTGGGGCTTTGGGAAGGTGATTGGAACATGGGGGTACCACACTCATAGGTTAGACCACTGATGAGTACACAGCTGAGTGTGCTTTTCAGAGGTAGGGACTGCTTAAGAGAGGTTGGTCACTAGGGATGTGTGAGAGAAGAAAGGTCACTAAAGAGCAGGCTCATTAAAAACATACCTCACTGCAATCCCAGCACAAGGGAGGCTGAGGCAGGAGGATCACTGTAAGTTCGAGGCCAGACTGAGCCACATAGTGAGTCCAAGCCCACCCTGAACTACATAGTGGGACCCTGTCTCAAAAAACCAATAACCAAATAAAAACAAAAAACATACCTCAGCATGTGTATCACTCAAATATTGTTTGTGCAATACACTTTGAAAATCACTCACCTACTGAAAAAAAAAAAAGGCCAAAGGGCTCAAAGTTTTTTAGAGTAAAGTCACTGACTCTGGCTAGAATCATCTTCCATTACAAGGTACTGAAGTCATTTGCAGAAGTAGAGCTCTAGGTCTGATATCAGGATGATGGTCGTGATTCATCTCCTCAAAGGATGAAGAAAGGTAGATGATTGCATCAGAAAGATTTCCTGTCACTGGGACAAAATACCCAATACCTGCAAGTTAAGCAAAGGATGCAAGAATTTATACTGGTTCACAGTTTCAGCCAGCTCTAATGCAGAAACAGTATGGCATGAGAGGGTGGTGGAGAAAAATTGTGCATCTCAGGGCAGAAATAGAAAGGAGGAACAAGGGAGGGAGATACACCCTTCTAGGTCACATCTCCAGTGACCCGCCTCTTTTATATATTGGATTTAGGGATGACAGAGAAATAGCTTTCCATTTAGAATTACAGAGGTTACAGAGTCAATAGTAGCTAAGGAAATACCTGCTACCAGACACATCCCATTCTCTCGTAATTCTCTATGCTTCCCCCATTTGTGTGTACAGTTTTCTTTTAAACTGGGGTGAAATATCCACTTACCATTTTAATCATCTTTAAGTGTACAGTTCAGTGGCATGAAGTGCATCCATATCACCCTCCAGTCATCATCACTGTCCAGCTCCAGAACTTTTCTATCTTCCCAAACTGAAACTACATCCTGTTAAACAGTAAGTCACCATCTCTCCCTCTGGCCAACTCTGTGACTGCCATTCTACTTTCTGTCTCCATGAATTTTACAATTCTAGATAACTGATATAAGTGGGATCACTCAGTATTTCTCCTTTTGTGACCGACTTATTTCATGTGGCATCATGTTTTTAATGTCTCTCCATTACTAACATGTGTCAGAATCTCATTTTTAAAGCTGAATAATATTCATCACCTAATTTGCTTTCGGTTGTAGCCTAAAAACCCCATTAATTTCTTGAGATTCTGTCATGTTCCATTCTGTTACAGGATGCAAAGTAAAGTGTACCCAAATATTTTTTGTTGCGCAGGTTATCTTAGCACATTTAAAACCACTCAGTCCTCAGATTTTCTTTTTCAGACTAAGTTGACCTATTTACTATGAATACAGTTGGCAGCTAAAATGCAATAATTTTTCTTAGACCAATGTATCTTAAAATACTGATCATAAACTGACCATATCTCCTTAAAAGACATTTTTGGGTTGGTAGTGGGAAGAAAATCAGCCAGTATGCTACATGACATTTAATCATTAGTTGTGTCTGATTCTCTGATACTCGTTGGAGTCAAGTACTGTTTCAAATGAAGGAATTAGGTACAGAATTGAAAGCACAATGACCTTGATGAAAGAGCACAAAGTGAAAAAAAATCTTTCTCCATTTAGCTTTATCATGTGTCAGGGAATCACTGTCTTATTGTAGAATGCTGTCATTTAAAAGTTTAGAATGCTTTTTGTATTACATTAATCCTATAGTCTGTTTGATAGCAAGTGTTACAGCTATCAGAAGTGTTAAAAATAATTGAATATATATTTTACACTAGTAGATTCTATGACTATAATTTATTTTTTGAAGATTCCAAAAAATAGCAAAAGAAAAATGACTATCAAGCACCAGAAAAAGGATGGATAAATTGATAATAATGCCAAGCTTAATGTTAGGCATTGATCACGTGATCAATAAGTAGCATTAACTTCTGCTTGCAATTATTTTTCTTTGGAGCACAGTGAACACTGGACAGCTGTCCATTATTCCTTGATTTAACCTATATGTGTACAAGGCAGTCTGATAGATTCCCTAAAAGGGCAACTGAAGGACAGACAGCCTGATTCCCTGTAACACTTCACCAAGACCAAAGTGTAATGTATAACCTAGGTAAGGTCTTTTGTTTCCTGGGGGGATGTTCCATTAAACCTGAATTTGCTTGGCTTCAATTCTTGATGCACATGAAAACCACTGACCTGCAGGTGTTGGTGTCCCCTATCTCAAATTTCTCTAGTTCTTTTCTACTCGCTAGAGTGGCAGTTATCACACATATGACTGAAGGCAGAGAACTGAAAGAGTTTGAAAAAGGAGGTAATCAATTATGTGGATATATTCTTCTTCTTTCCTTTATTGTTATTATTAATTATTGTTCCACATAGCTAACTTCTACAGGTTATCTTTTAAAAACTCAAATTAACTCCCTTGATTTTAATAATAGTTATGAGTTTTAATTTATTGCTCATTTATCACAGTTTTAATTGTTGACTATTGGCTAAGTGCTTTTCTCCAGAAAAAAATAAATTTAAGAAGAGTTTGAAATGTCTCAAATTTTTTAAAAAGCACTAATTTATCTGGAAACTGATCTTTTTGGTAGAAATTTTTGCTGCTACATATAAAAATGCTCAACTATTCTGGTGAAAATATTTGATATTACACCAGGCATCCATCTGTTAAACTGATAAGGATATAAGCTAATGCTTGTCAAGAGATTTGCCAGAGTTTCTCTTATCTAAACTTGTAGTACACAGGTTATCAGAAACATTTTAGCTTTTTTAAAAGTTAATCCTTATTTTCTCATAAACTCCTTTTTTATCTTTTCACTTCTTGTCTTCTTCCACCTTCATTTACCCTTCTTGTTCCCATGTTCCCACCTCCAGAATTAAAAGGAAAGTGAATCAAAATGAAAATATATATATATATATATATATATATATACACAGAAATAATAAATCTAATTTCCAGGTCTTGGATGATATTGATCCATCTTTTCAATCCACTAGACAGATGATAATAGAAATTATATCTTATCAAACTAAATATTTTCTTCTATGACAATGAAAAACTATGGGAATGACTGTATGTTCTAGAGCAAATTCTATTTCTTTTCAAAGTGACATTTTCTTCTGTCTGTTATAAGGTAGGCTGAGTAAAATGACTCTTCAAGGAATACAAACAGTGGAATGAAGCATGGGGTAATGATCCTGGAGGAAGGTACAAGCCATGCCCCAGAGGGGCCGACATTATGGTATGGTCTTCTTTTCTATCTCATATGAGACAGGATATCCTGTGTTTTTCAGGCCTTTTCTGAATCAGAACTAGAGTAAGATACTAAAGCTATACTTTTAAAGTAACAAGGCCTCTATATTCATTTTGGGGACCAGAGCTTGATAAACAATCTTTTCTGATGTCCCATGCTAAGAAAAAAATACATACACTGTTTCCTTCCTCTATCTCTCCTACCTGTCATCCTTCCTATTATTTCTTGCAAGACTCCCCAAGCCTCAAAGAGCATAATGTATGAGTGCATAATTAGCATAGTAACTCAAATCTGGTGCTTCGCTTATATTAAGGGCATCACTCTTTTCATTACCTATGTATTCCCAGGTGCTTTTTACCTCTGAACCATCTAGCTAAGACTGTGTTAGCTTGCAATCACCAAAAGGTTGCCAAAGAAGTACAGAAGCTTCTCAGTCGATTGTGCAGAGCCATGGACCTTAACCACAGTAAACAATCCAGTTGCTGTGATGCACATTTTAACCCCTGCAGTCATAATGTGGAGTCAAAATGCAAGTTCAGTAACCCATAAATGTGTTAGAAACATAAAAAGGTTGTTATGGAATGAGTACAAAGTTTCAGTTACGCAAGATCATTGACTTCTAGATACCTACTATACAACTTTGTGGCTGTAGTTAACAATACTGTATAGTACACTTAAAAATTTAAGAGAGTAGATCTAGTGTTAAGTGTTCTTCTGTAATAACAGAAAAGTTTTCTTTAAATTACTGACTTTATTTTATAGAATAAATTGTACAGTGTGGTATAATCTCTTCTTCTTCACCGGTTGCTTGTATTCTACTTGTTTTGTTCTTCTTTTCTCTTGATTACCAAAAATAACCTTCATGCTTAATCTTTTGTCTTTAGTTCTTAGCATTTGATCCCATAGGGAGTAACTGGCTTGCATCAAGTTTTGAAACTGTCCATAGATGGATGACTCTGGATCTTTCTGTATTTCACAGTTTTTGAAGTCTTCTATTTGCAGAGGAACATTATGCACACTTGAAGTACAATGTACAAAACTAAGCTGGTTGTCTTTCTCCCTAAAGACATTTCTCCAACTCCTCCCACATAAGTACTGGCACCGCTAGAACCAATGCCTATACACCATTCGACTTTCCTTAGACTTTATTTTTCTGCTCTATTTATTCTCTCCCTTTTACACTGGGACTAATCCTTGATAATAAAATTCTTTTCTATTGCTAATGCTACCACTATCAAACAAACTTAGCACAACACATTCCTGAGCTATTTAGATTTCCTTTTCACTCTTTTCTGCCCAACAATTTCCACTTTTTTTTCAAGACTTGAGTGAAAATACTTTTAGAAGAATTCTCTTTAATTCATATCTCTCCATATCTATACACTTAAATTTTTTGACATTTATCTAGTAATTTATTTAGTTTTACATGTTACTACATAATCTTATTGTTCTTATAAGTTCCTTACTTGATTAAAAACTAACTTCTAAGAGAGCTTTTTGTTTCTTTCCAGATATAATGCTGTGTAAAGTATTTAATAATTGTTTGTAAATCTGCAAGAGAAATCCATAGCATTAGAACTGAATATTTTCAATCAAATAAAACTATTGAAATGAGCTTAATTCTCAAAGATGAATAAAGAGGAAGCAACATGCAAATGTAAAATTTTAGAGTGAATAGTACATCTTAATTAGAAAGTCATAAATTAATTTCAAATTTACATTATTTCATTTTAGACTTTTGCAATTCCAATGTCATAATAAATATTCATAGATTACCAAAATATGTCTTATTTCATGGGCATTTCTTCTCTTAATCAGCTTCATACTGAATGTTTAGTTTAAAAATACACATTTAGGGCCAGGGATTTAGCTCAGTGGTTCCGCAGGCTGCCTTGCAAGCTCAAGGTCCTGAGTTCGATCCTCAGTACCAAAAAAAAATACACATTTAATTTGGAATTAAGTTCCATAAATTAAGAAAATGATCATTCTTGGTGGTGCAGGCCTGCAATCCCAGCACTCAGGATGCTGAGGCAGGAGGACTGCTGTGAGTTTGAGGCCAGCCTGTGTTACATAGTGAGTTCAAGGTCAACCTGAACAGCATAGTGAGACCCTGTCTCAAAAAAAAAAGATCAATCATAAATATCTCAAAAGTTGCAAACACTCATTAAGTAAACCCTCAATAGGCTTAGGCAGTTATTTAAAACCCTACAGATATTTAGTACATTTATCATAATATCGCAGTTATGTTCAGGATGTTATACACACAAATTTCAAGATATTTAGAGTTATGGTTTATAGAGTGCTAAAGTATGTCCAGTCACTACAGGGTAGTATTTTATTTTTATTTATCACACTGACATTAGTAGCAATATATAACTGTTCTGCACCCAAGATGCGACTATGCAAGTGATTTATGTTTTTCCAACTTATTTTCCCAATTAGCAGGAAGATAAAAGTAAAAAATATTAAGCAGTATAAAAAATATCTGTACAAGTATTGTTGAGCACAGAGTAAATCCAAGCTTGAGGTGTGTCCATTCCCTGCTAGTGATCCTACAATGACTACTCATAGATTGTAGGATGTCACTTTAGATTTTTAAAAGAGCTTGATATGCATTCCCTTCAGTGACAATTAGTTTATATAGAACATTGAGACAATTTTTTAGGTAGAAACCAGGATGAAAGAAAAAAAGAAAGTAAATCATACAAAATATCACCCTTAAAAGTTTGACTACTTTTAAGTACAGAAGGTAATACTGATGAATCTTACATAAAGGTCAATGTAATATTTATATTTGTTAAAATACTTTATGAGTTAAGATAAAATTAAGCATTTATTTGCCTGTAAGTATACAGAAGAAAAAGTTAAGTTTACCTGCTAAAATAAGAACTAATAATGCTTTAGTCACTGAGAATCTTAAAAATATTTCTGCCTAAAAATGTGGTGACTTGTAGTATAGAATGTAGGACCAGACAGAAATTTCTTGTCTCAGCCTCCTTATTTTTACCTCTTTGAGCTTCTTAAACTCTATAAAAGAGTTTCCTCACATGAAAATTGCCTGGCATAGGACCTGGCAACTGAGTACTCCATAAATATAGTATTATTTTAATAGTATTAGTGAAGCCTTACTGTCTTTGAAAACTTGTAGAAGAGCTTGGGAAATGATGTAAACCTGTACTTCCACCTACTCAGGAGCCTGAAGCAAGAGGACCACAAGTTCAAGGTCCCCTGAACAACATAACAAGCCCTGTCTCAAAATTTTAAAAGGGCAGGGGGTATAGCTCAGTGGTAGAGTGCTTACCTAGCATTTATGAGGCCCTGGGTACAATCCTCAGGACTAGAACAAGAAAACAACAAAACTGTAAAAGAGTTGTGTAGAAATGAAGAAAAGAAAACATAAAGAAACATTTTTTTCAAAGACATTTTTGTACTACAGGTTGGTGAAGGGATACTATAATTTCTGACATGAAGTAGATAACAATGACAGTGATTGTTCTAAGCTTAGTAAGAGTTTAGCTACATAGCAAGTAGCTGTAGACACTGGAATATAATAAGCAGTAAGAAATGGGTGAAAAGTTTCTTAGATAACATAAAATTCAGAAGCAACATCAAGTTCAACTGTGAATTACCTGAGAATAGATCTCTGTGCATTTAAAAGGTAGGAATTATAGTTCTGTGGAAATTTCAGTGTTTATCTAATACTCACACATGATCATATGAAACATGCTGTTGCACAAATCTCATGATTCGGGTGGTGTCTTGCATGTTTTAGCCATAGTTCTCTCTCATGAAACTTTCAGTCTCTCAGTTAGTGTAACACACAGGTCCCACTAGAGTTTCTCATGGGCTATATTCTGTGTTATATTGTTTTTTATTTTTTTTCCAGTAGTGCTGCAAATTGTACTTACTAGGAAGAGAGGAGGAAATTTTATGTTGTCTTTTCATCATAACAGATTCAAACATTTGACCACTATGTGAAACACTACTCAGGGATGGTAGCAGAGATGCTTAATATGTGCTTTTTTGTGCTGATGTGAAATTCAGGTATTGTTGAAAACAGTATCAACACTTCCAATATACAGCATGAGTATATTTACTATATTTAGAAGAAATTCACTTAGTTAAAATATTTTGATTATTATTGTAATTCTTCTTTATCTGTGGAATTAAAACAAACTGGTCTCACATTTATTTTCTGTCACACATGGTTAGGAAAGCATGGCTGTAGTCTGTGCTGGAGTACTAAAGTCGTGGAAAAATATTATAGAAAATAATGTGTCATATTCACCTGTATTTTGACTTTGTCAAATTTTGGGGCTGATTTTTGGGCTGGTGTCCAAGGAGCATGGTCAAAAAACTTAATTGCAATGTTTGGGGATACTTCTTGAATGACATTTCTAATTCTCTCTCTCTCTCTCTCTCTCTCTCTCTCTCTCTCTCTCTCTCTGAAAGAGAATGCTTTTACTCATAGTTGGATCCTCCTAGTACTAGGAAGTTTGACTCAAGTTCAACCAGGATCTCAAAAGCTAGAGAAAATCACAGGGTATGAGAATCATAATATAAAGAACAAATCAGTTTTAGCGTTGTAGACAGATGAACTGGGTTTCTGGCTAGCGGGCCAGCTGAAGAAAGAAAATAGAACATTCAGGCGAGAGTAGATCAGAGTCACTGAGACTGAATACATGAGCTGGGGTTGAGGCTTGGTTCACAGATGGCACATTGGAGACTCTAATACTGGGGCAAAAGTACGACTGATACATAAGCAAAGTTTCTCTTTGATTTCAGGAGTAATGTATGACAATATTTGCAGAGCATATTAAAAGAAACAAAACATTTTAATTATTTTTCTATAGGTTGCCTTGTTTTAAAATCTAATATACAATGTTGTGAGTTGGGTAAGATTTTTCTCCTTCCTTTACTTATTAATTTTTATTGAGGAAGTTCTATGTGGCAGATACTGTTCTAGGTCCTGAGGATACAGCAAGAACATGAGCAGAATTGCAAAGATAAATGTCAAGAATTCATTATCATGACTGCTGATATTCAGATTACTCCTTAGGGATATCCTCTTGGTACTGAGAAGTGTTTGGAAGTGTTGAAGGGAGTTATGGACAGTCCATCAAAATAACAAGTAAAACTGCTCCTGACCATTTGTGGTAATAGAGTGTCTTTGAACTTTAGGTAAATGTTATTATATATTCTCGGTCAAATTGCTAATCATAATTTACAAGAGTATATTTGTATCACTTTTATCCAAATTTATGTTTTAAATTTGAAACTAATTTATTGTTGGCTCATTCATTTTTATTCCTGAGTACCTTGGTGCAACTTATAATAATTATTTTACTGTATCATCTCCTACATTATCCATAGTTTTACATTTATCTGTTCCTTCAGCATTCACATTAATGAGTGCCTCATGTATCACTTTATTTTGTCAATAATGTCATGGTCAGCTAAGATATAGATTCAAACCATAAAATTCTTGTAAGTATTAACACCAGGTTTTTAGTGATTGCCAAGAGCAGAATATCAACAAATAATAGAATGTATTTTGGTATTGGACTAGATATATTGCTCCTAAAATTCCATTTTTCTATATATTGATAGATGTAAACCTTTTTTCTGTAGTATCTAGCTATTTTCATCCACAGGACCAAAAACATAACTCTTATATATTGGGTAATTTTAACAATAATGAAACAATAAAGGAAACATTTTAGAAGGTTGTATCTTAAAAATGAAGGAAGGATTCATCTTTTGGTATAAATATTTTCTTAAATTAAACACAGAAACTGCAACCAAAGCCTTTGATTTAGCCAATTAAAATTAAGAAATTTTACTTATTCAAAAAACTATTCCATTTAGTAAATTAGTTTGTCAAAGATTTAAATTAAGGGTGATATGCACAACAGGAATAGAAAATGGAATTAACAATGAAAGCTATTCAAGTCTAAACAGAGATAAATCTGGCTTCCCACTTACTGATTCAAATGAACTGCAGAATTTTTATGCTACATTCCCTATGCATAAATCATGTAGTTTGTACAGAAAGAATAAAAGACTTAGTAGCAACAATATCCCCAAATTAAAAAGTGATATATATTTTCAAACAACAAAAAATAACTCCACTTTGTATATCAGGCAAAATCATATTTATTTTGTGGCCAAAATAAATTTTATTTCTGCCTTTTAAATATTTTTCTTAGTCTCCTTTGAAAATTCAATCCATAAATTGGAGAAAACCATGCACAGGCAAACCACCATCTCTGAATTTGGCTAATGGAGACAGGCCAAGTGTTTCATGGTATGATACCACTGATGACCATCCATCAAGTACTCATTATCCTATGCATAGTGCTAAGCGTTTCACAGATATTTGTTCATTTAAAAATAATCCTGTTATTACCAATACACAGTCGAGAAACAACAAGCTGTAGGGACTCATACTTTGGTCCACTTGAAACCAAGACCAGCAGTGGTCTAAATTTTAACTCTTTGTTTGTAAATGTCATGCTATTAGTTTCTCCTGTCCCTGACATTTAGGACTTAGTTCAAATTTTTGTTCTTTATATCAATACTACTAGTATATTTTTTTCATTATATGTCCTTACCTAAAGCTTTGTCCTAATCAACTTTACATGATGAGACAGGTAGATTTGGGATTCACCCATACAAATGGAAAGGAACTGTACAGTTTAGCTAGTTTTATTTCTTAATAACATGAGGACATTGTGGTTATGGCATAAATGGATGAGAAGGTATATATTAGTGGTATGAAATAAATGACATATACTTACTTATTCCAGATAAAGGAATAAATCTGAAGAGAATAGCATGTCTATTGCCCTATGTCTGCTTTTTGAACCATAAAGTAGTGGTTCATTTGAGCTCTCTGCAGAATTTTCATTTTTTAAATAGCAGCAATCATTAATACCTACAAGGTAATTTAACAGTTTGTGGGCCACTATTTCCATTTTTATTGCTCACTCTGACTCTCTCAAAAACTAATATCTGACTTTGGGCTCAAAAGGACCAGGGTAAAATGCATATCCACTTTAAAAAATAAGTATCCAATAATCATGAGTCTAAAATTAATCTTGGCATGTAAATTATATATTATATCTTTTTTAGGAACTAGCTGAACCTTCAAATACATTTTATAGTAATTTAATTTGTACTAAAAGCATTTCTGTTTCAATAAATATTAGTTTTATTCTTTAAGATCCCTGATATTTATGCGGTATATAATAATAGGTACTTTAAACACTTTCTATATGTTAAGGACATTACATGAATGTTCATACTCTTTAGACTGCTACTATTTATACCTCATAAGGAAAGAGAAACAGCTTAAGAAAATTACTCAAGGCCTTGTATTTAATGAACGAAGGGGCTAGAATTGAAACACAGCCTGTCTATTAATCATTCATGGTCCATTTAACAGCTGTATACTGAACACCTACTTTGTACTGGATGGAAGTTCTTGGCATAAACAGTGAAAAGCCATGTGACTTCTTCCTCAAGGTGCTTCTAGACTAAAAGGAAAGACAGATACTAAACAAAAAATGTGTATGAATATATATTTACTAACAGAGGTAAAGTTTACACAAAAAAGTAGAGAGCACAATAAAAGCCTATAGAAAGGAAATTTCTCTATTCTGGGGATCAAGGAAGACTCTGGAGGGAGTCACATTTGACCTGTGGTCTGAAGGACAGGAAATGCCTGTGAAACAAGGATGGAAAGTGGCAGAGGTTGGAGAAAGTTTTAGAAAAAGGAAGAACACATGTTCAAGAACTAAAAATGACACTAGTGTCAGAACTACACACAGCTGTCATTAAAAGTGAATGCAACAATACATTGGCCCCGTTAATGGTTAGGCTTACTTCTTGTCAAATTTGATTTTTAACAACACTCTTTTCTTCCACCCCTACTTCTTAACTTCTTTTTTTCTTGCACCATCTTGTTGCTTTCCTCTACTCACCCACAATCATTAGTGTGCTGTTTTTCGTTCTTCTCCTTGGCCTTCTCTTTATTAATTCATTAATACAACATGACTTTTTTCATTCCTCTTTTATATTACCCCATTTCTTGTCTTTCTCTTTACTACCACTGACTATTAGCCTTTATTATGTTACTGAACTACCAAGATGAACTGTGTCATTGCTTATCATCTTATATCTTCCAAATCACTTGTCATACTATTGTCTGATTACTATTTCTAAACCACTATTTTTATCATGTCCTACTGTCTTCCTTAGAATCTTTTATCACTCCTCATTGATGGTAAGTAAAGTGGGAATAGCATGAAGACTTAGGCCTCTGGAATCAACAAGTTTGTTATGTTTTTGTGATTCAGGCATTCACCAATTTTGAGGGAACCTAATGCATGGCTGTAAGATTTGATGTCCATTTTTATAAATTGGAAATAATTCCTTACATGGTTGTTATGGAGATCAGCTGAGAAATGCATTCAGATGCTCAGAATTGTGTCATATATCATAAGAGATGCTCCAGAGTTGGTTTCATCATTATAATAGGGTGAATGCCACATTTCTGAATCTGATGTCTGTTTTTATTATATTGGATAACTTGCTTTCTGGCAGAGTCATTCAAGAGGGATCCCAAGGTGGTGCTGAAAATTATCCCTCTTCATTCTCTAAATACACCCAGTAACAAACTAAAGACTATACTTTTACACCCTATTTTCCACTTCTACTGATTATGATCTACCTGGCCTTCAAGTTTTAAGTACTACAGCAAAAATAATTTTATTTTTCTGAGGACTAATAGGTCATTTCCTTCACATTCTCATTTTGTGTTTGTGTAAATTGCTTGAGAATAGATATTTTCCTCATGTATGTTTAACAACGCTCATAAGATTTAGCATAGTACATTTCCCATTTAATAAATGTTTGCTAAATAATGGGTCACTTTAATCATTTTATTACTTAGAAGTTGAAGTGACTTGTTCTGATTAAGATGTAAAATTGAGATGAGTAGGGAAAACAGCAGATTCTTAGAAATTGGTTCTCTTGGATCAGAAGTTATAATGTGAATACTTTCTATATCATATCTGTATAACTTATTTAATTTTGATATTTTGATGTTATTATATGTTTTGCATAAGTTTCAGCCAATTTCTGCTTTAAAAATATTGATGTTAAAAATGGCACAGTGCTATTTTTTCTCTGATTTGAAAGTACAGAGTTTAAAATCACATGAGGTTACAGATTAGTAATAGTCTTTCAGCCTTAACTGAGATGCAAAGTAATAACAAAAATATATCTTTCTCTAAATTTCAAAGCTTTTTTTTTTTTTTTTTGGTACCGGGGATGGAACTCAGATCCTTGCGCTTGTGAGGCAGGTGGCAGAACCACTGAGCTAAATCCCTGGCTCAAACCATTATTTGTAAGGAAGACATTACACACAACTATACCTACCAAAAGACAATTATGTAAGTGTAATCTAAATTCATTTCATTACCACAGAGGAGGTTTGTCTATATAGTATAAAGTTATTCACAATCATGACTGTTTAGGGATTTCTTGATTTTATATAAAGATGTTCCTTGATCTTTAGAGGATTCGTTGCCAGATCCTCCTCAGTACCAATATTCACTGACACAGAAGCCCGTTATGCATAATGGTGTAAATTCGCATAGAATACACGCACATCTTCCCTTCTGCTTTAAGTTATCTCTAGATTATTTATAATACCTAATGCAATGTAAAGATATGTAAGTAGTTGTTATAGTGTATTCTTTAGGAATAGTAACAGAAGAGCTTGTGAATATCTACTACAGATGCACGCATTGTAAGGCCTCACTGCCTAACAGATGATCTGCAGTTAGCTGAATCCACAGGTGCCCGGCCTATGGACAGAGAAGGTCACCTCCACTCAAGTTGCTTTAAGAAATTTTATATATCTGGATTACTTTAATAATAAAGAAATACTCTAAGTGCCTTAAATTTTTGTGACGTGGTAATATTTTATTGCTTTATATCCAAGGAAATGTGAACATTGTTGCTTTTAAAATATAATTATTTTCATAATTCTCATTTTAAGATTAAAGAAAGTGGATTATTTCAAAGTAAGATTGTTTAAAGTTATTAATTATGTTTACTATTCCTATATGCAACCAGGAAAAAAACCCATAAAACGTATTTATGTAGGCTATTCATCAGCTAGATTAAGCTTTTCATCATTTCTAATGTTTATGAGGAGTGTGTATAGGAATTTGTATCATTTATTATGGGTTTATAAATTTGTGTTCTGGCAGTTTTATAATCTCATATTTTTAAATTGAAGGACTTGGAGACATATATTATATAATGTTCATACCAAACTTGAAAAATCATAAAATGCAAAAATTACTTCTATTAAAAGAACTGAAAATGGTTTGTTAACAAAACGTCATTCTTCTGTTTGAACAGATGTATTATCTATGAAAAGACACAGCATTACTTTTATTAAAGCACATACCAGATAATTAATCAATTTTAGCAGTCTATTCCAACCTTATCAAAGTTCCTGTTCCATACTATACTTTTTCCTTGTTAAACTGCCTAGATTGATTGGATTTATTGTTCAAAATAATTAAGTTCCATTATCACAAATCAAATTTATACAGTAATGGGAAAAGAAACAAGTGTAGCCTATATTCATTCTTGATTGCTCTTTTACCATGACAATGTATCTTCATTATTTAATAACTTTAACAATCATGCTATATCTATAAAGATAAAACTGTGCTTAAGCCACTTTCTGAAAAATGAGAATGTCATTTTAGACACAACACACTTGAATAAAATTGGTACTGAAGATCATTTAAAAAATAACATTGGTTTATGGAGATCTTTTGTGGTAAGACAATAAAAATATTAATTAAATACATACAATTGAAATATATATAACCACTATACCTGCCATAAAATTCACACCATGATAAACAGCAAGGTGATTGCACACCAAGGAAAGAAATGAAGTTATGCTTCATAATTAATAAGTAATTGCAGCATGAAATATTTTTAGAGATCTTAATATTATCCCTGTGATGAAAATAGCATTGAAGTATGCTGTTGGCAAAGATTAATTAACATTATGAAATATACAGAGTACCTATACTTATAGTTTAATTAAGGGCTATTGATTTGATGATTTCTGGTGAGATTCCAAGAACAAATTCTAGGGAAAATGAGCGATTTGCCTCTGAAATCTTTAATAACTTAATGCACAAAGTAAGGAGGTAATGAAGTATAATCCAATGGACTAATTGAGAATTTTGGTTATTCCATTGATAAAATACAGACGAATTTTTGGGGGGGCTTGGTTTTAAAATGATTTGGCAAGTAACTGAGCAGAGGTCAAAACAAGTTTCTTTAGAAGTCTTCAATCAAAGCCTGGGATGCTGGGCCAAAAGAGATCAAAGAGAAGGGTTCCAATAAATGCCAAAGAGGGCACTTTTCAAGTTTTCCTGAATTTGGAATAGTCGGTCAAGAGTCTTGATCAGTTTTCTCCAACATAGATGGCTAACTGAATCTTTTAAACAAATGTTCCTTTATAAATGCTTTGTTCAATGCAATAAGCTTTGTATTCTAAAGGGACAAGTAAGTAATAGTAAGTTATTTATAATTCAGATATGAAACTTGCCATTTATCTCATTACTAGAAGGTGGACAATATAAAGATCTTAAAATAAGAATTTAGAATAGTGATTAAGTTGCCAGCTATTAAGAAATGCTTGGGTTTAAGTATTTGTAGTCATGTTCATTTTTAGAAATTACTGATACTATGGCTCCTTCAGGTACAATTCTTCTGAAGACTGCCTCTTTAAGAATTGTAGATATTTTATATACTGTGAAATTCCAAGGGTGTGAACTTGACATGTGATCAAAAAGAAAGTTAATGTGGTTGGATTTTACTGCCTTCAAAAATTAAAATGAAAACAAATGTTACTCATACATAGGTCTGTTTCTTTTTGTATAAAATTTTTATACACATCTAATCATATCTATAATATATTCATTTTGAGACATTGTAACTCTGATGGATCTGTACTGGTCCTGGCCTGTCATTCCTGTTTCATTCCCTCTTGTATTGGGACCATACCTTTCTTTAAAGGATGCCTGAGCAAAATTACTGCATAGGCTGATGACCCAGGAAGATAGTCACAAAGAACTCAAATTACAGCCTTAACTACTTTAGCTTGGTGCTTGAACCAACTCGGGTAAGAATCTTTACATGAACTTATCAAGGACATAATATATTGCCTTTAACTCTTCTTTGCATTATTCCTTTAATATTTTTTTTTTACCAAGTCCAGAAAGTAACATGACTCTTCAGTAAAACATTCTTAGAAATCTGTTATATATATATTTTTTAAAAACAAAAAAACAACTCAAGTTACCTGGAAATCTTTTCAGAGTCTGGGCATTATTCTCATAGCTTCTTTCACCTCTTACATTTTTAGATTTTATGTCAGAAATTTGCCTATGCTGGGAATGAAGTTTGGGCTCTAGTCACTTTGGTAAATTTAATGTTCAGTATTCATTATTGGACATAGATTGTACATCCAAATATTTGAAGCACTGAAAGTCCTTGAGAAAGCTTTCACCTGCAATAATTTTAAATTCATTAGAAATGCAGTCATTTTTAGTTATATTTCACAAATTTTCAGTTGATATACTATGGAATAACAAGAATCAGTGAAGGAGTAAAAGACAGGAATCAGAAAGTGGCCAGTGAAATTACTTTATATGACTATTCTAATTATATTCCTTAATTTAAAAGTAGCACAAAAAATTAGTACAGCAGATTTATATAGATGATATGAAATATTAACTTTCATAGTTCAGCTAGTACATCCTGAACTTGGTTCAAACTATTCCTTCTCATTTATGTCTTTCTGATGTTAAGATCTGCAAAAAATCAATCATTGAGTTACTGCTGAGATTAATAGCTACAAATCTGTGGAGAAATAAACAATTTGTTCTTAACTGATGCAGAATTGATTTAGGAAATAATGAAATTTAGCAGCAGGGCCAACCTTGGATAAAAGGAGACAACAGAACATAGAGAAGCAAGTTTTAATTCTAAATATGTCATCTTTGAGCCTTCAGTTCTTGAAACACAATGAAACAAGGATCTAGAAGGTTTAAATTAACCAGAAACTAGAATGATTGCTTAATAATTAGGGCAAAATAACTTGAGAGAAAGCCACTTCCAAAGTGTATTTTAAATTTAGAGTAAAAATTGTTAAATTATGCTATATATAATTTAAGTATTTTTGATTTCTATTGAAATACTTCTCATGAAATAAAGTAATTAGAATTGTTATTAGACAAAATAACTCCAAAAACTGAGAACAAAAAGGGCTTTTACAGATGAGCATCATTCATGAACATTTGTGAGTACGATATAGGCAAAATATACTTATATTTCATCAACACACTATATTACTGTGATTTACTGGAGGCAAATGACTGCAATTTCTAGTTTCTGAAACAAGTTCATAAATAAGGCAATACATTTCTTTCATTCACTACTGATTTGGGGCTTTCTGGTGCCAGATCACGCTGAGAATAGGGCAATGAACAAAGAGATCTGCTTTCTGTTTTCTGGAGTTATAGTCAAATATCTGGATAAACTATAATTTACATGTAGGCTACAAAGGTACACATCAAAACAGATCAACTTTCCTAGCCATGAGGAGCTTAGAGAAATTCATAAGTGGGAAATGATTGTCTATTAGGCATATCCAACCTTTTATCACCCTTATTTCCCCTATTTTTTTTCTTTTTGAGTGAAGAGGGAAATGTCTTGAGCTGCATAAAAATATATAATATAGCTAATGTGTATAAATAACAAACATCCTTTTAAAATATTTTATTATAACATTTTTTAAAAAGGGAAAAATAGGTGGGCCATAGGCTAGACATACCACAACCTAACATGGTTGTAACTTTTAAAGATCCATTTCCATAGGCTCCAAAAAGAATCTCAGCAACAAACATGTCATGACCTTCATATTACAATTTCTTACATCTTGTTTTTTTCTCCATGCCTATTAACTTCTTTCTTAAATATCTGAATATCATATAATATTCTTAAAGGTAGAACTTCAAATGATTTATTTTTCTTTCAATATCAAATAAATGTTCATTCAAGTAAGAATCTTCTCTAACTCTAACTTGGCTTCTGGAACACTGGGGTGTTGAATAAACTGAAAACTATTTCAGTTTAGAAACCTCTAGTCTAGAAACCTCTACAGAATGTAATTGTCACATCTCTCTGGGGGACTCTATCTATTTATCAGATTGCAATGTATTATCTACGTTAGAAATGATTATTAGCAAAAGATGAATTGCATATAAATAATTCTGGGAATACAAATTCAGTACTGAGAAATATTTTATGACCATTTTTAAAATTCAAGTGACCATTTTTTCTTTACTGCCTTAGCAAAGCCACGTATGTGACAAAGTTAATGAGTTTTTCCTCAGATTTTAATTAAAAATAGATGTTTCCTAATTTTGCATGTATAATTGTGAGCTGGTCTCTCATTAATAATTGAGACAATAAATGAGATAGAATTAAATATTCATTCTGTATGCATTTACAGGTGTCATTTATAATAACATGTAATAATAAAAAATAAATATACATAATTATAATTTGATAGTACAGGCACAAGATAAGTCAGGACCCTGTTCTATACACTTCAAAACAAACTTGAACTGAAAGACACTTTTCAAGTAAAAGGAAGAAACTGGATGAAACAGACAGACTTATCTGCATGAATCCAGCAGAGGTGACTTCAAAGTCAAGATTCCTGTTGCCTGTGGAGCCTATTAAGAAGACATATACTAGCAATTTGAAGAACAATGTGTGTTTATTTTAGGAAATACATCCAGCTGTTTCTCTAAGGCAGTTTCAAGTTCACTAGGGGTCAGAAGAATCATATAATATAAAATATAACATTTTTCAATGATAAGTAGCCTAAGGGATGAAACATTTCATAAATATTTGCCACATACTCTCCAAAGACTTTAAGGTAATAGATGCAGATTCTATCTTTATTTTAAATATAAATGAAGCTGTGGATATAATAGAATGTCAATGATAAGAGAAGTCAAGACCTGCAGTCAATATTAACACATAAAGAATAGAGCCTTTATATAACTAAAAGTGTCAGAAGTTCCATACTCAGGATGAGAGTTAGTAAATAGTGTCAAGGAAATAAGTAATTAGAAAGGAAATATCTCTTGAGATCATGCCAGACAATGTTTTAGCTGTTCTAGAGAAGGAAGAATATAAGTCAAATCTTTTGCTTAGGAGAGTTAATTTCTTAGTTTTTTTAGGGATAGATAAGCTTGTTTTTTTCACTGTGGTCTATGCGCATATTTTAATTTTGGATGTCAAATTTCCAAAAGCTTTGAAATAAAAATTCCAAATAACATTTTCAAATTCCAATGAAAATGAAGTATCACAGACTATTGGATCATTGTTTTATTACATGTTTGATTAATAGTCTCTAATGTAAGCTAGAATAGTTATATATAACAAAGTACTTAAGTGCTTGCCATAAAGTAAAAATTCAATGCATCTGTTATTTTTATTATTATTATCAATTCATTTATAAAGCCCTTTTTCTATTTGGATGAAAATGATGAAATAAGTTAAAATTATAATTCAAAATTTTATCATAAGCATCTTAAGTTAGTAGCAGGTAGACAGCTTCTTGAAATGTTCTGATGATCTTCAAAGCTTAAATTCATCAATTGCAAAAGAAATTAATCAATCCTTACTGACAAGACAATATATTTTCCATTTTTTGGTAGAAGATTTAACCTCACATATCCTAAACAATATTAAGAAATATATTCTCTTAGTTATATATTTTACAACTTCAAGTAGTCATCTTCAGGTTATTTACAAATGGCCTTGATTTTCAGTGTCAATTTGTGATAATGCAGTGGATTTCATATCTTTGCCCGCCTTTTGTTTTCCACCTCAACTATAGCTGGAACAGAAATACAACCATATGAAGCTGCTATTTTTTAGTTAACAAATGGCAATTTCATACAAAGCAGGCAAATAGATTTCTTTCCCAAATTATAATTATGCCAGATTATGGTTTCTGAGAGAGTTGTTCCCTCACCTAGAATGGGAGCTATTAAATCATAAAGAAACTACTTTGGGACTCTCCCTTAAATGCTTATGAATGGTTATTTTTTATTATAATCACATTAAAGTTCTTATGGTTTTGTCAGTATTTTATTTTTGTTTAATTAACCAAAATGGTCATTTTATAGTGCACAAAATAATGATTATATATAGATATGGTGTCATGGCTAACTCAAGTAAATTAACAGATCTATTATTTCATGTATTTTTCAGTCTTTGAGGTGAGAATGTTAATACCTACTCTAAGTAATTTTCAAACACAGAGCACATTTTTATAACTATATTGACTGTATTTTACAATAGGTCTTCTGAATTTATTTCTTCCACCTCAAATTTTGCATCTCTTGGTTAACATCTTCCCATTGCTGCTCCCAAAAACCTGTGGCAACTATCATTCTACTCTCTGTTTCAATCAGTTCCACTTTTTGTATCCCATATATAAGTGAGTTCTTGCACTATTTGTCCTATGCATGGTTTATTTTACTTAGTATAATGACCTCAGGTTCATTCAAGTTGTCACAAATGATATTCCTCTTTATTAAGTTGTGTAATGTTCCAATGCTCCACATTTTCTTTATCCAGTCATATATTGATGGACACCTAGGTTGATTTCACATCTTGATTAATTTGTGTAATTCTACAAAGAACATAAGAATGCAGATAATTTTTGAGACAAAAGATTTGGTTTCCTTTGATTATATACTCAAAAGTAGAATTGCTGGATTATTGGTAGTTCTGTTTTGAATGTTTTGAAGAATTCTCACACTGTTTTCCATAATGGCTATACCAATTTATATTCTTACAACAAAGTAAAGTATACTCTTTTCCACTATACCCTTGCCACCACTTTTTACATCTTATTTTTTTGGCACCATTCTAACAGGTATGATATGATGCCTCATTGTGGTTTTAATTTCCATTTCCATGATGATTGGTGATGCTCAACATATTTTCCATATATTTGTTGGCCATTTGTATATCTTCTTTGTGGAAATGACTTTGCAAGTCCTTCACTCATTTTTTTCAATAAGATTATTACACATTTCACATGTTAACCTATTGCTAGATAGCTAGTTAATAAAAAGAGAAAGAAATGTAGAACAATGGAATGGAGGAGAACCTAGAATAAGTCCTTACATTTATAACCAACCAAAGATGACAAGATCACATAATGGGCAAAGGACAATCTGTTCAATAAATTGTTCTGGGAAAACTGAACAGCTACATGAAGAAGAATAACATTATGTCTTCCTCTGTCACAAAATAGGAAAAAAAGAGAAACAAAGCAGATTAAAGACAAATATAATATCTGAAACTGTATGACTACTAGAAGAAAACATAGGGTAAGAGCTTCTTGACATTGGTATGGGCTAATATTTTTTTTTGGATATGACTTCAAAAGTATAGACAACAAAAGAAAGTGTTGATGGGATTATACTGAATTAAAAAGCTTATACACAGAAAAAGAGAAAAAAAATCACCAGAGGAAAGAGATTACCATGGAGCGGAGAAAATATTTCCAAACCATACATGACAGTATGATAAACAGACAGATTGATATTTGCCTTTAAAAACAATTTTGGGGCTGGGGAAGTAGTCCACTAATAGATAGCTTGCTTACCATGTGCAAGGCCCTGGGTTCAATCCTCAGCACCACACACACAATCTTATTTGGCTAAGGGTCTAGCTGTTTCACACATATAATTTGTGCTCAATAAATACAAATCCACTTTGTCTTACTGTAATATTCTTTGAAGAGATAAATGACATACTACAGAGACCATTTATCTGAATACCTAGAGGAAGAGTTAATGCCACAGTTTTTATGCAAATCTTCTTGTAAGAGAGAAAGTAAAAATGCAGGTGATGCTTGGTAGTAAAGCTGTTTCAGGAAAACAGAGAAGTTTGGAAAAAATGTACAAATGCTCACTCTGAACAAAAGGAACTTTCTGTGGAGTGTTGTTCAACAGAAGAAAGAAGTAAGTTGAAAGAGAGAGAGAGAGAGTCCCGCAGGTGGAAACAGCCACTAGCTAGGGCCTGTAAAAGCTCGTAATTAAAGGTGTGAGGCAGACCAATATGTATTTCCATTTAAGGTCCGTCTGTACCAAGGGTGTTATCAGGCAGCGGTTGTACATCTTTGCTCCAAAACTATGGTCCCAGTGGTGTGCATGCTCCATCAAATCATCCCTTTCTATCCATGCCGATATAATTCCACGGAGGAACGTATAAAGCTACAACTTCTCAATCCATTCCAGTTCTAGAATTCATGGTAGAACTTGAGAGAAAAGTTTGTACAAATTTTGGATGTCACATCATAATTCCTAACAAACACCAATAATAGAGAAATAAGGATTGAATGTAATATTGTCCTCTACAGACCCTTTACCAACCACACTTCATTTCACATTTGAAAACCTGGATGATATATTTAACTGTAACAGAGAATATCAATATTTGAGATAATAAATAATGAGGCAATTAATAGTTAATGATTTATGTTGCCTTTAGTGTTACAAAGAGATCACAGTATCAATATAAATATATTTTAAATACTAATCCATTTTTATCTTTCTACTTAATTTATGATAAACAATTTCAGTAATTTTAACAAAGACTTGTCTAAAACACACTGTAGTAATAAATACACGACAGCTAAGACAACTTATTTTTTTCACAGTCACAGAACACTGAACCTATTATTCATGCTGACCATTAAGGCATAAATTCTGTATGTATTGAGACTGCTGATAGCCTTTTTTGTCACCTCAAATGTTTATAGCAATTGTATAAAACTATTAATTTATTTCTTTCTGATGGTAGGATTTTCAAAGAGAGAAAAGGTTAATATATTAATCATGCAATGATATTTATACTTGATCTCAGCCAAAAGACTGAGAAGCTAGTGCAAAGATATTTATAAGAAGATAAATTGGAAAATATTCCTGGTCAAATAATGTATTTATATCTTTTGGAAGACCACAGTTTGATTCCTTTGCAACCAGTGATTGCATTTCTTGCCTAGTATAGGCCCACTAATGAGTTCATATCCATACACACAAAGAATAAAATCAGGCCCTGAGAGTGTAATGATTAAAATATTCATTCTTATAACTGCTATTTTAATAAAATATTATGAGTCACCTAGAAGTTAGGTAGTGGTTCTTAAAAGTTAGAAGATAAGTATTTTGCCTGAATTCAATTACAAATGAAATGCACTGTTAGATTAAATTAAATTCTATGCTAACAGTTTCATTCTATTCACTCAATGCCTGGATGTTTTTTGATCATGTCTATTGTCATTGGCTTTACTCCCTGAACTCCTTGATCTTTCAATTATCCCAGGTTCCCCAGGCACTTTGCATATGTAATTTCTATTTAGAATTATGCAGAGACAAGCAGAGCTTCTCCCTCACTTTCTTCAGATGTCTGATTAGATTTCACCTCAGTAGGAATGGATTTTCCTAACTATCCAATAGAAAAGAGATGTTCTCTACCTCATCTATCAAAACTTTCTGTCTTACTCATTTTATTGTTTTTCCATAGCACTTAGCATTACTGGCATGCCATATATTTATATTTGTTTTATTATCTCATTGTCTAAAAATATTTAGTTTATTGCTACCTCTCTAGCAATAGAGCAGTGCCTGGAAAGTAACAGGTGACCAAGAACTTATGTTTGAATGAATATACTTGATTAGCAGTTATGCGTTGTTTGCGGTAAAGCAATGTATTATGCACTGAGAATGCAACAAATAAGATTCAAAAACATACAAAACAAAAGTAGACATTAAGGGGATAAACAAAAAATTTTCCCTATATATGACAGAATTGTTGAAATCACACACAAAATTACACCATCTGAAAAGGAAAAATAATTTGACTTGGAAAGTAGGGAGACCTCTATGAAGGATGCAGAATTTGAGTGAAATCTCGAAAAGAGAAGACTTCTACATGTGAAGATGCAAGTGAATGCCCTCTATCAAGAGGAAGGGGAATGTTCAGCATATAGAGATAAGAACATATGGTCAATTTTGATGACAATCATAGAAATAAAGTAATGAGGGGATGACAAACATAAATATCTATGCTATATGGTCATGCTTGTATTCATTTTCTAATTCAGGTATTTTTCAACCGTTATGAATAAGAATTTTTTTAAAAAGTTGAAATTTAATATCTGTATAAGATGTAATCTTCCTCTACCCTCATCCATCTCTCTATTTTAAACTGAGGATTGAACCCATAGCTTGTGGATACGAATTAAATGCTCTAAATCAAACCCCTTTTCTAACATTTATTTTGAGACAGAGTCTCACTAAATTACCCAAGATGGCCTGGAAGTTGTTATTCTGCTGCCTCTGTCTCCTAGGCACTTGGGATTATAAATATGTACCACCACACCAGCTCACAGTTTTGTTTTGTTTTTTTTTTAAATATAGTATTCCAAGCTATTAAGAATTTAGTGCCAGATTTTAAAAAAATTTTAATCAACACATAACATTTGTAGTCATGTATATTTATAAGGCATAATGTAATATTTTGATTCATGTATATATGGGGGAATAGGACATTTTAAAAGATGCATTTGTTTTTAGTGTATTTCAGAACTTAAAATATAACACGTTTATGTGCGATTCTGTACATCCATACATATGTCTCTACCTATATATACATAATTTTCTCTATCATAGAGGCAATAATTAACATTCTTATGGATTCTAGGCCCCCTTTAAAAACTTCATGGCCAGTCACTCACAGATCTGAAGCATAAAAACTCAGAGCCAACAGTTATGTTAACTAAGAATAAATGACCAAATGTCTTTGAGTAGGACACTGACACACTGAAGCCTATATTGTGTAGGCACTGGGTTAGAGATGAAAGGTACTTTAGAAAACTTCTTTCCAGCACAAGCTGTTAGGTTACAGAAGAGAATGCCACCCACGGAGATAGTAGGTGTTGGCCAAGATCACAAATAGAGGGCCATGATGGATAGTACATGGGTTCCTGAAGTTATATCATCAAATATTTCCACGATAAAATGGACAAGGAAGATAAGTTCATCCAAACATATCACTAACGATCAAAAATGAGTATCTGTTCCAATTCTGCAAAATAAAATAAAATGTTACACACTGAAAACTTGATTTGCACTGTTTGATTGGGATGAGGGTTGCAGTGTTTATGAAATTCTATATTCAATATTAGGTAGATATTATTCTACTTTTCCTCTAAGACTATATTCCAAGAACATACTCAGTTTTTTAAAAAAAGTTCTCAGTGATTTTTTAAAGCCAAAAAATGTTTTCTCAAGGTCATCTGGAGTTTCAGTATGGAAAGTTACAAGCATTCCTTGTTTTATGCATAATATGAAGATTTAAAAAATTAAATTGCACATTTTAATATAATTTGATATATATGAATAAACTTAACATCAAAATAAACATAAAAATTATTTGTACTAATCAAGATTCCTAAGTCAACCTCATTTGTAAAAATAGGTATACATGTATTAGACTTCTTCAAAGCAATTTCTACTTGTTTGGCTCCAACAAAATCAACATCTGACACATGCAACCATTTTTTAATGCCACTCAGTAAATTCTGTATCTAATTGAAAGCCACTGTGTACTTATGCACAGTGAAGATCTTTTACCTGCATGGACACTGAGACTGTTCATTTTCCACAGTAATTGCTAAGTCAGAAGGGAGGAAAGGAAGACTTTTTTCTCTCCCTGTCTCTCACACAGGAAATTATAAATAACCAATCTAGACATGAGTAAGGAATAGACTTCAAAACCCTACATTAATTTTCAAAGGCATAGTGGAAATTATACTTTAAATTCTCTCATACAAGTATTTTTGCTCTCCCTTTCTTCACATCTCTGACACCATCACATGTACCTTTCCCATTTCTCTAAAAGGAAGTTAGATTATTTTCACTAAGAGATATTATATCAAATTCTCAGGAAATGAGAAAATTAGAAAGTTGATTTATATACTATTTCAATTTTAAAGAAAACCACAGTGAGATTTCTGTTAAGTGTGTAATTATTGCCTTAATTGGAGTACAACTACCTCTAGGTGAGTTTATTCCTTTTACAAGATCAAATACACATGCATGAAAGATATGAAAATGGAAATGTCTTAGATTTTGATTATGGGATAATTTAGATATTTTTCTATACCCAGTGAATGCAAACAATTGTATTACATGCTCCACTTTTGCAAATATTATTAGTGTACGATAAAGACCCATTTAAGGATTCTATTTGCTTTTATTGCAAAGCTATCTATATACTTTAATTTTATTATATTCTTGCTGCCTGATATTTTATAGTATTAGGATATAGAAGCAGTTACTGCAACATACTACAGCTAACAGATATAATTAAACATAAGTAACACATTGGATTTTTTTTTTAACTAAATCATTCCAGTGTACCCTACTGTGTTCATGCCTGTATAATTATACATCTGACTTGTCTCATGTAATTCACAATCTCTTCCTGCTGCTTAATCACAGACTTCAGCAAGTGCATTTTGGGGGGAGAGACTGAGTATAATTGTTCTGTGAATCGTTTATTTGCCATGTGCATTAAGGTAATGATTGCCCACAAGGAGAACAAACAAGGGGATGTATAGGACTAAAGGTGCAAGAAGATTTTCAAGTACATGCATAATTTAGATTCATTCTGGTAGGAGGAAATCATAAGTAAATTAATCAGTAATATATTTGTGGACTTCACTCCAATCATTTAATAAGAAATAGCAGTGGCTATTTTTTGTTGTTTCTTGATCAGAAGAAAAAGCTGATTATCAGAAGGTATTCAGGCACATAGAATCAAATGGGAAGTGCTATTCCTCAGAGCTTTCCATGGTGCATAAAAGTTTGAATAAGAAAATTTTTAGTTTTCACATCTAAGTGAAAATAGACCAAATAATAAATTAATCAGAACAAATTACATGTCAGCTTTTGGATAGATTGTTGCTAATATCCTCTCCAGTTTTTAAAATGTATTTGATAACATCTAAAGACATAAGGAATAGTGAAAAAGTGCAGGTATTGACTATAGAATAAGTTGCCATTCTCCATCTATGATGGTAAATAGAGTCAGTGACAGGCAATTTTGGGCTCAATATGGTAATATTTACTTCACACAACAGAAAAGACTAAAGTGTTAAAGAGTTAGACTTATTAGAGAAAGATGTGATAGGAAAGCTTTTCATGGAAGGCATATTGCTTTGCCATAGACAGTTTTATTATAAGACAATGATTTTTAGATAAATCTTGGTTATCAGTTCAATAATCATCTCTGTTGTGGACTTTAGGCCAGAGTAATTGTGCTGCTCCTTTCTAGTCAGAATCAGTTTCTTTAGGGTCGACTGCAGAAGACTCCTTGTAACCCTTTGAAATTGTACCCTTAATGAATTATGTTACAAATATGCTTTCAGAAGTTTGGCAGTGAATATCCTGTTAAATATTCAGTTTGTCATTCACAATTAACTCTCTCTCCTCCATTCTGAACTATTTTATTTTCCCTGGGAGTTGCAATTGAAATTGGACAAATAAACAGAAGTTTCAGGCTAGCTTCCCAAACCTTTCAATCGACTTCCAGGAAAGAAAATCTATCATTCCTAGAAAAGGGAAAAAGAGAACTGTCCAGTGATCATGACTGAATGAGGGATGCTGAGCTAGACTGAAATTGCATTTGATCTGTTTCTCTGTTGATTTTGTAAACCTTTCCAAGGGTTTCCATAGTAACAAGCGAATTATCCCCTCTCCTCCTAACATCTTCCAAGCATAATACAGGGATAAAGATAAAGGTTAGGGTGAAAAGAGCTACAGAATCTTTTCCACTACCAGAATGTATCTGAAGAAGTCATGATTAGTCTTTTAAGAAATCAAGTATGTTTTCTCGAGCACAGTCATATGAAAAAGTTGGGTCAGGATCTACTTACATCTCTGATGCCTGCGTTTGCTCCTGTACATGGTCATTCTGAAAAAATCCGACTTTCTAAGAAGTAATTGGTTTGACCACGGAGACAAAGAGACGGGTTGTGCTCCTGCTTTGCAGTAAGACTGTTGCTCACTGACAGAAGGTAACCAGCAATCACACAGTGAAAGCCAGGGTAATACCATTCTCATAAAATTACAGGGGAGATGCTACAGCCTATCTAATGCAAATCTTTACCGAAAATTATATTTTTTAACCTTCCTCCAACCAATATCAGTTAAGATCTCTAATAAAATCTGCACTATTAAAGTGCTGTGCTTGAAGCAATGCTGAATTAAGAATGGTTTCACACATTCAGCAAGAATAGTAAAACTGAAAATCTAAATGTGAATGTAAAAATCCTTGTTTGGTATCTACAAATATTAAGAAAAACTATCCTTTGAGTCTATATGCCTTTTAGCCACTCTAGAACACTGAGATTTGTATTTTCTTCTAAAACTCCACTAAATTCTCTCCTTCTCTGAGCCCCTTATGCACTTCTTAAATTCAATTATTGAAGCAATTATCACTTTTAGTTATGTCTATTTCCTTAACAACTGTACTTCTCAGGAAAAGCAGAAATTGAATGTTCTCATATTTGTATTCCTAGGACCTCACATAATAGGGGCACATGATAGGGTCAGAGGTTCAGCAAGTGCTCACTACATCCTAAGCACTTTTCTTGCAGAAAGCTTTTCCAGAAGCCTTCATCTACCTGTGTAACTCACATCCTCATTTCAGTCCTCAGTGCTCTACTTTCACCATATTCACGGCATATCCTTACCTGAACACATTTCACTCTGTCACCTCAAGCCAACAGAATGAAGCTGTGACTTCCTATGCTTTGTATTCTTTGCTCAGAGTGCAATGGCTGGCACCCAGCAGAAACTCAGCAATACTATCTCTGCCAGACACTCCAAAGAGAGTATATTTTTAACATCCCTTTTATGTGCTAATTTAGTTGCCTGAAATTCAGGTTTTATTTACAATAAAGAAGGATTTACACACCAGTAAAGGCTTTATATAATAAGACTTTATGATTATATGTTAAATTCACCATCCAGTCAAGAGGCACCAGTGGACATTGTCTTCTGTGAGGATTTTTCTTTTTTTTGGTGTAGACAATCCCAGGTTACCTACTAGGCAACCAGAGGTAATCATCTCCATGACGTTCTTTGTATGGGAAGGGTTCTTTCAGCGTAAACACTACTGATGTTTATATTAATTACCATATTTCATAATCACAGATAGCAAGAATATTCAAGAAAGTTTCAAGGCTATGTATCTTGTCCTGCTTTCTTGACTTTTAACTACACTTTTTAGTAAGCCTCTTCGTCAATGACCACTACAGTTATATCCTACTTAAAGGCACAGTCAGTATCTGCTTTACTTTTTATACCCTAGAAGGATTATCTTTGTGTTTTTTAATATATTGTACTTAATATGCTTCCATAAATAAAATAAGCCTTTTCTGAAGTATTAAAAATGCACTGCATATCCTATAACTCATTTATATGTTTAATTTTTTCTATCACTTCTACTAATCACATAAAATAGTACATATTTAGTTGTTTTGGATCATCTTTGTCTGTTACAATATAAACTTCCTCAGTACATAACTGTTTTCTTCAGAGATGTATATCCAGAGGACCAACCAGTGCCTGGCACAGAATAGGACCTCAATAAATATTTGCAGAATACACAAAGTTTAACAAACAAATTTAAACTATAAGTCCTTAAAATAATAAACTTTTTCAGTGAATTCAGACTATAGTCAAATATGTACTTATTGACTGAATTTATCCTCTACTTACACAAGGCAAATTCTTGTCATTTCACATCTGTCTTTTGGTCAGAAGCTTAATTTGAGTGTTTTCTCCATTTGAATAAATTAAACTTACTCAAAGATGTGAAGATGTATTTTAAATTCACTGAAACAAAAACATATTCAATATGCAGTGTTTCTTTTAGGGAAGTTATTTGCTACTTCCTTGAACAAAATACCCCTCCCCCCAATAAACAATTAAAATCACAAGAATCCAAAGAAATTGAGAGAGTTTGACACCAGTGGTACACGTTAATGATATGAATAAATATGGTGCTGATAATTTTTTGGTGGAATTAGCCTAATAACATAATGACACAAATGCCATTAATTTTACCATTAATACAGTATTATATACAATGAAATTTATAAATTTTCTCTTTACATTGTTAGTCCTCCATTATGTATAATTAACATCTCAAGCTGAAAATTTTTTGTAAAGACCATGTAACAATTTAATTAACTTCATTTGCATGTACAACAGACCTCCCCAGCCCCAGCCATCATACATAGATGCACATTAAAACATACAGCCTGACTCAACTCTTCTATGTTTGGCAACCTTTGACCTTTGAGCCTTGTACCAGATTGATTTTCTTAGGCTCCACATAAGGATTTCCATTTCATCAATCCTTTCTTATGCTATTTTTCTGATCTCAGGGCATACAGGACATCTACTCCTACTCTTATATTTGGGGTTAGTGATTTAAATTCTAGATGGCTTTTGGCCATCAAAATTGGGTAGGTGTTGAATAAAAGCCAAATTCCTAAGTAGATGAGAGGAAGACGGGGGTGAGCACTGAGGAAGAGGACAAGCCTTGGAGAGGTGGAACCTGGGAAACCTTTAACTGGAACAATGGAGAGGAAAGATTTTTTTTTTTTTTTTTTTGAAACAGGATCTCACTATGCTGTTCAGGTTGACCTTGACCTCACTATGTAGCCCAGGCTGGCCTCAAACTCACAGCAAACCTCCTGCCTCAGGCTTCTGAGTGCTGGGATTATACCTGGCCTGAAAAACAAGGATTTTCAAGAATCAAAAAGAGCAGTTGAAGAGAGGGGACATGCCTAGGCAACCCACTCCTTTTTCTTCCTACCCTCTTCAAGAAACCAGAATGGGCTAGAACTGTTTTGTCTCCAAATCAGCTTTCTGCCCTTCTCAGAGACCAAAAGAAGCCTTACTCACTTACAAAATATTCTTCTTCATATTTCCTACAATCTGGTTTTCCTTTAATAGAATCAATCTTTATAGTCCACACTTAAAATTCAAAACCAGTGAGCGCTGA
The DNA here is from genome assembly GCF_053883595.1 of Heterocephalus glaber. Taxonomy (NCBI): domain Eukaryota; kingdom Metazoa; phylum Chordata; class Mammalia; order Rodentia; family Bathyergidae; genus Heterocephalus; species Heterocephalus glaber. The sequence continues at coordinate 28,332,932 of NW_028258344.1, read as the reverse complement.
TAAACTAGGATGAATGAATTCTCATTTAAAATCAAATAATTCTATCATGATTTTAGGACTGAATTAAGTGACAATGCACTGGGTAGCTTTGGGAGAGACTTCTGTAAGAAAGTAAAATAGTGACTTGGCTGGGCTCAAAAACTGAAGGAAATCCTAAATAAAATAGTGCCTTGCTGGGGTTAAAAATCAAGGAAATCCTATTTACTGTAATACAATACAGGGAGTGGATGATGTATGGTTTAGTAAGCATTAATTTGAGAAAATACTCATTAGATGCTAGATCCATCTAGGTTTTATATGCATTATTTCACTGAAAACTGGAAGCAGCCGTATGATGAATCATTGTATTATCATTGTGCTTTTTACCATCATTATCATTATCAGAACCACCGCCATCATCATCACCCTCATTCATGGTTTCACAGAAGTGAGGCTGAGAAGTTTAGTGTTGAGATTAAAATCTCACAAACTGCAAGATGCTTCAAATCTGGCTGCTCTTTTACCAGAGCCAGGGCAAGAGCACATGCCTTGTGAAAGAAATAGCAGACGAGATGCCACAAGGAACATGCTTCCCTAAAACTAGTGATGCTAAATACCTCCCAGGAGAGGTGAATACAATTACCTGAAGGGCTTTTGGCTTGCTGGCAGGGACATTCAAGTTTGGAACCAGAACTGACTTGATTGGGACAACAGGTTTGCTCAGCTCTGAAGGAATAATGACTTTCCACTTATACATGTCCTTGTCTGGTGCTCCACCCCACATCCTAGCTTTTATTCTTTCCTTCAAGAACACTAAATAAATACTCCCAGAATACCAAGATTATCAAATGATTAGCCAGAGTTCTGACACCTTTATCTGGTTTTAAAATTAAAGTGTATGATTTCATAAAAATTCTAATAATTTTGAAGATGCAGTATGTAGAGCATATAGAAACATTGAACTTCAAATGCATAGCACTAACACCTCAGAAAATTACTAGAATAAAAATAAAGCCGAAGTACTGTAGTAGTTAGATTGTAGAGATTCTTCATATTCAGATAGATGTGTGATAACAGATAGTTTCTACAAGAGCTGATCAGTCTAACTGAAGAAGGCAAAGATACATGACCTCAAATAATGTGTACCATGTACATCCTCCAAGGACTTAACCTAGAGACTCCTTCAGGTTAGCCCAGAGCTTTCCTTTTAAAACATGCTATCTTGAAAATTGTTTCCTGAAGTGATATGAGTGACATCTCAACTTTCCTTTGCTTAGTTTTTCTAAAGTTTGGACAGACAGTTAACTACAGTTAACCTTTACCTAATGTCATTCCTATCACTTAACATCAAGATGTACAGGTGTGAACAATTTTTTTCCCTTTTTCTTGTTATCATGCCATCTGAGCCTCTGGTACTGCTACATTTTCTCCTCTCAAAGTGTCTTTCTTTATTGCAACATCATCTTAGCATAATTTTTGTAAAATCTTGACATGAACTTCAGGTCTTTTCAACCAAATATTTTTTAACCACGCATAATCATCAATCCATCTTTATCTTTTTTGACAATTTATACACATACACATCATTACATATATATTTCCAAGTGCCCCTGGACCCACACCTATTTACCCAAAGTCAAATGTTCTCCTATTAATAGATAATCTAAAAATAGACTAAAATATTCAATGGTTATCATATTAATAATAAATTTTTGTCATTTCATTTAGAATCTTATTTTACTTCATTTATTTAATATATTTAAAATTGTTCTTTTTGAGCTGGAAGAAATACAAAATATTCTGAAGTTTGGTCCTAAACTTCAAGTTTTCATTTGTGACATTAGCCCAAGTTTGGAGAAAATAATAATTTTCAGAATAATGTTTTCTTTTATCCTTCACTATTCTTTAATATGAAATAAGAAAACAAAAGAATTCAATATTACTTAACTTTAATAAAAAATATAATCTATCTGAAAAAAGGCCTTTCATTTCTTTAAAAAAAGTATAATTGGACTTAAATATTAAGTCTTTATTCTTTCTTTGGACTATCTCCAGTTCCTTATGGTCTAATATCAATGAAATCTTTAAAAACATTAAGTTTTGAAATCTTTAATATGTACAAATATTAAACAATCTAAACACATGTCTCCTTTATAACACTGGTTACAATTGATCTTATTTTCACTGCACCTTCTTAGCGGTAATGGTTTTGGAGAATTGTTATGGTATAGATATAGAGTGTCACCCAAATATATCATGGGTTCATAGGTGCAGTTTCCGGAAAGTGATTGGAATATGGGGGCACTATTTTTTTTTTTTTTTTTTGGTACCGGGGATCGAACTCGGGACCTTCTGCTTGTGAGGCAGGCAGAAGGGGCACTATGTTTATCAGTGGGCTCATCAACTACTGAGTTCAGTAGCTGAGTGTGCGGTGGGAGGGGGCCTGGTGAGAGGCAAGTCACTAGTAGTGTGACCTGGAAGGCTATATCTCTCTCCTTATTCCTCCCTTCTTTCTCTGTTTCTTGAGCCACCATGACATGAGCAGCTTTCCTCTGCCATGCCCCGCTGCCACGGTCTCATCTGACCATAGACTTTAACCTTGAGTCAAAATAAACCTCTCCTCCTTTAAGTTGTAGGTGTTCAGTATTGTGTTTCAGGGATGAAAATGTGACTAAGACAAGCATTTTTCACTTTAGTTTTTTCCTTTTATTTGTATTGTTTTCATCCTGACTTATCTGAGTCCCCACACTGCCTCATTATTGTAACCTATATAGTATTTGATCATATGGACTTAGTTTTATATCCTCAGTTGTATTATTTTCCCATTTACATTCTGATTAACTTGCAGTGGTTTTTTTTTCTATTTTTTAATTATTACATGTTTGCAGTACATAATGATTACATTCCCCATGAGTAGTTGGTACATATACATAACACATCTTAATTCTTTTATCATCTGCTTCCTCTCTCCTCTCCCACACTTTCAGGTTCAATGTTTTAAAAATAATGGAATTGTATCTTCTTTACTGCACCCTTTTCATAGGTCCAAATATTTAATAGTTATAAAAGAGTTGGGGAAAAAAGACTAAAGCTGTTGTGGTTGTGTCTAGATGTCCCCCTAAAGCCTCATAAGGTCTTAGGTGGGGCTTTTCAGAGGTGGCTGAATTTAAAGTGTGTGATTGATTTATGGTGCAATGCTGGTCTCAAAGGCACTAGGATTGAGGGTGTGAGAGCTACCTGTCCTAAGTAATCTGCATAAAACAAAAGGGGCAGAAAGATGCTGTTGAGGACCCCTCCCCCTTCCCTTGTTGCTTTTGCTACCATGTGGGCACCCGAACTGTTTCTCCTCTGTGACACCCCTCTGCCATGTGCCACTCTCCCTTGGGGCCAGCTGATTATGGACTGAAACCTCCACAAACTGTGAGCCTAAGAAATCTTTCCCCCTTTAACTTTGGGTGTTGGGTATTTTGTCTCAGCATTGAGAAGGAAGTGTTATGGTTTGTGTCTAGATGTGCCCCTACAGCCTCATGTGGTCATAGGCTTGATCTAGAGTGTGTGAAGCTGGAATTGACTGATGATGCAAAGCTAAGCTCAAAGCCACTAAGATTAAGGGTGTTAGTGGTATCTACCCTAAGTAGTCTGAATAAGATAAGAGGGGCAGGGAAATGCTGTTAAATTCTCTCTTGTTGCCTTTGCTACTGTTTGGGGGCCATGTTATTTCTCTTCTGAGATGCCTGTTTGTCATCCCTGCCCTGGAGCCAGTCAGTTATGGACTGAAACCTCTATGAACTGTAAGCCAAATAAACCCTTCTCCTTTAACTCTGGGTGTCTGGTATTTTGTCTCAACAACAAGAGAAAAGTAATTAACATAGAAAGTAAGACAAAAGCATGTGCATCTATATTGTACTTGAATTTCTTAAAGAGAATAGTTAAAAATGGGAAGTAAATTACTTATCCTTATGTAAATAATTTAATTATCTTCAACACATTTTTGGGAAATGTTAACTAGGTTACATACTAAAGATGTAAAAAAAATAATCCTAGAGACCCTCTAAAATACAAAGGCCCTTTAGAGTGAAAATCACACAAGAAGTACTATTATCTGTAAGAAATTAGTTCACAGACACATGAATGCATTCATGAATTTTGGTGGAAGTGTATGTTTCTATAGTTTGAGTTATTTGTTTCCTCCAAATTCATATTTTGAAACCTAATCTCCAATGTGATGACATTTGAAGGTGGGGCTTTTGAGAGGTGATTAGGTCATGAGAGCAGAAGCTTCATAGATGGGACTAGTGCCCCTATTAAAATGATCCACAGAAATCTCTTGCGCTTCCCATGAGGTGAAGACATAGCAAGAAGGTGGCTTCTACACAAAAAGCAGTCCTTCACTAGTCACTGTCACAGAGTCTGCCAGGAACCTGATCTTGGACTTCCCAGACTCTAGCACTCTGAGAAATAAATTTCTGCTGTTTACAAGCCACCTTGTCTATGGTGTTTTATTATGGCAGTCCAGATGGACTAGAAGAGTGTAATGTGGAAGAACTGCTGGGCTGCATGATCTGGAGATATTTTATTTTTGAAGAATACTTTCTCAGTAGCTTACAATGCTTGTCTTCATGTCCTGAGATAAAGGAATAGTACTTATTTACTGAGAATAATGAAGAGATATTAAAAGATCCTTTGTCATATAAGTTTCTCTGATTATTAAAATTATATGTAGAATTTTACTTTAACAGAGTTTACATAAGAATATATATTTTCCATCATCTATGTATCTATGCATCTATCCATCATCTATCTGTTTATTGTCTATCATCTCCCTATCTTAAAAACCATAGTGTTGTGTATTATGGAGCTACCTTAGTTAAAAAAGACATGTCCTGAGGTGTTCAGAGGAGTGTCATACTTCAAGGATCAAACTGTAGCTGAAGAAGATTCTAACAAAACCTAGAGGTTTCAGGACAATAGTGATGAACAACAAGGAGCACTTGAGACAGAAAGGCAAAACATACTACACCTCTCTGGGGAGACATAGTGCTAAATACCTTATTGTACAAATTACTGATTTTGCAGAGTTATTCCTTTTTCTGGCTCATTTTAGTCAATGTCTTCCCTCATATTTGCCTTTAGTTTCTTATTACTAGACTCTCACATAGAGCATCTGATTCCATCTTTCTATTGTATCATTTTACTCCTTCTGCAGTGTTTTATCTATAATCAGCTCTCCAAAGTCTGTGGTTCTGCATTTGCAGATTGAACCCACCAAGAACTGAAAGTATTTGAAAAAAATTCTTTGTACTGAATATGCACAGTCTTCTCTGTCATTATTTCTTAGGCAATATGACAACTAATTACATAACATTTACACTGTATTGGCCATTAAAAATAAGAGAGAGATTATTTAAATTATACAAGAAAGTGGGAATAAGTTATGTCAGTTCCATGGCATTTTATATAAGGGACTGGAGTATCCATTAATTTTTGTATCCATACAAATATATATTATATTTCTATTATATGCATATTATATATATGTTATATATAATATATATAATTATATTGGTCTGTAATTTATATGTGTGTGGTAGGAGGCATATCATATCAAGTTGTTATTGTTATGAGGCAGACAGAATGAACTACAGGGTTTAGCACTTTACTGTACCTTATTATGGTTAAAATCATTTAACTGCTATCCTGTAGCTGAGTCAGAATACCTGAAACCCATGACTTAAAGGAGAGGTTTATTTGGCTTCATTTTCAGTTCACAGGTGACTGGCTCCAAAGCAGAAACAGCATGATGGAAGAGACTAACAGAGAAGGCTGCTCGTCTCATGGCACCCAGGAAAAAGAAAGTGAAGGGAGGCACTGGGGACAAAAATACACCTTTCCAAGCTGGGTCCCAGTGACTCTTTCTTCTGACCAGGCCCCACCTCCTAACACTGGGACTACTGAACTCATCATCAGTGAGTAAATCTGCTGGTGAGTATAGTGCCCCATGATCCAGTCACCTTCCAAACACATGGGCCTTTGGGGGGTATTTTAAATCTAAACCATAGCAAATCATATAGTACAATTTTCCATTAAGATCGTCAGAGTCCACACATGTTACCTGCCTAATATAACCAATGGATTAAACAAAAATGAAGTATTTTAAGTAAAAATAGTTCACTGATTACAGAAGCTGAAAGGAATTATAAACATGGAGTGATAACTTTGTGTCAGGAGTTTTATTTATGTTACTTTAATCTTAAAACAGTTAAGTGAGGTATAAGTCATTATCTCCTTTTACAGATAAGAGATTCAAGGCTATCATTTCAAGTTCACAGTGCTGACACGAAGTACAGTTCAAGTATCTAAGTTTGTTAACTACATGAGCCATTTCCAATCCATAAAACCATTATCTTGTGCACTGAACAAATTAATGGCAATGAAACCAAATTTAGAAAACAAAGAACAGAAAAATACTATCTAGAATTTTACTGCACTTTGGATTACTGAGGTTACTGTCATTACTTTGGTAAACACATCTAATTTTAAAATTTAAGACAGTGGAAAAACAAATTTGATAAATGGGCTGTCAATATAGAATGCATTCTAATAGTTATCTATCCTAGTAGTCCAGATAAAGAATTCTAGAGATGCACATATTATTATTCTAAAAATATTCTTGTAATACCAGAGCTGAAGCCCAAACAATGTGTAAAGCCTACTGAAATGATGTATTTGTTCTAACCCAAGGACCAATGTGGAGTTGGAGGATGTTCTTCAGGGAAACAAATCAAATGAGTTAGAATGACCTAGAGAACATTTCCAATTAAAAATAAATAAAACTATTTCAGAGCATATGTACATACACAACATACTCACAGAAAATACATATATCCTTGAAAATATTGGACTACACATTAAGATGATTTTTTCATGGCTTTAAAATATAATGCTTAAAATGGACAAAGATCAATACTAACATTTGTGAGTCTTTTAAAAATACTATCTACATATCAATTTCTATTTGTTGATCACGTTCAGTATACTTTTTTAATGATGTCAAAATCTTTACTTCAAAATTTCTAATCACTTTCAATGAAAAGAGTGAATAAAATATCTTAAGTATACATTAATAGAATTCATTTCTGCCTGTCTATAAAAGTAGTATACACAGCAGTCCTGTCCTCCTAATTCCTTCTCTATTCATATTGTTATAATTATCACATTGATAAGCTACTTCAGCCTGCTGAGTTGAACAGAACGAATTTTCAGGTATAATTTAGCATTACATAGCCCAAGGGTATTTCAGGAATCTATCTCCAATTTTCATTTTGTGTGTATTTGTGTCTGCTAAAGGGCTCAGAAGCACCTGGATATTCTTTGACCTCCCATATGTGTTTCAAAGGCAACTATTTGAATAAACTCTGCATTTGATATTACCAGCACAGCAGTATGTGAACAGTAAATATGTAAATGAAATTCAAGATTCTCTTACCATTATAAAAACCAGTTTTAGATGTTTACTTAAATGCCCTTGGATACAGAAACAGAAACTATGGAAGGGAAAAAGTCTCAAATTTTATTTTCAAAACTGTCTCCTTTAGTTTAGTGAACACTAAATCTAATGTTTTCTCTAAATCACACCTTAGAAAGCTTCAGAAAGCCCACCTGGAGTGTGCAGTAAATACTAAATAAGTCATTAGGGAACTCACAAAATATTTACACAAATACAGGCTATGAAAAGGTGACTATTGGGTTTTAAAAACTTTTGTTTCCCAACTTCTAAGGCCATTTATAGAAATATTTATAACGAAATGATATAACAAAGAATAAGCCAAGATTTAAGTTTGTAACTACCTTATCTTAATTTAATGAGAAAAAGAATATTTTGCTGTTGACATTTTCTTGGATTCATGATGCATGTCTTGCCAGTAGCATAAATACTTATGTTCTCACTTGCATCGGATTAACTTGATTTTTTATTATAAAATTTAGGATCCCACATATGAGCCTTCAGGGAAATTAAATTAACTTTATTTTTCATTTATTCATTACATACACTTTGTGCACTGAAATTGCCATCTGGTTGGAAATGTAGGGCAAAACAGACAGGGTTGCTCGTGTAGCTTTTATCTTAACGGGGAATACAGGTATCAATGGAGTGATTACATAAATGAATACAGTGTAAGTTCACAAATAGGTTCTCTGAAAGTATTTTTATGGTCAATTGCAAAAATCGGCACTTGAAAGTGAATGGTTTACTCTATGGCGGAGTGGGGTGTTATGGGAGGAGTTGTAAGAATGGAGTCACAGGTGACAGTAAGTATTCGTGAATTACTGAAACTGTTCTAAAGTTCAGAGGAATATGTTGATGTAAGAACAGAATAGTGAGATACCATTCATATTCAACACATAATGTTGACAAAAGTTATTCTTATGCTGTTTCTTACCAAATGTTCATTACTCAAATTAAGACAATAATAATCAGTTAATAGGAGTCTATGGCTTATCACCCTAACTAGTTATCAACATTATACTTGTACAAGATGGTAGATAAAAGATAAAACAGTGATGATCTTAATCTTGAAAAGTGACTTACAATGGATATTATGTGAATCTTAAAGTTTTCAAAAAGAATCTTTTAACAAAACCACTACTTAAAATATCTGCTCACACAGAAGAGTAAATGACATTCTAAATGATGGTTCTGCTTTTGCAAAAGTGGCAGTCCATGGTGATAGAAGTCCTAGCAATAAATAAATAAATATTTAAGAAGAATGAATTTCATGAAGATCATTGGACACAACATCTTGAAAAACTTCAGAGGAAGTAGAATAAATTATTTCTTTATTGGAAGATGTTATAAAAATTTAAACCATGATGTAGCATATGTGTGGGTGACTATGACATGAATGGTTTAATGAATGTTGCCCAAATATATTGAAACTCTTGAGGAAAAGAAATTGCTGGCAAAATTACAGGAAAAATTCTAACACATTACAGATAAATACTAATTAATAGATACAACATCAATAAATGAAAATAAGGAAACATTTATAAACATCAAATCAAGGCATTTTAGTAATCCTTACTGAATTGGACATTAATAAACATATTATCTTTTTGCTGAAAACTGCATCCCTTAGCTTCTCTCCCATTGCAGTTTCTTCTCCTTCCCACGTTTATATTTACAGATGCAGTATCTGTCTAAAATTGCAGATTCAAAATCTATAGTTTCTACAACTGTGGTTTAAAAACTTAGCTTCTGGAACCAGACTCTGCCAGGTTAGTTGATTTCTAGCCGGGACACTATCTGTGTGTCCTTGCTCAGATTCTTCATGGCTCCATACCACAGTTACTTCACTGTAAATGTTTCTTCACCCATTACATACTCACAAGACTTTTATAAGGATTAAATAAGTTCAAATATATAAAGCAGTTAGAATAGTGACCAGCATAAACATTAGCTGTTATTAGATTTTCCTGTGTAGATGTTCAAAACGCATATAAAGTCCAGTGCATTCAAAAAATGCATGTTTACTCAAGTGTTTCTGGTTAGAACATATATAAGAAAAGAATATTTTATATGCTTTGGTCAGTGTGTTTGCCTTTATGCTGGTATCATGCTATTTTGGTTACTATATCTTTGCAATATATTTTGAAATTAAGTAGCATTGTACTTTTTGTTTAAGAATTCTTTGGCTTTTCAAGGTCCTTTGTCATTCCATATAAATTTTAGAATTGCCTTTTCTATTTTGGAAAAAATTCCATCACAATTTTGATAGAGATGTCCTGAAATTGTAAATTGCTTTGGGTTGTACAGGCATTTAAAGAATATTAATTCTTCCAATCTGTGGAGTATTTTTCATTAGTTTATGTCATCTTCAACATCTTTAATGTTTTATGATTTCTAATATGCAGATGATTCACCACCTTGGTTAAATTCACACATAAATATTTTTATGCTATTTTGAATTGTTTTCTTAATTTTATTTTTGGATAGTTGATTGTTAGTGAATGTAAACATTAGTAATATTTATATGTTGATTTTTTTCATTCTGCCACATCACTGAACTAGTTTATCCATTCTATGGACTGGTCTTGGAGTTTTTAGTTTTATATACCTAAGGTAATGTCATCAGAAATGAGAACATTTACTTTCTTTCTTCCTATTTGAGTATGTTTTATTTTTTAAAACTTATCTAATTGCTCTGGTTAAGACTTCCAGTATTGTGTTGCACAGAAATGGTTACAAAAGATGACCTTATTTTGTTCTTGATATTACAGCAAAAGCTTTCCAACATTCCTCCATTAAACAGAATGTTAGTTGTAAACCTTTTAATATATGGACTTTATTGTGTTGAAGTACTTTACTTCTATGGCTAATTTGTTGAGAATATTTTCATTATGAAAGAATGTTGAATTTTTTCAAAATTTTTTTCTGTATCTATTGAGATGATCATGATTTTTGTTTCTCATCTTGTTAATATGATGAATAATGTTTATTGATTTATATATGTTGAACCATTCCTGCAGCTCAGGGATAAATCCCATTTGCTCATAATGGGTCATCCTTTTTAATGTACTGTAGAATTAAATTTGCTACTATTTTTCTAAGGATTTTTCTATCTTTGTTCATCAAGGATATAGGCTAGTAGTTTTCTTTTCTTGTCATGTTCACGTATGGCTTTGATCAGAGGTAATGTGGGCCTCATAAGATTAGTTCAGGAGTATTCCTTTTATTTAAATTTTTTATTTGCTACCATATGCCAAGCAACAAGCCCAATGTCTGAGATATTCTACTTGGTATTCATATATTTGCAAAATAAATGTATTAGTTTCTGTTGGTGCTATAAGAAACTACCATAAAATTAGTGACTTTAAACAGTAGAAATTCATTGTCATAACCCTCAAAGTGAGAAGTTCAACTGTTGGAGGTACCCTGGCTTCCTTACCTTGTGGCACCTTCCTCCATCTTCAAAGTGCACCACTCCAAACTCTGTATTCATCACTGTCACTCCTTTATCTTACTTAGGCTCTTCTACTCATCAAAAGATTCCATATGGTTACACTGATCCACCCAGGTAATCCAAGATAACTACCAAATACTAAGGTACTTCATTTAATCACATTTTCAAAATCCATTTTATTTTTCACCAATCAAAAGGAAGAGACTGGCAGAATGGGTCAAGAAGCAAGATCCAACAATATGCTGCATACATGAAACACACTTAATTCAAAAAGAAACTCATAGACTGAAAGTTAAAGGGTGGAAAACAATACTCCATGTGACAGGAACTCAAAAAAAGCAGGAGTAGCTATCCTCTTGGCAGATCAAGTGGATTTCAAACCCACATTGATGAAGAGAGACAAAGAAGGACACTACATCCTTGTAAAGGGAAAAATCCAACAGGAAGAGATGACAATCATAAATATCTATGCACCAAACACTAGTGCACCCAACTACATAAAACAAATACTAACAAACATGAAAAATCATATAAGCTCTAATACAATAGTAGTGGCGAACCTCAATACACCATTGTCACAAATAGATAGATCAACTAGACAAAAAAGAAGCAACTACATACTAGAACTCAATCAAACTCTTGAACAAATGAACTTAACATTTGTTTACAGATTGCTCCACCCCACAAAATCAGAATACACATTCTTTTCAGCTGCACATGGGTCTTTCTCCAAAATAGTCCACACACTCACTCAAAAAGCATATTTAGGTAAGTGCAAAGGAATTGAAGTTATCTGCTGTGTATTATCAGACCATACTGCAATGAAATTGGAGTTCAATAGCAAAAGAAACTGGAAAAATTTCACAAACACATAGAAATTGAACAATGCAATTCTGAATAACCAATGGGTCACAGAAGAGATTAAAGAAGAAATCAGACAGTTCCTTCAATTAAATGACAATGACAATACAATATATCAGAATCTATGGGACACAATGAAAGCAGTCTTACGAGGGAAATTCATAGCAGTGAACACTCATATTAGGAAAACAGAACAAGCCGAATTAAACAACCTGATGCTGAACCTAAAGCTTCTAGAAAAAGAAGAGCAGGACAAACCCAAAGCTTACATAAGGGAGGAAATTATAAATATCAGGGCAGAAATCAATGCAATGGAGACTAAGAAAACAATACAAAAAATCAGTGAAGCCAAGAGTTGGTTCTTCAAAAGAATCAACAAAATTGACAAACCCTTAGCCAACCTTAGCAGAAAAAGGAAAGAAAAGGTGCAAATCCATGCAATTAGGAATGAAAAGGACGAAATTACAACAGACCCAGAAGAAATCCAGAGGATCATCAATACCTACTTCAAGAACGTACACTCCAATAAGATGGAAAACACGGAAGAAATGGACATATTCCTAGATACATATGAATTACCAAACTTGAACATAGAAGACCTAAAAATTCTAAACAAGCCAATATCAATCAATGAAATTGAAAACGTAATTAAAAATTTAACAACTTAGAAAAGTCCGGGCCCTGATGGCTTCACCACTGAATTCTACAAGACATTTAAACAGAAACTACTGCCACTACTGTTTAAACTCTTCAATGAAATTGAACGAGAAGCAATACTCCCGATTTCATTCCTGGAAACAAGCATCACCTTGATCCCCAAAGCAGAGAAAGACCCAACTGAAAAAGAGAACTATAGGCCAATCTCACTAATGAACATAGATGCAAAAATCCTTAATAAGATACTGGCAAATAGAATGCAGAATACTATGAAGAGGATCATACACTCTGACCAAGTGGGATTCATCCCAGGGGTGCAGGGATGGTTCAATATATGAAAATCAATCAATGTAACACACTATATCAATAGAGCCAAGGACAAAAACCATATGATTATCTCCGTAGATGCAGAAAAAGCATTTGACAAAATCCAACATGCATTTATGATAAAAACCCTACAAAAAATTGGAATAGATGGTCTCTACCTCAAACTTACAGAAGCTATCTATGAAAAACCAACAGCCAATATCATACTAAATGGTCACAAACTGAAATCCTTCACACTAAAATCAGGAACAAGACAAGGATGTCCACTATCACCACTCTTGTTCAATATAGTTCTGAAAACATTTGCCATGGCAATTAGACAAGAGAAAGAAATAAAAGGAATAAAGATAGGTAATGAAGAAGTCAAACTGTCATTATTTGCAGATGACATGATACTCCATACAGAAGACCCTAAGAACTCCACCAAAAGTCTTCTAGACTTAATAACCAAATTCAAGAACTCCACCAAAAGTCTTCTAGACTTAATAACCAAATTCAGTCAAGTAGCTGGTTACAAGGTCAACACACAAAAATCAATAGCTTTCCTCTACACCAATGACAGACTCACTGAGAGAGAAATAGGGCAAATAATTCCTTTCATAATAGCATCCAAAAAACTGAAATACCTAGGAATCAACCTAACAAAAGAAATCAATGACCTCTTCTCTGAAAACTATGGCACTCTGAAAAGAGAGATTGAAGATGATATCAGAAAGTGGACAGACATCCCCTGCTCCTGGGTAGGAAGGATTAATATAGTGAAAATGGCCATACTTCCAAAACTGCTATATAGATTTAATGCAATTCCAATTGAGATCCCAGCAGCATACTTCATGGACCTTGAGAAAACAATCCAAAAATTCATTTGGAACAAGAAGAGACCCAGAATAGCAAAAGCAATTCTAGGTAACAGAGACATGGCAGGGGGTATCACAATCCCCAACCTGCAACTATACTACAAAGCTACTGTGATAAAAACAGCATGACACTGGCAAAGAAACAGATCTGAGGACCAGTGGAACAGAGTAGAAGATGCAGAAACAACTCCAGACACACTCAGTCACCTCATCTTTGAAAAAGGAGCCAAACACATTCATTGGAGGAAAGATAGCCTCTTTAATAAATAGTGCTGGAGAAATTGGGTTTCAACTAGCCAAAGATTAAAACTAGACCTATATTTCCCACCATGCACTAAACTAAAATTGAAATAAATTAAAGATCTAAATATTAAAACAGAAACGTTGAACTGGCTGGAACAGAGGTTAGGTGGAACTCTTAAAGACATTGGTGTAGGAAAAGATTTTATGACTAAAACCTCAGTTGCCCATGAAGTAGCACAATCAAAAAGTGGGATCTCTTCTTACTAAAAAGCTTCTGCACAGCAAGAGAGACCACCAGCAGTGTGAAGAGACAACCCACAATGTGGGAAAAAATTTTCATCAGCAGTCCCTCAGACAAAGGTTTTCTATCTCAAATCTATAAAGAACTTAAAAAAATCAGACCTCCGAAATTTAAGACCCAATCCAAAAATGGGCATCTGAAACGAACAGACATTTCTCACACAAAGAGGTACAAATGGCAAATGAACATATGAAAAAATGTTCAACATCACTGGTCATTAGAGAGATGCAAATGAAAACAATGCTGAGATTCCACCTCACCCCAGAAAGAATGGCTGCTATCAAGAAATTAACCAATAACAAATGCTGGCGGGGCTGTGGGGAAAGAGGAACCCTACTCCACTACTGGTGGGAGTGTAGACTGGTGCAACCACTGTGGAAATCCGTATGTAGATACCTCAAAGAACAAGGACTGAAAGTGTCATTTGACCCAGCTATTCCCCTGGTGGTTATCTTCCTCAAAGAATTAAAAGAATCATACCACAGTGATATATGTGTACCCATGTTCATAGCAGCACAATTCATGATGGCTAAAACTTGGAAACAACCCAATTGCCCATCAACTGGAGACTGGATTAAAAAAATGTGGTTTTTTAATAAAATGAGGTATTACTCAGCCTTAAGAATGAGAAACTGAAACCATTTATATCTAATTGGATGGACATTAGGGCGATACATTTAAGTGAAATAAGTAGGACACACATGTGTAAATACCGAATAGTTTCTCTACTGTGAGAAACTGAAAGTGTAAATAAGGACTAAAAGGTATAGTAGATAATGTGAAATATGAAGAAAAGGGGAAAAGGGGAAGGGGAAGTGGGAGGGGTAGGGAAAAGGAAAGAAGGTAATGGAATTAATATGAGAAAATGAAAAAAAGGAAAGAAAGTCTTTTTAAATAGGGAGGGATGGAGAATTTGAAGGGAGGGCAGGGGAAGGGGGAAAATTTATTTTGTTTTATATGGTAACACATTAGCAGGTTCTGGAAATTAGGCTGAGGGCATCTTGGAGAGGTCATTACTCTATCTACCGCAGTGTGTTTTCATGATATGCAAAATATGTCCCTCGATTCTTAATCCATTAAAGCATCAATTCAAAGTTCAAAATTTCATCTTATTACCTCAAAAGTACAAAATCTCATTACACAAATAGACTAAATCAACTACAGATGTGACTGTGAGTGTGATCCATCCCAGGGTAAATTCCTCTCTATCTTTGAGGCTGTGAAACTAGAAAATAAGCTATCTGATCTCAAAACACAACTATGGGATACAGATAGAACTCTAACTATGGATATAACCCTAAACTAGAAAACAGAAGGAAGAATAAAAATTCAACATCCCAAGAAATTTTAAAATCCAACAGAGAAAATATCATTAAGTTTGAAAGTCTAGGAATAATTCTCTGTAGATTTTGGTTCCTCAGGTCATAGCTCCATCTTTAAGTGATGCATGACTCCTATTGAATTAATTAAATCCATGGAAATAAAACCAATGGATTGCATAAGATAGTAATAAGAATTACAAACCACTCTCTGCTCATAAAATAGCTTATAATTGCAGGGCTGGTGGTGCAGATCAGTGGTAAAATGGGTGCTTAGCATGCTTGCCTGAGACCTGCGTTCAAGCCTCAGTGCACACATACACACATACAGAGGAAAAAGAAAAGAAAGAAGAGTTTACAACTTCACTTGGTACTGAAAACATGACACACAATGCCCAAAGACTTCTGTGTTTTGTGCTTATGATAGTAAAATTTATATTAAATGTAGCACACATAGAGAAATTGTTTAAATGTGATCACATTATGTAATTAGTAAAACGATTGAGAAATTGTACCTTTCTTTTCCCTTCCCAAAGTTAGACTATTCAAACTAATAATACCATAAAGTAATTGTTCTTTTTAGAAATTTATATTTATATAGTCATGCTGTGCATACTCTGGTGTTTGGCTTTGGAGCTCAAAATTGTCTTTGTGATACTTAGATACATTGGTGAGTGCCAAAATAGTTTGTTTATTTTTGTCACTATATAGTATTCAATTGTATTAATGCAGCAAAACTTATTTGTCCTTTCTACAATAGATTGACTTTTGGGAGCTTTCTTGTTTGGGGCTATTAGAAATAACAATATTTTGAATATATTTGTACATTAGGTTTTGGTAAATATATTTATATTGGGCATATATATTTATGTTGACTGTATATATTTATATTTAGGAGTAGGATTACCAATTTATAAGATATTGTATAATAAGCCTCAGTAGGAAATGCAAAGACATTGCCTTAATTATTGTGGCTTCATGATGTTTTCCAAAAGGCTTACAGAAATTTACACATCCACTAATAATGTGTGAGAGTTCTAATGTGTTTTGGCCATTTGTAAAGTGCTATTTCCCATTTCCCAGTTTTCTTCATTTCTCACTTCTCTGTTGAGTTCTCTCTCTCTCTCTCTCTCTCTCTCTCTCTCTCTCTCTCTCTGTCTTTTTCTGTTACTTTTAAATTAGTGTGTAGGAATTTTTTACAATTTCAGCTTAGGGTCCTTTATTAGATATGTATATTGCATATATCTTCTTCCACATTGTGGCTTACTTTTTACTCTCTAAATGATGCATTTGATAAGCAGAAATTCTTACTTTTAATGAGGTACAATTTTTAGTTTTTTCTTTAATTATTATTTTCCTATTTTAAAATAGGTTTTCCTTCACCAAGATAATGAAAATATATTCTTGTGATAATTTCTATAAGGTTTACTTTTATACTTTGGTCTCAAATCTAATAAGCTTAAATTTTATGTATGGTGTTTGGTAGTAGATTGAGATCAGTGCTTTCACAGGAAGATTCAATTGACTCTTCCTTTTAAAGACTATCTTTCCGTACTGCATGCACTGTCACTACGGTTATGAATCAAGTGACAATATATGCATGAAGAAGCTATTTCTAGATTCTACACTCGGGACCCTTAGTCTATTGGTTTATCTTTGCACTATTATTATACAGCCTTAACTACTGTGGCTTCATAATAACACTTGAAATATAGTCATGTGAAGTCTACTTTTATTTTCTTCATGGTGGTTTTAATAACATGGTGGTTTACTCCTTTGTAATTTCATATTAAATTTCATAACAAGATCATCAGTTTTGATTTATAAGATTATATAAGATTATGATTTATTTTAATTTATAAGATTATTGGGAACATTAGGATTGGATTGAATGTGTAGATTTATTTGGTGAGAAATGAAATCTTAGGTCTTCAAATCCATGAAAAAGTTTTGTAGGTGTCAGGATAGAAACCTCCATGTCTTCCATAAGATTTGTTTTGAAATACTGGAATTTTGAAAAGCCACTATAAATTGTATTCTTTTGAAATTTCATTTTTCAATTTTTATTCCTATTGCTGGTATGTGGAAAAAATGACTGTATATTAACCTCTTGGAATTGCTGAGGTAATTTTAATTGATTAAAATTGACTATATTGTTCAAGATTTTCCATATATTCAACATGGCCACACCTCCAGCATAATACTGAATGAAAATGGTCAGAGTGGTCAAACTTTTTTCACTTTTGACATTCAGGCAAAAGTTTTAATCATCACTAAGTACAAATGTGCTCATGTGGGTATGTTTTAATTTTCAGAAACTTCTTAGATTAAAAGTACTTCCTTCTAGTTTTGTTAAGAGTTTTTTAAAATCATGATTGGATATTAAATTTTGTCAGATGTATTTCCTGCATCTATAATGCATCATTTTCCCATTTATTATGAAATATTTTGGTTTATTTTTAAATGTCTCACCAGATCTGCATTTCTATAATAAACACTCAATGTGATCATGATGTTTTATCCTTTTTACAGATAATTGCATTTGATTTGCTAATATTTTGCACTTCTTTAGGATTTTTGCATTTATACATATGAGAAAGCTTGGAGTATATTTTCACACCACAGATTTTAGTATCACTCCTTTGCATGCGCTTTTTTTCCTGCCTAGAATGTCTCATTCCTTTCTTTGCTCCAGACCCACTCACTTCTGTGGTTTTCATGGTACATGGAGCATCCCGGTGTCACAGACTACACCACCCACATACAAGGCTATCAGGAGTACACACACCCAGCAATTCCTGCCAAGGAAGTGCTCAGATGACCTTCCTTAAGTTAAATGGAGCTCTGCCAAGTTCCTTAGGAAAATAACCGGGCAATGATTCAAGGTTTCACTTTTCATTTTTGAGTCTTATTATATCCTTTCTCAATTTATTCTCACTTCAACCATGTGATGAAAATATTCTTATAAAATGGGCTATTTATTATCTTCCAGAAAGGGGATTTAGAAATCTAAAATATAATCTAAAGTTTCAGCTACCTAGAAAAAGCTAGAATGTCCCAGATTCAATCTCAAGAGAGATGTGTGGAGAGAGATAACCTCTGTAATCTAGAATGCTAGACATTTTATATATGGTAGAAAGCAAAGTCCCTTTGGCTTTCCTTCAGTAGTACTTACTTCATCACAACATCATTTATAATTTCTAGATCTCTTATAAAGTTATCCTGACAAACAATACAAAATGTTTGAACTCTAATAAAACTGAAGAAAGTAGTTTTAACTTTTAGGTTTCATAAATATCAACCATGTGGAAATTCTCCAAACAGTGCCTGACTTGCCTTTAAAATGTTGTAACTATAAAATGCTTACAAAGGCCAGACTTCTCTTTTCACCTCAAAAATTACTTTTACAAAGATAAGGATTTTATCAATCATACTATTCTTAAGCAGTTTTGTCACTTTTTTTCTCACTATAAATTCAGACTTCTATTACTGCTTTGGTGATAAATTTCTCAAAAATATAAAATATAAAAGATGCTATCTCTAAAACCTGGGTCCTCAGAAGACAAGTTTAGAATTTATCACTGACTTTCTCTTCTTTATTTCTCTCGATTCCTTCTAATTATTTAATTTTTTGCTACAAGAGTTAAAGACTGACTCCCACTTTTATGCTACTGTTATTTGAGACAGGCATATACATTTGCTTATTATTAAGTGTTCATTAATATTAGGAATTTCTTCTTCCTTTCTTTTGTTTTTATTTTTATAGCTTTATTAAGTTACAAATAAATTTTACATATATATATAGTGTTAAAAGTGATGTTTTGAAATACATATACATTGTGAAATGATATCAACACAAAGTAATTAACATGTCCTTCACTTTGTAATCACCTTTTTGTGGCAAGAACATTTAAGATCTACTCTTTCAGCACATCTGAAGCATACAATACTGTATTAAATATAGCCACCATATAGTACATTAGATCTTCAAAACTTATTCACCCTGCATAACTGAAATTTTAAACCCCTTAACCATTTCCTCTACTTCTCATCCCCCAGGAAACATTATTCTGCTCTCTGCTTCTATGAATTATATAAACTATTTTATATTGCCTATTTAAGTGAGATAATACGGTATTTGTCTTTAATGCCTGGTTTATTTCACTTCAAATTATATTGTCAAGATTCATCCATGTTAGTTCAAATGACAGATTTTCTGTTGGTTTTTTCCTAAAGGCTCAATCAATTTCTGCTATTCATTCATGTGGTGATGGACACAGATCAATTCCATATATTTTTGCTATTGTGAATAATACTGCAATGAAATTGGAAGTACAGTAATCTCTCTAACACACTGATTTCATTTCTTTTGGATATATATTCAGATGTGGGATTGCTAGCACATGTGGTAGTTCTGTTTTTAATTTTCTGAGGAACATCAATACTGTTTTTTACAGTGAGTGTAACAATTTACATTCCTACCCACAGTTATAAAAGGACACCCTTTTATCCACATACTCATCAAAATTTGTTCTTTTTTTGTCTTTTTGAAAATATCCACTGTAACGTGTAAGGAGATGTCTCTTTGTGGTTTTAGTTTGCAATTCAATGTTGATTAGTGATACTGAACATTTTTTTCAACATCCTACTAGCAGTTTGAATAGTTTCAGTGATTTTTCTGATTATGCAACACATTTTTTTCTTTTTTCTCAAATCTTCGTAGCTTAAGTGACTATATAATGAAGACACTAGTTGCTAATATGAAGTAGTCAGTTACTTGAAAAGCTTAGATTGAAATGTCTTCAAAGCATGAGACTTCAAAATATATTTGATTATCCACATGGCCCATTTCTATCAGGAAATCAATGAACACAAGTCATTATTGTTGTTGTTTAGTCAAGTATTTTTTCCCACTTAGTACACTTCCAGCAGGCATATTCTGAGTGCATCTAAATGACTCTCAGCACAGGAGAAACCACTGGAAATTAGAAGGCATGAAATGTAATTTGCTTGAGAGCAGAGGTATTCTTCCTCTTCCTAATTCCTTCTATATTAGCAGATTACTAGTTAATAGTTAACAAATATTTACTGAAGAACCAAACAAATCTTGTCAGCTTGGTAACTAGGCACAAATATCATGTAATCATTAGATGAAAATTATTGCTATATTTTAATGCCCTATTACTAGTTTTGAATTAAGTTTATGGAAAAAAAGGTGAAAATAAGAATGAGGCTCAAGAAATGGTTCTATGTAGAAATACATTCAAGCATTTTTCTGACCTCTTTTTTTGTTTGTTTTGGTACCGGAGATCGAACTCAGGACCTTGCGCTTGCGAGGCAAGCAGAACCACTGAGCTAAATCCCTGGCCCTTTCTTACCTCTTTTAAAATTCCTAATAATATCAGGTGTTGTTTGTGTTTCAGAATGGTACACAGTGCAAGACAGAGGAAGTCATTTGTACAGAATGTAACTCATAACATTAATAACACTGACAATCCAGCCATGGTAATCAAGAGTTGTTCATTCTTACAGAGAGAATGTTAACAAGAGGAAAAGCAAGATGCTCTTGAATAACTTACAGTATAGGTGGAAATAGAAATTTAGAACTAATGATTTTTTTTAGTCTGCTGGTAATTTCAGAGAAAAGTAATGTCATTTGACTTCACTGTGAAACCCATACCTTGAAAAATCTATTGCTCCAGCAATCTAAAGATGTTTGACCTCCTATAAATGAAGAAATAAAATGGTTTTATTTTCCACTTGTGCTGTTCATGTTTATTTCTTGAAAAATGCTATCTGAAGTAGGTAAAGGGAAAGTAGTCCAGGCTAATAATTTAGACTAGAAGTACATGCACTGAAGGTACATTGAAAATGTCATAAAAAGTCATCTTGTGTGGAGCCTGGTTAGTCATTACTCTAAGAAGTTTTCCTTAAGAACAGCTTTAGCTGAGAAAGTAGCTGAAGTAATTGCATTTTTATTTTTTCTTATTGCACAAAATATCAATAAATATGGCTGGTCTCAAGCATTTTCTATTCAGAAGCAATTCTTGTTCTTTTTCATTTCCACTTTTATCATCAGTTTAAATTGTTACATAGATTATGTTTTTGTTTTTGTTTTTTTGTACTGGGGATCAAACTCGGGACCTTGCGCTTGTGAGGCAGGCACTGGAACCACTGAGCTAAATCCCCAGCCCTACATAGACTATGTTTTAAGTGATTTTTCTGATTCAGAAAGTTTCTGGAAAACACATTGTGCTGTATCATTAAGAAATAGGTAAGTGATTTTATTCTTTATATTATAACACATAATTTCTTAGTATGTAATCTATTCTTATTACCACTTATAGTTTCTTTTATTTCTTTTTAAGGTTATAAATAGTATAATTTCCAGTATGTATTTAGTTTTGTGTGTAAACATGTTTATTCTTAATGCATGTTTAAATGTAATGTTTTTAACATTTTATTTGTCTAGTTAATAAAGGACAAGCCAAGGTCAAACTTTACTTTATCCAAAGACTTGACATTCGGGAAAAAATCAAGCCTTGAAAGCCTAACAAAAATGGCTCTGCCTTAATTACATCTTCTTATTTCTTCATTCCTTTAATTCCTCCATTCTTCCTCCAAAGCGGAAAAATGCATTACACACATCCATGTATATGTAACAAGCCTACAAATGAAAAGGTGAGGGTTATAACCTCAGCATGCATTTCTGTGTCTCTTCATAACTGTGCACAGAATGTCCTCAATCATCGCTTGCTTGGAAGTGTGATGATGGCAAATCTGGCTAAGATTTAGCTTCTTAAATCCATAGCGCTGTTTGAAAATTGGGTGGGGAATCTGAAAGGTCATCCACTGAGCACAACCATATTCAAATCTATGGAGACAGATTCAGATATTTCATTAACTCATTATAAAATCAGTTTACTCATCTGACTAAAAGCTGTTTGAGATATAGGGTATGGAAATACACTGGGTGTGTTAAGATTTTATTTGTAATATCCTCATAAAAATCCACTAAGAAAAGGTTATGCGCACAATCGACTTTTATATATTTTGTATAAAAGCCACAAAATAAGACCTATTTCTACTATACAAACATCTACAAAATCACAGGAGTTATTTGGAGAAAGGACTAAGGTATACTTCTAATGTGGTCAAATACAAGCAACACAAGTTTACCATTCATACCTCTACCCCAGTGACCTCTAGACTTTGGCATTTTTTGAATTGGAAAAATTCCAACAGAAAAATATTCTTTTAAGTTATCACATTTAAAAAATAATATCTCATATCATCATGATTTTATAAAAAGATACTCATTTATTATTTACAAATTAAGAGGAAGAGGTTAGTATAGCCTCTATAGAAAGTTAAGGGGCCTAAAAGAGACATTTTTATAAGTGATTAAAATATGAAGTAGTGAAGGACTCAATACCAAAGACAAAGATGGCTTTTAAAGAGGAAAAGAGAAGTTTGAATTTTATAATATTAGTATTTGAGGCATGAATATATTCAAATATTGGTTCCCTAAATCAAATGTCAATTCATAAGTTTCAGTTTACAATTTAGTTTTGAAAACATTCACAAAGTTTGAGTGATAAATTTCTTTGAAGTGAATTTTAAACTCATGTTTGAGGAATTGTGTATAACCTATTCAGTTCACCTATTTAAAGGGCCATGGAGAATCTTCTATGAAGAAAATTATTTAAAGATGTTAATAGAAAATCAGTAGAATTGGTGAAATGGTTGTATTTCAGTGTATTTAAAAAAATCTGCCAACTAATTTCTGAAACTATCTAAATTATACAAATTTACATGTAATTGAAAAATAAAAACATTTAATGAGCTTCGTTAAGAAAGTTCATGGAAAAAATGAAGTTTGTATTCAATTGAAATACATTCAACTGAATATATTCAATAAAATTAATTTCTCAAAGTCTAAAATCATTAGCATAATAAATCTTATATGTTATGGAGTTTATGTTTTTTAAAAACTTCATTTTAATAATTTAAGTAAATATTTTACATTTTTAAGAACTCAAAGGTACCCAAAAGCAAATATTATTAGATTTAATGCCTTATATGTTTAAGAAATACCTCCTTATAATCAAATTTTTGTTTGTTTTGCTTTTTTCTCTAGTGTGTATCAAACTCAAGCCCTTTGTGCTGAGATAAATCCCCAGCCCATTTTTATTTATTTTTTTAAAGTTTGAGACCAGCGCTAAATTCCCTAGGCTGAGCTCTAACTTGGGATTTTTCTGCTTCAGCTTCCCAGAGTGCTGGGATCCAAGGTCTGTGCCACCACACCTGGCTATAATTGAGTTTTAAATAGAAATAAGTAAGACTAAATATAAGAAACAAATGTAACTAAAACTATATCATCTTGAATTTCATTCATAAGCTAGTAAACAGACACTGACCACACTAATAGGCCAACGGAGGTCATTTTGTTTAACACAAATGTACTGAGCAACCTGTATACACTAAAATATTTTAGAGATAGAAAATAGGATTTTCCAGCCTTGATAAAATAATCATAATCACCTTTAGAGTACTTATTATGTACTTTTTAGTACTTATAAAGTACTTTTTAATCATCCAGACTGTCTGATTTGGCCTGTGGAGGAAACAGGAAGAGCCAGAGCATTGTAAGAGAATGTGACCTTTGCAGCAATGCTGAAGAACGTGGTAAGAATTGAAATAAGCACTGTAGACAAGAAACAGGAAATTCAATCTCTACACCTAACACCACATTGAAACTTGTAAAATCCAGCAAATCTCCAAATTTCTCTAGGGTTTAGTTTAATCATCTGAAAACTAAGAGATTGCAGCTCTCATACCTCTAAGTTCTTTTCCAATTTTAAAAGTTCTACAATTCCTTTGATGCCTTAGTGTAAAACAAAGTCCACACAAATTTGTCCAGCTGAATTTGTCCAGCCAAATTGCAAGAATACATTTCCAGAGACTAGAATTCTTGGTGTGAATATGCTATGAAAGTTCTCACATAGTTTTTATTATCATTAATTAGTATGGGAAAAAATGAGACCTCTGACATTTTTCATCTAAAGTCTTTTCTCAAGGGATAAGCCATCAGAAATTATTAATTGGTGTACAACTGCTGTGTTCAAAATGAGATGAATGTCAGGCAGAAAGAATTATAAATAACTTCTACAATGGGAAAAGTATCAAAAAAAGAGCTTTGATGTCCTCCAGGTGTATTTCAGGGGGAAAATACCAGAACTGATCTTAAGAAGAAAGTCCCTGACCTGGATACCACAGTCAATGAGAAATCAATGCAAGAGGTGGAAGTGAGACACCTTCCCTCCCTCCCTCCCTCCTTTCTTTCCTCTCTTTTCAGGAAGAAGGAATCAAAGAAGATGACTTAAATTAAAATTTAAAAAATTAAAGCCTGTTGTAAAAGAACAAGCTCTCAAGAATTTCAACATCAATTAATCAAGAGTTACAGTCAATCATGGGGTTAGGGTGGTGCATTGAGACTAAATTAGGGAAAATTAATACAAAGAGTGAAAAGACAGAATCGGTTAAATGTACCCTTTAGTTTAAAAATGGCTCTAATTACAGAGATTAAAGAGCAAAATATTTAAAGTTAGTGTTGATGAAAAGGGCACGAAATTACATGATAAGCAGAATTTTGAGGATCTTCATATACTAATCTATGTATGAAAGCATGGTGAAAGATGCTTCTTCATTGGAGATGGAAGTAGAACATTTACTTAAGGGCTGGACTGCAAAAGGTGACTGTTCCATTATATTGACCTTTTCTGTGGATACACTTGATCAAAAGCATGCTCAGGGGCTGGGGATTTAGCTCAGTGGTGCCACCGCCTGCTCCAAAAGTACAAGGTCCCAAGTTCAATCCCTGGTACCAAAAAAAAAAAGCATGCTTAGAATCGTATAAGCATTCCAAAATGGGAATGTGCATGTGGTCCTGCCCAAGCACAAAGATTATTTATGATATCAACACATAGTGAAACAGGAAAAATGTCCATTTTTCTTTGATTTAAAATAAGTCAGAGTGGATCCAGTAAAATGAGATAAAAGTAGTGTGACAAAACCATCCCTAGACTGAAAGTTCTGTCACCACATCATAACAGCTCCAAGAGTGGAGCCAAATTTCATTTTTCTTTTGTGTTTCTTACAAGTAGCTCTGTATCATCATAAACATGATAGGCCTCAATAATCATTGCATGAATGAGTAAAAATGAGTGAGTCAATATGATGTTGAACAAGTCACTTAACCTCAATTTTCTCTTCTGCCAAATAACTGTTATTTACCAGTGAACTTCTCTGATTCATGGTGGTCTACCTTTTTCATTTTGTGATGCTGGTTGATTTTGTAAGTTTTATAATATTCTCTGTCCCACAGAATCCTTTCTGAACCAATTACTCCAGTTTGCTTTTACACCATAATCGTCCAAGATCTGATATCAGTCATTATAAGAAAAATTACTTTGTCATTTTTAAATTCCCTGTCATGGGCACTCAGCAAGATGACTCATATCTATAGAGTGTCTCAGAAGTACGCCTCTCTATTCACTGCCTACTATAATCACCTAAATATAGATATGACATTATAAGTGACCTTGTCACTGTCAAACTGACCCACAGTGTTTTCTCAGTATAGTATTGGAACTTTCACCTAAGTATGTGATCATTACTGCTGTTCTGTTTGAAATACTGTAATGTAGTATGCCTCCCCCTCCCACACACATACAAGTACACCAGAATTTTTCTCCTTCCAGACCTTTACTCAAAAACTTCTCACTGCATGGATGTGTGTCTCTTGTACTCAGGCAGAATTTATTGTTTGTCCTCTGGGCTCCTCCCATAAATTCTTCATTATTAAAATGAACTGAAGGACAATGTGGACTATATTCTTAATATTTGAATCTCTCATATCTTCCATAATGACTATTCAGTAGAAATTTTCTAACCATCATGTACAGACAGTCCCCAGCTTTTAACTCTCAATTTTTCAATCTTATGTGCAAAATTTTATATATACATATATAAATATATATACTAGACTATATATTATATAAGTATATAAATATAAATACTTTAATTTGAATTGTGAATTTTTTGTCTTTTTCCCAGGATAGTAAAA
Organism: Heterocephalus glaber; assembly: GCF_053883595.1. Classification (NCBI taxonomy): domain Eukaryota; kingdom Metazoa; phylum Chordata; class Mammalia; order Rodentia; family Bathyergidae; genus Heterocephalus; species Heterocephalus glaber. The sequence continues at coordinate 28,306,299 of NW_028258344.1, read as the reverse complement.
TATAATACTTCTTGTAATGAAAAGCAAGCCGTAGTACTTATTCAGCCACATGCTCATGAGGGTAAACAAGTGATACTCTCCAATGTACTGTGTTGCCAGGTTTTTATTTTTTGATATTGTTTTATGTTTTTTCACCTCATAATTTCTACAAAATGCTCATTTTGCTATGTTCATGTGATGCTCCATACTTTACTATAGAACAGACTTTGTGTTAGCGGGGATTTTTCCCCAGCTATACATGCTAATGGGAGTGTCTTGAGCACATTTAAAGTAGGATAAGCTATGGTGTTTAGTGTTTTAAATGCATTTTTAACTTACAGAATTTTCAACTTGGGATGGGTTTATTAAGATGTTACCATACTGCAAGTTGAGAAATACCTGTATCATGTCAGCTAAACAAAATGTAGTGGTAGTAATTTATAAAATAATCATCTGCTAGTATCTCATGTCTTTTTTGTTGTCTAAAGAGGTAAGCCAAGGGAGAAAGAGGACATAGAGCCTGAAACTATCTACCTTCAAGGCTTAAAAATAGTAATGAGAAAGCATAGCAGAGGGCTGTCTGTATGACACGATTCCCCTGAAGAACACATAGGACCCTGCCTATGTGGATGACTATTGTTGCTCATTCTCAGAAAACAACTGCCATTCTCTCTCCTTTATAAAACACAGGCATGGGCTGGGCACAGCAGTGCAAACTTGTAATCCCAGCACTCAGGAGCCTGAGGCAGAAGGATTGTCACGAGTTCAAGGCCAGCCTAGGCTACATAGGGAGTTCAAGTCAAGCCTGAACTACATGGTGAGAGCCTGTCTCAAAAACAAAATAACACACACACACACACACACACACACACACACACACACACACACACAGAGGCAAGGTTTCAGACTGACTCCCTAAATACCACCTCCCACTAAGGTCCTTGGAGGGTTGGCTGATTCTGGGTGGGGAGGAAAAGCACAACAAAAGTTGATTATAGTCTGTTAAGGGAGAAACAAGGAAGCTATTGGAGATCACCACGGTCAACTCTACAGTTCTTTGGAGCCAAATTGATGAGGCAGGAAGATTGCCACGAGTTCAAGGCCAGCCTAGGATACATAGGGAGTTCAAGTCCAGCCAAATTTGGAACCAAATTGATTTGTCTCCTATGGACAAAAGGTGGGATGATTTGATGAAACAAAAGGTTATAATGAACTAAAAAGATTAAATTTTATAAATATGAGTTCATAATGATAGTAGGAAAAATGCTCTGTCACCTTCAAATAATATTCAAGAACCAACTCACAATTTTGAAAACTGATAAAGAATTATGCATTTATATTGTCTTTCCTGTACCCAACTGCACTGCAGCATATTCAATGAGTTGGTATGAGGAAGTTTCTCTCTTCATACAAATATTGTATCAAATAAATTAAGAAGTTATAAAAAATCATCATTTTGGAGTTTTTGGTGAAATTCTGGATTTAGGCAATGATCAAAGAATTGTCTGTAAAATCCAAAAAGACATTTAACCAGATAGCACTGTTCTCCTGATGGAAGTACTTGGAGGTAGCCAACACTATCTATGAAACTTCCCTAAGTAAAGGTGAACCTGCATCTGATTAAGTCTCTAGATTTAACTAACAGTTAACCAGAAATACAGAGAGTGACAGAGAAAAATGATAAAACATAGAAAGTTGAAATCAGTAAACTCCATAGGATAAACTACCTATTTTCTTGAATAAAATAGAAAAACAGAACAGAAAAGGGAGGCTTCTTCCTTCTGTGTGAATAAATCCTCCTGTAGCTTTCTCATTTTTACCTGGATAATTTAAATTTATCTCCACAATGTAGTACTTGCTATTAGGATTTGTAACCACAGATTATATACATGTCTTGTCTAATAGATATACCAAGGACATTGTCTTGCTAATTTTGTACTACTAATACCACCAGAGTGCTCAGCACATAGTCCCTAACCAGTAACTAATAAATGTTTGCAAAATAAATAAATGAAAGAATTCCAAGCACCTTAACGTGCCATTTCTGTTAGCATTAGAGCTATTGTAATTTCCTTTTTCTTCTTACCAGATCTGGGAGCAAGGAGCTAAAGGAGAACAGAAGAAAGCAATGTGTCAAAGTGTTTTTTCTGATCTCAGAAAAAAGCTTACAAAGCTTATATTTTATCAATATTTTCAATACTTGTTGCAAAAGTTATCCTCTAGGAAAATTTTGCAAAATGCATATACAGGTAGCTGATCCCATCCTCAGAGATTCTGATTTATTTGATTTTTGGATGAGACCCAGGGATAAGATTATTTTAACTCCTCAATGGATATAAATGTGAGACCTTGATGGATTATTCTGTATTATTTTAAAAATTTTCCATCCCACCCTGTCTCCCCAAATGATTCCAATAATAGTACAGTGTTATCTTTAAGTCCTCAAATTCTGGCTCAGAGCCTAGCTCATAATGTAAATATTTATCTCTCTTTGTGTATGTATACTTGCTTAGTGTGTGCAAAAATGCTTGTTTTCATGTAATTGTTCACATAAATGAATATGAAGGCAGTTTTTCTTTAATACAGCACCTTCGTTATGGTTTTCTCAAAAGTGACACAGGCCATAAATGTCAATAGAGAGAAAAATATCCATATGTTTTATAGCAATGTGAAAAATGCTATGGTGGCTGGATCTATGTTAGACCCATTTCCTCAAATAAGAATGGAGCTGACTATGCTTGGCAGAATTGACGTTCTGTTGTCTTTGTTTTACTGACAGAACATATACAATTCCAAATGTCTGTCAATGCATGTGTCATGAGAGTGACTACTAGTTCTTGCTGTGTTAAAACCAAACATATCTATATTCCAAAAAATATGAAATAAAGCAAAAATTGGCCCAATATTGTCTTCTATTCTTTGTTGCCAGATGGTTCCTTTCAGCATGATCTCTCATTTGATGATATAAGGCAACTGAAAAAATAGCTTAAGTCAGATGGCTTAGTAAAGACCTGTGGTTTTTCATTTGTTATTGTGGACACCTTCAAACATATACAAAAATAGAAACAAGTATATGATTACTATGTATCAATAATCTAGCTAAAATAACAACTAATAATTATGTGGTATACTACTAAAATATTTTTTCTTTATAAAAATACATTTCCAAATAAGATTCATAAATCAATAAAGGAAGTAAAATGTATATTAGTGTAAATGTGGCATAAGATTAATCACGGGACATTTTCAGATGCAAGCTAGGGAATGAAAGCACATCTCTATTATGAAACCTATAACAAACCTATGTGATTGAACTTAGGAATCATCCTGAGAGCAGCGAGGAATTCACTGAAATACTTTAAAGATGGAGAGAGATTAACATATTTAAGGAGACAGAAATTGAATTTATGTTAAGGGAGCAAGAAAAGAGGTTGTAAGTTGAATCATGGTCTTCATAGCTTACAAACCTCTCCTCTGGATTGACTTTGTAAACTTTTCTGTGACAACTATACTCAAAGTCTTACAAGAAAGATCATGAGAAAATGTACTTTTGATCTCAACAACTGTAAAAAGTGTTGGTCCCCAAGGAAACAAACAAAAATGTTAACATGACTTAATAGAGCTGACTCCAGATGGACAAAAAAAGAAAAATGTTTTGTCAAATTTCCTGTACTTGGTCACACCAGTTTATCTAGAAGAAAATGAAGCAAATTAAGAAATGAATGGAGCTCCCTACATACGCACACAAAAAGTATATGTAATGTGTGAAAAATATTTCAATATGAAAAAAAACCTTTTGCCATAAATTAAATTCACACCCACATCAAAATAATTCAGAAAATCTAAAAATTAAACATTAATAGATTTAAACAAAAAGAATAAAAGATTTTTACAATCATAGAAAATGTTGAAGACAAAATTAACATTGAAATACATATATTAGGTAATCCATAATAAAGATTTGCCATTCAAAATTTATAGAGCAAAAATGAAAGAAACACTAGCAGAATGAAAGAAATTTATCAGAGAAAGTGAATGAATTTAATTCAAATGTATTAATCTATGGCACAGACATAGGGGAAAAGGTTAGAATAGATTGTCTTTATATATAAAAAGTTAATAATATAAAACATTTTAGATGTTTATGCATATACTAAATTATACATTGTGAAAATAATATATACACTTCCATTTCAAGTTCATCGGGGAATATACTAAAAATTTGTCTACATTAATCCTCATTTGCAACCTCAGTGAATGCCGCTATTTATTTAATAATTCCATTATTTAAAAATAATAAATACCTTGTTCTCTGATAATATTATCAAAGTAGAAGTTAAATAAAATTTAAATCCTACTTTTATAACTCCACAAATAAAAACCTGCTAAGGAAAAACAAAACAAAAATTGTGTAATGTCTAACAAGTAATAAAATTCCACTAAAACTAAAATCAAAATATGTTCAAAGTTGTAACTCCAATAAAATTTATAATCTTAAATGCTACATGTTAAAATTAAAAATATAAATTAAATGAATTAATTAGTAATCTAAAAAGTTAAAACAAAATGCATAAATCTAATAAGTGGCAAAATTAGTAAAGATAAAGACAGATATTTGAGACTTTGAAGGTATATAGAGTAGAATTACTATATAAATTAACAGTATGATTCTTTGAAAAAAACTGATAAAATAGATAAACTATACAATAAATTAAGAAACAGAGAAGCTGGGGATTTAGCTCAGTGGTTCTGCCGCCTGTCTCACAGGTGCAAAGTCCCAAGTTTGATCCCCAGTACCAAGCAAACAAACAACAAAAAAAAAAAAAGAAAAAGAAAAATTACAAAGTGGTAATGAAAGAAATAATTGAAGGGAATATTAAAATAATCTTTAATTCTCAATTCTGTGCATATATAATTGAAAGTTTAGAACAAGTATTTTTCCTTCAGAAGGATTATTAAGGCCAAAAATGCTTATTGTAGTGGAAGAAATTCAGAAAATTATGTCATGGTTATATCATTTCAAATAACACAATGAACAAATTTTCATGAATCAGATACTTCTACTATTATGTAATCAGTTACTCTATTTTTGCTTCTATTGATAATCATCATAAATTTGAGAAATACATTTAAATCTCTATTTTTTATCCCATTAATATAGACAATATTATGAATTGCTGAGTTCATATTGTAATATTAATATCATACTTCTCTACCTTCAAATTGTAAACATCAGCTAATCTCTAATTGAAGTTTGATTGTTAATATGAAGAATATACGCTTTGAGTCTTGTAATCATAAATCTTCTGAATTTCCACAGGTTGAATATAAAAAGCAAAAGCAGAATGTGTTATTTATATTATTTGAATTACATAAAGCCAAATGATAATATATTTCTTTTCTGAATAAGTTTTCTTTGAATATCTACTTTCCTATCCCCCTATACTAGTCACTTTTCTGGGACAGAATACCAGATACTCATAATTTAAAAGAAGAGAGGTTTATTTTGACCTGTGCTTTCAGATGATTCAGTCCATGGTTTGCTGGCGTCTAGGTAGAAACAATGGCATGACAGAAGAAAGCTGCTCAACCCATGGGAGCCCAGAAAAGAAGAGGGAAAAGAGGAGATAGAGACAAGAATGCATTCTTTAAATTGAATCCACAATGACCAACCTCTTCCAATAAGGCCCCACCTCCCAAGGGCACATTCAGATATGAACTCATCAGTGGATTAATCCACTCATGAGTGTAGCACCCCCAAGATCCCATTATCTTCGAAAAGCTCCACATCTAAACACCTGACACTTTTTCAGGGACATTTTAGATTTAATTATAACATTCAGGGTCACAGATTTTATAGTATTCTTTTATTGTATTTGATGCCTCTCTCATCAGCAAGTTCCTCAGCAGCTGGAGTGCTGCCAGCAAGTTACTACTCTTCACAAATTGCCCTTTCCTGATGGTCACATTAACACAGTCTACACAAGGACACACACTCCAGAAAATGGCCCTTATTCATGGCATCTCCAGGCAGGGGTCTATAAGGCATCTCATTTGGGGCCCAAGAAGGGTCACCTCAGACAATACTAACTCCCTATCCTTCTCTAGGGACAACAGAGGCTGCATCCAGTCCCAATTCTCTCTGTCTAATCCAGATTCTCCATATCCCTTTATTAAAAGGTGATCCCTATAGTGATTCCTAATACATGTCCTTCATACTAACTGCCATCTCACATTGTATCTCAGATTGTATCTGAGTAATATCTTGGCTGGTGGCCTGAAAATGCACCAATAAGCAGAATTCCTGCACAGCCTAAAAACAACTAGCATAAAGGAAAAATGCACTGGGTGCCTTTGCCAGGCATCTCATTTGCACTAAGCTGTCTTTTCTGGACATAACTCAGAGTCAACATAGCAATATTTTTTCACTTTTTTTTTCTCTAAAGAGCCTTCCTATCTTTGATGGAGCTCATATCCAGCTGCACAACTAAACACAAGAACAAAATGAGACTGTGGCTTATGGGAGACAAGAGATGTAGCTCCTTCCCTTTGTTCTACCACAGCTCCTCTCTCTCTTCACTATCATATGTGAAGAATCTTAGCTATCACCTCCAGTTCCATCAACCTCAGCCATTATTTCATGTCACTTTTCCTTGTTTGCATCTTTTATAATAATCACATCATAGAGAAAAGATTCATCTTCCAAAAGATAGGATATCAGCTCTGGATAGTTAGTTTTTCTCTCAGGTTATCTGATCCAGCATCTTAAAAGAAGGTACATTCTACTGGATCGCTAGCTCTGATCACTCCATTGGCTTTCATCACATTTGATACTGTTTTCAAAACTATGGAACTTAGTGACAATTTTCTGTGCATATACCTACTTAATTATTAAAACCTGGAAGGATAAAGAGCAAATGAGAAAGACTGGCTTTTAGAGAGAAACACACTCCACTCATCCAAAACAGATTTTTATTTAATAAAGAGAGTAACATGTGTCAAATTACAGTCTTTCCTTTTAAAAAAAATCCTCTTCCTGGAAGCTTCTCTCCTCTAGACTGCTAACCTATTTGACAAGACTGACTCCAACCAGGACAGACCACTCTCAGTCCTTGCTGTGGAGTCCCATCGACACTTGTATCCATAATTTCCTGCCTCACCTATATTCTTTCCTGATTTATTCCCCCTGCCCCTTTTTAAGATAGATATCATCAGGTGACCTTTTGCCCTTCTATTCGAGTGTTCTTTCACCACCAAAGTTTTTCTTTTTCTTCACTTAACTTTCCTCTATCCAACTGTCATCTTCTATGAGCTAAGAGTGTAGCTCAGTGTTAGAGCACTTGTCTAGCATGTATAAGGCCCTGGGATCAATTCCCCCATATAGACCAAAAAAAAATTCTCTCAAATCCCAAATTGCATCTTCAATGAATCAACTGACAATAGAATTAATCTGTAGTTAGATATCTACCTACTCTCTTTGTACTCCTACTGTATATCTTCTAATCCTCTTTACTGTGGTGTTGTAAGGAGAAAGATATGCACATGAAGGCACTCTGCTTGAACAGAAAAGACACCATAACCTGTTTTAACTGGCCATAGGACTGAGATTCTAGGAAAGGATGAAACTGTCCTTTATTCCAATTCTTCTGAATTCTTGGAAATTGTTACTATGGGACCATACCATTTTGTTTTTTAATAAAGGAAAGCTAATTTGATAAATTAGAAAATACTTAATAAGCAATAATCACATAACAGACATTATTGCAGACAGCTTTTGAGGACATAAGAGGCTGAGGAAAACCCAAACATCTCTGTGTTACTATAGGTCTGTGGATGCATATAGATTTTCAATCAGCTTTAAAAAGTAAAATGAGAACAATCTTTACAGTGTCAGCTGGTAAAATTTCTTTTATTCTAATAATGTGGGCTCTGAAATAATTTTTAACATTGTGTAAAATCTGACTCAGCAATTTAAAGTGAGCTCATTATGGCCACATAAAACATTTTTCCATTGTCCTATGTGTTTTAGAATAATTTCACCTATAAAATTATAATCAGAGTCAAGCAAAATGGAAGAGAATAATTTCCAGGCTTCTTTGTATACATAATGAGAAAGTGGGCAATTGATTTGTTTCATATAGTTCCTTAAAACCAATTCATTTTAACATATAATGAGTTTTGCTCATTTCATGTACATTTAAAGCCTATTTACAATATATAGAGTGCTTTCTTTAGTTTTCATATTTGCCTTAGTTATAAGAAATTCACACTTAATTTTGGATATATTTCTATGCTTATATTCATTTTTTTCAGTATAATGATAAAATGTTGGTGTTGGAGAGTTGTGAATGAAGTAAAGGCAGTAACATTTTTTGAATGCTTACTGTTTACTAAAAATTGTGAAGCTATTCTCTAGAACTCTAGCTTTCTTTATCTCCTTTTTAATATATTTCTAAAACTAATGAGGAATATAACCTTCAGATTAGAGATGCTTTATGAACTCCAAGAAGAATAAATATCAAGTTCAAAACCATAAGACCACACTCATTATATTGGTTAAGAATATATATAAGAAAATCTATGTTTATACATAGAAAAGGCAATTTGATTCAAAATTTACAATAGTGTTTACCTGAGGAAAAGAATAAGGGATTCAAAGTTCTCAAATGTATTAGTAAATTCTTCTTTCTCAAGGGACCTGAACAGCAAATAAGTATTTGTATTATTCTTCAGATTGCATATATATAAAATATTTTTGCATGTATGATGGATATCACAAAAAATAGAGTATAAATTTAAAAGTTCATCCATTCTTCTTCTGTTACTTAGAACAATAAGGTCCAATAACATTTCTAATACTGTCTTTCTTTCACCAGATGTAGTAACCTCCACAAGGGCAGGGGCCTATTTGGGCACCAGTATTCTGTACAATCAACCACACCCTTCCCCACTCTGGTTCCATCCCACATCCATTCTTCAGTAAGTAATGCTGTAATACAAACCAGAGCTCTTGTCTTGCATCCCAACAATAATAAATCTGGTGTGCTAGTTTTACCTGCAGGGTGTGTGTGAGCCAGGTGCGACAGAGGTGGAGATCACTCTGGCCCTTTAAACTCATTGCCTGCTCCACAGTACCCAGGTGGAGATGAAAGAGACCAGTGATAGGGTCACAAATGAGCTCCTCCTGCTTAAAAAAGTCACATCCACTCCTTCTACACAGAGTTTGAGTAAAAGGTACCTGTATGCTCACTTAGGTACACTGAGACCACCAGAAGGACTGATTAAGGTGATCATGCAGCATGGAGCCAGGGTGGGAGTGGGAGGTCAGGGACAGATACTGTCAAAGCTGGGGTGGGGGGTGACTTTTCGAGAAGCCCAGAATAAGTTTGAGCTTACAGAAGCCTGACTATTTCCCTTGACAGCCCAGCACACATCCAGAATTTTTCCTCTGATCATTCTACTCCTTACCAGAGGCAAAGGGCCCTTAGGTACCTCTGAATCCTTGGTGCCCAGCACAGGGCATAAGTGGGTGTATAAAATGGAGGTACAGCTAATCCCCATGAGTACCTCAGTTCTGACTCATCACTTCCCTGAGAAATCTTTCTTCCTGTCACAACCTTCAGTTTTCTCCATGCTTCTCATTGTGGATCCTCACAATGTTGGTGGTCGCTGTGACATGGAAGCTTCCAGGCTGGCTTTCCCCTGAACACTTGACAGGTCTTGTGTTCTCTGCCTCAAATACTCATCCCTCCTCATTTACCTCCTCAGTTTATTTGAAAGAATGTAAGATGTTACTTCCTCTTACTGGGGTTAAGGGTCATCTCTGCAAGAAAGCATCTCTGAGCTTTTCCTTTAATTGTTCCTGCCCCTATGGCTACCATACCTAGAGGAACCTAGCTCTACTCCTGGCTCAAGATATTTCCTTGAGAACAGGAACCAGATTTTGATCCATCCTTGTGTGGTCTTTGCCAGGCAGTGCTTGGCACCCGAGTAGGCTCAGGAAACACCTGTAGAATGTGCCAAGTCTTAAGAAAAAGAGCCACTGCTGAGACTGCCCAGTCTTAGCTGAAATTTCACCTCTATGACTTGATAGTTTGCCAAGCTCCTATCTCAGCTTGCTGTCAGTAAAATGGCCTTCTGAGTCCAGAAATTATGTTCTAAACTATCTGGTTGAGTTGTCAATATAGTCATTTTCTATCAACTCCAGGAAGAGGAGACAGGACAGACCTTTTAATATCTGGTACATGGATGTCCAGCTACCTGTGCTAGTGAGGGCAGGGAGAGAAGTTACATCTAATGTCCTCCTGTCCTTTCATTCCAAAGTCACTTAAAAGCCACAACCCAAAACAAGTATGAAATAGTGACATTTTGCATTGGGAGTGAGAAAATGGAACTGAGTCAAGAAGGAATGGGAGGTGATGTATCACCAGGTTGGGCACTGCTTCATGATAAGCATTTGAGATGCACAAAGTGTATTTACTAGATATATGGGTTGTCTCCCTATAGACTGCCCTCTTGTGGAAAAATAGTGCCTTGCAGTAATTCATGGCAGGGAGGAAGGAAGGTAGCCATTACCTTCTTGGCCCCCTCCTAAATCCTATTTCTCATCAGCCAAATTTTACCCCATGAGTACTATATCCTCCACATTGTCAGTATTTTAGAAGCTACACGGCACACCAGATTGTATGTCAGGTGTTGAAGCATTCCATCCATGTGGGGAAGATGAGGAAGAGATAGAAATGCTGGGCATGTACACTGCGAGTGTCAAAGAAAATCTGATATGGTACAAATGATGTGTCCGATACAATCCAATACCATTTCTCATTCCAGGTGAAGAAACAAAGTACAGTGATTAAAAACTGTTCCCAAGGTCACACAGCTAGTTAGTGGTAATTTTAAGATTTGAATATAGTCTGGCTCTGAAAACTGTAGATGACTAAGATTAAAAAAATATAGATTTTTATGTAGCAGACAAAGGAGAGTTGATAAAGAGTTGGGGAGTAATGGAATGAAGAGTTATTTTTAAAATAAATTTCTCAATCTCTATTCTGATCCATTTTCCCACCTGGCTAATCTCCGCAGAAGAAGGTGGCAGCAGAGAGGTGAAGGTATCTGAGATGGTGCACCCATAGTCTCATCAAGGCTTCAGTATACCCCCTAGTTTTTTGTCTTCATATAAATCCACACCTACCAGCAACAAGATGGTTAGAGTCAGGCAGTGTTGCGGTAGAGAAGTCAACATGAGCTGAATAAGAGATTGACTTGAAGACCAAGAACAAGAGAGCCATTCAACTGTTCAACTGGAAAAACTCCATTTTTTCTTACTATAGAATCAGAAAACTAGACTGATAAGATTCAAGTGAAGACTGAGTGTGTTAACAAGCATTCATCAATCAGTCAGTAATATTATTTTTTTTCATATGTCCATCTTTATGGATTGATTAATTTAGATGAGTCTGGTCAGATTCCTGTGAATGGAAAAAGCTATTTTAAGGTAACAACTATTTTTCGAGGCTATCAGTGCAATTGACAATTCATATTTGCTTATCAAATAAGAATATCAACAATATCAGAAAGATAGTTGTCTTGGGCCATTCAGAATTACTTCTATAGGTAAACACATAAAATTAGCATGAAATCAATCTGTGTGCACAATCAGGGATGAAAATCAGTACTACACAACCAGTCTTAGCTATTTAGTTGCCCTGCAAATATTGTCCTATTGCATATGGGATCAAACAAGACACAACTTGTTTATAATGAATTGATACTCTCTGCCCTTTTTTAAGACATAAGGAAATTCCTTAACTTCATATCCAACTTGTATTATTGTGAGCTTAAGTAAGATAAGGTGTGAGTCACTTCTGGTTCTCAATAACAGTCAGTATGTAAGGTTGCTGATTCATTGCATTGCACTGCTAGTCTCTGAAAGATGCTTCCAACAAGTAAATCAAAGCACCATATCCAAGATGAAATTTGGCTTATTCATAATCAATTTTGTCACTTTATTGGTGATCAAGGCTATATTGAGGATATATAATATTACAGACACTGTGTTATACTCTACTAAAGTATAAGTGAAAAAAAAAGACCAAAACATCTCACTCAAAACAAAAAATATAAATCCTGTTCTCAATGAGCTTACAAGTTAGAGGGGAAGACATTAAAAAAGGAAAACAAACTATATAGTACACAAGAAAGTGTAAGTTCTATGTAGAAGATTAGAGAAGAAAACAAAGTGTGTGATTAATGGGGTGCTGCTTTTTAAATGAAACTAATTAGAAAGGTCTCCACTGAAGAGTGGCACCGAGTTCCCTGAAGGAATGAACCAAGCAAGCCATGAGGATATCAGAATAAAAACACTTATAAGGTGAGGATTCAGCAGTTGCAGAAGCTCTCAAGGAAAGGAACTTAATGTGATAAAGGAAAGCAAGGACGTTACTATGGCTGGAGCAGAGTGTGTAAAAGGAGGAAGAAGGAGGTGAAGCCTGGAGTTGTGTGTGTGTGTGGGGGGGAGATTTAAATCTACAATACCTCCCCCAAATCTCTTAGACTCATAGTGCTATACTCATCAGTGGATTCATCTACTAGTGTATTCAGTAGCTAAGTGTCCTGTTAGGAAGTTGGAGGAGAGGCTAGTTAGAGATGAAGGCTCTAGGGGCACAACCTGGAAATGTGTATCTCTCTTCCTGACTCCTCCTTTCTCTCTGTTTCCTAGACATCATGAAACCAGTTTTCTCCACTGGTCCCTTCCACCATGCTGTGAAGCTGGCCAATGGTAAAACTGTGAGGCAAAATAAAACTCCTGCTTTCAGTTTCAGGTGCTGAGTATCATGTTTCCATGTTGGGAAAGTGACTAACACTGTGTGTGCGTGTATGTGTGTGTGTGTGTGTGTGTGTGTGTGTGTGATACAAATTGGCTTCAGATATTAACTTAAATAGATGTGCAGGTTCTCTATGTATTTCTCTGTAAGCATTTAAAATAGAAACCACATTTCTATCTTTCAGTGAATTGATGCATTGTCTGAATCTTGATTAAGTAGTCCTGGTTTCTTACTGTGATCTAGCATGACCACATAATTTACCATTCAAAATAGAACCCTTTGGTGGAGGACAAATACAAAACTGGATAGATATAAATTATAACTCTCACAAGCAAACAGAATATATGTGCCCCAAGACAGATCAAACAATTTTGGAATCGAGCAGACCTAGAACTGAATCACGGCCTTAACTCTTATTTCCTCTACAAACTTAAACATATTACATATTCATATATGGGGTTATAAAATCTAACTCATGGTTGTGTAGATGCATTTATTTAGAGGAAAATATATCCTATTTAGGAATAAGATGTAGGCAATGATTGGAAGGTGGAGAGAATTATTTTAATTACTGTGGAAGTTATTAATAGGACACTGCAATAAAACTTTGTGGGCTAAGTTACTGTAAAATCATATATGTATAGAACAATAGTTACTAATGAATATCAAAGTACCTAAATGAGTTCTAAATGTGGTCTGGCCTAACTAATAGTGAAATATTTATTTCTTTAAAATTATGTAACTTGAAGCAATGGAATCATTAAATATATATTTATTACTCTATTATAAAAAGAGAACTAAATTTTTAGGTATCAGACTGATTGCATTAAGATTTCAAGAATAAAAGTTTCTTTAGAAGAAATTTATACTTTCCTCTCTTTTTATAATTATAGTCCAATGCTTTATCTACTTCTAGAAACACATTTGACATCAAATTGCCTTACACTTCAGATTCCTATGAGTAATCACAGGAGAATGGAATCCTAACAAGAGATTTTAGACTCTTGGATTTAATAACATGTTCAATTTTTCATGTCAAGCACAAATTTGAGGATGTTGGCAAATTTTCTAAGATCTTTATGTATAGACATGTTGAAATGGTCTCATTTTATGAGACTCATATTCTGGTAATTTCTCTACTCTTTTTTGTGGTACTGGAGGTCCGAAACAGGGTCATTCCACTGAGCTGCACCCTCGGTCCTTTTATTTTTTATTTTGAGCTAGGCTCTCCCAGACTGGGCTCAACTTTGTCATCCTCCTGTCTTGGCCCCTCAGAGTGCTGGTAGCAGAGGTGTGCCCCACCATGGCTGGGTTCTCCACTTTTAAAAATCACCTTAATCTAACCTTTCTTTCCCAGATTTATTTACAGAATTTGACTTTGTGCTCCATGCCAAGTACTACTGGCACAAGATATTAACTACTTTACTCCTAAAATATGTTTCAATGATTATCTTTCTCATCCTTATCTCAAGTCTATTTCTGTTTTTAATTAATTTTCATGCAACACATAATGTTATTCATAGTTGTTAAGATTTTTATACCTATCTTAACTTTTGTGAGTTTATATAGTATTTAAATGCCAAGTGATAAATTACTTGTTTTTGACAATTTAAAATTTTTCAAATGAGAGACACTCAAATATTATAACATGTAAAAGTACTTCTTCCAACCTCTAAATTTAGGTTCTATCCAAATCTGAAGTTTGAAGTAAATTTATGTATTTTGATAAATTTTCCTATTTGTATCACAATCAGAATTCAACTTAAGCAAAAAGTGTTTGTATGTTCAATGCCTGTGCATAGAAATATGCAATCTAACATTTTCATTAAAGACATGTAATGTTACTGATATAAATCCTAGCTATATTAATGATGTTAACTATATTAATAATCAAACAACATTTATGCTGTGGTCTACATATTATTTGCATGGTTCTAAATGAATGTCATGGTCAGCACAGAAGAAGAGGCTTCTGGGCCACCTTAGCACCACTCCCAGTGGAGAGGAAGAGGCTTCCAGGCCACATTAGCACCACTCCAAAGCACAGAGGAAAAGAATTCCGGGCCACTGTACCACCACTCCCAGCAGAGAAAGTGAGCCACGTGGGCACCAACAGCACCTGTCCTGTCCCCACCCCTGTCAAAATGAGAAGACATGTAAAAAAGTCTCAAAACCAGACTTCCAGATAACTTACAGCAACCCCAAAGGGAAATGAGATGGAACACTCTGATACTTAACCACCGGGACTCCCTGAACTGGCAACAAAAAAGGATCTGGAAAAAATGAAATCAGAAATAATTTCTCAGATAGCATCAGAGATTGTGCTCATAGAGCAAGACATGATTAATAAATCTAGAGAGAGGCTGAGGAACATGATGGAATCCCAACATAGGAAACAAATGGAATCCATAAAACAGATGCAAATAGATTTCCAGGAGATGAAAAACTCCATTGAAAACCTATGCAGCAGAATGAGCCAATGTGAGGACAGAATTTCAGATATAGGAGATAAAATTGCAATTAGTGACCAGGAAAAGAATAATGGCTTCAAAATTGTAAGGAACAACAAGAAATCAATCCAGCAGCTGCTAGATGATGCAAAGAAGAATAACTTAAGACTGACTGGAGACAACGAAGAAACAAGAGAGAGTGCAGATGACATAAAAAAAACTGTTCAGGGAAGTGATGGCAGAAAATTTCTAAGCAGGGGAAAAGAACTTGACATAAAGATAAGTGAGGCATATAGGATTCCAAATAGCCTTGATCAAAAAAAATCTATACATAGGCATATAATTGTTAAATTCCAAAAACCCAACAGAAGAACAAAGTTCAATAAGCAGTTAGAGAAAAGAAACAAATCACATACAAAGGAAATCCCGTCAGAATCACAGCAGACTTCTCAATGCAAACCCTCAAGGGAGGAAGAGCTTGGAGTGATGTATTCCAAGCCCTAAAGGAAAACAGCCTCCAACCCAGACTGATGTACCCTGCAAAACTATCTTTCAAAATGGATGGAGAAATAAGATACTTTCATGACAAAGAGCACCTTAGAAACTTCATGAATACCAAACCAGCACTCCAAATAATTTTAGACAATATCCTAGGAAAACACAATGAGAGTCACAACTCCAGGAAGCACAGCAGAATGAATGCAACGGGCACAACAAGAAATTAAATGTAAAGTGTGAGAATCCAACAAAAAGAAAAAGTCATGACAATGATAAGTCAGTACATATCAGTTGAAACTGTCAATGTTAATGGTCTCAATTCACCAATCAAAAGAAACAGACTGGCAGAATAGGTCAAGAAGTAAAATCCAACAATATGCTTCATACAAGAAACACACTTAATTCAAAAAGAAATTCTTAGATTGAAAGTTAAAGGGTGGAAATCAATACTCCATGTGACAGGAACCCAAAAAAGAGCAGGAGTAGCTATCCTCTTTGTGATCAAGTGGATTGCAAACCAACACTGATTAAAAGAAACAAAGAAGGACACTACATCCTTGTAAAGGGAACAATCCAACAGGAAGAGATGACAGTCATAAATATTTATGCACCAAACGTTAGTGTGACCAACTACATAAAACAAATACTAATGGACATGAAAAGTCATATATGCACTAATACAATAGCAGTGGGAGAACTCAAAATCCCACTGTCACAAACAGATAGATCAACTAGAGAAAAATAAATAATGAAATACTAAAATGCAGTCAAATTCTTGAATAAAAGAATTTAACAGATATTTACAGATTACTCCACCCCACAAAATCAGAATACATATTCTTTTCAGCTGCACATGGGTCATTCTCCAAAATACATCACATACTCACTCATGGAACATGTTTAAGTAAGTGCAAAGGCATTGAAGTTATCTGCTGTATATTATCAGATCATAGTGCAATGAAATTGGAGATCAATAGCAAAAGAAACCACAAGAATTTCATAAACACATGGAAATTGAACAACACACTTCTGAATAACCAATGGGTCACAGAGGAAATTAAAGAAGAAATCAGACAGTTCCTACAATTAAATGACAATGACAATACTACATACTGGAATCTATGGGACACAATGAAAGCAGTCTTACAAGAGAAATTCATAGCAGTGAATATGCATATTAGGAAAACAGAGAGAGCCCAATTAAACAACCTGATGCTGAACCTCAAGCTTCTAGAAAAAGAAGAGCAAGACAAACCCAAAGCTCATACAAGGGAAGGAATCATAAAGATCAGAGCAGAAATCAATTCAATGGACAGTAAGAGAACAATACAAAACATTAAGGAACCCAAGAGTTGGTTCTTCAAAAGAATCAACAAAATTGACAAAACCTTAGCCAACCTTATCAGAAAAAGGAAAGAAAAGATGCAAATCCATGCAATTAGGAATGAAAAGGGTGAAATTACAACAGACCCAGCAGAAATCCACAGGATCATTGATACCTACTTCCAGAACCTATATGCGAATAATATGTAAAACACAGAAGAAATGGACAGATTCTTAATACATATGAATTGCCAAAGTTGAACAAAGAAGGCCTAAAAATTCTAAACAACCCAATATCAACCAATGAAATTGAAAACAGAATTAAAAGCTTACCAACTAAGAAAAGCCTGGTTCCTGATGGCTTCACTGCTGAATTCTATGGGACATTTAGAGAGGAACTACTGACACTACTGTTTAAACTCTTCAGTGAAATGGAAAGGGAAGCAATACTCCCAAATCCATTCTTGGAAGCAAGCATCAACTTGATCCCCAAAGCAGAGAAAGACCCAACCAAAAAATTATAGGCCAATCCCACTAATGAACATAGATGCAAAAATCCTTAATAAGATACTGGCAAATAGAATGCAGAAGATCATCAAGAAGATCACACACCCTGACCAAGTGGGATTCATCTCAGGGATGCAGGGATGGTTCAACATATGCAAATCAGTTAATGTAATACACCATATCAATAGAGCCAAGGACAAAAAACACATGATCGTCTCAATAGATGCAGAAAAAGCATTCCATAAAATCCAACATGCATTTATGATAAAAACCCTACAAAAAATTGTAATAGATGGTCTCTACTTCAATCTGATAAAAGCTGCCTATGAAAAACTAACAGCCAATATCATACTAAATGGTCGAAATCTGAATTCCTTCACACTAAAATCAGGAACAAGACAAGGATGTCCACTATCACCACTCCTGCTCAATACAGTTTTGGAATCATTAGCCATTGCAATAAGACAAGAGAAAGACATAAAAGGAATAAAGATAGGAAATGAAGAAATCAAATTGTCATTATATGCAGATGACATGATACTCTATATAGAAGACCCCAAGAATGCCCCCAAAAGTCTTCTAGACTTACCAACCAAATTCAGTAAAGTAGCTGGATATATGGTCAACATACAAAAATCAATAGCTTTCCTCTACAAGAACAACAAAGCCAGTGAGACAGAAAGAGGGCAAATAACTCCTTTCATAATAGTATCCAAACAACAGAAATACCTTGGAGTCAACCTAACAGAAGAAATCAAAGACCTCGTCTCTGAAAACTATAGTACTCTGAAAAGAGAGATTGAAGATGATATCAGAAAGTGGAAAGATATCCCTTGCTCCTGGGTAGGAAGGATCAACATAGTCAAAATGGCCATACTTCCAAAACTTCTATATTGATGCAATGCAATCCCAACTGATATGCCAGCAGCATATGTCATGGACCTTGAGAAAACAATCCAAAAATTCATTTGGAACAAGAAAAGACTCAGAGTAGCCAAAACAATTCTAGGTAACAGAGACATGGCAGGGGGTATCACAACCCCCAACTTGTAACTATACTACAAAGCTAATGTGATAAAAACAGCATGGCACTGGCAAAGAAACAAACCTGAGGACCAGTGGAACAGATTAGAAGATGCTGAAACTCCAGCTGAAACACTCAGCCACATCATCTTTGACAAAGGAGCCAAACACCCTCACTGGAGGAAAGATAGCCTGTTTAACAAATGGTGCTGGAGAAATTGGGTTTCAACTAGCCAAAGATTAAAACTAGACCCATATCTCTCAACATGCATTAAACTAAAATTGAAATGGATTAAAGATATAAATATTAAAAAAGAAATGCTGAATCAGCTGGAACAGAGGTTAGGTAGAACTCTTGAAGACATTAGTGTAGGAAAAGATTTTATGAACAAAACCTCAGTTGCCTGTGAACTAGCACAAACAGTCAACAAGTGGGATCTCTTCTTCCTAAAAAGCTTCTGCATAGCAAGAGAAACCACCAGTAGTGTGAAGAGACAAACCACAATGTGGGAAAAAATTTTAACCTACCATTCCTCAGACAAAGGTCTACTATATCGAATCTATAAAGAACTTAACAAATCAGACCTCCCAAATTTAAAGACCCAATCCAAAAATGGGCATCTCAAATGAATAGACGTTTCTCAGACAAAGAAGTAGAAATAGCAAATAAACATATGAAAAAATGTTCAACATCACTGATCATTCAGGAAATGCAAATGAAAACAATGCTGAGATTCCACCTCACTCCAGAAAGAATGGCTGCTATCATGAAGTCAACCAACAACAAACACTGGCAAGGCTTTGGAGAAAGAGGAACACTGCTCAACTGCTGGTGGGAGTGCAGACTGGTGCAACCACTGTGGAAATCAGTATGGAGATACCTCATAGAACTAGGACCGGAAGTCCCATTTGACCCTGCTATTCCCCTGCTGGGTATCTTCCCCAAAGAATTAAAAGTCATACCACAGTGGCATATGTGCACCCATGTTCATAGCAGCACAATTTGTAATAGCTAAAACTTGGAAGCAGCCCAACTGCCCATCAACTGGAGACTGGATCAAGAAAATGTGGTTTTTTAAATAAAATGGAGTACTACTCAGCCATAAAAAATGAGAAATTAGAGAAATTTATAGCTAAGTGGATGCACATTGAGGCAATACTCTTAAGTGAAATAAATAGGACACCCATGTGTAAATACCGAATAGTTTCTCTAGTGTGAGAAAATGAAACTGTAAATAAGGACTAAAAAGTATAATAGATAATGTGAAATAGGAAGAAAAGGGACAAAGGGGAAGGGGAAGTGGGAGGGGTAGTGGAAAGGAAAGAAGGGAATGGAATATGAAAAAAAGGAAACAAAGTCTTTGTAAATAGGGAGGGATGGAGTGGTTGAAGGGAGGGCAGGGGAAGGGGGAAAAATAAGAACCAAGAGAAATGATGTAAATGTGCAAATTTCCCATGATGAATGTCATTATATTGTATACCTAAAATGTACCAATAAAATAAAATTTTTAAAAAGTGAATGTCATGGTTTTAGAAATTAATATAGCCCACGATGTCAAATGACTTAATACAGCTTTAGTGATCATCATCCTGTGGATCTAAGAAAAGTTTCCATCTTATTAATTATTAAGTTTTATAAAAATAATGAAAAGGAGGGTCTCAAAAACAAGATATCAATGTAAGAGATTTTAATTCAACAAGTGTTTATTGAGTGAATGTGAACTATGTAGTGTTATGCTTAAAGAGATTGTGGATGACCAGAAAGAATGGCTGCTCTCAAGAAATCAACCAATAATAAATGCTGGCAGGGTTGTGAGGGGAAAGGAACCCTTCTCCACTGTTGCTGGGAGTCCAGACTGGTTCAACCACTGTGGAACTCAGTATGGAGATACCTCAAAGAACTAGAATTAGAGGTCCCATTTGACTCAGCTATTTCCCTACTGGGTATCTTCCCAAAAGAATTAAAAGAATCATACCACAGTGATATATGTGCACACATGTTCATAGCAGCACAGTTTGCAATAGCTAAAACTTGGAAACACCTCAAATGCCCATCATCTGTAAACTGGATAAAGAAAATGTGGGTTTTTAAAAAAATAAAATGAAGTACTACTCAGTCATAAAGAATGAGGAACTAGAGACATTTATAGCCAAATAGATGCACATTGAGGCCATATGCTTAAGTGAAATAAATAGGACACACATGTGTGAATACTGAGTAGTTTCTCTGGTGTGAAAAACTTAAAGTGTAAATAAGGATCAAAATGTATAATTGATATTGTGAAATAGGATGAAAAGATCTAAAGGGGTATGAGCAATGGCAGGGGTAGGGGGAAGGAAAGAAGGGAAAAGAAAAAAATGAGACAAGGAAAAATGGAAACAAAGTCTTTATAAATAAGGGAGGATGGAGGGGGTGAAGGGAGGGCAGGGGAATGGGGAAAACATAAGAGCCAAGATACATCTTGTAAAGGTACAAGATCCCAATGATCAATGTAACTGAATTGTATACCTAAAATGTACCAATAAACAAACTTAATTAAAAAAAAAGGAGATTGTGGGTGAATAATATATAGTGACTTCCATCTAGAAAAATCACACATCAGTGACAGACTATCTGATAAAGAAACACCCTCAGGTAGATGAAAAATAACCCAATATTATTAAAATAAATATGTGTATAGGTGCAAATACATATGCATATAAGTCATGCAATACATCAAATGAATTTATTGAATATATAATTCATTCAAACATCCATAGTATTTTTACTAAATTATTGAAAGTATCATTAAGTGTTTAATATTTTCCTCTAATTCACTTGAAATTTAGACATTTAAACTATATAAAGACTCCATGTATAGTAATGTGAACCTGATATAAAGTTTTAGATATTTTCTCATGTTAATAATTCATCAAGAATGAGAAATGTTCAACAGGGCTAAAGAAAAGAGATAATCTTTACACAAGGGATTTTCTTCTCAAACTAATTTTGGCATGGCAGTGAGAAGCAGCCCTCTGGCACCATCTATTGACACATTGCCTTCCTTCCTAATCAATCCACATGCAAATTAGTACTGAATGAATAAAACATAACTTTTCCATCTTTATTTTTCATTAATAATGAGGAGCCTGAGCTATCATCACTGACAGCAGTTGATGAGTTCAAATATATCAGCAAATGTATTCTGAACCCTTGGAGCCTGATGTTGCTTTCTAATTGCCAGTGAAAACTTGCTTTAATGTAGCCACAGGAGTCCACCTCCAAAGGTGATATCTATGCTGAATGTCTAATCAGAGGCCAAAATAATCTTTGCCAAGATTAACTGGCACTCCCATGTGTCTTTTTTTTAAGCATTTAAACTCTGTTGGAGAGTCATTGACAAGCTCCTGGGGTGTTGATTTTGAACCTGAGCATCAAAAGACATCTATGTAAAGAGTACCTGTTAGGTGCCACTACTTAGTGAGATACTTTGACACCAACCATTCAATTTAATCCTTTCCCGAATTAAAGATGTGGAATTAAGTACACAATGATTAAACACCTTTTATTAATAAACCCCCAGTTCTTTCAGGTCTTTATCCCAAATATTATTTTTTTTTCAGTAAGTTCTTCCTTAGCTATTTTGTCTAAAATTTTAAACATCTCCCAATGATGGTAATCTCTTACTATTTACTATGACTATAATATTCTATATGTTTTACTTACATGCCTTGGTTCTTGTCTATTTTCTTCCATGCAAGGTATTTTTTATCTGACTGCCATTTTAGCACAATTTGCTTGGTATAGTAGGTGTTCCATAAGCATCTGTTAAAGTGTGAGTGAGTCAGTGAATGACTATTTAGTGAGTAGTAAAGTTAGAGTTTGAGAATAAGACTTTCAGTGCTCTGTCTACTACTACAAACTATGGCACTTTAATCCTGTGTGCAATAAAGAATGTCTCCCATTCAAGTGTACACAGTTGTTGTCTTTTCTTTCAATTCTTCCAAGTTAACTACAGAAAGGAGGAATCTAAAGTCTCCCTCTGTGACTACTCTTTCCCTCTACATATTAGCAGCTTTCTTGTTGCTGGACACAATTCCTTATGCTCACAACTTACAGGAGAAAAGGTTTGATTGCCTCATGTTTTCAGACTATGATCAGCTGAAACCAAGTTAGAAAAATGGGAGAAATACATGGAAGAGCAAAGTTGCTCAGTTCATGGCAGCCAAGAAGCAGAGCAGGGAAGATTGCCAGAGAGGAAGGGGCAAGATACCATATATAGTATCCAGGGTCACACATGCATAATCCACCCAGATGGATCCAGAGTAATGCTTCAATAATCTGCCAGGTGCTTCTTACCCCAATGAAGTTGATATCAGGATTAATCATCACGATATACTCCTTGTCAACTTCACATCCAAACACATGTTCTTAAAGCATATAATCTCCAAACAATGACAATAGTAAGATTATAATTTCACCTAACAGTATAACCATCCTTCTTACAAACAGAAATGTAATCATCTCTTCCTTAAAGTCTCAAAAGTTCCAGCATTTTTCAAAAGTTCAAGTCCATGTCTCTTCTGAGACTCAAGCCAAAAACTCTTAGCTGTGAACCTCTGTAAAAATAAACAAGTTACACAATCCCAAAGTACAATGGCACAGGTTAAATATTCCCATTCCAAAAGGGAGAAATGGGGAACTAAAAAAAGTTATACTGAAGCAAGATCAAAACCCAGCATGGCAAACACTAAGTCCTATAACTTCATATCTGGAATTGTAGGAACACAGTGGTTACTAAGATGTCCAAAGTGCAGCCTTGCCAGTTGCAGCCCAGGTAACCTTTCTTTGGATTGGCTTCACTCACAGCATGCAGCTTGCCTTGGCAAACATTCTGTGTTTCTGTCATCTCTGACTTCTTCGGAGTTTCCACTGGCGCTTCAAGCATTACCTCTTAGAGGCCCCTTGCCTGGCTTTTGCAAGCCTTCCTTTGAAATTTGGGTAGAAAACTCCTTGACTTCATTACTCTTGAATTCTGCATGCCAGCAAAACCAGCATTATGTAGCTGATGTCAAGGTCTGCTGTGAGGAGCAGTAGCCAGGTCTCCTGAACCATGGGCTGCACCAGTTTGTGAGTGCCTAGATGGCTAGGCAGAGAGAAGAGAGTACTGGAGAACCAATTCAACCCTTCTTGGCAAGGGTCCCAGGGACTCCTTTTAAATGAAAGATTTACGCCTTTGTGCCCCAGAGCCTGCAGTAGGTGGGGTTTTGCTGATTTTTGAGATGTCCTCAAGATGTCTTATTTTTTCCCTGTACAGAGCACTTTGTTTCTAATGGCCCTGGTGTCTTTAATAAGGACACTTCTTGACCCCAATTTTACATGTGGTTCCTCCTGGGCCAAAATTTGTTTTCAAAGTTTACTGCTCTATTTTTTGCCTCCAATTCTCACCAGAAAGCTAGCTGAAAGCAGTCAGCAGTATCCATGCCATGGCCTAAATGTTCACCTATCTTGAAATGTCCTCTGCCAGATCAATTACTGTACTTCCCTTAATCTTAGTTTCCCACAAAGGCTCAAGACATGGGAAAATATAAACAATTCTTTTTCACCAGAGTGTATCACAATGGCCTCAAGTCTAAATGCTAATGGAGTCTTTGATTCTAACTGAAACCTCCTAAGCCTGGTCTTTGCGGTCTACATTCCTATGACCATTCTGTCCTTTGGAGCTCTGATGAAAATCACCTGTCAAATTCTGCTTAGAGCCTTCTATGTCTTCTGTAGCCCACAAAACCTTTCCAATCTCCTCCCTCAAAGCAGTTCAAAGACTTCTAAATCACATGGTCATGTACAGTCACAGCAATGAACTCACTTGTCTATGGCCGATTATCTATGTTAGTCATCATTCCTATTTTTGGACACAATACACAAAAATGCAGAATTTAAGGTTTAATTGGCTGATTTTCAATCTATGAACAGCTGACTCCAAGGTAGGTTCATCATGAGGTAATGCAGTGGAGGAGCAAATGGAGGCCTGAAAGCAGAACAGGGGAACAGTGGCTGAAAGGAATAGATATGTAGTACCTAATTCCATGCCTTCTTTACCCACTGAGATACACCCAGGTGAATGCTTTACTAGTCTGCTAGGCATTTCTTAGTATAGTCACACCTCAATACTCACATACATATTGATTCAAATTGAGTTGCACTGGCAGAAAAGCCTCTATGCACTGAGCACACACTGGGAAATGCTCCCTCTCAACTGTTCTTCAGCACATGTGTGTATGTGTCATTCTGTAAATACCTAGCTCTTGACAGTCTCTGTATGACTTTTTGTAAGATGCAAGGCAGGAGATCTACAGACTAATAAAATATGGGAAGAAGAACCAAGACATCCTGGCTTACCTCCTTGCATTGCTTGACTTAGAGAGTATGGGCCTTTTCTGTGCTATTTCTGCATCTCTTCACCCAGATGAATTATCCTGTACTTTATCATTTATTTGAGTTTCTCCTCTAGCTCTTACAAGTGATTCTATTATTTCAATAAATGTGTTTAATGGTGAGGATTTACATTGCCTCTGCTAAAGAGTTAATGTGTATGAAGGAAGTTTCTATCCTCCTGTCAGTTACAAGGGAAACCAGTCAATATGGAAGTGGATACAAAATATGCAGCTATATAACATGACCTTTCTCCAACTGTCTGACTTTCTAGAGATAAGGCAATTGCATGTGCATTTGGATGGCAGTCTGTATAGAGGAAGGGGAATCTTGAGGGTAAGAAAAAGTTTTCCTACAAATCAGGTTATTTAAATTTCTGGGCCGCTTAGGGAAATTGCTCACATGCCTCATTTTCTCCATCTGTATAATGGAATTAAAGATGATATATCTAGTTCTTTTTTTGTGTGGGCACTGGGGATAGAACCCTGGGATTTTTCAATAAGCTATATCCTTAACCCTTTTTATTTTTTATTTTAAGACAGGGTCTCAGTAAGTTGTTAAATTTCCCAGGCTGGGTTCAAACTTATGATGTTCCTGCCTCAGGCTTCCAAGTGCTGTGATTACAGGCATACACTACCTATCCTTGGCTGATACACCCAGTTCTAAGAGATGCTGACTCAGTATATGTAAAACAACTATAATGATTCCTAGCTCATAGTAAGCACTATGCAATATTAATATTATGATTTTCATTAGTATTAGTAGTACTTCCTTCAATCTGTTTCTTCCTCACTCATAGTAAAGCCTTCCCTTAGAGGCCTAGTTGTGTTTCCTATCTCTTTAAAACGTGTACAGGGTATAAAGTAAAGGATTGTTTGTTTTGAAGTTCATGTTAAAAGTGTTTAGTTGTCATCGAATGTATGCAGATGGCAGTGGAAATCTGTGGCAGGCTCTAGGGAAAGTGAATACCACACATATAATGGGTCCACAAAGATCTATCATACTTCCACACCAGAAGATTCTTTTGTTAATAGAATTTGTAGATTCGGGACTATAGCTTATTAGAATGAAATTATTTAAAAAACTATGAATAGCAGCATTACATTGTGCAAAGAGCACAAGATTTGAACACATATAGATTTTTATATAATCTCCCAAAATTGCTATTCTCATGAATGTTAACTCATTCTTTACAAATGCACTCTTCCTCCTTATTTCTTTGACCACATATCTTATTCTTTTCTTCTATATTTACCGCATCACAGTCAACACCAATTTCCCTGATTTTTATTCGTCAAGCATCCCAAATCAGGTTCACAAATCAGATCAGGATTTGGTGGTTCATAACACTAGGTTTGGCAAATAGAGTAGCAACTGTGGGGGTTCATTGATTTGGTGTAGAAAGAACACAGCACATGCATAAATATGAGGAGGTATAACTTGGATTTATGTCTGGTTTTTTTCTTCAGAAAAAAACCAAAAAAAAAACAAAAGAAAAAAGCACTCCAATCTTTCCATCCATCACACTGCCATTAAAGCACCCCTCATCAATTAAATTGCACAGAATAAAGAATGGGTGGATACTGTTGAACTATGAGCTATGAAGTGCTAGAAAAACAATGAGCAGGCTCACACAAAACTATTATGAAAAGTCAGTAAAAATTAAAGTAGTTCTCCCAGCAAAACCATGTACAGAACTGTAATGTAGTACACCAAACTAAATTATCCTTTAGTAATCATTTATAAATATTGAAAATATTCTTAATTAGAAATATAAAAACTCAGAACTGAAATGAGAATATACAAGAAGAAATAAAATGACAATTAACTGATCCTAAGAAAGGGATACAAGAAAAAGATTAAATAACAAAATGAAGAATAAATTACAAGGTGTAGAAAAGATAAAGGAATCAATGGGGATTTTATAAAGGGCATTAGTGAAAGCAAAAAATCAGAAGAATGAAAATGAGATTTTTGAAAAGAAAAAGATCACAGAAAAACTGAAACATAAGATGAGTAGAGGACATTAAAAATTTACCTATCTGTACACTTCAGATAAAGACAGGACCATGGAAGATAACTGATATTTAAATCTGTAACTTAAGAAAAGTTATCAGTAAATACTGTATTTATACTCTAGGCACCATGCTAATGGCCTGATCTTGAAAAAAATCCTTCTTAGATCTGCACTTTCAGTTTCATTGTATTATATACATTTCCTGGACCAAAATGACAAATTACTTCAAAACTATTTATATCCAAGGACAAGGTGACAATTTTATTTCATATAAACTTTTGAGACTTCAATGAGTTTTATATAAATCTCTCAAAAGTGGATGCTACTGCTAAGAAGCTGAAAATAATTTCAGTAGAAGAGCAGTTTCTGAAACAAGCAAGCCGATTATATTATTGTGCTTAAAAAAACTATCAAAAAATGTTTTAAAAGAAGTTGTTCACATGTATACTGATAACTTTGTGCTGGGAAACAAAAGGCCTGGAAACTTTATTATAAAAGAAATAACTGAAAAACTAAAGAAAGGAAATGGCTGAAGAATGTGGGACTGGCTCTTCTGTAGAAGACAATATTTAGAAGTATGACAGTTGTAAACAACAACAACAACCTGGAAATGATATATACCAGAAGATCACTGAATTTATTTTATATTTTTCAAATACGGAATAATAATTAAAATTGTTTCACTTTTGATCCTTCCACTTTTTCTTCAGTATAATAAAGTTATAGAACATAACTTCTTCTGGAATCATGAGAATTAATTGAGAAAAATCTATATAAAGTGTTTAGCTTGTTACTTAACTCATTGTAAATGTTTAATGAACACTATCCCCTGTAAGCAGGACTGAGGCAAGAGGTTAGAGTGTGGCCAGACATCTGGGCAAGTGGGCATGACCTGTTGATCACAGAGATCCAGGGCACATGCACTCAAGCTCTGCACTGGCACCAGTAAGAAAATGGTGTCTTCAATTATTCTGGTCTGAGATCAAGCAGGGTTTTGATAGGACAGCCTAGATTTGATGTCAGCCTGGAAAATGAGGTACACAAAAGATGTCCACCATTAAGCTCTTGGCTACTGTGATCTCTTTTTCACAGTGGTCCAATCTTACCCTGAAGAACATATTTCTTTTCCCGCCTTTAATAAATATAAAGTCTTGCTGCCTTTTGTGCTTGTTTTGTCCAATTCTTTGTTCAGAACAAGAAAAACCTAGAAAGCCTCTCTAGATGGAGTCTCCAGTGCCCCAGAATCCTAACAGGATGTCCATTTCATTATAACAAGAATCAGGAATCATGACCATAGTATACACATGAACACTGGCACATGTGTTTTCTGGCAAGCAGCAGGTTCTCCCTAAGTACATAATGGACTACAGGTGTGAAACTTCCAAGGCCAGACTCAGAATCACAAGTGTAATTTACAAGAGTAAAAAGTATTTAACTAGGGCCAGGGATTTAGCTTAGTGGTTCCGGCACCTGCCTCGCAAGCGCAAGGACCCGAGTTCGATTCCTGATACCAAAAAAAAAAAAAGTATTTAACTCAGTAAATGCAGAGGATCCACAGAACACAGGGGTCTATCAGTTTTCAACTTCCAGAGTATCAATGGGTATTTATGGAACAGAGGTGGTTTTCAGTTTAATATGCTGAGGTATCATAACACCTTCAAATTCTCTTTCTGCAACACACTACACCATCGTTGCCCTCTTCACTTTTTGACCAATCCTAGACAGTCTTTAATTGAATATTCTTCCTTGCTTCTATTTTAATCCTAGGTTATCCTGCCTTCACACTACATACACTCTACCTGGTAAGAACCATGTTTAGTTCCATGGCTTCAACAATTTATACACTGAGGTAAAATAGAAGAAATAAAATAGAAAGGAAATGAGGAAACCAAGATTTTGGAACTGTGTTTTTGGAGGGGGAAAAAAAAACCCTGCACCTTCCAAACACTAAAGTTAGCTGCAAGCATTTTCCCCTTGTACCAGAAAAAAAAAATCTTAGTGTCTTAAAGACACAAAGAGCCTATAGTTCTGCTCTGGGCCTGTGCTTTTCACCTTTAAACTGCAATTTCTCCCACAGACCTCTATCCTCAAAAAAGTAGCATTTTTGTCAAACATCATCACAACTTCAAACACATGTAACATGTAACGCGACAGACAATAGCAATACACACCCTAGATATCTCATATTGAAGACATCCCCAAACACCCATAAATATACCCCAGCTCCACATCATAATGCATCTTGTTTCTCTGACCACCTGCACTACACTCTTAAATGTGTCCTTTTAAATTTCTGCCTAATAAATCCCTTTATGCCTCTTACTGATACATCTTGAAAATTCTTTTTCCACAAAGGAAGTCAGCAAATCTTCGAAATTATTCTGAGGGTAGGGTGGGTCTAGGTTCCTTATCTTGATGGAAACCTCCTTAGACCCTGTACAGTGACACTAAAATCCAAGGTGAGTCACAGCTGGTGAGCCCAATAATCTAATCAACTATCTACTAAATATATTTATTGGAGTATTAGTTTTGACAATTGTCAATGTAAAGTTATATTTCCTAGACATTCTATGCACATTCATGAAGCCAGACATAGGGTAACCCTCTTCTCATTTTACTCCCAAATCAATAAGAATACAACCTTAAACAGCATGGTAGCACATGCCCGTAGTCCCAGAACTTGGGAGGCTGAGACACTTGACTCCAGGGATTCAAGACTGGGTAGGCAACATAATGAACCCAAACTGAAAACAAACAAACAAAAATTTAAGTAACATAGATGGTGTTTTCAGATTTTGATACCTGGGTTGTTTTTCCTACTGTTTTGTTGAAGGTATGACTGATATTGACGTCGGTCTATTATTAATAATCCTAGTGATGCTTCAATGAGTCTGAATCTTGATTTGCTAAATTTTCCCAATATATGGAACAAGTCTTCTAATTGTTTATAAAACCAAAAAGTTTCTTCCATTTATGAATAAATTATTTCTGTGTAGTTCTTATTTCAGTAAAGACAACTTATAAAACACAATATTATTCCCTCTTGGAGGCATCACTTTGATCATCAGATGGTGGGCAAACCCCATGGCTCAGTGATATTATCTGAAGACTCTGGGTTTCTAAACTTGTTTGTTATGATAATTCCAGTCATTTAGCTGAAGTAACTTTACAGTTATAAAGGACTGCTTGTTGCTGTCTTGCTCCCTCCCTGGGCAATGTTTACTTTATTCTACACACAGAATAATTTTAGAATCTATTGACTCTAAAAAAGGCATAATTTCTCAGTCTACTCATCATCCTTAACTGCATCCACTTAGAATGCTGCCAATGAGCTTATTTCCAGTGGTTCCCACTCACTCTTCATAATAGAGTCTATAATGCTTTGTGGGGGACCACCCTATTGATTATGCCCAAAGCAGGCTGTGAGTAGTGCAGGCTGTAAAGAGTTAACTCTACAACTGGCTTGTTTTGAGAAGTGAGTCTGGATGAAGCCTACATGCTGAGGTCAGAGTGATTCTTATCTAAATTCCATTCCCAGAGTTAAAACCTTCTTTACTAAAAAGAAAACAGCATGGTACTGGCAAAGAAACAGACCTGAGGACCAGTGGAACAGATTAGAAGATGCAGAAACAACTCCAGACACACTGAGCTACCTCATCTTCCTCAAAGGAGCCCAACACCCTTGCTGGAAGAAAGATAGCCTCTTTAATAAATGGTGCTGGAAAAATTGGGTTTTAACTTCCCAAAGATTAAAACTAGACCTATATCTCTCAACATGCACTAAAATAAAATTGAAAGGGATTAAAGATATAAATATTAAAAAAGAAATGCTGAATCAGCTGGAACAGAGGTTAGGTAGAACTCTTGAAGACATTAGTGTAGGAAAAGATTTTTATGAACAAAACTTCAGTTGCCTGTGAACTAGCACAAACAATCAACAAGTGGGATCTCTTCTTCTTAAAAAGCTTCTGCATAGCAAGAGAAACCACCAGTAGTGTGAAGAGACAAACCACAATGTGGGAAAAAATTTTAACCTACCATTCCTCAGACAAAGGTCTACTATATCGAATCTATAAAGAACTTAAAAACATCAGACCTCCCAAATTTAAAGACCCAATCGAAAAATGGGCAGCTGAAATGAACAGACATTTCTCAGATAAAGAAGTAGAAATAGCAAATAAATACATGAAAAAATGCTCAACATCACTGGTCATTCGAGAGATGCAAATGAAAACAACACTGATATTCCATCTCACTCCAGAAAGAATGGCTGCTATCATGAAATCAACCAATAACAAATGCTGGCGGGGCTGTGTGGAAAGAGGAACTCTGCTCAACTGCTGGTGGGAGTACAGACTGGTGCAACCACTGTGGAAATCAGTATGGAGATACCTCATAGAACTAGGACTGGAAGTCCCATTTGACCCAGCTCTTCCCCTGCTGGGTATCTTCCCAAAAGAATTAAAAGAATCATACCACAGTGACATATGTGCACCCATGTTCATAGCAGCACAATTTGTAATAGCTAAAACTTGGAAGCAGCCCAACTGCCCATCAACTGGAGACAAGATAAAGAAAACATGGTTTTTTAATAAAATGGAGTACTACTCAGCCCTAAAAATGAGAAATGCTAAATGGATGCACATTGAGGCGATACTCTTAAGTGAAATAAATAGGACACCCATGTGTAAATACCGAATAGTTTCTCTAGTGTGAGAAACTGAAAGTGTAAATAAGGACTAAAAGGTATAATAGATAATGTGAAATAGGAAGAAAAGGGGCAAAGGGGAAGGGGAAGTGGGAGGGGTAGGGGAAAGGAAAGAAGGAAATGGAATCAATATGAGAAAATGAAAAAATGGAAACAAAGTCTTTGTAAATAGGTAGGGATGGAGGGGGTGAAGGGAGGGCAGGGGAATGGGGCAAAAATAAGAACCAGGAGAGATTATGTAAAGGTGCAAATTTCCAATGATGAATGTCATTATATTGCATACCTAAAATGCGCCAATAAAATTAATAAAAAAAGAAAATAAAAGACAAGGTTATTAGCCACAACCTAGTTTGTCTGTTATGTTCCTAATTCAAGAATGCTTTGTCTCTTCCTTTACAAGACTTGCTCACATCAAGAAATTATCTACAGCAGCTCCACATAGTCCCTTCACTTAGTTCCTTTTCTTCAATCTAACTATGATGTCAGCCATAAATACTGACAGCTCTGGGTGGTCAGAACCTTTGCTTGTTCAAGCCTCTGGCTGCTCAAGCACTGGACATTCTGGCTCCCCATATCTCTGTCTCTGTGTCTTTTTTCTCACCTTGCACTGCAGCACTGAGCAGGAGATCAGACCCCACTGCAGGGGTTTTCAGTAATACCTGGATTTAAAAAGATAATGGTTACCAGTGAAAACTAGATGACTAACTCATTAGTGCCTTAACTCAATTTTACTAAGTCAGTACACTCTGACCTGGCTATTGAGCATCCTACACAGTCAGGCATTGTCTAATCAAAACTGTTTTTCATTAATATTTAGAGCCATTTTTCATTTTTTTTCAGGTTTACAGCTGCATTCTTGATGGTAGCAGCAATTATAAATGTAAAACTAGGCAGCTAAAACAGTTCAAACCTTTATCTCTTATTACCATAGCTATCTTATTTACTCTTCTACCTTCGATATCTTGCACATAGAAAAGGCCAAAATGTTCTGGAAAATGAATGAATATACTCAGTACATAAGTGTGTGTAATGAAGTTTTGTGAATAAAAAACTGAGTATATATGTTATTTGGCACCAGCAGCTCAAGGGCTCAGACAGAAAAACATTTCACAAATAAATTAAAAAATGTAAAAGGACAAATATTGTTGAAATGGCAAAAAGGAATGCTCTATTTTAACTGTGTTTTGTGAAAAGGCTTCAATAGAAGATACATGGCTTAGTTGGGTTTTCAGAAATGGACAAGGTTTTGAAAGGCAGCTACAAAGACAAGGGCAGAATATTGGTGGAAACAGGATGTTGGTCAAAAATAGGAAAGAAAAAAAAACAAGGGCAACACATAAATCTGTAGCATTAGAGTATCTTATATTATATGTATTCTTATTTACATGTAGAAGTCATAGACAAAACGCATCTAACAATTAACATTCTAATCCAATTTAATTTAATATAAAATTTAGTACTATCATGTTAATATTTAGTTTCATCTGGAATCTTTACAACTATAACTATATGACATTTATTAAGTAATGAGGCATTTGGCAAGAATAGTACTAACTTATACATATCACATCATTTTAATATTAAACTTTTTGAGTACAAAGCTTAACAAAGTTAAATATTTTCCCTAAATTATAAGTGAGAGCAGGATTCAAATCTAAGTTTGGTTGATTGAAAAGTCTTTGACAGATGTTTCTTTCTTTCTTTTTTTTTTTTTTTTGGTACCGGGGATCGAACTTGGGACCTTCTGCTTGTGAGGCAGGGGGAAGAACTGCTGAGCTAAATCCCCAGCCCAACAGATGTTTCTATAGTGGCAAGATATGTCTGTCCTAATAATGAAATATGAGGAATACAGATGTCATACAGACATGAGAGATACACATGACTAGTTCAATTTGCACATACACAAAAATAAGCTGGTTAACCTTCATTTTTCAAGTACCATATGAAATCTAATCTTTTTTGGGGGGTACCAGGGATCAAACTCGGGTCCTTGTGCTTGTGCAGCAGGTGGCAAAACCACTGAGCTAAATCTCCTGCTCTTTAATCTTTAATTTAATCATATCCTCTTTATCTTAGCAACTTTTCCTGATTCTGAGGAAAAATACCTGATACCTACAACTTAAAGGAGGAGAGGTCTATTTTGGCTGACAGTTTCAGTTTATAATAAGCTGCTTCCAAGGCAGAAACAGAAAGGCAGAGGTCATAGCAGAGGAAAAAGTGCTCAACCTATGACAGCCAAGACACACACAGAGAAGGGGAGAGCTAGGGAGGAAATACACTTTTCCAGGTCACCTCCCTAGTGACCCACCTCCAATCAGGCTATACCTCCTAATAGCACATACAGCTGCTAAAATCATTGATGGATAAATCCACTGATGAGTAAAGTATCTCCATGATCCAGTCACCCACAAATATGTGAGAGTTTGGGAGGACAATTTAGATCTAAACAATAACATTCCATCTCTAGGCCACCCAAAGTTTACATCCATTCCATTATGCAAAATGTATTTCGTTCATCTCTAGGAATCAACAGTTTTAACAGTTCTAGCATTGCTGAAAAGTCCAAGTTCAAATTCTCTTCTGAGACTCAAAGCAAACTCTTAGCTGTGAAGTTTAAATATTTTCAACATACAATGGCACAGGGTAAATAATCCCATTCCAAAAGGGAGAAATAAAGGGTCGGACAAATACTGAACTAAAGCAGGACCAAAACCAAACAGGGCAAAAACACTGAAACCCACCGCTCCATGTCTGGTACCTGGGGCAAGTACTGGAGAGATGTGAACTCTAAACAGGGTCAGGAAGACCTGTCCCTACAACACTGCTAGTGGTTGCAGCTCTCATGGCCTCTCTCTTGGAGTGCCTCCGCTCACTGCTTTGGCTTTCCTCAGCTGATATCCCACATTCCCGGCATTTCCAACTGCCTGGGGTCTCCACTGCACTATTGGCTTCACACACACAGCTTCATTCACTACCTTTTCAGGGCATACTGCCTGGCCTCTCTGATCTCACAGTTCTTGTATTTTGCATGCCAGTAAAATCAACACCATGTAGATGACGCCAAGATCTTCTGCCAGTTCCTATAGTAGTTTTGCCCTTTGGATCATGGATGCATAGGTCTCTGAGTCACTGGATGGCTGAGCACTGTGAAATGAATTTGAGGAACTGATGCCATAAGAGGCCTTCTTAAGCAGGGCACCCAGGGGCTGTCTTCTCAAATGAAAGCTTTTTGCATGCATGAACCTCCAAAATGTGGGGTCTTGATGATTTCTAAGATGCCTTCCAACCATCTTTCTTTTCATCCTAATGCAAAGTACATAGCTACTTTTTAATGATAATCTTTTCAGTAACCGTGCACGCTCTCATTGCCCCAACTACAAGGTGTTTTCTGACAAAACTATGAAATTTTCACATTTGCTTTTTGTTCATGATTTTTACTGTAAATGTAGCTAAAAGTACCCCTGCTAGAGTCAAAATCTTCAATTGCTTTGAAGTGTCATCCACCAGATTAATTAGTCCAGTGCCTTTAATCTCAGCTTCTTGCACAGTCTCAGGACATGGGCCAAATGAAGACCATTTTGCTGTGAGAGTGTAACACACATGGCCCCTAGTCCAACTGCCAATGGAGTCCTTGTTCCCAACAGAAACCTGATCCAGGCTTTTACTGTCTGTGTTCCTGTCAGCATTCTGGTCATCTGAGCTCCAACCAGCATTTCTAATCAAGCTCAGCTTAGAGCATTCTAAGGCTTTTCTAGCTGACATCTCCAAACTTTTCCAAAGCCCTGTCACAAACCATTTCCAAAAGTTTCTGAACCACATGGTTAGGTATAGTCACTGCAATGATTTCACTTCTGTGGTACCACCTTTCCTGTAAGTGGGACAAAATATGCAACATCTGCAATTTAAAGAAGGAGACATTTATTTAGGCTCACTGTTTCAGTCCATGATTGTCTTGTTCCAAGACAAAAATAGAATTGCAAAGGGACCTGAGAGAGGAAAATATGCTTGACCCACAGCAACAAGGAAGAAGACAGTGAAGAGATGGGTTGGGAACAAGAATATACTTTTGCAAGTT
The DNA here is from genome assembly GCF_053883595.1 of Heterocephalus glaber. Classification (NCBI taxonomy): domain Eukaryota; kingdom Metazoa; phylum Chordata; class Mammalia; order Rodentia; family Bathyergidae; genus Heterocephalus; species Heterocephalus glaber. Next base: position 28,270,483 of record NW_028258344.1, on the reverse strand, counting down.
ATGACCCCAATGGCCCACCCCCAACCAGACCCTATTTTCTAACAGCACATTTAGCTACTAACTAATCACTGGATGAATCCACTGATGAGTACAGTGCTCCCACGATCCAGTCACCCTTCATGCATAAGAAATTTTGAGGGAACATCTTAGATCTAAGCCATAAAGGTGTTTTTAAGTGTTTTAACATTGTGGCTATTTTCCTGACTTAAGCACACATTTTGTTAATATTCCCAAAATAAATAGCATCTTACTAAAATCATTTATTTATAAAGTTAATCAGAATCTTATTCTACAATATTGCAATTGAACATCAAATAGGTCAAGAAATGTGACATTTATTAGAACAATTATCTTTTGGTCTTTTCAAAGCATGCAGCTAAAAATAAAGAGCAAGGGGAAAAAGAAAGCCACTCCAGTTTACACTTGTCTGATGTGTAGTTATCTTGTCCAAATTCTATCTGGATGTTATCAGCTGGAGATCTCATCTAACTATAAACTTTATTGCTGAAACAGGATACCTTGAAGAAATACAAACACAGTTTATAGTGTACTTCTGGAAAAGTACTTTCAATGGAGATTAACTAAAGACTGAGTCTCTAACACTGTAATATATTACTTGCAATATTAGGAAAAAGGATCAATTCTATCAGTAGCAAAAAAGAAATTAGTTTATGATAAGTCTAAATTCACAGCTAAACCCTCCAATTCTGTGCCTAGAAAAAATATATTTATTTGCATTTGCTATCATAAACATCTGTGAGATGGATATTTAAATTGAAATCTATTCCACTCTGAATGGAAATGAGATACCAATATCATGAAGACATTATAGAATTCTGTTTTGAAAATAATTCTGTATTGAGTCAGCTACTTATTCAAGGTCATAGAAGTATGTATAGTAGGAATCAATGTTGCTGAAATGAAAACAGTGCATATTCCTCTGGGAAAAGCTCTCTTTAATTCCCTATTTAAAATAATGCTATTAGCAGATATTCATAATGCTTGCCTCTAAAGTGTCTTCAAAATAGTCTCCAGGGAGTACTTTTAAAAATAATAGAATTTACCACTACTCTCTGCTAGAATAAGTCAAGGTCACCTCTGGAATATACTATATATGAAGTTTATGGAGAAAGATAAAGAATATAAGATGTGTGTGGCTGTGTGCATAAATTTATGTGGATATATAAATATATTCACATTCACATATTAATCTAAAGTCACAACTGAATTTCTCAATAGACATTTTTTTATTGTCTTTTGGGATACAACAAAGTAGTTTCCAGTTTCTTGTTGTCCTACTGCTATCAAAGAGACATACCAAGTGGGGCTAAGGAAAACTCCACATTTGTTGGTATACAATCTACTTAGAATAATCAGGTTAAACTCTCAATACTATGATCTCCATTTAATTTAGCAAGAAAATACCTCAAAAAATGCCTTCCCATTTAAAAATGTATGGAATAAGAATCTTAGATATGTGTCTTCAATAACAAAATAATTTAAACTGGGTAGATTTTAAATGACAGAAATTATTTCTCATAGCCCTGGAGGCTGGGAAATTAAAGATTCAGCAACTGCCAGATTTATATCTAGTGAGGGCCCACTTTCTGGTTCACAGCTTCAAGCTGTATCCTTACATGATGGGAAGGGAAACTAATCTCATTCTTCAGGGCTGCCCTCTCAGGAAGTAAACACTTCCCAAAGGCCCTACCTTCTTCTACCATCACCATGGTGGTGGTGGTGGTGGTGGTGGGAGTTGTCACAGTTTCAACATATTACTTTTGGAGTGAAGGGAAAACATTCAAACTTCAGCAATATGGAATTTGTTTAATAATGGAAATGCATAATGCCAGCTTGGATGGGTATTAAAATAGCTACAATTTTAAGCAAGAGTTGCCAAATCATACAAATAATCCTATGTATAATTTTTTTCAAGATATTGTGAATCTGCAGAGTATAATTCTTGATACTGTGGTATATTTTAAAGAAAATGAGTGCTGGAGTGAGGTTAATAATTTCTACTATACATCTTTCTGCAAGAATCTATCCATGGCCCTCTTTCTCTCTAGTATTTCAGTCTTCCTCTATTGTGAATTCTAAATCTCAACCTATACATACACAAAGGTCTTCCAACCTTTAAAACAAAACATTTTCCTTTGACCTTACTTATCTTTTGAAGCTACTATCTTGGAAGACAAAAAGTGCTATCTTGAAAATAGTGGCAATCACACTAACGTATTTGAATTGAACAGTGTTAAACAATTTTTGAAAGATTTTTACATAATTTCACTTTAATCTCATGACAACCTTCCCCAGTTTTTCCTAATGTCTTTATTTTCCTAAGAAGAAAATGACACTCAGAGATGAACAATTCTATAATTTTTCAAAACTGCAAAGCTTGGGAAAGATCAAATCAATGCCAGAATATGAATTTTACTGATTTTCAGTAGTTGTACATATGTTCACACACAAATCAGGTAATGCTGGGGGGATCACATTGAAAGAACAACATAAACTGATCTAATACCATTTCACGAAGTCCATGTTTCTCTCTCATTCAACAACAGGATTTCTGAAAGACTTTGCTGAAAAAAGGTAAGATTTTGCTAAAATTGAGACATGATAAGGACAACTATTTAATTCATCAATCTAGTGACACTGTCAAAAAATGAAATGGGGCTGTTTGTTGGTTATCTCATGTTGTCCCCTAGGATCTCATTTCTCTTGCAGAGTATTCCCAAAAGAAGGGTATGCTTTCTAGAATTTTCCTAGGGTTAGTGTCAAGTTCATATTTATTTTTAGTTCTTGATAAGAAAATCACTTACATGTTTCCATGCTTTCTAAAGCCCCATTGATTTTTATGAAATTTTATTTGCAAGCCTTTCTTCATGTATTCCAGGAATGATTCCTTTAGGAAATGCATATTAATTTATTACACTATTTTCCTTTTGTTCTGATACTTTTCACAGTTATGCTCTCCTTTGCAGATGCTTATGGAGTACCTGCCCTTCAAGAACTGCTGTGTGGCTCTGGGAAAACAGCTGCTCTCATATAATAATTTCCAGTCATTGGTCAACAGAACATTGTCTCCTTCAGTTTCTTTTTTTTTTTTTCTTAAATTCTTTTATTGGTACATTTTAGGTATACAACACATTTACATTTCTCATTGGGAATTGTACCTTTACATGATGCATCTTGGTTCTTATTTTTTCCCCATTTCTAGCCCTCCCTTCACTCCCTCCACCCTTCCCTATTTACAAAGACTTTGTTTCCATTTTTTCCATTTCTCATCATTTTTCCTTTTCCTTCTTTCCATTCTCCTGCCCCTCCCACTACCCCTACCCCTTGGACTTTTTCTTCCTATTTTGCATTATCAATTATTCATTCTAATCATTGGTACATTTTAGATATACAATATAATGACATTCATCATTGGAAATTTGCACCTTTACATAATCTCTCCTGGTTATTTTTCCCTCCTCCCCTGCCCTCCCTTCAACCACTTCATCCCTCCCTATTTACAAAGACTTTGTTTCCTTTTTTTCATATTCCATTCCCTTCTTTCCACTACCCCTCCCACTTCCCCTTCCCCTTTGCCCCTTTTCTTCCTATTTCACATTATCTATTATACCTTTTTAGTCCTTATTTACACTTTCAGTTTCTCACACTAGAGAAACTATTTGGTATCTACACATGTGTGTCCTATTTACTTCACTTAAGAGTATTGCCTCAATGCGCATTCATTTGGGTATAAATGTCTCTAATTTCTCATCTTTTTATGGCTGATTTTATATAAAAAAACACATTTTCTTTATCCAATCTTCAGTTGATGGGCATTTGGGCTGTTTCCAAGTTTTACTTATTACAAATTCTGCTGCTATGAACATGGGTGCACATATATCACTGTGTTATGATTCTTTTAATTCTTTTGGATAGATAACCAGCAGGGAAATAGCTGGGTCAAATGAGACTTCCAGTCCTAGTTCTTCGAGGTATCTCCATACTGATTACCACAGTGGTTGGACCAGTTGACATTCCCACCAGCAGTGGAGCAGTGTTCCTCTTACCCCACAGCCCTGCCAGCATTTGTTATTGGTTGATTTCATGAGAGCAGCCATTCTTTCTGGAGTGAGGTGGAATCTCAGCATTATTTTCATTTGCATCTCTCGAATGACCAGTGATGTTGAACATTTTTTCATATATTTATTTGCTATTTCTACTTCTTTGTCTGAGAAATTTCTGTTCATTTCAGATGCCAATTTTCAGATTGGGTCTTTAAATTTGGGAGGCCTGATTTTTTTCCCCATTAACTTTATTGGTACATTTTAGGTATAAAATACAGCTACATTCATCATTGGGATCTTGTACCATTACATGAGTCTCTTGGTTCTTATTTTTTTCCCCTTCCCTTGCCCACCCTTCCCTATTTGCAAAGACCTTGTTTCCATTTTTTTCCTCTTCTCATATTTTTTCCTTTCCCTTCTTTCCCTTCCCCTACCCCTCCCAATTACCCTGCTCTTTTAGACCTTTTCTTCCTGTTTCACAATATCATTTATACATTTTTAAAATTATAATATTAAGATCTAGGAGACATTACCACAGATTTTACAGAATTTAAAAGGATATAGAAAGCATATTTCAAAAATCTGTTTTGAAATAAATTTGACAACTTCTAAGAAGTAGCTTGGAAGACAAATTAATGAAATTAACTCTGGAGGAAATATAAAATTTGAAAAGCACCTCTTAAAGAAAGTATATTCCTAGCTTGAAAACCTACCTCTATGACACAAGCAGGCTCATAAACATTTTAACTGATAAATTATAACAAACATTTAAAGCAGAAAAAAGAAGGAACCCTTCTCCCCTCATTTTAGGAAATCAACATTGTGCTAATCCTAAAATTGGATAAAGATAATAGAAGAAAATGTATGAACATAGATAGAAATTTGTTTAACAAATTTCAAAATAAACTATTAGAAGTCAGATATGGCAAGATGTGGAAAGTGGTTTTGTTATAGGGATGGCAGTGTTGGTTCAGCATTGGAAGATCCACCCCCAAAAGTCATCAGTTTAACAGAGGAAAGGAAAAAGCCATATGATCCTGTCACTAGTTGGAGAAAAAGTATTGGATTAAATTCTACAGCTGTTCATGGTAAAAGCTATCAGGAGACTAGAAGTAGAACAGAAACTTCTCAACAGATTAAAGACATGTACTCCATACTTCCAGCGAGAATGCCTTATATGAATGGAGAAGATATAATGCTCTCTCCTTAAGGTGGGGAACAAGGGCAGATATGCTTACTCTTTATCTGTCCATTAAACTTTGAAACCTAGGCCCCACCAAAATAGCCTGGCAATAAAATGACACAACTAGGATAAGATTGGCACGGCAGAAGCAAAATCTATATATGTAGATGAAATGATCATCTACAGAGAAAATACTAAGAAATCTCTAGGAGCCCCTAGAACTTGTACTTGAATTTAGCAGGATTAGAAAACACAAGGTATATATAAAAATTCAGGTCTGTGTATACTTGCTATAAATGAAGAATTGGATATTGAAATTTAAAAGTTATGTAGGAGTACAAAGGATCTAGAAAAGTTAAAAACAAAAACAATAACAAAAACAGTGTCAGAAGACTTTTAGTACCTAATTTTAAGACTTCTTCTAAAGCTACACTAATCAAGGCAGTGTTGGTGTAAGGAAAGACAGATAGATCATTTGAATAAAACAGAGAATCTAGAAATAGAACCACACATATATGGTCCACTGAGTTTTGAAAGATTATTTAACATTAGCATTTTATAGAATATAAACTCAATTCAAGAGCTGAGGAAGAAAGTGTTTTCAGCAAATGGCACTAGAACACATGGTATCCTTATATAAAAAATTAACCTCAACCTTTTTTTTCCATACATGAAAATAACTTGAAGGGATCTATGAACCTAAATAAGAAAGCCTAAAAGTATGAAACTTTAAGAAGAAATTATAAGGGAAAATATTTATGAATTCAGGGTAGGCAAGAACTACCTGGGATACAAAAAACATGATGTATAAAAGAAAAAAATTGATAAATGAGATTCCATCAATATTTAGAACTTTAAATGACATCATTAAAATGAAAAGTAGTCCTTAAACAGACCATATTTACAATGCATATAACCTATGACCAGAATATATAAAGAATTCTTAGAGCTCATTAATAGACAACCCAATTAAAATGTAGACATAAGAAGATGATAAATAGCCAGTATAGCACAAGGAATGGTGTGCAACTCTAGAATCAGAAAAATACTAATCAGTACAATAATAAGATTGAATTATACACTCATTAGGGAGATGAAGTTAAAAGTTTTAAAAGTCTTGTCATGACTTTTTCTTTTTGTTGGATTCTCCCCTTTTGGGTTTAATTTGTCACGCCCAATGGATTCATTTTGCTGGGTTTCTTGGGGTTGTGATCTTCATTGTATTTTCCTAGGGTATTGTCTAAAATTTTTTGGAGTGCTGATTTGATATTCATGAAATTCCTAAAGTGCTCTTTCTCATGAAAGTATCTTATTTCTCTATCAATTTTGAAAGATAGTTTTGCAGGGTACATCAATCTGGGTTGGAGGCTGTTTTCCTTTAGGGCTTGAAATACATCACTCCAAGCTCTTCTTGCCTTGAGGGTTTGCATTGAGAAGTCTGTTGTGATTCTGATGGGCTTTCCTTTGTATGTGATTTGTTTCTTTTCTCTCACTGCTTGTAGAATTTTGTTCTTCTGTTGGATTTCTAGAATCCTAATAATTATATGCCTATATCTGGATTATTTTTGATTAAGGCTAGCTGGCGTCCTATATGCCTCACTTATCTGTATTCAAGTTCTTTTGACCTGCTTGGGAAGTTTTCTGCCATTATTTCTGTGAATCGTTTTTTATGTCATCTGCACTTTCTCCTCTTTCTTCATTGACTCCAATCAGTCTTATGTTATTCTTCTTTGCATCTTCCAGAAGCAGCTGGATTGATTTCTCATGCTCCCTTACAATTTTAAAGCAATTTTTCTTTTCCTCCTCACTAATTGCAATCTTATCTTCTATATCTGAAATTCTATCCTCACATTGGTTCATTCTGCTGTGCAGACTTTCGATGGAGTTTTTAATCTCCTGGAAATCTCTTTGTATCTGTTTTATGGATTCCATTTGTTTCCTATGTTGGGATTCCATCATGCTCCTCAGATCCTCTATTTTTTTTATCTGTGTCCTCTCTAGATTTATTAATCATGTCTTGCACCATGAGCAAAATCTCTGCTGTTATCTGAGTAATTATTTCTGATTTCATTTTTCCCAGATCCTCTTTTGTTGCCAGTTCAGAGAGTTCAGGTGGTTGAGTATCAGATTTTTCCATCTTGTTTCCCTTTGGGGTTGCTGTAGGTGATCTGGAAGTCTGTTTTTGAGGCTTGTTTATATGTTTTCTCATTTCCACGGGTGGGGGGCAGGTGCTTCTGGCCACCACGGGGCTCACCTTCTCTGCCCTAGGAGCTTGGGATGGCAGCAGGGGAGCTTCCTTCTGGGTGCTGTGACCTGTTCACCTTCTCTTCCCTAGGAGCCTGGTATGGAGGCAGGGAGCTTCCTTCTGGGTGTTGGGACCGGCTGAGCTTCTCTGCCCTAGGAGCCTGGGATGGAGGCAGGGAGCTTCCTTCCAGGGGCTAGGACTGGCTTGGGAGGTCTGATTTTTTAAGTTCTTTATAGATTCAAGATAGTAGACCTATGTCTGAGGAACAGCAGGTGAAGATTTTTTCCCATATTGTGGCTTGTCACTTCACACTGCTGGAGGTTTCTCTTGCTGTGCAGAAGCTTTTTAATAAGAAGAGATCCCACTTATTGATTATTTGTGCTAGTTCATGGGCAACTGAGGTTTTGTTCATAAAATCTTTTCCTACACCAATGTCTTCAAGAGTTCTACCTAACCTCTGTTTCAGTCGGTTCAGCATTTCTATTTTAATATTTAGATCTTTAATCCCTTTCAATTTTATTTTAGTGCATGTTGAGAGATATAGGTCTAGTTTTAATCTTTGGCAAGTTGAAACCCAATTTCTCCAGCACCATTTATTAATGAGGCTATCTTTCCTCCAGTGATGGTGTTTGGCTCCTTTACCAAAGATGAGATGGCTGAGTGTGTCTGGCCTTGTTTCTGCATCTTCTAATCTGTTCCACTGGTCTTCAGGTCTGTTTCTTTGCCAGTACCACACTGTTTTTATCACAGTAGCTTTGTAGTATAGTTTCAAGTTGGGGATTGTGATACCCCCTGACATGTCTCTGTTACCTAGAATTGCTTTTGCTATTCTGGGTCTCTACTTTTTCCAAATGAATTTTTGGATTGTTTTCTCAAGGTCCATGAAGTATGCTGCTGGGATCTTGATTGGAATTGCATTAAATCTATATAGCAGTTTTGAAAGTATGGCCATTTTCACTATATTAATCCTTCCTACCCAGGAACAGGGAATGTCTGTCCATTTTCTGATATCATGTTCAATCTCTCTTTTCAGAGTGCTATAGTTTTCAGAGAAGAGGTCTTTGATTTCTTTCATTAGGTTGATTGGTAGGTATTTCAGTTTTTTGGATGCTATTGTGAAAGGAATTATTTGCCCTATTTCTCTCTCAGTGTGTCTGTTATTCGTGTAGAGGATAGCTATTGATTTTTTTGTGTAGACCTTGTATCCAGCTACTTGACTGAATTTGCTTATTAAGCCTAGAAGACTTTTGGTGGAGTTCTTGGGGTCTTCTATATAGAGTATCATGTCATCTGCAAATAATGACAATTTGACTTCTTCATTTCCTATCTTTATTCCTTTTATTTCTTTCTCTTGTCTAATTGCAATGGCTAATGTTTTCAAAACTATATTGAACAAGAGTGGTGAGAGCACACATCCTTGTCTCATTCCTGATTTTAGTGTGAAGGATTTCAGTTTTTGACCATTTAGTATGGTACTGGCTGTTGGTTTTTCATAGATGGCTTCTATCAGTTTGAGGTGGAAAACATCTATTCTAATTTTTTGTTGGGTTTTTATCAGAAATGCATGTTGGACTTTGTCAAATGCTTTTTCTGCATCTATGGAGATAATCATATGGTTTTTGTCCTTGGCTCTATTGATATAGTGTATTACATTGATTGATTTTCCTATATTGAACCATCCCTGCATCCCTGGGATGAATCCCACTTGATCAGGGTGTATGATCTGCTTGATGATCTTCTGCATTCTGTTTGCCATTATCTTATTGAGGATTTTTGCATCTATGTTCATTAGTGAGATTGGCCTATAGTTCTCCTTTTCAGTTGGGTCTTTCTCTGCTTGGGGCATCAAGGTGATGCTTGCTTCCAGGAATGAATTTGAGAGTATTGCTTCCCTGTCAATTTCATTGAAATGCTTAAACAGTAGTGGCAGCAGTTCCTCTCTAAATGAGTTGTAGAATTCAGCAGTGAAGCCATCAGGAATCGGGCTTTTCTTAGTTGATAAGTTTTTAATTACACTTTCAATTTCATTGGTTGACATTGGGTTGTTCAGAATTTTTAGGTCTTCTTTGTTCAACCTTGGTAATTTATATATATATATCTAGGAATCTGTCCATATCTTCAGTGTTTTCCATTTTATTGGTGTATCGGTTCTGGAAGTAGGTATTGATGATCCTCTGGATTTCTGCTGGATCTGTTGTACTTTCACCCTTTCCATTCCTAATTGCATGGATTTGGGCCTTTTCTTTCCTTTTTCTGCTAAGGTTGCCTAAGGCTTTGTCCATTTTGTTGATTCTTTCAAAGAACCAACTCTTGGCTTCATTGATTCTTTGTATCGTTCTCTTAAGCTCCATTGCATCGATTTCTCCTCTAATCTTTATAATTTCCTCCCTTGTATGAGCTTTGGGGTTGTCCTGTTCTTCTTTTTCTAGAAGCTGGAGGTTCAGCATCAGGTTGTTTAATTGGCCTCCTTCTGTTTTCCTAATATGGGTATTTACTGCTATGAATTTCGCTCGTAAGACTGATTTCATTGTGTCCCATAGATTCTGATATGTGGTATTGTCATTGTCATTTAATTGAAGGAACTGTCTGACTTCTTCTTTAATTTCCTCTGCGACCCATTGGTTATTCAGAAGTGTGTTGTTCATTTTCCAAGTATTTATGAAATTTTTCCAATTTCTTTTGCTATGGATCTCTAATTTCATCGGACTATGGTCTCAAAATATACAGGGGATAACTTCAATTCCTTTGCACTTACTTAAACCTGTTCTATGCGTGAGTATGTGGTCTATTTTGGAGAATGACCCATGTACAGCTGAGAAGAATGTGGATTCTGATTTTGTGGGATAGAACACTCTATAAACATCTGTTACATTCATATGTTCAAGAGTTCGATTGAATTCTAGCATTTCATTACTTAGTTTTTGTCTAGTTGATCTATTTGTGATAGTGGCATATTGAGGTCCCCCACTACAATTATATCAGTGCATATATGACTTTTCATGTCCATTAGTATTTGTTTTATATAGTTGGGCACACTAGTGTTTGGTGCATAGATATTTATGATTGTCATCTCTTCCTCTTGGATTCTTCCCTGTACAAGGATGTAGTGTCCTTCTCTGTCTCTCTTTATCAGTGTTGGTTTGAAATCTACTTGATCTGCAAAGAAGATACCTACTGCTGCTTTTTTTCAGGTTCCTGTCTCATGGAGTATTGTTTTCCACCCTTTAACTTTCAGTCTATGAGTTTTACTTTGAATTAAGTGTGTTTCTTGTATGCAGCATATTGTTGGATTTTGCTTCTTGACCCATTCTGCCAGTCTATTTCTTTTGATTGGTGAATTGAGACCACTAATATTGATGGTTATAAATGAACCATATTGACTTATCATTGTCATGACTTTTTCTTTTTGTTGGGTTCTCCCGCTTTACATTTAATTTCTTGTCACACCAGATGGGTTCATTCTGCTTTGCTTCCTGGGGTTATGATCCTCATTGTCTGTTCCTAGGATATTGTCTAAAAATTTTGGAGTGCTGGTTTGGGTTTCACAAAGTTCCTAAGGTGCTCTTTGTCACAAAAGTATCTTATTTCTCCATCCATTTTGAAAGCTAGTTTTGCAGGGTACATCATTCTGGGTTGGAGGCTATTTTCTTTTAGGGCTTGGAATACATCACTCCAAGCTCTTCTTGTCTTGAGGTTTTTCATTGAGAAGTCTTCTGTGATTCTGATGGGTTTTCCTTTGCATGTGATTTGTTTCTTTTCTCTAACTGCTTGTAGAACTTTGTTCTTCTGTTGAGTTTCTGGAATCTTAACAATTATATGCCTGTGTATAGATTTTTTTTTGATCAAGGCTCTTTGGTGTCCTATAAGCCTCACTTATCTGTATGTCAATTTCTTTCCCCCTGCTTAGGAAGTTTTCTGTCATTACTTCTGTGAAGAGCTTTTTTATGTCATCTGCACTCTCCCCTGTTTCTTCATTGACTCCAATCAGTCTTATGTTATCCTTCTTTGCATCGTCTAGCAGCTGCTGGATTGATTTCTAGTGTTCCCTTACAATTTTGAAGCAATTTTTCTTTTCCTGGTCACTAATTGCAATCTTATCTTCTATATCTGAGATTCTGCCCTCATATTGGCTCATTCTGCTGTGTAGACTTTCAATGGAGTTTTTCATCTCCCAGAAACCTATTTGCATCTGTTTTATGGATTCCATTTGTTTCTGATGTTGGTATTCCATCATGTTCCTCAGCTCCTCTCTAGATTTATTAATCTTATCTTGCTCTATGAGTACAATCTCTGCTTTTATCTGAGAAATTATTTCTGATTTCATTTTTTCTAGATCTTTTGTTGACAGTTCTGGGTGTCCAGGTGGTTGAGTATCAGAGTGTTCCATCTCATTTCCCTTTGGGTTTGCTGCAGGTGATCTGGAAGTCTGGTTTTGAGACTTATTTATGTGTCATTTCATTTCAACCTGGGGGGAGGGGGTGCTGTTGGCACCCATGTGGCTCACCTCCTCTGAGCTGGGAGAGGTGGGACAGTGGCTCAGTAGCCCCTTCTTCTGGGCTGGGAAAGGTGTGATGGATGGTGGCCCAGAAGCCCCTACCTCTGGGCTGGGAGCAGCAAGATGGACAGTGGCCTGGAAGCCCCTTCCTCTTTCCTGGGAGTTTTGGGACAGTGGCTCAGAAGCCCCTTCCTCTGGGCTGGGAGTGGTGGGGCAGATGGTGGCCAGGAAGCCCCTTCCTCTGGGTCAGGAGCAGTGGGACAGTGGCTCAGAAGCCCCTTCCTCTGGGCTGGGAGTGGTGGGGCAGATGGTGGCCAGGAAGCCCCTTCCTCTGGGTCAGGAGCAGTGGGACAGTGGCTCAGAAGCCCCTACCTCTGGGCCGGGAGCAGCAGGATAGATGGTGGCCTGGAAGCCCCTTCCTCTGGGCCGGGAGTGGCAGGAGGGATAGTGGCCCTGAAGCCACTTCCTCTGGGCCAGGAGCAGTGGGATAGTAGCTCGGAAGCCCCTACCTCTGGGCCAGGAGTGGTGGGACCTCTTCTTTATTTTCTGTAATGTTCTGATTAGAAGATGAACTTTACTGATGAAAAACTTGGAAGTAAAAAAGAAACTGTACCATTTATTCATTTATCATTCCCACTATTTCCTCCTCAAAAAATTTTGTTAAATTCAGGTTCTACACAATCAAACTTACTCATCATGGTTCTTATTTAATTATTTTGTGTGTGTGCTTGAGCACAGGTCTTTTTGTTCTTTGAAGTTTCTGCAAGCTCACTGGCATGCCCAGAAGTATTGGTGTACCCTTCCTACATTACTGGCCCATTCTTCCACCTCTTTCACACTGATCAGTCCATTTATAAAGAGCTCCCTAGAAAGCACAGTGGCCTGGTTATGTTTCTAATGACTTTCCTGATACTAGTCAGTAGAATATTTGTAACGTTAGATGTTCTATTTTCAGAATCTTCTATGAGTTCTAAATTTTATTTTAATTAAGTTCTATTCATTTTAATTTTTGTTTTTATAATTTTCTGTGCTATTCTTAGCTGGAAAAGACTCTAAATGACACTGTCCAGTTCCCCCAAATTCCCCTCAACTTACCTAATGTTTTCTTATATTATTATATGTGTATTATACATAGTACCCTATAAGCTCAATTCTCACTGACCAATATATACAAAATATCTTTATATCTCAGTAACATTATTTTTATTGTTTGCTCAGGTTTGCACTGCACGCATGCTGCAAAATTTGCTTAATGAATCTGCTATTATTGAAGATTATTATGTATCATCACTGTAATTATAAAAATGGTGCAGTTCACATAATTGTATATGTGTATGCTCAATTATTTTTAAAGGTTAGATGCCCAACGTCATTTCCAAGACTAAGAATATGAACTTTTGGAGTACTATTTTCACATTCTCACAATTATTCACTCCATAATATTTGCCAACATGGCAGATACAATCTTACTCTTCATTTTTATTTCTATGCATTCAGTGAAAATTTATTTGGCATGTACTATCTAAATGTAAAAGATAGATGGATAAATGAAGTAGAAAAAACATTTCTGCTACCTTGAAACATACATTTAATAAGCCATAGGAGATGATAATCATGTAGATATTAGAAGTTGATATATGCTGTAAAGAAAAACCGAGGAAGAGTTGATAAGCTTCAATCATCACAACAGGCTAGATTCTTTTTGCATTTATTCCAGAGTATTATAATTCTGAGTCAAGGTCCTATATATTATCAAATATTCTGCTTTCTCATGAGTTAAACTGATATCTAGATAGTCAATATGTCTACAGATGCAACTGTAAAATTATCTTTGTTACATCACCTGTTACACCTTTGTTACAATTTTCAGAAAATCTGCCTCTATATTTCTCTACTGCACAGATCACCTGAAATAGGGCATTTCATGATTAACATTTTATCTTTATTTATATCAGAATATATGAAATATAATGAAAACATCCTTTATCAATATTTCAATCAGATTGGGATCCCTGTACAGAATGCTGCTGTGTTTATTTCTAGGTATATCTTTCCATCCTTCTTCTCACATGGGTTTTTATTCAGAAGGACCTAGCTCATTCCCCTACACAACTGTCAATAAAATTTCTTGATACTATTTGCTACTTTACTACATTCTTCAGAATGTAGAAGCCTGTTTTACTGATGTAAAAATATATTCATTGACTGTTCATGAATATTAATAATCACCAACTAGGTAAGGCTTAAATACTGTAGCAATCAAAAGCAATTTGTCTACCTTCAAGGACACTTACATTTCAATAAGGAATAGAGACAGATGGATGCTAACAGATTAGGAAGTACTATAATTAAAAAATAATGGATACTAAGGATCATAAAGACAGGATGACTTTTTAAAGGTAGCTATTTAATCTGATATTTGAAAGATGAGAAAGAGACATGGTAAATAAGGATTAATTAGAGTTAAGATGTGTGAAGGGAGGAAGGAAGGAAACACTCGAGAGCTGAGAATGTGTACAAAGGCTGGTGGTTGTGGAACAACAGTAGGGAAAAGTTACTTGAAATTAAGAATAGGTAAGCACCAGTCAAACCAAGTCAATGTTAGAATTTCACCCTATATACAGACGTAAGTCATTGAAGATTATTGCCTAAGTGACATTGTTTTTATTTACATTTTATAAGACTATTATGACTATCATGCCAGACAGTACACTAAAAGTGAGCAAGAAAGAAACAACAGCAATTAGAAGGCTAATAAAAATTGTCCAAATGGGTGATACTAAAGTGGATCAACCTATGCCACTGAAGATAGAAAGAAAAGTAAATTTAATGGAGGCATAAAATGTAATAAATTTGATAAGATATGTTGAAGGACTTTTAATATGTGTATTAAAAGGAGGAGATCAGGGATAGACATCAGGGTTCTAACTTAAACAAGTGAAATAATAGATGATCATATCATTCATTATGGTGGGGAAATATAAAATATTAAAAATTTAATTTTAGCTCTAAGATTTGAGCTCATAGACGAGATCTAAACTAGAGAATTAAATCTGATATTTAGCTCAGTATAGAAACAGAAGCAAAGGAGATAGGGGAAAGCAAACTGAAAAAGAGCAGCTGGAAGCATAGGGGAAACCCTAGGAGAACATAGTGTTGCAGAGAAAAAGGAATGCTGTCTATCCATGATGCTGCAGTAAGATAATAACAGAAAATTGTCCTTTAATTTGTCAAGCTGGCCAATGTTGGTGAACTCAACTCTCTCTTTCTGGAGAGTTGTGGGAGAGCCACTAGATAAGAGTAAGAATAAACATGAGCTATTGTTGTCAAGTCTTCCACCAAATAATGCCTTAACATAATGATGCCATGTGTGATCAGAATATCAGATACTCAGATTCTCAGTAGGAACTGGGAAAGTATCACAGACCAAGAGAGGGATCACTCCAAAAGGACTGCACCTAGTGTGAAAAGTGGAAGGGCTTCCTTGACCTGGGAAAGAAGACTGACTTCTAAGATTTTATAAGCCCCTCTTGTCACTCAGTATAAGCCAAAATGGCATGAACCATCTGCTTCTACTGTTTCAATATTTTAAAAGACTTGTGACATATTTAGGCTATCAAATCAGAGATACAATGTTAAAAACAAAGTTGTATCAGAACCCAAGGTGGTATAAATGTGGAAATGTCAGTAGGTAATGATACTAAATTTCTTTGTTGAGCATCTGTCAGATCTTTACATTTTTCCTGGAATAGGGACTTACTGGTCCTTCAGCATCCTATGAAATGAAGCTTGTGAAGGCCCAACAAACCATAAAGTGCTCTACTAGTACCAGTTGTCTTCATTAGTATTCTATTCTAAGGCATTGTTAATCAAAGGTAAAAAAAGATAGGTTTTGGTAATACATATATTCAAACTTGGCAGAAACATACATACAACTCATACAAATACATACAACAGAATATAGCCTGATAATATGCTTATGCAAAATCATCCGTGTATTTCAGATAAAATGAAAAATGGATTCAGAGTTACAAAGTTTGTATTAAATCAATCATTATGAAACACTATTCTGTGCTCCAGTAGTTATATATTTATGCTTCTTCATTGTCTCTTTTACAGCTGTGAATGTTACTGGATTAATTAATAGTTTTCAGCAATTTCAAATTTCATTAGAAATAATTTGCAGCTAATGTTACCCCCATCAGATTAAGTGTTTGTTCTTTGTCAAACAAAATCTAAGTATTTTAGAGGGATATTCTGATAGTGTAGATGTCCTTTATTACAAATATTACTTGTCTGAATGGATTTTTCTTAAAAAGAGAAAAATCAGTATAAAGAAATATGAAGAAAGGACTCCATCGTGTGGCCAGAAACTAATAATACAAGAGAAGTAGAGAACTGGAGTCTATTTTCTACATTCCAGAATTTCATGCAGAGTTTAAAGCTTGGCAGAATTAACACAATGCAAGTACCTAAATGCTGCCACCTAGTGGCACAGCCTGGATTTCCCAGAGGCAACTATTTCAGTAAGCTGAACTTTAGCTCATTTTCTGCACACATTGTATTCAACCTAACGTATTAAAATGTCCAAACATCATTCAAATTGTATCATGGGGAGTTATCCCTTCTCTTATTTTTCCTCACATCCATTCCTATGTATAAACTATTTTCAACTAATTTTTTAACAGAGATTTTGGAAAAGATGGCAGATCTCCCAAGGATGTTGTTGAGTGTAAAATTGTAACTTTGATTGGTGAGAACACACAAACTGCTTCAAAAAAGGAAGGCAACGCAAGGCCTTGAAGACTTTTATAACAATATATGGTAGAATTATGCTGTGGAAAAGGAAATTATGACTGTATTTTGTGTACAATCCTATAGGATAAGTCAGGAGCCAATGCATACTATGCCAATGCACAGTATTTAAACCTAACACAAGTATGGTAGACAGAACAATGTCTCCTCGAACATGTCCCCGTACTAATTTTTGAAACTTGTGAACCTACCACCTTGTATGACAAAAGGAACCTTTGCAGATGTGATTAAATGTATAAACCTTGAGGTGAGAAGATTATTCTGCAATACAGAGAAATCTCTAACCTATCATGAATCCATTAAAGCAGAGAAATTTTTCCATGTGCTGTCATTCAGAAGGAGATGCAACTACAAAAAAAATGCCCAAACAGATGCAATGCTTCTAGCATGGAAATGGAATAAAGGAAGCATGAGCCCAAAATTAGATCTTTAGAAGCTGGAAAATACAAGGCAAGGATTTCTTTCCAAAAGGTTCAAAAAGGAACACAGGCTTACCAAAGCCTTGACTGCAGTCAGTAAAGTTTATGTTGGACTTCTGACCTACAGGACGATGATATTCAAGTTGCTTCCAATCACAAAGGTTGTGTTAATTTGCTACAGGAGCAATAGAAAATTAGTACAGTAAGAAAATATTTCCTAACAAGTTCATAAACATGGAAAGGTCTGTTCCTGAAAAAGCACACTGTTACTGGATGGCCATACTCAAAAGATTTCAGAGCACACAGCCGATGCCTCCATTGAAACAGATGTTGAACATGACTGTCTCTGAAGCTTAACAGCAACAACAAATGAAAACTTTGAATCTGTTCTGTGAGGTTTGTTTTTCAAATGATGACTTCACACAGAAAATAGGATCAGTTGAGACAGAAACACCTCATCTCCCACTGTTACGTCATCCAGCCTTACGTTCAGTGTGCTCTGCCTTTTGTCCGTTCTGACACAGCCATTTGTCCTTCCTGTTGTTCTTGCTGTCAGACTCTAGAGACTAGCATGTTAACAGGCCTCTCAGTGCAAGAAGCAGTTGTGTAGTACTCAGATTTTTTTTCTTTTTTTTCACTACTGGATATTGAACCCAGGTCCTTTGCACTGTGCTACATCCCCCACCCAAACCCCAAAGTTTTGAGACATGGTCTTGCTAAATTGCTAAGTTACCCAAGCTGGGTTGGAACTTTCCATCCTTCTGCCTCAGCCTCCCAGAATACTGGAATTATAGGTATGCACCACCATCCCTTGCTTCAAATATTCTAAATATGCTTATTCAGCAATGAGCAAATACTTCTGCATAGGTGGAGACTACATACTCTTTAATTTAAGCATTATTTCCTCTCTATTTTCCCCTACAGCTTACACATGAGAACACCCACAGTATAAAAAGAAAGCTTTTTTTCTAAGCCAACCTCCTTCAACATGATCTTCATGCTCATATTTAGAGCCGTGGTCCTTTAGAGAGCTCTTTGTAATTCTTGATGCTGAGTTCTCATGTCATGCTTTCGCTAGTGTGCTTCAATGAAGAACGTCCTCTTATTCTTTAAAAGAAGCCTACTCAAAGTCAGCAATGATCTCAATATTATATATGAAAATATAAATTTAATTCTTACTGTTGAATTGACTTACCACTAGAAAGTAAGGAGAGCTAAGAAGTAAAATGTTTTTCAGAACACTAATTTGGACATTAATTTCAGAAACATAATTATCCTCTTCACTAACCTTCTTACGCATGTCAAAGAATGCCTTTTAAATGAAAACAAGTAGGAATCATTACTTTGTGTGGTGAACTAGATCAAAACAGTGTTTCATGTTTTTAGACTAGTATGACAATATGACTCATTAACTTTTGACTTAATGCAAAACCTAAGCCCAACTGAATATTTAAATAATACAGTGAAAGCCCAAATCTAACTGCATGTCATAGATGAGGACTGGAACTTAGCTAATGTTTGAAAATGGAATAAAACTTTAGAAAATACTTTATTCAAGACCACATTTACACTTTTATTAAAACTACCATAATTATTAATATTTGTAAGAATTGTGTATTTGTAAATAACTTTTAGATGGCTACATTTTGAATTTTTAAACATTTATGATATATACAATGCCTTAAGGAACATCCATTTAAATTTCTACATGACTGTATCAAAAGGTGCAGAATCTTTCACTTCTCAGAACAAAGCTTTAGACCTTACACTAATAAATATACTAAAGGTCTTTTTCATGTAGGTAACAATCTGGGATATATACCTCCATCTTGAGACATGGGTATGTTTCTTTTTAAAATTAAAACTCATTTCTGCTTCTGTTGTTTCACATTATTTCCTATGTGAGTTTTCCATGATTCACAGGACTTTATGTTGGCAAAGTATGCATCACATTATGCCAGCAAACTTCGATCTCTTCCATAGGTCAGCAAGGAATGTAGACAGAGAATTGGTCTTAGGGCCAGTGAGAGGGACTTCCCCGGAATGATTACACTAATGCCCAGGCAACTCTGGGGAGTACATATTCTGACCCCTGGATACACAAAAGCTAAGGACATTTGTTTTAAAATGTTTTTGCTGCCATTTTTTCTAGTATGTGATACCATACTCTGCAACACTTGCTCCAAATTCAATGGATCAGAGTAGTTTCTAAAATTTTTAAGTGCCGGATACATAGCCTGGCCTAATAAATAATGAAAGTCTCAGACTAAATTCTGAGCTCAGATAAAAAGCACACTTTGGTTTTTTTCTTTCTTTCTTTTTTTTGTTATCCATTCAACAAGTATTTATTATGCAACTACTATATATGAGACACTTATCCAGGCATTTGAAGTAAAACAGTCTTATCTCTGGAAGTTATTCTAATTTTTTCCATTTTTAGGGTTTTTATTAGTACATGTTTATAGTATATAATGATTTAATTCCTACTGAGGACTTGGCACACATACATAACACATATTAATTCTTTTTCATCTCTATGTCCTCTTCCTCCCTTTCCTTCAATCTCTTGGTCCCCTTCCCTTTTGAAAAAAAAATCTATCTCCCTATTTCCCATTATATATCTTTTGTTTTTTTCCTTATTTATATTTTGCTATTCTCATATAAGAGAAATCATGTGATATTTAAACTTACATGTCTGATTTATTTCATTTAACATTATAGAGTGTAGGTGCATCCATTTGCCTGCAAATTACTCAAGTTTATCCTTCTTTATGGCAAAGTAGTATTCCATTGTGTACAAATGCCACATTTTCTTTATCTATTCATTTGTTGATGGACATATAAACTGCTTCAAAGATTTAGCTCCCATCAGTTGTACTTCTATACACATGAGTACACATGTATCAGTGTAATATGATTTCTTTACCTCTTTTGGGAAGATACTTAAGGTGTTATAATAAAGCAAACACTTCTAATCCTTCCTCAAATAAATTTTTAACAAATCCTTCATATAGAAATATATTTTTGGAAGAGTTTTACTCTTGACTCTCTGACATTTTATTTTCATCCACTACTTTTTCTACCTTGTGGCATGAAACATTTCCTGTCCATGTGATAAAGTTCCAGCTTTCACTCATTGTTACTTTTATCTAGAGTTGCTTACTTCACAATTCTATTACAGTTGCAATGACAATTTCCTCTGGCTTTTCATGATTAATTCCATCCATTTAAAGTTTTAATTCAGGAATTTAAATGATATACTACTAATACTAATATTAGTAAATTATTACTACTAATAATGCAGATGCGACCTCCAAATTAGCAAATGCTGTCTAAATTTCATCTAAAATGGATTTTTATGAGGATTCAATTAGTTACTACATGCAAGATAAATAAGAGTCTACATCATTCACAGGGCAAATATTTAATAGATTCGTAACCATTATAATTATCATTGAGTCAGTATGACCTTTTTGCCAAAATAATTGTGACTACTATGTGTACACTATTCTTTGAAATTACACAGTAAAAAATTTGGGAATCTTTATTTTCCAGTGAGTGTACTTTTTGCAGCTGGGTACGGTGGCACACACTGGTAATCCAGACACTCAGGGACTGAGGCAGAAGGATCACCTCAAATTAGAAGCCAGCCTGGGCTACAGAGTGAGACATAACCTCAGAAATGATAATAAAAGTCTGTTTTTTGTGTTTCTTTTCTCTTTTCAACTAATGTTCACTATATTAAATAACTTGATTTTTCAAAAAGGATTAATTTTTAGTTCTTTTGAAAATTGAGGCTTTAGGGTTCCAGACAGTATTTCTGTAAGACAAGCACTACTCTGCTCATTTTAAACCTTTTATATTAAAATTCTGTGTTTACCTAGACATTTTATTTTTCAGTATTTGATTAACCTCTTTGCTTAAAACAATTCGTAAATCCTTAATCTTTTCAAGAGCTTCAGCATTCCATGGACTAAGATTTCAG
This sequence comes from Heterocephalus glaber, assembly GCF_053883595.1. Taxonomy (NCBI): domain Eukaryota; kingdom Metazoa; phylum Chordata; class Mammalia; order Rodentia; family Bathyergidae; genus Heterocephalus; species Heterocephalus glaber. Next base: position 28,249,277 of record NW_028258344.1, on the reverse strand, counting down.
TAAACATACTGCAAATATCTTCAAAGGAATGAGTGACTTAATTCATTTTGCATAGCAAATTTTATGACCATAACTGAATTAGTATTTACTGTGAAATACAAACAATTTACATGCAGTGACAAGCTTTCCCTTTGTACAATGTCACTATGGTTTCATACAGTATATTTACTTAGAAATGGCATTAACAGTGCTCTTCGCCAAGCATTTGGATAGAAATTGTTTTACTCTTTTTTATATGTACTTTATTGAAAAGCATTTAAATGAGGTCAGTAATTTTCCTTTTTGTTTTACCAAACATGAAAAAAAGTACTCCAAGGTACTATATATTTTCTAATTTTGGTGGTAATAAAAACTTAAAGGGAAGAATCAAATTCTCTCAAAACAGGAATAGTGAAGTCCATTTATTTTTATAGTCCCAAATCTCTCCTTACTGGAGTGAAGCAATTGGGGGGATATATCTTCTTTTGCCTACTCACATTGTATAGTAGGTAATGGCCATTTAATGGCTTTCTAAAATGTAGTAGTGATCTTGTTTTGGCTCATGGATAATACCATATATACCAGTGACAATGCCCACAAATGTTAATGTTTTGCAACTTAATTATGGTTTTTGTTATGACTTTGTAACATTTGCCAATCTAGAAACTGATATAGCCAGATATTTATGACTTGGGTAATACATACATAACAGTATGAACTATTTTGATGGTGTTTTAGTAACAAATCACATTTTTAACTCTTACAAATAATTCCAAAGGAAAATTATAAAGAAATAATAAATATATTTGACTATTAGAGACATACAAAGAATCTAAATTGGAAATCTCTATAGTAAACACGTCCAAACACTACCCCCATGAAAAAGTTTATGGTATGTTAGAAAACAAGTTAATAACATTACTATACTAAAATCTCTTGACGAGTAAGGCAAATACACAAATACAAAAATTTACAAAAATACAGAAATAGTAACTTTATTAAAAAAAAGAAACAATACAATGAATGTTATTAATATACATGTCTAAAATGTACCAATAAAATTAAAAACTAAAATGGTTATATGTATAAGAAATGTCTAAAAAGCAAAACACTAGAATGTTTTGAGTGGCAAAGTTGATGCTAATTTTTCTTAAAAAAAAAGAGACAATCAAAAATGCAGGTAAAAAGTGTTCCTGCTGTCAAATGCAAAGGTCATATATCATTTATCATGGTGATAATGCTTCGCATTATGGGGTATGAGCTCATTACAGTAATGGTTATAAGACAGGCAGGGCTAATTTAAAGCTCCTAAATTATCCATAACACCACAAGATTTCTACAGTACAGGAAGTATAATGAACAACTCGAAACAAAAATAAGGAAAAGGTATTCAGAAAACAGAAATGTAATATGCAAATATTTAGAGCGTATTTAGCATTGTATCAATGAAACATACTATGCATTCATTAATTACTATACTCTGTCACTCACTAAAAATTTACAAATATTTCTTATCTACTGTAAAGCAGCTATTGAATTTGAGATAATAGGAAGATGACACTGAGATATAATATCAATTTCCATATAAATATACATACTCACATATAGCCACATGTATCTATGTGTCCCTGTCTGATCTGTTAGTGTCTAGTTATGATCCTGAGTGGTGTGACTGAGTTATTAGCAGGTTTAATTTTAAAACAAAGTCCTACATCCTGCAAAGCCCTTCAGTACCAGAAAACAGGGCCAGGTGCCACGTTAGGAAGAAAACATGCTGGTAAAATGGGGAATCTGTGTACATTAGCATTTATTTTCTAAAAATCGTCATCTTACTTCAATTATATAATTTCTAATAAATTAATGACACTTATTAATGAAAATATAAAATACTAGAAAACTCTATGGGAATATAAATCATCCAGGGATGAATGAAATATCATTTTAAGTATTAATTAATGTATTATTAATTAAATAGTATTAATTAGTATTAATTATTGTATTATTATATTCAAGAGGGACAATATAAAAATTCTAAACACCCCAATTAAAATCAGTGAAATTGAAAATGTAAAAAAGAATTTACCAACAAAGAAAAGCCCAGGTCCTGATGGCTTCACTGCTGAATTCTACAAGACATTTAGAGAAGGACTATTGCCACTACTCTTTAAACTTTTTAATGAAATTGAAAGGGAAGCAATACTTCCAAATGCATTCCTGGAAGCAAGTGTTACTTTGATTCCAAAACCAGGGAAAGATCCAACCCAAAAAGAGAACTACAGACCAATCTCCCTAAGGAACATAGATGCAAAAATCCTCAACAAGATACTGGCAAACAAAATACAGAGGGTCATCAAGAAGATCGTACACCCTGACCAAGTCAGATTTATCCCAGGGATGCAAGGATGGTTCAACATACATAAATCAATAAATGTAATACACTATATTAACAGAGTCAAGAACAAAAACCATATGATCATCTCAATAGATGCAGAAAAAGAATTTGATAAACCAGAACACCCATTCATGATAAAAATCCTGCAGCAAATTGGAAGAGAGAGTCTTTATCTCAACTTGATAAAGGCTATCTATTAAAAACCAATAGGCAACATCATATTAAATGGTCAAAAACTGAAAACCTTCACACTAAAATCAGAAACAAGACAAGGATGCCCACTATCACCACTCCTGTTCAATACAGTTTTGGAGATATTAGCCACAGCAATGAGACTACAGAAAGAAATAAAAGCAATAAAGATAGGAAAGGAAGAAGTTAAACTGTCATTATTTGCTGAGGATATGAGACTCTACATAGAAGACTCAAAAAACTCCACGAAAAGACTTCTAGACTTAATTGACAGATTGAGTAGAGTAGGTGGATACAAAGTAAACACTCAAAAATCAATGGCCTTCTTGCACACAAATAACAGACTCACTTAGAGAGAAATTAGGGAAATAATCCCTTTTACAATAGCATCCAAAACAATGAAATATCTGGGAATCAATCTAGCAAAGGAAGCAAAAGACCTCTACATTGAGAACTACAACACCCTGAAAAAAGAGATTGAAGGGCATATAAGAAAATGGAAAGACATCCCTTGTTCCTGGGTAGGAAGAACCAATACAGTGAAAATGGCCATACTTCCAAAACTGCTATACAGATTCAATGCAATCCTGATCAAAATCCCAGCAGTATATTTCACAGAACTAGAGAAAACAATCCAAAAATTCATTTGGAACTAGAAGAGACCTAGAATAGCAAAAGCAATTCTAGGCAATGGAGACACGGCTGTGGGTATCAAACAATACCCAACTTGAAACTATACTACAAAGCCACTATGATAAAAACAGCATGGTACTGGCAAAGAATCAGATCTGAGGATCAGTGGAATAGATTACAAGATGCAGAAACAACTCCAGACATACTCAGCTGCCTCATCTTTGATGAAGGAGCCAACCATCCTCACTGGAGGAAAGATACCCTCTTTAATAAAAGGTGTTATAAAAACTGGATTTCAACTAGCCAAAGATTAAAACTAGACCCCTATCTTTCACCATGCACTAAACTAAAATCAAAGTGGATTAAAGATCTAAGTATTAAAACAGAAACACTAAACTTGCTGGAAGATAAGTTAGGTAGAACTCTTGAAGACATTGGAATAGGAAAAAAAACTTCATGAACAAACCCTCAGTAGCACGGGAACTAGCATAAAGAATCAACAACTGGGATCTCATCTTTTAAAAAAGTTTCTACATTGCAAAAGAAACAACTAACAGAGCTAAGAGACAACCTACAATGTGGGAAAAAGTTTTAGCAGCTGTTCCTCATACAAAGGTCTAGTATCTAGAATACATAAAGAACTCAAAAAAATTAAACTCCTCAAATATAAAGACCCAGTTAAAAAATGAACATCTGAAATGAACAGATATTTCTCAGACAAAGAAGTAAAAGCAGCAAATAAACATATGAAAAAAATGTTCAACATCACTGGTCATTCGAGAGACGCAGAAGAAACAACACTGAGATTCCACCTCACCCCAGAAAGAATGGCTGCTATCATGAAATCAACCAATAACAAGTTGCTGGCCGGGGTGTGGGGAGAAAGGACCCCTTCTTCGTTGTTGGTGGGAGTGTAGACTGGTGCAACCACTGTGGAAATCAGTATGGAGATATCTCAAACAACTAAGATTAGAAGTCCCATTTGACCCAGTTATTCCTCTGCTAGGTATCTTCCCAAAAGAATTAAAAGAATCATACCACAGTGATATATGTTCACCCATGTTTATAGTGGCACAGCTTGTAATAGCTAAAGCTTGGAAACAGCCCAAATGCCCATCAACTGGAGACTAGATAAAGAAGGTTTTTTTTTTTATAAAATGGAGTACTACTCAGCCATAAAGTACAAGAAACTAGAGACATTTATGGCTAAGTAAATGCATATAGAAAGGTAGAATAAACCATAATAAAAAACACTATGAATGTGGATATTAAAATTCAAATACTTAAATTAAACAGCATTGTAGTGGCAATAACCATGTATAGTGCCCAGATCTTGCTTTCTAACACCATTCTCCATTAGAAATAACCAGAGATTTTTAAGGAATAGCTGATTGTAGGAATCGGTCAGAAAATATATAATATGAGCCTGAAGCATCTTACATTACCAGAATGTCAGGAAATGCTAAGAAAACAAACAATGGACCTATGTCAAAGAGAATAAGAGCCAACTGAAAAAGATCCCATTGACTAAAGCTGGGAGAATTCAAAAAACAAAATAAATAAAGTAGCATGGAATTACAGCCCTCAAATAGAAAAAAAAAAATATATATATATATATAAATGATTGGATTAAATATATAAATGCAGAATAATTTCAAATACATTATGGAGATATTCCACCCTGGCAAAATGGCCTGTGGCCCTTGTAGCCCATGACTCAGGCAGTGCCACTCTTAAGCCCACAACACAGCTAACACTCTTTCCCCTTGGGTGCAAAGGTTCCTTCTCTCTGAATTATCATTCTGCTATTATTTTCTTAGCTCCTCTCCCACCTGGAACATAAGAGATATATCTCTGCAATTTTAAAACTAAGTTTGAATTCAAATTTAATTACTCTGAAGTTGTACTTAATTACTCACCAATTAAAATTGCCTTTACAAACATTCCTAAATTTAGTGTCAAATTACTGCAAATTATAACTGTCCTCTGGCTAAAGAGGGTCACAGAAAATGAAGCATTTGGTCGATAGAAATATGATACATATTGCTTTCCCCCATGTTTCACTCCTTTTTAGGAAAAAGGAGAGGGAAGAAAATAGGAACAGAAGGAAATAAGGAAGAAGAAAAATTTGGAGAGACCCAGGAAAAAATTTAAAGACGACATAAGCATAATAACTTTCAATAAAGTGAGTTAAAGGTTATAAATATAGTCATTATAGAATGAATAAAATGTATCAGCTGTACATGTGGCCCTTTAGATTTAAAATCTTTAATTATACTCTCTCTCTCTCTGTATCTCTGTATCTGCTTCTCCCTGTGTCTCTGTGTCTGTGTCTGTTTTTCTAACACACCCCTGACAGAAGAGTATCAATTTTCCCATTTATATCAAAAATTTTCACTGAAATAAAATACTGTAGTTAATACAATTATAGAAGGAAAATTCAAACTCAGTTCTATGACTCTAAATCTTTTCCTTATATAACAGACTTTTTTCCTCTTATATAATGGCTTTAAATCTATCTATCTATCTATATCTGTTTATCTTTCTTTCTTTCTTTTTTTCTTTAGTAGGTAAGCCTTTTATTGTACTCTATGGAAAAAAGAAAAAGTATTACCACAACACAACAGAACTATATAAAACAAAGAAACATGTATAGGAATCTCTGGCCATACAAGATGAACCGGATAAACACTTAGAAACCTATAATAGCCATATTTGACTTATGCATGTGCAGTAAAAGATCCTGTACTTCTTTATGGAGAAAAACTGAAATATATTATTATATTCAAGAGAGAATGAAAATAAATCATGTTAAATTAAATTATTAAAGACCTCATGTTATATGGAGAAAAAATGAAATGTATTATTATATTCAAGAGGGAATTAAATTAAATTATTAAAGACCTCATGTCATTTTCTGTATACACAGAATGGTACCATACTCTAAAATTTATGTGTTTGTGTTTATATATTAAAATAACATCTAAAGCCATTCTCAGTCGTGACCAATTTCAGGACTGTAGAAACACTCAGTCAAATAGTAAGTTTAAGGATTATTCACAAGAGAAATGCCAACTAGTATGTATGGTCTGTTCCTTCTGATATAATTCAGAGATTTCTGCTGATAATTATATACTCTATAGCCTATGATTGAGGAAGTTGGTAAACTCTCCTCTAGATTAATTTACCAAAGAAAGCTTTGTGAAATATGGAGGAGATTAGCAGCATTTCAAAGAAAGAAAGGGGCAGTGTTTGATGTTTTTGAGAGTGCAAGCATAAGTATAATGGGAATAGGGAAGCACACAAAAGAAGGACGTTATGGAGCTTAAAGCAATGGTGAAGATCCTGGCTGACTTGGCGCCAAGAACTGCCATGATCATAATACTGTGCACCGAGAAAAAATTAGAAGGGGTCAGAGCTAGCAGAATGCATCCAAATGTCAGACTGGCTTATACAGGACGTGCAGGCAGGTAAATAAGCCCTGTGAAGAGCTCTGGCTATTTAGGCGTGGCTCTGGTATGTTTAGCCCGACCAGTAGAGACATTTCAATTGAAATACTGGTGCTAATTGGCCACAGGCATCACAGTTGTCTTGCAGAGGCAGTCAGAATCCAGGGTTTTATTCTTGCCAAACACGGAAGTGGTATGCTGGGCTCCTGGGGCAGGAGTGCGTACTATTCAGGCCAACACCATGAGGAGAGAGAATAAGGCTGCTGATGTACCTGAGCACCAAGGGGATGTGTTTCTGACATAACATCATGTAGATGTGGAGCAACAGGACTAGTAGCAATCCAATGTACAGAACGATGCCATGACTAAAACACAGAAGCTGCCTACCTGAGTTGAAATTATCCAAAAACTAACAAGCTTTGGTCTTGTGTTGAGGACAGGAATGATAAGGGAGAGGCTCTCCAGAAGTTACCGGCTCACAGGAATAATGAGCATCGGGTAACTATGGAGAATGGGACAACGTGCAGCTATGACAGGGTAACAGCAGGGGACCAAGAGGTGACCATGGTGGCGGAGGCAGTGATGCTGATGAAGATGACGCTGATGATCGTAGGGGTGCGGTCAGGACGGTGAGTGTACTTGTCTCAAAGGATTGTTAAAAGGATTAAATGTGAGACTCTGTGGATTGCTAGGAATACCTCTGGATTTGTGGGGTTTTTTCGGTACCGGAGATCAGACTCGGGACCTTGCACTTGCCAGGCAGGCTCGATGCCACTGATCTAAATCCCCAGCCCATGGATTTGTGTTTATAAATAAAAACAGAGGAACGATGGTCTGAACAGATACACAGGCATGAGGTTGTGTACTAAGTCAGAAATACAGACAAATAGAAATTACTGATTTAGTTCATAGATAATGTTCTTTCATAGAGAATTCTTAAATGAGAATTATCTATTTCACCTTCAAAGGGAAAAAAACAGAGAGAAGGACGGGGGCTTTGACTGAAAAATTAGCTATTCCTCAAATAAATTTGTGACTTCTCTTGCTTTACTTCATAATAAAAATTCACCTTTTCAAGGATAATGGGAGAGCTTGATTTTAGGGAGGCAACGGAACAACATCTGTATATAAAAGAAGTATTGACTATTTGGTGAACAGAATGTTCCAACAGTTTCAAAAACACCAAATCTGTACCACAAGGTGGCACCAAAGTGCTTTCCAAAGATTTACTTTCCTGCCTTGATACATTTATTGCATTCACTGTTTTCCTTCATCTATTACTTATAATAAGTAAAAGCCACAGAGCATTCTTCATCCTCTAAAATGGAACAGGAAAACTGACAGTTAAACTTTCTCTTGGTAACAAATCCATATGCAACACATGGATGGATTTCAAATTATGTGAGTTTAATGTAGGAAATAAGAATAGATGAAAAGCAATGGTATAAAATGTGCTATAAATTCAGAGACAGTAACTTCTTAGAGAGGATGTGGTAAGACTTCTTGCATTTACTATATTTTTGAGAAATATTTTAAACAGTTTGCAGAGTGTATATTAGAAGTATATAGGAATGCTTGTAGGAAAGTAGGGTACACCCTGCCGGTATGAGCAGGGAGGTAGGACTATATTTTTGGAACTAGGAATACAGATGGTGTTTGGTGTGCTTCATCCCATCCACAGAGCTGCATAGGAAGTGTTCCTGTGTCTATCTTATGGCATGTGATGCTGGCTTGTGTCCTTTGTGTAAGGAGCAATGGTGTCAGGTAAAGGTGGCTGAGGTAAAAAAAAGCACTGAAAAGAGATCGTATATTAACTGGAGGAAAGCTATGTGTTACTCACTACATTTTCAGGTACAATCAATGAAAATAAAACATTTGAGTAGGTAGGAGACAGATGCGCTGTGTGTTGTTAATGTTTGAATGGATTAATTAACAGCCGTGCTAATTTTATAAAAGTAAATAAATGTCTGCATCTTTTCTAATTGGTAACTGAAAACTGTGAAAGAGGCAGGAGATATGGGCAACTTATTATTCAAGTCATTGGTTCCACAAAGTCACTGAGCTCCAAGTCCTGCTTTCATAAAGAATAAGGAAATAAATAGAAATTTCCTGGCAAGATTTTTTGTTTTAACTTGAAAAGTGGTTCCAGAGCAAAGGATGGTGAAGTTTGCTTAAGATGGGATCAGGGAACATACATCTCACTAGGAGACATTTCATTAAGGAGCTGAATGAGATGACAGTGAGCCACACAGGCAATTAATCAAACCATAACATCAAGAATGACAGAATATCTCTGGTTCACAGTGAAAGTGTCCATGTATGTCAAAGAAAATGTTACTTTTCACTTAAGTCTGTTTTTTCAAATTAAAGGCTGTACTTGCCTGGTATATTTGCAGCATACCAAATTAAGGGTCACATCTCAGCTCTTCCACTTATTCACATGACAATTTTGGTGAGTTATTTCACCCATCCAGCCTCTGTTCCCTCTTCATTAGAGAGAGTAAAATGGCAGCCTCATTCCCCCCAACACAGGTGAATGTGAAATCTCATACCTTTAACAAGAATCCACCCTTTCGCTTACATTTTCTCTGAGTCCTTTAATGCTGTCTTAAACATGTACAGCTGTAGTGGTAGTAAGTGTCATATATCGTCATTCATTCTATTTATTGAAGAGACAATTTTTAGGCTCTAACAATGTGCTAGACTCTCTGATAAACAATGCTTATTTAAAGATGAGTAAGATCCATTACAAGCTTACAGAGAATTTAGTCTAATGGGGGAACAAACAATTACATTAAAAGTGATCATTATTATCACTGTGAGGCAGAAAGATAAAGACAAGATACATAACCCCTTTTCTAAAAGGCATTTAGAGAAAAGTAAAATTTAACCTGACAAAGATAAATTGAGTTTTTTTAGGTAATAAAACAAGAGCTATAATGGTAATCACATCATAAAAACAACCACCGTAAAGAAAAGCAATGAAGAATACAGCATATCATGTTTTGGGGGGAATTACAAATAGTTCTTTTTAAGACTACCCCTCTTATTACTTATTTTCTGGCCACTCTGGCCTTCTAATAATTTCTAGAAACTGCCAGAGACTGGTTCTTTAGGACATTTACAATTGGTACTCTTTATGCCTAGGCAACTGCTACTCTCAGCATTTCACACGGTGGAGCCCAAGGCACCCTTCATACTTTGGCTTAAATGTTCTCTTTTCAGAGAGATCTTCTAAGACCACACAACACAGAGTATTCTTGCTCACCATAATTCTCAACATATGGGAATCTATTTTCTTTTTTTTATCAGAGGCTGATTTTATTTTTTAGATATATTTATTGTCTGTCTCCTGTGCCTGACTGTAAGCTAAATGAGGCCTAGGACTAAGTCTGTAACCCCAGCAGTTAGCCTGCTTTTCACATATATAATGTGCTCAGTAGCTATTTCTTTACTAGATAATGGAAATGAGTGCAAGGGGAAGAATAGCTGGAGAAAGAAGAAATCAGTTTCCGCAGCCTGCCACGTGAGTGCAAGGTCCCGAGTTTGGTCCCTGGTACAAAAAAAAAAAAAAAAAAAAAAAAAAAAAAAAAAAAAAAATCAGGCAACCAAGCTGAGGTCAGGAAATGGTATGCTAAAAGTTTGCACTGAATCATTAAAAGCTCTGAAAAATCCTTGAAGGATCATAGTGGACAAATAGCACTAATGTTTCTGTCAGAAAAAAAGGAAAAAACAAACTCTGGTAAGAATGTAGGAAAACTGAATGAATGAGGGAAGTGAGGCAAGGGGATCAGTAAGGGACCATAGCTATGATTCTAGTAAGGAATGCTGGGAAAGCTTACTCTGAGAAGCTGCAAGGATGGGATGAATAGATCCAGGGTTATTACAATTAGCAGAATTTGGTGTCTAGAAACAAAAGGGGAATATACAAAAATCTAAACTACCTTCTAGATTTCTGACTTGGGCAACTGAATTTATAAAAGGACAATACTTATGTAGAAAGATGAGAAATACACATTGAATAGTTTGAATTTGAAGTGATGATTTATTGTCAGTCTAGAGCACAGTAGGAAGGTTTAGAAAGATGGGTTGGAGAGTCAAATAGTTAAGACAATTTCATGGCAGCACTACATGGTTATCTGACAACAAAGAAATGAATGAGCTCACTTACAACAAGTATGCAGGAAAAAACTGAATTCAGTAAGAAAGTTCTAAGGTAATAATAAAACTCTGGGGAATAATATTATCTAACAGGCAGGAAGTAAAGGAAGAATCCACAAAGGAAATGAAGTGTGACTCGCCAGACAGTTATTCCAAAATCAAGAATAAACTGAGAAAAATGTTGAAAGGCGGAAGATAACAATAATGTCAATAGTTTAGGTTAAAAATGGATTTTATTTAAGTTTCTGTTCTGCTGCAAGAAGTAGAAAATCTAATTTTAAAATGGAATATGCCATCAGGGGTTTATTTTTCTCACGTAAGTGTGGAGGGGGACGGTTGCTGCCTATGCTCATACACTCACCTGAGCCAAAGTCTACAAATTCCTCTTCCCCTCTCTTTCTTTTCCTCATGGTGCACTACGGTGGTAGCAGCTTTGGCCACTGCATAAGTGTGTAAGGCAGGAAGACGGTGCTGGAGAAGACAGAGCAAAGCCAGTCTTATCTGATCTACTTTCAATCCTGTCAGTAGACTTCCAGGCAGAAACTGTCCCCAGATCACTGTCCAAAGAAGCCTAGAAAAATAGGTGTTAGCTTTTATATCATCTTGAAGGCTGGGAAGGTGCATGTTAATTTTTATAAAATCTCCAGTGAAAGAAATCATCTGCTACTGCCTTAAATATGCTTTGGGTTTTCCTCCTTGTCTTTGTTTTAACTGGCATTTGTAGCTTACTGGTTTAGGGATAAGACAAATAATCTGCACCTCTGACTATTAATCAGACCTGGATCATAACAGTTCTACAATCTCCTTCCCTGTAAAATGGGAATAATTTGTTGCAAGATTAAATTTCAATAATATATAATAGACTTTAGTGAAGTAGTATATGTAGTACCAAGGTGTAATTGGTATCAATATTAAGACTATGCTATCTGTATATACATCAAGTGGCATTCATATCATTGTCTGAATATATTTGAGCTTCGCAAAGCCTAATTTGAGACCTTCTTGAGTGAAACAACCACATCTTTCATATTTTGTATTTCTACAGATTTTTATAAGCCTTACTGTATATATTAGAAGAACTCACTGAATGCCTCTTGAACATGTTGATGAACCTAATTGTTACTGATGATAGCCAATGGCATCATGATAGAAAGCATTGATTAGAAACACATAAAACATTAACTCTTAACACTTTCCTCATATTAAGGAATATTTCAACAAGCTCTGTGTTTATTTCTAATACCAGGTTATCTGTTTGTTCTGGGTGGCAGAATTATGTTAATTCAAGCATTGTGTCTTTGGTTGATAGAAACATGATTATGAAAGTAATTTTTCAAACGTCCCTCCTCATTTTCTCACTCATATCCAGATCATCTTGGCACAGGTCTGTTCTACCAGATGGGCTGAGCACAGTTCCCAGAGGCCCACAGATTCAGACTGTGAATCTGGAAGGAAAGCTCATGTTACAGATGAGGATCCTCCTAGGAAAATGTTTTGCCTCAAATACCAGCCTCTCTTTACCTACTAACTTCTTAAAGAGCAGACCTTTCTACAAAACATAGACAGTAAAAAGCACACATTCAGTAGGAAAATAACAGAAAATGGATAGTCACAAGATAAACTAAGTTCAGCTGAGAGAAATGTAGCACAAACCTGAAAAAAATTAGGAAAATAGCTCAAACCAGTCCATGATTTGTTTGTACAAAAAGAAAAATACTCCAACTCAGACACTACAGAGGTTTTAAAAACTGACTTAAAAAGGATTACAGTTGGGAAAATGGGGGATGAGTTCTACTTATAAGACATAATGCAATTAAGATTATACTATTTTGGGTTAGAGGGAAAAGCAGCAGAATAATATAGTCAATGTTAAAGTAATAATACCAGCAAGTTTCTAACTTAAAATTTCAGAATTCAGATAAATGTGAACACTCACAAGCATATATGTATTTTATTTCCATCATTTTGGCTAAGATTGACAATGTAAAAATTAGATTCACAAAAGACAGTCCTATTTATTTCACTTAAAGAGTATGGTCTCAATATGCATCCATTTAGCTATAAATGTCTGTAGTTTCTTGTTCTTTATGGCTGAGTAGTACTCCATCTTATTAAAAAACCACATCTTCTTTATCCAGTTTCCAGTTGATGGGCACTTGGGCTGTTTTCAAGCTTTAGTTATTACAAACTGTGCTGCTATAAACATGGGTGCACATATATTGCTGTGGTATGATTCTTTATATTCTTTTGGGAAGATACCCAGCAGCATTTGAAATAGGAAGAAAAGGTCCAAAAGAGTAGGTGAAGTGGGAGGGGAAGGGGAAAGGAAAGAAGGGAAAGGAAAAATTATGAGAAAAGGAAAAAATGAAAAAAAAGTCTTTGTAAATAGGAAAGGGTGGAGGGGGAGAAGGGAACACACACAGGTAATGGGGGAAAAAGAAGAACCAAGATACATCACGTACAGATATAAGCACCCAATGATAAATGTAAACTTATTTTATACCTAAAATGTACCAATAAAAGAATTTAAGCAAAAAAAAAAAAAAGACAGTGAGTCAATCATTAAATTAGTCCAGGCCATAAGAATTAATGGTGATACCAGTAGTGATAAAAGAGAAGGAATTCTTCTAAACTTTTCACAAATTTCTCACATCATTCTATAACAACAAAACCATTTTTTTTTGGTTTGTAACAACTAGTTTAAAGACGATAGATTCTTAAATTTTTCATGGTGGAGGAAAAGCTTCATTTAGGAAATTTATATGTGTATATTCACATACAATTAAATACAAATGTTTTGGCTTTTTGGTATGGGGAATGGCATAAATGATAAGACATTTAAGGCCTTAAGTGTTTTTCCTTATGAGGGTATCAAAGGAAGGAATTCCATATTATATCTCAATAATTAACAATAAATTTTAATCATAGTAGGATTTTCAATGAATATGCATTTTTTTGTTTTTTAAATATGCCACTAATATTTAATTAATGATATATTTACTAGCTATTAGTTATTTTAGTAACTTGTATAAGAAGCAGCAGCTTATTTTTTACATAGTTTATTGACATAAAATAAGTATCAAGTATCTAGAATTTAAAAATTGATGAATATTTACAACTTGTAATTATATTTATGGGAAATGAAATGCTATATTAATGATAAATTATACCATTCTACATGTTTTCTTCTAACCAACATAGGACAACAAAATATTTCAGAAATATGAGGTTTTAATTTATTCATCATCATAACACATTTATGGAATTTTGAATGGTCAATCATGCATACTAATAAGAAAAAATGACAAGCTGAGTAGTTTAAATTTTTATTAAATGTGTTGTTCAATCTCATGACAATAATTTACTTTTGTATCTAAAAAATTAGATTAAGGTTACATATTTCTTGCTTCAATATTCCCAAATTAAAAATCACATATTTTTATAATATATCAAATTAAATGTTTAAAAATAACTTGATATATTTTTATTATCAAGTGGTACTGTTTATAATTTTATATATGTTCTCTTTTAAACTTAATTATTTATTGACTTACATATTAGGTATTTTGATTTATTTAGAAAATATTGACTCATCCTTAAGTGTGAGACACACACACATTCACTAGGGATTGAAAAAAAAGATCCTTTTTGAAGTGTAACTGTGTTCAAAAGGCGGAAATTGAAATGTAGACACATGAAGAAAGAGACTGATATTCATAAAAATAATGTGGTGTGTGAGACCACAGAAGTAGGGGAGGACACATCATTTTGGATGGAGGTCTAGAACAAGCCCTGGAGGAGATGATCTCAATCTCCTTCTAAAAGAGAGAGAGACACAGTTAAGAGAGAGAGGACATTGCAGCCCTCCAGGGAGATAAGCACAGGGACCTATTTAGAGTACAGCCATATGTCACAAGTCTGAGGCTGAAAGAATAGGCATCACAATAACCGAGGTTTATATGTCAAGTTCAGGATCCTGGATCTTGCAGGTGGTGGAGTCTTAACAGATTTTGAGTAGAAAAATGATGTGGTAATCTTCATATTGTAGAACAGGGCTGGCATACTTTTTTCTGCAAAGGGCAGGCAGTAAATATTTTAGACTGTGTGTCCCCTCTGCCTTCTGTTGGTACTACTGACATATGCTGCTAGTGCGCGCATGCACGCGCACACACACACACACACACACAATACATAAGCCATACACAAATGAATGTGTATGTAAAACTTTAACAAATTGAATATTGACTCTGAACTTCATGTAATTTTGATGTATCATAAAACATTACTATTCTTAGGATTTTTTGAGAACATTTAAAATGTGAAAATCATTTTTTTTGTTCATGTACCACACAAAGTAGAGAGCATGGCACAACTGGCTCACAAGCTGTTTGCTAAACTTTACTCTAGATATATCACTATGGGTAAATCTGTGAAACATGGAGTTGAGCAAGACTGGAGTCACAGAGGTGTCCTACCAGATGGCTATTTCTATCACTCAGTATAAGACTTCAGAAAATCTGGAATTAGTAATAGGAGTTGAACATGAAGGGGAAAAGAAAAAAGGATTTGGGCAATGAATTAGCAAAATTTTCTATTCAAAAGGAGGGCACAAGGAGGACTCATGAAAAACATGTGTTTCTGGAGTAAATAACCATGGTAATTAGGGTCCAGTTTAGGGAATGCAACAATAAATTCGGAGAACTTTGAGAAAGCTAGGATGCATGAAGATCAAGGACTTACTGTAATGGGTTAAAAAAGAGGCAGGTTTCCTTGCTAAAAAAAAAATTTTGCCCAGCTGAGAATTTAGCTCGGTCGTGCCCTGCCTGTCTAGAAAACACAAGGTCCTGAGTTCAATCCTCGGTACACAAAGAAAAAAAAAAAAGATGTAGAAAAATCTTTTACCTACTACCCTGTTTTTATGTTTTTATGTTTATAAACATACTCCACTGTTTTAATTAGACAACTTGCATTATTTTAGATTTTCCTGTTTCAGAAAAGTGAATGTTTAAGATGGCTCATTTCCCTATTGAAGTTTATACTTTTTGAATCTGTAGCCTCATTTTCAACTCCCTTTTACTTCTTTTCCATCATCTTTAACTCATTTTGCTTCTTTAAGAATCAAGGAGAATCTATTTATTTCTCCTTTTCTGCACCATCAATATCAGTAAGAGTTCACTGAGTTGCTATATATAAATCAAGCCCCAGGAAAAAGGAGGAGTAAAGTTAGGGCCAGAGTGAGTCAAAGAAAATCAGCGAAAGAAAAAAAAAAAGATTGTAAAGCCAGGAATTTCCTTTCTCTCTGTTTAGCCACCTGGGTGATTAAGAATTATTCAGTGGAGTTCAGGTCCAGAGAAACTGTAACAACTGTCAAAAGAGCAGCTTGCAGAGACATGAGAGTTCCTAGGAAAAGTAACTCACATCTGATTCTGTAATTTCAGTTGTGTTGGGTTATTCTTCCTCATTCCCACAGACTGGCCACAGGGGAACTAGAAATAATTGAACAGTTAATTAAGGCCAACAAATTTAAGATTTTAAAAATTAGAATTTCTTGGTAATAGGCATAACTTTAAAATAAGAGGAAGTGTGTCCTTGCTAGGTAAGATTACTGTATTTTTTCTAACCCTTGAAGACCAATAGCTCTCACCCTGTCTCACCAAGAATTTAGATCAGGTGTAACAGAGCACACTTTTCCAGAGAGAAAGGAACATGGTTTTCAAATAATTACAGTTATGGAGAAAAACCCAACTGAAGGAGCTAAAATATAGATAGATTGAAGTACAGTAAGTGAGATGAATACAAAGCAACACAAGATTGCTGACCACAATCATACAGACAAGTGGGGAGTAGAACACACTAATAATGACCAGATTGAACCTGTCAGTATATTTGAGTTGAACCAAAATACCTGGAGTTTTCCCCAGTCTTTTTTCCTTTACTGAACCCAAGTAGAAAGAACTGTGATTAAACATGCCACAGTTGCTATGGCTAATTTCTCATTTATTTGATGGTAAACTGGTAAGCTGTCTAGGAAAGTTTTAGCTGAGAAAATTCTCATTATTATGTCTAGGGATGTATAGTACCTGAAATTTCATGTTCAGAAGGAAAAAAATGGGTGCTTTGAGAAAATGTCTGAGTTTCTCAAACATTGCTGCCTAGAAAGATTTACTTTTCCTAAGAATCCTACTGGCTCAGTTTGTGCAACATTGTTTTTTATCCCTCCTACTTTGCAATTTTGGAGATGTATTCCTTAAACATCAGGCACATACTACAAATCCTATCTGCCCAGATTTCTTGGCCCTTTCCCCCAGAATCTTATGATTTTAATTTCACCTCTTGCAATTTTCTAGAGAAAAAAAAAATGCTGTTGCCAGAGATGAGATCTTCTATGGTGCTTGGCAAGTATGTTTCGTATTTTATTGCCACTCTCTCCAAATAGGTACTGTTTTAGAAAACACAGTTGCAAATATTTTATCTAAGATTTCTATCCCTAAAAGTGCATGCTATCCATACTTTAAAGGGTGAAGAAGGCTTAAGAAACATAACAGTCAAGGACACTTAAAGTGCTGCTGCAGAATTCAAATCTAATTCTTTTGAGTTTTAAACCTATGTTGTAGCTATTCCAACAAGTACCTGACTGTAAACCAATCATTTGGTTCTCTGGTAGATATTCCAGTACTTGGTGAATTTCTTACACTGAGATATCACCCTGAGCCTAGTTGATTCTGAAAACTACAATCTGTAGATCCAAGTAAATTAAAATTCCCATAATGTTCTTTTCTTAAAGAGTCAACAAGCTACATAAGGAATCATGTTAAAATATTTTAAATTCTATACACGGTTCACCAATTTACTTATTTGGAGATGGCAAAACTGGGCAAATAAAAAATTTTGTTGGAATATGATCATTTTTATGGAGTCTTGTTTTTCTTAAGAGTCCTCAGTGTGCATTTTATCCTGGTGGCTACTCAATAGCACTTATGCCCTATTTCCTGCACTTCACGTCTTCCAGTTTGTATATTCAATTATGTGCATTATTTATTTTGCCTGTGCATGAGGAGGTTATAAACCACAACACTGTTTGGCTGCACTACCCAAACTTTGCCTTGTCAGTGATGTAAGAGGTTACAAGAGATAATCTCTTCCTCTCTCTTTAAAAGCAACCACTCTCTAAAAGCTCAAGGTTAATACAAGTGTGAGTAGAAAATCAATTTTCTAAATGGAGGAGGTTCATTTAAGCTGAAACCTTAACTTGATAGACTTCTATAGTTTAAATATTCCATTTAATGAAGTAAATCAGTTTTCTTTGAAGATTTGGGTCTAGAATCAATAGGCTGGAATAATTTAAGTTTAAAAAAAAAACCCTCCTGTTAACATGAAAATGTCTTCACTTATATATTAACCAAAAGCACATTTGATTTTAATGGAAGTACTGATTGTAGCAGACTAGACAAATAATGGTCTGTGCTACAATATTAAAATTTTTCTCTATTAAAATGAACAGTTTGATAGTTGTTTGAATATCAGTAAGGAAAAACAAAACACTTTAGCTATTATTTCACTACACCGTTAAGACATGTTTAAATATTCTGAATACTAAGTTTTCTGATAATGCATTATGTTCATTTTTAAGTATATATTGATTTTAATAATATTTTTATAAATCAAATTCTTAAAATATTTTCACTTAGGACCAAAGGAAAAAAGAATAACATATTTTTCTATGATTAATTATTTAATAACTTAGAAGTTACTAATGCATCATTAATTGCTCAACTTTATGATTATATTTCTCAAAATATCTTTTGTCTAAATTATTATAGACTGTGCTATATTTTTCATTCCTAATACAAAGTTAAATTAAATGAAAGTAACTATGTCAGACATATTATTGCTTTTTACATATTGATTTTGATTGTTAGTGTGATTATTAAATGATACTAAAAGTGGTCTAGGAACTTAAAAGTTAGATATATGAGGTGAACAAGAATTGAAGTGGAGATGGGTACGTAAAGGAGGTAAGTAGAAAATGTTGAGATCAGTCAAAAAATATGGTGTGAGTTGATATGAACGAAGGAACAAAAAATAAAGTTAGAGTGACCATGAATGCTACCATGAATGAGAAAGGGAAGAAAAAATAGCCACATAGAAGATGAATGTAAACAAGTAGATGGGACAGTTTTAAGAAAAATGGTAAATGAGAGGAACGATGTGCCCAATTTAGGAATGAGTAGAGACTAGACTAGAGCTTCGGCAGTTATGAAGGAAGGTGTTCACTTTCCAATGAAAAATTTCTACCTCAAACCAAAGGAATATAAATAGTGTTCCATTAGGTCTAAGACAAAGACTGATTTAGGTGTTCTTTCCTTCATTTTTTAATGAATCAACCTGAAGAAAAGATATAATTTGTAAAATTAAAAAAGACTGTGTACAGAAGCTTATACCACAATATATACCACAAATGCCTGACATATCTTACCATGTCTTCTGCTGTGACAAAGCACATAGCTACATATTACATGATATACTAAGTATCCCTATTTTGTTTCATGTGATACCTTAATAGAGAGTAAATGCACAGTGTGTGCACTTCAGACTGGAGAAAAGTGAGTTAATAAGCTGCTACCCCAGTGGACAGTATAATGTTTAGTGTCAGTCAGATTCTCTTTACCAGGACTCTGAATATGAGATTGGAGATACATGGAGAAAGTTAACCAACTGATAGAAGGGAAGCCAAGAGCCTTAAGACAGAACAGAGACAATAGGAAAGATCTGAAAGCTGGAATTATATGTAACAGAATCCACAAGGTAAAGATCAGATATACACAAGGGTGTTTGAATTGTGTTGTTGATAAAAGCAGAGATAATGAATTTATACCTTTACTTAACACCATATATAAAAATTAACTCAAAGGGCCAGGGATTTAGCTCTGTGGTTCTGCCGCCTGCCTCGCAAGCACAAAGACCTGAGTTCGATCCCTGGTACCACACACACAATATATATATATATATATATATATATATATATATATATATATGGTAAAAATTAACTCAATATGGATCAAAGATCAACATTAGGTGCTAAAAATATGAAAGTCTTAGAAAAAAACATAGGCAGCAAACTTGCTTCTCTTAGATCAGGCAATATATGATACACAAAGTATAAGCAAAAAAAAGAGTAGGTAAGATGGAATTTATCAAAATTTTTAAAATCTGTGCTTTGAAGGAAAGTAAGAGTAAAGCAAAATATTAATCTACAAAATGTGGATAATATTCATATAGCACATATCTGATTAAAATATGCATTTTTCAAAGAAGATATACAATTGGCTAATGTATTGGTTAGCTTCTCTATTGCTGGGACAAAATATCTGACATCTAGAACTTAAAAAAGAAGAGGTTTATTTTGGCTTATAGCTTCAGAGGTCTCAGTCCATGGTCAGCTGGCCTCAAGGCAGAAACATTATGGCACAAAAGCTTGATGAAAAAAAAGCTGCTAAACTCATTACATACAGAAAGCAGAGAACAGGGGAAGAGCATCTGAGAAGAAGGGATTAGGGACCAGATACAGTTCCACTTCTCTGACCTTCCCAGACATATTTAAAAAGTGTGCTTTACTAATGTCTCAGGTGTCTCTCAAGCCAATCAAGCTGACAATCAAGATTAAATGTCACGGCTAATGAGAGCACAAAAAGTTAGGTATCTACTAGAGAAATTCAAACTAAGATCAGAATGAGATTCTACTTCACATGCGCTAGGAAGGCACCAGAAAAAAGTAACAAGTGAAGGGAAGGATATGAAGAAATTGGAACCCTGTACATGTTGGTGGAATGTAAAATGATGCAGACACTTTGGAAAATATATTTTTAGCTTCCCTAAATGTTAACATGAAATTGTCATATGATTCAGCAATTCCATTCCTAGATATGTGACTGAAAGAAATGAAAATCAATGAATACGCAAATCTGGTACACAATCTTCATAAAAACATTATTCATAACAATACAGTACATCATAAAACCTGATGTACATCAACTAGTGCATGAATAAACTGTGGTATATCCACATATTATATTGTAGCTGAACTTTGAAAATATGATGAGAAAAAAGTAGTCACAAAAAGTCACGTTATATAATTAGATTTATATGAGATGTTCAACACCAGCAAATAAAGAGAGATAAATGGATTATTCGTCAGGAATGGGATATAGAAAAGGGAAAAAGGTGGGGAACTACTGAAGTGAATGGAGGGTTCCTTTTTGGGTAGGAGAATGTCCTAATGTTGTTTATGGTAATAGTTGCACAACTTTGTGAACATACTTGTTGCATACTTTCAGTAGGTCAGTTATATGGTAGATGAATTATATCTCAAAGAGGTATTACCTAAAATAAGAGGCTGGATTCTATCAGATTCTCAATGAATCTACACTGTCTGTGAATTCTAGTAATATTTCCTTTCCTGTCTCCTTGAGTGTCACACAGATCTCTGTCTGCCCCATTTCAGCATATGTTCAAGAATCACCCTCATCAATGCATAAAGTAGCATGTCTCTATTTGAACCCAGAAGACACTACTAGGTTGTCATGATGATGTCTGCAATTTCACTGTCCACACCATGTTAGTTTGTATTAGAAAAGCTATGTTATAATCCAGCACACCTTTAGAAAGGATTAATGGGAATTCTTAAAACTCTAAAAAGCAAAAATCACCCCTCATTTGGATGTGGTGGAAAAGACTTATCTGTTTATCTGGAAGAGGCCATGGTTCAAGTGGAGATTCACTTATTTTTATGTAATTTCCAAATTTTACTATTTATTAAAAAAGAATTAGTGTCAAAATATATCATAAATGTCTTCTGGGGTTCTTTCTTAAGGAAAGAAAATTTGAAAACTTGCCAAAGGAGTTAAGAAACTAGCCTAATTTCAGTATCTGTGCTGTTAACGCAGACTGGACTAAAACTCCAAATATCTGTAAGTTCAATGGTCTTCTTATAATACATTTACAATAGTTTTTACTTACAATGTGTACAATGCCCAGTTGTTTTCTTTACATGAGAGACATACCAGGACATATGTAAGAAAGACCCTGCAACACCCACTGTTTCTTTTTAGTGTAGTTAATAAGATTTCAGACAGTGTCTCTGTTTCTCCAGTGCTGGCATTAGAAACTCTGACTCAATTTTACAATGGTACCTGCTGGATTGAACTGTGTCACCCTAAAAGATGTTTTGAAGTCCTAACCCTAGGACCTCTTGAGTTTGCCCTTATGTGGAAATATGGTGATTAAAGATGTAATCAAAGTAAAACGCAGTCATTAGGGTGAGCCCTAGTTCACTCTGAGTGGTGTTCCTGTAAGAAGAAATGGAGGTGCACAGGAAAGTCATCAAGTGACAACAGAGACTGAGGTTGGAATATGCACCATGTCAAGGATCGCCAGCTATCATGAAAAGCTGAGTGAGGTGTGGAGCAGAT
The DNA here is from genome assembly GCF_053883595.1 of Heterocephalus glaber. Lineage (NCBI taxonomy): Eukaryota > Metazoa > Chordata > Mammalia > Rodentia > Bathyergidae > Heterocephalus > Heterocephalus glaber. The sequence goes on along the minus strand of NW_028258344.1, from coordinate 28,227,003 downwards.
TCACCCTTAGAACTCCCAGAAGGAGCCAACTCCATTGCCACCTTAATAACTAGCCTCCAAACTGTGAGAAAACAAATTTCTGTTGTTGTAAGGCTCTCAGCTTGTGTTACTTTGTTACAATAGCCCCAGAACTCTAATACAATGTCCATAGGTAACAAATCTGACATATAAAATAAATCCACTGTATCCTCCACTTCCTTTTAATATATGATCTTTAACCATAGGAAACCTAAGGCTGATAGGAGCACAGTTTCTAAAACTATGCATTGCAAGTATCACAGAGAAATGACTTTTTATCACTTACTTTTAATTTATGTCAACATTTTGAAAGTAACAAAATGAACACTGGAGGTCTCATTTAGAAAGACCACTGAAGACCCTTGGGAGAGTCCAAACCAGTTTTCCTATGATCAAAAGTATATAAGATTTCTATGAGAAAAAGTATATAAAAGAGTTAAAGGAGTAATTTAAGATATGCTGAGATAATCATTTGAGAGATATGAGATGATCTGAAAATTTTAACTCAACAGAGAAAAATCAAGTGTCCAAGTTCTTCTTGTTTCAACACATAGTTACTGATGGAATGGATTATTTGGTTTATGTGTTTAAATATAATATAACTGACTGAAATATAATCCCCTAGTCAATTATAATCTAGGGAAGCAAGAGAAATATATAATTAATTAACTAAGCAAAGCACTTCATTCATAAGTACATTAGAGTACCAGATCAGAAACTATCTGAACTTGGGAATAATATATATTGGCCATGAGATCAAAGTATATGTGTGTCTCTAATCCTCCCCTAAAATATAAAGCATCAACAGTTATAACACGTAGAGTATACTTGTTATGAAATGCATATAATTTTTGTGAAAAGAGGTAATTATTGAATATAATATATAATGTATATTACATGTTATTACATGTATATGATTTATGATAAGAAGTACGTAAGATTTCTGTGAGAAAAACTACACAAAGGAGTTAAATATTTTAAGAGATGCTAAGATATTTAATTAAGAGAAAATAAGATATAAAAATATGTATATATTAGAAAGAACAAAACTGAACACATCTATAGGCAATCACATATGAGAAACTTTGTGACAATCCTAAAAAGGTGTGGTAGTTTATTTTTAAAGTCAGAGCTAGAAAAGCCTTAGATATCATACAGCCTAATCTTATTTTTAGAGTTTAGGAAATGGAGACCTAGATAAATGAGTGACTTCCTAAAACCTTACTGTTAAACATGTGTAAGAAACAGTGCTCAGAATTTGTAAAATCTCCTTTAATACACATGACCACTGAGCATAATGAGCCTGAGAATTAAACTGGGTGAATTAGAAAACTTCACTGTAAGTAGCACTGACAAGGATAGAATCACAATTTCATTCAACTCTTTTTATCAAAAATGCCTGTGCTCAATCACCTGGTTATACCGAAAGAATAAGGGTGGACCTGAAGGTCTGTGGAACCACATCCGAACTTTTCATTGTACCATTTGTTCTGAAAAGAATATAGTATTCATTTAATTATTCTTATCTGAAAGTAAAGTTTGACATATAAGACAGGTATATTTGAAAACTTACTGTAAGTACATGATATGTAGAAGTAGCACATGCTGTAACTTGGATTCTAGTGTTAGCATTCCAATGTAGTTTTGGAGTTTTCCGTTGCAGAACATTCACTAAAGGAGCATGTCTCAGTGGTTTTCAAACAGCCTCGAGAATGTGTTTTTAAATGAGACAACTTTATCTGTTAATGGACAATATCTTTATCCTTGTATACAAATACTAGTGTGATGGAGAAAGAACTGACAAATTTAATGAAGAAAATATGATACGCAGCTCTTTTTATGACTATGAAACATTTTTAGAAACTTGTCATTTTTATTCTTTTCCCTCATAAACCCTATTTGCTCAACCATATTTATTTCAACAATAAATTATTGGATATTTTCTCGTTCCAGGTACCACTGTGGAATAAAATGTCCCATTATAAGGACTTAGTTGGTTTTGGTATGCATGAATTAACTTTGTTCAATAGTATCCACAGAGTCAATCCAATTAAGTGCTTCATAAATAGTGTTTGATGGTAAGTATGATAATAGATTCAGTGAGATCAAAATTAGTGATTTATAGAAAAAACTTTCATAAGATTGAAAAATATTTATACTATACATTTTGTATATCTTAAATGGATAAGCCTGTGTCACTTTACAAATCTTGCTGTCTACAAACGGGAGTGGGGAGAAAACAGAGTAGAAGCCTTGGTTTTCCCTAACAGAATGAATTGTAATTAAAAAAAACCTGTTATCTCTAAAGCTTTCAGAGTAAAATCGGTCTCATATTTCATGGTACTATACACTGTCGTCTTTTACAGCTTTTAAATAGAATGGCCAATTTCTGAGATATGAGAATCAAGCAAACTATGGGAATGTTAAACAGAGAATGTACCTTTTGAAAATTATGTTTTGTATGTCATGTGAGTTTTTTTTTCTTTTTTAGTCTCTCATCCTGCCTAGTATCTTCAGCCTCACTCACCCACCAAATGCACTGATTAGGGCACACAGTAACCAGTAAAACATACAAATGGAATAGTACAAAATTAATATTGAAAACAACCAAGAAATGAACTACTCTGAAGTCAAAGCTTCAAATTTTCCACAAAAAAAGAAGAACATAAGAAAAATGCAATTACTACTCTTATGGAATTCACTACATAGAAAAATCTAGAAAGGAATTGTGAACATAAATATCTACAGTTAGTAAGAAAGGAAATTTAAATGAAAGAGTAGATAGGTAATATAAGTGAAAAAATTACAATTCAAGAAGCATAAAATGATACACAACCTGATTGCTGACATGCTAATTTTTAAATTAAAATCTGTCCAAATATAAATGCTATAAGTTCACCTACAGAGAACTCCGATTCTCATTCCTCATAAGCACTTACAAATATTGTGCAACAGTACCCTTCTCAACTCTATTTTCATTTAGCCATTTATTTCACACCATGTCTTCCTATGCTACATGTGAAGAAATGATTACTTAAGCCCAAACACACAAAGTTTTAGTTTCCTGGTTATATTTCATCTTGCTGCTACTGACCTTAGGTTACAGCCTGCTGAAATAATTTTGAATTGTAATTCAGTTTCAGGGTTATAGCAAAGTTCCAATATAATTTAATGATCCCAAGATATCCTGTAGGAATTATCAAATTTCTTTTACAATTATATTTTGGTCTGATGATTACATACAAGGTTTATGTTTGCTACCTATCCATATTTATTAAGAGTGGGAAAAAAGATAGTTTCAAAATCTCTGATGATGGCTGAATAGGTTTCATATTTCTGTTATATTTCTCTTAGCTATTTTTAGAAGGCTAATGAATTAACTACCTGATCTCTCTCTCTCTCTCAAGAATGAATTAGGAAGATTCTATCTTCCCACATGTACAGAATAGAGGAATTAAGCCACACAGAGTTCAGTATTATTAATGATAATGTATGGCCACTAGTGCTAAAGAGCTTTCATATGCTCTCTTCATCTCTCTAAGTAATTAGATCCTCTCATTAGAACAAAACCAATTTATCATTTTCAACATACTGATAATGTGGTGATTGATGTCTTTGCCGTTGGCTACATGATACAGCAATATTATATATGACTTTTTAATAATTTTACAAAACAGAGCGTCTGAGTTTATTTCATATTCACATATTTTATCTCCCCCTTTGACATTCTTATTGTTCTTCTCCTAAAATCTAACACTGAGTTAATTTAAATTGCCATTAGCCCTCTGGTTCTGACATTGTAAGATAGGATCAGCTGAATAAAACTAATATAACAATTGGGTTTTTAGCTATGAACTAGGGATAATAAAATAAAATATTAGTTTTTAAAAGTATTTTTCAAATACATAATCTGATGTCCTAAGATATGTATTTCACAAAGAATTATGCTCATTAGTATTTCATAAGCTCCTACACACAAATTATGTACCTGCATACAAAATATATGCTACTTTGATGTTTTAGTATAATGAACCTCATCTGAATTTAGTACACTTCTATTATTTTAATCTATTATTGTAATAATTTTATAATTCAGCATAAATTAATTACTCAGGAATTAAACTTCATATTCATAATTGGTTTATTGTGTTGGCTGACACTGATAGTATATAACTAAAAGAAAGTTGTATTTTTCTCTAATTTCTAATCTCTATTTTCATGACGTTCTTTGGAGGATCCATTGCAGAGTCCCCAGTAGTCATCTCTCTGAGATCCTATAGTCTTATAATACTGTTAATGGTTAGAACACGTCACATAGCAAGACTGGAAGGAAAGAAAACAAGTACACTTTTCAGTTATTAATAACTATGGTCATGAAAAAGTCTAAAATTCACATTCACATATAGTTAAATGCTCTTCTTTCCCCTTAGTTTAAGTCTGAGCTGGGATGCTGGAACCCAAGAGGGGAGGGAAATATGGTCTAGTCTTTGGTTCTCAATTTGTTTTCATTCTTTTCTTCTGACTTTTCAAAGGGCAAAACAATGAAAGAGGAATTTCATGTAAACATATTAAAGTCATATGTAGTAGTTCTGCTTCTGTTCTCACATGGGTAATACTGAGTGACCATTTTGCCTTTCACTATTGCACATCCCCAAACACTGGCTTTTTCATGGGGTAAATTCATGGTTTCCGCAAAGATATTGCTTTATAATGTTGCCCACAAACACATAGTACTGATAAGCTCCCTTAAGTGAGTTGTGTACACCCTAGTACTCCTCTTCCTGCTATAAACTATCCCCATTGACACATTTTATAGCTTCTTTCTGCCTTATTAGGTTGCCATCATGAGTCATCAGTATCTTTTGAACCATTTAGTTTACCAGAAATTCATAAATTCAACATTCTAGAAATGCAGAAACACAGACCTCCAGACCTCTTTTCTTACCTTGACTTTTTTTAACATAAGAATTCATAGCTTGGTCAAACTGAGGCATGGGAATGGGGTACTAGACTATGTTTATGGCATGTACACTCTTAACTACCTAGTTCACACTTATATTAATTTTTCTATTACTGGGACATAATACCTCACACTGACAAGTCAAAGAAGGAAACATTTAATTTGGCTTGTATTCTGGGAGGATTTAGTCCATGGTTGGCTGGTTCCAAGGCAAAAACATCATGTGAAAATGGTGAGGTTAGGGCAAAGTTGCTCACTTCATGGAGGCCAGGAGTGACCATATATACCTGCAGAGATGATGAACCTTGTAGAGCTTTCAATGATAACAAAAAGCTGGCTGTGGCACATATGCCATAGTTTCACCATGACTGATATATGGTATTCAAGGTCACATATCCATGACCCACCCAGACACAGCTGAAAATGTACTTCCTTAATCTGCTAGACATTTCTTAATCTATTCAGTTTGGCATATCAGAATCAACTGTCACAGCTCTTGTAAGAATTTTCTTTCTGAACTCCCCTTCAAACACACATTAGTCCTACAGGTTTCTCCAGCTCTACACTTCACCAACTGAGGAGAGTGATGTCACCCAGGACCTTCAAGGAGAACCAAAAATATTATAGTATGCTCTTGGTTGAGGAGAAGTAGTCTCTCCCATACCATGTAAGGTGGGCATATGGAGACTAGAGAGTAGGGACAGTAAATGTAATACTCTAAAAGGACAATAACTCAGCCTCCATGGCTCTCTGCCATCTATCTTTTAAATTTCTGGCCTTCTTCTACATGGGTTGAAGGACTGTTTAAAACTGCTGAGAATATCTTTTGTTTTTTATTCAGTTATTGTGAATATGTCTAGCCATTCTCAGTAGATCATGGGATATTCATAATCTGTTTTGATGTTTCAGCAATAACTAGAGTCACATACAAAGTGCCATTCCGTAATGTTTTGTATTATATTTTTTATTTATTTTTTCATTAAGTTTTTGTTACATTTTAGGTATACAATACAGTTACATTCATCATTGGGATCTTATACCTTTACATGTTGTATCTTAGTTCTTCTTTTTTCCCCATTTCCCTGCCCTCCCTTCACCCCTTCCACCCTTCCCTATTTACAAAGGCTTTGTTTCCAATTTTTTCCTTTTCTCATATTTTTCTTTTCCCTTCTTTTCTTTTCTTTCTCCTACCCCTCCCACTTCCCCTTGTATTATATGTTTTAAATACATATAAGTACTTAATTTTAAAGTTTATTTAATAGCTACAGCATATTTTACATATTATAGTGCTTTGTCTGTGAAATTCTCAATTTCAGCTTTCAAATTATCCCCGAAAATGCTATATAGCTCTTCTCTGAAGCATGAAAAGTTCTATGAATGTTATTAATGTTATTAAAACAACATGCTTTTTCCTACAGTTCTTTACAAAAACAATTACAATTGTTTTTCTATATAAACTGCTATTATGTCTTAGCAAGTATCTCTGGTACATAAGTTGGGAAATATTTAAAAGTAACCATTAAAAAATAATAGAGAGCACTCTATTCAATTCAATTCTCTTATTATTACATCTCCTAGACGCTTATAGACACAAGAAAATCTAAAAATTGAAAATTCTAATAATTCTCTAACAGTTGAAAATTCTGTCTGTTTTTAGAAGAAAAGGTCTATTTATAATGTATGTTTACTTTATAACCCTACCTTCTAGTAAATAAAATGAAACATCAATAAAAACCTATATCCTTTTAACTGAGCCATATCTATCCTATTTTGTTTTTCAAGTGTATTACTACTTGAATTCCATGGTTAAGTTACTGAAGGTCGTGTTTAATGATATGTTCAGCAGCAATCAGTATTTTTGACAGATAGCTGAGATACCAATGTTGCCCCTTATCTCAGGAAAAATGAACCAAAACAAATTATATATTTTTCTTACATTGATGTAGGGGTCATATTACATTATATGATACTCTAGCAATACTGTGTCAAAAGCTGAAAAAAAATGCTTCTCCAGTAAGATTAGAGTTGTGGTATCAAGTCAAGTATTATGAGGTCAGCACATTTAAAAATTGAGAACAATATGAGATTTACCTTTAAACTTAGGAGTGTATAGAAACCTGAAATTTCCTGTTTTTTATGAAAATATTGCTCAATATTATTTTCTAATTCAACTGTATCATATTAGCTGTGAAAATGAGCATTTACATATTAGTTGTTATTCTGCTACAGATACTATAAACAATTCAAATTATAGGTTTATTATAATCCAATAATAGGTCAAATCAGGGAAATCACCTTTTCATATGAATCCAAATATATTTTCCAATTGACTGATTTTTTAAAAGCTTTGTATATGAAATCATTAGTAGACATAATCTAGGCTTAGGCATAACAGATTTGGATTCAAATTTCTCTTTCACGATTTTAGACAAATTAATCAGTTTCCCAGGAGTTCTTGTTTTCTCAGACAAAAATAGAAACTGCATAAGGTTCTTTTGAAGTTTAGATTTAGCTAGTACATGATAGTGCTCAACCTGTCTAATATCTTCTCAGAATCTTGAAAATAAAATTTACTAACAGATCCTTGGATGAATTTTCTACACCTGAACCCTTTCTCAGCATTCAGCACCTGCACATGTCTACTTATATGTGTGTACTTTGCATGCTGGGCAATTTGAGATTTGGAATCATTCCTTGTTTCTCTTTTTTCCTTCAATATGTACCATGGTGCTTGTCACATTTGGCATTCTTGTCCATGTACCAATAAAAGGCTTTATTTTTGGAGATAGGATCTCACTATGTATTCCAGTCTGGCCTTCAGTTCACTATGTAGCCCAGGCTGGCCTTTAATGAATGTGATCTTACTGCCTCAGCCTCCCAAGTGCTGGGATTACGGGTGTGCACCATCACACCCAGGAGAAGGCGTTTTTTGAACTAAAATGTCAGTGCAAACATTTAGATGTATGTTGCTTGTTTTCATTTTTATTTTAGTATAACAGTACTGAAATATATTTACATGAAATGTAAAATGGCCATCAAAGAAGCATATTATATTACAATATAGATGTGAAAAGCAAAACGCATTGAATATATATATATGTACATATATTTGTTCATGTGTATATATTTGTATACACATATTAACTCGACTTCCTTCATTCAAGAGAATAAAACTTAGGTCTAATTATCTTCTTCCAGTAATAATGCATATTATTGTCACTACTCTGAATTAATAACATCTACTAATAACGTTGATAATTATGTATTCATTAATAAACATTCACTGAACAAATGCAGTGGGTTGATAGCATATGTATAGCAATAAGTCAGACTTTTTCCAAAGGTATTTTGTTCTACATCAGACAAAACAGATATACAGATAAAGAAGACTGATGTATTCAGGGAATGAATGAGTGGCATCATGCATATACATAAATATTTGATACTTAAATTGAAATTGAGAGATTGTGTATTGCTTAATGCAATTAATCACTATTAGTTTTTTAAAATAACCATACAAACCACAAGGTCTCAAGCACACATACTCAGAGAAGATTGACTCTTAAGGTCTTAACTCAAATACAATTCCTGAATATATTAATCACTGAACAACTAGCGAGGCAGAAACGAGCTGCATTGCCCTAGACATGGAGAAGCATAGCATAGAAGAAGTTGTACTAGGGCAAGCTGTTCATAGAAAGGCTTTAGTGGAAGTGAAAAGTCATCTGTTTAGCGGCTCCTTTGTGATTCTAAAGTGTATAAGAAAAGGCAAAGGAGTTCTTGTGATCATTATTTCATATTCTGTTTTTCCTCACTTCCCTGCTCTTTAACACAGCAGTAGCTAAATTTTTTGCTATTTCCACACATCTCAGATTATAAAACAATTTTAGACTCTGATAGTTATTATTGGAATATGGAGTTGTGGTTAAATATGAACCAACAGCAAATCCATCAGCAATTTCTTAACCTTGGGACTCCAATGTACTGAAGTACGTAGGTAGAAAAATGACAATGAAGTTATCAATCATGTAAGTGGACATCTAATCATACTAATTTTACTTAGTGAATTATAAATGTTTTCAATAGTTCCAATAATAAATATTAACTTTGAAATTTACTTGGTTTAGACATATTACAAGAACACAAACTTCTGTAATAAACAATACATAAATTAAATAGTTCCAGAAACACACTCTCTAAAATGATTAGATTATTTGCTACTGATTTAAATAGTCAATGGAGAAATTTGGCTGAGTTAAATTTTCTAAACATAATTTCAAATAAAAACCCTTTGGTTACTATATAACAGACACTCTAATATACAATTTTACATTAATTATTTCAATCGAATGAACGTACTGTTAAAAAGACTAATATCTTTTTCAGGAAAGCAAAACAGAGGCTTAAAGAATTTAAGTCATATAATAAAAGCAAAATGTGGCATATCATGGAGATCTAATTTAAATAAAGATTTATTATAATGATAACAACTCTCTAAAACACTTAAAACTAACACTAATTGAGTATGTCTAGTGTGGCAGACCTCTAGAAGGTACTTAACATATATCAGTTAATGTAATATTCAAAATTCTATAAATTATGTATACTATGGTGGCATTATATCAGACTAACATATACAAATTAAATCTCTGAGGACTTTCTGAGTACAGTTGACATCTGGAGTTACAATTAATAAAATCAGGAGAATTCATGACCTAAGGAGCCATACAGTGAAGAAGTTAAGTCACAGAGAGAGGTAACATGTACCTGCGGTTGGAAGTTCCTGTCTAAATTCTCTCAGACTAGGCAATAGAGAGGATGAACAAGATTCTAAAGACTCCTGTTTTCAGACATTGAGTCATTTCCTACTCATCCACTTTCACATGCAAAGCGCCTGAAACTCTGAAACAGAGATATGCTGCCCCTGCCTTGCCTGTTCACATCCTGAACACAAAATCTGTGAACACAGTAAAGCAGTTCTTTTAAATTGATAAAATTAAAAATGATTTCTGTGCTGATGCCATTGGAACAGGATTTTAAGTAACAGAATTCATAATGATAACATATAGTACAACTAATAGTGGATGCTTTTAGTGTTAAAAAAGGATATCACTGATATTACCTAAATGTATAGTTTAATATATGATATAGGCCATCAAATATATCTTCCATCATTAATATTTCATTTTTACTTCATATTATATAAAGAATAAATGGAATGAAAGTAAAACTATCAGAATTTGTACTGTCCAATATAACAACCACTAACCACATGCAACTATTGATCAAATTGAAATTCTCTGTAAGAGTGAAATACACAAAAAATTTGAAGACTTATACGAAAAAATGTTAAAAAGTCAATAATTTTCATGATAGCAGCCATTCTTTCTGGAGTGAGGTGGAATCTCAGCGTTGTTTTCATTTGCATCTCTTGAATGACCAGTGATGTTGAACATTTTTTCATGTATTTATTTGCTATTTCTACTTCTTTGTCTGAGAAATGTCTGTTCATTTCGGATGTCCATTTTTGAATTGGGTCTTTAAATTTGGGAGGTCTGATCTTTTTAAGTTCTTTATGGATTCAAGATAGTAGACCATTGTCTAAGGAAAAGCAGGTGAAGATTTTTTCTCACATTGTGGGTTGTCTCCTCACACTGCTGGTGGTTTCCCTTGCTGTGTAGAAGCTTTTTAATAAGAAGAGATCCCACTTGTTGATTGTTTGTGTTAGCCAATAACAAATGCTGGCGGGGCTGTGGGGAAAGAGGAACCCTGCTCCACTGCCGGTGGAAGTGTAGAGTGGTGCAACCACTGTGGAAATCAGTATGGAGATACCTCAAAGAACTAGGACTGGAAGTCCCATTTGACCCCACTATTCCCCTGCTGGGTATCTTACCCAAAGAATTAAAAGAATCATACCACAGTGATATATGTGCACCCATGTGCATAGCAGCACAATTTGTAATAGCTAAAACTTGGAAACAGCCCAAATGCCCATCAATTGGAGACTGGATAAAGAAAATGTGGGGTTTTAAAAATAAAATGGAGTACTACTCAGCCATAAAAAATGAGAAATTAGAGAAATTTATAGCTAAATGGATGCACATTGAGGCGGTACTCTTAAGTGTAATAAATAGGACACACGTGTAAATACCAAATAGTTTCTCTGGTGTGAGAAACTGAAAGTGTAAATAAGGACTAAAAGGTATAATAGATAATGTGCAATAGGAAAAAAAGGGGTAAAGGGGAAGGGGAAGTGGGAGGGGTAGGGGAAAGGAAATAAGGGAATGGAATTAATATGAGAAAATGGAAAAATGGAAACAAAATCTTTGTAAATAGGGAGGGATGGAGGGGTTGAAGGGAGAGCTGGGCAAGGGTGAAAAAGAAGAACCAAGAGAGATTATGTAAAGGTGCAAATTTCCAATGATGAATGTCATTATATTGTATACCTAAAATGTAAAAAAAGAAAAAATACTACTTGGGAAAAAAAATAGTCAATAATTTTATATTGATTAACCACTAAAATGTTAAAATTTGGGATTGTATCTTAGTTTTATATTACATTATATAATAATATTTTAGATAGTGGACTAAATTAAATGCATTATAAAGATTCATTTCACCTATTTCATTTTCCCTTTTTTATTGTTTTTTTGGTACTGGGCATCAAATTCAGGACCTTGCACTTGTGAGGCAGGCATGGCATCACTGAGCTACATCCTTTTCCCCTTATTAAAAACTTCTAAGTTTATAGAATATTTAAAATTAACTTTGGCTCAGATATGTGATTTACATCATGTATTTATTGGATGGCACTAGACTGAAGCACTGCATATTTTGAAAATTATTAGGCACTGGTGAAAAATATAGGAGAACAGAATCCAATTACTAATTCTCATCTTAACATTTTTTGAAATCTGAGAAATCTGAAGAATAATTTTAGTTTATTCAATGATTTCCACAATCCAGATAACTAACATAAGGCTTTTAATGCCTATTATTCCAAAAAAGGGGGAAAATTTGGTATTAAATACACACATACAGAAAAATTAACAGTGCCACATTGGGTAGTAGATTTTATAAAAGTGATGATGCTCTGTTTATTATATTTTATTGTACTATTAGAATTCTGACTATTTTATAGTTGTTATTTTTACACAAACATATTAGGAATCTAAACTTTTCTCATATTTATTTTCTCAGCATCTTTACATATATTTGCTCTAATCTATGGTACTTTATCAATATCACTTATTTATATTTCTCTATATTTTCATACTCTTCAAAGAAAAGACTGGAATGATAAAAATGCAGTAAATACAATGATCTTTAAAAAGATGGGATTTAGCTCAGTGGTTCCACACCGCCTGCCTCGCAAGTGCAAGGACCCGAGTTTGATCCCTGGTACCAAAAACAAAAAGAATCTCCAAACCTTCATCGCTGTTTAAAAAGGACTTATGTTAGCATTTCAAAAGGAAGGGATCAAAAATTATTGTAGCCATTTTTTGTTAAATGTTGAGATAATTTTGCAAACTTAAATTTGTATACATTTTAACATTTCTACTCCTAGTCAAACCCCATGTGTGTTCCAACCACAGGTAGATTTCCTTTTCTGCCAGCTGACACAGGCTTCTTTGTACCGCCCACCATTTCTGTCACTCTTAATTCTAGACTTCAATTCACCTGCCAAGCTGCTACAGAGCTGCCACTGGTTTCATCTCAAAAGCCTGACATTTAGCCTTTCCTCCTCAGCTTCAGTCAATCAACAGTTTGAACTTTGTGAATGCACCTTGCAAAAGAGGTGGATAGTGTCAGTCTGACTAAAAACTATTAAGATTGACTGTTTTCTTCCCTTGAGGAAGTGTGTAATTATGCCAAGTGCAACTGTTGGCTTTCTTGTCTGATGGCCTTTCCATCACACACCCTTCTCAGAAAGACCTGAAAACTGTCAGATAACAGCTGTTTGAAGCAGTTGGTGTCACCTCTGAGAAAACACCTGTCAGCTCCTTTGTACAGTCAAAAGTTCACTGAATAAGAAGACAGTCAAGTTGATGAAATTACAAAAAGAGAAATAGGTACTGCAGACTAGAAAGCAGACTGGTCAGGAGTTCTGCCAATAACATTAGTCACTACATTCTGCAACAAAGTGAAGGTCTGATTAAGATTTAGAGGTACAGTAACAAATTCAAATATCTCAGAGTCAATTCAGTAAAATTTATTGGTGGAGAGACCAGACATTACTAATACTACCATTATCATTGTTCAGCACTTATTATATTTCTGATTTGTTTAAAGTAATATATCTATATTACAAAATATAATATATAGATACATATCTACAGATACACATATAATACATATACATACATAAGCATGTATAAATATTCATTTAATCTTTACATAATTTCACTAAGGTAAATGCTATGATTTTCTTCTATTTAGAGATAAATATAATTTGTCCAAGACTATTTATCCAGCATATGTGGTTTTCAAGCTCAAGCTACCTACTTCTGTTTATTGGCCCTAACCTCAAGCCTTACTGCCACAGGAAGTAGTGGTGTTTGAGTTAACTTGAGGAGCAAATGCATTACTTGAAGGCATTCAGTTTTGTTCACAAAAAATATACACATATGCCATCCCAATTCAGGCACTGATTTGTCTACAGTCTTGGGCAAAACAAAAGTTGACAGTATTTTTCTAAAATCCGGCCATGTGTTTTCATGCTATATAAAATTAAAATAAATATTTAACAGTAATGATCAATTTTATTCATAGAAATCCAAACACATGCTTTAAAAAGTCTTTTCCATACTTATAATTTCTTCACAGTATCCTGTAACACGTAAAGTTGCAGCTTCTATTTTTAGGCTAGAGAAGAAACATAAAAATTTCACAGCATAAATAAATAGAAGTTGTTTACATTCATAATCTAAATTACAGAGCCCTATTGCATATTTTCCTCAAACCCACAAATAAGTAATTGAAGAGATAAACATACATTATTACTTGTAATTAAACTATGTTCATGATCAACTATATTATTCCTTATTATAGATTGTTTTAGGACCAAATTTATGACACATTCCTTATTATACTATTGCATAAACAGTTTTAAAATATTATCTTTTTTTTTCAATCAGGGAAGGATGTAATAATCACTTGTTTCCTATCCAGTTATTCCCTTTTCTAAAACTGAAATCAAAACTGAAACGGGCTTCAATTACTGGCTCTTAAAAGCTGTCATTTGATTTAGGTTGGTGAAATCACTCTTCTTAATTTTCAAAAGTAGACTCTTGAATGTGCCAATGAGAGAAAATTATCTCCTAGTGCCTTGACCTGATTAATAAAAAGAAGGGAATGCCCCAGTCTGAATTCCTCACGGCACACAGGTCTCACTGATGCATGTGTACATTAAGAATGAGCATTTGCTGGGTCAGCAAGATAAGCTCCCAAAGAATAATCCTTTATTGACTCAAGTGCCACCTCTGTCTTGTGAGGGCAAACACTTGATATGCTGCCCTAGACAATTACTGACTAGCAATACCACCTAAAAATGTAAAGTAAACTGTTTCATGGAAGAATTCATTTTGAAACTAAAGCAAAACAATTGTATTACTTCTGGGAGTCTATGGAAGGAAGTGAGTCCATCAAACTATCTTTAGTTATGTTTTAAAGGATTTTTAAAATGAGCATTCACTATTTCATATAAAATATACATACCTCAAATATATTTTATGTTTATGTTTGGATACAAATAAGCAAGAAGCATAAGTGTTTATTTGTAACTAATAAACAATCAACATACATATATAAGGTTTTAATGAGAAGTTTAAAGAGAAATAGACTTACTTTTAATTTTAACATAATATCATTAAAAGACCTAGTTTTTTTAATTCAAAGTTTGAGGTTTCACACTTCTGCATAGTCAAGGAAAGTGAAATGAAAGTAAAACCTTAGATTATTTTGACATCAAATAAAAATGAGAACTTATTGCATTCCAAAGACATTTACCTTCCACATTATATAAGTAAGCAGTTATGATTCAGTTATGGATAAACAAAAAATACAATAAAAATCTTTAGGTTTTATTCTGGTAACATAAGAATGGAGACATTTCCAAATATGTAGCTTTAATAGTAGCTATAAATATGCATTATAAAATATTACTTCTACTTTTGGTCATGAAAGAATTACTAAAATCATCTTTGCCCTATCACCTTGAGCAATTATAAACATGGACAATATAAATGAAGCAAAAATGTTCAGACACTGGACAGTAGGCAGCACAGGACTGAGAAAATATAAAGAAGGAACTCACTTAATGAGTCCTATCATTAACATTCTAGTTTTCTACCAAGAGCCTTTTTGCAGATTAGAGTGCAGGAAAAGTGGGAAGGGGAGCAAGATAGATACACAGAAACAGTAGGCTTTCTGAGTTGAAGAGACAGAGATAATGCGTTTGGAAAATTGAGGCAGCTGAAATACATAGGGCAATGAACTGGAAAAAGGCCCACATAAAGAGAGGGGTCCAGAAATCTGCATGGGGTGTCTCTGAGACTGCTACTTAATATTATGCTGTGCATATATACAGAAATCTCCAGAAATCCAACCAAAAATAATAGACACTATAAAATATATTTACAATTCCTAGAGTGCACATAAAAATGAGCGAACAATCAGGATATTAAAGAAAGAAGAGTCATATTTAATACTAGCATACAACTGAATTATCTGAGAAAGTTAAATTAATGCCTCAAAAGAAGCAACGTAATGTACAAGCTGGCTGTCAGATTAAAATCTAATGGTTTTTAAAGAAAGACAATTAAACCCAACCCACTACAATAACATCAACATAAGTTTGTAAGGTCCAGTATCCAATCAAAGTTTACTAGGTATGTTACAAAAGTAAAAATTGTAATAAGTACAAAAATCAGTAAAAAGAACTACAATTTAAAAAAACCCACTAGGTGAATATACTGAGCAGTTAGATCTTTTTCAGACTGAAAGGAGACCATAGGATGGAAGGAAGGAAAGAGAGGGAGGAAGGGAAGGGGAAGAAAAAATAATTAAGATGTGTCAGGTACATGTACTCTGTGATGAAAGTAATCATTATTTACTGAAAACACTTAGGCTAAAATTTTGAAAGAAAACGTGAAAATAATGAAGAGGGAAATGAACTGTATATAAAAGAAGTACACTGAGAAATCCAGTATCAAGAATGAAGGATTGAATGAATGAGATTCATAGTTGATTTGACTCTGATCAGTGAAAATAACAAATGTCCAAACTGAAGTAAGACAAAAGGAAAGGAAAAAAATGACAAGAACATCAGTAACCTGCTTAAAAATATCAAGGTATTTAACATACATTAACTGGAGTTCAAAAAGAATGAGAAAGCAGAATATATATTTTTAAACATTTCAAAAAGAATGAGAAAGCAGAATATATATTTTTAAACATTTCAAGTTTCATGAAACAAATGAACATACAGATTCAAAGCTTGTCAGATCCCTAAAATGGACAAATGTAAAGACAAGAACAATTAAGCCCATCCTAATTACATTATTGAAAACCAATAAAAAGGGGGAAATCTTAAAAACAGCCAGAGGACAAAAGCAACATTGTATACATAGGAGGAAAATTACACAATCTTCTCATAGAACTTAAGTCAAAAGTGAGTAGAATACCATACAAAGCAAACACACACACACACAAAAAAAACTATCGAATTAAAACCCTGAATCCAGCAAAACTGTACTGAAAATAAAGAAAAAATTAACTATACAACCAGAAGCTGAGGTAATTTTTGCTAGAAGACTTGCATGACATTTTTCAGATTGTAAGGCCAAAGACCTGAAGGAACCTTGGATCTGCATAGAAAAATAAAGAAAACCCATAAATGGTAAATGTGCAGATAAATGTAACTTTTTAAGTTCCTTAAAAGTGACAGAGTAAAAATAATAGGGCTTTGCCATAGTATTCTAGAGCCACAAAACCATCATTGCAGTAAGTAGCATATCTTCATTAATTGAGAAAAATCTGTACCAATAAAATTAATGTAAAAAATTTGTTTCCTCCCCCCTACCAGTCACTGAAGTTTAACTTGAAAAGTCTAAAAATTCTTGAGTTTTCTGTGATTGTCAGTCCCCATTTTGGTCACTTCAATTGCTTCTGCAGTTGCTCCTGTTTTTTTTTTTTTTTGGTAGATCTATGTATTTTCTCTTTCTGCTCAGCACTCTTAGGCAGGATCCACAGGTTGAATTGAGCATATTCTGTTAATATTTGTCTCTGTAGAGGTTTCACTGTGAAAATTTCATCTGATTATACTAGCAGGTGGTATTCTGTGTGCATGTTGTCTTCAACAGTTGCAAACTACTTTGATCTCCTTATAAAATAATACTGATTTCCACCACCAAATTGAGAAAGCTTCTTATTTGTGTACCTTTTATCTTGGTCTGTGACACTTGTCCATTCAGCAATCTTTCCTAGCTACTTCTTTGCTAAATGTGTAGATGACACACAGAAAGTGCCAAGAAACTGCAGAGGGACTCCAACCTGTGGGATTATCCTGCATTATACGTGTCTATTGTAAATTCTAATCCATCATAATCTTTTAGAGGCCATGTTAAAATAGAGCTGTCTGATATTACAGTCAGAGAAATACAGGACAAGAAATAAAATAGAAGCCAATTTTCCTTATGAAGATAACACTAGTAAACTGAATTCAGTAACATCTTAAAAGTATTATACAGCATGAATAAATTGAATTCCTAGAATTCAAGGATAGTTCAACATACAAAAAATTGATCAATGTAATATACAACATCAATAGAATGAAAGAAAAAAACACATGCTTATCTCAATTGATGGAGAAAAACACTTGACAAAATTTAATATTCTCCCATGATTAAAAACACTCAACAAACTAGGAAAAGAAAAAACTACACCCAAAAAATAAAAGTCATCTATGAAAAGCCCACAGTATACAGTACAACATACTGACTGGTGAAAGACTGAAATCTTTCTTATAAGACGAAGAACATGGCAAGGATGCTCGGGTTCACAACTTTTATTCAAGATAGTACTAGAAGTTCTAGCCAGAGCAATTGAAAAAAAAAAATAGAAGGCACCCGAACTGGAAAGGAATGAAGTCAATTATCTCCTTTTACAGATAACATGATTTTACATGTAGAAAAATCTGAAGGTGTTACAGAGAGAGAGAGAGAGAGAGAGAGAGAGAGAGAGAGAGAGAGAGAGAGAGAGAGAGAGAGAATGAATCCAGCAAAGTAGAATACAAATTTAAAAATAAAAATTTTTATACACTAACAACACAATATGAAAGGAAAATTAAAAAGCAGTTCCACTTATAATAGTTTCAAATAGAGTAAATGATAAAGATGTAACTTAAACAAGTAAGTCCAAGACTTGTATAATGAAAAGTATAGACTACTCCTGAAACAAATTGAAGAAAATAAAAATGAATGGAAACACATTCCAAGTTCATAGGTTGGAAGGCTAATATTATTAAATGTCTATACTTGGGGGCTGGGGATGTAGCTCAGTGAGTGGTACAGCGCCTGCTTGGCAAGTGCAAAGTCCTGAATTTGATCCCTAGGCCCAGAAAAAAAAATGTCAATATTACCTAACAGAGTATATAGACTCAATCCAACTCCATGGAAATCCCAATAACATTTTACAAAAATGGAAAAATTCATACTAAAATTCATGTAAAATCTTAAACCAAAAAATATTGAAAAAGAAAAAACCTTAAGGACTCATCTGTTTTGATTTCAAAAGTTGCTGCAAAACTAATCAAAATGGAGTGGTATTGGCATACAAAGAGACCTATAGACCAAGAGAATAGAAGAAAAAGCTGAACGCAAAAGAACGAAGCTAAATCTTTTATCTAACAAAGTAGACAAAAATTAATTTAAAATGTATCAATAAGACCTAAATCGGAGCTTAAATTATATAACCCTGGGAAGAAACACATAGGGCAAAAACTTCATAAAGGTGGATTTTGGCAACGATTTCTGGTATGTATGACACTAAAGCTATATACAACAACAGAAACAACGAGCGAACTGGACAGTATGAAAATCTAAAAATTTGTGCCACAAAGACAATATGAACAGAGTAAAAACACAACTCACAGAATTGGAGGAAATATTTGCAAATATATCTGATAAGAAATTACTGCTCAGAATAGAGACATAAGTTCTATAATCCAACAACAATAAAAACAGCATCAAAATCCTATTTTAAAATGGGCAAAGTGTTTGAATAGACATTTCTCCAAAAAAGATATATAAATGGGCATTTAACACATGAGAAGATGCTGAACATATTAACCATAAGGAACGTGCATATCAAAATCATAATAAAGTATCACCTTACACCTGTTGAAATCTTTATTATCAAAAGATCAAAAGATAGCCAATGTTGGCCAAAATGAGAAAGGGTAAGCTTGCAGTGTTGGTGGAAATATAAATTGGTAAAGCCTTGATGAAAAAGCAGTAGGGGGTTTCTTAATAAATTAAAATAGAACAATGACCCAGTAATCCTATTTCAGGATATATATTAAAATACAATGAAATCAGTATGTTGAAGAGATACTTGTGCTGCCATATTCATCGAAGCATTATCTACAATAGTCAAGATACAGTAGTAATAAGGTGTCCATCAATAGATACGGATAAGCCAGGGATTTAGCTCAGTGGTGCCACCTCCTGCCTTGCAAGCACAAGATCCCGGTTCAATTCACAGTACCAAAAAATAAAAACAAAAAAAAAGATATGGATAAGAAAAATATAGCATAATCATACAGTGTAAAAATCATTCATCTTTCAAAGGGAAAGAAATTCTCACAACTGCAAAACTCTTTACAACATGAATAAGCATGAGGACATTATTCTAAGGAGAATAAGTGAATCACAATGATAACAACAATGGTAACAACTGAATGATTCCACTCATGTGGATTAGTCAAATTAGTCATAGAGAACAAGGGTAGAAGGATAGTTGTTAGGGTTTTGTTAAAAATAAGAAATAGTGAGTTGTTTAAAGCTTATAGAGTTTCGGTTTCCTAGCATGAAAAAGGTTCTGGACAATGACAGTGGTGATGAGTGCACAGCATTATGAATATATCACTATTAATACCATTAAGTCACAAATACAAATAGTCAAGATAGTAAATTCTACGATATGTGTATTTTACAGCAGAAAAGCTATTAGGGAAAACTGTAGTACTGTTTCCTCTTCCTCTAGTAATTTTGGTGCAGGTCTTAGATACTAATGAATTTAATAAGTTATTTGATACATGCCACATTTTGAGAATCACTAATCTCTAAATTCTAATAAACTTCCATTTTTTACTCCTATTCTGAAATTTACTTAAACTTTTTGTGAAAATAACATGTTTGACTACTTCAGGTTGTCTGTGGGATTCTTGTGGTCTAATATTTTCTTATTCTGAATGCATCATATAGCCTAGAATGACCTAGTAATTTTGAAACTAACTAGTAAATAAACCTTTTGGTCTATCTTGTCTGTCTTTTGTGGAAGTCATGAAAGGAAATGAAAGAAGGTTTTGATGTAGTTAATCCCTAGGCTGGTATTTAAATTACTCTATGAATTAATTCTGTTCATGTTGAGTATAAATAAGCAATTGAATATCTCCTAGGATATAAGCAGGTAATGAAACTTAAAAAGAAACTGTAAATGAGAAAAGTATATTAAACATGTAAACACACTTTGAAAAACCTAATATAATCAGAGACTCACGAGCATGTTGGTTGTATAAAAAGAGTATAATTCCATACTTTCCAAGAGTGGAGGAAATTTTGGCTGAGGGTATTTCACTAATTTAAACAATTTACCCACAAGCAATTACTACTTTTAGACAAACTAGATTTACATTGCCTAGTGCTCATTTCCACTTTTTTTTTTGGTGTTATGTTATCCAGGATATTTTGGATTATGTAATGCCAAGATTAGCTGCCTGATACTATTCCTTCATTAGTTTGGATAATTGAACCATAAAGGTCTGCAACCCTCTGAAAAAAAAAATCATGGGAATGATGTCTCATTTGGTTACACAATTTCTGAACAGATGTCCAGAGGCCATTATGCATTTGTAGTAAGTGCATAAAATGATAAAAAAGCAAAAGTTTCGACTGTTATAAGTAGAATATGCAGTGAACAGAAAAAAAATAAGTGACTAGTATGTGTAAAGAAGGAGAAAGAAGTCCTGGGCTTTGTCATGATTTTCTAAAAACGAGAAAATTATATTAAACATTGAGAATTCAGTTCTATTTCTAATTCAGGAACATATGTCACTGTTTTGATGGTTTTTGTTTTCATAGTTCTCACACCTGCCCCACCAAATTTTTCTTAGTGTAAAATTATTTGGATATTTGAGATTTTGGAATGCAGCATAGCAGACTATCATTAGAATATACTTTCATATTCTTTTGTTTTAGAAGGACTCAGTCTTAAAAAGGCAAAGGGTAAAGAGTATAGCTTGAAAAAGAACGAAATCATTCTTCTTTGAAAGACACCCAAATGACCTAGTCTAATGGCCCCTATGGAAACACACACACCATAATAATTCCATTATCAATGGATATTAGTAGCCAAATGAGTGAATTTTTCCCGACCTAATTTAGAAACATTGGTTTTGTGTTCAATGTACTAAGCCACAATGCAATTAATTCTTTTCATCTTTAGGTACTAGGAAGGGGATGAGATAAAAGAAGGAAACAATGTTGTGGCATTTTATTGATTTTATATACTTAATTTTATTTAATATTAACAATTCTCTAATGTAGGGGGTATTAACCACGTTACAGATGAGAAAATTGAAGAAGCTCAGAAATGTTATGTAAATTGTTCAAGTCTCACAGTGTAAGTAAATGGCAAGTTAAACTTGAATATAAATTAATGTGACTAAATTCTCTTACTGCATTAGGCTGGAAGAAAGTTATGAACTGAGTTTTTGTGTTTTTTCAAAATCCATATTTTTATACTATCTGGAGGTGGGCTTTTCAAGGAAATTAGGTCATAAGGTTTGGCCACATGTCTGATCAAAATGATACTTAAATTTTAGAATTGATGCTATAATAAACTAAGTCTTTGGAGGGTTGCTGCGTGGCATGTATTTTGTTAGCAACAAGCACATGAATTTTGGGGGATAAGAGAGAAAATGTTATGGAATGAATCTTATTTGAAATCCTAATGTCTAATGTGATGGTATCAGGAGATGGGATCTTTAGGCAGTAATTACATCACAAACCTAGAGTCCTCTGTATTAGTCACTTTCTCATCACTGGAACACAATACCTAACAGCTACAACTTAAAGGCCCAGAAGTTTATTTCAGCTCAAGGTTTCAGTTCATGGTTGCCTGGCTCCAAGGCAGAAACATCATGGTGAAAAGGCATGGTAGAGTAAAGCTGCTCTATCCATTGTAGCCAAGAAACAATGAGAATGGAAGAGCCAGGGACAAGAATATACTCCCCAGTGATTCACCAACCAGGACCCAACTTTTAATAGCACATTCAGGAATAAAATCATTAGTAGATGAATCCACTGATGAATATAGTGCCCTTTTAATCCAATCACCTTCCAAAAGACCAACGTTCAACACATGAGACTTTGGGTAACATTTTAGATCTATAACACCCTTATTAACAGGATTCATTTCCATATTAATTAATGTACCAGAGACCTCTGTTCTCTTTCTACCATGTGAAGACACAAGAAGAGAACACTCTCCTACCTAGAAGAGGCTCTCTCCACAACCTGACTTTGCTAGTACCCTATTACAGATTTCTAATCTACAAAATTTTGAGAAATAAATTTTTATTGTTTATAAGCTACTCAGTCTAGGGCATTTTGTTATTGCAGCCTGACTGAACTATGGTGCAAAGGCACAACAATAGCAGTTTCTGGAAAACTCAGTATTTAATTTGTCTTTAGAAAATGTTGTGCTTTAGGTAATCTGTAAAATATCTGGTTAGTTATAATCATTACATATCAAAGCAGTCTGTGATCTTTGCTTATGAGAATATATTTATTTTTAAGAAGCTCCTTGATTATTCTAAGCATAATTTCTCTTTTTTATGCTTAATTATTATTATGGGTTTAAATCTAAAAATGTCCTCCAAAAGTCTCCTGGGTTTGGAAGATGAATAGACACGACAGCACTATGATCATCAGTGGACTCATCCATTTATCAGTTCAGCAGCTGAATTTGCTGTTAGAAGGTGAGGCCTGGTTAGACTTGGGTCACTGGGGCATGACCTGGAAGGGTGTATTCTTGTCCTCTGCTCTTCCCTTCCTTTTCTACTTCCTGGGTGCCATAAAGGGGGCAGTATTTTTCCACCATGCCCTCCTGCTATCACATTCTTGCCTTGGTGCCAGTGGACCAGTGACTGAATTCCCCTGTACTATGAGACAAACTGAACCTCTCTTTTAATATGCTGGTGTTGGGTATTTCCCCCCAGCAACAGGAAAGCTAATACAATTATTTACATGTTACCAAGCTTAATTTCTTATATACCATTTGTATTTAATGTCAGATTCCTCTTGTCTATACCCAGTCTTCTTTCTATGTGGATCAGACAATATCCACTCCATGTTAGTAAGCTCAGAATATGTCTTCACTAGAGATCCCAGGGAACAAACTCTACCAAGGCCCCAAGGCAAACCTGAATCAATTTAGCAAAGGAGAGTGATTATCTGCAGCAGAAGGCACATACATGCTCTCAAACCTAGAGATCTGGGGCTGGGGGTTTAGCTCAGTGGTTTCACCGCCTGCTGCACAAGTGCAAGGACCCAAGTTTGATCCCCGGTACCAAACAAAACAAAACAAAAACCTAGAGATCTGTCTGCCAGAAGATCCATATAGCTATCCTCTGTAACGAACACTTGAAATATCATCATTAAATTGGATAGATCATTAGGACTTTGTGGTAAGGAGGTTTATACTGCAGCATGAAATTGTTGCAAAGCCTACTCTTTTTCTGATTCTCACTCAAAACTAGCAGCCTGATGGGTCATTTTGTAAACAGATTAAAATACCACACTCAAATGTGGTATCTATTACTTCATGAAATGGCAAATGGTATAAGGTGTAGAAATTTCATCTTTCAGATTATTTCCATATGCCCCAGATCAGTAAACATGGAAAATTTCATTGAGGTAATAGGACCCTGAATTTTTGAGATTTATACCTCCCAGATTTTCATATGCAAGTCTTATAAAACATTTAATATTACTACTTCCTAATCATTACATGTCAATGGTGTCTGTTACCCCTGCTTATGGGAATATATTCATCTTTAAGAAGTTCTGGGATCAATCCAAACACATCAGATCAATCAGAATAATGTCATAAGTGTAGTAGACTACTGTAATATTTTATGGATTGTCAAGATAATCTATTAAGACTTTCTATATTATCAAGAAGGTCAGAAGAATTAATATAGCTGAGAAGCTAGATGGTGAAGATAAACTATAGGCCAAGCCAGTTTTTAGTCAACAAACCAAGTAATTTGTCAGAGCTTGCTGCACAGGATAAAGCACTCAAATTGTACATGAACAGGTACATTGATATAATGAATTTGGCCAGATGTGAGTTTTTATTCTACACTCTGGTCTCACACTGTTGAAATACATTCTCATTTGTTCCTTTGGTTTCTTTCAACATTTAGTATTTTTAAAGACTTGCAATTCATTTGGTGTGTGACATATTTCTTCCTGGGTAATATTGGGAATCTGTTCTTATTGGAACATGCTAAGATTTGATCACACTTATGGATATGGTAGCAAGAAGACATAACTGTTCTTAAAAACTGACATCCTCATCCTCTTTTTTTTTGGTACCAGGAATCGAACTCGGGTCCTTGTGTTTGCGCAGCAGGCAGTGAAACCACTGAGCTAATTCCCTGGCCCACTGACATCCTCTTTTAAGATGTTCACCCCACATGAGGCTCTCACTAGATTTTTAACAGAAAAAAGATAGGCTATTTAAATATTGCTTAACATGTTATTTACAACAGTATGTGCATCTTGAAGTGGCTTGTGTGGCACAAGACTGTCAGTTTTATCTGTGTCCAACAACGTATGTGGGTGTTGTAAGACAAACCTACCCATTCTTTAACAAAGACTCTTAACTTTCATGTGAAAAACTCGTCCAGACTGAGTTCAACAGGCATTGCAAAACAGTAACCCACATGGTTACATTTTTATTTGATTTTCAGCAATATCAACCTTGCAGCTACTAGAAATAAGAGCATCACTTAGAACTGTTATAGAAGTTCTCAGATTCTCAGATAGTGATTTGAACTGCAAGTTGACATGCCTGAGTTTGTCATTTTTCCTTTTCTATGCCTCAAGTGCACTCAAAAGAATCCATCCAGCACTCCAGCTCTTATCATCATGCTTACCGTCATACTGGCCATGTGCAGCAGCCATGTGGGCCCCTAAGGCATGTGCTTTAATCATTGCTTCATTACACTACACTACATACATTGTGTCACGCATTAACTCCACAAATATTTGGTGAAAATTTTTTATTACTAGATATTTTCTTAGGAATGCAGAAGACTTTCAATACTGAATATTTAATATGAGTTTGAAGAAAAAAAATCTAGAATAGCTCCTTATTACAATGATCATTTTTTTTAAAATTTAGTAATCCTTATGATCCATATCACTTTTACAATTTATAAAACTTTTCATATTCTTTTTAATCTTATTAATCACAGGAATACTCTCTAGAAAGTAGCTTGAGTTTTAGTAAGACTAAATGATGGTAAAATAAATATTTCCTGTTTTGATGCTAGAAATGCTACATAAGTTAAATGATACAGAAATTGAAAATCTTTTCTTTAAACTTTTATTAGTACATGTTTGCAGTACATAATAATCAGTGTAGGGAATTGGTACATGCACATATGTCTTAGTTATTTTCTCACTGCTGAGACAAAATACCTAACACTCACAAGTTAAAGGAAGAAAGGTTTATTTAGCTCACAGTTTGTAGAGGTTTAAGTTCATAGTAAGCTGGCTCCAAGGCAGGGGTAGAATGGCAGAGGCGGGTGGCAGAGGAGTCCATGGCAGGGCAGACAGGAGGCAGAAGAAGCAGAAGCAGCCTATCTTTCACTTTCATCCCATACAGGCTACAACCCTTTTGGGTGGTACCACCTACATCCAGGGTGGGCCTTCTCATTATCTACACACAAAACTATGCTAGCTCCCATCAGTGAACTAATTTAGTATTACATACCCTCAATCCCAGTATCAGACACCTTAGATCCAGTCAGCTTGGAAAAGCCCTACCTATGAGGGCATGAGGCTTTGAGGGAATATCTAAATACAAGCTGTAACAACTTAACATATCTCAATTCTTCTTTTTTTCCTCTTCCCTCCAAACCTTTTATTTTGCCGATTTCAGATTTATTTATTTGTCATGTAAGATCTTACAAAGTTAACTAGCATGTATACAGATTAATAAACTAAAAATCTTGACTGCGCTAATATATTTTATACTTTTTTGTGCTTTTCAAATAGGGAACATTAGAGAAAAACACTTAGAAAGGCTTATAGTTTGGTATATTTATAAGTGGATCAACTCTGCATTCAGAGTTTTAGCTAATTACCCTATTTTATCATTATCTATACATGTAATTTAAATAGTCCTGAAAAGAGATGATTCTTCTTTCCTAATTTTTTTTTAGTGCTGGAGTTGGGTGGGAGGTTCTACATCAAAGAAAACTGCTACAATATTAGAAAATGGAATAAATAATTTAAAATAATTTTGTAAAGGGAAGTTATTAAATGAGAGTAGCAATCCATGTCAATTTTGATAAATATAAAGCATTGATATTTCAGATAAATTCCATGAACACAGGATGATGGAACACTGTTATAGATAGAATTTTGTATAAGCAAGAATTTAATGTTTTTGTTTTCGAACAAGAATAACAAAGAAAAGAAAGTGTTGCTAAACAAGGCAATTAAACTTGAGAAACATTGATGTAAATATGACAAAGTGTCACTTGGGAGATTCAGGCCCTAAGAAAACCTTCTTTTCTTACTTTCAGGAAATAATTGAAAAAGTTTTTATGAATATAAAATGACTACCATTTAGAGATGTTTAGGGGAGAAATCAGGCAAAAATAAGCAGGAAGATGACAACTGCATCAAGAAACCACACATGGGAAGAACAATGATGGGATTTTGGGGGAAAAAATTGTACAGGACAGTGATGGAAGTCTTCAAATACCTGCATAATGTCATATGGATTGAGTGTTAGGCTTGTAAATATGCAGATAATGAACTTGAGGAATGGGTCAACATCACAAAAATACACACTTAAATTTAGTCCAGATGTATTTAAAAATAGTAATTGTTGTTTTTAAACGTGATTGAGAGAAGACTGAATATCATTTCTGGCAGATATTAAATAGAAGGGTTTTTATGATGATTAAGGATTGGTTTTGGGGATGCTGATATGCCCTTGCTTTCCAATAATCCCTATTTTTAATACATAAAATGACCTACGCTAAGTATTAGGGAAATTATATCAAGAGACAACAGAAAAAGGTATAGTTATTTAGCAAATATATTTTGTACCACTTTTTAAATCAAGTAAAATGGTTTGGGGACTGTAGTTGATAGAACAAATGTCATTAACAGTATGCAAGCTAAGAGAAGCAAAAAGTAATTTATGTGAAAACCTTCTTTTTATATTATAAAGATATATGCTCAATACTTTTAGGGAAATTTTCAAATTTTCATGTAAATATAAACATTTTATACAAATATAAGAATCTAGGAACTCCTGAATTCACATTCAGATCTCTTTACACTGTTAAAATAATGTTACCTCTATATAAAAATAAAACAAAGCAATTAAACCTTTTCAAAATCAGTAATAGAATATATATCCCAAATATATTCAAAATCATATAACTCAAGCAATAGAAAGATAATACCATAAGACTTAAAAATGAAACAACATGGAGAAATCCCTATAAAAGCATTATCATTAACTACAGTTTAAGGAACAGAAGGTTTATTTCTGGTGAAGCAATTGCTTGCACATAAAACAACAAAGAAAAGATCTAAGTTCATCATACCATATTGACCACTGAAAATTAGGGAAAAAAAGTTACCCAGTTTATCAATCCACTTTGCTTACACTAAAGACTCTCAATCTGCCCCAAACTACTGGTGTTTCTAAGATAAAGCACAGAATTTTTCTTGAGGTTCCCTTGGAACTTGAAGTTACATTTCTACACAAAACTGTCCCAAGAAAATCAGATTAAGTGCAGAAAGAGTACATCTATCCAGATGTTAAACAACTATTTAAATGATATAAAATTAAAGAATAGTTATATTAATAATTCTATGAAGTATATTGTTGGAATTTCAATCAGCATTTGCATTAAATTTATATAGTAGTTTTAGAAGTATGGCCATTTTCACTATATTGGTTCTTCCTACCCAGGAACAAGGGATGTCTTTCCATTTTCTTATATCCTCCTCGATCTCCTTTTTCAGAGCGCTGTAGTTTTCAGTGTAGAGGTCTTTTGCATCCTTTGTTAGATTGACTCCTAGATATTTCATTTTTTTGGATGCTATTGTAAAAGGAATTGATTCCCTAATTTCTCTCTCAGAGAGTCTATTATTTGTGTATAAAAAGCTATTGTTTTTTGAGTGTTGACCTTATATCCAGCTACTCTACTGAATCTGTCAGTTAAGTCTAGAAATATTTGGCAGAGTATTTTGGATTTTCTATGTAAAATATATCATCAGCAAATAATGACAGTTTAACTCCTTCCTTTCCTATTTTTATTCCTTTTTATTTCTTTCTCTTTTCTATTTGCTGTGGCTAATGTTTCCAGAACTATATTGAACAGAAGTGGTGACAGTAGGCATCCTTGTCTTGTTCCTGATTTTAGCATGAAAGTTTTCAGTTTTTGACCATTTAGTATGATGTTGCCTATTGGTTTTTCATAGATAGCCTTAATCAGGTTGAGATAAAGACCTTCTATTCCAATTTTCTGTATGGTTTTTATCATTAATGGGTGTTGGATTTTGTCAAATGCCTTTTCTCCATCTATTGAGATGATCATATAGTTTTTGTCCTTGACTCTGTTAATATAGTGTGTTACATTTATTGATTTACGAATGTTGAACCATCCTTGCATCCCTGGGATAAATCCAACTTGGTCAGGGTCTATGATCTTCCCTGATGACACTCTGTATTCTGTTTGCCAGTATCTTGTTGAGGATTTTTGCATCTATGTTCATTAGGGAGATTGGCCTGTAGTTCTCTTTTTGGGTTGGGTCTTTTCCTGGCTTTGGAATCAAAGTAATGCTTGCTTCCAGGAATGAATTTGGAAGCCTTGCTTCCCTTTCAATTTCCTTGATGAGTTTAAAGAGAAATGGTGATAATTCTTGTTTAAATGTCTTGTAGAATACAGCAGTGAAGCCATCAGGACCTGGGCTTTTCTTTGTTAGTAAATTTTTCATTACATTTTCAATTTCACTCATTGTAATTGGGGTGTTTAGAATTTCTATATCTTCTTCATTTAACTTTGGCAATCCATATGTACCTAGGAATCTGTTCATTTCTTCTGTATTCTACATTTTATTAGAGTACAGGTTCTTGAAGTAGTTATTGAGGATGCTCTGGATTTCAACAATATACTTCACAGAACTAGAGAAAACAATCCAAAAATTCACTTGGAACAAGCAGAGACCTAGAATAGCAAAAGCAATTCCAGGCAACAGAGACATGGCTGGGGGTATTACAATCCCTAATTTGAAACTATACTACAAAGCTACTGTGATAAAACAGCAAGGTACTGGCAAAGAAACAGATCCAAAGATCAGTGGAATAGATTAGAAGATGTAGAAACAACTCCAGACATACTCAGCAACCTCATCTTTGACAAAGGAGCCAACCACCCTCACTGGAGGAAAGATAGCCTATTTAATAAGTGGTGTTGGAAAAACTGAATTTCAACCTGCCAAAGATTAAAACTAGACCCCATACCTATCACCCTAAACTAAGATTGAAGTGGATTGAAGATCTAAATATTAAGATAGCAACACTAAATTTGCTGGAAGATAAGTTTGGTAGAACTCTTGAAGACATTGGCACAGGTAAAGACTTTATGGAAAAAACCTCAGTAGCACAGGAACTAGCACAAAGAATCAACAACTGGGATCTCATCTTCTGAAAAAGCTTCTGCACTGCCAGAGAAACCACCAACAGAGCTAGGAGACAACCTACAATGTGGTAAAAAATTTTACCAGCTGTTCCTCAGACAAAGGTCTACTATCTAGAATATATAAAGAACTCAAAAAAATCTGACCCTCCAAATATTAAGACCTGATTCAAAAATGGGCATCTGAAATGAACAGACATTTCTCAGACAAAGAAGTAAAAGCAGCAAATAAATATATGAAAAAATGTTCAACATCACTGATTATTCGAGAGATGCAGGTGAAAACAACACTGAGATTCCACCTCACCCCAGAAAGAATGGCTGTTATCAAGAAATTGTTCAATAACAAATGCTGGCAAGTGTGTGGGGAGAAAGGAACCCTTCTCCATTGTTGGCGGGAGTGCAGACTGGTGTAACCATTGTGGAAATTAGTATGTAGATACCTCAAAGAACTAGAACTAGAGGTCCCATTTGACCCAGCTCTTCCCCTGCTTGGTATCTTCCCAAAGAATTTAAAGAATCATACCACAGTGATATATGTGCACCCATGTTCATGGCAGTACAGTTTGTAATAGGTAAAGCTTGGAAGAAGCCCAAGTGCCCATCAACTGGAAACTTGATAAAGAAAATGTGGGTTTTTTATAAAATGGAGTACTACTCAGCCATAAAGAATGAGAAGCTAGAGATATTCATAGCTAAATGGATGCATATTGAGGCCATCCTCTTAAGTGAAATAAATAGGATACACGTGTAAATACCGAATACTTTCTCTACTGTGAGAAACTGAAAGTGTAACTAAGGATTAAAATGATTAAAATGAATAATGGATAATTTGAAATATGAAGAAAAGGCTCAAAACAGTAGGGTTGGCAGGAGGGGAAGGGGAGAGATCAGAGTTACAGGCTGGAATCTGGAAAGAATCCATATATAGATTGTGTTTAAAACTATAGGAAGAGATGTAGATAGAGACTAGGCTGGAGACCATCAGTGGGTTGGGAAGGAAGAGTCACTGAGATCAAAGGAGAGAAGGGTATGTTTCCAGAAGAAGCACATACAACTATGTATAGTACACAGTACTCGACGGTGTGATAAACGACTCTTACTGTTTTAGGTACTTATCATAACATGTTGTGCTTTTCACCCTTTAGAGCATAATCCTACTTATATAAGTGTTTACTGTAAAACACTGTGTTGCTATGCCAGTGGTAGCCTCATGTATCTCGTGTTTAACTGCATATTTGGATAATATCAAGGGGCCATCACAAATGATTGACATACACCTTTTCAGTTTGCACTTAGAAGTTGGCACCCTGTGTGGTACTTTGTGATACACATGGATGACATGGCCTAATAACATATTTCTCAGATTATTTTTCCATCATGTGTCACATAACTGTATTAAAATTTAAATTAAAAAAATTTGGCCTATATGGAGTCTAGTAGCTAATTAGAATTTTTTTCCAGACCACTATTTGTTCAATATTAGTTTTGAAAAACTTTCTAAAACAAATCATATCCTTTGATGTCTTGTTAATGCTTGAGATGCCTTTTTAAATTATATCAAAAAATGTTTAAGTACTTTTCAGTTTTGCTTTGGTTGAGTTCTATTATATTTGAATATTATTATAGTTTTTCCCCTTGCATTGCTTTTCTTTGAATAATTTTAATTTTGTATATATGTGTTTAGTTAATGATAATAAAGTTTTTAAAATAAAAAAATCTATTTTCCATTTCTAATGTCAATTTCCATGAGATAAACCTATATTTTATTTATTTATTTATTTATTTATTTATTTATTTATTTATTTATTTTTTGGTACCTGGGAGCAAACTTGTGTCCTTGCGCTTGCAAGGCAGAAGGTGGAACCACTAAGCTAAATCTCCAGCCTTCATATTTTATATTTTAAGAGACTAAAGTTTTAATTACTCTGCTGGATATGTTGAGTAAAATTGCTTGATCATTATGGTAACTGTGGATTAAAGAAATGCTTTAATCAGCCAAGCGCTATCCATCTCCCCAGGGCCTTCCATGCAATTGCACTACTTGTGGAAAACTTTGTGAATACATGGATAAATTCACCATTCTGGGTTTTCTCTAATAAAGATATTTCTGCTTATTCTTTTTTAATTTAAGATACATATCTCCTGCACTAAACTACCATCAGGATTGAAGCCATAATCTGACCCTGATATAGTCCTACTGGAGAAATTTCTTATCTGCTGGTCCCTGCAGTCTTACAGGCACTGACAGCCAGGGACAATAAAGTGACTCATAAAGAGGGTGGAGATTGACTCAAATTGTCCGCGACTGCTCAGCTGCACCATTGCTTCCATTTTATAGATGAGAAAATCGAGGTTTAGAGAGAAAAAATGTGATCATATACAGTTACATTATATTGGCATTCACACTTTATTTTCTGAGAATCTTCATATGAATTAAACATAGGTCCTTTTTAAAATTTTGTCTTAGCTGATATATAGCAACATAAAATTGTTACTTTTAATGGGGTACTATATAAATATTTGGAACATATATAATTTGAAAATGTTTAAATAAGGTTAAATGTATTTATCTCTACAAATATATTATTTCTTCATATTGAAATCTCTCAAAATCTAAATATAACCTCTTGAATGGTCACGTTAAACCCTAGAGGATTTATATCTACAAGACTAAGAAGTTGCTATTTATAAAGAAAACTTAAGCCCATTAAATTTGGGAACAATTCAGGGGCATTTAAAGCCTTTCTTCAGATGAGTGTTCAAAAAATTTAGCTCTGTAGATATCATCTGATATTGTCAATTTCCTGAGAAAGGCCACTCTTACTTATTATTTTACATTAACAATAACTGAAGAAAGTACTTGATCCTGTTCCAGAATACAAACAGTAGAAACATCAAATTATCAGACACCGCTGGAATAATGTAAGAAAAGCAATTAGCACTCATGGTGACGTGTTCATAGTTATAAGAGATGTTCTCTTCCCCTTTCCACTATTCTAATCAAAACACGTCTCTCTATTTTCTGGAAATAAAATTGCTATATCCACCTTCTCCCACCCACATAGCCACACTACTCCTCCTTCTTTCTTTTCTCTCATGATGATTAGACATGAAATGCTTTCACTTCTACATTGCTGCCCTTCCTCTGCCACCCTCTCAGGGTAAAACACTTTCTCTACTGACTCTGTCCTCCTCCAGCTCCTTGGCTTTACTGAGACACCCTACAGTCTTAACTCCATAACAATTATTGAGTTTTTCTTTAAGGATATTTTTTCTATTGCAAAATTTTATTTTGCACTTTAACTGCAAATCCTGAGCAATGGTAATATGATACCTTTACATTCACACGCAGACATATACACACATGCACACGAAAGAACCTTGCAAGTTTCTTGGCTTACTATTGTTTTCTTAGTAGGATGAAGTGTGTTCTGATTTGTTAAGAGTATTTCTAACAAAGTACATTTATTTTATTTTTTTAAGAAGACTCCAGAGAGATCCTTTGATATTTCAACAGTGTTAGGACACTGCAAAAATACTATCTGTGAACCAGAAAACAAAATTACCTGCACTACGATAATATATTTCACATGTATAAAACTGTAAGAAATTTCCACTGTTTATAAGCTACCCAGTTTATTGCACATTGTTATAACACCTTTAATAGAATAAAATAGTGTTCTTGCTTTTGTGTGTTGTGTGTGTGTGTGTGTGTGTGTGTGTGTGTGTGTGTGTGTGTGGTATTGGGAAGTAAAGCCAGAGCCTTTACACTGAGCTACATTCTCCGTCCTTCTTATTTTTATGTTTGAGACAGGGTATTGCTAAGTTACAAAACTGCCTAGGTTGGGGTCAAACTTTCAATCCTTCTTCCTTAACCTCCCAGACCACTGGGATTACAGATGTGCACTAGCACACCTAGCATGTTCTTGCACTTTTCGAAGTTCTTTCTTTCCTGAAACATGAATGATATTTTGACTAGGTGTATAATTCTTAAATTGTAAACCTTTTGCTTTCATAGAATTCTGTAGATATTCTATTGTCTTCTAGCTTCTAGTGTTGCAATTGAAAAGTCATATGTTAGAATATTCTTTTTATAAACAACTGTTACTGTATTTTTGCATGAAAGCATATAATGTTTCCTTAGGCTTAACTTTTGAGAAATTTAGCTTTTGAGAAATTTAGATATAACAAGTAATTCCTCTTGTGTGCAAGCTTTCCTCCAAACCTTTCAATATACTACAGACTCAAGGAAAGTTGTCTTTATTTACTGATTTCCTTGATCTGTAATAGTTCATTTGTACCACCTATAAATTACTGCTTTGGGATCCCTTGTCTCTTATCTTTTATTTATAGTTCTTTTGATCTTTTTATATTTTTTCTGTTTTAAAATGCTTCTTATTTTAAATCTTCTAGGATAATAATACTTAGTAGTGACTATCCACTTCTTTAATTCATTCATTGAATTTTTAAGTTCAAATATGTTTTGTTATTTCAATATAAATTTGTATGCAGTAGACTCCCTTAATTTTTTTTACTTCATTAAACTAATAGTTCTCTTCCTTGTTCCTTTGGCCTACCAGAAGCCTGTGGTGATTACTGTTCTTGTTTCTCCTCCATGTAATTTTTTGTTGCTCTTTGAAGACATCTTTGTATGTTTTTGTTTTGTTTCTTATCATGTGCCTATTTTATTAAGACCATCAGGTCAAGATGCTGTAGAATTTTCTCCAGAAATAATCTTCAGTATCTGCTTCTGTGGGCCTGGGACCTATCTGCTGTCAGATCTTGATTTTTACAAGGAATGCATCAGTAAGTCTCTCTTCTCCCAAGTTTCCTTTATGCCAAAGCCAGTACTGCCATGTCTTCAGGGCCAGAAGAGATCTAGGTCCCTATGCAGTTTGCCCTTTATGAAGAAGTTATCAGGTCTTCTCAGGACTGCCCAGGCAACAGTGACTATCATTTGTCTTCAAAAGCATTCCTGGCAAGTCCAGTTTTTGGCAAGCATTCAGAGCCTCATCCCAAGGATTTTTATGCCATCAAGCCACAGGCTCCTAATGGCATATACCGTGAGTGGGCACTGCACTCAACACAGTACATGGTATCCCCAATGTCCAACCACCTTGGTAGATTAACATAAATTTTCCCTCACTCTAATGTACACAAGAATAACTTGGGGATCTTGTTAAAATGCAGATTCTGATTCAGTAGATCTTCAGGTCTTCATTTGGGCTTGAGTGTCTCTCTGGTGAGACAAGTATTTCTAGTATGCTGATCACATTTGAATGAGTAAGGAAGCAAAGTTAACAGTGGCAAGTCTTGCCTCTATCTTCCTAGTCTTCCTTCTCCAAACTTTTAAAAGTAGCCTAATTGTGCTAATGTTCCATGTAAGATACAGAAGCACTTAGGTCACCAGGCCTGCTCTTAGAGGAACAGTGGTCATTACTAAAGCTGGGTGCACATCTCCATTTATGAGAATATTTTCCCATGAATTTTTTGTTACTATCTTTTGTTCATTTGCTGTAGCTTCTAATTACAAATTCTTGTAATTCATTTATTTTCATATTTTTTAATACTGTTCTTCCCATTTGCTACTCCAGTTCTAGGTCTTGACCTTAATGGATCTGTGAAATCTGCTCTGACTAATTGGGCTGCATATGAATATGTAAACATCGGTGGACTTAGTGTGCTTATGTTACCATGGCAAGTCTATGCTATACTACTGTTGAGAGGGTTGCTTCAAATATTTATACATTTACTTACTTATGTAAGAGGTGGTATCTAGGCTAAATAATGAGTTTATAAAATGACCAATGCCATCTTATAAACACTGCTATTTAGAATGCTTGAAGGAATCTGTACATCCTTAAACAATGATTGTTTGATTTATTAAATCAAAAATATACACTAAAAATACATCATGTACTCAACATTCTTCAGACTGTGATATAACAATAAGCTAGATAGGCACTGCTAATAACCCATCATAACTAATATCAATCAGAGAGATCTGAAATTTTATTTTATCAGGAAAATGTATACACTATATTATATGTATACAAATTAAATTTAGTTACAATTACTTTTGCTTTCAAATGATCTGCAGGTTATTTTAATATAAATGTATTAGTAGAACCCTTAATGATTTAATATGTATTGACCAGAATCATATATGAAGGATCTTGACAAAGTAAGATTGACTTTTAAATTTTAATACCATTAAAAATGAAGTTCATTAACAGTAAAACTGATGTTTACCTTCAGGGAGGCAGAAAAGACTATGGAGGTTTAGCACTGCTGGCCAGCTATAATTCATTCTCCTTACCCAAATGATATAATGACTAAGATTGTATTAGTCAGCTTTCATGTCACTGAGACACAATACCTCACACTTAAATTTAAGTGAGGAGAGGTTTAATTTGGCTCGTGGTTTGGGGGATTCAGTCCATGGTCAGATCATTTCAAGACAGGGATATCATGGTGGAAGGGAATGGGAAGCAAAGATGCTTAGTTTGTGGCCACTGAAAAGCAGAGAAGAGGAATAGTACCAGAGAGGAAAGGGCAAGGGACCAGCATAGACCCCAAACCATGACCTACCCAAACACACTCAGAAGTGTGCTCCACCAATCCCCTGGGCAGATTTCAAAGCTAATACAGTTGACACTCCACCCTAACTGCAAGCTCCTTTTTCAACTTTATACTCAAACACATCTCCTTAAACAATACATTATCTTCAAATACACAAGGGCAAGTTCATATTTCTGACTGACTCAGTAAAACTATCTTGTGTACAACTGAAAACATCTCAACAGTTCTAGTCAAAGTCTCTTCTGAAACTCACTTTTAGCAGTGAACCTCTGTGAAAATAAAAAACAAGTCACATAATCTCAAGGTATAATAATGCATGGTTAAACATTCCCATTTCAAAAGACAGAAATAGGGATATAGGAAAGAATAATACTAAAGCATGTTCAAATGTCAGCAAGGAAAATATTAAATCCTGTAGCTCCATATCTAGTATCTAGGGTACATAGTGGTAAAATGTGAGATTTAAAGGGCTTCTGCATGCCTACTTTATTGGCTGCATCCCACATGCCCTCTCTCTTGGGCTGGCTGCACTTAGGCCCTGTATGTTTCCTTGAGAGATGATCGACATTTCTATCCTGTCCAACTTTCTGGGATCTCCACTGCAACTTTGGTTTCATTCTTACAGCTTCATGCACAACTCGCATAGGGGCTCCTTGCTTGGCTTCCCAGGCATTTCCTTGAAATCTAAGTGGAAGCCTTCCTAATCCCACAACTTTTGCATTCTTTATACTAATAAAACCAATATCACATGGTCAATACCAAGGTCTGCTGGCATCAGGAAAAGTAGCTACGATGCCAGTGGACCATGGCTGCAGTGGCCTCTGAGTGAGTGGATAAATGAGAAGAGTGAAATGAATCCTAGAAACTAATTTTCGCAGTCTTTCTGGAGCAGGGATCATAGGAACTCTCTTCTTTATAGGAGGTTTTTTGTTACCGGGAATTGAACTGGGGTCCTTGCGCTTGCAAGGCAGGTGGCATAACCACTGAGGTAAATCTCCAGCAGAGCTCTCTTCTTAAATGAAAGGATTATACAGTTGTATCCTTGAGCCTGAGGTGGGTGGGGTCATGCTAATTTCTGAGATGCTGTGAAGGTATTTTTCTTCTTGACCCTGTGAAAGTACTGGTTTCTTTTTAATGGTGCTAATCTCTTCAGCAGCCCTAACTCCTTTGGCTTCAATTTTACCTGTGTTTCCTTCTGGGCCAAAATTTAAGACTTTCAAATTTTTCTGCTCTGCTTTTTGCCTCCAATTCTTACAAAAAATCTGGCTAAATGCATCTGATTGCACCCATCCCAAAGCCTGAACATTAGGCTGTATTCAGATTTCCTCCACCAGATTAGTTTACTGCCCTTAATTTCAGTATCCTACAAAGTCTCAGCACATGAACAAAATGTAGGAAAATTTTCTGCCAGAGTGTAGCACACATGGTCTCTAGTCCAACACCCAATATAGTTCTTATTCTCAACTAAAACCTCTTGAGCCTGACCTTTACTATCTTCATTCTTGTCAGAATTTTGGTATTTTGAGGTCTGACCAGAGTCATCCATCAGGCTTTGCTTATAGCATATTACAGTTTCTCTAGTCAGCATCTCCAAAACTTTACAAACTCCTCCCACAAACCAGACCCAAAGGATTGTAAACCACATGATCAGTTGTAGTCACAGCAAAGATCCCAGTCTTGCTACTGATTTTCTGTATGAGTCAGCTTTCTCATTGCTGAGATACCTGACACCCACAATTTAAAGAAAGAAGAGTTTTAATCTGGTTAATGATTTTGGTGATTTAGTCTATGGCAAGTTGACTTCGAGGCAGAACATTATGGTGAAAGGGTACGATGGAGCAAAGATCCATATTTCATGGTGGCTGGGAAACAGAGTATGAAAGAGTGCCCGGAAAGAAGGCGTGAGAAATCATACATAGTACAGAAGCTCACATTTTCATGACCCACCAAGATACACCCAGAAATGTGCTTCATCAATTACTTTGGCAGGTGCCAAAGCCAATCAAATTAGCACTCCACTCCAACCACCACAAAATCATATGCAAATAAAGTCAGTATCTGTAAGACATGACATTGCATGGTTGCTGGCGAAAAGCTAGCCATTAGCATGGTCAGAGTTTCAATGAAAAAGTGTATGGCTATTGAGCTTGCATTTCTAGTCAGTAATATAAACTGAATGATGCACAAATATTTGTAAGTTAAGTTGAAATACAGCTTCTGAAGGTTGGCGTAGCATGGCCTGGTATGAAATGACAGGAGAAAAACAAATCTAGGTACTGACATCAGAGGATGACTTGAGAGAAAATCTAAAATTTCTAGGTGAAAATAATTCATACATACAGGCTTCAGTTTTACTTCATAATACCTGGACGACTTTCTAATGACCAAAGTAGCTTGCCTTTGGCCAGTAAATTTGAGATAAAAAACACTGTATACAACACAATGTAAATGATGACTATTTTTTCCTTTACCAGAGACCTTGAAATCTCAATTCTTTTAGATATAATTTTACAGTAATTCTACCGAGGCTAGCATAATTAAAAATTAATTGACCCTTAAATTTGGTATTTCAATGAGAAGTTTTTATGTTTTCTTCTTTGGCATTTAAAAAGAGATTTTACTGTATGTACTGAAGGTTTACAATATGATGCTTTGATACACTTGTATACTGAAATGATTACTAAAGTTAAGCAAATTAAATTGGCCATCACCTCACATAGTTATCTTTTCTGTGGTTAAGAATATCTAAAATCTATTCTCTTAGCAAATTTCCATTATGCAGTACTATATTATCGACTATAATCTTGCTATACACGAGATGCTTAAAATTATTTATCCTGTATAATCACAAATTTGTACATTTGGGCTCTTTTCATTCCCTCGCACTCATCCCCATTCCTGTCTTGCCCTACCTAGGAAACTACC
The DNA here is from genome assembly GCF_053883595.1 of Heterocephalus glaber. Lineage (NCBI taxonomy): Eukaryota > Metazoa > Chordata > Mammalia > Rodentia > Bathyergidae > Heterocephalus > Heterocephalus glaber. The sequence continues at coordinate 28,187,272 of NW_028258344.1, read as the reverse complement.
ATTCATTCATTCTGATCTGTTTCTTTATATTTGAGTTTTGTTTTGTTTCTTTTTTTAAGCATTCTACATATAAGTCAGCATTTTAGTCACTTCCTTATACTAAGACAGAATACCCAACACCCACACTTTAAAGGAGGAGAGTTTTTTGACTCATGGTTTCAGTCCATGATCAGCCAACTCCAAGAACAGGATGGTAGAGGGTTACGGCAGAGGAAAAACTAGCAATCCATGGTGTCCAGGAAGCAAATACCAAAGGGGAGCTAAGGAAGGAGATACACACTTCCAGGCCACCCCCCACCAGTGACCTGCCTCTACCCCACCTCCCATCATCAGCAAGTGAGCTTTGAAATTGTCAGTAGGAGTGCAGTGTCCCTGTGATTCAATCATCTTCCAAGCACATGAGCATTTTAGGGAACATTTCAGATCTAAACTGTAACAGACAGGCTACTTCTGGATTATTTCACTCATATCATTGTCATATGTTGAAGAAAAAAATGGAATATGTAGCATATACTAATATTGACAGTTCCCTGGTTTAAGAAAGATTAGATTTTGAGAGGTTAGCAGTAAATGGCACAATTCTTGACCCACTCTAAGTTTAATTCTTGACCTACTCTGAAAAATACAGTAAAACTTCTAGGATTCAGAGATTCCCTGTTGCACTCTAACTAAAAGATTATGCCTTTGCAGCATAGGCACAAAATATAGCAAAAATGAGAAAACAAGTTATTAGAGAAAAAGAGAAATAAAGAATATGTAAGTAAGTCAAAACTGAATCTAAACATTCTTGTACTGATTTGTAACTTTGCCTTCTGCAAACAAATAAGTAGGGTGAAGGCTGCCTGTCTGGTGATAAACCCAAGCCCATATATCAGTGCCTAATTTATTCTCTTTCTACATTATCCTCTTATCTTCCACTTGAACTTTGGCCTACCATCTCATTTCAGTTGCAGCTGATACAATGATTTTCCTATCTGTATTACCCTGAAGCAAAATCTTTAGAATAAGATTGCCTTTCAAATTGCCTAGAGTAAGAAGCCTTTCAGAAAACAAGGTAAGTTTCTGGCAGAGAATCATTGGATTTTAGGAGGAAAAGCACCACTCGAAATTGTAGTAACAATTAAGACACTGAAATAGCAGGGAATGGCCATAAAGGATTCCTTAATAAAATATAATTGGATGCCAGGATATGGTACCTCTACTGTTTCTGTACTGTCCCTTCAGAAGCTATTTGTTATCTATAGAATTATACATGGCAATAGAAAATTTTTACTTATTGTTGCTGGTATCATGATTATTATTTATTTCTTCAGCATCCATTTCCTTCTATTTCAGTAATCTTGTCTTTGAGAAATTGCCTCTTCTGGTATTGTTTTCTGCTGACTGAAAGTTTCATTTAAGCTACATTACTGTTCCCTAGATAAGAGGCAGATCAGCAACCCAAGCTAGATATCTGGACCCTCCCATCATAATCTGTACTGTGGTATGAACAAAAATTGTAAATGTTTCCGTATGAATTTTCAAAGCAGGCACAACTTTTTGGATCTTGGCGTCATTTTGCATTCATCATTTTCCTTGTCTGGTTCTCCAATCTTCCCATAAAAGTTGGAACCTCTCATACAGCCTTCCAATAAATTCTGTTTTCCTTAGGTTAGCCATGGTCATTGTGTGTGCCAGGCAACTTAGAAAACCTCAATACATTGCTTCTACCTGATGACAGTAGGAGTCTAAAGCTTTCTTTACTCTGCCTCTACAGCAGCTTTAGAACTTAACTCACAACCCTCAACATCTCCTAGCAGCCCCCTCCCTCGCTACCTCTTCTCCTTCATGGTTAATTGTGTTAGCTCCTACTCTGGGCTCATTTTATTTATCTTAAATACCTGACTGCAACATAACAGCCGATTTGTCTATTTTCCTCACCTTAGTCTTCTAAATTCTGAAATAAGTTACCATGGTCATTCGCAGTATTTTTATTTTTACTAGCAAGCTCATTCCCTTTTTACATTTTATTTAGTAGTTATAAACTATTTTTCATTCTGTGGTACTATTTTCAATGCTCCCGTTATTATCCAAAATGATACACTAAGCTAAAGTTAAATCATTTACACGAAAAATGAAATTAGTATGAAAGGCAAATTTAATTCTACCTGAAATACTTTCCAAAATACAGAGTGGCTTATGTTTTGTTAATGACTTCAAAATTACAACCAGATATAGGACAAAAGAGATCTCATTTTTCTTTTTTGCATTATCTTTAGCTATATTTTATGTTTGTATAGAAAATTCCCACTTTAAAAAAAATTCTACTGTTAATTTCCTAGGTACAATGATTTTTTGTGTCTTCACACTGAATTTTTAAGCTTTTGAAATAATTCTCACATTAGTCTTAAACCTGTTACAAAACTACATTAGTCAAATTAATAATGTGGAAAAATATTATTTTATTACCTCCTTTATTCCCAAATTTGTAGAAATAATAAGTTCAGCAAAAATATTAGATGAAGCACAAAAATGAACAAAAAGTGATATTTTAAGTTTCTATTAATCAACATTTAATTATTTTTCACAAAATTGTGTTGATAATACATGAAAATATAGTTAATGCTTGATGAGATATTTTCACATTATTTATAGGTTAATGTTATTGTTGATTACTATTTGTTCCTTAAGTAGAGCACAGAGGCCCAAGGCCAGTGACCTTCTGCAATAGGAAGGGAATGATGTGCTTCAGGTGCCACTTAACTCAAAGCATGATGCCAAGGACAAAACCAGAAAGTGCTAAAAGCAATTACAGAGGACAATCCTCTCTGAAATTTATAGCACATGTTGAAAAACTGCATCCGTGCTGCCTAATTATCTGTGTAGGAGAACTTTCATCTGCAGTGACCAGAAATTTTAAATTCAAATTTTAGTGAATATATATAGGTCGACATAAACCCAGGAAAAATGATAATCGCAAAATTGGGAAATAAATTAAACCTAAAAACATGATTTCAGCTAGCAGAAATAGTATAGAAGTGAATTCAGCTAACAGAAATACCAAATACCATTCTAGAGCAAACTTCTAAAAATCATTCGGATATGGTACAAAGAAATGCTTAAATCTTCTACAAGTAAAAGAGAGACTATAAATGTAACAGCAAGGTCAATTCACAATAGTCACTTTTCACTTTTTATTTTTATTTATTTTATTTTTAAGTTAAGTTTATTGGTATTTTTAGGTATACATTATGAGCACATTCATTAATGAGAATTTGTACCTGTACAGCACATATCTCACTTCTTATTTTTTCCATTCTCCTACCCTCCCTTCAACTCATCCATCCCTTCCTATTTACATAAGCTTTGTTTCTGTTTTTTCCCTTTTTTAAATCATTTTTCTTTCCCTCCTTTCCTTTCCCCTGTCTCCCTCCCTAGTTTCCCTTCCATTTTGAACATTTTCTTCCTATTTCACAATATCTATTACACATTTTGGTCCTCATTTACACTTTCAGTTTCTCACACCAGGGAAACAATTTGGTACTTACATATATATGTATATATATGTATATATATGTGTGTATATATATACATATATATACTAAAATAGAAATAAAAGTACAAAATGTAGTAAATTAATATGTAATTTTGATACTGTTTTGGGACCCAGTTTATTTATAAATTTATGCTGCTAATACTAGGCTAATTTATGCATTTAAAACAAAGCTTTCTGTAATAAATAGGGATTGTATTTTAAAATGTATAATTCTTGTTAGTGTTAAATGAATTTTTATTTATTGTATGAGGCATGATAAAAGTATTGTGGGTGTTTACATTTAAAACAAAATGTATTACACTAAGACACACATTGCCACTAATCCCCCTTAAAATAGTCCTTCTTGCTTCATACACATTTTTCCTATCATTCTTGCCATTTTCTGAAGCAGTTCTGGAAGACTTCTTTATGAACATGTTTTCATAGCTGTCTTAATATGTCCTCATCCACTTTATTCATCAGATCTGGTACCTTGAAACTTTTGGCTCTGAACAAAAATCAAAATGCCCATGAAATGTAAATGTCTTGAATTGATTAAGGACATGGAGGCAGATGGGATGAGTGTCTTTAAAGAGGGGAGAGGTATTTCAAGGTGTGCTCATGGCAATGTGTCTTTTATTATAATACATTTTTAAAAAATTTTAAACATTCAAAAAAATTGTAAACATTCACCTTATTATCTAATCACATATCATATTACTTAAAAATGTATAAGCATAAAACTGTATATTAACTTTTTATACTTGTAACAGTAAAATAAAACTTATTTAGAAATTAAATAGAAATAAAGACACGGTATCAATAAATTGAAATTATCAACATTAATTTAATGTCATGGATAATGACATATCATGAAACTACATCACAGATTACAAGATGAATATATAATTACATGTGTGATGCAGCTGCTCTAGACTTCTACCTTGTCTTTAAAACTATGTTTCTAATGACGATGTAACATGACTTTTTTTCATAAATTATTGCAAAATTTTCCTTCAGGCTGTGGGACTTAAAGTTTTTTAACTTTTAAATTCACTTAAATCTATTACTGGAATTTTATATTCACATTTATTATTTTCTCACTAGGCCAGGAAATTGTAGCAATAATTCTCTACTTTAAGTAGATAATTTTAGTACTCTATAATAAATATTGAACACATTAAACAGTGCCAACTCTGTTACAAACAAACTTTTTATGGTAAATGCAAGTTAAATGTAGTTATTCACATGCTACAGATTGTGTATGTATCATTTTTGCATGCATCACAGTAGTATATATTCATGCGATTATGAAAATGTATATACTCTGAATATTTTTGTCTCAGACTGTGATATAAAGTGATCTCAGTGGTATACAAAGGAAGTCACAGAGGCCTAATTCCTCAGTCTGTGCCACTTTTTCCATATTATGCTATCAGATTTCTGTCCTTTCCTTTCCACTCAGTAACTGCTGATTGCTCTGTGTCTACCTCAGGCCTGCCCAATCATGGAGAAAATTACTTTGATGAACACATGCGCAGTAAGCCATTGCTTATATAATGAGTCAATACTCCCAGGATAATTTATAAAGACTGCCTACACAGAGAGATCAATGCTTAAACAAAATGAATGAATTTCTTTTACCTAGTACCATAATGAGTATATATATATTTATATAGAAGCTCTTTTCTGGCATCAGGACAACTAAACTATACTAAAAAACAGTATTCTGTCAATAGAGAATAAAAATATATTTCTAGAAAAACATTCTGCTTTCCATATGTATTAGAAGTCAACAGTGACATGTCAGGTTTTCTATTATAAAAATGCAACCAAAGGTGAATGTGGAGCTGTGATTGTCTTGGTAGAGTTAGCTTTCTCTAAATGATGTCATGTATCAACTAACCTCAGGATATCTGTGGCTTTAATATTTATTTCCCATTCAAATTATAAGCCAGGAGCAGCAGTTCTGCTGCTGTGGCTCTGGTTCAGGCTGGGGTCACTGTTTCATCCAGTACGGTCTTCTTAGGTATTCAGATTGAAGGAGCAGGCCTACCCAAATATGCTGTTGTTATAGCAAAAGACAAGAAAGGGCAAAATGAAACCATGAAAACACATTTAAGACTTCTGCTGAAAAGTGGTGAGCAGCATATCTACTTGTGAACTATTATCTGAAACATAGCCAACTCTGACAATGGGGCAGGGAGGACATACTCCATCTTTAAGGAGTCATAGCAAGGGTTTCAAACACGGAGACCAATGTTGGAAATGTGAAGACAAGCGTTACAACGATGACCACAGCGCTTGACATATTAGGAATGTGATTAAATGATACAGATAATTTTCTTGTCTGTCACAAGTGCCCCTTAGTGGTTATGGGCTAAGTCTCTCAAGGCAAATAGCCTTCATGAGATTCCAACTCTGATGCTCAGTACCTAGTTTTGAGCAAATCCCTTGTTCATTAGTTTTCTCATCTGAAAAAACCTAAATTGGTGATTCCCATCTCCCTGCTTTCTTCTGATTATCAATTGAGCTGCAAAGTGCAAAGCTCTTGAATCCCTTTATAAAAATTTTAAGCTGCTTTATACATTAATATGCTCTCCATCAATCCCTCATCCATCATCTGCACACATCACACCACTATTTCTTATTCTGAAAGTCCCAGCATATAAAATTTAAAGTCATTTTTAATACTATTTTCATAAATCACCCATCTTTACTCAAATTAAGTGGCCTTATTTTCTTTTATCATTTGTCACATTGTTCTTGAAAATGGACATGATATGAAAACAATTAATCCAGGAAGGGAGTCCAGAAGTTCCATAGACACATGATGTAGAGGCAAGCTCAAGTGAGCAGGTCACTGTAAGTTCTGATGTTCTTTTTAACATTCATCACATTACAGACTTCTGTTCTTCCTAGGGCAAGTTTGTACATGTCACCTTTTTTTACTCTAAATTTGTTAGTAAATAGGTTAATTGACACATATCTATTGTTGAGATAGCTAAACTAAGAAAATGTTATATAGGCTACAATGATAAAATAAGTTTTAGAGATGATCTATATCCTATATTTGGGGCTATTTCCAGGAGATGTCAAGAGAAAAATTTTTTAGAAGCTCTGTATATTTCTAAAGGGCTAAAAAAAATCCTTAGAACATATAATTAATTAAAATGTCTGACCAGAACCACATTACTTCATGCAAATATTTATCACTTAGAAAAATGGCTCCTAGAATGGAATGGCACCACTTATTGAAAAAGAAGGTATGTGCTTCCTCCTCCAGTGAGTCTGGGGCATGGAACATACTAATGAGGTTCTATTTAACCCATCAAGATGCCAATAAGTGAATGTGCAGTGTGATAAAAAGTATGGTGAGTGGTTAAATTAAAAAGTATTAGTATAAAAGACACATTGCTATTAATTCACCTCAAAACACTTCCTCCCATTTTGAGCACAATTATTCCATCATTCTTGCCACTTTCTGAAGCAGTTCTGGAATTCCTCTTTTGGGAATGTCTTTAGTTGTACTACTGTGGCTGTCTCCATATCCTAAATTGATTCAAAATGCTTACCTTTCATAGTTACTTTGACTTTGGGGAAAAGCCAGAAATTACACAATGCTGGATATGGTGGATGAGGACACCATGATGTTTTTATGAGTTGCTCTTCCTTTGGATGCCATACAACAGCAGCACTCACTGTATTTTTTTTTTATCACAACTTCTAACAACACACAATAAAGAAGACTTCCAGAGCTGCTACAAAAAATGGCAAGAATGATGGGATAACTGTCAAGGTGAGGGGGGAGTATTTTGAGAGGGATTAATAGCAATGTGTCTTTTACTGCAATACATTTAAAACTTCTATGTTCAACCACATTTTGTGATCACATGTGCAGAACAAATTACTGGCCAGATATCAATATTACACTGCTGTATGACCCAGGGATTTCCCATACTGCCATGGAGATTACCAGATGAGAAGTTAGAATTACTACATCAGAACAATCCCTAGAGTTGTTTATCCTAGGGATGAGACACTTTTGTATATGACCTACTGAAATGGGAGTGGGAATGATTGAGATAAGGAAGTTAAATGTATTGTGGCTAAAAATCACTCTTATGAAACAGGAGTGCAAGGTGCTGAAGAAAAGGACAAGTGGAAAGGTTGTACATATTGCTGGTACTAGATGTCTAGAATTTCTTTGACATTTGTTGATCAACGCCAATAATGTTTGAAATATAATTTGGAATGTTTTGATATTTCTGATTATTTTGACTGTGTTTATTTGCAAATGCCACTTACACAGACAAAAACATTTGATTTCTGGATGTGTATTATATCTTTTTATAAAATGCAGTGTTTATATTCTATAAGAAGGATGTAATACACTTTGATGTTCTTTTTTTTCTTAAAAAGATGCATACTTGGCTGGGGATTTAGCTCAGTGGTTCCGCCACCTGCCTTGCAAGCGCAAGGAGCCGAGTTTGATCCCTGGTACAAAAATAAATAAATTAAAAAAAAAGATGCATACTTGCATATGAGAGAAGACATTCTGGCTGCAAAATAAAACACAATGAAATGACATAAATTGTTACATTTCCAGTTCCTTAAATGTATGATACTCTAATTAACTTAAAGTGAAAAATACTTAAATGACTTGAGCTAATGACAAAACATTGCAGCCTACAAACATGAATAATTGTCTTTTGGCCATGATTACTTAATTTCGTAAGGAATTTTGTTATTACAAAACTTCCATTGCATTATGATAATCAAGTTTTGAAAAAGAAACCTATTAAGTTTCAATTCAGTAAGAGAATTAAAGCAATATAAGAAAATAAAACTCTATTAAGGATGTGATTATGTCACATCAATTCTTTGTTTTCAAGGCCTTTTTGGGTTTAATTTCATATTCTAAGATCTTATAAAGTACTTATGTGTTTGAAAAGATGATTCATCTTATCACAATGTTGTACAATAGTTTCCTTTTTTGCCTCCACTACTTTATGTCACTAGGCTAACAGTATATAAACACCTAATATATATATGAAATAATATAAATCATTATATATTATAATATATAAATATATATAATTCATATATATAAAATAATATAAATCATTATATAATATATAAATATATATAATTCATATATATATGAAATAAAATAGGCAGATGGGCCAAATTCATTTATATTTTTTGAAGGTTCACTGTCATCTACAGTGTAATTTTACTAGAGTTCATTACCTAATTTTTATTAAATTCTCATTTTCCCCTAGGCAAGAAGGAAGGCAATTAGTAATTTTCATGATATTCTAAATACTTCAAGAGTAGGTTACTCTAGTACTTTGTAGAACTTATTAAATAAGTTATTAGATGTCCTTTCTGGAACAGTTCTAATTTTCAGTTGTGCTACTTTTACCGTGAAATAATTTCAGGTACATATCTCAGTCCCCAAAACATGTCTCACTTGAGGGGTATGGGGAGGATGACAGATGGGATCTGTAAAAACAATTTTTTCAGCACCACTACACACCATTGGCCTCTCCTTGATTCTTCCCAACAAGAAAGATTTTTCTTAGCAAATTACTTCAGATTTAGTTGCCTTTCTTTTGTGTGAATTTAAAATTGTTTGAAATTTGTGAATTTTAGCATTTAAATATTTTCCAAGGAGAGGAGTATATAAAATTTCCTTTTTACCCTTCATCCAATTTGTGTGTGTGTGTGTGTGTTTATGTGACTTTTTCTTCCTTTTTCCCCTTTTCTCCATTCTCTTATCACAGGATCTTTAACCACTTTACTCACTAGCAAATTCTGTTTATCATTTTGTCTCGTGTTGAAGACTTTTTAAATAAATAACTTGTTTATTTCAAATGCTATTTATCATAGTACTTTAATGGAAATAGTTTAAACATGAGGCTGCTAAATTAAATTGATATGAACATGAGAATTCTACTACATGAATTTCTAACAGGAAATCAGCAGTAATATGAAATCCAAAATAGATGTGCTAGTCAGCTTTTCACTATTGTAATAAAATACCTGAGATAATCAATTTAAAAACAGAAAAGGTTTATTTGGCTTACCGGGTCAGAGGACTCAGTCCATGGGTAGTTGACCTAATTGTTTTCGGACCTGTGGCAAGGCAGCATATCTTGGGAGGAAACACATGGTAGAAAAAAACTACCTCAAAAAAGCAATGGAAATGAAAGAAAGCAGCTGGAGTCTCAACACTATTTCAAAGGGATGTCTCCAGTGACCTATCTTTTTCCACGAGGGCCCACCTTCTAAACCCCTCATCACCTCCCAACAGTCTCGTGGGATGAGGACCAAACCTTTAACATTTGGGCCTTTACGGGGACACTGATCTAAACCACAGAATTGAGCCTAATTGGGAAGCCAAAGTCAATATAAAGATGTAAAATAAGAATTCCTGGTTAGATCAATTATTGAAGATTTTAAGAACAAGTGGGATCAAGTCAAGAAAGGATGGATGAATATCAGAACCAGGAACCAAGGAATATCAGGATTATTTAATTTAACTCATACTTGAAACTGTTTTCATTTATAAAATTGGCTGGTTTGCTACTTTATGTTAAAGCAATAAGATGGGTTTAGAGCTCATAGAGGCAGACATGTATATGTATATATCACTCTAGTTTGTGTTATAAGTAAATAAACAAAAGGGCATTCTATATATAATTAGAAATGTAATTATTTTATTGGTAATTTCTCAACAATTTTCTAAAGCCACAACGTTACAGTTTTGGCTTAAATTTGGAGCAATTTTCAAACTCTTTTCTTATGTCTTTTTTCCATTTTCTATACCTGATGCAAAGTCATGGAACTTTCTCTTCTAAAAGTTTGTGACAGAGTTACTCCTTCCACTTTATTCACCACTCTACTTTTGAACTTATCAAAATGTATATACCATCATTCTGTACCCTCCAGAAAGATGTAAGGTGCTGCAGAATAAGGGCAATATTTTATTCCCTTTGCAGTTGGAATTCAAAGCAGAGTTAAAGATAGATGAATGATTAATTGATTCTGTGTCATTTCACAGTTACTATCCTCATCCAATCCATGGAAGAAATGGCATGGCATTATTTCAACAAATATTTATTTAGCACTGTGACCTACAATAGGAGACAGGAATGGAACCATGTAAAAACTGGATATGACTTTCTGCCTGCAATGTGTGCCCACTATCTTTCCCAGAATTACATTTCTTTGTTCTCTAAATAGTCATTCACTTCCATCAAGTACCTCTATGCATTATTATCTATTTCTGGCTTTACTTTCTTCACAGTTCTTTCTTCCTCTTACCTAAAATGTGCCTGACCTACCAACTCTACCAAGTCTTTAATTAATATTTCAAGTCAAAAGTCATCTTACAGAGAAGAAATTCCTCAATTACTTTCATCTCAATTTCCTCTCTTATTTATACTATATTCATCTAGCACAATTAAATGGGATGATTTTTTCATTCCAAAACTATAGCTAAATCTTGATTTAAGTGATGCTGAATTTAAAATTATGTCACAGTATTATCATTTTAAACCAAAAAATATGCTGGGAAAAAAATGTTTGTTAACTTTGCTTTACTGATAATCCTATCCTATCCCCTCATCTCCCTTTCCTTCCTCTACTTCCATTTCCTTCTCTCCTCTACTTCTCCTCTCTCTTTCTCTCTTTACTTATCCCCTCTGCTCCAGACCATTCTTATTCTCCTTTCTACTCATCCTTATTAAAATAGCCAGACACAGTTGGTTTCCAATAGTATCATACTGAATTACTAATGAGTAAATAACCCCAAACCTACCCGAACTATTCAAAGAATAGAAAAAAATAGTTCCAAATTCATATAACTCACAGAATATAACACTCTCAAAAAAAGCAAACAACCAATTAAACTCACTTAAATATCAATGTAAACAAGCTAAATTCTAGAATTGTTAACAGAATTTAGCAGCACAATGACAAACACATTATGATCAAGTTAGGTTTATTTTACTAATGTAAAAGTGATTGAGTATTAGTAACTTCATTAATTCACAGTAATATATCACATTAGTATAGTTGAAAAGTCCTATAATCATCTCCATAGGTGCTTAAAATGTTTGAAAATTTTCAGTATATATTTATCTAAGAATTCATTTCTCTCCTCCATTAGGCATCTCTCTTACACAGTAACAGCATGTGTGTGCACACACACACAGGGTCTCCAAGACAGAATGTTAATATGAGAATAAAGAAACTATATAACAAAAGCAAGAGTAACACAGGCATTATCAGTATTTTTACTAATATTTAAGTTTCCTGGGAATTATCAATTAACATAATTTGATGCTAAAAGCACAATAATTAGAAATTGAAACATTATTTGCTCATAAAATTATATTCTTGGATCACCAAGAAATATCAATATGATTACTTAATAAAGATAGAATATGTAAACTATATCATATGTTACCCGAAAAGAAAAAAAATAACATTTTTCTATAAAAAAAAATCAGTTATATGATTCAGTCAGAAAAAAATATGTAATGAGAGAAAGGACTCCATGCATACTAACAAAGTGAAAATACTGTATTAAAACAGAAGCAATAAGAGATCTGTAGGAATAGCATACAAGAATTAAGCCATAAAACACAGACAAAAGATATAAGAGTAGATCTGGAAATATATATATTCCAACATCACAAAAATTTTAATGCTTTATGTTCACTTATGAATATAAAGCAAACTCAGTAAGACTACAGTATTTTTTTGTATCTAAAAATCTGAATAAAAATTCATTTGTTCAAATAATTTAATAAATATGGACAGGACATTCTGAAAAGGGAGAACATTGAGGAAGATGATGTTAAACATCAGAAGAGATGTGAAACACAATCTTCTCCAATTAAAAGAAAAATTTTATATTGACACATTCTGAATTAGACCAATGAGCCAACAGGGAATATCCAAAACTAGAACCATTCACTTAGAGAAATTTATAAAACCTTATAGATTGATTTAAACTTATTTAGACTTATTGAGGCAAAGTATGATTCTTAAAATAAGTGATAATCATATCTGGATATTAAAATGTTTTGTGATAAAACTGGATCAAATCTTTATATTATCCAAGACAATAAATTCCAAATAGAGCAGAACCATAATACAAAACATAAAAATTTATGAAAGAAAAAAGTGAATTCTTTTAGAACCTAAGAATGAAAAAATGTTTCAGAAAAATGATTTTTGGAGCAAGAATAAAAAGGTAACAGTCAATTATTATTAAAATGCCAGAAGCAAAATAAAAACTAAAATGATGTATAGAAAAATACTGGAATTTACACAACTCATAATAAGAGAAATACAATTAAACAACTGTACATTAAATACCACTCATCAAATGATGGGGGAAAAGTAAAAATTTTTGAAATACTCACTTTTAGTTGGTCTATATGGAATTAAACTTTGCAAGATGCCACGCAAAACTGAATGGATATTTGGAAATATCTAGCAAAATGTAATATGCTTTTATTACTTGATCCTTGACCTGTTCCTCAGCCTCAATTCCCTGCCACTCTCTTTTCTAGATATCTATCCTTGGGCAAATTATGAATCAGCACATTCATGAGGCTACTTATTGCAGTGCAATTTATTATAGGGAAAGATCAGTAACAGCTCAATTCCCATTTCAGAGGCTTTGTTGAGTAAACAATGGTCTATGGCACATCTATACAATGCAATTCTATGCAGCTATAAAAAGCAAAAGAATATCTCAATGATATGGAATTATCAAATGAATATATCAGTGAGTAAAAATGTAACAGATAAAGGTATATTTAGTACATCATGATGTACTAAAATGGAGAGTAATCTGATAAGAAATACATTGAATAGAGAGACAGATGATATATAGTATTTTTAAAATCTTTGCAAATGAGGCAGAGTGAAGAAAAGGTTGAGGGAATAAAGATAAAAGCTAAAGTTTATATTTTAAAAAAATTTACTTAAAAATGATACATAAAAATTGTTCATATTAATGGATTACCATGCGATGTTTAAATACATGCACACATTGTATAATCATGTTAAAAAATCTATATCCTCAAATATTCATAATTTATTGATGCAGAAAAGGTCAAAATCAATTCTTTTAGCTTTTTGAGGTATGCCATACCCAAATGCTATCTATAGTCACCCTACTGTGTAACAGCACAAGAGAAATTTTTACTCCTATCAACCTTAACGTATTAACCTACTTATTACTTTTTCCAATTCCTCCCTTTTCACTATTCTCCTCAGCCTCTAGCAACCACCATTTCACTCTCAATTTCTATGACATCAGTGTGTTAATATCCCATATATGAGTGAGATCATGTTATGTCTGCCTTTCCTTGCTTGGCGTATTTTACTTAATATAATGATGTCCAGTTATATCGTGTTGTCACATGTGACAGGATTTCATTTTTTATGGCTGATAAGTATTTAATTTTGTATATATACACCACATTTTCTATCTTTAGTTGATAGAAAGTTAAGTTGCTCCCATTTCTTGGCTATTGTAAAAGTGGTGTAATAAACTGGGAAAGTGCAGATGTCACTTCCACATATTGATTTCATTTCCTTTAGTATATACCCAGTAGTGGGTTTGTTGGATCGTATGGTAATTCTATTATTATGTATTTTAAAAACCTCCATACTCTTCCACAATGACTATCCTAATTTATATTTCCAGCAGCAGTGTAAAAGTGTTTCATTTTCTTCACATCTTCACCAGTAAATACTTAATTACTTTTTCTCTTTTTGATAATAGCTACTCTTACTAGTTTTCATTTCTCAATGAGTTGTGATGATGGAAATTTTTTTCATACATCCACTGGCCATTTCTTTGTGTTCTCTTGAGAAATACTTTAGATCTTATGTTAGCTTTCCTGTTGCTGGAGCACAATACCTGACACAATTAAAGAAATAACTTCAAATTTGCTCATGATTCAGATTATTCAGTCCACAGTTGGCATGGTCCAAGGCAGAAACTTGGTTGAAAGGCAGGGTGGAAGAATGCTGATAACTTCATGGCAGCCAGAGAGCAGAGCAAGAGAATAGTTCCAGAGAGGAAAGGGCAAGGGACCACACATAGAACTCATTTACACCTTCATGACCTAGCCAAACATTCCTAGAAGTATGCTATACCAATTCCTAGGCAGATGCCAAAGTCAATCAATCTGACCTGCTATTGTAACTACTAGTAATCTGTTGCCCACTTTTCTTCCTTTCTTTTTCTTTTTCTCTCTTTTTTTGGCTATAAAGTTTTTGAATTGTTTATACACTCTGAATATTAACCCCTTGTCAGAAGTATAGTGTACAAACACTTCTTCTAGTCTATACAATGTGTGTTCATTCTGATGACTGTTTTCTTTGCTGTGCAGAATCCTTTTAGTTTAATGTAATCTTGTTCATATTTACTTTTGCTTCCTTGCTTTTGGGATCTTGTCCAAAATTCCTCACCCATTCCTATGTCCTGAAGTATATCCTGTATTCTTCTAGTACTTGCATTGTTTCAGATCTTTCATTTAAGTTTCTCATTAATTTAGAGTTGAATTTTATAATTGCTAAAAGATCCCAGTACCATTTATTGAAAACAAAAAACAAAACCTGTCTTTTCTCAAGTGTGTGTTCTTAGCACCTCTGTCAAGCAATAGTTAGGTAAAGCTGTGTGGCTTTACTTCTAGAATCTATTCTGTTCCATTGATGTATTTGTTTGTTTTTATGCCAATTACCATGTTGTTTTGATTATTACAGCTTTGAACTACATTTTGAAGCCAGTATAATGCTTCTTATTTTGTTCTTTTTGCAGTCAGATATAGCTTTGGGTATTTGGGGTTTTCATCATTTAGCATCACTTTTTTCTAGTTCTCTGAAGAATATAACTGGCATTTTGATAGGAATCCCATTGAATCTGTAGATTACTTCAGGAAATATGGTCATTTTAACAACGTTGATTCTTCTAATCAATGAACACATGTATTTACATTTTCTTATGTCTTCCTCAATTTTATCCATCAACATTTTATAGTAGAGATCTTTTTCCTTTTTAGTTAAATTTATTTCTGGATATGTTACCTTTTTTGTTGTAAATGAGATTGATTTCTTGATTTCTATTTCTAACAGCCAGATATTGGTATATAATAGTGATATTGATTTTTGTGTGTTGTTTTTATATCCTGCCACTTTACTGACTTTTCTAATTAGTTTTATTAGGTTTTTGTTGTTGCTGTTGTTGAATATTTGAGGTTTTCTATGTATAGCATCATATCATCTTCAAACTGAAAGTTTGATGTCCTCTTTTCTAGTGTGGATACCCTTTACTGCCTTTCCTGGGTGTTAATCCTCCAGCTTGGATTTTCAGCCCTATGTTGAATAAAGATTGTGAAAGTCAACATTTATGTCTTGTTCCAAATCATAAATAGAAAGCCTCCAGCTCTGCTCTTACCCCCGCTACAATATTAGCTATTGGTCTATTATATAGGCCTTTAATATATTAAAGAACTTCCCTTTTATACCTAATTTTTAAACATTTTAATCATAAAACAATGTTGAATTTTATTAAATAATTTTATCAAATGTCTTTTCTCCATATACTGAGATGATCATATGGGTTTTTGCCCTTCTTTTGTTGATATATTTTTGTTTTGGGGTTTGTTTATTTGTTTTTCTACTCGGGATCAAACTCAAGGCTTTTGCACTGAGCTGCATCCCCAGTGCTCTACCCTCCCATTTTTGCTAAACTTCCCAGGCTGGGCCCTAACTTGGAATCTACCTTTCTCAGCTTCCCATAGTGACTATCTTTAATGTACTGTTGAATTTGGTTTGCTAGTACTTTGTTGAGTATTTATGCATCTATTTTTATCAAGGATTTTGACCTGTAGCTTTAAGGTTTTTTTTAAAATTTGATATATAAAACATAAAAATTATACATATTAACAGGGTACTATGTAATGTTTCGATATGTGCATATATTGTGTAATGTTTACCTCAGGGTTAAATAGGCCTATTATTTCTAGATGATGAAAACTTTTAATATCCTTTCTTCTGGCTTTTTGGAATATGCAGTACATACTTGTTTTCCAATGTCCTTAATGCTTTCCAACGTCCTTAATTTTTATTGGCTCTTCAGATTTTCTGTTTTATTAGGATTTAATCATGGTAAGATGTATTTGTTCCAGAATTTGTCCATTTGTTCTAGGTTACCAAATCTGTTTGCATACAACTGCTCAAAATAATCTCCAATGATCCTTTGTATTTTTGTGTGTCAGGTATAATGTGCTTTTATTTACTTGGGTCTTTCCTCTCATTTTCTTAGTCCAGCTAAGAGATCATCAACTTTTATCTGTTTGAAGAAACAGTTCTTATTTTGTTGGTCTTTTGCATTATTTTTTATTCTCTCAGGTATTTTCTACTGTGCTTATTTTTATTTCTTTTCTTCTAATTTGGAATTTAGTTTGTTCTTATTTTTCTAGTTCTTTGAGTTTCAGGAAAAGGTTATTTTTTTGCGATCATTCTCTTTTGATGTGTTGTTAAATTTTTTCATTATTTCTTTTGTTGTATCCCATTTGGATTGATATACTGTTTCTCTATTTTCTTGCTTTCTTAAGAGTTTATTTTGGCTTTTATTTTTGGATTTTTGAGACAAGGTCTCAATAAGTAACCCAGGATAACCTTAAATTTGTGAACCTCCTGCCTCAGTCTCTCAAGGGCAGTTATTACAGATGTTCACCACCATGCCTGGCTGTTTTAAGAAATTTTAAAATTTAATTCTTCCTTCATGTTTTTTATAATGTAAGATACATTATGTCCATGTATTTAAACAGTTGCCAAGATTTTTCTTATTACTGATTCCATGTTTTACTGCATATGCTAAGAAATGATACTCAATAGAATTCCAACATTTAAAAACATTTATTGAGATTTTTTTGGTGGCCTATCACATCCTGGGGAATGTTCCCTGTATTGATGAGAACATACATTCTGTAACTGTGCACAAAATCTTCTGTACATTTGTTATGTCCTTTTGGTCCAGGGTACAATTTAATACTGTCTTTTTTTTTGCTTATTTTCTGGCTGGACGAGCTATCCATTATTGAAAGTGTGGTGTTAAAGCCCTCTACTGTTGTTGTACTGGAGTTTGACTCTCGTTTTTTTCATTTAAAATTATTATTTCCTCCTGTTGAATTGACCCCTTTACTGTTATATAGAAAGTGTCCTTTTCTGATGTTAGTTTTTTATTTAAAGTCTATTTTATCTGATGTAATCTTGCTTTCTTTTGTATTCTCTTTCCATGAAATATAGTATTCCTTCCTTTCATTTTCTATTTATCATGTCCTTGAAAGTGAAGTGAAAGTTTTGTAAGCAACATATGAGTCTTTCTTTTTTCCATTTATCATTCTTGTCTTTTACTTAGGCAATTCAATTCACTGATACCTAAGGTAATTATTGATGGGTAAGGTCTTCTGCCTCCACTTTCTAAGTTGTTTTCTATCTCTATTGTAGCTCCTGCCTATAAGATTTACACTGAGAAGTCTGCTGGGAGGCAAACTTAGAAATTTGTTATTATTCTTGGTATCTTGAGAGTTTTCTCTGTCTTTCACATCTTGGTTGAGACAGACACTGGTGATTTTTTACCTTCCTGCACCTCATTATTTGTATCCTTTTCTAGTTTGGGAAATGTTTTGTGACTGTTGTTGTTGTTATTATTATTATTATTAGTAGTAGTAGTAGTACAGTTATTAGTATTAGCATTTTTACAGTACTAGGAATCAAACACAAGGGCACGTTACCACTGAGCTCCATCATCAAGCTATGTACATATGTATGTATTTATATTTTGAGACAAGGTATTGCTAAGTGGCCCAGGTGAGAAGTAAGCTTGTGATCCTCCTGCCTCAACCTCCCCAACTGCTGGGCTCACAGATATGTGCCCCTGCACATAATAACCTGTCTTGTTTTATCCGTTTGGTAAGTTTTTTATACTTTTGTCATTTTTAGATTCCTCAACTCAAATATCTGAAACTTCCTCTTTTGATGTTGCCTCCAAGTTCCTATAGGCTTTCTTCATTCTTTTTTCTCCTCTATCTGCAAAACCCTGTCTGCAAACTCACTAATTATTTTTTGTTTGATCTATTCTGTTACTGAAGCCTTCTGTTGTGTTTTAAGTTTTGCTTACTGTACTTTTTCCACTTAAAGATTTTTGTCTATTTTAAAAAATTCCCTCCACATCTCTATTAACTATGTTTCTTAGTGAATTGAGTTTGGTTGTATGTTCTTCAGGCTTGTTGATTTTTCTTAAAGTAGCTGTTTTAAATTCTGCATCTCAGAGGTCATTCATACTGATTACTCTGTGTTCT
The DNA here is from genome assembly GCF_053883595.1 of Heterocephalus glaber. Classification (NCBI taxonomy): domain Eukaryota; kingdom Metazoa; phylum Chordata; class Mammalia; order Rodentia; family Bathyergidae; genus Heterocephalus; species Heterocephalus glaber. The sequence continues at coordinate 28,168,354 of NW_028258344.1, read as the reverse complement.
GGAACTTTATTTTAACTATTAGTTGAAGCCATTGTTTCCTGGAAGATTTTTATGCTGGGTGTGCAATATCATCCGGGCACTGAAGGCTTAGATATTTATTCTACTCTTTGCATGTCTGTCTTTCCAGAAATTCCAAGCAGCAAAATTTTTGTCTCAGCCTTGTAATCACTTCTGTTATTTCAGCACTAGATGGTGCCCTATATCCACTTGTGTCATGAATCCACTGTTGGTGTGTTTTCCCTGTTTCAGCACTAGAGGTTGATTCAAGTTTAGTTTCGTCCCGATTCCATGTTTTTCTGTTATACAGAATCAACTGTGGGAGTATGAAAAGAGGGGTAATCTATCCCCACCCCTCTCTCTGAGGGAGTAGGCCAAGACCCCACATTCATGTCACTGGACTATCATCAGGTAATGTGCAATTCTGTTCAAATCTAGCTGAATCATTTTCGTGGGACCAGTCCTAGGTTCCTAAGCTGCACCTGTGGCCACTAAAGCTGCGAAGCTGTGTAACACTCTGACAACACATCTTGCCATGACAAACGCAGTGCTAGAACAGGTTGAAGGCTCATGCTGCCATGTGCTGCCTACTGCTGAGGCTGACTCATGGCCCAAATATACAGCAAACAGTCACAGGTGGTGCTGGGCAGAAGAGCAATCCAGTAGATTGGGCCACATTTCCCTACCAAGATCTGATGCTGTTCTTGAGGCTCCATTTATAAGTAACAGCTGGAGATGAGGGCCACTAGGATCTGTCCAGCGTTAGATTTCACCTGCATGCAATGAGATCTACGGTAAAGTCCTGGGCCAATTACCTGGTCCTACTGTCAGTGAATGGAGTCTATGTTATGCTGTCAGAGAGTACTGTTGGTGAAGGCAGTCTCTTGGCCAACAAGCCTGTTGCTAAGCTGGGTTCTACCTGTCTCAAAGCTGCAAGGATGTGCTGAGTCTTGAGGTTCATCCAAACTGATACCATAGGAAGTGGTTATGCAGGCCAAAACACTAGTCCACTCACCAGGCTGCAGGTCTGTGCCCAGAGCCAAGGCCAGACTAGATGCTTTATCTGCAAGTACTGGTCTAGGTGGGGGATGGGTGGTAGAGAGAGTGTCATGGCCACCAAGGCTAATGACAAGCTGGTCTCACAGTCACAAGGACCTGAACAATCTGGGGGATTGGGAGTAGGGTACACTATGCACACTCCAAGGCTGGTGATGATGCAGGCCAAGACTTGAATCTGTCCTACAAGCATGCAGTTCTGTATCTGATACCAGGGTAGATCTAGGGCTCTGCAGGCTCTGGCCTATGTATCAGGCCTCTGGTTGTTTGCCAGGCACCAGATTTCACCAAACAGGCTTGGCTCTGAGATCTAAGGCAAAGTCCTGCGATATTTTTCTTGCCCTGCTCCCCTGTATTGTCTAACTCCTATTTCTGCTACCTGACGTTGGAGGAGGGTGGCGGAGGCAGTTAGATGCCCAGCTAATGCAGTTTCAATGGCTCTGTCAGCAGGTATTGGTCTGGGGATAAAGATCATGAGACTCTCCTTGGCACTGGATTTCACTGCTGTGTTCCTGGTATTGGGTTCCAGTCTAATGCCGGGACTTAACCCCTTCTTTCTCCCCCACGTGGGAGTCATCTCTCTCCACATTGACTGGATTGAGAGGAACAGTAATACTGAAAGCTGCTTTTTCTCTGTCTTCTTGATTGCACTTTTTCTTTCTTTTGTTTTGTTTTGTTTTAGTCCTAAAGCCAGGCACAACGGTCTCTTATCTGGTCTCCTTGATTCTTGTGAAGGCACTTTGGTGCTTGAATAGCTGTTCAAACTGTTGGGTCACTGGGGGATCTCAGCTACTATTTTTCTCTGCCTCTGATATATCTTATATTTAATTTGATTTGGGGATCATGAATCATACATAATTGTAAAGAAAATTAAATTAAGGAAAATCAACTCTAATAATCAAATGTTATAACACTGTATATACTTGATGATATAACACTACAAAGAAGAATCATGTCAAGTGAGTTTTAACATGATTTTGTTGTTCCTTCCTAGTGAAACAGTCTCCATGGGAAAAAAAGCAACCCTCAAATCAATAACTATTTAACTCTTTATAGATATCCTAACAGTATTGGTGTGGATGGAACTGGTTTTCTTAGACTTTTCTATATGCACTGTGGGGTAACCAAATGAACAGCTACAATAGTGTCACTGAGAAGTGAGATTTCTGCCAATTAGGAAGGAGAAATAGATAAAACACTGATAAGGTTATGAGTATCCTTAGTATGTAGAACGTTAGGTCTGAATAACATTTCCCATTTCTATGGGAATGGTATAGGGCTCTGTGGAGAACTGGATGATACCCAGTATGGGTCGGGAAATTATGATTCAGGAACATTTTACCATATAAATAAAAGCAACTATAAAACACTACTAGAGTTTTATCACAATGACCCAGAAAACAATGTGACTCTTGTGCCAAGATAATTTTATCATTAACTGAGATAATTACAAGGGACTGAAATAGATAAACTATGATTAACACTTGATGTAATAAAATTACAAGTGTTTTTAAAAACTCATTTTTAGTCGTTCAAGAACACTACTCAAGCACTTTACTATTTTGAACACTAGTATAAAGGGAAAGAATCAGCAAGTTACCTCTTTTTTCCTATACAATCATAACTCACAGTAACAAAATACATGATGAAAAATATTTATCTTTTTAGAATAATTCCAGCAAATAAACAGAGAAAATAGAATAGAGTAGATTACCATATTTAGTGGCTGTCAAGTATCACAGAAGGGTGTACCTCCTGATGAAATTCATACAATCACTATGAGGAAATCTTTTAAAAATTCCACCTAAACCTGATCATATATCAAGTGTAACTGATAATTTCCAGGAGATACAAGGAATAGGGAAGTATCTTAGATAATACCACAATGATGCAGTCATCAAATTGCAGATCTTCTGAAACCGTAAAAGACAAATTGACCCAGTTCTTTCAACTGGGTCAGAATGAAATGCATTTTCAGGAAACAATGCAAGAAGAGGCAGGGAATATGTTAGGATAAACTATAAATCAAGAGATTTAAGGGACTTTATTAATACATTTCAATCTCTGTATCTTTTAAGGAGTCCATTTCAAAGAAATTAATAAACACCTATAAGGGAAGGAATTTTGAAAACAGGAATGTTACTTGATTATTATTAAGGGACTTTAACAGTTATATTCAGTGAGGTCATTACATTGTGACTATGTTTTCTTTAAATAAATTTTCATTATATATGTAGATGTGTAAATATGCTGAAATTGTTGCAGGTTAGATAATATAACATATGGTATTTGCTTCAAAACAATCCAGAGGCTGGGGAGAAAATGGATAAAGTAGACAAAAAAAGGCTGTATATTGACATTTGCTAAGATGGGTTCATGTGTCCACTTGTTTCATTATACAGTTCACTGTAAGTATGCTTGAAAATCTGCAGAATAAAAAGGTAAGAAATTAAATAAAATATATAAAAATTAAAATTAATGTCAAGTATGACACAAAAGGAGGGGTAGATGAATGAACTTACTGATCTGTGGACCTAAGATTATCTGGAAAGAAATACAAAGTATAATTTACATAAATACCTGTTTCAATGTCCAGAACATTACCACACAAAGAGTCAAGTATCTATAATATATAAACCAACAGCTCATAAATTGAATATAAATTATGAAATAAACAAAAGAAAGTTTTAACTAAAAAGTATAAAAACAATGCAACACATAGAATAAATAGCACACATATACATATAAATTCAAATATGCATTAAATAATTGGACTTCATAGGACACCTAGCCCTTTTATTTCTCTTTGGATTTTATGACACTTCATATTCCCCAGGCAGTGTTCTAACTATTTTATACATAATGATATATTTAATCCTCACCACAATTTTATGTCCTGGACACTACTGTAATTATTCTCATTTCACAGACAAGGGGGCAGCACTGAGACCTTTAGTAATGCCCACAGTGACAGAGCTGGTATGCAGAGAACTGGGATTCCAAAACAGAAGCTCAAATCCAGAGCCTGCACTTTTAAGCTTCCAACTTTCACAAACACAGGAAGTGATAATTTCAACTCCAGTGCACTAGTTTCAGTTCAAATAATTTAACAATTGTAGCATGTAAGAATTTTCTCAAGAATATTCAAATTTTTGCACTTATAGATAAACACTTATACTACAATCTACATTTTCTAAATATCTTCTTCAGAAAACTGTATTACATGGCATCTTTAAAAAAAAATTTCTTAGGGGTACAATGGATGAGTGGAGGAGGGAGGGAGGGAAGGAAAAGGACTTTAAAAAAGTAATTTAGATGTGTCATGTACCAACTTCCTACAAGGAATGTAAACATTATATACTATAAAAATGTACTAATAAACTGAAAAAAATTCCTATACCACTTGGTGTTGTACATCATATAATACTTTACCATAAAATTTCCTCTTCCTACTGTATGTAACTTGATAGGTACACATTTTATCCCAAAAGTACTCGAAGAATTTATGTTTCCTACACTAAACTTGCTGGAAAATAAGTTAGGTAGAACTTTTGAAGACACTGGCATAGGAAAAGACTTTATGAACAAAACCTCAGTAGCACAGAAACTAGAACAAAGAATCAATAACTGGGATCTCATCTTTTTAAAAAAGCTTCTGCACAGCAAGAGAAACCAACAGAGCTACCACACAACCTACAATGTGGGAAAAAAATTTTAGCAGCTGTACCTTAGACAAAGGACTACTACCTAGAATATATAAAGAACTGAAAAGTATCAGACCCCCCAAATTCAAAAACCCAATTCAAAAATGGGCATCCGAAATGAACAGACATTTCTCAGACAAAGAAGTAAAAGCAGCAAACAAATATATGAAAAAATGTTCAACATCACTGGTCATTTGAGACATGCAGATGAAAACAACACTGAGATTCCTCCTTACCCCAGAAAGAATGGCTGCTATCAAGAAATCAACAAATAACAAATCCTGGCGGGGGTGTGGGGAGAAAGGAGCCCTTCTCCATTGTTGGTGGGAGTGCAGACTGGTGCAATCACTGTGGAAATCACTATGGAGATACCTCAAAGAACTAGGGATAGAGGTCCCTTTTGACTCAGCTATTCCCCTGCTGGGTCTTCCCTAAAGAATTAAAAGAATCATACCACAGCGTTATATGTGCACTCATGTTTATAGTGGCACAGTTTGTAATAGCTAAATCTTGGAAACAGCCCAAGTGCCCATCAACTGGAAACTGGATAAAGAAGATGTGGGGTTTTTAAAAATAAAATAGAGTACTACTCAGCCATCAACAATGAGAAACTAGAGACATTTGTAGCCAAATGGATGCATATTGAGGCCATACTCATAAGTGAAATAAATAGGACACACGTGTGTAAATACTGAATAGTTTCTCTAGTGTGAGAAACTGAAAGTGTAAATAAGAATTAAAATGAATAATTGACAATTTGAAACAGGAAGAAACGATCCAAAGGGGTAGGGTGATGGGAGGGGAAGGGGAAAGGAAAGGAGGGAAAGGAAAAATTATGAGAAAAGAAAAAAAAATGGAAACAAAGTCTATGTAAATAGGGAAGGGAGGAGGGGTTGAAGGGTGCACAGGTAATGGGGAAAAATATATGTACCAAGATACATCATGTACAGGTACAAGCACCCAATGATAAATGTAAATTATTGTTTACCTAAAATGTACCAATGAAAGAATTTAAGGAAAAAAATTTACGTTTACTTCAATAAAATTATAATATTTTATCTTTATATGACACTGAATTTGCACGGTATAGTTATTAAATGTATATTACATATTTGTATTTTATTTGGCATCTTCATGTGCACGCTACTCTCATGTATAGATATTCTACTCCACAATGAAAATATATCCCCAAAGCCATCATCTTATTTTACTTTATATTCCATATTGCCAGAATCATTGTGTTTCAAAGTCCGTTTAGCACTTCACATGTATTGGTAAACATTTAAAACAGTTCCACATGTAGTGTAGAAAGAATAAATGTTCATCACAGGATAGCACTGTGAAGTCAGTTCACTCATGATTTTCAGATATTTTAGTTCTTACATTAAAGGGCAACTTGAGTTTTTACCTTTTACCTATTTTATGTGTTCCTTTGTTCCAGGGGTTAAATAACAAGTTGAAACTAATAAGATCCTTATAAATGTTGTTCTTCAGTTTCAAGTGATAGTCTCATTGAAGGGAATGACAGTTTCCTACCACCGTTTTCCCTAATTTAGGTTCAATGACTGAGTCAAATAACCAAATTTAGAAACATAAAGCAAATTCCCCAGGCTTTCTATCACAAGTGGAACCATGTATTTTTCTGGATGATAGATCGTTAGATCTATAATTCACTCCATCATAGAAGTTTGCTAATTGGCATTTGTTTACAGCATTTTAAATAGCTTTAATTATTGAAAACTTGAAATGTGTGTTGTGCTTTATAGACCACAGAATATTGTTCTTAATATTAATTGATGACAGTGAAGGGTGAAAACAGACTTCTTAAATAATTACCAGATATAATAAGTACACTTTTGATAGTGCAATTAAGGATAACTTTCAGTAGTTTTGAAAAATGTTAACAAGAAGTTTGGAGACTTTTGTGTTCAGGAAAAAATGCTCTATTTAACACTCCGTACACTTTTGAATTTCATTATTTATAAAAAGGAATTAATTCAATCTACTATGTAATGTCCATGAAAGATTTTGGAAAGATAATTTTTTGGAAGATGTAAAAGCATGTACCTTAATCCTCTTTGAGAAGGCTGATGAGGGAAAATGTCATATAAATAAAAATATTATTACCAGAAGTTATTCATATGGAATGGTTACATATTTATATTAACCATAGAAAAGAAGAAACAAGTAACTGGCACTGAAGAGCACCGTATTACTAATTCTTGCATTTCTACTTGTTTCCATTTCTACTGCTGAAGATCCTTCAAGCTTGTGTATAGATTTTTGAAACTAAATATGTTTATCTGCATATATCATCCTGCAACTGATGACCATTTAGGATATCTATACAATATAAAATGTGTTGGAAGATTGGATGTTTAATATACGGATGAATTTGACATTTCCTTAATGAAGAAAGAAGGTTGGAATGGTGAATAAGTTTGAAGATTAAGAAAAATCCAATATTTACTAATTCCAATATTTTCATTTGCTTATTGCAGCTAATATTCAAATAAAATGAAACATTAACTTTTGATTTACATTATAGGAAGCGAAAAGTTTGTTAAGCCATCAAGTTGAGAAAGTATGACGACGATTATGCCCTTTAGACACTGAGGGAAAAATCTAACGATTTTTTCTTGTTTTTCATCAGTCCAAATGGTCAAATCATATAATTGTGCCTTATTAAAAGCGCTTTATTACTTGAAGAATTCTTTAGATGTTTTCTATAAAGTTTTCATGTCTTAGAAATCCCCACAAGCTCTGTGCCCTGTATGGGTTCTGCAGTGGAATATATTGTCCAAAATGATTATCTGTGCTCATCATTTCTCCTGAGGCCCTCAGTCAATCAATCTGTCTTTACTAGATGTTCAGACATGGTGTCTAATTTGTACTTGAAGGAGTATGCAGAAGCATAATGCTTACTAAAATGAAACAAGAGAATACAACAGTAGAACCAATGCATTTGTTAGGGTAACAACTAGGGATGCCAACATTCTTACTTTTATTTACACATTATTTGAATGGTATTGTTGAAGAGTATATACTCAAAGACCAATTGAGCATTAATCGTCTCAGAATTCAGTATTTTTTACTTAACACCTTCATGGGTCTTCCTTTTTCTTCATAATTTCTAGTAGTGTTAGACATGTTTGAATGGAAGGATTTGATGGGAAAACTATCACATCTCTAAAAGGCAGTATATTAAATACGTGAAGAGAAGGACTTTTGTAATCAATTTTTTAATTAAAATCAGTAAACAAAAGAGATTTCAACATCATAGAGGGATTGTGTTTTTTAAGATTAAAACAAACTGGTGATACAAACAGAGGGTTATGGTCATAAATACTTTACAATTTGTCTGAAATGCTTAAAATCAAGTTCTATCTTCTAAACACCTGGAAAAGATGTATTGTAACTATAAATTATGAGTCATAAAATAACTCAAAGCATTGTTTTCATGTAATTTACTTTTCTAAAATTATTGGCACATTTCTGAAAATAAATGTAGTTCATTTTGGTATTTTGGTGATTAGTCTAAAATAATAATTCTTAATTAGGGATAACTTTACCCTCTGAGAGATATATGAAAATAGCTACATGTCTTTTTTGCTTAGTACTAACTGGAGGGGATGCTACTGCTGTCTTGCAAGTGGATGGTGGGGATGCTGCTGAGAATCCTACAACACACAGGGCAGGTCTCTAATAAAAGGCCTAAAATTTCAAATTGGCCAAGTTTGAGAAATACTGCTCTAAAGGCATATATTGCTACATATAGTTCACTAGAAATTACAAAGTACAAGCACCATGTTACTTAACAACAATTTTTGTACTACAACAATGAAAAACAAAATTCAGCAAACAGCTTATAAAAAGTAGACTATATCTGAGTGTGATATGTAATTTTAGAAGACTTCACCTATGTTGATGTTCTCACAAATTTAAACATTGTTTAATGGATGAATAAGTGAATGAATATTTCAATAACAGGAAATAATATATACATTAAATGATACATTACATAAAGAAGAAAATGACAATAAGTCAAATGAATGGTAACAAATGTAAAATTTCTTTTGAATCCAACCTTCATTACACTAAGTGCAGTACCTCAAGTATTTCTTCACACTCGGATTCAGCAGTATGACATTCCAGATCCTTCACAGCCTGGCATTAACCCTACTTCCCTTCACTCTTTTGTAAAAGCTGCTTCTTGTCCACAGCCTTTTTCTACTTCTACGTGACTGAATTAGGAATTCGGGTACAAAACTTTGTCCAACTGGAATTACTTCTCCATTCCCACTCATTATTTTAATGGCAATTTTAAATCTCCACTACTCTAGAGTCAGCTCCCAGCACACCTAAATCACCTGTACTAATCTTTTTATTTTCAGCAGCTACCTTACAGGATCAACCATTTGGCCTGCCTATACCATTTATTCAATGTCTGTATAAAACAGTGCAGCCAAAAAATGCAGACAATTTCCCATAGCACTTGAATGATTTCAGAGGCTGAAATATCCAGGTGTAAATTTTTATCACAGGGCATGTTTCAATATGCAGACAAATTTTTACTGCCTGAAAATCATATCAGTTCTACATTTTACCTTGTGATCTAAGCATTACCATTTCCATTTTATCGGTGAAGAAACTTATTATTAGTGAGTATCTTCAAGTTTACTCAATTACATGTGGTAGAGAAGCAAACTGTCTACAAAGATTATTTTCTTACTGTTTACAGGTTACTAAGCAGGAACACCTGTCCAGTTCCATTTGCATAAGGCGAGGTCCATGGAACTGGAGCAGATGGGATGGGCATCACTTTCTGGCTTGAACTGCTAAACTGTGAGGACACCATTCTCTCTCTTTTTGCTCTCTTTTTTCACCTATCCCCTGGTTTGACATCTTTCTGAGGGAGACCACCAGAGGCATCCACTGAAAGTTTTAGCTTTCTAGAGTCTTATCTCTGGAAAAATTAGGAGAATAGAGTCTCCACTGTCTTCTCTGTCTCTGGGCCCTGGCTGAATTTTATGTGAAGAAAAATATATATTTACATAGTAAAAAGTACTATATAATGGTGTCAGATTCTCTAACATGAAAGCTAGAAAACATTATTGTTAAATTCTAAAATAGTTATCCAATGGGAGACAATAAATAAGTTGAAAAGTTTTTTGTTTTTTGGTACCGGGGATAGAACTCTGGACCTTGCACTTGCGAGGCAGGCAGCAGCACCACTGAGCTAAATCCCTGGCCCATTTGACAAGGTTTTAAGTACAATGAAGTAGATAGAGTGCCAACATATTCCACTTTGTCCAGTAAAGTCAAGATTTAAGTCTGATGTCACACCATAATCAGTGACATTTATCTCTGGTACACTTAAAAGAATTCTTACTTGGATGATAAAGTGCATGGTCACTTGATACAGAACAAATTATTGGCAAGAATAAAAAATAGGGTAAGAAAATGTAAGTTTGAAAACTTGGGCCATCGTTTGTGTGATGGACGGCAAGTTTATCTTAGCTCCTAAACAGCAGAATGGGCATAAATATTCATATTATTTATCGCTCAACATTGTTGAGCAAAATCAAAGAAGATAGTATGTCTACTAAAAAGCTTTAATTGTGATGAAATTCTGTGCAACTGTCTGATTATTACTAAAACAATAAATGACATTTTAAGAAATGTTTAGGAAGATTTTCATGAATAAAATTATTTCTTTGTACAATGTATCATTCACTGTAATCTTTGCATAAAGTAAGTATGTGTTAACTTTTGATGTTTATTAAAGACAATTATATTTAGAAAAAAGAAAATTTGGTCCACCTCTTGGAGTTTCTGACTTTTAAGGGAACTGAATACTTAGTCACCTTATCAAGGAGATACAATCACAGTGCCTTCCCCAAACAGCAAACCAAAACTATAGCTGTTTGCTTTTCAGGGAATTTATAAGTGTCTCTTCTATTTTTTCCTCCTCTTCCTTTTGTCATCTTATTCCTTTCCTCCTTCTTCTTGCGATCCTCTTTTCAGTGAAAATAAAAACCCTTTAGCAAATCACCATCCATTCAACCAACCAACCACGTATCCAACCATTCATCCAACATCCACTTACTGGATTTTGCCATGGAAGAATTATCACTCTACCAGGGGCTAAAGATATAAATAAAACACACATAGTCAATACACTCAAGTGAATTACAGTTTAGAGAGAGAATGGGTAGATATCAATTACAAAATGGTAAATATGATAATAGAATTGACAAAAATTCTATTATCTGACCGGTTAGAAAGAGAAGCAAAACATTCCAGCTTGATTTGTGGGACTGAAGTAGGTTTACCTTAAGTCATGAAATTTGATCTGAGAATAAATAGCAAGGTGAAGAGATTAAACATGTACGGCAGTGAGGTGGTATGCAGCTTGATACGGATGGACATTCCAGGCAAAACTGTATTGCAAAGGCACTGTATAGGGGAAGAATACGCACTTTCAAAGAACTGAAAGACATCACAGTAGATAGAACAATGAGCAAAGATGATCTATAATGTGAGTCTACAAATGACCAAGAAACAAATCATAGGCCATGGGCACAGCAAATATTTCAGTTTTTTTCCTTTGTGAGCACAACAAGAAATCGCTAAAATCTGAGGGTGGCATGACTGGGTTTGTATTTTGCACAGATCACTAGATCCAAAATGGTAGCTGGGGATAAAACCCCATTACTCTTAGGACATGCTTGACACACTGTTACAAGCATTTAATTCTTTTCATCTTCTTATCCTTACTGAGTATCTTTCTCCAGTATCTTCCTTTCTTCCACTACATTTCCATTACTTCCTTTAGGAACAGAATTAAATAGTATATTTACCATATTTACTTTAACAATTTAATTGAAGACCTGAATTCATCATCCTTCCACTTTATATTCTTTCCACATTTGGAAAATTTTATAATGTGATTGAAGATAATTCTCATAAATAGAGAAATTTAATTCTCTATTTATATGTGCTTTTTCTAACTAGATTTGGCTTCTTGAAGACTAGGATCTGTAAACAAGTTTTAGAAAAAATTATTTTTACAGATAAGTTTCTTTTAGTGTTGAGTTCTGCTTACTATTAATAGCTGACTTCTAAAGCTCATAAATTGTCTTTTCCAAGCTTTTTAAGAGTAAACTTATCTTAAAATAAAGATATTACAAATGTTCATAACATGAGTGCAATCAAGCCAGTGTAATCAGTAGATATAAAATTGGCACTAATCTAAACTTAGTCTCTAACCTCTGCTGATATTTTAGTAGAAAAGGATGCTTTGTGTGACCTTTTACAAAGAGAGTATAAAACATTTTTAAGTTTTTTTCACCTTTCAGATAATTTATGGGAAAAAAAGTCCTCAATACAGTGAAGTTGAAACTTTAGTAAATACTTCAAACACTAACAAAATGTAGTATCCAAATTCAATGAAATATTAAGAACAGGACATGCTAGCATTTTATCTTCTTTAAATTTAAATTGTATTTAAATCAATTAACCAAATAGAGTTCTATTTTTGTAAGGATTTTTACATTATGGAAATGTTGCTTTTACAAACATTTTTAGAAATTAATACCCTTATAGCTGGATTCTGATTTGGGGGGAGGGGAAATCTGTAAATTATGTGGGTCAAAGGGCAATCAATTATCTTTTCCACATAATATTTAGCAATCCTCTATTTCCTCTCACTAGCAGGAAACCAAGGATAAAAGAATATCCTTTTTATGTGGTGATGCATATGTGCTTAAGAACTGCAAATGCATGAGAAAATAAATTAAATTATGGTCACATTTCCTTTTCTGTATGAAACTCACAACACAGACTGTGATACATGCATGTTAGACTGCAATACCAAAACTCTATCTCTCCACTCTATTTATTTATTTGAATTCCGTTTAATTATCATAATCTCCAAACACATATAAAGGTATTTATCAAGGAAATTTCCTCAAATAATCAATGTGATCTGGGAATAAGAAGAGACAGCAATGGGGAAATGAAGAGAAGGTGATTTTGAAACCTGCCTGTGCAGACAGCCAGGCATGGGTTATATCCCACCAAAAGGTGCTAGAGTTCTCCATACAGAGTGATAAAAGCACAAACTTTAAAAGAAATGGGATATGAACAGAGCCAGGAAGACACTCAAAATAATGCCTACCTCACAGTCTAGGACGTACTGGTCACCTCTGAGGAACTTCACTTTCCACAGTTTCAATTACCTACAGTTAACTACAATTTGTAATTTAAAAATTCATAATTTTAAAATAATTTCATTACAGAATATTGTCACAATTTGCTTATTTTATTATCAAATGTTAAATCTTGTGTACCTAATTTTTAAATTCAATTTATCAGAGGCATGAGTGTGAATAATTTCACTACAGAATATTGTTATAATTAGTTTATTTTATTATCAAATTTTAATCTCTTTGTGTACCTAATTTATAAATTAAATTTATTAGAGGCATGTGTGCATAGAGAAAACCAGTGCAAATGGGGTTTGGTATGATCTGCAGTTTCAGGGATTCAATGGAGATCCTGGAGACCATCTGTAGATAAAGGGATCCATTGTAAATTTTGAGAGAGAAAACTTGGCAAAATTTCCCTCATATTGATAAAATGCATGGACCAATGAAATAACTTAAGGTGTCTCCTTCTGTGTTCTGGTATACAATTTAGTTTGCTAGTTTGTTTTTGACTTTTTTGAGACAGGGTTTCTTATCCAAAAGAATATCTGCAGTGCTCTCTCTCAAAATTTGGATAAATATGGTTTTTTGTTTAATTGTTTTGGAATAATAAATATAGAAGTCTAACTCTAACATAAATTATTACTCTAAATTTTATTTTACATACTTTTAATAGAAATAACTTCCTATAAGAAAACTTGGCAAAATTTCCCCCATATTGATAAAATGCATGGACCAATGAAATAACTTAAGGTGTCTCCTTCTGTGTTCTGGTATACAATTTAGTTTGTTTGTTTGTTTGTTTTTGGCTTTTTTGAGACAGAGTCTCACTATATAGTTCACCACGGCCTTGAATTCACTATGTAACCCAGGCTGGCCTCGAATTCACGGGGATCCTCCTGACTCAGCCTCCTGAGTGCTGGGATTACAGGCATGCATCAACACGCCCAGCTGGTACATAATTTAGGAATCCGTGTTAACACAGTAAGAATAAAATGTCCAAGAGATACAAAATCAAAACCTTAGGCTGTGATCAACTTTTAAAATCCATATTAAAGTTTAAGTATGTTGTGCTCCAATATCAACATAGTTACTCTATGCACTTTAAATTTTAAGTAGGATTTAAAGTAATGTCTCATTTTATATAAATTTTATATAAATAAATTTGTAAAATAAATCCCTATTTTAACAACTGAAACTCCAAATTGGATGACAATTTCATGGGAAAAGACTTTTCTGTTGGTATATCCAGAATATTGTCTAATACAATAGACAAATGGGATTCTTGATCACAGATTTTCAAGTGTACTACAGACAATGGAATCATCCTGACCAGTCTACAATGATTTACTTCCAAGTGGTCTATGGAGCATGTCTATCTATTCCAATAGTTTTATGAAAGACAGACAATGAAACCTGGTAAGATAAATTTTCTCTACTACTTGTATAATTCATTGAGCAGATCATATTGATGTAGAAAAAAACAGCTCCTAGAGTAGTGTGAGAAACTGAAAGTGTAAATAAGGATGAAAATGATTAAAATGAATAACTGATAATTTGAAATAGGAAAAGGTTCAAAGGTGGAGGGGTGGCAGGAGGGGAAGGGGAAAGGGAAGAAAGGAAAGGAAAAATCATGTGGAAGAAAAAAACATTGAAACAAAGTCTATGTAAATAGGGAAGGGTGGTGGGGTAAGGGTGCACAGGTAATGGGGAAAAAAATAAGAACTAAGATACATCATGTTCAGGTACAAACACCCAATGATAAATGCAAATGTACTGTATATCTAAAATGTACCAATTAATATATAAATAAAAAAGAAAAAACAGCTCTTGAAGATCTCTTTGAAGATCTCATAAATATATTTTTTATATACTAGAGTCAGTATAGAAAATATTTGGGGAGATGGCCTTAGAAATGTGGAAATCTTTAGTGTTGGAGACAAGAATCCTATAGTATAAAAATACAATGAATACAGAAAATTTAGGAAAGCTATAAATATTAGTCCATTTTCTGTTAGTATAACAAAATGCTTGAAGGTGGATCATTTTATAGAGAAAACATTTATTTAGCTCACAGTTTTGGAGGTTCAAGGGCAGAGCATTGGCACCAGTTTGGCTTTGGTAAGGTCCTTGTGGCAGAGGGCATCAAAATGGCGCATGTTGGAGCAGGAGGAAGAGACTGCTATGGAAATAGGAGAGGAGCAGTCTTGTTCCTTTCTCCTGGCTGCACATATTAAAGTTGCTCTACATCTAGAGTATCAAACTGAGATCCAGGCTAACACATGGACCCTTGGCAAACCATATTCAAGCCAGCCATAGCACCATGATAGCTACAGTTTGGAGTTGGAGGATCAGAGAGCTGTGAAGAAAATTGTTTTCTTTTTGTTTTATTTCAAGATTACTGGTCTAAAAGCAGGTGGGGTTTCCAGGATATGGCTGGGCACATTGTTCCTAGTCAAGGGGAGGGGAGGGTGTACAGGTCTTACCAGCAGGTTCACCTGTTCCATGCCCTCACAGGCTGTGATGTGGATTTAGATTTCTGCCTGGGCTTCTCTGCCTCCCAAGATCACAGATCCAGTTCCATTACCTCTTAGGCCCATAACTGCAACCCAACCTAGATGGCCCTCCTCTCTCTCTCTCTCTCTCTCTCTCTCTCTCTCTCTCCCTCCCTCCCTCTCTCTCCTCTCTTTCATCTCCCCCTCTTTCTCTCCTTCTTCTCTCTCTCTTTATCCCTCCTTCCCTTTCTCTCTGCCAATTAGTTATTAAATCATTGATCACTGACCTTCCCTCCTTTTCCTTATTTTCCCTCTTTTACCTCTATCATTTGAAACTTGAATTCTTTCGGTAGACTCTAATATATGTCCTTGTTTTTAGCTTGATATCACATTTATCCGTCCATCTGACTTCTGAGTTATTCTTTCACACTAAAAGACACTGTAGCACTTTATTCCATAGGTGAAAAGCTTTTCATGGCTCCTTTACTTGAAACATCAAAACAGCTATTAATATTATTTGTCATTTTATAAGTGATACTTTCATCACATGTATAACCTAATCTTATTTTAATGTTATATCTGTACATTTCATACAACTATAAGGACTCATATTAGAATGTTGAGTTTTTCCTAGTAGCACTGATGTTTAACCACTAATTTATATAGAAAGATTTTTAAACACATAGTGAAAATGAAAAAGTTGTTCTTTCAGAAGATGATACATGAATATGGACTATTTAAAATAAAATAAAATAAATGTAGGTAAAGTACTAACCCAGGGCATGGTTTAATATTAATTCTTTCTCACCCCAAAGAGAAAGGAGAATACTAACATAGGTTGTAGTACATGAAGCTAATATCAGTTCCATGTGATATCTATTTTTTACCCATGATCAACTCACTTCACATAAAGGGTATTCATCATTTTCTGGGGGCTGGAAATCATAAAGGGTTTATTTGAGAGTCAAAAAATCCAAAAGGCAAGTGACTGATTTACTTGAATCTAAATTATTCCCAAGTCACTAAAACAAATGTGTAGTACTTAAAGCACAAAGTGCACATACCATTTGGAAAGTAAAGGTTTTTTTTTCAGTATTTGACTGAGTGAGGAAATTCCTATAGGGAAAAGTTGAAAGACAGGTCTTTGCCTGGATTTCTAGTGATGTGGTTTAAGAAAAGCTGGGTATATTCAGGCACTGGAGCTGAAAAGCAGTTATTGGTTAAATTGTAAAACACTTGCTTTTTATGAAAAATCACTCAGATTAGACAGAAAAAGGGATAAGCTGGGTTGGAACTAAAAGAATAAAGTCTTTGACTTGGATTTCATCACAAGGTGTGATTATGGCTTTCTAAAATATATGCTCCAGAGATTATCCTGAAGAAAAAACTAAGAAAGGTTCCAAGAAGAATGCCTTAGTATGAAAAATGGTACCTTATTATAGCTACAATATAACTCTGTGTCTCTCCAAGTAAAGCAATACAGTGTTATCATGTTTTTCTTTTAGATTTGTTCATGCAAGGCACTAAATTTTTAGTATGAATATTTCTTTTTCTCTATTACATTCTTCTATAAAAAGATAGTGATCAGCTGAATAGTAACAGTGAACAGGACCACAGAAATGTGGCTATAATTCATTTAAAAGTGAATCAAACTTTTAATTGACCTTATGTTTACGATCAATTTTTCAAAGCTCAAATAAGTAAATGCATTTTGACATAAGTGTAGTTTTCCCTGAAATTGGCTGAAATGGGTCTCTGAAATAAGAATTTCAACTTAGAAAGGAAAATAAAGAGGAAAAGCTAGAAAATCCCCCTAGCACTGGTGATCCATTCTTGGATGATACTGATGATGAGATGGACCCAGAGACTGAAGAAGCTTATGAAGAGTTTTGTTTGGAATCAGCGCATAAGTGAAAACAGTAAAGTTAAATTTCAGCATATCAATTTTATAAAACAGTTTAGGTATGATGATTTAGCAGAACACAGGAAAGCAAGAACATGTGTTATACTTATACCAAATTAAGGATGTTGAGTTATGTTACTAATGGATGCAACTTTAATTTTGTTTAACATTATCTGCTAAAATAAACTTTATTCCCTATAACTTAAAATGTGTATATATATAAAATAGTTTATTATGTACAATTAATTCTACTGTTTTGGCTGCAATAAAATCTATTTTGAAATTTAAAAAAAGAAAAAAAAAGAAAACCGCCCTAGCAAAATGGAGACATCAAGGAAAACAAAAAAGCAAAAGTTGAAAACACACAATGTCTACTGCAGAGCACTCCCTTTCTTTAAAGTACAAAAAAAAAAAATGAGAGGGAGAAATGTAAATAAAAGCTTTAGTTTGTATGTAATCACTCTTTTGGGTGCAGAAACTTATATGAAACATTTATTTTCCTCAACACTATTACCTTCGATTTCACTCATACTTTAATGGATTTCATACCTTCTCAAACATTTTTCTTAACTATCTTATAGAAGTTGGTAACTCTCTTCTAACTTGATTTCCCAATAATTCTTTCACATGCTTCTTGGGCTTTAGTTTGTAGATATGACAAAGGCAATAACAAATTAACATATATAATCCAGAAAGTAATATGGACTGTGAAAATATTTTTAACAGAGTAACACAATGTACACAGAAGGCAAAGGAATAGGAAACTATTTTAGATAGGTCATTCAGGAAGAGCCTCTCTGGAGGTAAATTTTGAGAATAGAATCTGGTAAAGCAAAGAGCAACTAATTACCACAGGGAATAGCCAGTCAAAACCTCTAAAGTAGGAATAATTTTGGAATGCTTGAGGCACATTAAAGGTGACCAGCATTATATGAGTGGTACAAAAGAAGGGAGAGAAGCTGAACGATATGACAGTGTAGGGCATTGTTGGGTACCATAGATTTGCTGTAGAATGTAATTCATATTCTGTATATAAAAGTCTTAAAGGTTTCAAAACAGGTTAATGACGTATTCTACCTTATGTTTAAAACAAGGCATTCTGGCCAGAATGCAAAGGGAAGAGTTGGGAAATTTGCTCAACAGTCCTCTGATATAAAATGGAGGCACACATGAGATGGCCCTCAGGACATTAGAAGGTGATTAGGTTTAGATACATTGATAAGACAATTTGATGATGGATTATATTTGGGATGGAGGGTGAAAAGACAAATCAGAGGTGATACCTAGATTTTTATTTTAAAAACTGTATAAATAAGAGTTTCATTAATTGTGAGAGAGAAGTTTAAAGGTGAAACATGTTGGTAGTGTGGAAAATCAAGAGTTTTGCTGGGAGATACCTGTCATATATTCAGCAGTTCATGTTATATAGTTAGTTTGAAATACAAAACTGCACAGGGCAAAAGATATATTAAGAAATCATTGATATCTTAATTGCATTTTTCTGCACATAGAAAAACATCTCATTAAAATCTAATTTTTATTTTTATCTGTACAATAATTAAAAATATTTTCTCATTTTCTTTTAATTTTACTTCAAACTACATTCATTTTTTTCTTTGAAAAAATACAATCTTATTCTTTGGACATTTGGTACAAATCTGATTATTGCATGTGTCTGAACAAGGATGGTATTCAAGATCCCTAACTACATGAGTGAATTCTATTCTTTTCCTATTTTAAAAATGTACCTCCTTTTACATTACTTCCTTTCTACCCCAAAAATAAAAAGTAGAAAAAAATGACTTAGCCTCTCAATAAATCCTATAAATATACCCCCCCCAAAGTTATTTTGGTTAACATACTGTGTCTTGGAAGATACATACCATTTCAAGTTAAATAAAGTTAAATGTGAATAATATTTATCATTTGCCTGGCTCTGCTGGGACTTGTGGAAGTAATCAGTATTACAAAGCAGTCCTGATCTCACAGTTATAAACTTGTAGCGAATGTGTGTTGTCTACAAGTAAAGCAATATGAGAACAAGAAAAAAATGTAAATTAGAAACATTCAAACACTATAATTGGTTAAAGAAGAGATAGGTACCATTGTGCTGCTGGCTTTTGAAAAGTGAAATCATATGCAGCTATGTGTAGAGAGTAAAACAATACTGTGAAATTCACAGCAGAGCATGGCTTACCAAGCGGTTGGCCTGCGATGATCCTGGAATTTTCTCCAGCCACTGCAGCTCTCGCATGTCGCTCGCTCATGTACTGTACGAATGCGTAACCTTTGTGAACTGAGCATCCAACTATTTTCCCGTACTTTGAAAAAATGGCTTCAATGTCAACTTTCTTGACGATGGCTGTATTTAAATTGCCGATGAAAACACGGGAGTTGATGGATTTGGGATCATTCTTATTGGTAACGTTGCTGGTCTGTGTTTTGCCAGTCATGGTTGGCTCACCTTGTTTTAATCCTTAAACAAATAAACAAAAAAACCCACAAACAATGAGAAAGCAAGTAATTATATTCAATAGATATCACTGGCTTTTAATATTTTTCAGTATTATACTTCAGAAATCTCAAATTCCTGTTACTGATTTTCTTGAGAAGAAAATTGCATAACATAAAAGGTACCCATTGCATGGCTAAATGCAGTAGAAAATATTCATAATTACTTAATCTAGAGTTTTAAATAAATTCTTGACTTATTTATCCAGAATTCATACCTGAATAATGACTAAACATTTTGTAATTATTTTTATTTTTAAGTATAATAATTTTTGCAAGCGAAAGTACAAAGAATAAGCAGCATTTTTACATGAACAACAGTGACAAAAAAATCAGCTTAGCTAAAGTCTGATGATAGATGGAACACTGCAAAGTCACTTCTATTTACTTTTTGAGTACATGCATTTTTATTTCTACATTTTCTATAATAAATATACATATTAATCTATTTCAATATCAGAACCCAACAACTGATTGCATTATAGGCTGTGGAAAAGAAAAAAAGGGTATTGAAATCAGAAGTTCCATAAAAAAATTTAACATTAGCACAATTTTGAAAAAAAGAGATTTCACCAGAATTAATTCTGTAGATGCTATTTAATTCAATCAATACTATGTTAGTTAAAAAAAAAACACATGTAGCCAGTGTTCATCAATGATTGCCAATTACAGGTAACTGCTGAAATTTTATTCTCAATCTCATTTATTTATTCCTTTAACAAAAGACTCCTATGTTGCTCAAGGACTGTTAATTAAACTGCTTAATTAAACTCAATGAAACTTACTTCCAAGTACTTTAGAGCTTACAGATTTAGGTTTAAGAGCTTAAAAATTCATTTAGAAATATTTATTAAGTTGTATATTTTGCCAAGCATCATTGTCTGTAGTAACTATTGATCTAAACAAGCCACTAATTTGAAACTAAAATTTCAACAAGGTTATACTCTGTGACATTGATGACCATTGTTTAACATTGGCTAATTGATACACTTCGTTAGTACAATTACATATTTATGTGAAGACAGTCATTTAAAATATTACAGCTATTAACATAATAAATGCAACTGATTTTCAAAATCATTTTAAATGACATTTCTAAATTAAATATTAAGGTGGTGGAAGTTCTAACAGCATATAAATCAAACATGAATGAAAATTTACTCACTATGCATTTTAATCCAGAAGCTTCTAAAATCAAGGACCACCAAGGAACACAAAACTGTTTCAAATAAAGTTGTTTATGATTACATCTGGCATTATTAAAGTTTCACTTCAAAGTAGATCCTCATATAACCCATATGTCTTTATAATAAGGGACAATTCAATTAACAAAATATAACAATTCAATTTACAAAAAAGAGTAAGATATCATTAGAAACAAAGATTATAATGCTGCCTTGTGTTATTGCAGTTTAGTAACATTTAAATGATTCTTTTATAAATTATTCACGCTAGGATTAAAGGAAGGAAAGCTGATAATTTTTTCTAAAAATTCCTACAGTCTGAGATATTGCACACTTTCAAACACTGAAAATTAAAACAACAAAATTGAGGTATGTGTATGTAAAATATTAGCTTCTTCATATAATCTAATGTAAGTTCTCTTTCTTGCTAGTACAGGTCAAGGTCAGTTATATAATACATACAAATCATATTGTTTTATATTTGCTCTCATGTTACAAATATTATCAGAAAGATCATAGTTATTTTCAAGGGTAAACATTTTATTTTGTAGTTGACATTTTATTTCCTGGACAGAAATACACTGGTTAAAATGTAAACACAAGAAGTGTTAGATAAAGTACAAAATAAAAGAGAGATAATAAGAAATAGGGAGTTAGATCTTTCTCAAAGGGCAAGGAGATCAAGAGAAGGGGGAAGGGAGGAGGGAGGGGAAGAAAAGGGGATGAAAAAATGTGTTACGTATATGCACCACCTCCACACAAGGAATGCAAACATTATATATTTACAAACATGCAGTAGTATAGAAAATGATCTGAAATTTTTTTTAAATGTTTCAGTGTTTAAGTATTAAGAGAAAAAAAAGAATAGGGTGAATAGAGCCTTGTAGTCTGCATTTGAGAATGGCCCTCAATTATATTTAGTACATTAGTACTGTGAGTTCTGACTGTCAATGTGAACATGCTACCTTTGACACAATCCATTTACCATTATGTGGGTGACTCTCATGACTAACTCTATACTGCCAACTCCATGCTGGAATTGTAATTAATGACTACTAAGCATCCTAAAATATGTAAGAATTTACTCTCTTTCTCTCACGCAAAGACTGACTTCCCAGTTTCTATAAATGTTAAAGAAAATGAATTTTTATGCTGTATATTATCATTTCAACATTCTCTAAAATCAAGCTTCAACTTGATTACTAATGTACTCTCACTTGATAACTAGTGCAGTATTTAGCTTATGTGTCTCTACTACAATAATTTTCAGTCACTTGAAGGACTTTTACTTTGAGCCATAATTGAATAATAGGTATTAAAATAACCCTCCTGATGGCAGGTAGCCATTCTTTGTGGCATAAGATGAAACTAAATGTTGTTTTAATTTGCAATTCTCTGATGGCCAGAGATGCTGAGCATTTTTTCATGTATTTATTGGCCATCTGTGTCTTCTGAGAAGTGTCAATTCATTTCAGTTTCCCATTTATTGACTGGGCCTTTTATTTTGAGGGGTCTAT
Source organism: Heterocephalus glaber (assembly GCF_053883595.1). NCBI lineage: Eukaryota > Metazoa > Chordata > Mammalia > Rodentia > Bathyergidae > Heterocephalus > Heterocephalus glaber. Next base: position 28,145,777 of record NW_028258344.1, on the reverse strand, counting down.
TTTGTTTGAGTTCTTTACATATTCTACATATCAGCTCTCTGTTAGAGGAGTAGCTGGCAAAATTTTTTCCCCATTTTGTAAGTGATCTCATTCTGTTGGTTATTTCCTTTGCTGTGCAAAATCTTTTTAAATTTCATACAAACCCATTTCTTAATTAAATCAAACAATAACAAATGCTGATGAGGATTCAGGGGAAAAGGCACCCTTTTACAATGTAGATGAGAATGTAAACTAGTAAAACCACTAGAAAAATAAGCAAGGAGATTCCTCAAAAAACTAAACTACAAATTCCATTTGACCCAGCTATTCTCATTGTAGATATCTTGAAGAAAGGGTTAAAGACATCATAGTACAGTAATACATGCATAACCATGGTTATAATAGCACAATTCATAATAGCTACATCATGGAAGCAGACTATATGTTCATCAGCAAATGAATGAAGTAAATTTGTTATTTATGCGCTGACAAAAAAGGATAAATGAGACATTTGTAAGACAATGGATGGACCTTGAGACTACAATGTTAAGTGAAATAAATCAGACATACAAGCTTATATATCATATCACTTCACTTATATGAGAAACTCAAAGTAAAAATAAAGATCAAAAGAAAATATAGACAATAAGAACCAATAAGATAGATCTTTTATAAATAGGCACAGAATCTAGAGATGGAGAGAGGGTGAGGGAGGGAAAAAGAGAAAAAAATAATCAAGACATGTTATATATGTGTACCTACTTCCCACAATGAATGTAATCTTTATATAGGACTAACTAGTACTAATAAAAAATGAAATTAAAAATAGATACTATTGACATTCCCAATAAACTCAGGAAGACAAAATAAAAACAAAACAAAAAATTAAGCCTCTTAACTCAAACAATTAGAAAACAACCACAGTGGAAATCTGTATGGAGATTCCTCAAAAAACTAAAAATAGAAATTCCATTTAATCCAGCTATTCCCCTTCTAGGTGTCTTCCCAAAAGAGTTAAAGACATCATACCACAGAGATGTACACATACCCATATTTACAGCAGAACAAATTATAATAGCTAAATCTTGGAAACAGCCCTATATGTCCATCAACAGATGAATGGATAAGAAAATGTGGTATCCATATACCATGGAGTACTACTCTGCCATAAAGGATTAATTTGAGTCATTTGTAGGAAAAGGGATGCAGCTTGAGACCATAATGTTAAGTGAAATAAATCAGACACACAAGCTTAAGTGAAAAATTTAATATGTAAATAATTATGAAATAAAAGACATAATAGGAAAAAAAGAGAAAGAGAAAAAAATGTTATTATAATCCAGCATGGACAAGGTATCTAAAAGTGCACCTTGACTTAGTACAATTGTCTTACATGTTTTTTGGCCTACTATTCAGGTTTTTAATCTGTACATATAATTAGCTTTATAAGGTCTTATAAATAAATGAACCTGACACTGGCAAAATAAAAGAGGCATGGAGGGAAGGGAAAAAAAGAATTGGAATGTGTATGTGTTATGTACATATACTAATTCTCTACAGTGAATATAATCATTATGTACTGCAAACATGTACTAATGAAAATTTTAAAAAAAGGAAAATATAAATGAAGTAACTGTTTTTCAGCATTAAACCACATGCATGCTATGTGAAAGAATAGAATGTAAGGCCTGGGATAGACCCAGTTTTTGCCTGGAAATTAGTTCAGGCTCTTGAGGAGTAGAGAGGGGCTAGGAAGGAAGAACCGCAAACAGTTACAGTTATCTAACTGAGTTGAGGAGACTGAGATCAGACATGGAGTGTGTGAGAAGGTTGTAAACTCAGGTCATTTTCTTAAGACAAGACAGCTCTGCAGAAAGGGAACTCCAGAAATTTGTTTAGGGAAGTCCCTTAAATCTATGCTCACACCTAAAACAGGGCTGCAAAGTACAATATTCCATGTGCCTGGTTGACAAGGTACTGAGCAGCTGTGAACAATGGTTCAAAGACCCACAAAAGGCTGAGAACCATTCAAGTTCCTGCCATCAATAGTGAGGTACATACTGATTCCTGGGAGCATTAAGTTGGACATTAGAAAAACTGAACCTTAGTAATGGGCATAAATTATGTCTAGAGTAATGGTACAACCTAGTAACATTCTAAAAACAAAATATAAAACTAAAATAACCCAGATGTCTATCAAGGGTAATATTTCTTACAAAAAAAACCAGAACTCAATCATAAAATGCACCATATTCAGCATCCACTCAAGAGATTCTAGAGACTTAAAAATTTGAAAAATATGTCCAATGATCAAGAGAGAAATGAAAGATATAAAATGAATCAAATTAAAAACTTTGAAAAAAAATTATAATATTTTTAAAAAATCATTGGATGGCTATTATAGGTGATAAGACAGGAGAACAGAAATGTAAATTTGAAGCTGTAGTACTAGAGAATGTCTAAAATGTAGTATACTGAGAAAACTCTGAAACATAAACTAAACAGAGCTGTTTAACACAAATATACCTTTCTGAAGTCCTATAAGAACTAACAGAAAAATATTAAAAACAGTAGCCAAAGATTTTCTAATTTTGAAACAAATGATAATTTCACAGATAGGCCCAAGAATCTCAATGAATCTCAAGCAGAATAAGTGCACAGGAAAACCACACCAGATATGTAATAAATTAGTGAAAACCAGCAATACAGAAAAAAACATTCAGGGAGTTATTAGTCATTGGAACAAAGCCTACATTAAGACAGAAAAAAATGAGAAACAACAGTCAAAGTAATGTTACAAGTATAAAACAAATGACAGGAGAAAAATTTTTTGTTTTTAATTTAGAAGTTTGAATAGAGCTAAAGTGTTTATAAAAGCTGCTATAAAATAAAACTTAACCTGTAAATTATTTTGGCCCCATAGAATTTTGGTGATGAAGGAAACATTGTATATTGTCATTGTACAAGCAAGATATTTAATAATCATGCATGGTTGATGACTACTTGAATAGAACTGAACAAACCGATTTTTTAATTTTAGTTAATTAAAATAAGGCCTCGATCTAATGGGTTGCTTTACTCAAAAAGGTTTGCAGCGTTCTGCCTCTCTAAACCTCTAGCAAATCAGAAAATTCTGATTATTTCTGTTTAATTCATACCTAGAGAATATGCTTTTGATACTGAAAACTCAATGAAAGATATGATGGCACTAGTTATATTTCAGCACAACAAATACAAAGTTTATATGAGTGGCCAATGAAAACTAGTTCAAAAGATTAAGTCTTAATTCTGAAAATAGTGCAAATGCTGAATCTTCTCTAAAATCTTAAAGAATATGTTTAGAATAAATAAATCTTTTTCATTTGTCTTTGACTAAGATGTATATCTTTGAGTCCCAATGGGATACATTAAGCATTAATTAAAAAGCAGCTCTAAAATATTCTTTAGAGAAAGTACTTCTGGAGAAAATAAAATTAGCAGACTGTAAATTCCACCTTTCCTCCAGATTGAGAGGTCTTCAATTTCCAATAAAAATTTTAGAGTTGCAACCATTCAAATATTCATTGAATAAGAAGCCAATAACAATAATAAATAACCAAGTATTTAAGAGAGTCAGCCAACAATATTGTTACATGCTAAACTCAAGAACCCACAAAAAGATGAAAAGGATACACTAAAAAATAAAAAAAGATAAGTTGTACCTTAAAAGTTATCTGAGGAGTCAGAAATATATGCAAATGAGTGCTATAATATAAGGTAAAAAAGCAAATGTTGGAAGATCTATAAATTAAACTTGTAACTTCTGACAAAGAAAGGTCATATCAAGTTGGAAAAACTTCCTAAAAGTATGTAACATTTTAATTAATCATCAAAAGATGTAAGAATTCAACAGGGATACAGTTAGCTTCTCAGCATACATAAGAGACATTTGTTTTCCAAATATTTAAAAATTCATCTACATGTACTAGAATAATTTATTCATTAAACGTTTTAGTATAAAGTTGCTAATATTCATAATTAGCAAAAGAGGAAACAAAACTGAAATAAACTATTAAAACTGAAAAAGATAAATTGTACAACTATTTTGTGAAAAATCTTATCTTCAAATTGCACTGAAGATGTCCCCATAGCATATCTGGTGATGCCCCTGTTACTCATAAAGATAAATATCAAAATTGTGATTAAAACCTCAAATCTTATGCCTCAAACTGCTGGAATTTTTGTTTGTTTGTTTGGTTTTTTAGGCAGTGTCTGGCTATGTAGTTGAAACTGGACTTGAACTCACTATATAGCCTAGGCTGGCCTTGAACTCACAGTGATCCTCCTGCTTTAGGCTCCTAAATGCTGGGATTACAGGTCTACATCACCACATCCAGCTCAAGCTGCTTTTTGAAAGAAACAAAATATAGAGTTCTAAAAATATAGATTTGGGAATATGTAAATTTGAAGGTAAACATATACATATGAGAGAAAAATATAATCCCAACCTGTATATATTTAGCAATTAAAATATTGATTTTTCTTTAACAATTTTTAGTATTAAGAAAAAACCCTGTAAATTAGAAGAATATTTTATCATAATCAACATACCTAGTATCATTACTTATTATTTGAATAATACCCATTTTATATTTATTTATTTATTAATTTTTGGTACCGGGGATCGAATTCGGGTCCTTGCGCTTGCGCAGCAGGCAGTGAAATCACTGAGCTACATGCCCGGCCCCCCATTTTATTTTGTTACATAATCTTATGAAATAAACCTTAATGGTTGTGTAGTAATAAAGCTATACCATCATTTTCTTTTCATACTTGATGGACATTGTTTCCAATTTTCTTAGGTCATAAAAATATGAAATGAACTCTGAGAAATCCAATAAGGACAAATTTCCAGGATGGAAATGTGTGGGTCAACCAGGACTGGTAGTACTAGTTATCAATCCTCCATTACCTTGCAGAATTGTTGAGCATTTTCCTATTCCCACCAGCAGGGTAGGAAAGTGCCTGTTCGAGCATGCGCAAAGCAATTTTGACATCTGCTAAGTATTGACTAAAGGTATCACTCAAAAGTATTTTTGATTCACTAGTTTTAGAGGGAATGAATGAATAGGCCAGAGCTAAGATTGGGCTGCTCTGATCTGTAATGGCAGATGAAGTTTAAAAATTAAGCTAGGCTGGAATTTATAATAAAAAGAGAATAATTCTTTTATACGGTATAAGTAGTTTTGGAGTTTGCCAGGCATGTCACTAGAGAAAGTCATTAGTATTTTAAGACATAAAAAGTTTATTTTGCTTTTCTTTCTTAAATGCACTTTGTTAAATCTGCAGATATTTAAAAAATATATTGGTGTAACAGTAATACATATTCGGTGATAATTTAAAAATTTGATAGTTTATTGTAAAGAAATTAAAAATACATATGCAAATTCTTGATCTTTCAGAAGTTTTTTATATTAGTATTTCAATTCAGCTATTACTACTACTATGAATAATAGTCATAACAAAATATTTTCTGTTGATACATTTTTGAAAACACTGATCATATTGACATAAAATTCTTCTTTCCACTTTTATAAAACTATGCTCCTCAGGCAGTGAGTATAATATTGGGGAAATAGTATCATATATGAACCTATCCTCGGTTTTCATTTTTCTTCATATTTATTTTGTGCATGAAAAAGTTTTAAAAATTTATTTTTAAAAAGCGTCTACTGACAGACCCCCCAAATTCAAAGACCCATTCAAAAATGAGCATTTGAAATGAACAGACATTTCTCAGACAAAGAAGCAAAAGTAGCAAATAAACATATGAAAAAAGTTCAACATCACTGGTAATTTGAGAGATGCAGATGAAAACAACACTGAGATTCCACCTCACCCCAGAAAGAGTGGCTGCTATCAAGAAATCAACCAATAACAAATGCTGGCGGGGGTGTGGAGAGAAAGGAACCCTTTTCCATTGCTGGTGGGAGTGCAGACTGGTGCAACCACTATGGAAATCAGTATGGAGATACCTCAAAAAACTAGGGCTGGAGGTCCCATTTGACCCAGCTATTCCCCTGCTGAGTATTTTCCCAAAAGAATTAAAAGAATCCTACCACAGAGATATATGTGTACCCATGTTTATTGCAGCACAGTTTGTAATAGCTAAATCTTGGAAACAGCCCAAGTGCCCATCAACTGGAAACTGGATAAAGAAGATGTGGGTTTTTTATAAAATGGAATACTACTCAGCCATAAAGAACGAGAAACTAAAGTCATTTATAGCTAAATGGATGCATACTGAGGCCATACTCTTAAGTGAAATAAATAAGACACATGTGTAAATACCAAATAGTTTCTCTAGTATGAGAAACTGAGAGTTTAAATAAGGATTAAAAGGATTAATAACTAATAATTGATACTTTGAAATAGGAAAAGGTACAAAGGGGTAGGGGTGGTGGTAGGAGACGGGGAAAGGAAAGAATGGAAAGGAAAAATTATGAGAAAAGAAAAAAATAGAAACCAAGTCTATGTAAATAGGGAAGGGTGGAGGGGTGAAGAGTGCACAGGTAATGGGGAAAAAATAATAACCAAGATACATCATGTACAGGTACAAGCACTCAACGATAAATGTAAATGTACTGTATACCTAAAATGTACCAATAAAAGAATTTAAGCAAAAAAAGGGACTACTGAAATTAGAGATGGCATTATTAATTTCACATAAATGTATTGAGAGATTTTTAGGATGAAAATTGGCTTAAAATCTGAGTGTATATAATCAAGAAATTTTTAGAAAGTTTATGAGTGATAATATTTTATTCAATAGCTCATAAAATAAAATGGAGTTCAATATAAACTGAAGTTATTGTACAAAAATTAGAATGACATCAATTTTTAGAGTAAATAATGTTAACTAAAATATCTTTAGAGACCAGATATGAATTGCACTATTAGCTTGTAACATATAAGTAGGTTTCATCTGGAAATTGAAATTGAAATTAAGTAGCTGAGTAGAAAGCAAAAATAAATACATAGTAATGCATAACATAATACTTACTTATAAAATGTTATTTTTTGCATTGGTTATTCTAATTAGTAATTACAATCAATGGACAGTGGTAAGTCAACATTTTAAACAGTTAAGAATTGAAAATATTAATAAAATTTGTGTTAAATGTTATTAAATTGCTTTAGTAAACAGAATATTTGTTAATGGAAGGTGTTAAACTATCTCTAGGGAAACAATTAGTGATGTGGTACAGATCAAATCTTAAGTGGTGGAAGGTCATGACTATGAGAGACCATTACTTTGGTCCATAAAATGGTCACCACATCTATGTGAAAACTGTGGCAAACATGAAGAACACTGGCTAGGCCAAGTCAACAATCACAATAAGGTAGGAAACAACCTTTGCAACTCCTTTTTTTGTTGATGTGTTACTTGCCCTACTCTATTTGATTTGAACTGTTGTAACAACATTCCATGACAGACTAGCTTTGATAATGGAAAATTTAAAGTAAAGTTGACTTCCCTCATTAGGACCTTGGGGACAGGTCTCTCTCTGAGGAGCTGCCTTATCACTGTGTCCTCACAATAAGGGAGGGAGGGAGAGAATATGAATCTCTCCCTCTTGTTCTACGGACACTAATGCTATTATGGGTCTCACTTTCATGATCTCATCTAAACCAAATTATCTCCCAAAGGCCCCACATCCAAATGCTATCATACTGGAGGTTAAGATTTCAACATACGAATTTTGCAGAGTTACAATTCCATTCACAATAGTTACCCAACAATGAAAGAATTCACTTTTAATTGTGGAGTTTTGAAGAAATGGAACAAGTTTCCTCTGAGCCAATATAGACCTTACAGATTAATGTCCTAGCAAGTCTTTCAGACATCATATAAGTATTTACTATCCAATCACTAAATTAAATTGAGAAATCCAATGAAATTTTTATAAAAAAAATTAAATATCAACTTTAAATTAAAAAATAAGAAGACTCAAAGATAAAAAAAATCTGATGGTATATTCTCAGATGTATTCATGTCCAAGGGCTATCCTGAAGTATACTTGTAATTTCTGTAATATGACCAAATTGGTATAATTCTATGAAATTTAGCACGTGATAGTCTTAAAAGCTTTCTCCTCTTACAAAATGAACGTTTAGTCTCAAATATCAAAGATGTTTGTTGTAATTATGCTCCTACTACGACTTTTTACTTGTTAACACGACCTTGTCAGAAGATTGCTTTGAGTCATATAGAAAAGTCAAAGCAACAATCCCAGGACTCTTTTTAGTTAACTGGGTCAACCAGGGTCAGTACCCACTTGTGACACTGGGTCTTGGGAAATGAATCAACTAAGAAACTAGCTTCCTCTGAGCTATGGACCATGCTGTGACTGGTGCTGCATCCACATTATTAGGGATTCTGCACTAAGAACAGACACAACCCTGTGGCACTGACTGCTGTTTGAACCATTATTTGTCAGAAAGCCAGGAACCATGAAACACCATTATCTTGGTTTGTGACTGGTCATCAACCTCCAATGGCAACCAAAACCTATTTGCAAAGATCCCTGACTGGGTTGGGACAAGTCAGTTCAAATAAAGTGGGAGAAGCAGTAAGCAGTGCTTTTTAAGCCTTTGATCAACATATTTTAAAGGCCTATTACAGACACTGCTTATAAACATTCTGTGTAGGAGACTGAATTTCAAAACACTATAAATCATTAATACTATCTCAAAAAGGACAGTTCTGAAACAGTCAGCATAAAGCATTTCTTGTATATCTGTCATTCTTTTAAGTGCTTACTAAATATTCATCCCTACAGTAGTTTTCCCTTCTTTATTTCCTTTATTTCTTCTGGAATCTGGAGTATTTGCAAAGAAGTGTTTCAAGTTCTTTCAGGAATACCGATCTCTATAGTGCTCAAGATTTCTATATTGAGAGGCCTCATCATCACTATAACTAATCATATAATGTTGGGGAGAATAGCCAGAAGTTAAAATTTACTGTATGCTTTATATTGAGAAATAATAGCTGATAAAGTATCTTGAGAACACTTATTTTCTTTTAATTTTTTCTAATAAATATAACATCTACTAATCTACACACTTCAAATGCTTTCTCTGAAATAATATGGAGTAGAAAACAACTTTGTATTCAGCTTCTGAGTAATCTAATAATAAATCTTATGACATAGTTTACATTAATGAAATTAAACAAGGAAAGTATGGAAAAACAAAGCAAAACATATTTATTTCTAATCAATGTATGATGTCAGCAACAGAGAAAAGAAAATTATTCTTGTATATATACTGGAATAAAAATCTGTTCTATCCTCATATTCCTCCATTGAATAAAATCTCTCTCTCTCTCTATTTTAAAACTCTCAGGTCACTTAAAGCTGAATTTCAGGAGGTAAACATTGTTATACCCACAGGAGAAATTCACTCACTCTTAGTTAACAGGTCCACTCCATTCTTGTCCTCTTTGTTCAAACTGTCAGTCATGACAGTTCCCTCAGGAGTTAAATTTAGACCACTAAGTGATTTCGTGTAGGCTAGTAAACTGCCTGCAGAGATGAACAACTTTAAATCATTATTGATGTAGCGTTGGCACACTGGCTCTACAGTAAAAAGGTGTTAAATCTCAAAACCAAGTCCTATACTCCCCCTAAAATAAAAATAAATGCACCACAATAAGCGTAATGGTAAATTTCCTCCCACATATGTGAATGTGTGAACGTTTGAGGTTGAATTAAGTAGCACAAAAACTCGTATAGTGAAAATTCCTTTTGTATCTGTAGATCTGACAAAGTTCCAGTTTACAGATGCCTTAACCTCAAATGTTTGCTATGAATGTAGATGCAGTGTCATAAATGATACCATCTAGCAATGTATGTACTCCAGATAACTGACTCAGACCACAATTTCTCAGTGGAATAAAACCATTCCTATTGGTGCAATAGTCTATGATGATAGAAAAATGCCTATTTCTCCCCTCTGTTTACCTAAGGCAGAATTTCTGTAAAACATTGGAAAATTCAAAGAATGGAATTTTTTGAAAATTCTAAGAAATAAACAACTATGACTTCCCTTCTCTGGATTAGAGATACAGTATTATTATTAAACATCATCCATTTATAAGCTTGGTAAAGATGAAGATTCTTAAAATTTTATTTATCTACTCATTTTTAGTAGTGCCTATTAATTTTAAAAATATTTTTTCTACGCATATATTTTAATCATAATCATCCCCCAGTGCCCTCACATACAGCCCCTCCCTCTTATTTCTTTTCTCTTTTGTAATAATAATATTCCTTCTAGTATCATGTCATCTTCTTTAGATTATACATATTAGGGAGAACATGTGCTACTTGTCTTTCTGAGTCTGGCTTATTGAACTTAACATGATGATCTCCAGTTCCATCCACTTTCCCACAAAGGACAAAATTTTGTTTTTCTTTATAGCAATAATACTCCATAATGTATACATGCACATAGGCTGATTCCACAGCATAGCTACTGTGAATGGTGCCACAATAAACATAAGTATGCAGGTATCTCTATAGTATACTGGCTTTAATTCCTCAAGCAATATACCAAGGAGTGGTATAGACCTTACTTCAGAAATAATAGTCATAAGAGTTACTATAGGTATGAAATAATTATTCTAGTCACAACTCTGTCTCTTTCTAGATTAGTATCTTTGAGCAGTTTTTTAGCCTGTCAGTTTTCTATCTGTAACTTATAAATAGCAGTAGGAACTAGTGATATGACTTTCAGAAGTTTAACTGAAATGCAAGAAAACAGTAAGAACAATATCCATCACAAAGGAGGCGATTAAAAATGTTAGCTTGGTTATGTCCTGGACTGTTTTTCTTCAATGAAAATGTTACTTGTCTACTTTGAGCTACATCAAGTTTATGGAAGCATGAGTTACATCTCTCTTGAAAACTTCCATGTTCTCAAGACATTTTATTGTAGTCTGATGACTTCTCTGAAGCTAGATTTGGACAGATTCTTAGTGCATTGCATCAGTTATTTCCTAAAATGTGTTTTCAAGATCCTTTGACACAACCTCTAAAAATATTTCATCTGAGGTCATTGCACTCTTGAAGTTAGCACGCTGGTCTCAACAGAGATTTTTATGAATCAACACTACCAGAGAGTGTTTTAATTAACAAGTGACATATCACATTTTTGACTGATATTTACCTTAAACTCATGAGCAGTTGTGATTCTACAGGTATCTCACTTTTGGTATTACGACCTAGCCCTTGGGCATTGGTGGTATATTCATAATGAGGACATGATGTTATAGAAGTTCTGATGTTTAGGTATATACATATACTTTTAGGAATGACTTTAGGTTTTCCTCAACTTCTCTTTCAGTCTTACAAGCAAATCATTTGGTATCTTGTAAGGGGGCCAGGATGATTACATACCTCTGAGCTTCATTTGCAATGTACGCTTCATATGCTCAGGTAACACTGTTGGCCATGGTTCTTTTCAACAATTTGTGTTAGAAGTTTTTCCTACAAATTTAAGATACTGCCAAAACTAATGAGTTTACGGGGGAAATATTCAGGGATGATCATATTCCAAAAACTGGCTAATTCAATACAGATTTGATTAATTCAGAAATATGCTATATGAGCTTCTATTAGCTTCCATTTGGATGAGTTTGATAAAAATTAATATTCACATGGTAAACTGCACTCACACACAAATAAAGATTGTTTATCATTTATCATTTACAAATCTCAGTCTACACCACGATAAGATGCTCAGGACAGATCTGTGTCTCTCAGAACAGTATGAAACCTGTATCCCCAGGTGAAGAGAGCTCTGCCATTTGTGCAGTGATCTGTTACAGGAACTTGGTAACCAGAGATGCTTATCACAGAGCAGTAGAGAAAGGTGTTGAGTCTCCTACTTGCCATTAAGGTCTTCTATCATTCTTCATCATGAAGAGGACTATTACTATATTTTGCTTGATTTATGACATCAATTTTGGCTTCATACAGCTATGTTAGGAGAGTTTCAAAATGAGATTCACATATAAATGGTTCTCAGACCACATTTTAAATTATGCAAATAGTGATGCTGACACAGGTCACAAGGCTCCAAAATAGAAGCAATAAAATGGCATCCCTAGATTGGGCTTCATTTACAAAATTTAAGTATTTCTTAAATGAGTTATAAATATTTTCAAATTAGACACAAATGGATTATATATTTGATTTTTAGATAATTGCAGGACAACTTTGTGTAGAAACAAAGTGAACCACTTCTGAGTTATAGCTCTCCACTTTTTCTCTCATTTTCCTTATTTATCTTACTAAGATAAATTCAGGAATGACATGTATTATACATTATAGGCGTATATGTAATATACATTGTATCACTAACAACAGTTTAAATCAGGCTTTTGAACATAATCAGTGCTTATGTCTTGCCAAGTTAATTAAATGTGTACATAATTATTGGAAAGTCAAATCACTTGTGTTAATAGATATCTACTATTCTTTTTAGTTTGTACTTATACTAAAATTACACCTTTCCCATCAACCAGGCAAACAGCTTTTGGATTATTTTCTTTTGTAATTTAGAAATAACCTTGTAACAAATGTTTTCACTGGCAAATATATTGCTTTCAATGATCATATGATGAATTTAACAACTTCTGACACATGCAGTCAGAGGAGAAAACCTTTCTGTTATATTAACATTTGTAAGTGCCTCTGTCATACTTCATGGGCAAGAGGTGGGTGTTTTCTCCATGTTTTGTCAACAGAAAATTTGTTCCTTCCTTATACACTGCATATTGAGAAATTTTTCATGGTCCTCTACATACAAAGGTGTGATCACTCTCCTTTCTGGCATGACCAATCATCTAAATCCAATAGAAAGGCCTATGTACGCTAAATAAGCTGAAGAGTACAATCTGGCAGATTATCATGTTTATAGAAAAAAACAGAAGCACAATTTTAAGACTCAGAGATATGTAACAAATACTTTTGACTACTATTAATAATACTATGATTTTAAAGCTTCATAATTTTTGAGAACAGTGACATATGGAGACAAAATAGATGCTCAATACTGAACTAAGTAATAGGTAATTCTTATTTAATACAGAAATTATTTCAAAATGTCTTATAAAACATTTCTTCATAGAAAAAGACATGTTAGCATCCAGGGTAAACAACGGGAAAGAAAAGCTATTTTTAAAAAAATTGGATAGGGAGTGGTCCCTTCTATTTTATGAGGAAAAAGGCATGGATTTTACTAAAGCATATTTAGAAAAAAATCACCATCCCTATGTGGCTATTGTTTGGTTGACAGCTATGAAGCTTATTGTGTAAAATAAAAGTTGAACACCATGTAGGATCAGAAGCCCATATAGTAATAATTTTAACTTTGCAAAAATTTATACAGAAAAACATAGATATTGCAAAAGTAGGTTTTATGAGTTTGAAAGTCCAGAAACCAAAATGCTGATACTCTATTACCTACTGCAAATTCAGCAAGCATCATCTGTAGTGCTATCTGATTATCCCTAAGGTTCTATAAACCATTTACATACAACAGCCACTTCTAAGGAACCATCTGCTAGAACTACAAGGGCTCTCTAGAGGACTTTCTCATCTATAATAAGACCATCACCTGTGAAAGGGTCTCTTTCTGGAGTAGGCTACAATTTACACTCAATACAAAGGCTACTCATAATTTGGGCTAAGGTCAGATATTGCCTATTGTTAGACTGAGAAAAAACTAATGATGCTATGGTTTGAATGTATGTGTCCCTCCAAATTCATCTTTTAACTTATATCCCAATGTGATAGCATCAATGAATGTTGTCTTTAGGAAGTTATTAAGTCATAAAGGCAGGTCTAAATGAATTGGACTACTGACCTTGTAAGCTAGAGGAAATGAGTTGGACTCTTCGCGTTTCCATCTCTTCTTCAATGTCAGAACAAACTGTTCAAGATGACATCTTGGAAGCAGAGTCTAGGCCCCTACCTGACACTAAACGCTGTCAGTACCTTGTTGAATGTCTCAGACTCCAAAAACACATTTCTGTTCATTCTGTATCACCCAGTCTCAGATATTTTCTATAGTTTGCACAAATGCTAAGGGAGACAAATACTGCTAAATTTTAAGTACTTTGGAAGCCCAATAAAATGTAACAATCAAAGATTTCCAAAGGGGTAGGGGTTGTGGGAGGGGCAGGGGAAAGGAAAGAAGGGAAAGGAAAAATGATGAGAAATGGAAAAAATGGAAATAAAGTCTTTGTAAATAGGGAAGGGCGTAGGGCGTGAAGGGAGGGCTAGGAATGGGGAAAAAATAAGAACCAAGATGCATTATGTAAAGGTACAATTCCCAATGAGAAATGTAATTGTGCTGTATACCTACAATATACCAATAAAAGAATTTAATACAAAAAAAAAGAGAAAGGTTTCATTCAACGCATTACTATATCTTAGGACTCTTTAGTGGCAGCAGTCTTAAGTATGTCACTATTTTTAGAAGCAGCATTGTTACTTCCCTGCTTTGTAAAGCTACAGAACTAAATCAGCCTGGTATAATGGTTGTAGCAGAGGCCTGAAAATCATGACCTCAGGCAAAATGTTTACCCACTGTGTATTCTTTATTTCCTCTAAGCAGAATGGGTTCCTCTGTTTCTAGGATTAAAACAGAAGCATAGGCAAACTGAAAAATTCAGTTTTTTAAAAAGTACAGATAATTTGCACAATGCTTAGCATATCATACTAGTGTAATGAATGTAAATGATTGGCATATATGTCCCATTATGTTTCTTTTCAAGATTTTTAATTTAAATTATGTTTTATATTTCTATAGCAATTTGAATCTCACCAAATCTCACTAAATTAATAACATCATTCTTATTAATTCTTTGATCCTTATAAGAACCTTGTGAAGTAGACAGGACTTCTACTATTGGTGCTGTTTTGTACAGAAAGCAACTAAGGCTCAGAGCTCCAGCGACACAAATTATACAGCTGCATAGTTAAGTTCACACAGTTAACATCTAATTCAGCACTTACACAACATTCCTTCTATTTGTGGTACATCTTAGTAGAAGCCAGTGTGTTAACACAGTTTGCTTAGTGCTGGTCTTGGTCAGAGATAAGTGCTTACTTTATTCATGAATTAGGGGATCTCATTTTTTTTCTCAAGGTATGTTAACTGAATATCACATCATATTAGAATTCTACTGTTCAGGAAAATAATTTCTAAAAATAGTATTTAGAAAGTATTATTGGACATTTTCATGTATCTAACATGCGTTTCCCTAGTATTTTGTTTGAATATGTCCCTTTACAGTGATAGGAACAAGAGCACATTGACTCTAATGCATCAAGTTAACAGTTTGATGCAGACTCCTAGAAATGTCAGGAGTGAAATGTGAAATGTATTCTTCACTTTCTTCTTTCCAAAAAGGCTATATATATATATATATATATATATATATATACACACACACACACACACATATGGCCTATGAGAAGAAACATCTGCAATACAATTCAGGTAACTGTGTAATATACCATTCTCAGGGCCTAATAAATAATGCATAAGATGTAAACTCAAATAAATTGCTTGTAATCATCTACAGCACTGTCCAGAGCCACTGCCTAGAGCTCACCTCTGAATGCAGAGTGAGACCTTCTCGGTGACAAACATCTGTCCTGCTGTTAATGGGGAAAATAAACTGTTAGCTGCAGAGCCATTCAGGCTTATCTCCTGTGTACCAGAGCAGGGTAAACAAAAACCCTATGCCGAGGTACTTAATGAGACTCGACAATAAATTCTTGATGGCAAATTAATAGACTTTGTACTTAGGTAGACTTTTTTATTTCTTCCTAATTGCAAGATGCTAGCCATATGCCACAGATTGAATTTCAGTCTGAAAGCAATCCCACCAAAGCCAGAATTTTGTGTGTTGCCTCACTACAGAACTGCACACTTAAAGAGTTCAAATTTAGACTTTGTTATCTGATAATTATATAAAGAAACAATAAAATTGGTCCTGCATGAGCCAATGATAGCTGAACTTCAAAAACCAATACTTTGATAAAAATATTAAAAATATTATTAGTTCAATTATGTACATCTACAGTCAATAAGAAAAAAATCAAAATAAACTTTTATGCCAAAACAGTTATATTTTTACATTTGGTGGACACATAGGTTTTGGGGACAGTATCATTGTAATTTTAGAATTTGTTGTTCTTTCTTTTAAGAAAAGAAGATGGGGCAAGGACAGTGCAGAGTACAAACAGTAGTGAACAATACAAACTCCACTATCATTAATTTACCAGGTCAACAAAAAAGAAACCAAACTCTGTATTATGTTCTAGACATTTTGTCAAAGTACATGTAGTACTTTCTAGATAAATACTGTCTAGATGACAGCCTTACTCTGATTACTTAAGTGTATACAATTTTTGGTTAAATTGAGCTCTGCCTTTTGACAGGTTTCAGTTGAAGAAATTTATATTACCTTTGTTATTTTCAGAACACAGTACAATATCTGTTATCTTGAAAACTAAAAAAAAAAAAAAACAGATTGGCTTAGGCTGAAAGAATTTAATAAAAAATGATATTTCAACTAGGTAAAATTTACCTAAACTATTTAAAAAGTAACCTTGAGACCAAAATGTTTAGTGAAAAACTCAAGACACACAAGCTTAAATATTGCATGGCTTCTCCTATATGACAAATCAAAGGTATAAATAATTTAAAGAGCAAAATAAAAGACAGACAGTACGAAACAAGGATGTAGATCTTTTGCAAATGGAAAGAGAACCAAGACATGGGGTCAGAGATAAGTAAAAAGAATTATAATGCATTTATGTATACATACAAAATCCCCATGATGAATGTAATTATTATTTACTACAAACATGTACTGAGAAATTACAAAAATAGTCATAGTGCAGGAATTTTATCTAATGCAGATTTTAAAATCTGCTAAATAATTTTAAATGTACTTTACATAAAAGACAATTAGTCTAACGTGACCAATATATTTTCTTAAATTTCAACACCAATTTTAAATTAAAATGAAAAGTATTTAAGTTCTAAGAAAAACTAATTTCATTTAACATAACCTAATATATTTCCTAATATATAACTTCCTAATATATTTCCTAATTAGATTTCTGAAAAATCTAATACCCTGGCACTTCACAAAATATTTTGATTTAGTGTTTAAAAATTTTTGAATTATAAACTTCATAATAACTTATCACAGAGATCAAAGCTGGAAAAATTTCCAATTTTGTATGACATAAATCATAAATATGGAAGCAACAGAATACTGAAAACATAGAATCTGGAATCAAGTGACCTTGGTTCAAACCCCAGCATCATTTTCTATTAGATGTGTTCTTTAAGGAAATTATTTAATTCAATTAAAGTACACTTAGCCTACTTATGGAATTGGGAATGGCATTACTTTCCTCATAATGTATTCGTGGAGATGAATGGAATTATTTCAAACCTGGGTATGTGTAAATACTTAAAATATTGGTGAAAGCATAATAATCTGGTTGTAAAGGAAAATAATGATAATGTTTGGAAATAAACCAGTAGCGTCAGAAAGAATTTCTAAAGGTATCATTTTAAACAGATGGTTGGTACAATTGGTGTTGAGTTTGTCAGGGATACTAGTACAAAAGTAATTATGGAATTCTCTGTCACGATATGTTAGCAAATACAGGAAGATTTTTAAAAACACAAAACTTTAGAAAAATAAACTTTAAAAACATAACACAGTTACACAAGAGTGAAAATAACAATATAACCAAATCACATCCAAGTTACATAGCTGCATTTTCTTAAACCACTTTATATTAACATTTGAAGATTGATTAGAAACTACCTTCTGGTAAAAATGCAGTGTTTTGTAAAAACAGGAAAGTTTCCCACACAAATGCATACATAGTAGATTCAGTGACAATAAATGTTCTACACATAAATGCCATTTTAGATGATGACTTACATGCTACCTTCAAGGTTATTAACATGACTCTCAAAAGTTCTAAAAAAATGATCTGATCAAGTTTGACAGCCAAAATTGAAGATTACTGTTTTATATTATCTTGTCATTGCAAATAATTATAATATATGTGAATGAGGTTGTATATCCTCAACTTAATCCTATCAACAAAATTAATTATTTGACAGAACTAATTATTTTGAGATTCAAAATCCACTCCAGGGATAGAAATTACACGTTTACATGCAAACCTAGCTCCCAGGCCATGGTGCCAGAGCACCCGCATCACATTTAATTTCCATTAGTGAGGCCAGTCATTATTCTAATATGATTACACGGTCTTGTAAAATGTCCTTTTTTATGAAAAGCAATTAATTTTCATTTAGTAACATTTTGGATGCCAAGTATTTAGAGTGCCTCCCCAGAATGCAGTTTTTCCTGAAAATATTAATATTATCCCTCAACTCAGTGTCAGATTAGAGATAAGGATAAACAATATTAAACATAAAGACCTGGATTTTAAATAATATAACTACTAACATGACTACTACCAGATTAATAGGGAATATTCTCATTTATACCAGGGCATTGATAATAAAAATAACATTTCTAGTTCAAGAGCTATAGGATATGGTCTTAAATGGCAGCTTTTAGAAGTAGTTCATTTAAAAAATATATATATATATTTATATGAATGTAATAAGCATGTGTAAATTTTTTTCATCAGATTTGATTACGTACTGATGGTAGATGTTATGTTATTCAGCCTTGATTATCAGTAAAGTGTACCAGATGTCATGAAGTAAAAGGCCACAAAAAAGGCTCCAAAATAAACACTGATGCTAAAAAGACACTGAAAAGCAGCTACTTGCAACATTTTGAAAATTAGTTTTTAAAATCATCATAGTTCCATTTTATAGAAAGTAGTTTAAGTGTAATATACATGGTAATATATTTATTCAGTCTCATATTCCAGTCCTAGTTATAGTACAAAATAAATTATTTAAAAATCTCATTTTAACTTTCAAACCAAGAGAATAGTTTTTGTTTGTTTGTTTGTTTTCCAAGAAATGCCAATGTGTTCTGCATCTCTCAGTTCCCTGGAGTCCAAGGTAATGCAAGGAAATGTCATGACTTCTGGTCTGACTTTGCCTGGCCTCAAATCTCCTGAATCCACTGTGGAAGCAAATTAGGGAAAAGGTATGTATTGTCTCTGTTCATTGCTTTAAAATGTGCCTCTTAACTGGTTAAATTAGTTAAATATAATTTAAAACTATCAATAATTCTTATAACTAATGATTTTTAATGTCTCCCATTTTATTTCTTTAAATTCTTCCAAGAAATTTAACAATGTAGCCGTTTAATTTTTCTTCCCATTTCTTGCAAACCAGTATTCTGTTGCTAATAAGTGAAAACATGTAGTTTGAAGAAGTGATTATGAAAGTTGTAAGCCACTTAAGCAAGCTGGTTGCATACTGTCCATATGTTCAATCACTTTTACTCAAAAGACTCTTCCCCTAGTAGATACTTAATACAGTTTTGTCTAAAGAAACGTGCAGTTATAAGGTGTCATTAAAAAAAAATCAACAAAAGACATTTATTCCCTAAATAAAAACTAGTTAACTAATTCAAATTAGGTAAAAAGAGACTGAATGTCATTGCCATGCTGGATATTTACTGGATTTGTTCTTTCTAAACATACATTGAATTCCTATTTTCTCAGGAAATTTAACAATTCAACTTTCCTAATATTATGTCTATGATTTCCCTTTGGATCTTTGCTAATATGTAATAGTCTGTTGAAATGTATGTCACCCTTATCTTATTCTTCTTATAAAAACGTATTGGAAAGCACAGTTTCATTTGGATAAAAATAAGAAAAAAACATTTGCACAACTCTATGGAACTTTGATGTTCAAATAAAATGCATAGCAATTGAACATCTGATACTTTACTAGTGTAAAAATACTACTGATGGGCACATCAGATGCTAGGAAGGCTATAAGTGCATCTTGCTATCACACACAAGTGTTTTGTTTGAGGCAATATCTTACCAAGCCCTAAAAGGAGATCCATTAGTAGGTCCAGTTAGGATTTTTTAAAGTAAAAGTAGGTAATTAATGGAATTATGAATAATGGTTATTATTTAATTCAATCACAGAAAATGACCCTGAATATGAAAAGCAGGACTTAATATTGCTCAATAGAGAAGTTAGAATTCTAAAGAACTAATCATGTAATGGGAATAATATTCCAGGATGATGATAGCCTACACCTTGCAAACTGAACACAGCATATTCATTTGGACAATGAAACTATTTTCTGAATTTGTAATGTATATCTTATATCATACTGTCATCTACCAGATATATGCTAATTATATAGTTCTTGGTGATTAACAGTTATAATGATGTTAGTTTGGTTTCCAGCAAACAGGAATGGGATGACTTCTTTACTAGTCAAAAAGTAGGAATACACTGAAAAACTAGCTTGAACAACAAACTTAAAAATCATTCATTTCCTTTTCTGAAATGGTGTGTATGATACAGATAAAAGCAAACATATT
Organism: Heterocephalus glaber; assembly: GCF_053883595.1. Lineage (NCBI taxonomy): Eukaryota > Metazoa > Chordata > Mammalia > Rodentia > Bathyergidae > Heterocephalus > Heterocephalus glaber. Next base: position 28,125,204 of record NW_028258344.1, on the reverse strand, counting down.
GCTAATAATCTATACAATGCTATCCATACTTACAAAACTTAAAATTTTAGTGTATTATAAAAAGTTAACGTCCTGATACAAACAATTCTTTTTACTCTATAAACAATCATCTATATCAGACAGTTAATTGGTGACTCAATTAACTGATTTGATTTGTCAAATAGAGCAGTTTGTAGTAGGTCTAATCACCTTATTATAAAAGGTACAAACTCCAAATTTGCTCCTTTTTGAGGATCTTTGTGAATAAACAGATTCAAGCCTAACAAAGTGTCTTGTAGGTTTCCTTGTCTTATTCTTCATCCACATACATTCATGAGAGCAGTGATCAAAGGTAAGTTTCTGTACCATGTTGCAGTGTATGGACTCGTTCTACACTCACTACCACAGGGCAGTCAGGTTGCTAAACAGGGATGAAATTTTAATGTTTCATGTTCTCTGAACATGAGCCTGATGCCATGATCCAATCTTTCCACAGCATTGAATTAAATTACTGAGGGTTCAAACAGGAATGAATAAAACATACATGAGATCTTATCAGTTATTCTTCCTATGCCTAGCTTTTGGGGGAATTCTAATGGTAACAAGAGGAAGTTTTCTATTTTCTTGTTTTGTTAAACTGTCGTAATATGGAAAAATTCAAAATTCTCCCAACAGTACATTAATTAATTACAATAAATTCTAAATAAGGTAAGTTGAGACAAAGCTGCAATTATATTACCTTGGATCTGACTGTGGTTTGAATTTTCCTGTAAAGAATGTAACAACAAGGGGCCAGGGATTTAGCTCAGTGGTTCCCCCCCGCCCCTGCTTCACAAGTGCAAGGTCCCAAGTTTGATCCCCCATACCAAAAAACAACAACAAAAAAGAATTTAACAACATATTGATATATTTTCTGTGGATATAACTAACCATACATTTGCACCATTGAGAGGGTTCATTCTGAGAATGACAGTGATTTCTTGAAATGATTTAAGTAAATAAACAATAGTCTTACTCCTGGATAGAATATTGTGCTAATTAAGCCACAGTTATGAGTTCATTGAATCTTGAGGGTATCTAACCAGCTCAGTAAGGGGCAGGATTCTGTCAGTCTTTACTTTGAAGGAATCTACAGTGTAACAGATAGTCAACCAATCTGAAACTGAACATGCAGGGATGGCACTAACCGGTGTACAAAGTTTGGACCCTGACTATTTTGCTATTTCGTATCTGACCAGTAATTTGACTACCTTGCTTGTTCACAGAGAAAAATTTGGAGTCTGAATAGCCCAATATTCACTAACATCATGACTAAATCTAAAAGAAAAGATCAATGAATTCCACATAATGATATTTTTCTTTTATTAATAGTTGTCACTAACTAAAATATTTTGATATATTATTAAATAGTATTCAGGGCAGGGGATTTAGCTCAGTGGTTCTGGCACCTGCCTTCACAAGCGCAAGGTCCCAAGTTCAATCCCTGGTACCCCCCCCCCAAAATAGTATTCAATAAATACCTGTATTTTCAGGAAAAGTACTTTTTCTTATATTTAAGTATAAAACTACATACAGTATTTTATGAACAAGGAGATAGAAACAGAGAAGTTCTTGACTTTTCCAAAAGACTATTGTTATTTAGTGGTAGAGTGGTACATTTTCTATCAAAATCTACTATATTTCCCCTACAAAATACTAAATAGCAACTAGTAACCCTATGGCCTTCCCATTCTTGCTATTTATGAAGAGATAATTTATGTATTTACTTCTAGTAATACTGGTGAGAGAAAAATCAATATTTTTACAGGTACAGATAAAATATAAAATCTGCTTAATTTCAAGGATGTGCAAAGTAACAGAAAATAGGCAAATACCAAAAGTTATCTGAATAATGATGAGTAGAAATAGAAGTTCAATGGGACAGTTAAAATGAATTTCATATATTATAAACCTTGTATGAATAAATTAACTATTCTTGAAAGTTTCCATGACAGGTAAATATGAAATCTGTGTATATTCAGTGTGTATTTCTTTAAAATTTTTTAAAAACAAATATTTAAAAGGATATTTTAATGTATATTTTCAAACTATGAAGGAAGAAGAGTGAGTAATAAAAACAGAAAATGGAAAATTTTATATAAAGTGTTCAAATAAATGATAACAAAATCAAAATGACATTTCAAGGTTATGTCTTAAAATATTTTACATTCTGTGGCACTAATCCAATTCTGGAAAGAGTCAATCTGTGTACTACTTTAGCATCATCTTACAAAGGCATATGCAAAGTGTATGTGAAATGATTTTCTAATAAATTTGTTTCCCAAGGAAGATGCTGAAATGAAGGTTTTATTTTTTTATTTTGCACATCAAAGATAAATATATGCTGTGTTTTCTCTAACTAGATAGACTAATGTGAAAAAATATAAAATAATGGAACCCCTCTGAAAGTGTAAATTTAATTAAAGGCCAACTACAACCATCATTAAAAGTATACTGTAATTCAAGAAACTACTTATGTAATGTCTTCTTAAAAGTGCTTTAATTTATTTACATAAATAAAATTTAGCCATTTGTATTATGGACAGTCATAGGAGGGAAAAACATAGCCTCTTTATTGTATCCAGTTAATTTTATGGAGGTGTTGATTTTCATTGGTAACTGAAAGAGAAGGGACGTCAACAGTTTAAAAAAGTATAAGCAGCTTTCTACACTATTCAGTTTGATGAGTGAGGTACCTAAATATAAAGGAGCAGCTGGAAATCAGCTGAAAATGTAAAGTAAGGTCAGATTGTGGAGACTTTGAATGCTAAGCAAACAGCTTGAATGTAATTCAGAGAACAGGAAGTATTTATTGGAGTTTTGCTTATTTGTTTTTGGAATATGGATATAATAAAGTACCTAAAGTTTGGAAAGTTAATTTGTAATTAAATATCTTTTAAAAGCTTTGCTCCAGCTATCTTATTAAATTAATTCGTAGGCTCCTTAAGTGGTTTTTCTTCTAAGAGAAGAGATTCATAGTCTGAATTTGGGATGGGAAAGTTATTTTTCATTTATGAAAAGGAACAATTTTATTTAACCATGATACGTATCACTTTTCCAATTAAAAAGGTCAAGAAGAAAAGGAGGAAAAATCCCACCACACTATACAATATATTCAAGTTTTGCATTCTGAAATATTTCACAAGTGGCAATGTTGGAAGATGAAAAATGATTTGTATATAGTTGTGAGTTAATACAGTTCATAATTGTTTAGTTACTTCTAAAAACTGTTTTATTTGCATGAATTTTTTTCCTTTAAAACTAGGGTAACATGAGTTGGTATTTACTCACTTTTATTTCAAAATTTAAAAAATGAGAGGAGTTAAGGATTAATATATTTGTACTCATCACCTGTTTCTGGGACAAAATACCTGAGATACACAACTTAAAGGAGAAAAGGTTTATTGTGGCCCATGGTTTCAAAGATTTCAGACCATAATCACCTGGCTCCAAAGAAGAAACATCGTGACAGAAGGGCACCGTGGTGGAAAGCTGTTTACCTCCTGGCAGCCAGGAAGTAGGCAGGGAAACAGCCAGAGAGGGAGGTGTGCCTCCAGTGACCTTATTCCTCCAGCTGGCTCCACATCCTAATAGCCCACTCAGCTATGAACTCATCAGCAGATTAACCCTCATGATCCAATTACCACTCTAAGCCCCACCTCTGCACATTGCTGCCTTGAACATCAAGCTTTTAATACATTAGTCTTTGAAAGACACTTAACATTTAAACCACAACAACAGGATTAGGTAGAATGCACCAACAGAAACAAAATTGGAAAGAAATCTACAAGTGTTCCAGGACTACTTCCTTCTCAATTTAGGAATGGATGCTGTATATCAATGAGAAAGCATCATCAAAGATGTATAAGACTAATTTTGACAATTCAAATTATTTATAAGACATTCAAATTCATATTAAAGGGCCATCATTCTCTAGTAGAAACATTTTTCCAGACCTTTCTGTTGTGGTTCATGTTAAAGTAAAGCAAGATTCTGAAAAAATGTTAACTAAATAAATTTTAGATAACTATTCTAAGATCATTAGAACAATATGCAGAGATGAGCAAGTTCTCTTTGTGGGTGGAGGATTTGAGATACATCACACACAGTGAGTATGATTTTCTTGGCATTCAGAACACAGAGGAATGCTGGGAACTGTGGCAGAGTAGCCTAAGGTGAAGATGCAACTCTGGCCCAAGGGACAGGGCCACTGTATTACAGATGCTCTTGACATCAGAATCACTGGGCATCATGTTCCCTGAAGTTGAGCTGTACTTATCCTGCATGTGTAACAATACACCCCATTAAAGGAACAAGGTTAGGGTCTTCCTGGCTTAGTTTGAACCGTTCTGAAAGTTGCCCATGTAAATTGAATTATGTTCTGACCCTCAGCCTAAGATTTGTCTAAAAGTTGAGACCAAACTTCTTAGGGAGCTACATGCTGTTCAGTGCAGCATAGCCTGCTTATAAATCAATATACTACAAGCCAGTAGAAAATGCTGCTCTTCCCTCCTGCATCTGGTGGTCTGATTTCTCTGGAGGCTTTTTACTAGCTTGAACTATTCCAGTTAACACCAGAGACATGAGAGGTAAGACAGACAAGAGAAGACAAGAGAGTAACAAAGCACCTGAGACCCCAAGACTGGGAAATCAGGAGAACAAAGCATCAGAATGGGTGGGTCCCACTAAACTAACATAACCAAAGGGAAAAAAAAATAGTAACTTTAATAAATAAAAAAACAAGTGTGCCCAACTATATAAAACAAATACTAATGGACATGAAAAGTCATATATACACAAATACAATTGTAGTGGGGGACCTCAACACCCCACTGTCACAAATAGATAGATTTCAACTAGACAAAAAATAAGTAATGAAATACTAGAACTCAATCAAACTCTTGAACAAGTGAACTTGACAGATGTTTACAGAGTGGTCCACCCCACAAAATCAGAATACACATTTTTTTCAGCTGCACATGGGTCATTCTCAAAAATAGACCACATACTCACTGATAGAACATGTTTAAGTAAATGCAAAGGAACTGAAGTTATCCCCTGTATGTTATCAGACCATAGTGTGATGAAATTGGAGATCGATAGCAAAAGAAACCACAAGAATTTCATAAACACATGGAAACTGAACAACACACTTCTGAATAAACAATGGGTCACAGAGGAAATTAAAGAAGAAATCAGACAGTTCCTTGAATTAAATGACAATGATAATACACCATATCAGAATCTATGGGACACAATGAAAGCAGTCTTATGAGGGAAATTCATAGCAGTGAATACATATATTAGGAAAACAGAGTGAGTCCAATTAAAAAACCTGATGTTGAACCTCAAGCTTCCAGAATAAGAAGAGCAAGACAAACCCAAAGCTTACACAAGGGAGGAAACTGTAATGATCAGAGCAGAAATCAATGCAATGGAGACTAAGAGAATAATAAAAAAAAATCAATGAAGCCAAGAGGTGGTTCTTTGAAAGAATAAACAAAATTGACAAACCCTTAGCCAACCTAATCAGAAAAAGGGAAGAAAAGGACCAAATCCATGCAGTTAGGAATGAAAAGGATGAAATTACAATGGACCCAGCAGAAATCCAGAAGATCATCAATACCTATTTCCAGAACCAATATGCCAATAATATGGAAAACACAGAAGAAATGGACAGAGTACATACATATGAATTACCAAAGTTGAACGAAGAAGACCTAAAAATTCTAAACAACCCATTATCAACCAACGAAATTTAAAAGGTAATTTAAAACTCAACAACTAAGAAATTTCCAGGTCCTGAGAGCTTCACTGCTGAATACTACGTTACATTTAGAGAAGAACTACTGACACTACTGTTTAAACTCTTCAATGAAATTGAAAGGGAAGCAATACTCCCAAATTCATTCCTGGAAGCAATCATCACCTTGATCCCCAAAGCAGAGAAAGACCCAACTGAAAAGGAGAACTATAGGCCAATCTCACTAATTAACATAGATGCAAAAATCCTTAGTAAGATACTGGCTAATAGAATGCAGAAGATCATCAAGAAGATCATACACCCTGATCAAGTGGGATTCATCCCAGGGATGCAGGGATGGTTCAATATACACAAATCAATCAATGTAATACACTATATCAATAGAGCCAAGGACAAAAACCATATGATTACCTCCATAGACACAGAAAAAGCATTTGACAAAATCCAACAGGAATTCATGATAAAAACCCTACAAAAATTGGAATACATTGTCTTTATCTCAAACTGACAAAAGTCATCTATGAAAAACCAACAGCCAGTTTCATATTAAATGGTCAAAAACTGAAATCCTTCGGACTAAAATCAGGAACAAGACAAGGATGTCCATTATCACCAATCCTGTTCAACATAGTTTTGGTAACATTAACCATGGCAATAAGACAAGAGAAAGAAATGAAAGGTATAAAGACAGGAAATGAAGAAGTCAAATTGTCATTATTTGCAGATGACATGATACTCTATATAGAAGACCCCAAGAACTCCACCAAAAGTCTTCTAGACTTAATAACCAAATTCAGTCAAGTAGCTGGTTACAACCTCAACACACAAAAATCAATTAGCTTTCTTCTACACGAACAACAGATTCACTGAGAGAAAAATAGGGCAAATAATTCCTTTCACAATAGCATCCAAAAAACTGAAATACCTAGGAATCAACCTAAATAAAGAAATAAAAGTCCTCTTGTCTGAAAACTATAGCACTCAGAAAATAAAGATTGAAGATGATATCAGAAAATGGAAAGACATCGCTTTCTTCTGGGTAGGAAGGATCAATATAGTGAAAATGATCATACTTCTAAAACTGCTATATAGATTCAGTGCGATCCCTATTGAGATCCCAGCAACATACATGATGGACCTTGAGAAACCAATCCAAAAATTCATTTGGAACAAGAAGAGACCCAGAATAGCAAAAGCAATTCTAGGTAACAGACAAATGGCAGGGGGTATCACAATCCCCAACCTGAAACTATACTACAAAGCTACTGTGATATAAACAGCATGGTACTGGCAAAGAAAGAGACCTGAGGACTAGTGGAACAGACTAGAAGATGCAGAAACAACGCCAGACACACTCAGCCATCTCATCTTTGATAAAGGAGCCAAACACCCTCACTGGAGGAAAGATAGCCTCTTCAATAAATGGTGCTGGAAAAATTGGGTTTCAACTTGCCAAAGATTAAAACTAGACCTATATCGCTCACCATGCACTAAACTAAAATCAAAATGGATTAAAGATCTAAATATTAAAATAGAAACTCTGAACCTGTTGGAACAGAGGTTAGGTAGAACTCTTGAAGACATCGGTGTAGGAAAAGATTTTATGAACAAAACCTCAGTTGCCCGTGAACTAGCACAAACAATCAACAAGTGGGATCTCTTCTTATTACAAAGCTTCTGAACAGCAAGAGAAACCACCAGCAGTGTGAAGAGACAACCCACAATGTGGGCAAAAATCTTCACCTGCTTTTCCTCAGACAAAGGTCTACTATCTCGAATCTATAAAGAACTTAAAAAGATCAGACCTCCCAAATTTAAAGACCCAACCCGAAAATGGGTATCTGAAATGAACAGACATTTCTCAGACAAAGAAGTAGAAATAGCAAATAAATACATGAAAAAATGTTCAACATCACTGGTCATTCATTTGATGCAAATGAAAACAACGCTGAGATTCCACCTCACTCCAGAAAGAATGGCTGCTATCATGGAATCAACCAATAACAAATGCTGGTAGGGCTGTGGGGAAAGAGGAACCCTCCTCCACTGCTGGTGGGAGTGTAGACTGGTGCAACCACTGTGGAAATCAGTATGGAGATACCTCAAAGAACTAGGACTGGAAGTTCCATTTCACCCAGTTATTCCCCTGCTGGGTATCTTCCCAAAAGAATTAAAAGAATCATACCACAGTGATATATGTGCACCCATGTTCACAGCAGCACAATTTGTGATAGCTACAACTTGGAAACAACCCAGTTTCCCATCAACTGCAGACTGGATAAAGAAAATGTGGTGTTTTTTTTTTTTTTTTATAAAATAGAGTAGTACTCAGCCATAAAAATGAGAAATTAGAGACTTTTATAGCTGAATGGATGCACATTGAGGCGATACTCTTAACTGAAATAAATAGGACACACACGTGTAAATACCGAATAGTTTCTCTAGTGTGAGAAACTGAAAGTGTAAATAAGGATTAAAATGTATAATAGATAATGTGAAATAGGAAGAAAAAGAGCAAAGGGGAAGGAGAAGTGGGAGGGGTAGGGGAAAAGAAAGAAGGGAATGGAATTAATATGAGAAAATGGAAACAAATTCTTTGTAAATAGGGAGGCATGGAGTGGTTGAAGGGAAGGCAGGGGAAGGGGGAAAAATAAGAACCAAGAGTGATTATGTAAAGGTGCAAATTTCCAATGATGAATGTCATTATATTGTATACCTAAAATGTATCAATGATTAAAAATGAATAACTGATAATGTGAAACAGGAAAAAAAGATCCAAAGGGGTAGGGGAAGTGTGAGGGGTAGGGGGAAGGAAAGAAGGTAAAGGAAAAATTATGAAAAATGAAAAAAATGGAAACAAAGTCTTTGTAAATAGGGAAGAGTTGAGGGGTGAAGGGAGTGCTGGGAATGGGGAAAAAATAAGAACCAAGATACTTCATGTAAATGTACAAGTTCCCAATGAGAAATGTAAATATATTGTATACCTATAATGTACCAATAATATTTTAAAAAATAAATAAAAAAATAAAAAACAACAGATAAATGAGGAAGGGATGGAAGAAGACAAGGGAAGAAAGAGGGAAGGAGGGGAATAAAAATATAATACACTATGAATTCTTTCATGAGAAACCCATCACACAGAGATAAGGATTTCCAGAACCGAAAGAAAAAATCTGATCACTTCTAAGAACCAAAATATATCTCAAAATGTACAGCAATCATGTAAAAATACAAATACAATCAAGGAAAGAATAATGATAAGCAGGAGAAGACAGAGCCAGAAAACAGAAAAAGTAAATATAAGCCACTCTAGAAGGAAACACAGATCTCATGAAGACTGGGAAGAAATTCAAAATATAATAGCATAAAATCCTCTGAGTTTAAAGAAATATTATCCTTGCATCATGGAGACTCGATTATTTTTCCTCCTATAGTTTTACTCATTTTCTTAATAATTTTCATTTGTTGCTTATACAGTCAGGTTAAACAACGAACTACTGAACAACAAAAACTTTTGAACGAAGTTTTCTTTCTGCTTTTAATACTACATGTGCTTCTTCACAGAGAATATCAGTTCTGCTTATAAAGTACCTGGAATAAATAAATAAATGGAACCCTTTCTCCATATGAAAAGACCCTAAAATTAAGATTGGATATTAAAAATTGTTTGAATATTAATTTAAATCATTTTGAGTGACCAATCCAGAAGCTTCTACCTATGATCTATAAATATTTGCTGCACTCACAGAAATTATCCACTATCAATTGCTAACTTCAAACTTGAAATTTTTCCTCTCCAGTTTACCCCAAATCTAAATTAATGCTCAAATCTTTTTTTCATATTTAAAAATACCCTGCAAAATACTAATTTTCTCCATATAATAAATAAAACTGATCTACTTCCACATCTTCTTCTAGGATCTGCCTTTCTTTTATCCTTCATTCCACTATCAAATACATTTATAATTTGTCCATTCACATTGACTCTGTTCCTGTTTAACATTTTCAGGGTTGAGTGCATAAACAAAACAAAACAAGTAAAACCCAGAAAACACAAAAACCATTAAAACAACAATAAAAGCTGCTTGGCTCCAGAAATTGTTTCAGGCAACATCTATATTTTCTTCCGTGTATTTTTTATTTCATCTCACATTGACCCATAAGTAGATTATCCTCCTTTCCTTCAGCACCTTGGAGAGTTTACTTGCTTTTCTTTTTTTTCCTCTACTTGCTTTTTTTGAGTCAGCTTCCACCCAGGTGGCAGATCTAAAATTGTATCAGTAAGCAGAGGCAAATTTAGAAACTTTTTAATGATCTAGGAAAGATGAAAGGCTCAGAACCTTCATAAATTAATAGATTTTGCTAATCACAGCTCTTAAACATTTTTCCTTTATATTCATATTTGTCTGTCCAGAGCTCAGATCTTCAACATCTATAATAACAGTATGATAATTATTCATTCTCCCATCAATACACTTATGTGCGCACACAGAATCGGACCTTAATTACTCTATCAATGCAATTTTTATAAAAAGTAAATCTCATTGCTTTCTGCCATTAAAAGCATTCAACATCTTTTATCTTCAGGAGAAATTCTATTTTTGTGTATGTTTTCTTTGACTTAGTTTCTTTGCACTAATTTGGCCAGCTTCTTTCCACTTTAAAACAAAAATATTCATTCAAGTTGTTGTGAGCCAGTTGCAGCTTTCTGGGTGGTCAATTCTTATTTATGACTATCCATTTTCAATCTGTATATCCTTAACACCGAATTTCCAGCTACCTGTAATTCCTGTCTCATTCTATGTCATTATTCCTACTCATCTTTCAAGAGTCAGCCTGACAACTGGATGATCTGAAAACTGAATCTTCTCACTACTACCTACAATTCCTTCCACTGCTCTTCCTAGGTGTGTAAATGCCTATCAATAATAACATAGAGAATATACAATAATTTCCTTTCTGCTTTACTTTCTACAACTGGATTGCAAACTGCCTGAGGATGTTACGTGTATTTTGAATTTGAATCCCAGGCATTTTTCCATAGTAACTATTCAATAAATGTCTGCTGACTACATAACAAATTTTAGGCACTAAAATATTGATAATTTCATATATGAAATTTCAAACTTAAACATCAATATTGGTGCTATGACTATTTCTCTTTTAGAGGCATTATATTTGACTAATTAGGTATCATTTTGGTTGACGTCAGTCGTTATTTTACTGTCTTTGAACTGGGTTTCAGAGGTTTTCCAATGTGGGACAAGAAAAAGAGGCAGGGCATTTGAAAATGAGAAATTCTGTGTATTGACTGGGCTTCTGAACTCTCTCTCTCTGTGTATTTTAGACTGAGAAAGCTTCCAAACACAGCAATTCTGGATGCTAAGGAACTCTCAAACAGGAATGCCAAAAGGAATAGATGTATCATTTTAATAGTAACACAAAAGCAAAAGGGAAAATAAAGGGGAAGAGAAAGAAAAGGCATTAAACAGCAGCGAGCAGTGTTACAAATTACATTGAAACATGGAGATAAGCCATTTCTTTCTGTTGAAATTTGTATTGCTTGGGGTATCAAGATTGTCTACAAGTAATAGCAATACATCACAAGTAAATATAGGCGGTGAGTAAAAATAGTGATTATGTGGATATCTGTGATTAAGTCACTAAAGACATCTTATTCAACCTTTACATGGCTTCCTTTATTTTGGCAATTTAATATCAATGTTTCCCTTCAAATTACTCGAAGTATTTTTTTTAATTCATTAATTTTATTGGTACATTTTAGGTATACAATATGCTGACATTTGTTATTGGGAATTTGTACTTTTACATAATATATCTTGGTTCTTATTTTTTTTTCCCCATTCCCCTGCCCTCCCTTCAACCCCTCCACCTTTTCTCATTGACAAAGACCTTGTCTCAAGTTTTTCCTTTTCTCATATTTATTCCTTTCCCACTTGAAGTATTTTTTAATTGGTAGATATTTAACACTGAAAAGCACATGCTACTTATAATTCCAATTAATACCATTTTAAATATATCAGTATAACTTATAAAATAGATATGAAACTTTATTTTAGAAGCAAGAAGCTGTTGTCCACTTCTTTCTATAGGGGGCTCAGTTTTACCTTGGAAATTATCATCTTTTTAGAAGTCAATTGTGTGGTTCTCCAGGCTACAAAAGAAATCACTTTCTGAGAGTGGACAAAGGATAACTTGACCTTCAGTGCTCTGACTAATGCTGCCTTGTACAATTGTCTCTGTGAATACAGAAGTGATTGCAAAGACGGAATTAGATAAATTTAAAGCATCCAAGCAGCCTACTGTGAATAAAGGAAACAAAATTCAGAGGTGCACATCAGAGCCTACAGAAGACTTCTGGAATAACTTTCATAGATGGAACATGGACCAGTATCAATAGCCAGGGGTTTGCAAAATGAAAACTTCTATGCAATACTTATTGAGTTATCTAACTCCCATCTGTGTGTTCTTTAGACTAAGAAAGAGTTCCCATACGTAGCAATTCTGGATGTTGAGAAGGCCTCAAAAGGTTGGTATTAATCTTATTGCTAAAATGGATAGGGGATAACTTATGCAATTAATTGGACAAGTATGATATATATATATATATATATATATATATATATATATATTTTTTTTTTTTGGTACCAGGGATCGAACTCAGGTCCTTGTGCTTGTGCAGCAGGTGGCAAAACCACTGAGCTAAATCCCTGGCCCGACAAGTACAATATTTAACTATGCTTGCACCACCAAACTTGTGAAGCAGTTCACAGAACTTATGCTGAAGGGAAAAATAATCACATCTGTTACAATCATTTCAAAATATGAAATATTTATATCATACAATAACTGTCTCTATAAAGTAAAATTATAAATCATCTCATAATAAATTACTTCCTGTTACTCTACCGTGTAGGGATGCTAACACTTCAGTAATTTTTCCTCTATAAATGCTATTTTGGTTCTAATATCCATGCAAATGCAGTTGATATTTCATAACCTAATTCCATGGATATAAACATCTTTCCAATGTAAACTTCACAGTTATGTTAAAACTACTTCTGCCTCAGTAATACTTTTCACCAAGAGTAAATCACCAGCTGCAAATATGACAAATTAGATCAATTTTATTTGCTTTTCTCTTTTCCATTAAATAGTTCAATGAATAAATTCATTAGAAAGTAAATTTTAACATACTTAATTCTTTGTACACAGGTAACAAAGAAACCCTTTGCAAACATTTCTGTGAAGGGATAGGTAGTTTAAATTTTAGATTTTGCAGGTGGTACCTGTTTAGTTGCTTGGTTCTTCCTTGTAGTTTAAAAGCAGCCATAGGCAATATATAAATGAGTTACATGGCTGTATTACAATAAAACTTTATTTAAAAATTGGTGATAGGTGAGATTTCACCTACGGAGCACAGTTTTTGATCCTTGCCATCTATTAAAAGGCTAGGAAATAATTTAATATATTAAAGGACATGCAGTGAAGCAGATCTTGGCTATGCAAATACATTCACAGAACTTCTATCACATAAAGTATATTTATCTCAGAGTTATTATCTCATAATCCAGTAGCTCACCATTGGTGGAACAAATGGGAAGAGCTCAACTGGCACAAGTAATTCTAGCCTAGTTCAGTGAAAAGTACTTTCCCCCCAAAAAAACTGTTGGTAAGCTCTAAACAATTGTTTTAGTTGTTTTAGAATTTTAATATTGCTGCCTTATTTTTATTAATCTTAAAATGAAGAAAAAGCACATTATGTTCTTTGTGGGTATTGATTCAGATGAATTCATTATACAGTGAATGGTATATTCATGAATTCCGGTGCCCTTCAAAAAGACTTCAGGCAGTTTCTATCTTCAATTTCTGCGATACTGCCTCTTCCCCTATTCTTGCTTTCAAACCATAGATATTGACAAATCCTCATCTCCCATAAAGTAACAATTATGTAAGTAAATATGTATGTAAATATGATGTCACCCTTTTAATTCACAACACTGCATTGTACATTGAGAATTTGTTAAGAAGGTACAATTTATGTTAAATCTTCTTACACAAAAATAATTTTTAAAAAACAGTAGATTAGATATAAGCATAAATGGTACTTTCATTATAAAGAAGAAGGAACAACTTCAGTTACTTCATTTCTGGCATTCAATATAACTGCTTTTATGTATTTTCTGGTACTTACTGTGAAATTAAACTTTTATGCATCTCTTAATTTTAATATATCAAGACTTTTTCTAATTTATGTCTCTCTTCTTTGATACTGAAGAAAATTTTGAAATTATTTTTATAAAAAGTGTTCTTTAACAAAATATGAGAATAGGCAAATTAAGATAACTGTTCATATTTTCTTCATGATCATGGATACACAAAGCATACTAATTTGGACAAAGTCACTGACAATTTTCAGAAGTCAATTTTTAGGCATAAAAGGATATTTTTCAAAAAAATACAATTCCAATATATTAAATATCATGTTTTACTTTTTTACTGAATATTTGGTTTTTTAAATTGAATTTACTAGCATGATTACATATTCAAAATTAAAAGAAAAATTTAACTGTTTAGGACTTTTTTCTGATTATCATGGTTGTTTCATTTCACTATTATTACTAAATATATTTTTGTTGTATGAAGGAATGGAGTTATAAACAATAAACTAGTGTGAGAATCAAATATACCAAATACACTATGGAAGTTGATGGGTATAGTCCATACATGGGAAGTTGGGAGGACAAATCATTTGGGCCCTGTAAGCCACTGTCAGAATTTTGCTGCTTACTCAGGAGGGGAAAAAAACCCCAAAACAAAACAAAGAACTTTGGTAATTTTTTAAACTAGAGGACTGTCATCATCATATAATTTACATGATGGAATGACCACACTGGTAGCTTTCTTGAGAATATAGTAGAACAGATTATAGGAGAATACAGGTAGAAATATGTGTTTTGGAGTTTTCTTGGTTTTTCATAGTAAAAAGAAAGAACTATTACAAATACAAATAATTTGAGTCAGTACTGTTGATTGGAAAGATTTTGTTTTCCTTTTGTTTTCCATTATTTGTGTTTCAGAGAGACCACCCTGCAGTACATTTCTACTGGTCTGCTCATCATTCCCTATACACACTCTGACATTTCACACCTCCCTGCCTTTTGATATTCTTTCCCCTGTCTGGTATCCTTCGACTTGATGAGTTCTTTCTCCTCTGGAAAGCACATCAAGAATTATTGATCGTTGGTTATCCTATAGCATTTCAAATACATCTGCATTATGCTGTAATGATAATTTACTAGATCAAAACCTATTTAATTTTTTACATATTTATTTACCTTCAAAACCTCTAGAAAAAATAAGTCCCTGTTTATCCTTGCTCTGGTTTTTCTTAGCACCTAGACCATCTCTGGCAGGGGAAAACACATCATAAACATTTGTTAAATGACTGAGTTTATTGAAAGGTATATTTTTCTTGATTCCTAAGGTGCTCCCTATTGCAGGAAAATCAACTCATGAAAGATTTTTTCAGGAAACAGAAACTAGATTATAAACGTGCCAATTTAAAAATGCATTTTAATTTAAGAAATTTAAAATGGAAAATTACTTATATATCTCAATTGATATAATTCAGTAATGTTTATCCAAAAAGGAATACTAAACATATAAAAAACAGACTGTGCATAGAATGAATGAATAGAAAAAGATATAAATTATTCCAAAGTAAAACTGTACATTCTGTCTTAGAAAATGGCACTTGCATGTAAAAGCATGGCCTTCTTTGATTCAGAAATGGCTTTTTTTTTTTCCAGTACCAGGGATCGAACTCAAGACCTTGCACTTGCGAGTCAGGTATGGCACCTGAGCTAAATCCCTGGTCAAGAAATGGCTTTTAATTTTAACACAGTATGTTTCTTTGTCTCTTACTAGC
The DNA here is from genome assembly GCF_053883595.1 of Heterocephalus glaber. Lineage (NCBI taxonomy): Eukaryota > Metazoa > Chordata > Mammalia > Rodentia > Bathyergidae > Heterocephalus > Heterocephalus glaber. The sequence goes on along the minus strand of NW_028258344.1, from coordinate 28,109,470 downwards.
TTTGCAAAATATAACAGCTGCTTATCTCTCTCTTCTTTCTTGAGCATAGCTGCTCTCTCAATCATCTTATCTTTTCATCAATTATTATATTTCCTACCTTTGATCTGATGATGCCTTTGCTTGATTGCATGTAGATAGAATTGAGTTTAAGGACAAAAGCATGTTACTTAAGTGATTTGCAATCGTTCATCTTATTATTAAATAGGGAGCAGGAGACTATTAAGGTTAAGTTGAAATTCCCAGGGTATTACTATCCTGAGAAAGTTATTAATCAGTCACAGCATCGTGGCCTAATTGAACATAAGTACTCAGAGGTCTGCAGTGATGTCCCAAGGTCTACACTGCGGCAACTAACACTCTACATCTCCAGAAGGAGATAAAGAGAAAAGTAATGTTCCAAGTCCAGGGCTTGGAAATTGATATCTAATATTTGAAGGAAAAACTTTAAGGTTCACCTTTGAAAGTATTATAGGACATCATACTATGGTATGTAACCATGTATATTAGAGGAAAATAAAACCATATTCAGAGGCAACACTATAATATGTAATTAGAAATTTGAACAAGTGTATTTTAAATACTAAATCTCCATGAGTACTTCATTGCACATTGATTATAACAGCACAGTTCACGTAACTTCAAAATCTTTTCAAAGCACAGTACCCAGCCAAGAGTCACAAAATTATCTTTTATGTAAACAGGTTGATTTAGACATAATACAGAATAATAATATAGTTCTCAGATTAAATGTCCTACCAATCTAAACATGAAATCAGAAGTGTTATTTTTACTTTGTGGCTATTTAGCACTTTAGTTTATCAACAATGAGTCAGTGACATACAAGGGTGTCATTATTTCTTGTACTAGTACAAAAACTATGCCATAGCACAATAAATTATTTGATTATATTGCAATTCTTTTAATGATGAGTACACTAGTCAAGATCATCTTGCAACAAGGACAAGAGAAAAAATAGACACATGGCTTCCTATAGCAATTTAAAAAATAAACCTCATGTTATGCAACATTATTTTAAAAAGCTCATAATTTCTCATACCCAGTTCTATATTGCGCATGTCTATGTTCTGCTGGTCTCATTTCTTCACCATTTTGAGTAGTTTGAGTGTGGCTGACTGTAAACTGTTGGAAAATTTGTTTTATGGAACACTGGTGGATACTTACTTTCAGAAGAATGCAGAAAAACATAATTTTTGAATAGTTAAGAACACAAAGCAATTATTTGAGCATAAATGTTGATGTGGTTCTAACCAATCAATTTGTTATTTCAAAAATGTTCTGGTTTTGTTAAACATTAAAGTATAAACATACTAATTGAAGAAAATTTACTAATTAATAAACTTAATTTTCTTGATATAATTTTAAATATAAGTATGTGGAATTATATTAGAACACTATGATGATCCCAAGTTCTTTATGAATTTTACAATAAATCTATTAATTTTACAGGTCAGTGATGCAATGTTTTAGAATGGAAGATCAACCCAGAAAAAGAAATTGCATCTCTTTATAATCTACTAAACAACCAAAATAACATTTAGAAAAATATGACTTACAAAAGCCACAAATAATCTCCTAAAGTAGAATTGTCCTCAAATTATACTTGCTCTTTTTATCTTATTTCAGTCAAGGATTGGAAACATATTGTAACACAGAGTTCCATAACAAAACACATATTCAGTAGTGAATATACCCAAAGATTTGTAAGCCCAGATAATGTTTAACATTATAATAATATAAAAATCATTAAAGGAGTACGAAAAATCTGAATTTCTTTCATTTATTTTTCTCTGAATAATGTTATTTTACTAGCAATTCATTTTAATGTCATATATCAGTGGCAGAAAAAACTAATTACAACAAGGATTACTGTCTACCATGGGCATATCTTTACAATAGTATCCTAGAATCAGAAATCTAAATCAGGGATATAAAAGTCATTTCTGGTGTTACTAGTCCCTCCACTTTATCAAAGGATCTCCAGAAAATGGCTTAAGTTTTCAGCCAAATAGTAATTCTAAAACTCTCCTTCTAGTGTGGACTCTGGCTATTACATTTCTTAGCTGCCTTTTCCCCATTTTCTCTTAGCTTTTTTGCCTACAACCCCAAAACGCTCCTGTTCATTTTGCAGCAGAGTATTTTCTCTTATAAAGCATTTCCACTGTTTTTCTTGCTCCATCCAAACTAAGATGTGAACACAAGTCCATAATTATAAAACCAAGAGCATTCATTAAGTTCTATTACTCAGCAAAGGCAGTTGTCTTCCTAAAGGACTCCTGTAGACAGCTCTCAAAGTATTTTTTTCTTCACTGAAGTAAATTCATCAGGGGCAAAAATGCACTACAGTTAAACATCAAATCCAAGATCATTCATTAACTTTAGTTTCCTTTTGATAAGTCATGATTTATTGAAACATAATCAAAGTACACCTCTCTACTTTTTTTTCAGAGATTTTTATATGTTCCAAATTACAAGTTTACATTAGATGGACCATTTTGAACAGTTCAAATAATATGAATGTTTATATCCTGCTTCTAATAAAAATTAGTTAAAATCAAAGCCTCTTTACCTGACAACAATGGGACCCATGGTCAAGGGCTAGGCCCCACTGATCTACTAATCTGTGTCTTTAGTGATTAAATTTTAAAACACTGGTAACTATCACAGGCAGGGTACGTCCTACGTGATCAATTACTACCAAACTGACTACACTGATGATAATTTATTTAGAACTTTTCTAGTTTCCAGTATATTTATATTCTCTCTTTTTCTCTATCTCTCTTCTTTCCCTCCATCTTTCTCTATCTCCCACTAAGATCAAATAAGTTTATGACTTTACTAGGTATCAGTATTCATATTCTCAAACTAGCTTTGAATTCCAAATCTCAGAATACATTTTTTAATTTAATCATATTCAGTCTGTCACAACTGCTGGAAATAAAACATAAACAATGTCCTGATGATTTGAACTGGTTAATATTTCCAAATTTTCAGAAGATTTGATAATTTACCCTGGGAAAATTAGCTTAAATAAAAAACATCTGGATTTTCATTAAGATAATATTCAAAGTATACTTTTTTTTTTTTTTTGGCACCAGGGATCGAACTCGGGTCCTTGTGCTTGCACAGCAGGCGGTGAAACCACTGAGCTAAATCCCCAGCCCCAAAAGTATACATTTTAATACCTAAAACATCAGGTTAAAGTTAAGGAGGCCACAGAATAAACAGCAATCCAGTTATTTGAAGAGGACTATGCATTTACTTTTGCTACACTACATTCTTACTCTTCTAAAATAATAATTAACTCTAAGAATGATATACTAGTTTCCAAAAAAAAGAAACCAAAAATGTCAACTGATTGAAAATCTTAAAAATATGAAATAGACTCCCCGCTGCCCTGGAACCATCACAAGGAGGCCAGCACTGCCCCCGTCACCCCAGACCACACCACACTTCTGCCCAGTATATGAATCCATACTGCAGAGGTGCAGGGGGGGGCCATAACGGCCATGGTTATTAGCTCCAGAAGACAGAGAAAAAGGGAACAACAGAGAGAGGGCCTCTCTGAGGTTCCTCAATGAAAACTGAAGCCCAGTAGAAAGTGAAGAAAATCTCTGCAATAAAGGCACACTGGGCCACCACGGTTGGTTAAGTTGGTGGGATCAGCACCTCCAATAGGAACCTGGACTCGCTTCAGGGGAAGGGCACCTGGAACCTGCAGTAGAACATTGCAGAATTTAATCCTTCAGGAGGTCAGGGACCTCAACTTGGGCCTTGCAGCCAGAAATCAGCCTGAATCGCTGTGGACTACAGCTGGCTTGCTGAGATTTATTGACTTACAACTGAACACTGCCACCCACATAGTCTACTGTGACAGCAGACATACCCTGGAGGCCCTTTAAAAAAAAAAAAATATATATATATATATATATATATGTGTGTGTGTGTGTGTGTGTGTATTCTTTTCTTTTTCTCTCTCTCTCCCTTCTTGTTCTACATTTCTCTTCCTCTGTCTTCCTGTTCCTGTCCTATTTCAGGTTGTTCTTTTCTCTCTTTCCTTCTCTCGATTGTCATTATTTTTATAAGAAGGTGAATACAGTTTCTAGCTTTCTTATTGCTGTTAGTTTGTTTTGTTCTGGTCTTTACTCCTTTGCTTTGTCTTTTTCTCTTGTTTTCAACAGTTTCCCCAAGTTTGGATGATCTTCACTTCTAGCCTCACTTCTAACCTTTTCCTCTCCTTCTATCTCTCTATCCCTCCCTCTCCAACTCCTTCTAAGTTCTCATCCCAAAGGGTAAATTTGTTATATTGAATGGTTTATTTACTACAAACATACTTTGGGCTGGTCCTTGATTTTGATATAGCTCATGCAGTTAAAGGTGACAGATTAATAGCTACTACAAATTGTCATTTTCTGAGCTGTGTTTGATGCTACTGTTGATGCTGATTGTATCATTTGGACTAAGGTGTTGTGACTGATCTCATCAGTTGTCCTCCCTGATATACCGAAAAGGAGATTGCCTAAGAGTCATTAGAGATTCAAAGCCTAAAGATCAGCTATACCTAAAAGACAACTCTGAGTAGCAATCATTCCATAAGGGTTCTAAATACAAGCAATACAGAAACTCACAATAAGCAATATTAAAGTATCAGTACAGGAATTAAACCAAAAACAGCACCACCAACAAAAATACAGAGAGAAGGCACCTAAACAAGGCACAAACCCAGACTTCCAACTCATCACAGGCAAACTTGGGGTGGAAAAAAATTGAAGTGAAAAAATCTGATAATCAACCACCTAGACACCCTGAACTGACAGAACAGGAAGTAACAAAATGGATAAACAAGGCTCTAGAAAACTTCAAAACAGAAATAATTTCCCAGATAACTATAAAGATGGTGAGCAGAATGAATAAATGATTAGAGACTCTAGAACAGAAACAGATAAAAAAAAATAGATGAGCTCAGGACCATGATGGAAGCCATGAATATCCAGCATAGGAAGGAAATGGAAACCATGAACACCCAGCATAGGAAAGAAATGGAATCCATGAAACAGATTCAAACAGACATCCAGGAGATTAAAAACTCCATTGAAAGTATTCACAGCAGAATGACCCAATGTGAAGATAGACTATCAGATATAAAAGACAGGATTGCAGATAGTGACTATGAAAAGAGAGATTTCTTAAAAATACTAAGGGACCATGAGAAATTGATCCAGTGGATGCTAGATGATAAAACAAAAAATAACATAAGACTGATAGGAGTCCACAAAAAAAGCAGGAAAAAAAACTGTTCACAGAAATAATGGCAGAAGTCTTCCCAAGAAGAGAAAAAGAATTTGACATACAGATAAGTGAGGCATATAGGACTCAAACTTGTCATGATCAAAAAAAAAACCTATACCTACACATATAATAGTCAAGGTCCCTGAAATCCAACAATAGAAAAAAATACTACAAGCAGTTAGAGAAAAGAAACAAATCATCTACAAAGGAAAGCCCATCAGAATCACAGCAGACTTTTCAACACAAACCCTCAAGTCAAGGAGACCCTGGAGTGAAGTATTTTGAGCCCTGAAAGAAAATAACCTCCAATGTAGATTGCTGTATCCTGCAAAATTATCTTTCAAAATTGAAGGGGAAATTAGATACTTCCATCACAAAGAACACTGGAGAAATTTCAAGAATACCAAACCAGCACTCCAAACAATTCTAAAAAATATCCCACAAAAAGACAATGAGGGTCATAACTCCATGAGGCCAAACAGAGTGAAGCCATCAGCCAAGAAAAGAAATTAAAGGGAAAGGGGGAAAAATAAAAAATAAAACAGCCAACACTAGGAAATTATCACGACAAGGATGAGTCATTATGTATCAGTTACAACCATCAATGTTAATGGCTTCAATTCACCAATCAAAAGAAACAGACGGGCAGAACGGATTAAAAAGGAAAATGCAACAATATGCTGTATACAAGAAACACACCTGACTCAAAAAGAAACTCATAGACTGAGAGTAAAAGGATGGAAAAAAGTTCTCCATGCCACAGGAACCCAGAAGAAAGCAGGGGTAGCTATTTTATTTGCAGACAAGGTAGATTTCAAACCAAAACTAATTAAGAGAGACAAAGGTCACTACACCCTTGTACAGGGAACAGTCCAAGAGAAAGAGATGACAATCCTAAATATATATGCACCAAATACAAATGCCCCCAACTATACAAAAAAAATATTAATAGACATGAAAAACCAAATAAACACTAACACAACTGTAGTGGGGGACCTCAATACCCCACTATCACAAATAGACAGATCATCTAGACAAAAAGTTAACAAGGAAATTCTAGAACTGAACCAAACTATTGAACAAATGGACCTAATAGATGTTTACAGTGTTCCACCCCACAAAATCAGAATAGATATTCTTTTCGGCTGCACACGGGTCATTCTCCAGAATAGACCACATGCTAGCTCATAGGACATATCTAAGCAAATGTAAAAGAACTGAAGTTACCCCCTGTATATTATCAGACCGTAGCACAATAAAATTGGAGATCAATAACATAAGAAACTGCAAAACCCCAAGAAACACATGGAAAATGAATAACACCCTCTTGAACAACCAATGGGTCACAGAAGTAATTAAAGAAGAAATTAAACAGTTTCTACAAGTAAATGAAAATGCCAGTACAACATACAGGAATCTATGGGACACAATGAAAGCAGTTCTACACGGGAAATTCATAGGAGTGAATGCACATATTAGGAAAACAGAAAACTCAGATAAATAACCTAATGCAGAACTTCAAGCTCCTAGAAAAAGAAGAGCATAACGAATCCAAAGCTCATACAAGAGAGAAAATTATAAAAACTAGGGCAGAAATCAATGCAATGGAGACTAAGAGAACAATACAAAAAAAAAAAATCAATGAATCAACGAGTTGGTTTTTTTGAAAGAAAAAATAAAATTGATAAACCTTTAGCCAACCTTATTTAAAAAAGGAAAGAAAAGGCACAAATACATGCAATTAAGAATGAAAAAGGTGAAGTCACAACAGATCTAACAGAAATACAGAAGATCATCAATACATACTTCAAGAACCTCTACTCCGATAAAATGGAAAACACGGAAGAAATGGGCAGATTCCTAGATACATACAAATTGCCAAAGTGAAATGAAGAAGATATAGAAATTCTAAACACCCCAATTACAATGAGTAAAATTGAAAATGTAATAAAATATTTACCAACAAAGAAAAGCCCAGGTCCTAATGGCTTCACTGCTGAATTTTATAAGACATTTAAAGAAGAACTAACACCATTACTCTTTAAACTCATTAAGGAAATTGAAAGGGAAGCAATACTTCCAAATGCATTCCTGGAAGCAAGTGTTACTTTGATTCCAAAGCCAGGGAAAGATCCAACCCAAAAAGAAAACCACAGGCCAATCTCCCTAAGGAACATAGATGCAAAAATCCTCAACAATATACTGGCAAACAGAATACAGAGGGTCATCAAAAGATCATACACCCTGACCAAGTTGGATTTATCCCAGGGATGTGACCATGGTTCAACATTCATAAATCAATAAATGTAATACACTATATTAACAGAGTCAAGGACAAAAACCATATAATCATCTCAATAGATGCAGAAAAAGCATTCGACAAAATCCAACACCCATTCATGATAAAAACCCTACAGAAAATTGGAATAGAAGGTCTTTATCTCAACGTGATTAAGGCTATTTATGAAAAACCAAGAGCCAACATCATACTAAATGGTCAAAAACTGAAAACTTTCATGCTAAAATCAGGAACAAGACAAGGATGCCCATTATCACCACTCCTGTTCAATATTGTTCTGGAAACATTAGCCACAACAATTAGAAAAGAGAAAGAAATAAAAGGAATAAAGATAGGAAAAGAAGAAGTTAAACTGTCATTATTTGCTGACGATATGATACTTTACATAGAAGACCCAAAAAACTCCACCTAAAGACTTCTAGACTTAACTGACAGATTCACTAGAGTAGCTGGATACAAGGTCAACACTCAAAAAACAATAGCCTTCTTGTACACAAATAGCAGACTCACTGAGAGAGAAATTAGGGAAACAATTCCTTTTACAATAGCATCCAAAAAAATGAAATATCTAGGAATCAATCTAACAAAGGAAGCAAAAGACCTCTACACTGAAAACTGTCACACTCTGAAAAAAGAGATCAAAGAGGATACAAGAAATTGGAAAGACTTCCCTTGCTCCTGGGTAGGAAGAACCAATATAGTGAAAATGGCCATATTTCCAAAACTACTATATAGATTCAATGCAATGCCAACTGAAATCCCAACAATATACTTCATGGAACTAGAGAAAACAATCCAAAATTTCATTTGGAACCATAAGAGACCTAGAATAGCTAAAGCAATTCTAAGCAACAGATACATGGCTGGGGGTATCACAATCCCCAACTTGAAACTATACTACAAAGCTACTGTGATAAAATCTGCATGGTACTGGCAAAGGAACAGACCTGAGGATCAGTGGAATAGATTAGAAGATGTAGAAACAACTCCAGACAAGTTCAGCCACCTCATCATTGAAAAAGGAGCCAAGCACCATCATTGGAGGAAAGATAGCCTATTTAATAAATAGTGTTGGAAAAACTGGATTTCAACCTGCCAAAGATTGAAACTAGACCCATACCTATCACCATGCACTAAACTAAGATCAAAGTGGATTAAAGATATAAATATTAACATAGAAATACTAAACTTGCTGGAAGATAAGTGAGGTAGAACTCTTGAAGTCATTGGCATAGGAAAAGACTTCATGAACAAAGCCTCAGCAGCACGAGAACTAGCAGAAAGAATCAACAACTGGGATATCATCTTACTAAAAAGCTTCTGCACTGCAAAAGAAACCACCAACAGAGCTAACAGACAACCTATAATGTGGGAAAAAAAATTTAGCAGCTGTACCTCAGACAAAGGACTACTATCTAGAATATATAAAGAATTGAAAAAAATCAGAACCCCCAAATTCAAAGACCCAATTCAAAAATGGGCATCTGAAATGAACAGACACTTCTCAGACAAGAAAGTAAAAGCAGCAACCAAATATATGAAAAAATGTTCAACATCACTGGTCATTCGAGAGATGCAGATGAAAACAACACTGAGATTCCACCTCACCCCAGAAGGAATGGCTGCTCTCAAGAAATCAACAAATTACAAATGCTGGCGGGGTTGTGAGGAGAAAGGAACCCTTCTCCATTGCTGGTGGGAGTGCAGACTGATGCAACCACTGTGGAAGTCAGTATGGAGATACCTCAAAAAACTAGGGCCAGAGTTTCCATTTGACCTAGCTATTCCCCTGCTGGGTATCTTCCCAAAAGAATTAAAAGAATCATACCACAGTGATATATGTGCACCCATGTTCATAGCGGCACAGTTTGTAATAGCTAAAGCTTGGAAGCAGCCCAAGTGCCCATCAACTGGAAATTGGATAAAGAAAATGTGGTTTTTTTAATAAAATGGAGTAGTACTCAGCCATAAAGAAAAAAAAACTAGAGTCATTTATAGCTAAATGGATGCATATCGAGGCCATCCTCTTAAGTGAAATAAATAGGACACACATGTGTAAATACCCCAAATAGTTTCACTACTGTGAGAAACTGATAGTGTAAACAAGGGTTAAAATGATTAAAATGAATAATTGATCATTTGAAATAGGAAAAAAGGTCCAAAAATGAAGGAGGGAAGGGAGGGGAAGGGGAAGGGAGGGGAAGGGGAAAGGAAAACAAGGAAAAGAAAAACTATGAGAAAAGAAAAAAATGGAAATGAAATCTATGTAAATAGGGAAGGGCAGAGTGGGTGAAGGGTGCATAGGTAATGGAGAAAATAAAATAAGAACCAAGATACATCATGTACAGGTACAAACACCCAATGATAAATTTAAATGAATTGTATACCTAAAATGTACCAATAAAAGAACTAAAAAAACCCAAAAAAGATAAAATCAGCATACCCTTAGCCAACCCTATTATAAAATGGAAAGAAAAGTCTCAAATCCATGCAATTAGGAATGAAAAAGGTGAAATCACAACAGATTCAGCAGAAATCCACAGGGTCATCAATACCTACTTCGCAAACATATACTTCAATAAAATGGAAAACACAGAAGAAACAGACAGATTCCTATATACATATGAATTACCAAAGCTGAACGAAAATGATATAAAAATTCTAAGCACCCCAATTTCAATCAGTGAAATTTAAAATGTAATTAAAATTTACCAACAAAGCAAAGCCCATGTCCTGATGGCTTCACTGCTAAATTCTAAATAGAGAGGAATGGAGGGGTTGAAGGGAGGGCTGGGCAAGGGTGAAAAATAAGAACCGAGAGAGATTATGTAAAGGTGCAAATTTCCAACGATGTATGTCATTATATTGTATACCTAAAATGTACCAATGATTAGAATGAATAATTGATTAGGCAAAATAGGAAGAAAAGGTCCAAAGGGGTAGGGATAGTGGGAGGGGCAGGGGAAAGGAAAGAAGGGAAAGGAAAAATGCTGAGAAATGGAAGAAATGAAAATAAAGTCTTTGTAAATAGGGAAGGGTGGAGGGGGTGAAGGGAAGGCTAGGAATGGGGAAAAAATGAGAACCAAGATGCATCATGTAAGGTACAAGTTCCCAATGAGAAATGTAATTGTGTTGTATACCTAAAATGTACCAATAAAAGAATTTAAGAAAAAAAAAAAACATTCTGTGGTCACCACATTTTAGGAAACATTACCCATTTTGTTTCTCTCTTTGTATATTCACAGTGGAAAAAAAAACAAAATCAGGAAGAGCTAATGCCACTACTTCTCAAAATCTTTAATGAAATTCAAAGACAAGCAACACTCCCAAATTCATTCTTGGAAGCAAGCATTACTTTGATTCCAAAAGCAGAGAAAGACCCAACCAAAAAAGAGAACTATAGGCCAATCTCCCTAATGAACAGAGATACAAAAATCCTCAATAAGATACTGCCAAACAGAATACAAAGGGTCATCAAGAAGATCATATACCCTGACCAAGTCAGATTCATGTTAGGGATGCAAGGATGCTTCAACATACGTAAATCAATAAATATAATACACTACATTAACAGACTCGAGGACAAAATCCATATGATCATCTTATTAGATCCAGAAAAAGCATGCAACAAAATCCAACACCCATTCATAATAAAAACCCTACAGAAAACTGGAATAGATGGTCTTTATCTCAATCTGATAAAGTCTATCTATGAAGAACCAACAGCGAACATCATATTAAACGGTCAAAAACTGAAAACCTTCACACTAAAATCAGGAACAAGACAAGAATATCCACCATCACAACTCCTGTTCAATATAGTTCTAGAAACATTAGCCACAGAAATTTGACAAGAAAAAGAAATAAAAGGAATAAAGATAGCAAAGGAAGAAGTTAAACTGTCATTATTTGCCAATGAGATTATACTCTACATAGAAGACCCCAAAAAATCCGCTAAAAATCTTCTAGATTTAATTGACATTCAGTAGATTAGCTGTATATAAGATCAACACTCAAAAATCAATATCCTTCTTGTACACAAATAAAAGACCACTGAGAGAGCAAATGGAGAAACAACCACTTTCACAATAGCATCCAAAAAAATGAAATATTTAGGAACCAATCTAACAAAGGAAGTAAAAGACTTCTACCTTAAAAACTACAGCAATCTGAAAAAAGAGACTGAAGAGGATATCAGAAAATGGAACGACATCCTTTGCTCCTAGGTAGGAAGAATCAGTATGGAAAAAATGGTCATATTTGCAAAACTGCTATTTAGGTTCAGTGCAAATCCCGACTGAAATCCCAACAGCATATTTCACAGAACTAGAGAAAACAATCCAAAATTCCATTCGGAACCAGAAGAGTCCTAGAATAGCAAAAGCAATTCTAGGCAACAAACTCATGACAGGGGCTATCACAATTCCCGACATGAAACTATACAACAAAGCCACTGTGATAAAGATACCATGGTACTGGCAAAGAAACAGACCTTAGGATGAGTGGAATAGATTAGAAGATGCAGAAACTCCAGACATCCTCAGTCACCTCTTCTTTGACAAAGGAGCCAAACACCCTCGCTGGAGGAAAGATAGACCCTTTAATAAAGGGTGCTGGAAAAATCTGGATTTCAACCTGCCATGGATTAAAATTAGAACCATATCTTTCACCATGCACTAAACTAAAATAGAAGTGGATCAAAGATCTAAATATTAAAACAGAAACACTAAACTTGCTGAAAGACAGGATAGGTAGAACACTTGAAGACATTGGCACAGGAAAAGACTTCATGAACAAAACCTCAGTAGCACTGGAATTAGCACAGATAATCAACAACTGGGATCTCATTCTATTAAAAAGCTTCTGCACTGCAAGAAAAACCACCAAAAGAGCTAAAAGACAACCTACAATGTGGGAAAAAACTTTTTACCAGCTGTTCCTCAGACAAAGGACTACTATTTAGAATATATAAAGAATTTTTAAAAAGCAGACCCCCCCAAATTTAAAGACCTAATTCAAAAATGGGCATGTAAAATGAACAGACATTTCTCAGACAAAGTAAAAGAAGCTAATAAACAAATGAAAAAATGTTCAACATTACTGGTCATTTGAGAGATGCAGATAAAAACAATGCTGAGATTCCACCTCACCTCAGAAAGAATGGCTTCTATCAAGAAATCAACCAATAACAAATGCTGGTGGGGTGTGGGGAGAAAGGAATCCTTCTCCATTGTTGGTGGGTGTGTAGACTGGTGCAACCACTGTGGAAATCAGTGTGGCGATAACTCAAAGGACTAGGATTAGAAGTCCCATTTGACTTAGTTATTCCTTTGCTGGTTATCATCTTCCCAAAAGAATTAAAAGAATCATACCACAGCAATATATGAGCACCCGTGTTTTATAGCAGCAATTTGTGATAGCTAAAACTTGGAAAAAGTCCAATTGCCCATCAATTGGAGACTGGATAAAGAAGACGTGTTTTTGTTTTGTTTTGTTTTTTTATAAAATGGAGTACTAATCAGCCATAAAGAATGAGAAAATAGAGTCATTAATAGATAAGCAGATGCACATTGAGGCCATACTATTAAGAGAAATAAATAGGATGCAAATGTTAAATACTGAATAGTTTCTCTGGTGTGAGAAACTGAATGTAAATAAGAATCAAAATGTATAACAGATAATGTGAAACAGGAATAATAGGTCTAAAAGGAACGGGTACGTGGGAGCAGTAGGGGAAAGGAAAGATGGGAAGGGAAAAAATATGAGAAAAGGAAAAAATGGAAACAAAGTCTTTGTAAATAGCAAAGGGTGGAGGGGTTGAAGGGAAGGCAGGGGAATGGGGTAAAAATAAGAACCAAGATATATCATGTAAAGGTACAAGTACCCAATGATGAATGTCATTATATTGTATATTTAAAATGTATCAATAAACTTAATGAAAAAATAAAGATACAAAATAAAATGATTTTTTTAAAAAAACTATACTCATTATTTCCAAAGAGAAAACTGATCATTACTTTTAGAATATCTAATACAATTTGAATCCTAAACACAGGTTCTAATTATTACAGGAATATAAACTTCAATTTTTATAGCTGCTAAAATGATTATGTTCACATTCCTTTTAATATATAAATGTTTATGCTGTGTTGCTCATCATTACAGCATCTATGGAAGAAACAGGGAAGACTGGTTTCTGCATTCAATACAAGAAACTTATTTTAAATATGCAATTCTCTGATAATATTTTTGTATAATAATGATGAAAAGGTGCACATATTTGGAAAAATCAAAGCATGTATATCTTTGAGTAATTCAGGAGAGTTTAATAAAGGGATTTTCTGAGATTAAGGGGGATCTATAAAAGAGGTGCAGACCCTTGTGTGAAGTGTAAGAGTAGCAGCACCTGAAGAGTATATGACGACATCTGCTGGGTAGAATTGTCCTGGGGAGAGTGAGAGCACCGAGACTGTCCAGGGAAAATGATGCATGACCAATCTGTTAAGAAAGCTTGCTAAAATATTATCTAGAGCATTTTTAAAATTTCAGAGGAACAATAGCTATTCTCAGGAATTTTAATTTGTTTTATTTAGTGTAGGCATGGATACTTGTAATTTTTAAAAATTAAAATGTATGATTCTAATATACAGACAGTATTCATGAGTTGCTTGGTATTTTTCTTGTGTAGAAAGTGACTGTAATAGGACAGTGGATGTTACAGCATTTTCATTAATTATCTGATTACATTTCCTATTCTAATCTATGCTACTGAGTTCCTTCTGTCAAAGCACATGTTACATGGCCTTGAATTTTTCAATTTATTCATCTTTGTCTTTCCTTTATTTACCAAGAAATTCTCAGCATCTAGGACCACCTTTTTACCTCTTTAAAAGAGGACTTTGGGCTAGGGATTTAGCTCAGTGGTTCTGCTGCCTGCCTTGCAAGCACAAGGTCCCAAGTTCGATCCCCAGTACCAAAAGAAAAAAAAAAAAACAAATAAAGAGGCCTTAGTCATACTTAATCAGTACTGTATATTCTTACTGGGATGTATAAATTTTATTAAGAAACAAAACATTGGAAATGAGGTGTATTTCTATCAACATATAATAAATTCCTAGGATTCTTATTCATTTTAGTATGTACAATATTAATATCTGATATTCTATATCAGATTAGAATGTACAATGTTAATATCTGATATTATATATCAGAAAGGCTTTTACTGATAATATTCCAGAGACTTCATGCTTGAAGTAAGTGAGAAGGGAGATTTAAATATGAAAACTATACAAAATGCTGTTTTATTTCTGAAACTTTTAAAAGAGTTCATTGGCCCACCAAATGTATTTTCATTTTGGGACATTAAAAAACAATGAAAATGACTTCTCCACTATGAAACAAAGGATTTTCTTTTTCTATTAATCTCTTGCTTTACTTGTTTGTTCTGTTGTTCTGTTTTTATTCTCATTTACACCTACTTGAGAGGAATCTTATCTATCTCTGAATCCTGAAGGGAGTAAAAGGAAGTCATTTTATACAAAATGCTAGAAATGTTGTTTTTGCTCTGAGAATCAACATGAAATGCTAAAATTCACTTTCTGTGAAGCTTTTTTTTTTTTTTTTTTTTTGGTACTGGGGATTGAACTCAGGACCTTATGCTTGCGAAGCAGGCAGCGGAACCACTGAGCTAAATCCCCAGCCCCCACTTTCTGTGAAGCTTTAACCCAGTACTTTTCATTGGATTTCAACTTTCAAAAACTGCTCTTTATTTTTGCTATTTCAGAAAGTGATTATGACAGAGAAGCGGAGACCAGCATTACTGATGTAGACACATATACAGAGTGCTTATGAGGAGAAAGATAAGGGTTAGATATTATTTCCCAATAACAAAAATAAAACACAGGTGTGTAAACAATATAAAAGAGGGTCATATGTGAGCTAGGTCAAAAATGATGACTACAGCCACCATATAACTATGAGTACAAGGTTGAAATTTAATCTAGAAAACAAAATATGGGTCATACTAGCACTTTACAATTGGATATGTGAATTAGAAGCAAAGAAAGAAGCATAGAATGATTCCAGATCTTTTAATCATGTTTGTGCCTTGTTTAAGGAGCAAAATTTTCTACTTTATTATTCCTTTTATTCTAAATTTTCTCTGAATTACCACTACGCCTCGCAAAACCATGCCTTAGAAGTGGATGCTATAGAATCTGTTTTGCTACAGGTGGCATTACACCTAAGGCCTAGATGTAGTTCCTGAAGTCACCTCCTGGACTTTTTCCAACTGGAAACATTCACAACAGAATCGAACTCCTCTCTAAAGTCAGAGCTCTTTCTGCATTTGCTGTGTTACTGCATAGCACTGACCTTTTCCCCACATCCCTAACTTATCAGAAACCTGATTTCACACATATTTCTATAAATGCAGTAAACACATTTGAGAAGTTTAGCAATGAATGAATAGATCCTAATATTGAGAGGAAAGACTGGAGAGATATTAAGTGCTAGACAAGAACCATTAGATTTTATGAATAAGACAATGCCTCCAAATCTTAGAAATTCTTAGCAAGGACTCCTTCCTATTAACCTCAAGAAAAGAGCACTAAAAGTTCAAGAGATAAGGATTTGATGAGATTTCAAAAAATGATGAATAAAATATTTTAGTGTTCTTAGCTTTGATCTTTGTAGAAAGTGAGACAGGTTTTCCTCAAAAGAGTCAATGCATTCTGTATTGGCCTGGAAGAGTTTTGGTTACTTCAATAGCTGATAGTGGAAACAAAGTATTATCTACAAATGATTCACTGTTAACTCTCCTTTGCTATATATAACTTGACACATGAAATAGGATTAAACTCACATTTTAATTAGCATGGGCTCTTATTGCCCTGTGTTGATTAAAAACTTCCTCTACAGGTTCCTTTATTGCCATGTGCCTTTCCTGTTGGCAATTTTCTATATGTACTGTTTCCATAGGCTTACATATTTCTTCTCCATACCAACTCAGTCTTAAGACCAACAAGGATTCAAGAGCTATGTCAATTTTTACTCAACATTTTAGCCTTGACACATAATAGTAACTCAACTATTTGTTGAATGAATGCTTGCTATTAGTGCACTTCTGATATCTTAAAATGGATGGTATGTCACCTTACATCATTTAGTAACATTCATGCCAAATAAGAAAATCTTCTAGATTACAATTCCTTTGATTTAACTGTTATATTTTATATATGATACATTCATCCTAAAATATGCCAACATAATACATTATCTCAAGAGTATACATTCATTAATGCCACAGATCTGATGCACTCCAGAGCAATGAAACAACATCAATTCAGTAAGTTTTATAATCTGTTGATCTTATTATCAATAACTTCTTTAAACAAGTACAAAAAGCATGTTTTTTTACCAGAAACTTTTTAAAACTAATTACTTAAATGACTACTAACAATTTTTCACAAATCAAAACCCTTCTCAAAGCAAATAAGCTAAGACTGTACTTCTTTTTTAAAATTTTGTATTGGTACATTTTAGGTATACAATATGACATTCATCATTGGAAATCTGCACCTTCACATAATCACTCTTGGTTCTTATTTTTTCCCCATTCCCCTGCCCACCCTTCAACCCCTCCATCCCTCCCTATCAACAAAAACTTTGTTTTCATTTTTTTCATTTTCTCATATTAATTCCATTCCCTTCTTTCCTGTCCCCTACCCCTCCCACTTGGTACTTCTCTCACAGTATAAGTTTAAACATGTTTTTCTATATTTCTAGTACTTAACTAGTTAGAGCTATTTGCCCCAAAGTTTTATATTAGGGAATTTTCTAATTTGTCTAAACCTGTTTTACATATTTAAAAAATGTCGTTTAAAAGAGGTTGCCATTAAATCTGTGAGTTTTCTATTTCCTTATTTCAAAGAAGTAGACACTGCATTACAGTATACAAGTATATCATAATCACCACACAAAAACATTTAAATGAATATAAATAGTTAGAAAAAATCTAACTTTTTCAGCAGCCATTTGTGAGAGATGTGCTTGCATGAATTTCTTATAATGCATCAGACTACACTTTTTACCTTCATAACACTATCAACATAAATCTTGAGAAGATATTATATACTACAAGTTGTAAAAATATTTCTTAGATAATAATGTATGGTGACTGAAAGAAGGAATTTTTTTCCACTGACACAATGCTTTAAAGAGCTAGAAAAATTTCTGTAGCACTCTGCAATTTGCTTATAAACTTATACTTACCCTATTGCCCAGTTATAACAATAGTTCACAGGTAATTAAACATTTTAGTGTGGAAAATAATTAGAAATTTACTTTTCCCAAAAAGGTAGTTTACTTTTTATTAGATCTTTTGTTACTGTATTGCTCAAACTACTCCAAATACTTTCACACTTTTGGCAAATGACAATATGGTCTTTGCATGCTCAAGCATGAAGCTACTGAAGTAGAAAGCATCTACTACTATGCTCTTACTCCCAGCTGAGTTAACCTTTCTGCTTTGCAATAGTCATTAGTCAATACTTCATTTGTCTTCTAAACTTCCATTTAATTCTCCTTTCAAATTGTTGTAATAAAGATGGTGCCTATAGTGGTAAAACTGGAAACAAATCACTTTTGGAACAACCAATAAACTCATGTTTTATTAGACACCAGACTTCATGACAAAAAGAATCTCAGGAATATACTACTTTAATGCCGCTGAATCAATAACCTGAGGATGTGGGAACTTTAAGGAACAGAAATAAGAATTCCATATTGATAGGTCAAATTCCATTTTATATTTTGAGCAAAAGATTTTTAAAATAATCTTTTTATACTTGACAGTGATAGAAGGATTTATATAACTATGAATACTAATAGCACAAACATTTCATATAAAAGCAATTTTATTAAAATAACATAAAGGTTTCATATGTTAGATACGATAATAAATGAAAGTTAAATACTTATAATTTGAAACCTACAAATGTATGAATACTTCATTTCCTAATTTTTATCAACTTACAATTATTTATAATAGCTACCTAGTGAATACTCAAAGGGCACTGTTATGAAAAAACTTTACACAAAACAAAAATACACAATGTTACATACATTAGATGCCACATATTGTATTGAAAATATTTTATAAGAACTTTTCGGAAAAGTGAACAGTTGAGTGAACAGTTGAAAGACTGAAATATTTCATTCTTCATAACATCCAAAGTTTGAAAACTATTTAAAAGTTATAAATTACTAAAAACAATAGGTATGTGTGATAGTTAACTGACTCTATCAATTTGAGTAAGAAACGCCCAACTAAACTGGATCAGCATAGTTCTGGCTCCATAGTTCATAGTCCCCACTCTAGGGAGGATTGTCACCAGGACAGTATTAAAAAAAGGGAATGAAAAAGGAAGGCTTGTTTCTGTTTCTTTGGAGGAGCTCCAGTCTTCACTTGCACCTTGGACAGTCTCTCCTGGCTTCTAGGGCAGAACCTTCAACCTTCAGGAGCAGATCTTCAGCCTTCTAGCACAGAGCCTTAGGTCTTCTGATAAGGACTTGCACCAGACACTCACTACATGTAGCTCCAAGCCTTCCACTGGATGCTTCAGATTTCCAGCACATAGAAAGACCTTTTGCACTCTTTCACACCTGACTCTGTGGGAAGTCATTGTAAACCAATCTTGTAAATTCTTATATATTTGTATATCTCACATTAAATCTATTTCTCTAGTAAGCACTGACTGATACAGTATGTTTAATTTGTATTTGATTATTGCATTCTAAATATTGCAAATTCACTTTCACTTTTATGTTTCTCTTGGCAAAACCATTTTAAAGATCTTTTTTACATCTAACATAGTATTTGTAGAAGATTCAAATGAGCTGTAATATTATTAACCTAACTAGATTATTTGTTTAGTTTTGACCCTTTTCTCTTTTGTTCTTCTGTTTTTAAGCAAATAATTTAGCGTCTTCTTTGGAACATATATTGAGAATTCAGTTCTTTAAAAATATCAGTGAGTTAGTTTCACAAAGCAAAAAATGGTAATATAAATCAAACTACTATGAATAATATATGAATTACTCAAAAGAAGCCTGAGGGCCCCCTCCTATTTTCCTCCCAGTTTTCCTCCCAGTAGATATGAAGAAGAATGTAAAGGACTATAAGAAATTTATTTAAAACTTCCTAATTTCTGCCTCCTTTTCAGCTGATGGGGTACTAAAACTGAGGCTCAGCAAGGTCAAACATTTGTCTCACAGCTTCCACAGGAAGAGCTTTGCAGCAGTTTCAAAGTCAATTCCATTAAAATTAATTCCTCGAAGGGAGTAAGCTAGCAGGAAATCCTCATAGAACAGATTCCTGGATAAAATAATATTTAAGGAGCTGTTAGAATGAAGGAGAGATTTTGGAAAAGTAAAAATGGAGTTAAAATAGTTTTCTTCCTCATTCAAGTGGTCAGGTTTATTTCACTAAAGGATCTGAGCTCATCTGCTTTTCTTCAGGTATAAGTGACCACTTAAAAAGGTGTCCCTCTGTCTAATAAATAAAGTAATATCTCACCTACATTTATACTTCTATGATATTCTTTAAACAATATTCCCAATCTTATTCCCCCAAACCTTCTCTATATGCTATTTGTATTCCAGTCAGACAAATTTCCTCAAACTCTAAGATAGTATCCTTGACCTTTTAGTTCTCATAGTTCTCTTTGCCTGGAATTCTTTCTTTTCATGTACAAAACCTACCATTTCTTTATCCACAATTTAAAGCCTCTAGGAGAGAATAGCTCCAACCTTGTGAACTCATTTAGGATTTTTATCTCTTTCTCCTCCTTTCAAACAACAATATTTTTCTTGTACTGTGAAAATCCATACATTTATTTCTCTTAAAAGAGGAAATGAGAGGGAACATATCTTATATACAGATTATGTATAGTAAGTCCTGAATAAATAATAAGTGAAAGAATTAATGGTCAAATCATTGCATGAGAAGCTCTTTTCTTCCAATGACATGGATATTTGGCTACTAGATTAGTAGTGGAAAGGAAACTTGACAAATCAGGTTAACAATTACAGTGTTTGTACAAAAATAAAAAGGCTGAAGCACCATTATGAATAAAATCATAAAAGTGTTTCTACCGAGACATTTTCAATGCC
The DNA here is from genome assembly GCF_053883595.1 of Heterocephalus glaber. Lineage (NCBI taxonomy): Eukaryota > Metazoa > Chordata > Mammalia > Rodentia > Bathyergidae > Heterocephalus > Heterocephalus glaber. Next base: position 28,088,691 of record NW_028258344.1, on the reverse strand, counting down.
ATTTAGTGGACATTTAGCCTCTTAATTCTGTGTGTCAGTCACTGTACGGCAAATATTATTCTATAGGACACCAGAACACCAAATGTATTACATGACAAAAAATTTTCAGTGTTTGTATGTGGCAAATGTAACAGTTTAAGCATCACTGTCAAGTCGACTGGCTTGAGAGTGGCATAGGGGATAGCAAAACACACCTCTGGGTGTGGCTGGGTGGAACTTGGAGGTGTGACCTTGAGTTCTATAGATGGTTCCTGATCCCTTCTTTTCTGACACTGTTCCCCTGCTGTGCTTCCTGGCTGCCATGACCTAAGCAGCTTTGCTTTGCTGTGTCCTTCAACCATGATATCTCTGGAGCCAACTGATCATAAACTGAAACTTCAGAAACCATGAGACAAATATACCATTTCCTCCTTTAAGTTGTGGGTGTCAAGAATTTTTGTTCAGCAATGGGAAAGCTGATTAATACAAGTAGCTTAAGAACTTTACCAATTTTATTCTTTTTTTTTTTTGCTTAAATTCCTTTATTGGTAAATCTTAGGTATACAGTACATTTATCACTGGGTGCTTGTACCTGTACGTGATGTATTTTAGTTCTTATTTTGTCCCCATTACCTGTGCACCCTTCACCCCTCCACCCTTCCCTATTTACACAGACTTTGTTTCCATTTTTTTCTTTTCTCATAATTTTTCCTTTCCCTTCTTGCCTTTCCCCTTCCCCTCCCACTTCCCCTAACCCTTTGGACCTTTTCTTCCTATTTCAAATTATCAATTATTTGTTTCCATTGAAAAACGTCTTAGTATTCCCATTTAACAGGCTTAGGAATAGGAGAACACGAAGGTTAAGAAATTTGCTCAGGTTCTCAAACAAATGAGAGATAAGCTGCATCTCTCAAATGAAATTTGCTTTAGATAATTATTCATTTATTTTTATATAATGTTACAATTCTTTATGCCCTAATTTATGGTGATATGACATTTGGAAGACTGAGAAATCTCAAATACTTATTGCTCTCTATTTTAATTTTAAAAAGTCTAAATCAAAGACAAATTTTAGAAATCCACATTTCTGTTTATGACAAAAACTATGCAACATGCAATTCTAGCAAGTGTGGTATGATTTGATTTTCAGCTGTAACAAAAAAAAGGAAACACTTTGTAGAAGAAATTATACTTTTTGATACATATTTTTACATTGATCTCAGTTTCACAAAAGAACCGATAGGGGTGCATGTTACAGAAAGAAGGTGATGGTGAACACATGGCACAAAAGCAGTCTTTCTAATACACAGACAGGCTTTTATTTGAACTCTAACTTGGCATCAGCATTTCAGGAGAATGAGGTCCTTAAATGATTGTGATGAATGACCAAAGCTTTACATATTCACAAGCCAAGTTTGATTGTAATTCATTGGTGAGTAATCATCCCTCTAACATATAATTATATACAAAGGCTAGTGAATTAGAAACAAACAAGAAAGGACACAGGATAACTTTCAGATTTAAAGAGGCATGCTGGACTTAAACTGGTATTATGCAGGCACAATGTTGGTATATCAGATGAGCTGCTCTACAAGACCATTTAAAAATCACTGGGGGGCCAGGGATTTAGTTCAGTGGTTCTGCCACCTGCCTTGCAAATGCAAGGACCCAAGTTTGATCCCCGTACCAATAAATAAATAAATAAATAAATAAATAAATAAATATCACTGGGAAAAATATACAACATTCACATCTGACATCCTTCCAACAGGCCACTGGGCTGCAATGTCAGTAAAACATCAAATTGCCAGCAAGATTTCATGTTGCTATTAAAATTTGAAGGGTGCAATTACTTTAATTTTATACCTTTCTTGTTCAGCTCAAAGAGCTTTTTTTGGCAACAGAAAAAAAAAACTTACACAATCAGTCACATTTTGGCCTTTCAATTCACATGTTTCAAGAAAACCACCTCCTGTTTTTAATTTCACCTCAAACTACAGGACTGCAAACATCACAAAGTTACATTTTTTGGTAAAATGTTCCCTAGAAAAATAGATAAATATTTTCAAGAATGATAACTAAAGTTTAAGAGAACCAGTAAATGTTATTATTTATGGTCTATGTATGCAGACCTGTGCCTTTAATCATGTTTTTTATAATTTTCTTCAAAGTAGTTTAATTGGATTTTCATAACATCAAAATTTTTTCATCTATCCATGAAAGCTAACTACAGGTGATTTCAGCTCATGGATGGTCGACTTTTCAGTCTTACAATAGTGAAAGTAATATGCATGTAACAGTAATTTGAATTTTCTGTTTTGATCTATTCTCTGTATGAATTTTCTGTTTTGATCTATTCTCTGTATGAATTTTCATTTTTACCTATTAGCAGCATGATATGTCTTTTGAGCCTGAGCAATGGCAGGAAGCCATTGGTCCCAATCACCCATGCACTTGCACAGTAAACAAACAATTCTATACAGTGTACTACAGCTAAACTAAATGCTCAGTAGGTTAGCTGTAAGAAGTATGCTTTTAATTTTTACTATTTTTACTTTACAATGACTTTACTGGGACATAACCTAACTGAAAGTCAAGGAGCATCATTACTGATAAATGCAGCAGCATGGAAGAATCCGAAAGAACTATGGAAAGTAAGGAAAGCCAAACCCCAAATGATCCCATTCATATACTATTCTGGAAAGGGCAAAATTATCCCTCAGTAAATCTTACTTAAAATTATTTTCATATGTATTTTCACAGTAATATTTCAAAACTCACTAAAAATAAAAGTGGCAAGTTTTGTCATCATTATTCACAAAGGAGAAACTTGTTGCTCAAATATTTGATGTAGAAAAGCAAGAGATGTCAAGTAACTTACTTAAGGACAACTAGCTACAAATTACTCAAAGTCTGAATTTCCCAGTGTCAAAGGCAGCATTTTCCTATTATAGTACACTTCCTTTTTAATATCCTGTTGTAATGTTCAACTAAATTAAAATTAAGCATTAAGATTTGTTCTCCACTTGTACCTTCCCCCAAGCTATCTCATATTAAGATCTTCCATACTTAAATAACATTGAATATGACCACCAGGCAAGGGTTAATTTCATAATGGAGTTAATATGATAGTTCATTATGCCATTTTAACAAAAATACCAATGATTTAAGGCTGAAAGGAAGACATCATCTATGTTACAGAAAGTAATAAACCCATTTTATATTATACCAGAAGCTGGCTTCTAGAGCAATATATTCACATCTCAGTAAACAATGTTTTGAGGGGAACACAAATGAAATAGTGCCCAAATAAAAATGTATCAATGTTGCAGTAAGACTGTTTAGAAGGATAGGAAAATGTTAAACTGAGAGAGTGAGAGACACTCTAAACATACATGAAAATCAATGATACAGAAGAGTAAACAGATTTCGTATATTACTTAAAAGAACAGAACCAGGAGTAGTTTTACGCTCAGCATCATATAACTTAGGGATTAATATCTGTCACAAAATAGCTGGTCACTCATTTGAAGGAATGTTTGAATAGACAAATAAATGGTAACAAATTATGCAACACAGAAGTAGGTCGCTTTATGAAACCATCCCCATTCATACTGCAGATTTGATGATGAGCTTCAGGGATAAAATGGAAATGATTTCTCCTCTATATTGGTGTATGGAAAGACATGCGAGATCACTTCTGTGGAGAGAAATCTTGGACCACAGAGACAGAAATGAACTTGAGACCATGCAGTTTAGAAAGTCAGCAAATAGAACAAAAATAATTTCTATCAAAAGTAACCTGTTTGAAGAAATTGTGCTAAAATTACTGGACAGCACATGCAAAGGAGGAGAAGAAGAAGAAAAGGGGAGAAAGGAGAGGGAGGAGAAAAAGAAAGGGGAAAGAGAAAGGGATGATGCAGGAGGCTATGGAATGGAAGTAGAAGGAAGAAGAAGGATGTTCTAGATACAGATCTTACATATTACCAAAATGTTAAGTTTAAAAACACAAACCAAAATGTAAAACACAAAACTATAAAACTCCTAGAAAAAAACACAGTAGAAAAACCAGATAACCTCAGATACAAAAACCAACAGTGTAACACTTGAAAGAAAAATAAGATTTCATTAAAATAAAATATTCTGCTCTGTAAAAGATTGTTTCAAGAATGGAACAAACCACAGATTGGAAGAAAATATATGCAAACCACATTATTTGAGAAAGGAGCACTTGCTGAAAAACACAAATACAGAGAACTCTTAAGCTTAACATAAAGAAAGCAACTCAATTAAATGAAAAAAGATCTGAACAGAAACAGCCAACCAAAGAAAATGCACAAGAAGATAGAGATGACATATAAAGATATAAAAAGATGCTCAACATCATGTCATTAGAAATTACAAATTAATACAACAGTGTTATAACATTATACACCTAACCAAATAGTTAAAATCCAAAATATTAGCACTCAATTCTGAAAGGAAATCCAACATTAGATTTCCCTTCTTCCTGGAAGGAATACAGAATGGCGTTATAATTTGAGTAAATATTCTCTATACTATAATAGAGATACATGTTATCATATATTTGTCAAAAGCCATAGAATGCACAACAAAGAGTAAACCCTAGGTAAACAATGGTGATAACATGTCAGCATTGGTTCATGAACTGTTACAAATGTATCACTCTACTGTAAATTGTTAATTATGGGAGAAATGGAGGTAAAGGCATGAGGCTTATATAATCTTATTGTTTAGAGGTTCACCAAAGATTCTAATTCTATTCAGTTAAAGACAAAAATCTAATCAATTATGGCAAATGCTATAAAAATAAATGTTAAAATAATTATTTTGTGTTTTAAAGTACAATATTCATTTTTATGTATCTCAAAAACATACATTTAACAGACTAAAGAATTAGTGAAAATAAACTGTTGGAATTTCAGAAGACTTTATTTTACAATTTTACAAAATATGCTAGCTTATTCCTGAAATTTCACAAGCACTATACTTAAAGACGCTATTCTGTACGAATATTTAAAGTATGTTATTCTTCATTGTCAATTATGTAAAGATGTAAAATTGAATGGTCATTTTATCTGTGAAATACAAGCAACTTCTAAAAATCGATATTGCTAATCATTAGAATTCTCTTGTAACCTCACTCTTGCAATATTCTTTTAATTTATATCAGTGAATATGGCTTATTTATGACAACAGATAAAAGTTCTTACTATGTACATCTGTTACACGACTGGTCTTTCATTAAAATGGAAAATACTGTACAAAATTGTACTTTTATCTTTTTTTATGTTTCACTGCAAATTACCAAACAAGACTGTCACATTCACAAGATTGAAGTTTCTAGAATTACTGATGAGCAATTTTTAATTTTTTAAATTTTAGTAATGAAATTCATAGTACATTGATCAACTTTCCCTAAATGTAAATAACACATATGAACTCAGATATAGTAAAACTGCACTTTAAAAAAAAAAGAAAATAAAAATTGCTTCAAGATAATCCTCTCTATAATAAACATGATATAAACATAGTTTGAGGTGTACTTTTCATTATTTCACTGTACCTCTATTATATAGATATTTAATACTATTTTATAATTTTTCTACCCTACCCCAAAGTTCATTACTTTTTAATCATAATTTTTATTAGTACATATTGTAATGCATTTTCAAGTTACTGAAATAAGATTTTATAAGTTTTATACTTAGGTTTATTATATCAACACTGATCTTTTCTAAATTTCTAAACAGTATTATACTCTGATTCAAAATTCAAAAAGTATGGAAAAAACATAAGAATTCTTTCTCTCTCTGTGCTTCTGCCTTCCACGTTCTCTTCTCACAAGCAACAAATGATACTATTTATCCAAATATCATTTACACACACATAAATTCATACATAGCCTTTTCTCTTTTTTATATAGAAGCCATTATATGTGACATACTCAGTTCTGCATCTTGTTTTTTTGTTGTTTAATTAACAATTCATCTTGGAGAATATTTCACAGAAATAAAGAGTTTTCACATGTCTTTTTATAGCTTCACAATCTTGTTCAATGTATACCCAACAGTGTGCCTACGCAGATCCCCACATTGGGCATTTTACTCTTGCAATCATCTCGTTATATCTTCTGGTTTTTCAAGACTCAAATCAGATGCAATATCTTCAAGAAGTATTCCTAGACCTTTAAATCTGGGTTAGATATCCATCTAGAAGATCTCATGTTCCCATTTCCAAATATCAATAATAGCATTTACAAAATGTATATAATCACCTGCTTGCTATCTTGACATCTATTCCATTGGATTTTTAATAGACAGTAAAAGCTTGATAAAGGTTACAAAAGTATTTATAAATAAAGTAGTTGTTTGTTGTCTTACTGTTTCTGTCTTCTATCATGTTTCAAAAATACCTAAAACCAGATGTTTTGATTTAAATATATAATCAAAATTATTTGATAATAATTTTGTTTCCTCTGAGTATTCTTTATTCTCATGTTATTTCATTTTAAGTGAAAATTTAAATATGGACTTCATCTGAAAAGGAGGGGGAATCTGCCAATAATCATCTTCATATAAGTTTTCTTTAAAAATAACCTTTATCAATGCATGTTTATGCTTATATATTTTATACTATATTAAGAAAATAAAATTCAGTTTTTCAAGGTAACGAAACTAATTTTTATGTGATAAATCATTCTTTCTATCAGCTATAAACATAAAGCAACACTTTAAAAAGCACAAGGTTCGAATTTTGACCTACTTTTTCTTATTGTATGACTGTGAAATTTATTTTGGAAGTCTGAAAGCTTTATTTCTCAAAACAACTGCTTCAGTGCATTTTTTTCTATGAAAGAAAGAAAGTAAAGAAGCTGTATACTTGGGAAATAATATAACAGTGTCATGTGGAATCAAATTTCTAAAGTGGAATGAATTTTTAAGACTCACAATTTGAGTATCAACAATTAACATAAGAGCAATTTAAATAGAACATAAAATTCTGATAGTGTCCTTTAAAATATGTGATGAAAACAATTTCAAGTAATGATTAGAAATACAGAATTGTACTTCTGTGAATACATGGTTTTACATATTTGGAAATTTCTAGAACTATCTAAAATCAACCAGTGTATGAAGACATAAGATTACACATTAATTTAAATTGACATTTGTATTATAGTTTAAGTAGCAAACAATTGATTGTTACAAATGAGGAACTATTAAAGTATGGATGATGTTGATTTTTTAAACTATTCAAATTTTATTCCCTGATAAGTAAAAGAATTAAGATTAGGTTAACAAAATTTAAATCTATTTGACTGTAAAAATTAATTTTAAGCATATGTCAAAAATCTTTTAGACTTCTTACTTTTAAAAGCAATTACTGAAGATGAACTGTATGTCAGAAACTATATACGGTAGTGAAGTTGAAATCATAAATTATCATTGATAAATAAGATATTCTTTGGTAGCCTGTGGATGTTATAGTGTAAATCAGAAATTAGATAATGACCTAAACAAGGTCAATACAATGTAATATATAAAAATAATATTAAAAAGTAAAAATAGTTAAAGAAATACCAAGGAAAGGTATTCAGATTTGGACAGTTTAAAAGGATGAGTAATTCAAATTCATTTTAAGATGGCCATAAAGGAAAAGACATCTGCAAATACTCAGATAAACCTAAGGGTATACATTTATGTAGTCTAGTCACATACACTGTAATTCAGTATTATTCTTCATGTGCATATTTAAAAAAGATTAATATGAAATTCATTGTTTCTTAAGTTTCCTACATAACTTAATTATGATAATCACATCAGGAATGTGTGTGACTATATATGTATGTACACATAATATATATGGTGATAGTGTCTCTAAGTGTGGTGTGTATATGAAGCTCAAAAGATTTAAGTACCTCCTGATTAACAGTACAAATGCATCCACTGATCATAACAGTGAAAATTTGAACAAAGCATTAAATACCACCTCTTGACTTGCTATTACCACCCATAATCAAACTATAACCATCTGGCCATCATTAAGTTTTCACAGATGATTTTAAGAGTACATATAGTGGTACAGTCAAGATTCTAGTAAATTTCTTTTTTGGGGGGGGTACTGGGGATCGAACTCAGGTCCTTGGCTCTTGCAAAGCAGCCAGCGGAACCACTGAGCTAAATCCCCAGCCCTATTTTAGTAAATTTTATTCAATATTTTTCCTCTAATACTGTTGGATTATTAAATTATTAAAGCATCATGACTGCAATTTGGCATAAAACTATGTTTGGTACCTAGAAAAATAATTGGATTAATACTGAGGCAAAAAAGATATTAAAAGTAAGCAAGCAATAAATGAGTGACTCCAATAACTGGGTGTTACAGCTTCTATCTAGAAGTTCCCCAAAATCCTCATGAGTTCATAGGTGGGGCTTTTCAGAGCTGTCAATCTAGGGTATATGATACTGGGATTAAAGGTATGTGGTACTAAATTTGTGCACTGTCTGGAATTAGCATACTGCTATGTGTTACTCAATGAATTTACTGAAGACAGAAAGAAAGAAGTCTTGTTCTGACTTCTTCACTTTTGGATGGCACCAACCAAAACGCTTGTAGACTGGATGGGATAAAAGGGAAAGGGAGGCTGAATGCTTGCTGATGCTGCCTTCTGCTTGCCCTGCCATGGACTGCCTCTGCCATGCCCCCCAGCCATTGATACCCTGCCTTGGAGTCAGCAACTATAGACTGAAATCTCTACGAACTGTGAGCTAAAATAAACCATTAGCATTGGGGGTCTGGTATTTTGTCTAAGCAACAAGAAAAGTAAGACATGGGGTTAATGAAATAGACAAGGTATGAGATAAGAGAATGTACAAAAAACATTTACATAATCACAACATGTTATAAATCTACAATGATGTCATATATTACAACCAAAAAGTGATTCTGTTCCTGAGAAATGTTTCTCAATGTGGAAATGTTAATAAATCCCTTTTTGAAATACTGCAAAACAACAAAATATATGTAGTAAAAAAACTCCTGAGAACATTAAATAAACAGTGAAATAACCTACTAGATTAAAATTAATTTAAGAGAGGAAAATGCTATCAATATAAACAAAACTGAAAGCCACTTCTGTCATTACTGAGCATTTAAAAATATAAAAATGAATTCTACTATTTGTATTATATCTTGGGTTAGAAAAGTGGGTATGAGAATGACATTTTACAATACTACTTGTCTGTTTTGAGTTAATCCTACATCATTTATGGTTAACAGGAAAACATTTTTTATTCCTTTTATTAACACACAGCAAATACAACTTCCAAACTCCACATTTCATTTATTCTTCAGAATGACAACTGGCAAGGAAACTATAGTTCTAGAAGTGTTACTGTTGTGCTTGGCTATGAAAGAAAATAGAACTAAATTTTTGATCAGTATTTGTATAGTCTGTATAAAAATAAAATAGAAAAATTCTTAATATTAGATTAGTCCTTTTATTTTCTGGAAGTTTCATCAACTCTGGGTACTGCAGACAAATGTATGGATGCTCAAAGGAACTCCTAAAATTGAGCAACCATGGAGGGCAATGATGATAATTCATACAAAATGTACTGTTGGGCCGGGGATTTAGCTCAGTGGTTCCATCGCCTGCCTCGCAAGCTCAAGGACCCAAGTTCGATCCCTGGTACCAAAACAAACAAACAAACAAACAAACAAAATGTACTGTAATGTCTTTATCTCAGTTAAATGTCTAAGTGACAAAGAATGCCCATTTAAAAATTTTTGACTAATGTAATTGTACTTATACAAAGATGACATAATGTAAACTAAACCTTCCTATGAGGAATGTTAACAAAATGCAGAATAATAATATATTCTGCCTTGAAGGATCTCCATCATTTATAGTCAAGATATCTCATTCATTTGTATATTCCCAGTCCCATGTAAATAGTAGAAATTCAATTATTACTTATTAAATTAATAATGGTAAAGAAGTTAATACATGGGGGATTGCATGACAATCAATCATTCATTTATTTTCACTCTCCTTGGAGCATGACCAATATACCAATACTTTCAACACATATTAGCATGGTCAAAAAAACTGAACATACCAAGGAAGAGTGAGTACTCTGGGGAGAGAAGCCAAAGGTTAATATAGTTTGTGCCACTTACTAGTTGTCTGATCTTCAGGACATACAACTTCAGTGACTCTCAGTATTGTCTTCCTCCTTGTTGAAATGGTGATACTAAGTTCAGGTGAATATTGTATTAGATGAGTTAACTGATAGAAGGTTTAAAAGAGGCATGTGATTGAGGCTTTAAAAGTCATTCATTAATGTATTCAAAATCTTTGAGAGCCTGCAAGAGTTCAACATCTGTAAGGAAGCAACACAACACATGGCCTCTATTTCAGGAAACCAGATATATATCTGCCCCATTGATATCTCTGTTTCATGATATTTTAGAAGTGTGTACATTTTGTTCTAGGAAAGGAGAAAAGAGACATCTAAGGTAGATGGAAAGAGAGAAGGTATGCTTAGGCTGAGTTTCAGAAGATAGGTATAGGCTAGAACCCACTAGACAGTTATCAGATAAAGTTGGGTTTGAGGTTTGGGTTATAGGCATGGGAAACAGAATAAATTAAGACAGTTAAAATAACATTAGAAGTTAAAATAACATTAGAAAATTTTCAGGCAATCAGACTAGATGAATTGATCATGTCTAAGCACTGATATAAATTGTTTTGGGGAAATATTCTTAAGATAGTAAGGATCATTTCAATCAAGTTAACTTAGGACTTCTAAAAGCAAGTGATTGACTAACCTAATTAATCTGTTAATGTTTAAGAAGAAAAATGTAATAAAGCTTTTGTTATTTAATTAGAATGGGGTTTGTAGTGATGTCTTCTATCAGGTATAGGTTAAATTCATTTTTAAATCTTTAAACACTGCATGACATAATTCTTGGATGTTAATAAAATTATCCATTACCCACCCTATAAAATAGCATTTTTTACCAATACCAAAATGTAACCATTTAAGGCACATCACTGAATAAAACTTAACACTCTTGAGAGAGAGCTAAATCAGAGATTTATTCTATTTGAATGTGTTTTTCCTTGCTCTGATTGAACCTATCTTTCTTCTGTCATAATGAGCTCATTTTTCCTGTTGGAAGAGAATTATCTCAGGTTTCTGGTTTTGTATTCTACAATGGTTGCCTTATCCATTACATCAGACACAAGGTATACCCTATGCAATCTGGAATTCCTGAGCAATGTCAAAAATAATAAAATGGTTAATGTGAAGAAAGCACAATCTCCTATGAAGTGACATTAGCTGAACAATTTATGGAGACCAATGAACTCAGCCATAGATGTACTCATACAGTAGGACTCTACATCAGAACTGTTTCCCAATCAATGTCCCCAAATACTGAGCAATTTTTGGTTCATCATTTTTCTCCTTTGCATGGCAGTGTATTCTATATCATACTGTGTATAGTTATCCCAATTCATTTCATAAAATAATTTGTTTCAGATTATAAGAATCCCTTATATACTGATTTAGTCTTTCAGGAGCTGTGAAGAATATTCTCTTTGTCTAGTTTTAGTACACAGTAAAACTTGCAATATACAATTCTTAGCTTTCACTTATTCAAAAAGAAAAATTTCTTGATTACATGCCTGGCACTACTTCCCACATGCTTGGCACTGTGTTGGCAATAGTGATTCAGAAGTGAATAACAAAGTCTGTTCTCCTCATAAAACCTCTGACTATTATAGAAGAGAATCTGGGAATGCAAAATGCAGAATGTTGAAGGACAGCTTCCTAAAGGAGTAGACATACAAATTGTTTCTTGAACTAGCTGAGAAGGAAGATGTCAAGTGAAGTATAGTACCAGACAGGGATCCACAAAGATTCAGCCAATGCATGTGGCAATGGCCATGAGTGACCTCTAGTCCCAGGCTCCAAGTTCATGGTTTTAACCCTTGTTTCCATTTGGAACAAAGAATTCACCTTGAACACAAATCAATTGATTGGAGATATGAGGCTTTTTATAAACTCAAGGAAAATGCTTTCCTTCCATTATCCTTCCCTCTACTTGAATCATTGATCCTTAACCCAACAAAAGTTCCACTTAATCTATGAAGTCCAAGAAGTTATACAACAGCAGCTTTTGTATGTACAATTTTCCAGGGAGAGTTCACATGTTCACATGAGATCTTTAAAAGTTTACCTTACATTTTTAAACAAAGTTTCCAGAATTCTCATTTTACATTCACCTGATACTGAGTACTATAATTCTCAATTTCATCTCTACAATATGATTCTGGCCTAGACAGGCATTCTTTTCATGATGTCTGCTTCACCTGAAAGGTGTTGTCTGTCTTCCTGGCTAAAACTCACTTTGCAGGCACACTGCATCACAGTACAGTCATTTAGGTCTTAATACAAGTGCCCAGATGTCTTGGAAAACAGAGATGTGCTACTTTTGACAATGGGATCATAGAAGTAAATAAATCTCATTTACTATATATAATCCTAAGAATGACTTTATACCTAAAACATAATTTCTGCCAGCTTCCTGTGTTTGGGATTGAGGTAGTCTACATTTAATTTTGGACACAATAAATAAACAAGGATAACAACAGAAGATTTTGTAAAGAAGTAAGTTTCATTTCCACTTAAGCTCAAAAATGTTCTGTTTGTCTGCTTTTACTTACATGCTCCCCAAATACTCAAGATTGTATTTTTAAGCTCCTTTAGTTTGTATCTTGAATGTCCTCCAAAGGCCCATGTGTTAAAGTTCTGGCCCCAGTGTGGTGATATTGGGAGGAACTTTTAAGAGGTGAGGCCTACTGGGAGGTCTTTAGATCACTGGAGGCTTGTCTTTAAAGCCTAGAGTGGAACACCAGGGCCTCCCTCTTCCTCTTTTCCCTCTGGCACTGAAGTGAGCAATCTTACTCTGCCAGATTCTTCCTCCCTCATGTACTGCCTCATCACAGTCTCATAAGCAACAAGGACAATTGATCATGAACTGGAACTTTCACAACTGTAAACCAAAATAAACCATTACTTTTATAAGTTGATTATCTCAATTATTTTTTACAATGACAAAAAGTGACTAACACATAAGTCAACAAAATACATGTTTGAAATAATATTATTAAGTCTTGGAGTCTCATTTAATTTATTTCTGAATAATAGACATATCTGTCATTGATACTAGGCCCCTAAATGCAGACAATATTAATATCAGTCTAAGACTATAGTTCAAGACTAAATTAACTGTCCTTTCTATTCTCTATGTTGCCTTAGCACTTTAAAGATACTTCTCTGATTGTATTCTCATTTTGACTTATTTGTAAATTATATGGATTCATTTCTTTTGCTTGTTAAATTTTAAACTCTGACAATATATACCCCAATTTGATTGTGTTTGTAATCTTTACCACTAAAATATTATGAATATATCATTGCATTATGAAAATATTAAAAAATATAAAACTTACATATTCTTGATATCTAGCTAAATAAATTTAATTGGACAAATAAATTATGTGGTATAATGTTGCCCCCTCACCTACCATTATATCTGTATTCAGTCCTCCTTCATTTCTGTAATAGAGAGCATACCTGACATAAATAAATGTTGACTCTCTTGGGATGTTATTAAAAACTTCTGCATATAAAATTATATGAACCATTGGATTTTTGAAAATGCAAGAATTCTGATTATATATGATGATTTCAAACACACATATACACCTGTGAAATACTATTTACTCAAATCAAATAATATAAGATAATGTAATATATACCAATGTATTACGAAGAGAATTATTAACACTCAGAAGAATGAATTTCTATGATGGTCTAATTTATTACTTAAAAACTAATGAGACACAGTAGGAAATTCTAGACTACATCTATTTTAAGAGGTGTACTCAAGAGAAAGACAAACCCTGTAGATCAAGAGTATAAGTGAAGAGGGCTAAATTATCCTTTTAATATCTTCAAAATACCTTAATTATATATAGATACATATATAAACTTCAAAGAAATGGTTAAACTTTTTTAAAGATATTTTTATCTATTGATCCATTCGATTTTATATTTAAGAGAAAAAGAGGTTATAAAAAAGAACTAACAAAATATATGGAAAGTTCACATCAAATACAATAATATCTTTTCAACAATGCAATTCTAAGGGATGTAACAGCATTTTATAATTCTCGAAAAATTCTCAGCTGGCTGGGACTTGTAATGGAAATAAAATTTACAGTATGTTTCTTCTGAAGAGTTCTATCAATTCATTTATCATTATACCATATCAATATTGACAACCAATGTTATATTTTTACTAGTGAGAGGAGAACAAAATAACTTTCTAATATAGACAAAAATATATATTTGGGTTTCATAATATTGCCAAACATGTAACCACATGTAACCTTTGGCTTTAAAATATTAGTGATACTTTTATATATTTTAATAGTAGGTACACTTTATTTTTTGATATAAACAGTATTGAAAGAAGGAAAAAAAGAACCACAAATCTGGAGATAGTTGACTTCCCTCAGATTGTGGTAGTACAAGATTCTGTTAAAGCTCTAGTTAGCAATGCAGGGGAAAAAAACAAAGCATTAACAACAAACTAACTGTAACTCTGAACAAAAGGTGGAAAGGTCAATATGATGCTTTGATGGTTAGACAGACTGCCTTATGTGTAAGAATTTTTTTAGCATTTATAAAAGAAGGGAAGAATCATAGTGCCCTATCTGTGGGGAACCATTTATTAAATGGGTCAAGGAACACACATTTCAAGTAAGACTGCTGGCAATAAAGGGCACAGATTCAGCCTGTAATAAACACCAGACTGATGTTCACCGAAATAACACTGTCAAGGCTGCCCTTTAGAACATTGATCCAGCACTGGTAAATATCAGGTATGAGAACAATATAGCAAAAACAAACAATTGGCATTTGTAATTGAATGGGAATGGAAAACAAAGTACCAAGTAGAAAGCAAAGGGATATGACATGTAATACCAAACATTCTTAATTTTAAAATGCTAGCCATAACCTCTTGGATACAAGGCAAATACATTCAGTGGTGTCAACTAATTTAAAATAACTCATTTCAGAGATTAGAAATGGCAAATCCAAATATTTACTTCAAAATTTTCTTTTAAGCACTTTGTGCTCCTTTTCACTGCAAAAATTACATAATTTTAATTATATAGATTTTAAAGAGGCAATTTCTCTCTCAATTACTAAGAATTTAAGCCTGATAGCAAAAATTTAGGTCAAAACCTAATTCATATTACCACTCAACAATTTGGCAAATACTGTATCACACATTGTCTACAAACAGAAATAAATATAATTAAATTGAAATATTCTTGCCACTTTAAATGATGAATATTTGTCTTTGCGTGCCAGATTTCAAGTTATATTGCGGTCTCTAGAACTTTTTACATATTACAATATCAATTTGTCTCCTCTCTCCTCAAATCCCTCTCAAAATCTCTCCCGCTTCTCCATGTATCTTTCATTAATTTTACACTATCATTTGAATTTGGGAAATACTCTAAAGATTGGTGGGAACGATGAACTAAAAATAAATATTTATGAAGGATGAAAATGTTTTTATACAATAAGTACATTAACCATATTTCTTTATCTCATTACAAAAGCCCAACAAAGTAGCTGGAGTACTGGAAGACTGAAAGTTGATTCAAGAGGGTATTGACCTGAGGCCAAAATGTAACTCAGAGTAATTTCGTTCCACTCTCTTTAGCTAGAGTTAATTTCATCTACTCAAATAGGAATTAGAAATGAGTAACTGGAGTCTTCCTGCAAAATCTAATATTTCTTTGAGTTCTTATGTACCACACCAAACTTGGGTAGGAATGTAGGATGGCTGTTTGGTGAGTTTGCTACTGAGTTTGCTACTCTTAGATACTAAGAACAGATACCCAGGAATAAATCAAATTCCCTGTATGGTGCCAAAATATATAAAAGGGAAAGGAGCATTATCAAATATTCAATATAGCTTTGAATCACTAAGTTTGAAACCAGTACGTTAAATCATTTGATGGAATGCTTTTAAAAATTTCACTTCCTTTGCCAACAAAATATGCAAAATTAAGCCTAATGAAAGAGAACTTAGTAAGATATTATTTTGTGCAGTTTAAAGTTAAATAAAATTCCATAAAGTGCTCAACTTTTGCATGAAATACATGTGGAAAAAAATACAAGAATATTTGTCCTTTTATAGGCTTTCAAAGAAGTAATTTAAAATTGAATAAAAAGGAAAGATATCATCTGAACTGTAGGTATTGTGAAAATTGTACTGTGAAAATTAAAATACTAGTTTGTGCCACAGCCATAAATTACTAAACTAATTATCTAGTAGCAGGCATAACTGAATCATTCAAAGGGGTAATTAGCAATCAGACATAATGAGTACTGCTACTATTTCTTGTCATACTGTATTTAGCTTCCATGCAGCCTGGAGGAACTGAATTATTTCCTATCCTTCTTGGAGGGCATTACTGCTATATTGAGTGCATCGGCTCATATTATTACTCCCAGTAGTTTAATTCTTCACTGGACTGCACATTTCTGATTTCCCTTGTCAAAGTTTCCCAGTTCTCCTAGGCCCTTTATAGCAGTCATCTTCTTAATAATCATTCCTTAGTATACATGTAAACTGTGTCAAACCAAATTATATATTTCTTTTATTAGTTTTGCAGAATTTATATCCAGTAATGTTTGCTGTATCATTTAAAATTAATTTTTATACTAATCAATACAAGTTTTAAATATATGTAGAAATTATAATACCTTTATAACTTTTCATATATATATATATACACATATATTTTTTAAGTGTGAACAATGCTGCAATTCACCTGTACATTTTCTTAATTGAATTCCTTCTATGAATTCAGACAACCTGTTTCCTGAAATATAAAAATGAGTAAGATAGGGTCCCTGAATTACAAATATCATAGATAGGAGACAGGTACTTACGTATTTGCAATGCTATGTGATAAATGCAATAATGAGACAAGAAAGATAACACATGCATACACATACATATTATCATATAAATATATATATATATACATACTATCAATATATGCATACACACCATATAACATAGTTATCATATCCCACTTTCTTCTAGTATCTTCTCATCAATACATTGAAAAGATTATATGGGAAGAATGAAATTAATGATTCAGATCAGTTAAGGGAGAAAATTTATTTAGAAGGAAAAATAAGAATTAAATTTAGCCCAATTAGTTTTACTCAGTTGAGATTTATTAAACACTCACTATGTGAAAAATAAACTGGTTTTGATCCTTAGCTTCGAGGGGCTAAATTTCAGAGAATCATAGTAGGAAGTATTAGAGAAAGCAGAGTTTTTAAGCATCTGAGCTGTGGTAGGAAACTACTCTCTGTAGGCATTGCATGGTTAAAAGCAGTAACTCCTTTATTCAGCCCCTAGATTTAGTCAAAGAATGTAGAGGGACATTTAAGGTGGAAGACAGAATGCAACCATAAAGGAAAAGGCTTTTGAGCAATGAGAAAGAGCTTTGTAAGCAACACTCAAAAAAGATATTATGCTTTTTCTTTCTAGAAATCATCAAGAGACATCACATTCCTTCCTTCCTTTTCTCTGATGTTGCTAAGGGCTTCAAAACTTCCTACATTTTTGCATTTGAGAATGGGACCTCACCTACCATCTGACTCAAACTTGCATTAAAATTGAAATTGGTTAACAAAGAGAAAGATAAATACAAATACAGACATATTTTTGAAAAGGCAAAGTTATATTCGCCAAGGATTTAATTTTTAATCTCCTAAGAGGGGAGATCACTTAGTGATTATTGTATAAACAGTGATGGCAGCAAGAAAAGCCTAACAGCTCATAAAGCTCTGTGCTAGGATCTTAATACTCTCATTCCATTATCTGAACGAGTCTGGACTACATTTTTGCTGCATATTTGCATACTGTTATTGCACCTGAGGATAAAAATAACCAATTATGAACTGAAGATTCTCAAGTGTGGAAAATGTGTCCATTTTCCAAATGCCAAGCCCAGTATGAAATGAATGTTGAGGCCCTGCTAGGTCTTTGCTTCCCCCTTTGCTTTTTATCCCCTGTAAATGGAAAATGGATGCACCTGGAGCTTATATAACCCAACTTTACAGACTGTAAGAAGCTAATTCTCAAACATTAAAAGGATGAACTTCTATAAATCAATAAAAATGTGCTGGTTGTTTTCTTTGTCTTCACAAAGACAAAGGGAGGGGCCTTTGTGGGCCTTTTACCTTGCTAGGGTAACTAATCGCCAATTTGGAGTTATAGAAGCAATACTTCCTGAAGTTAATTCTTTATTGCAGAAAAAAAGCCTCTCAGGAGGCTTTGTTATGTGACAACAAATTCTATGTAGTAAACAAGTCTAATGAAGACTTTTTATTGTTTCTCTTCATAAATTGTCCACATAGTAGGAAGCCAGAAAATGAGCGGAGTTAAAAGAAAAAAATATCTTTTTAAAAAATGAATGTTCATTTTAAAAATCATCAAATAAAAGTTATCCATGATTAGTTATTAATAATATTTGTATTATTATTTCAAACATCCCAACAGCCAAACTAGAAAAGTTCGAAACTTTCTACCCTGTGTCACACACTCTGGGATAAGCACACACACATAAGACATAGGACACTTGGGTTAAGAAGCAGTTTTGTATGGAAGTGTGGGGCTGTGCTGTCAATACAGTTTGTCTCCAGCAAAGCTCAGGATAAGGCTTGGTCCCCAATGTAACACTGTGAAAGATGATGGGACCTTTAAGAGGTGCTTGGGTCCTGAAGGATCCTCCCTCATGAAAGGATTAATGTCATTTTGTGGGAGTGAATGAATCCTTACACAGGAAAACTGGATTAGTGGCCAAGAGAGCTCAGGGTTATAAACGAAAGCTGCTCCTTGTTTTGTCTCTCATGCACATGCCTGCTTGCCCTTCAGCTTTCTGCCCCAAGGGGAGGCTATTACCAGAAGCTGGGCAGATGCCCACATCATACACTTGGACTTCTCAGCCTATCAATGTGTGAGCCAAGACAAACCTCTATTCTTAAGAAAGTATAGCAACAGAAAACAGAGTAAACAGGTAGTCTACAGGGTAGATGCTAAAAGGAAAAATACATGAGAAGCCACCCTATGCACTTATGAAGCTCACTGCAATTCATTTTGTTGTTATTTTAACATCAACTACAATAATAAAAATGATTTCTCCCCTGGTTACTTATGTATAAATTCAAGTGTGTGCTAATCTGCTAATCCACTTGGTTTAGTTTAGAGACTATACTTGTCAAGGATTATCAGGCAGAATAAAGGCTAGAAGGCTAGTATCTCCCTCTCTCTCTCTCTCTCTCTCTCTCTCTCTCTCTCTCTCTCTCTCTCTCTCTCTCTCTCTGTCTCTGTCTCTGCATGTGTGTATGTGTGTCTCCCTATCTGTCTCTCTCTCTCTGTCTCCCATATATATATAAAAATCTTGTATTCTTTTTCTCTATCCCCCGGCATACAATGTTGAATACACATTATAATGTATTCACTCCTTCACATCAGTCCTTTGCCCTAGAACCTTAAAAGTCTTCAACATATAGAAAGGTAAATAATAGATTTTCTTCAGTAAACAAATATCTAAATATAAGGACCGAGGATTTAGCTCAGTGGTGCCGCTTGCCTCGCGAGCACGAAGTCCTGAGTTTGATCCTGGTACCAAAAAAACAAAACAAACAAATCAAAACAAATATGTACGCATAAATGTAAATGTAAGTATAGCTCTCACTATTCACATAACTATATTCACTAATTCATAGCCTGGTATTTAGATGATCTGAAAATATCCTTCCAGAGCCAGGCCCATGAATATAACCATGATGTGCTTTTTTTTTTCTTTTTTCTATACTTTTTTTCTTTTTTCTTACTATACTCTCTCCTGCACACAAGGACAAACATATATACATAGTATATAATGCTTTTGTTTTTAAACATATACCCAAATGAAATACTATACCCTCTCTCTGAGCAATCACAATCTGGTCTATGTTCTGAAATTTCCACGTAGTATCTTTTTTTTTGGTACTGGGGATCAAACATGGGACCTTGCGCCCATGAAGTATCTTTATCTAATCCAAAATTTCTCAAAGCAATTTAATATCATAGTCATCCACCAAATATTTTTAATTTGAATGAATGAATGAATGAATGAATATTGGGTGTATTACACATGAGATTCCAGCCACCCACTGCTGCAGCTCATTCTAGTCTATCTATTCTCAGGTGATCTTGGTCTTGAATAAAATACAGGTAAAGGGGGAGTCGTCTGTGGGTCACAGAATGTGGGCCCATGTGTGACCTGAGATATGGCATGAGGAAACAAAAGTGAATTCAAACACCAGGCAGGGCATCTGTATAGGTATCATTCTAAAAGGAGAGAAACCCAGGAATATCAAAGAAAAACTAAACTGGTGATCCAGGTAGGAAGATTCATAATTGAAGACAACCCTAAATACATAAAGCGGTGGCTTCTCCCTAGGGGATCCTGTGGCCCAATCCTTAGAATAAAATGAAGCATCAGTGACATAGGCAGTGAAAGTAGTCACAGATATGTTAATAAGGCCACAAACTCAGTTGTCTCTTGGAGTCAGACAGTTACTGTAAAGGACTGAAGCAGGCCATGAAAGAAGATGTGGATGGCCAGGACCAGAGGCAGAAAGAAGAACTCCTGCTCTGTACTGTAAATTTTTCAGCCTTTGACTCTAGCAAAATAAGGGGTTATTGTGAATTACATAATAAAGAGACAAACAAATAAATAAAATTAACATGAGTAAGATAATACAATTCTAATCCTATTCTCATATTACCTATCAGTATGGTATTGCCAAATTGTTTTAGTTCTTATAGAATCTTGGGTAAAAGAAATGGGAACTTAGCTTATTTACTCATTAGTAATTATTTATTGGTTTGGAGGTACTGGGTTTTGAACCAAGGGCCTTCACATGGAGCTATATCCTTTGCCCTTTTTATTTTGAGACAGGGCCAACTAAGTCCCTAACTTGCTCAGGTTGGCTTAATTTGCAATTTTCCTGCCTATCCTCCAAGAGTGCTGCAATTCTAGGCATGTACCACCATGCTCAGCATCTAATTTATTCTTATTCAGCAAAGGATGCTCCTCTAAGGCACCACTTCAGCTCTAGAACTTCATGATTGCCTAAAGCTGTGTTTCTACAGCCTTCACTCTTGACATTTTTATATGGTTGACAGCCCACCACCACCAATGTCACTATTTTATCATCAGTCTTTATTAATCAGAGCTTAGGAAAGTATGTTCTTTCCCACAGATATGTTCATCCAGAGAATAAGATGATATATAGTCTAACTACCTTATTATGCACATGTGAAAAGTGACATCCCATGAAGCAAAGAGACTTGTCCAAGGCCATTTAGGTACTTTACAAGAGAGACAAGATTAAATCCAGTTCTTTTAATTCACTATCTGGATTTATATGAACTTAAAATATCCTTACAGAGCTATGTGGATGAATATAATCACTCCATGTTTTCTCTTTCTTTTCCTCTTCTACTATATTCTCTGCTGCACATGAAAACACAGAACATACATCTGCAAAATAGCTATCACTTTTGTCCTTCCTTAGACATGCGTGCTGGTACTCTGACGCACTCAGAAACAATACCCATGAATAGTTTGAATAGTAAAACAGAAATAACATGCATTTTGAGATGTTTAAGTACATATATCAAACACAGGGAATATACAAAATGTAAATTATGTGTATAAGTTGAAGTACCAATCAAAATATTCCAAGGACTAATACTTTCTACAAAGAATTCTCAGAAACAACTTACAACACATAGAGAATACAAAAGAAACAAAATTTGCTCTTCTTTTCCTCGATATTTTCCATACAACTTGGAAATTTGCTAGTCTAAAAAACTTATAGAAATCTTTAAATGCAAATATGAATAACTTATTTAAATATTAAAAACAGACTATATTTATCTACATAGCTGGAAGAATATTTTAAATAACAATCAATTATTGCCCTTTTTATTAAAAAACATGAATTAACTACAAAAGAAAAGAATTTAAATGATTCAACAACTTTATAGATAATATTATTTGTAAAAATTTAAAAGGCCAAAGACAGATATTAAATTTGTCACCAAAAAGGAGATTTAGAATCATTGATTTTGTCACAAGAGGGAGCCCATGTTTTTCAATTAATTCAAAACACATTGCAAGTAAATAAAATGAAGGCAATTTAATCCTAACTATAAAGCCATAAATTTAACAGCAAAATTTATTATTGATAACAAATATAAATTAATATTAAATATCAGTGGTCATCTCTTTTTCTTTTCAGTTTATCTGGATGGAAGATAAGAGGTCAATTTATTTATTTTATTAGTACATGTTTGTAGTACATGCATTTTACCATCATCTTGGGGAGCTGGTCCATGTACATAATACTATTGTAGATAAGTAAGTTAATTAGATATCTTGTAGGCAGTTAGACAGGGCCTCCCTTAAGGCACCAACACAGCAAGGAACCAACATGGAGAACAATCGAGGCACATTCACTGGTTAGCATTATAAAAAGAAGAGGCACTACTTCCCCTAGAAATAGATAGCAGTGATTGATATTGTAAATGGGAAATTCCTTGTATGTGACTTGTTTTCCCATTTGATCCCATTTAATCAATATTACTTGGGTGACTGTACTTGTAACCTTATTGGTTGGTTGTGGTTTTGTCCCACCTCATGCCCACTTTGTAAATTTCCATCCATTCTTAATCTTTTGTGCCACTTTGTACCCGCCTCACCACATGGCTTTGCTGTATAAAACATCTTTGAAATGTGGGGTGAGCGGGCAACCCACTTTCCGGTGTCCCCTGCTGTGTCTCTTAGGCAGAAGCTTTCTTTCTCCCAGCAAATTTTTCCTACTCTTAACCTCCTTTGTTCCTAGAATTCATTCTTCCATTTTAGAGAACACAAACTCGCGTTTCGGATGTCTAATAAGTTTGGGAGTTACATATCTTCCCCTATATCAATACAGCTTTTTTAAAATCCCCTTTCCACCCCACCCCTTCCTCCTCTTCTAGTTCCCCTTCCCTCCTTTTCACACTTGTTGATGTTCTTAATATTAGTTCATGTTTATGGCATATCATGTCCACATTCATTAAGGTTATTAGGAACTTGTACATTATATATGCTGAAAATAATTTTAATGATTCATTACCCAAACTAATGCTATAATATGTAGCAAGCAAATAACATATGTAATAGTTTTAATACCAAAATTTAAGAAATTGAAATGTATAGTTCTGATAGAATGCTAAAAAAGAGCATTATTATTTCCTGGTTCTTAATTTTATTGTTTCTTCTATACTAACTTAAATCCTCTCTAATATTGCTGGTGGGTGGATAGTAAACGAAAGTGTAATATTGATTTTAAAACTATGTAACTTTCCAAAATGTATACTATATACTTTAAAATATCATGTTGCACACAACACATGCAATTTTATGTCAATTTTGACAGGTCTTCCACTACCTCAACAGCTATTATGTATAGCAGCTGCCCTCTTCCTAGGGTGCCTTGCCCCCTCCCCTGTGTGACGTCATGCCAAGATGGTTGCTCCCACCAAAGAACAAACCCTTCTTCCCAGCATGCCCCTGGTCCCACCTAGAGAGTAACCTAATACTCGCTCACCTCCTACCACCTAGTAAGGTCACCGGCTCCTCCACTCCCTGATCACTACCTCACTCAACCCCGCCTCAGCCCCTACAAACCCCACCCCTGTCTCTATAAAAGACTATCCCTGCCCCAGCCATGTTGCTTTTGTCTCTCCTTTGTTCAGAGACAGCCCGGCAGATCTATTCCCCTAATAAAGGCTTGTTGTGGCCTGGTCTGGTCTTGGTCTTCGGCCCTTTTACCTGACAAATTTAAAATTTCAAATAAAAATAAATTCATGTAACTCCCTGAAAGACATTTAACTTTTATAAACTGTTTCCTATGTCTAGTTATCTTCAGCCTGGCTGTGAGAGTTAGTGAGATAACCTAATGACTCTTGGAACATCATGCCTGGCATTCAATTGTTGCTAAGAAAAGGTAGTTTCTTCCATTTTTGTGGGATCATTACATAAATATCTATATTAATAAATATTTTTAAGTTTGTCTCATAAAATTAATCTTTTGATAAATAATTCTCCTTCCACTCGCTGATTCTCAACACATTATTTCCTTTCTAATTTTCTCAAAAAATGAAGCATATTTTGCCATTATAATTTTACTCTTCTAAAATTTCCTTATAATAATTTCTGAGAAATTCAACCTATCTTATGGCACTGTCCTGAGGCATATGGTGACTTTAATTCATTTCTCCTGTATATATCATTTCTTCTGTTTTTTCCATGGGCTTCTCTCTGATTGCTGGTTATGCTTAAGATCCAACCATAATCTCCTTGTTTCTCTCTGGAGTCTGTGAAAATCCCATCTTTATTCATCCTCACTTCTACGGTGATAGCACAAGTACTCAAATGGATCTGGTAGGATGATCTAACATACAAATCTAATGATTTCTTATTTTTTTCCAAAAATTCTCCTGAAATTTTCCTTACCTCATTAGAAACAGACAACTGAGAGATCTAAGGATATGTGTGTTTTGGCTAGTTCAGATACCCTTTGACTCATGTAATGTTTTGTTATGTTTTTAATTTGAATTATTTATCTTCATAACATGAAATAAAACATAAAATTACAGTCCTCTGGATTTTGTTGAGAATTCACAAAATCACAGTAGTAAGTCCTCATCCATCAGCAATGATACGAAAGTACATACTGCTTTATCATCTCTACTCTTCTCCATCACTTCAGTGATAGTGGAGGTCATCTTCGAGTGTGTGTTATTTTATTTGTAGGGATAGAACTAAGAGAAATGTGAAACATTTTTTAACATCTGTACCTATATCAAAAGTGAGAGAATTAAATCCAAAATGGGCTGGGCGCATCAAGAAAATTCAAAAGAAGAGATTCTCTGTCCAATTAAGCAGCTGCTTAACTCATTGCCTGTCTGCCTGGCTCCTATAGGCATTATTATTATTATTATCTCAGAACTGGACCTGAGAGCCCTCTCTGTATGGGGCAGGGTACTGAGGGTTTTCCGTGTGGAGAATTAGTAGATATGAATAAAGCTCATATAATTCAAGCTTAACATATGTGATGAGGGTCCCAATCCACATGTGAATTATAAGGCAAACCACATGCTCTGCTACTTTCTAATGGATTAGAATCTCCAGGTTCCATATGATGTGCTAGGATTCTCTTTATCTTCACTTAGGGCTTTTTACATAACATAGGTAACTGATTCCCCAGTTGAAAGAACTACACAGGCAATACTCCCAGAAGTTACTTCCTTAGTACCAAAAAAGCCTCTAGAAATGCTGTGTCTGGAGGTACCATCTGTTTCCTATGTGATGGGATGTTTGTCATATAACTTTCTTAAGTATAAGTTTTTCTGTTGTAAACATGGCATTAATACCTACTTTATAAAATTAAGTGACCAATTCAGTAATGCAACAATTGTAATGAACTTAGACTATGTACTTGCAATGTGGCCATGATAGTTGTGTCAGGACTCACATATTTAGCTCTCATTATACCTTACAAGGTAGTCTCTTATATTCTATCTCCCTTTACAAATGAAAAAACTGATGGAAAGAGGGGAAATTCAAACAGAAGAGAAATCTGAAAACCAACACTGAAAGCTAGGCATTTTGATTCCACAAACCAATATGTTTTACATTTGACCAATATACTACAGACTCTCACACTATACGTGACAAATAGATAGCTAAGTTTTTAACACACATGTAAGTTCTAATCATGTTCAAATGCCTACTTTGATCTTTGCAATACAACATCACACTGAATACCTATCTGCCTCAAGCTTGCAACCAAAGTGCAGTTCAGCATTTCTGTGTGCAGCCCCCCCCTCCCCCCAGTACTGGGGGTCGAACTCAGGACTTTGCGCTTGCAAGGCAGGTGCGGCACTGCTGAGCTAAATCTCTGGCCCCCATATGCAGATTTTTATGATAAGAAAGCCTTCCTACTCACCCTTTTACACAATATAGAATTTATTAACCCAATCTCTTCTCTCACTTTCCATAATGGCTCCCTTGGAAACTTCACTCCACATTTGAAAATAAGCATTTTGAGGTTAGGAACTACATCTAACTTGGTTTGTGTCCTCATAGACTTTCACATTTCCTGATATGTAGAAGGCAAGTAAAATGCTTTTTGTAATAGGAATAAGAATATGAACAAACAATAAATGTTCTATCAAGAGTTTAATACTGAGAAAATAGATTCTATATGCAGCATATAAATCTGAAACACTTAATTAGAATCAAATTGCAAGTGCTAAAATGAAGTGATCCTAATTTAAAAGCAGAACATCATAAAATATTTTGTTGCCTTTTAAATTTAGCTATGTCATCACAATGATATATATTTACAGTCTTCATATTTATATAGAAACGAGCACGGCATGACAATTTAAATCTTAAAAGTTTTAAAAAGGAAAATCACATAGGAGGGTAACAAACATCTCAAATCCATTTCCATCATTTTTCTCTCTCTCACTCTCTTTTTACTGCTAATATCCAAATGTTCAATGACATTGCTTTTTAGGTGAAATAGCATTTTTAATAACATTTCAATGTCCTCATATTTTCTAATGTTTATGTTCAGTTTTTTGTTGTTTTGTATTGAGGTGAACAGAGAAATAAATACCTTTCCTTGGCTATGAGCAAAATTCTGGGCAGACTAAGGCCTAGAGAGAAATTCCCAAAATCAAATGAAAGTTGATATTTATGTCTTAGCCTCTCAGAAACCCATGCAAATGAACTCAGGACAGTTCTGAGGAAAGATCCAGAAGTTTAAGGACAAGGTAAAGAGAAGGACCATTTATTCTAAAAAAGGTACTAAACATTATGGGATATGAGTTTCTATGGCAATGAGGTAGGGAGCTGAATTAAAAGAGGTTTAAAGAAAATAACAGAAAATTCATACTTCTTCAGTTCAGATGAAATATGAAAATGTCTATTATTATTTATACTTAAATCCATCAAAACATGAAAACAACTGCCCATTAAAGATGACACAGATGTAAGGTTTCATTCAATGCACTGCTCTTTTCCTCCTTCTAACTCCTGCATTTGTCTCTGCCACCTGTTCTGATCTTAATACCCTACTGTCCATGTGTAAAGATTCTACAAGAAAATGAACAAAAAATATTACTCGAGCTAACTCAAAATGAAGGTAATTCTGAATTTCTAAATCTGACTGTTTAAAGATTTCTTTACACTATTGTTATGAATATCACAAATACTTTTATAATCTGCACAGAACAAACAACAAAATTAACCCATTCAGTTGCTAGACTGGATTCTAGCTTCAATCTTACATATAGCTAGGCCTATATTCAAGGATTCATTTTAGAGCTTAATGTAAATTGTAAGTAACTTTAGGAACATGGACACTTTTTTATTTCATTCTGAATCTGGAGGGATCTCACAGTGTCTTATTAAACTCACAGAAAATGGAAAAAAAATCACATGAAGTTTCTCCCCAGAAAAAAACAGGAGGAAAAGTAAAGTCTACTTAAAAGTATAAGTACAGTTTGTAATTCCAATTTAGCTTGGAAACTGCTTTATTCTTTAATATGTTTTAACAATATATATATTTTCTTTTGAAAATATTTTCTCTAAGGTCTGGAGCAAGATAACAATGTCAGCAGGGCAGAGGGGTACATGCCTATGATTCCAGCACTCTGAGTGGCTGGAGCAGGATTATCACAATTTCAAGCCTAGCCTAAGCAAGTTATTGACTTAGTAAGAACTGTCTCAAAGAAAAGAAAAAGGGGAAAAGAAGGGTGGGGGTTGGGAGTGATGTAGCTCAATGTGAAGGCTCTGGTTCGATCCCCAGTACTGGAAAAAAAAAAAAAAAAAAAGGATGAAAGCTATCCATTTTCATCACTTCTATTCTACATATTTTGCAAATCCTTGGCAAAGAAATTAAGCAAGAGAAACTGAAAGACATTCAAATTAGAAGAAAATTAAATTTTTTCTGTAGGCAGAACATGTCACCATATATTTAGAAAACCCTAAATATACCAACAAAAACCTGTTATATCTAGCAGACAAATTTAATAAAGTTGTAATATACCAAATCAACACATGAAAATGTTAAGCTTTTGTATATAAATAGGGAACATTCTGAAAAATAAATCAAGAAAATAATCATTCTTAAAATAGCTACAAAAATATGTAGGTATAAATTTAACCAATATGAAAAATCTCTACAATAAACATGATAATACATTGATGAAATGAATGTATACAAAAGAAGTGAATAAATGAATAAATAGCATATATTCATAGATTATCAGGATTATTACTACTAAAATGTCTATATTAAAACCATCAAAAGACTCAAACCAATCACCCACAAAATACCAATGACATCCTTCACAGACCTAGAAAAAGCAATCCTAAAATTTGTATGGAACCATAAAAGACCCAAACAGTCAAAAACATTTCAA
This sequence comes from Heterocephalus glaber, assembly GCF_053883595.1. Classification (NCBI taxonomy): domain Eukaryota; kingdom Metazoa; phylum Chordata; class Mammalia; order Rodentia; family Bathyergidae; genus Heterocephalus; species Heterocephalus glaber. The sequence goes on along the minus strand of NW_028258344.1, from coordinate 28,059,969 downwards.
GTAGAAAAGAATAACACTGAAATAATAACATTACCTGACTTCAAATTACACTACAAAGGTATAGTAACCATAATAACATGATACTGGTAAAAAAAAAAAAAAATGGGCATAAAACCAGTGGAGCAGGATATAGAACTACTCAATAAACCCACACATTTATAATCAACTAATTTCAACAAATCTGCTAAAAACATACTATAGCAAAATTTTCATTTCCAATAAATGGAGTTGGGAAAACGGAATATCCACATGCAAAAAATATGTGTACCTTTTGCCATATACAAAAATCAACTCAACCTGGATTAAATTTTTAAAGGTAAGACCGAAAACTATGAAAATACTAGAAGATACTGAAAAGGAAAAGCCCCATGACATTGGTCTGGCAAATGATTTTTCTTTTGATATTACATCAAAATTAAGGCAATTGCATAACAAAAAAATCTACAAAGTGAAGAGATTCTACAAAATGGGAGAAAATATTTTCAAATTATACATCTAAAAATTTTATTAAGTATACAGTCAACTCAATAGCAAGAAAACAAATAACCATATTCAAATATGGGCAAAATACTTCATAAGATATTCCTCAAAAGAAAACATTCAAATGGACTACCAGGTATATGAAAAATGTCTGGCTTCACTTAACATTAGAGAATGCAAGTCAAAACCATGATAAGATTATCATTTCCCACTGATGAAATAGTTATTTTCAAAAACAAAAGGTAACAAGTATTGGCTAGGGAGATGAAGAAAAGGAAACAGTACGAACTGTTGTTGGGATGTGAATTATTAAAATCATTGTAGAAGGAAATATGGAGGTTCCACAAAAATTAGAAATAGAATTACCGGGCTGGGGATTTAGCTCAGTGGTTTCACCACCTGCTGCGCAAGCGCAAAGACCCAAGTTCAATCCCCGGTACCAAAAAAAAAAAAAAAAAAACCCGCAAGAAACAGAATTACCATATGTTCTGGCAATCTCATTACTGCCTAAATATTTAAAGGAAATGAAATCAGTATGTTGAACAAATATATGTAGTCCCATGTTTACTGTAGTACTATACAAAATAGTCAACAAATGAACTCAAACTAGATGTCCATTAAAACAAAGAGAAAAAGGGGCCGAGGATTTACCTCAGTGGTTCCGCCGCCTGCCCTGCAAGAGCAAGGACCCAAGTTCAATCTTCGGTACCAAAAAAAAAAAGAAGAAGAAAATATGGGATATATACACAGAAAATACTACTCTGCCATCAAAAAGAAAAAAACATCTTGTCATCTATGACAATGTGGATGGAACTAGAGATTATTATATTAAGTAAAATAACCCAGGAACAGAAGGACAAATACCACATAAGGGCATTCATCTATGAAATCTAAAGGGGTCACGTGGAAGACGCCGAATCAGCCCACTGCAGACAGGCAAGTCTGCGCATGCCCTACCGAGGTCCCGAGCCCTGTGGAACACGCAGATTCAGCCCGTGCACCAGGAACAATCCACTGGACCCCCACCCCCGCTCCTCTGTACAGCCACCTGGTTCCACACTACAAAGACGCAGAGGACACTGGACCACCAGACTACGGTACTGAGTCCCGCTACTCTGGGCCCAGAGGTAGGGGCCTCTCAGCCACCATCCCACTGCTCCTGGTCCAGAGGAAGGGGCTTCCCGGCCACCATCCCTCCCACCGCTCCCGGTCCAGAGGGAGGGGCTTCTGAGCCACCATCCCACTGCTCCTGGACCAGAGGAAGGGGCTGCCCAGCAACCATGCCTCCCGCTGCCCCCCCCCCCCACAGGAAAGGGCTTTTGGGCCACCATCCCTACCACGGCTCCCAGCCCCTGTCCCATCTCTCCCAGCTCAAAGGAGGTAATCCATGCAGGTGCCAACAGCCCCTGCCCCAGTTGAAATGAGAAAACACATAAATAAGTCTCAAAACCAGACTTCCAGATCACCTACAGCAACCTCAAAGGGAAATGAGATGGAACACTCTGATACTCAACCACCTGGACCCACTCAACTGGCAACAAAAGGGGATCTGGAAAAAATGTAATCAGAAATAATTTCTCAGATAACAGGAGAAATTGTGCCCCTAGTGCAAGACATGATTAATAAATCTAGAGAGGAGCTCAGGAACATGATGGAATCCCAACATAGGAAACAAATGGAATCCATAAAACAGATGTAAATAGATTTCCAGGACATGAAAAACTCCATTGAAAGTCTACACAGCAGAATGTGCCAATGTGAGGGCAGAATTGCAGATATAGAAGATAAGATTGCAATTAGTGACCAGGAAAAGAAAAATTGCTTCAAAATTATAAGGGAACATGAGAAATCAATCCAGCAGCTGCTAGATGATGCAAAGAAGAATAACATAAGACTGATTGGAATAAATGAAGAAACAGGAGAGAGTGCAGATGACATAAAAAATCTCTTCACAGAAATATTGGCAGAAAACTTCCCAAGCAGGGGAAAAGAACTTGACATACAGATAAGTGAGGCATATAGGACTCCAAATAGTCTTGATCAAAAAAATCAACACATAGCATATAATTGTTAAGATTCCAGAAACTCAACAGAAGAACAAAGTTCTACAAGCAGTTAGAGAAAAGAAACAAATCACATACAAAGGAAAGCCCATCAGAATCACAGCAGACTTCTCAACACAAACCATCAAGGCAAGCAGAGCTTGGAGGGACATATTCCAAACCCTAAAAGAAAACAGCCTCCAACCCAGATTGATGTACCCTGCAAAAATATCTTTCAAAATGGATGGAGAAATAAGATACTTTCATGACAAAGAGCACCTTAGGAACTTTGTGAATACCAAACCAGCACTCCAAAGAATTTTACACAATATCCTAGGAACAGACATTGAGGATCACAACCTCAGGAAGCAAAGAAGAATGAACCCATCTGGCATAACAAGAAATTAAATGTAAAGGGGGAGAACCCAACAAAAAGAAAAACTCATGGCAATGACAAGTCAATACGTTTCAGTTACAACCATCAACGTTAATGGTCTCAATTCACCAATCAAAAGAAATAGACTGGCAGAATGGGTCAAGAAGCAAAATCCAACAATATGCTGCATACAAGAAACATACTTAATTCAAAAGGAAACTCATAGACTGAAAGTTAAAGGGTGGAAAACAATACTCCATGTGATGGGAACATGAAAAAAAGCAGGAGTAGCTATCCTCTTTGCAGATCAAGTAGATTTCGAACCAACACTGATGAAGAGAGACAAAGAAGGACACTACATCCTTGTACAGGGAACAATCCAAGAGGAAGAGATGACAATCATAAATATCTATGCACCAAACACTAGTGCACCCAACTATATAAAACAAATACTAACAGACATGAAAAGTCATATATGAACTAATACAATTGTAGTGGGGGGCCTCAGAACCCCACTGTCACAAATAGATAGATTTCAACTAGACAAAAAATAAGTAATGAAATACTAGAACTCAATCGAACTCTTGAACAAATGAACTTAACAGATGTTTACAGAGTCTTCCAGCCCACAAAATCAGAATACACATTCTTCTCAGCTGCACATGGCTCATTCTCAAAAATAGACCACATACTCACACATAGAACATATTTAAGTAAGTGCAAAGGAATTCAAGTTATCCCCAGACCACAGTGTGATGAAATTGGAGATCCATAGCAAAAGAAACTCAAAAAATTTCATAAACATGTGGAAAGTGAACAACACACTTCTGAATAACCAATGGGTCACAGAGGAAATTAAAGAAGAAATCAGACAGTTCCTTCAATTAAATGCCAATGACAATGCAACTTATTGGAATCTATGGGACACAATGAAAGCAGTCTTACGAGGGAAATTCATAGCCATGAATAGGCATATTAAGTAAACAGAAGGAGGCCAATTAAAAAACCTTGTGCTGCACCTCAAGCTTCTAGAAAAAGAACAACAGGAAAACCCCAAAGCTCATAGAAGGGAGGAAATTATAAAGATCAGAGGAGAAATCAATGTAATGGAGACTAAGAGAACAATACAAAAAATCGATGAAGCCAAGAGTTGGTTCTTTGAAAGAATCAACAAAATTGACAAACCCTTAGGCAACCTTGTCAGAAAAAGGAAGGAAAAGGCCCAAATCCATTCAATTAGAAATGAAAAGGATGAAATTACAACAGACCCAGCAGAAATCCAGAGGATCATCAATACCTACTTCTAGAACATATACGCTAATAAGATGGACTACACAGAAGAAATGGACAGATTCCTACATACATATGAATTACCAAAGTTGAACGAATAAGACCTAAAAATTCTGAACAACCCAATATCAACCAATGAAATTGAAAATGTAATTAAAAACTTATCAACTAAGAAATGCCCGATTCCTGATGGCTTCACTGCTGAATTCTACAAGACATTTAGAAAGGAACTGCTGACACTACTGTTTAAACTCTTCAATGAAATTGAAAGGGAAGCAATACTCCCAAATTCATTCCTGGAAGCAATCATCACCTTGATCCCCAAAGCAGAGAAAGACCCAACCGAAAAGGAGAACTACAGGCCAATCTCACTAATGAACATAGATGCAAAAATCCTTAGTAAGATACTGGCTAGTAGAATGCAGAAGATCATCAAGAAGCTCATACACCCTGATCAAGTGGGATTCATCCCAGGGATGCAGGGATGGTTCAATATACACAAATCAATCAATGTAATACACTATATCAATAGAGCCAAGGACAAAAACCATATGATTATCTCCACAGATGCAGAAAAAGCATTTGACAAAATCCAACATGCATTTATGATAAAAACCCTACAAAAAATTGGAATAGATGGTCTCTACCTCAAACTGATAGAAGCCATCTATGAAAAACAAACAGCCTATATCATAGTAAATGGTCAAAAACTGAAATCCTTCACACTAAAATCAGGAACAAGACAAGGATGTCCACTATCACCACTCTTGTTCAATATAGTTCTGGAAACATTAGCCACGGCAATTAGACAAGAGAAAGAAATAAAAGGAATAAAGATAGGAAATGAAGAAGTCAAACTGTCATTATTTGCAGATGACATGATACGCTATATATAACAAGAACTCTATATAACTATATAACCTATACAACCCCAAGAACTCCACCAAAAGTCTTCTAGACTTAATAACAAAATTCAGTCATGTAGCTGGTTACAAGGTCAAAACACAAAAACCAATAGCTTTCCCCTACACAAGTGACAGACTCAATGAGAGAGAAATAGGGCCAATACTTCCTTTCACAATAGCATCCAAAAAACTGAAATACCTAGGAATCAACCTAACAAAAGAAATCAAAGACCTCTTCTCTGAAAACGATGGCACTCTGAAAAGAGATTGAAGATGATATCAGAAAATGGACAGACATCCCCTGCTCCTGGGTAGGAAGGATTAATATAGTGAAAATGGCCATACTTCCAAAACTGCTATATAGATTCAATGAAATTCCAATTGAGATCCCACCAGCATACTTCATAGACCTTGAGAAAACAATCCAAAAATTCATTTGGAACAAGAAGAGACCCAGAATAGCAAAAGCAATTCTAGGTAACAGAGACATGGCAGGGGGTATCACAATCCCCAACCTGCAACTATACTACAAAGCTACTGTGATAAAAACAGCATGGTACTGGCAAAGAAACAGACCTGAGGACCTGAGGACCTGAGTGGAACAGATTAGAAGATGCAGAAACAATGCCAGACACACTCAGCCATCTCATCTTTGATAAAGGAGCCAAACACCCTCACTGGAGGAAAGATAGCCTCTTCAATAAATGGTGCTGAAAAAATTGGGCTTCAACTTGCCAAAGATTAAAACTAGACCTATATCGCTCACCATGCACTAAACTAAAATCAAAATGGATTAAAGATCTAAATATTAAAATAGAAACTCTGAACCAGTTGGAACAGAGGTTAGGTAGAACTCTTGAAGACATCAGTGTAGGAAAAGATTTTATGAACAAAACCTCAGTTGCCCATGAACTAGCACAAACAATCAACAAGTGGGATCTCTTCTTATTAAAAAGCTTCCGCATAGCAAGAGAAACCACCACAATGTGAAGAGACAACCCACAATGTGGGAAAAAATCTTCACCTGCTCTTCCTCAGACAAAGGTCTACTATCTCAAATCTATAAAGAACTTAAAAAGATCAGACCTCCTAAATTTAAAGACCCAATCCGAAAATGGGCAAAATGAACAGACATTTCTCAGTCAAGGAAGTAGAAACAGCACATAAATACATGAAAAAATGTTCAACATCACTGGTCATTTGAGAGATGCAAATGAAAACAACGCTGAGATTCCACTTCACCCCAGAAAGAATGGCTGCTATCATGAAATCAACCAATAACAAATGCTGGTGGGGCTGTGGGGAAAGAGGAACCCTGCTCCACTGCTGGTGGGAGTGTAGACTGGTGCAACCACTGTGGAAATCAGTATGGAGATACCTCAAAGAACTAGGACTGGAAGTCCCATTTGACCCTGCTATTCCACTGCTGGGGATCTTCCCCAAAGATTTAAAAGAATCATACCACAGTGACATATGTGCACCCATGTTCATAGCAGCACAGTTTGTAATAGCTAAAACTTGGAAACAGCCCAAATGCCCATCAGCTGGAGACTGGATAAAGAAAATGTGTTTTTTAAAAAAATAAAATGGAGTACTACTCAGCCATAAAAAATGAGAAATTAGAGACATTTATAGCTAAGTGGATGCACATTGAGGCAACACTCTTAAGTGAAATAAATAAGACACTCATGTATAAATACCAAATAGTTTCTCTGGTGTGAGAAACTGAAAGTGTAAATAAGGACTAAATGTATAATAGGTCATGTGAAATAGGAAGAAAAGGAGCAAAGGGGAAGGAAGTGGGAGGGGTAGGGGAAAGGATAGAAGGGATGGGATTAATTTGAGAAAATGGAAAAATAGGAACACCATCTTTGTAAATAGGGAGGAATGGAGGGGTTGAAGGGAGGGCTGGGCAAGGGTGAAAAATAAGAACCAAGAGAGATTATGTAAACGTGCAAATTTCCAATGATGAATGTCATTATATTGTATACCTAAAATGTACCAATGATTAAAATGAATAATCGATAATGCAAAATAGGCAGAAAAGATCCAAAGGGGTAGGGGTAGTGGGAGGGGCAGGGGAAAGGAAAGAAGGGAAAGGAAAAATGCTGAGAAATGGAAAAAATGGAAATAAAGTCTTTGTAAATAGGGAAGGGTGGAGGGGGTGAAGGGAGGGCTAGGAATGGGGAAAACATAAGAACCAAGATGCATCATGTATAGGTACAATTCCCAATGAGAAATGTAATTGTGTTGTATACCTAAAATGTAACAATAAAAGATTTAATAAAAAAACAAAACAAAACGAAATCTAAAGGAGACTGATATCCTAGAAGTAGTGAAAAGAATCTTGAGTAGCAGGGGCTGGAATTGTTCAGGGGGAGAAAGCTGTGAAGTTGATCAAGGATATGCAATTACAGTTAGCTAAGAAAAATATTCTTAAATGTCCAAAATAGGCAAATATGTAGAGACAAAAAGTACATACATGATTGCCTATGGTCAGGGGCCGAAGCAGCAAGGTAAGAGAGGGTCAAGGAGAATGACTACTCATGGGTATAGAGATTCTTTTCAGGGTGACAAAATTGTTATAAAATTGACTGAGATGATCACTGCAAAATTCTGTGAACATACTAAAAATCATTAAATTGTATATTTAACAGAGTGAATTTTATGATATGTGAACAATATCTCAGTAAGTCTCCTTTAAGAAAATAACATTTCTTATTTTAAAAGGAATTCACAATTACTATTTTTCATACCTGTTACATTAAAAAAACATAAAAACAAAATTCTGACAATAGCAAACAATGGAGAAAATGAGAAACTTTCATTTATTTCTGCTGTCACTGCACATTGCTAAAACTACTTTGGAAAATTGGTTGATTTTTTTTTTGTACTGGCAAACATACAGTTACTATTGGACCCAGAAATCCACTTCTAGACATTTCATCAAGTTAAATAAAAACTTATGTTCACAAGTTTGCAGATATTACAGTAACTTAGTTTATAATTATCCAGACCTGGCAATATCCCAAATATCCTTTAACGAGGAATGAATAAACAAACTGTGGCACATTCATAAAATGGAATAGTACTCAACGTACAAAGAAAAATATGACAGGAATATGTCAAAATTTTGTATGTCTATGATCACTGCAACTCTTAACGAACACACATTTTTAGTCTTGAAAAGTGTACACACACTATAAAAATTCCTATCATAGTACTAGCCAAGCAGATTCCAAATTATTACTTACCTCTAATCCTACTAAAACTCATGCTACCTAAACTCATTTAAATAAAATGAGTAAAAGAATTTTCCCCCATAAAATGTCAAAGTAAGTTCCTACATTCTGCCTCAATTATAATAACTTACAAATATAAAATAACATAGAGATATTTTGAATATTCTATTATACAACTATGCTGACTTAAATTGTTGCTAACAGCAATTATAACTGCACATATATTATACATTACACTAGTTTAAAAAGTTTTAAATTTAGCCTAAGCAGTGCAGATTATTGGTATGCATAAGTGAAGAATTATCAAATATAAATCCAGTGTAGTCAACCAAATAAATTTTTTAATTATAAAAATTCCAAGTATTTACATTCTTGAAAGCACATCTGTCTTATGTGTGACCATCAGAATCTGAGATGTTAAGTTTAGCCAAAGAAAATGCTACTATAGTGATCTATGTTTTAACTGTTAAATCACGAACATAGGTCAATGTAAATTATGAGCAAAATAAATTCATATATATGAAAAATAATCAGTTACAGTGGATCCAAAAAGTCTTGAAAACAGAAATGTAGATCGCACACATAGCTTATGTATGCAAGAATGAATGAAAGAAGAATGAATCAGAAGAAAAACTAAAATAATGCTTATATCAAAGTACATGTTTTAAAAGTTTCACATCATCAGGGATTTAGCTCAGTGGTTCTGGTGCCTGCCTCGAAAGTGCAAGGTCCCGAGTTCAATCCCCGGTACCAAAAAAAAAAGTTTCACATTAAGTTCCAACAGTTCGTGTTATGTATTACTAGGCTTAAAATTATCATGTAATCAAGTTGGCTACTACTAGACACATCATGTGTTGTATGAAACTAAGGAAGTGAATTCAGGGGATACTGTGCCAATGGGAGTAGGAAAGGCTCCATCCTGGATGGAAGCCAGTTTGATTCTAATTTCTAAAAGTATGGCTAAATGGGATTCGGGAAAGTGAAATGGCCTTAGTCTCTATGATGATTATGGCAGTGATTGCTCTGAATATTTGATTCTTGTGAAACAAGGAAAATGTGTGGTTTATCGTATTTGAGGTAAAAAAATAAGTTTTAAGCAAAACATCTTACATTATGGGTAGTAAAACTAATTGTGACACATCACTGACTTAGTTACTTACATTTACATGTGCATCTGCAATTCATTTCAAAGCCTCTTCTAAGTATAATTTTGTGTTTTCTCTGAAAATTATAGAAACTAAAAATTACACTTTCATGTTTTTTCATAAAATTTCTAAAAGGAATTTTGGAAAAAATTCCATCCCAGATTTGTAACATCTCTAATCAGTAATAGCATAATATTGTATTTACATGAAATTTTTTTTAGAGAAGAAAACCATATTCTTTCTCACATATGGAAATAAGTTTGAATTACAAATTTCTATGACTTCTAATATCTGTGTAGTCTATCTAGTAAGCTCTGGTACAGCGAGAAATAATCTCGGAGTCCTAAAGTCACAGAATCCTACATATCAAAGAATGTAAAAGCTTTCTTTTTTCCACACTGGCTGTTTTTCTTTCTCTTCTAAGTTCCTCAAAGCAACAGTACATTCTTTAAGAGACTAACATATTTTTATTTCACTTAAAAGCAGACTGGGGCAATTAAAGAGGTCTTTTCAGACTTCTGTAATATATTAGTTTATTGAAGTAAGAGTTCAAATTCTTCATATTCATTGTTTTTAGATATTATTACTTGACATAATACAGATTACTAAATTGAAATTAAAAATTTATATTGCCAAGCCAGCAGTGGTTACACATGCCTGTCATCCCAGCACCCTGGAGGCTGAGGAAGGAGGATTCCCACAAGTTTGAGGCCAGCATGGGCTATATAGTGAGTTCAAGGCCAGTCTGGACTACATAGTGAGACCCTGGCTCAAAAAAAAAAAAAAAAGAAAAAAACTTAATTGCCAGTTTGATCAGATATTTCAAAATGTATACTTCAACAAAAACAAAATCTCAAATCTCACGAACTGGTAAACATACATATTCTATTCTTATATCAAATAAAATTACCAGGTTAAGAAGACAATACTGATAGAAGTGGAAAACATGTGCGTATGGTTTCTTTTGTGTGTGTGGTGCTGGTGTAGAAACCAAGCCCACACACACGTTAGGCAAGTGCTCTCCCTCTGAGCTACACTCCAGTCCTTACTAATGTTTTTAAAGTTGCTCTTAAAGACAAGTGTTGACTAACCATTTCAATTGTTTTTCTATTAAGGTATAATTGAACAATATAAAAGGCATACATTTACTCTATGCATATACAATGTTTTGGAATCTGTGTACACTGTAAAACGAGTAAATCAAACTAATTGCCATATACATCATGTCACATAATTTCAAATGTTTCACAGTCTTTCTAGATAGGCAGATTCTCAAATAAGAATCTTCAAAATGGTGTAGAAACAAACTAGTCTGTGGCTTCTATTTTGAGCTCAAATGTATTTTCTCAAATTCATATTAAAATCTAAACCCATTAGTACTTCAAAAGTGATGACATCTGGAAATGTATTCTTTAATGGGTAATTATTTTAAAATACAGTCATTAGGATGGGCTCTAATCTACTAAGCCTGGTGTTTTCATAAGAGATTAGGACACAGACTCGCATAGAGGAAAGACTGTGAAGTCTGTGATAGTGAGAAGACCACTATCCAGTAGACAACGAAGCAGGCCTTAAAGGAATCAACCTGCCAATGCCTTCACCTTGGGCTTGTATCTTACAGAATTTTGAAGCAATAAATTTCTATTATTTTAAGCTACCCACTGCATGACACTGTCACGGCAACCCTAGCAAATTTATGTATCTTCCCACAGTGTTCTCCTTGAGAAGAGAATGTTATGAAGCTGACTGATAAATGTGCCCACATATGGATTTCTGATGTGCATAACAGAGACTGAAAAATACTTCTTATCATAGTATAGAATTTGAATAGATCTATGTATATATACACATATGTATATTCTACTATGTATGAACATCATCCTGATTTAGGTGCTATATGCTTTATGAGAGTATAAATTATAATCCCTGCACTCTAAGAATTTATAATCCGAATTCAGAAAGAAAATAACATATATAAAAAAATACTACAAACAAATGCAGATCTAAACACTGATCTGAGTGCCACAAATTTTAAGTGCTGTAGACTTATAAATGACAAGTTCTAGGTACATTTGGTATTTGGCTGAAGTGAACAGAAACACTTGTGTCTACACAGGCATAGATTTGTCACCTGAGGGGGTACACAGAAGACCATGATTTTATATATTTTTAACTTTAGAAAATTATACACTGTAACAGTTTGATTTATTAAAGATTTCTGTAAGGACATATTCCGATACTATTAGCCTACATAAAAATAGGAATGTATGCTTTTGAGCAATTACTATACTTGACATATTGGTTCAATATTTTATATAATATATATTATTAAATGACTATATAAGAACAAATATATAGCTTCCATAACAAACATATACAAACTAGTGGCATAAAACAATGGAAATTTATCTGACAGTCCTATAAGTATGTCATAATTTGCTGAAATGATGGTGTCAGCAAGGCTATGCTCCCTTCTGAGACCCTGTATAGAATCATTTTTTGCCTCTTTAATTTCTAGTGGCTGTCAAGCTTCAGTATTCCTTACAATTAATCCCTGTTTTATTTTTGATGGTTCTTATGAGCATTTTTTGTTATTGTTACATTATTTTGATTTCTAGAGACAAAGTTTCTCTATGTAATCCAGGTTAGCTTTGAACTTACTCTGTAGCCCAGGCTGGCCTCTGGCTCACAAACTTCCTGCCTCAGCCTCTGGAGTGCTAGGATTACAATCATGAGCCACCACACCTTGCTTCAACCCCTGTTATTAAAGTTCATGCTAGAAGATCATTTTTCTCACCACTATAATCTGCTTTGAAAGTTAGTAAATAATAAACATGTTTTACTTGTATATTCTGAACCATCTACTAAGGAACATTTTAAAGTAAATAAGTCATGTTCATTATCTTAAAATTCCAAACATTTGTAATTTTATAAAATGTTTGTGTCTTGTGCTTTGCAATCTTATAAATAGCATGCCTTTTTCATACCCAAGTAATTTCTTTTGTATTTCAAAATATTTTTGATAAAGAATCTAGCACAAATACATTCCTTGAGAAAAAGAGAAAATTATATTTGAATGTTTGCTTCAAATAGGTAACTCTCTAATGGGTTACTTATGCACTTAATGCCTGCCTTGGAATGACCGTTCATGGATAAAACATGAAGTTTTTAATTTCAAAAACTCCCTTCTTGAAAAATCTTTCCATGAAATAATTGCACATTTTCACTAGAGTAAACCACTGATGCTCACTGGTTTTCTCACAGAAGTTTTGTCTGTGAAGCAGGGTCTCTGGTGTAGGATAAGAATGCTTCTCTAGTCCTTGCACATTACCACTTTGTTAAGTGACTTTCTTTCCTCTCTTTGAATAGAAACAGTTACATTTGCATTTTAATGTAACAGTGGAGTACAGGGGAAAGGAAAGTAAGAAAGAAAGAAAGAAAGAGAGAGAGAGAGAGAAGGAAGGAAGGAAGGAAGGAAGGAAAGAAAGAGAAAGGAAGGAAGGAAGGAAGGAACTCCAGGATGCAATGGATATTCTCTAAAGACAATTATACAGATTTTTGAATTATCTTCAAACATAATAATGTTTAAGATAAATACATGACTTTATTATAGAAGGAATAAAATGCTTTTGAGTCAGAGAGTTTCTAGAAGAATTTGCTAAATAAACTGTTACATTTTCCTTGGAGTACAGATCTCTACTTGTCCTTGCTGAATGTGCAGAGAGGAAACATTTGTGGAATGCATTCTGGATTGAAATTCTAACTATTAGTGACCCTGAGGAATTTTTATCACCATCTGCATTTTTCAATTTCTCACAGTAAAATAAAGATTATTTTGAAGAATTCATTATATACATGATTAAGATAACAAATTATCTGGCATAGAGTATGCACTCAACACGTGTTTGTTCTTTGCAAATTTAGCAAGGACAGGTAAAGATCTGTGCTATGTGTCTCCAAGGCAATGGAACAATTTATTTAGGAAACTTTCCTAGAAATCTATTTCCAATCTTTCATTGCTTCTGCTTGTTTTAGAGCAAAATGCTAAAATCTGAGGTGGGGCCAGATATGTAAGAATAAAAATTTTGCCTGGTTAAACAGAATCATAGGCAGGTAGGAAACGTGCTTTGAACTCTGTTAGAAAATAAAATGTTTTGCTTAAATTCCTAATGGGAAATTTAGGTGTGGATTTTAAGATACTAAACCCTGGAAATGCTCTCCCCTGGCTCAATCCCTAAGCCTCTCTAGCACATCAAAATACTTTCTCATTCTTACTGTATGCTAGCCACTCTATTTGTATAGAAGTTCGAGCATATAGGACTCATCATTTTAAGAATGACAATTCAATTGCCTCAGCAGTGAGCATGTGAAGCAAAATAAAAATAAAATACATGCTTTTTCACATCTGATTTTCAGAGAAGGGTGTAATGCAGATTTTTGGGTAAAGGCTTATTTTTGTTTTGCTTTCTTTTCCTTTGTCTAAAAGCATTTTAAAGGTCCCATTTATTTCAACCCTCATTTAAAGTTTTGGTCCAAAATGCATTGGGACTTTATTCTACAAAGGAATAAAGATCAAAACTACCACTACAATATCAGGTTTTTAAAGATGTCAAATCTCAACAGTACTAAAGCAGGTCTTCATTGTGCTTTATGTTATTCTTATTTTGTAAGTACTCAAACAGTCTGTGCAATTCTTTCCTGCTTCTTTTCTGCAATGATTTCCCTTTCAATGATTTAAGCAGTCTATTCTCAAAAGCAATGCTCAGAAATCCAATTACCATTCCAACACCATGCTTTTGTAAGCCTGGAGCATTAAACCATAGAATGTGCTTCTTCTTGCCCCTTCTGCACACCTCTCACTCAGGCACTGTGTGTTTCCCTATCAAAAGGGATTCTGGTTTTGTTTTGCTTGGCTTGGTTTTTGCTGGATAAGAAACAGTGGCTATACATTACCTTAAAACAAATGGAGGGAAAAAAAAGTATAAATCTTTTATGTGAAAAGAAATTTGAAAGTATGTATAAAAAAAGAAAAATTGAAAAATATCCAATTTCCTCCTTAGAATGAGCTTCTCTGTTCTACCTTAAAGGTGATTTATAAGTTATAAATCAAAGTATATTAATAGGTATACCTGTTGTGTAATTGATTTCATATTTAACAAGTTCATTGGATAAATTAGGAAATTTAGAGTAGAAGGTGCTATGGTAACTTCATAATAGGAGGTAACTTCCCTTTCTGTATGAGGTCCTTCAACTTTGGAATATATTCCAAGTGTGTATGTGCATCTGAGCATTTGGGCATGGAAAAATAAAATTAAAGGTAGATTGTTAACAGCGATCTTACAGTAAAATTCCTAATTAAATTTCTGGAAGCACTAAGGCAAGCTGACAAAGGGTCAAAGAAAGAGAGAAAATCTGTAATTGGATTGAAGCTGACTAAATCCATTTATAAGAATTCTGTATTAAAACTTTTGTTTAATAATAAGTCATTTCTAACCAGCCCTACTATCTCTCAAAAGAAAAAAAAGAACATAAGTTATCTAAACCCTGCATCTGAACTGAACCAATTTTTCACAGCACAGCTTAGGATAAAGTAAAGATACACATGGAATTCTTTGGAGGTGATAGAAATTTATGATTAAAAAATCAAAAGTATTCACAACCACTGATTATCTAGCTACCTTGATTATCTTTCTAGCTTAACATTAGTTAGATGTAGGAAAGAGAAATATTTTCAAAAAAAAGCAACTATAATTTATATGAAGTTTCATTTTTAAAGAGTTTTAATATAGATTTCAAATATATTGAAATATTTGTGTATATGTGTATGTATTACGTGGATTAATAAGAACTTGTTTGGAAAAAATATTTCTCTGGCAATCTTTATTTTACACATGATCTCAGCCAAAAGGCCGAGAAGCAATGGCAATCTTTATTTTATAGTTGAGGAGAAGGCGGGGGAGGGAGAGAGAGAGAGAGATTTAAAAATAAATCCATTGGGGCTAGGGATTTAGCTCAGTGGTTCTGCCACCTGCCTTGCAAGTGCAAGGTTCCAAGTTCAATCCCCGGCAAAGAAAGAAAGGAAGGAAGGAAGGAGGGAAGGAAGGAAATAAATCCGTTAATTTAGCAATATGGAATTAGTGCCTTTCTTTCTAGGCAGATTAGGACACACGGGGGTTAAGAGTAACTAAAACACATTTGTTTACATTAGGGAAACCACAGTCAGAACAACAGAGAAGTGGAAAGAAGGGAAAGATAACTACAGGTCAAATTGAAAACAAGACAAATACAAGAAAAGGATTGTAAGGAGGAAGTTGAAGTGGGAAGGTAAAGTGGCAAAAGATAAGTGTCTGACCTAGCTAAATGACTTGGTAAGTGAGAACTTCTCAGACAATAGTGGGAAACCTGGAAGTATTCCAAGCAAAAGGAGTAATACAATATTCTCAGAGGCACAGGGGAAAGAGAGAACATGGGAGTATGAGTAATATATATGGCTGAAGGACAGAATACCTAAGGACTGTTCATTAATTACAAACAAAAAGAGATAAAATAGATCTTGACAAATCTTCTGTTTGGAAATATGTAAAATGTTTGGATATCAGTCTGTAAAGCAAGTCCAACCTGTAGTCTCAGGGGTGCATGCATCCCTGGACAACTAGAAATAAGGTCCCATAAGACCATAAATGTTTAACATTATTATGTGATTTCTAGAGATACTTTTCATGACTCCATCGGGCAGTGCCGAAGCGCAGACTGTGCAGGGAGTAACTGAAATGCTGCTTAGGGGAGGGCACAGTCCAGGGGTAACTAACTCCACCTCTTGCACCTACCACACAGAGTAAGTCAAATCTGAACCCTATGTATCAGACAGTGCATGTACTTGCTCAACTTGGGAGCAAAATGTAGTCATTACTGACACTATTTCAACTTACCTACATGTGTGTGTGCCTTTGAAGGCAGGTATTTATTTTTATTGAGTAGACATTTAAATGTTCTTATTTATTAAACTTGAGCTTGCCCTGTTCTTTCATAAAATAATACACTAAAAAAAGTTTTGTGGCTTATATACATAAATTATGTTTTATATGCTGCCCAAGACAATTCTTCTTCATTCAATACAGTCCAAGCAAGCCAAAATGTTGTACACCCATGGTATAGAGGTCAGTGTTTTCTCAAGTCATGATTTTTGGAGCAACAGCAATAGAGAAATAAAAAATGCTTCACTAATGTATACAGATTAGTACAGCAAGCTCACAATCTACATGCATAGGAGGCTGTCCAGCAACTTTCAGTTTACCAAGTTCCTCATATGATTAAATGTAAAATTAAATATAAGAACTATTTCTAGATAGACAATGACAGAAATAAGAAATTATCAGTTTTGCTTTATACAAAGAAGGAACTGGTGGTAGTCTGGGTAACTGACTAGAGGGTCTGAAGTGAGAAGTTACTGTGATACCTGAGGCACATTACGGTATGTTACATTGTGATAAAGTGCTTTTTAACACTTGCTCATCTATAATAAACATTAGTTAGTGTCCACTTTGAATATCTGGAAATTGTCTATTTGGTTTTGTCTTAGAAAGTGGCTTTTAAAATTAATAAAATCTTACTTCTTCATCCAGTCATCTATCAATGGATAATTGTTTTTATGTCATCGCTATTTTGAATAACGTTGCAGGAGCCAGGGATAGTGACACACATGTAATCTCAACATTCTGGAAGGCTGAGGCAGGGTAGGACAAGTTTGAGCTCAGCCTGGACAATTTAGTGAGACCTTGTGTCAAAATAAAAAATAAAAAGGACTGGAGAGAGAAGGCCCTAGGTTCAATCTCCAGTACCACAAAATGATGATAATGATGACGATGACCATGATGGGGGTAATACACTATCCATGAAAATGTGCCTACAGTAGTGCCTCCATTCAGGAACACTTTTGTTCCCAAGAATTCAGTTCACAAACAAAATGTTCAGCAAAATTTTGCTTTTGTTCAGACACCATATTGGGTGATGAACAGGATCCAGCCATTGTCCCCTCACAGACAAGAATGTAGCCATCTTCCCCAGAATGGAATAAATTAAGTTCGTGAACCAAGCTACCACTGTATCTTTATGAGGTGGTGATTTCATTTCCTGTGCTTATATCTATAGAAGAGGGATTGTTGGGTCATATGCATAGTTCTTTTCAAATTTCAAATCTCCATACTGTTTTCTATGATAGTATCAATCAGCATTCCTACCAACAGCACAGAAGTGTTCCCTTTCCTCTACATTATCTGTAACATTTGTTATCTTTAAACTTCCTGATAATCATCCTAGCAGGTGTGACGTATCTCAAAGTGGTCTGGATTTGCATTTTGCTGCTGCTGATTAATAATGTTGAGCACCTTTTCCTATACTTTTTGGACATTTTTGTCTTCATAGGATGTTGTCTATTAGGTATCTTGGTTATTTTTAAATCAGATTTTTATTTACTATCCCCCAAAGATGCATGTGGTCAGGTCTGGTCCCCAAAGTAATGCTATTGAAAAGTGCTGGAAATTTAATAGGGGTGCCCTAGAGAAGGTCTTCTGGTCACTGAGGGTGTGGCTCCAAAGGGAGCTGTGGGAACCCAGCCTCTTCTCCCCTTCTCTCTTCTGTTTTCTGGACAGGAGGTGCAATCATTTTTGTTCCACCCCATGTCTGCACCACGATGTGCTGCTTTGCCACAGATCCAAAGTGACAAGAGAAACTAATCAAGAACTCAAGGCTCCAAAATGGTAAACTCAAATAAAACTTTTACCTTTATAAATTGTTTGTTTTAGATATTTACAATAGTGATAGAAAGCTAACATATTAGTAGTTAACATATATACCTAATAAATTCAGACAGAATTCTATGTGTTTTATACAGATTATGTCACTTTTTTTTCTCATAAACAGTGTATGAGAAAAGCTTTATGATATACCCTATTTTACATTTATATAAATATATATACATGTATACACACCTATTAAGATTAGGTAATTAAGGGCCAGGGATTTAGATTAGTGGTACCATGCCTGCCCGGCAAGCACAAGGTCGGGGGTTTGATTCCCTGCACACACACACAAAAAAATTAAATTGACATTTCTTCTAAAAAAAATTTAGGTAATTAAGTAATACTGCCATAACAACTAAGTAATTTTGATTAACTAAATAAAAATTTAGTTTTTAATTTGTAGATATGGGCTCCAGAACACACAATAGTTTATTATTTGTCAGAATTTCACAATGGCCTGGAATTACCAGGCAAGAAAACTGGTTATCAAGTTTCTGGGTTAAAAAGACATGTGTACACATATGATACTTGGATTTTTGTGAAAACAAACATAGTATGTGCTAGTAGAATGAGCATCAAGGTTCCTAATTCTAATTCTGAGTAGGCTAGTATGAAATCCATGATTCCTTATATTCTTTCTGGAAAACTAAATTCACGAAAGAGATATTTTCAATCTTCAAAGTCTACTATAATCACATAGGAGTTTCAAAATTGCAAATGCCCAGATCCCATGCTGAGCCCTGGATTTTACTGCTGAGGGTAGTGGTCTCACCATGTGCTCAAAGGGCTCTAAATGGGCCGGGGATTTAGCTCAGTGGTTTCACCGCCTGCTGCACAAGCGCAAGGACCCGAGTTCAATCCCCGGTACCAAAAAAAAAAAAGGCTCTAAATGATACCTCACCCCTCCAGGTAGGAACCACAGAGCAGGCAGCTCTCCCTTTATGTCTCCTGAGTTGTGTAAGTGCAATGCAGAACAGACCTCCAAGGTCTTTTCCAAAATATTTTTATGCTTTTGAGAGAAAGTGAACCTTGGCAAACCATAAAAAATGTGAACAGAAAACAATTTATTTCAGGTATTCGGAAACTTCACATGCAGCTATAAAATGACATAACGATGTTTTTAAAACTATAATTTTTAATTATAAAGTAAATGTTGATATTTAAATCTTGAATATATCTTCACATCAACTATGTTCAACATAATTTTTTATTAGAAGCAATACAATCATAGTGGAAGGCACAAAAAATAAAACTGGTAGATTAACTGTGGGATAAACCACTTAATTTAAAAATATTATCTGCCTCTACTTTTACTTCTCTTTATCAGACATTATAGAAATCAAAAGATACTTAGTCACTTGAAACCAAGATGCAAGTAAGACTTTGGAAGCCAGAGTGACATATGGCAAAAAGGCTATTTTTAGCATACCTTCTCATAGGAAATTCTTAATGATAAGATATAGATCAATAGGAGAAAGGCCATCAGGAAGAGATCAAAAGTGAACAAAAACAGTAAAATTTTAACTTTTCTTCAGGGAATGACTACTAAAGTGGAAAGTTATATTGACAGATGAATACAGTATTCAAAAATTACAAATGCTGAGAATGTTATCAATCCAAGACTATAACAAAATTATAAATCTCATAGAAAACCAGATTAGTTATTGGGACCATTTTTCTTTAGAACATGCTAGAGGTTTAACTTAAGTACACACTTTCATAACTCTATATTCATACTCCTCTATTTTAAAAAAAGTATTTCAGATCTTTTTAGAAATACAATAGTACACTGTAATGAGATTTTCAACAAATACAAAAATTTCTCTGTCATATATATTATACAGGGAAAAGTAAAATTCTAAATGATAAAATATGCCAGCCAGCAAAATCTATGCACTAGACTTGATGATATAGAAAAACTTTGGTTTAAAATAAGAAACAAGAAAATGATCTTGATTATACTACAAATGCCCTGTAATAACAGTTACTCTATATTTAAATCATGTACAAAATTATCTGTTTATGCATTTCTTTGCATCAAGTAAAGCATAAGGCAGAAGTTATAAAACTTTATAAGGTTTTCTACAAACAATATATTCCAGAGTCACTAAAAAAAGGTAAAATAAAATAATTCTCTTTTCAGATATAAACATTTATATTGAAAGATGTTAGAAGGTTACACCAAATTAAATAGCTTATCCAAAACCATATTTAAATAGAATTTGGATATTAATGAAACAAAGGGATAAAATGAGGAAAACTTTATTTTTATCCATGATTAAAAATAGTACTTTTTCCAATTCAAATTGTTTCTAATATTTTACATAATATGACAATGTTGTGAAAGATACAAAAAAAATCTCATAAATTCTTTAAAACTTTAAAAAGTGCCTGAACTCATTAAAATTCTCTGAACTTGAACATGGTGGTCTTAAGATGATCAGTATTGGTGCACATGTGAGAGGTGCTGAGGTGACCGAGACAGAGAAACCAACCCGCCTCCCAAAAAAACCTTGAATTTCTGGGATGAGAAATTAATTTAGCTGCCAGTGCAGAGGAAGTGAACTTTCCAGGCCTCCATACCACCGCCCCCAGTGCCAGGGAGGTGAGCCACCAGCACCACAGATCCCTACATCCCAAAGTGAAATGAGAAAACACTTAAACAAGCCTCAAGACCAGGCTCCCAGATCACCTAAAGCAACCCCAAAGGGACACGAGATGGAACAATCTGATACTCAACCACCTGGACTCCCTGAACTACCAACGAAAGAGGATCTGGAAAAAATGAAATCAGAAATAATTTCTCAGAAATGGAAAAAATGGAAATAAAGTCTTTGTAAATAGGGAAGGGTGGAGGGCGTGAAGGGAGGGCTAGGAATGGGGAAAAAATAAGAACCAAGATGCATTATGTAAAGGTACAATTCCCAACGAGAAATGTATATGTGTTGTATACCTACAATGTACCAATAAAAGAACTTAATACAAAAAAAAAAGAAATAATTTCTCAGATATGAGCAGAGATTGTGCTCATAGTGGAAGACATGATTAATAAATCTAGAGAGGACACAGATAAAAAAATAGAGGAGCTGAGGAACATCATAGAATCCCAACATAGGAAAAAAAAAGAAACCCATAAAACAGATGCAAACAGATTTCTGGTAGAATAAAAACTCCACTGAAAGTTTATGCAGCAGAATGAGCCAATGTGAGGACAGAATTTAAGATATGGAAGATAAGACTGTAATTAGTGAGCAGGAAAAGAAAAACTTCTTTAAAATAGTAAGGGACCATGAGAAATCAATCAAGTAGCTGCTAGACAATGCAAAGAAAAATGACATAAAACTGATTGGAGTCAATGAAGAAACAGGAGTGAGTGCAGATGAAATTAAAAAACTGTTCACAGAAGTAATGGCAGCAAACTTTCCAAGCAGGGGAAAAGAAGTTCACATACAGGTAAGTGAAGTGCATACAACTTCAACTAGCACTGATCAAAAAAATCTACACATAGGCATATATAATAGTTAAGATTCCAGAAAACCAAAAGAAGAACAAAATTCTACAAGCAGTTAGAGAAAAAAAAAAAACATATCACATACAAAGGAAAGCCCATCAGAATCACAGTACGCTTCTCAAGGCAAACCAACAAGGAAAGAAAAGCTTGGAGTGATGTACTGCAAGCCCTAAAGGAAAACAGCCTCCAACCTAGACTGATGTACCCTGAAAAACTATCTTTCAAAACTGATGGAGAAATAAGATACTTTCATGACAAAGAGCACCTTAGGAACTTCATGAATGCCAAACCAGCACTCCAAAAAATTTTAGACAATACCCTAGGAAAAGACAATGAGGATCACAACCCCAGGAAGTCCAGCAGAATGAATCCATTGGGCACAACAAGAGATTAAACACAAAAGGGGAGAATCCAACAAAAAGAAAAAGTCATGACAAGGATAAGTCAATACGTATCAGTTATAGCCATCAGTGTAAATGGTGTCAATTCACCAATCAAAAGAAATAGACTGGGCAGAATGGGTCAAGAAGCAAGATCCAACAATATGCTGGATACAAGAAACACACTTAATTCAAAAAGAAACTCATAGACTGAAATTTAAAGGGTGGAAAACAATACTCCATGTGACAGGAACCCGAAAAAAAAGCAGGAGTAGCTATCTGTTTTGCAGATCAAGTGGATTTCAAACCAACACTGATTAAGAGAGACAAAGAAGGACACTACATCCATGTAAAGGGAACAATCCAAGAGTAAGACATGACAATCATAAACATATATACACCAAACACTAGTGGACCCAACTATATAAAACAAATAATAACGGACATGAAAAATCATATAAACACTAACACAATAATAGAGGGGGACCTGAATACTCCGCTATCACAAATAGATAGATCAACTACACAAAAAGTAAGCAATGGAATACTACAACTCACTCAAACTCTTGAACAAATGAACTTAGCAGATGTTTACAGAGTGTTCCATCCCACAAAATCAGAATATACATTCTTTTCAACTACACATGGTTGTTCTCCAACATAGAAGACATACTTGCTCACTATCACCACTGTTGTTCAATATAGTTCTGTAGACATTAGCCACAGCAATTAGACAAGAGAAAGAAATAAAAGGAATAAAGATAGAAAATGAAGAAGTCAAATTGTCATTATTTGCAGATGACATGATACTCTATATAGAAGACCCCAAGCACCAAAAGTCTGCTAGACTTAATTACCAAATTCAGTCAAGTAGCTGGATACAAGGTCAAAACACAAAATTCAATAGCTTTCCTCTAGATGAATGACAGACTCACTGCGAGAGAAATAGGGCATATAATTCTTTCACAATAGCATCCAAAAAACTGAAGTACCTAGGAATCAACCTTATAAAAGAAATCAAAGGCCTCTTCTCTGAAAACTAACCACTCATAAAAGAGAGACTGAAGACGGTATCAGAAAATTGAAAGACATCCCTTCCTCCTGGGTAGGAAGGATCAACATAGTGAAAATGGCCATACTTCCAAAACTGCTATAAGATTCAATGCAATCTCAATTGAAATCCCAGCATCATACTTTACAGACCTTGAGAAACAAATCCAAAAATTAATTTCGAACAAGAAGAGACATAGAATAGCAAAAGCAATTCTAGACAACAGAGACATGGCAGCGGGTATCGCAACCTGCAACTTGAAACTATACTACAAAGCTACTGTGATAAAAACAGCATGGTAATGGCAAAGGAACAGACCTGAGAACCAGTGGAACAGATTAGAAGATGCAGAAACAACTCCAGACACACTCAGCCACCTCATCTTTGATAAAGGAGCCAAACACCCTCACTGGAGAAAAGATAGCCTCTTTAATAAATGGTGCTGGAAAAATTGGTTATTAAGTTGCCAAAGATTAAAGCTAGATATGTATCTCTCGCCATGCACTAAACTAAAATCAAAATTAAATATCTAAATATTAATACAGAGGGCCGGGAATTTAGCTCAGTGTTTCTGCCGCCTGCCTTGCAAGCGCAAGGTCCCAAGTGCGATCCCCAGCACCAAAGAAACCCAAGCAAACAAACAAAAAAAGCAAATAAATATTAAAACAGAAATTCTGAACCAGCTGGAACAGAGGTTAGGTAGAACTCTTGAAGACATTGGTGTAGGAAAAGATTTTATGAACAAAACCTTAGTTGCCCATGAACTAGTACAAACAATCAATAGTGGGATCTCTTAATATTAAAAAGCTTCTGCACAACAAGAGAAAGCAGCAGCAGTGTGAAGAGACAACCCACAATGTGGGAAAAAATTTTCACCTCCTGCTCCTCAGAAAAAGGTTTACTATCCAGAATCTATAAAGAACTTAAAAAAATCATATCTCCCAAATTTAAAGACCCAGTCCAAAAATGGGCATCTCAAGTGAACAGACATTTCTCAGACAAAGAAGTAGAAATAGCAAATAAGCATACGAAAAAATGTTCAACATCACTAGTCCTTCGAGAGATGCAAGTGAAAACAATGCTGAGATTCCACCTCACCCCAGAAAGAATGGCTGCTATCAAGAAATCAACCAATAACAAATGCTGGTGGGGTTGTGGGGAGAAAGGAACACTGCTTCGCTGCTGGTGGGAGTGTAGACTGGTGCAAGCACTGTGGAAATCAGTATGGAGATACCTCAAAGTAGTAGGACTGGAAGTCCCACTTGACCCAGCTATTCCCCTGCTGGGTATCTTGCCCAAAGAATTAAAAACAATCATACCACAGCAATATATGTGCACCCATGTTCTTAGCAGCACAATTTGTAATAGCTGAAACTTGGAAGCAGCCCAATTGCCTATCAACTGGAGACTGGATAAAGAAAATGTGTTTTTTTAGTAAAATGGAGCACTACTCAGCCATATAAAATGAGAAATTAGAGACATTTATACCTAAATGGATACACATTGAGCCGATACTTTTAAGTGAAATAAATAGGACACACATGTAAATACTGAATAGTTTCTCTAGTGTGAGAAACTGAAAGTGTAAATAAGGACTAAAAGGTATAATAGATAATGTGAAATAGGAAGTAAAGGGGAAAAAGGGAAGGGGAAGTGGGAGGGGGGAGGGGAAAGGGAAGAAGGGAATGGAATTAATATGAGAAAATGAAAAAATGGAGACAAAGTCTTTGTAAATAGCGAGGGATGGAGGGGTTGAAGGGAGGCCTGGGGAACGGGGAAAAATAAGAACCAAGAGAGATTATGTAAAGGTGCAAATTTCCAATGATGAATGTCATTATACTGTATACCTAAAATGAACCAATTAAATTAATTGAAAAAAATATGATCAGTTTTGCATCAGACCACTAAATGACTTTGATAAAGCATTTTGAAGAACCAAAAAATTTCATTGTATTGTGTCTTTATGTTTTAGTATTTATATAAATAATAATACATGAAATAAGTATTACAAAATAGCTTGAGGATGGAATGATAGTTATGGCTCCTTTGATGATGCTTTTACTTATCTTTTTTACTTCTTGTTGCATTCTTTCTTTTTGCACTTTTTCCTTTGTGAACCTGCTGTATATCCTTTAAAGACAACAGAGTTTTTGCTTCATAACCTCTTGGTACATTCACCAATTACTGAATGCACCTTGGAGTTTCAGGTCAAAATGTTTTTGCTTTGAACTACATGACCGTACTTGAGCCCAATTCTTTGTACCATTAACTCTTAGAGGACTGTAGTTACTTGGGGCCCTAATGACAAAGTGTTTCCTGTTTATCTAAATCTATTTTCTCTCTAAGGAGCAAAACAGATATTTACTTAATTGCTTTTACCATAAAAGTTATTTGAGAGAGACTTCAGATTGGTTTTATCATTAATACAAAGGCTGAAATTAAAGAAAAAAAATCTATAGTTAGGATGTTATTAAAGGAGTAAAAATGAAATCTTGGTATGCTTTTGGGACTCATAATTCACTCGTTTTATAAATGAAACACAGTAAAATCTCTCTAGACCAAAAAATATCCTTTTATAAGGGCCAATCTATGATGCGTGTAAGAAAATCTAAGTAAACTTTTAGGTAAAGAATATAGAGCATATAAGGTTTTTATTATATTCAGAAAAATGTATCACTACTACTATTACAAAAAATAAAACAAGATTTAATAAGTCCCATTCTTCAACTCCTTAAGACTCTCATCTTTGTGGTTTTCCACATTTGATCTTGTCTACTCAGACCACCCAACAATTCTTCAAATCTCTTAGCATAGTTTGTACTGTTATTTGTGTCTTGATATTTATTTGATTAATATTTGTCCTTTGCCAGACAATAAGGAATGTTTTTATTGGCATTATACTTAAACCTAACAATGGTTAGCACTTTTTTAATAAATATTTGCTAACACATATCAATATTGATGAGAGTAAAAACTAATAGCTAACAAATTATACAGTTTTACATGTACTGGGCACTTTACATCTATTAATACACTTTCTCCTCTTTACTATACTGGAAATAGATTCTAATTTACCAGTGAGGAAAAAGAGGCAAGTTTAAATAGCTGGACAATTTTTACACAGTTTGCAAATGTCAAAGGTGAGATTTGAGCCTCAGTACTCTGGCCCCTGATTCTGCTCCTATTTCTGCATTCGATAGTACTCTGATATTTAGAGGATATAAGAAAATTTTCAATAGTTGAAATAATATCTTATTTTTAAAGGCAAGCAATACTACTGAAAGAAAAGTATTTAAATAACCCATCACTGAAACTTTGCCCATGATTTAAGAGTGAAAAAGAGAATTTATTTTTATATTTATTTTATGTGTCTAATATTATGCTAAGTAGCTTATATCAATTATCTCATTTAATCTTTATTATGTAAGACAGTGAGGCAGTACTTGCCTCTCAGACCCTTAGTATAAAACTGTTGAATGGCTTGATCTAAAGATCAAAACCAGGAAAAACTCTGAAAACACTTCAGTGTTCTCCATATTGTTGGCTCAAGATTATTTGCTTAGAGGGGCTGGGGATTTAGCTCAGTGGTTCTGGCACCTGCCTTGCAAGTGCAAGGTCCTGAGTTCGATCCCCAGTACTGAAGAAAAAAGATTACTTGCTTAGAGGGAATAAAACCATTGTGCTGAAACTGAGAACAGTGAAATTTTGGGGAAAAAATGAAAAGGATACCAAAGGATTCACTTAAAAAGTTAAAACAAGAAAATAAAGATCATGAAATATTACTTGAGAACTAATCTAAAGTTTCATGGGTAGTTAGCCTCATCAACATGATTTTTTTCTTTCTAATAATATTCTGTATTTTAAATACGAGAGTAAAGAACACAAATGTTGGAACATTTTTTTTTTTTTTTTTGTTACTAGGGATCGAACTGGGGCTCTTGCGCTTTCGAGGCAGGCAGCTTCAAAACAGTCTTAATGTTAATATTATGTGGAAAAATCAAGACTCATTTTTAAAATTTCTTCATTCTAAGAACAAGATATGTATTTTTAAACTATTCTTATTATTACAAAAGTTCTCAAACATACAGTATTTCATTTTTAAGGAGATTTTTTAAAAATATGTTGGTTTATTTGTAAATCTAGAATGAGACAATTTATTGATCTTCAGTTCTTTCAAAAGAAAAAATAGCTCCCAGTTTCAGTAAAAAAAAAAAAGCCATGATGTACTAAAACATGCTTCTTCCAGAGTTTATTTTCTTTCTCGCTTTGGATATAGATGATAAGCTGAGAATTTAACCAGAAAATAAACTACCAATTCATTGCTAATGAGAAACACTTTTAAATTCCAACTTAAATATTTGGATAACATGTTCTTTAAGAGTTAGTAAAATGAAATGATAAAATAGATGCACTTCAATCAAACAGAAAATGACTTATTAAATCTATTTTTCTTTTAATCTGCAATATGCTTAAAATAGAATATCATGATTAGAGTTCAAATGGGGCTATCCTACTTTCAAATTTACTGTTAACAAATATCACAAACAATGATGCCTTTTTATCTTCACTAGTATTGCTTATAAGTTTATACATGAAAAAAATAATTCAAAAATTACAAGGCAAGGAGATTATTTTTAAAAGGAAATAATATATGATGAGTGCTTACATTTACTGTGTGCCTAATAGAGGATACAAAAACTATTTTGAATGTTTAACATAAATTAAATCACTCACTTATTTGTACAAACTTATTCAGTCACTACTGTATTAGATCGTATTTGACAAAAAGTAACACTGAGGAATAAGAGTTAATAAACTGGTCCTTGTTCTGTGACCCAGAAAATCCTAGCATCATAATTTGAACTAGCAATCTACTTCTACTACAGAGACTCTTAAAAACTACTTAATATTGCTTCTTCTTTTACATGATTGTGAACAAAGAGCAAAGCTTAAATATATGTAAATTTGGAAAAATTAAGGTATCAGAGAGTATTTGTCCACTTTAAATAATTAAAAAACTATGTCTAGCTTATAGTAAGTGCTCAAAGAATAATATAATAATTGAAATGAAAATAATGTTTACAAACACTAAAGAAGATGTGTTTCTGCTCATTATGTTCACCAGAGACCATGGCAATAGAAGATTATGAAATTCTATGGCTTGACCATGTGTTGGTTAAGTTTCTTTCTCAATAAAATAATATCAAGCCATTTGTTCTACAACATCATTAGGTAATTAGAATATAAAAGAGATATTGCAGACTAGAAGATGAAGTATAAAAAACAACTTCATGGAACACATACTTAATTTTTAGGTTTAGAAAAAGTGAATTTGCATTCTAAAAGAATGAATACATGTATTGCTGTTTATGTGTCAAGGTTTAATTCAAGCCTCTGAAGTTTATATTGTTATGGAAGCTAACAACCTTAGGTGCAATACGAGGGCAAGGCAGTGAATGGTGGAAAGGTGTCCTACCAGTCACTGTTCATTAAAAAATGTTATCTACTTGAATGGGAATAATATATAAATGTACTTGTACATTTTATCCACTGGACTTCAGATTTCTTAGTCTATGAAGTAAGATTATATTATATGAACTCTACAACAGCTCTGCTCTTCTAAAGTTCTATGATCCCAAAGCTGAAAATCAAGTGGCTCACTGGAGTAACTATTTTTCTCAATTTGCTTGGAATCGTCATATTTGTCACAGTAAGATACTCTCAATAGTGGCTAGTTTGAAGAGTAAATTCTAAATATTGTAAAGAGGCAGAGAAACATTAGTGTTAATTTTTATTCACCTATCTTATAGTATGCAGTATAATATTCAAATGATTTTGAATGTATAATGTATGACATAATAGCTATTACAAATGAGTAATTTGGAACTTAATAAAACAATAATTGATATAAATTTAATATAATTTAAAAACGTTAAAATATTTGGTATTAGTTTGTTCAAGATTATGAATGATTGAGTGATGAATAAAATGGCTTCGAGTCCCAGTTTAATAACCTTTAGGGAATCATACCTAATTTTTTCCCACCCATTGTACAATAAAGAGCTGATTATCCCACTCCCTTTTCCATTTGAGGGTTACAACAGTGAGTTATGTCATGTGTGAAGCATTCCAGGGTGATACTACTCTGAATATTAAATGGCTGACCAAATGTTTCTTTTATTCTCTTACACAGTAAACTTTCATGCAGTATTGCCAAATAGTGCTTGTTAAATTTACATTCCAAATAAACACCAAATACTGTTTTTGTCCAAATATGTCTCAAATACTGCATTCGTTTTCTATATTTTACCTGTCATATATTTTATCTAGAGGAGTTGCAACTATGAAGTGATAACATTGGTTTTTCACTCATGAATGTCTTGCAAGGACTAAGTGAGATGATGTACCAAGTATGTACATAGAGAAGTACCTGATCAAGGTGAACTATGATTATTACTCTTCTAAAGGAATCTGCCACATGCTATCTTGGTTATTTTGACATATGATTTTGAAAAAATGATGGAAAGCCATCAAAATCCCTGTTCTCTTTTTCTATATGGGCACATAACTGGACTACATTTCCAAGTTTCTCTGGCAACACTGTTAAATTCAACATGAAATGCCAAAGGAGGCATTATGCACCATTTTGAAGCCAGTTCAATAAAATTCTTTCCAGAGTCCTCCTATGGCTTTTTCCGGTTACCCTGGATAGAATGGAGTATCTCACAATCCTCACCCATTCAACTTTAGAAGCCTTGGAATATCAAATCAGACTCACAAAACTCACACATCTTAGCCATTATCAAGCTTTACTAAAAATTTTCATACAACCATTATTCACTATTCAAAAGTAAAACACCATGAAGTCTAGGTCCATATTAGAACTCATTCTTGGTCAGATTCAATGTGAGATTTCTAAGACATGTTTACAGTCCCCAGTTATACAAGAGAGAGATTTTTCGTCTAGAACCATTTCATACAATTTCTATGTAGCTTTTATGATATTTTTGAGAGAGACATACTACATATATCCATAGAATAACCTATAATCAGATCAGAAACATTACAGAAACAAAAACTCTGATGGTCAATATCCTAGTGTAGAGTTAAGGTTGTCATTAATATGCTTGTGTACAACATTAGATTTTTCACCTTTTTTTCTTTCTGCGAATTCTAGTAAGGCAGAGAATACTCAGCAGACCTGCTGTTGATCTTTTCCTTCATGAGTCCAGGTATTGGATATGCAAAAGCCTTAACCCATATGGGTTTCTGAATGACTGCATGGACAACAGTTGCCTTGGACATTTACTCATCCGGCCTATGCGTCTATATGAAGAAGAAAGAAACTTCTGTTGCATTGTTCCACAACATGCTTTTAGGATCTTTTAGTACAGCAGCTGGTATAACCTAAATAATAGAGTTTTTAAATGATATTTTTATAGATATAATTATAATGATAAATATGCTTTCAAGATGTTCATTTACAATAAAATGTTTCATAGCTTTCTTACTCCAGAATTATTTGGCAAATGATTATAAAATTATCTGAGTTATCTGACAGAGATTGGGATTTATAGAGAGAGCCCTGGATTTACATGATAGTCCTTTCACTTGTCTTAGACAATTTATTTACCACTACTAAAGCTCTATTTTCTCATCCATAAATGATAATTTTAATACTCTTTAATTAATAGGATTGCTAAGAGAATTAAGATGAGATGATGCTGAGCCTGATTCACAACAAGTAACTAATAATTACAGTTAATATTATTACTGTTATTCTGATGAAAGATGTGTGATGTGTCAACATGTTTTCTTTTTTGTTTGTTTAATTCCATTAAGTTTATTGGTACATTTTAGGTATATATTTTGATCACATTCAACATTGGAAATTTGTACCTGTACATACTATATATCGGTTCTTGTTTTTTCCCATTCCCCTCCCCTCCTTTCCACCCCTCCACCCCTTCCTATTTACAAAAATGTTGTTTCTGTTTTTTCCTTCTTTTCTCTTATTTTTTTCTTTCCCTTCTTTCCTTTCTCTCATCCCCCTACTTCCCCTTCCCCCATTCATTAGTCCTTAATAGCACTAGTATAACAAACTGTAACAATTTAAAGTGTTTACCATTTATACTTTCATTTTTCGGTAAAAGTTAATTCTATATTTAGAGAACTTGTTTTTTTTCTGGTCCTTCTGTCTAATGACAGAACATTAGTATACATTATATAGAAGAATGGAGGGTATTTACTACATCAAGAGGTATGTAAAAGTGCATGCATTATAAAACCTGTTCAGAATTATAGACATTTTTATTATCTCTGAAAATTATTTATCCCAACACTGTTAATAGTTGTAATTGTTAAGTCAGGATGATAGATACAGGGTGCTTGTTTAACAATTTCTACTTTTGATATTTGAAATGACCATAATTAAAAGCTTTCAAAAATAAGACACTGCTCCAAGCTTTTAAGTTCCTTTGCAACTCTGGAGCTGTTATCCACAAGAGAAGAAAACAACCTGTGCAATGGGATGGCCTTCCTACCATCAGCTAGAATCAATGAAAGCCACTACAGGCATATACCACTGAAAATGTAAATGGTATAAAATTTCCATAGATCAGTTTGTAAAAACAATCTGATATATACATATCTGAAAAAAACAATATTGCGGGATTGTAATAATTTTAAAATGTTCAATACTTATCATTGCTCAACCACTTTATATGTGACATTCTTGCAGTGCTTCATTTCACACTCAAATTGAATTTATGATGGATCATCATTATCATTTGCATTCCACAGATAAAAGACAGGAAAAAATGGAGATGTTACATATTTCATTCAAGACTACATAGGTAATATTCTCATTCAAAAATTATATCTCACATATTTTCATAGTGTATTTTTAAGTGTTCAGGATATTATTGTTAACTATAAGCACAATACTGTACAGCTAATATCTAGACATCACCTTATACTATATCCAGGGCAACTGTTAAATACTATATCCATCTTTTTAGTGGCTTAGTTTAGGAATATATCAAAACTATGTAAAGAACTACTAGGATTTGGTTAAAAAAACCCAGATACACAACCCAATTTTAAAAAGTCAAAAAGATGCTTGTGCATTGTTGGTGGGATTGCAATATGGTACATTCACTGTGATAACCAATTAAGGAAGTTGTCAAACAGTTAAACAAATGAATTGTCATATAATCCAACAACCTAAATTCTGGTTATACAACAAAATTGAAATAAAGATCTCATGTAGCTATTTACATACTCATGTTCACAGTAATATTATTCACAATGGCCAGGAATGGAAGCAGTCCAAATGTTCACAGCATATATACATACATATATATATACATATATATATATGTGTATATATATATGTGACATGCTACAATATGCATGAACTATGAAGACATTATGCTAAGTGAAATAAGCTAGTGTCAAATAAAACAAGTAATATATGATTCCAAATATGTGGATATTTAACAATATAAGATAAACTAGCAATATTAATAAAATAAATTAGCAAAAATACTCAAAGAAACATAAAGTAGTAGGGTACTTACCAAAAGCAGATGAAAAGGGGAAATAACAAGTTGTTTAATGAATACAGGGTTGTGATTTTACCAAATGAAAAAGTTTTGATTTGGCTGCACAATAATATGAACATCTTGAACACTAATGAACTATATACTTAAAATGGTGGAGATGATAAATTTCATGGTAGGTGTTTTCTATAAGTAAATATTTTTAAATGGTCAAATGCTGTAGACATTTTTCATGAAATCACATACAAATCGTGCTTCAAAAGATGTTCAATATCATTAGTCAACATAGAAATTAAACAGATACTTTTCCACAACCATTCTGATGGCTATATTAAGAAAATAATAATAATAAGTGGTAAGTGTTGCTGAAAATATGGAGAAAATGGAATCCTCATTCTTTGCAAAATTGTGAAATCCTTTAGAAAACAGTCTGTCAAGTTCTCAAAATGTTAAACAGAGGTGACACATGATCCAGCAATTCCACTCCCAGGTGTATACCAGAGTAATGAAAACAATGTTCACAAAATAACTAGTACATTATATATAATAGCCAAAAGGTTGACACAATCCAAATAACCATAAATTGATTAATGGTTAAAGAAATTGTGATTATATATATTTATATATATGAAAATTATTTGGTCATAAAAAGAAATAACATGTTGATTGATACATGCAACAATGTGCATGAATCCTAAAATTGTTTAGTTAAAAAAGGCAGGTATGAAACAACCATATCTTATCAGGTAGTGATGTCACACAGGCTTGTAATTCCTGCACTCTTGGAGGTGGAGGCAGGAGAATCACATGTTCAAACCTATGGGCAATTTAGCAACTTAAGGAGACCCTGTCCCCAAATGAACATCAAAAGGGCTGGGCATGTAGCTCAGTGTGAATGTCTTGACTTTGATCTCCAGTATCTAAAATAAACAAATAGCATGTGTTACATAATTCTATTTTTTAAATCTCCAGAATAAATAACTCTATAAAGACATAGCATAGATTAGTGACTGTGTAAGGCAGTAAGGGGTGGGAGTATATGGATAGCTTATGGCTAATAGGTACCGGATTTCTTCGGGGGTTAAAGAACCTGTTGGAAATTTGAATACAATGATAAATGTATAGCTCTGAAATACTGAAAAAAAAGCTGAGTTGAGTCCATTAAATGAGTAAATTACACGTGTGTGTTATATTTCAATAAAGCTTTTAAAAAACAAAGAATGCATGGGAGGATACTTCCAAAACTCAAAATAGAGAATAAAATAAAGTTTGAAATATGCATTAATATTATTTGAATGAAAAGGGTAAAATTCTACTACATACATATCTACCTATAGATGCACACAAATTCATACATTAATTCATATATATTTATATGAGGATAGAGACATACACGGCACAGGACATCAACAAAAAATACCAGGAATATTCTTGTGTTACACAAGTTTTCTTCTCTGTTCCCAAGTGTTTTAAGGTCTATGATAATTATTCTGCCTCTGTCTGCAAGGCGTTCCTTTGAAGGCTATATTTGAGAACTACAGGTTTTGACAGTATAATCACCATCATCTCCTTTCAATGACAAAAAGGACAAATTCCAGCAAATACTGTATATATGAGGTTCCTTAATGATTCTAGAAAGCACTGGAGTTTTATTCCTTTAAACAGGCCTTAGACTTTTAGGTTTAGGGTAGTAGAAATGTTTCCTGATTACACAAACTTAATTTAAGTATTCAGTTTTGATGTTTCTGGGTAAGAGGTTGTATGCATATGTTTGTGTAAATGGTTTATTCAAAATGGTGTTATTATATCAAAAGAAAATACTCAGGTGTGCCACGTCTTATTTTCTCTTTACTGAGCACTTTCTGATTCAGAATACATCTGAATATAGTTACCTAATATTATATTCCAAAATGTTATATAGTGAGCAAAATAGAGGATAGGGTATATTTTTTCATTTATTTTCATCACCAGACCCACCTTCATCACCACCCCCACACTGCTTCATATTGACAAATTGAATTCCAAAGTGGTGTACAATCCAAGAGCACAAGAGGAAATATAGCTGAACTTCATAAATCCTGGAGATTCACAATCTCTGGAAAAGGGGAGAAATAAGTACCTAGATATATGTATACATAAAACTGAGTTATACATAAACACATAACACTAAGTTTGCAAATAGATTCCCAGAAATGGTCATTCAGCTGTTGAATATTTACCAGTGTGGGAAAAAATGCCCTGAGAATGCTCTAGTAAATTCAAATATGTGTATATATCAATTATATATATATAATATATATTTGAATATGAATAATGACTCATCCTCTTGTACAAAAATATCACCACTGTAAATGTGTTACCTAAAATAAATATGAATATATGAATATACATATATATATATCCCAAATGAATAAATAAGTGGGATAGCTTTTTTCTTTTAGGTAATAATAGCATGCAATTACATTGTTTTTGTTAAATAACAAAATCTATAATTTCTTTGCATTTTTTTAGCTTATGGCCATTATCCAGCAAGAAAAATGTATGACTCACAAAGCTAATTTAAAATATAAAATAAATTTACCTAGATAAATGGTTGCATTATATATGGTTTTAAATAATATCTTACAAAAATACATTAATGTATTAAAAGAAATAATTATCATCACTTTAAAATCAAATTCATCTTTAAAACTATAACTCAAGCAAAATACGGATCTTTCTGAGGTGATTTAAAAATCTGAAAGACTCCACAGTTATCAGTTAGGCCTTTGAGATGATGTTCACAACAGCTATTTTTCACTGCTTACAAACAGCAGGAATTAAGGACATTGTGTTTCCTAAATCAAGATTCGCAGGATAGTGTTAGCTTATTTTTTGTGTTTAAACTAAAATGTGAGCCAGTGGTACCCAGTCTTGCTTCAGTCAGCCGACAGGCAACTGGCTACATATTTAAACGAAAATTTAGGGAGACTCTGAAAGCTACTTCATTTCTAGAAAATATTTATTACCATTAATTGAAATTTAAGTCATGGATTCAGTATACAACCAACAAGACAAAATATTGAAGAACACATTGCATAGGAAATCCTGAGTGAAGCTACTGTAATGAATTAAGCACAAATGAGTAAAGTTAGATTGAGTGATAAAACATATTTATTTTAGGTAACACCTTTACCCTGGTGATATTTTTGTACAAGAGGATGCATCATTATTATTTCACTATTATTTTTATAGAAGCATCACTTTAATTTAAAACAATAACAGCCATATATCTTGAACACTTACATCGCCCTTTGACAAACATGATATGGAAAGTCAAATGGGAAAAATCAGTCACTTTGCAACTTTGGAGATTATTTAAGCTTGTGTTCAAGAATAATAGCCATTGGAAAGCAGGTCTCTAAACTTTAAAGTAAGAAATTTGTAAGTGATTTTATAAAGGAGAAGAGATCTGTGCTGAGCCTGGAAGAACAAACAGGATTTTGGCAGGGTAACTGGAGATGTGCTTGAGGCGACAGAGTGTGAGCAAACTACGAAATAAAAAATCCCAATCCCCCCCCCCCAAAATACTTTTTTTTGTATTTTTTTGTACTTTTTTTGTAGTTGTTTTTGGGTGCTATTAATCTTTTATGTGAGAATACTTTCTCATGCACAGCAGGAAGTTTAACAGCATCACTGACCTCTGGCAACTAAATGTTAACGGTGAGGTTCTTTTATTCCTTTAGTTATGGCGGGAAAAGCCAGTATCTCCTCATACACTGAAAATGCCTTCTACTTGTGAATAAGCATTACCAGAAACCAAGCACTGAACTCACTGAACTTCATTTTTCAGTAATAGAAGGGTGGTGGGGAAGAGGAAATGAGAGAGGTGAGCGGAGTGGAAAGAAGGCAAGAAGAGGAGACAGGAAGGAAGAAGGGGAAGGGAAGAAAGAAAATAAAAGAGAATGTGACAAAGCAAAACAGGAAGAAGATAAAGTGCACTGTAGTGGAAAGGGTTACCAAGTGATAAAGGGTCTTGACTTAAATTTTAGAGTACAGTGTCTGGATTTTCTAACTTCCTGTTTTATCAGCATATCCACTGTGGAAAAAAAGTTCATAAATTACTGCTACAACTTCCTGTAAACTAAATACAGAGATATTAAGAAACTTAACAAATTAAGGATGTCTTCCATAAATGAAATTGTGAGGTATCAGAGATTTCAGAGAAAGGATAATATTTAAATGAAAAAATGTTCATTTATAAGAATATATTCCTTCTTAAATAACTGAACAAATTACAAGTGTTTTCCTACCTTTCCTTGGTAACTTTGACCTGAACAATGAAAATATTCAACTCCAACTTTAGTTATCTAAAGAAACTAATAGCACCTACACACCTTTCTCTAAAGGATTTAAACATCACCTTAACCTTTACAATTTTATGTGCAGGGCTGGGGATTTAGCTCAGTGGTTCAATTGCCTGCCCTGCAAGCGCAGGACCCGAGATTGATCCCCGGTACAAAAAAAAAAAAAAAAAAAATTATGTGTAGAACTTAACAGAGGCTTCATCCCAAGTCTCTTAAAAACTGACTCAAGTGTGCATTACAACATACCTGCCACAATTACCTACAAAATATAAACCTTATCTAGAATTATGCCCCAAAACTAATTCTTTGCCACCATCAAGCTCATTTTTTTTGCTTGAACTGTGGACTCTGTGGGGCATGGGAGCGGTTGGCAGAAAGCCCCAAGTCTGGGCGGCCCCTGTCCGGGCTCGGGCGCCAGGCACGCCCTCCTATCCCATCAGCCCAGATTGATGCCCATAAAAAAACACATTCAGCAGCCTAAGTTTTAATACATTTTTTAGACCCTTCAACTTATGTGGTCTCCTCACGATTCCACTTTTCTTTTGGCTTTTTCGTTTCCAGTATCTCCTCCAGGCTCAAAGACAAATGCTTCTTCCCGATACTGTTAAGTGAAATAAATAGGACACACATGTGTAAATACCGAATAGTTTTAGTGTGAGAAACTGAAAGTGTAAATAAGGACTAAATGGTATAATAGATACTGTGAAATAGGAAGAAAAGGGGCAAAGGGGAAGGGGAAGCGGGAGAGGTAGGGGCAGGGGAAAGGAAAGAAGGGAATGGAATTAATATGAGAAAAAGAAAAATGGAAACAGAGTCTTTGCAAATAGGGAGGGATGGAGGGGTTGAAGGGAGGGCAGAGGAAGGGGGAAAAATAAGAACCAAGAGAGATTATGTAAAGGTGCAAATTTCCAATGATGAATGTCATTATATTGTATACCTAAAATGTACCAATAAAATTAATTTTAAAAAATAAAATAAAAATGTTTTAAAAATGCCTCTTCCTTCTTGAATACAGTAAGCCCCATGGTAACAGTAATAAGTAAGTGTTAGCCATTGTGGTAGTCAGCTTTCTGTTACGTGAAAGATGTATTTTGGATCATGTTTTCACAGGTTTTAGCCCATGAGCAGCTGTCTCTATTGTTTTTGGGTCTGTGGTGAGACCAAACATTGTGGTGAGAACGCTTTATAGAGGCAGCTATGCACCTGGTAGGGCCACAAAGCAAAGAGAGAGACAAAGAGAGGAAGAGGTGAGATCCCCATAGCAGGCACTTCTCTTGTGACTCAGCTCATGCCACTACAACCTAACTACTAACGATTCCACCAACTCCTAGTAGCACCACAGCTAGAGGCCAAGCCTTTAACACATGACCCTTCAGGGGACACTTCAGATCTAACCTACAGTAGCCATGTAATGAGTATTGGCCATTGTGATTAAAATGTAATTCTGTTCTCTGCATGCTTTCATTCTCATAAAATTTGCAGACTGAAATAAAGGAATAATTACACATACAAATTAATTCTTTTGAAAGTTGTACAAAGTTAGAAACCAGAGATCTGAATACAGCCCATACATATTTATTAGTTGCCAGATGTGTAGGTTAAAATAAGATGCATTTAAATTGCAGACAACCTGCTACAGACTCCACCATTCCATGTTGTATTATACTGGACAACTTTAGAAATCTGTATTCAGGTACCGATTCTGAGTTTGCACTTAATGGCAGAATATTTAAGAGCATGTACAATATTTTAGTATCTGCAGAATTTTTGGACTGTGCTGTCCAAGCAAAAGTTTAGCTATAAATGAAGGTATCAACAAAGTTATTGTGGGCATTAACTTAGGCAATGCATGTAAAGCACATAGCACTGCTTTGTCCTATGGTAATTAATAAATGTTAGTGCTTATTATTCTTTAGTAAATGATACTCCTGCTGCTAATGATACTATGTTAGAGCAGGGAACATGAATAATGTGCCTCGCCTAAAAGCATTACACCTGGGCCTAATTTTATAAATATGATTTTATGTAGACTGCTTTAACAGAAACTGATATTAAGGAAGTGTATTTTAGCAGATGACAGAATTATAATAAGATTTTCTTTGATTGGTTTTTAAGTGTGCTATATCACACTGAACCAATTCTGCCCATTAGTTCTGAAGCAATGTAGTTCTAAGCCATGTGTTCCATAAATCATTTTCTTGGGTATGTGACTCCATGCACTGCTTAAACAATTAAAATTAAGATGCAGAGATGACTACCATGAAAAGAGAAAGTGGTCTTAATTTGAGTATTATTTAAAAAGAAATTATTTCCTAAGTAATCTTATTTTTCACATTATTCTTTGAAAAAATAACTCAAAATTTATAATTCTACTTTATTCAAGAGAAACATGGAGGCTCAAATTGTTTTGTTATTTGGTATAAAGTGTCTACAGAATAATTAATAATACATTGATCAGGTTAAAGAAAACTAGGAAACTTTACATTGTAAAACCAAAAAATGTCCTGTTAAGTGAGAAGTCGATTAGAATTTTCACAGTACTTGGAGACTGAATTCTCTGTAATGTCTGATTTATACTGCAGGCATCATAATGCCGCCTACTTCAGAATGACAGATCATACCGGGCTGAAGTTGCAAGCAACAGCAGCCCCAGTGCTTTAAAGCAAATGTCTTCCATCTTAATAGTTCAGTCTCTGCCATTCTGTTCACTTAAAATTCTGAGCATTTAACACTTCTTGTTGCATCTAAATCCAGATACAAAAACCTTCAAATCAAACTATTTACCTCAACTGAAATCTTCCTTGAATAATTCATAAGGAAGAAAGATGGCAGTGAAGAAAGCCAAAAGGACTTTTAATGAACTCTAGAGTTTAAAAAATAATGACACAGAAGCTATTACAGCTTTCCCTTCACCCTATAAAGAGCAGTACTGGTCTCCCTTAACATTAAATCCTCCCAGACAACACGAGGAGTAGCACAGGGTTCAGCTCTTTGCTTGGCTGTGACTGATACATGAACACCACCACACTGATTACCAGGAGAGCCTCCTTTCTGATTGGTGACAGTTGAAGAAACATCTAAGATCTTCACATTTAAATACCTTATTTCTTATGTTGTTTTTCAAATTCCAATGACATCTGCAGATTCAGGTAAAAAGACACTGTAACAACCAATAAATGTGGCTCTGTTCTCCGTTACACCAACACTTGCTTTTATATGGCTTTGGTACCATCAAAGACATTTGCCCTTAGCAGGTATGCTACTATGTAAAAGGTTTCACGCTCTGTTCTAATAGATAACCATCTCTTCATCTGGGAATGATATCTATCGGAAGAAGGTACCTAGGACTTTTATTAAATTACCACAGTAGAGGCCATTTTAATATTATTACTCTGTAAGGGCATAGTTTCTTATTGCTGTTATAACAAATTACCATAAATGTAAGTAACTCAAAACAATACAAACACATTTTTTACAGCTCTGGACATCAGAAGTCTAAAATGAATCTTACAGGGTTAAATTCAAACTATAGGTAGACCATTTCCTTGCTTTTTCCAGATTCTAGAGGATGTCCATAGTCAACGGTTGCATTCCTCCTATTACTAAAGTAAAGCATCCCATCCTTTGTTTCATGTTCCTTATCTTCCTCTCCTGTCTTTGATCTTCTTCTTCTTCTTTTTTTTTTTTTTTTTTTTGGTACCAGGGATCGATCTCGGGTCCTTACACTTGTGCGGCAGGCGGTGAAACCACTGACCTAAATCTCTGGCCTGTCTTTGATCTTCTTGCTTGCCTCAGGACCCTATATTGACATTAGGTCCAACTGGGCAACCTAACAATGTCTTCTCATCTCAAGATCCTTAATCACATCTGCCAAGTCCTTACTTTCATAAAACATAACCTACTCACAGGCTCTGGAGATATTTACGGGGAGATTATTCTATGATAAGGTTATAATAACCACATTAATTGTTTAATAGAAATATATTTGTACATCAGGCCCTCTATGGCTTACTTTTAAAATAAAAACAGAATACAATCTCAGTAATTGTAATGGGACTTTTTCAAAGTAATATATTTAAAGCTATATTTCATAAACTTTTAAACACTTACTGACAAACTTTTAAGACTCATAAATTTCTGAGTAGCTAGTCTCTATAATCTAAGAATAACTGGACATTTCAAATCAGTTAAGATCAAAATACATCAAAACAATTTTTATTAATTCTCTAGTTAATTAACTTCAATCAAAATTAAATGATGTACTATGTTCTTTAGAAATGGCATGTGTGTGTCATTTTCCCCTATGTTCTTCAGATCCTCCTATTCCCAGTGCCTAAAATATAAATAAATGTTTTTAAACATTTACTGAATGAGTGAATGATACTACTTATATGGATATATTTTAAAGGTAAATACTATATCTAATTTTATCTTTTTAGAATTTTAAAGCACAATACAATACCACTGCTTGTTGAAACATTAAATGAAAACCTGATATTCTTTAAGTTTTTAAGAACTACATAAAAATGACATTTAGATGAACTTCATTTCAAATATATGCCACTAATTCTTAAAGATGTCTTTAATAAAATGTGTCAATCATATGAATGGATAATTTTCAAATAAAAATGAGTCATATATATTAGTCTTACCTCAAATTAACTGAAAAGCCCTCTGGTCTAGAACCTATCTAGTAGCACATGACAAGCTCAAGTGTAAATCTCACAATATGAGTTTGTAAACAGTGTAAATCTGTAAAAAGTAGTTTCAATGAGCAAAAGAATTATTTTAGTTGATGATTTATGTACGCAAAGCATTGTGTTAAAACATAATGCATTTTAGTGTTCACTTCGGTAGCACATATAATACATTTGCTTTCAAGACTGTTTAAGGGCCTGGCACGTAATCTCAGCACTCCAGAGGCTGAGCCAGGAGGATCACTGTGAGTCGAGGCTAGCCTGGGGTACATAGCAAGACCTTGTCTCAAAAACCAAAAATAAATAAATACAGAAATAAAATTCTTTAAGGAATCTCCAAATTAAGATACTGTCATACTAAGAATTGTATTGTCATCCATGAAGCAAAAGTATTTTAGCAAATGATCTATAAATTTATAATATTTAAATTTTCATCCCTGGGGGAAAAAGTATGAAGTAGCTTTTATAATGTATTCAATTTCTAATAATTTTCTCTTTAGTATTTCTTAATATTAGAATTTCTACCAAAGTGGTATTTTGTTTCACAACCTGTTTCAAAGAAAGAATGAATTTAAATAAAATAATTATCCCTCTGCAAAAGTTCATGTTAGTAGATTCTTTCATGCTTAAATGTACAGATAATACTGGAGGCTTCTAGAACCAATTTAAATGGCATTTCTTCTTACAATAACAGTTTTTAGATATTTTATGTTATTTTTGAGTACCATGTTTTAACTGTACATATTAATAGGGGTCAGTGAGTTATTTCAACATATACATACAGTATGCATTGTTCAAATTCAACCTCCCTTTATCCACCTTCCCTCCCACCCTGCCATTCCAAACTCTACTAATGACTATTCTATAATCACATAAATTTTTTAGCTTCCAAATATGAAAGAGATCATGCAGTGTTTGTCTTTCTGATTCTGGTTTATTTTACTTAACATAATGTCCTCCACTTCTATCCATTTTGCTGCTAATTACAGGATTTCACTT
Source organism: Heterocephalus glaber (assembly GCF_053883595.1). Taxonomy (NCBI): domain Eukaryota; kingdom Metazoa; phylum Chordata; class Mammalia; order Rodentia; family Bathyergidae; genus Heterocephalus; species Heterocephalus glaber. The sequence goes on along the minus strand of NW_028258344.1, from coordinate 28,017,144 downwards.
TTTCATGACTAAATAATATTCTATTGAAATCTTCAAATATTTTCTCCTCAAAATTCCGAGTTATGAAAATAATACCTCCCTAAAATCCAGAAGAAAATTTCAGCACAATTTCTTTTAATGTTTTTATTGGAAATGGAATAAAGAGAAGACACAATTTGGTTGTAGTGGAAAAAGAGCAACTCAAAAGTGACATTAAAGACACAAAAATTTCTAAGGCCTAAAGATTCACTACTTGTATGTAGATATATATCAAAGGGCTTTTAAAATAACAGAAACTACAAATACCCAAAAAGACAAAAAGTGGCTTTGCCAAGCATAGTGGTTCATGCCTGTAACCCGAGAACTTGCCACTGGAGGATCACTGGAAGTTTGAGGGCAGCCTGGACTACATAGTAAGATCTTGTTTTAAAAAAATTAATTAAAAAAAAAATAAAAACAAAACAAGAAAAGAATAAACGGTTATATGATAATTATCTAAAAATGCATTAAAGTGCACAACGGCTCCCTAAGGGTTATAGCAATTTTTATGTTTTTCTATATTTATTGCTTCTATATGTTTCACTAGGAATATGCATACTTTAAAAGGAGAATTAAGCAATTTTGATCTTTTAATTAAAATATATTTTATGTTTAATCTACTTGCAGAACAATAATGACCTTAGTTTCATTTTATTTTCTAAGAGGAATAACTAGAAAATATCATGCCTAAAAATAGCACTTTCTATTTTTATGTGAATTTGAAAGAACAGTTCACTTGGGAAAAATCTATTTGGATCTATTTTTAATCTTTTTTTTAGAAATCCTTTGGACATAAATAAATTATCAAAGAAAGCATATTTTATTATTAATCAAATCATGAAAACCTATAGTCAAAAACATTTACAGGTTTATCTTCAGTGAATAAGCATCGTTTATATCCTGTAAAGATTTCATTTTAGCCTAATATTAAACATTGCATATTTACAACTATCATAAAAAATAAGCCATTACATGTTTAAATATATTATACATAAAAATAGCCTAAACTCAGTTATGTATTTATTGAAAGATACAGAATCCTTCCTTAGAAAAAGGGAATAAATTACATTCAAATTTAGGAGTCACATTCAGGCCTGTATTAATATAGATCAATGATAGAGATGGGACCCTTTACTATAGTATACTGATGATAAATCATTTAACATATATCAAATAAGATATATTTGAAATGAGTCATAAAATTCAAAATTGTATTCCTATACTTTGCTTTTAGTTTCACAACTATTCTGATTGATCTGAAAGGAAGTAAGCAGAAAGTTTAATCATTTTACCACCCACATTAGATCACTGGTAAAATACTATGATTTTCCAGATGATTCATGAATATCTTTTTTTTTTGGTACCAGGGATCAAACTCGGCACCTCGCGCTTGGGTCGCAGGCGCCGGAACCACTGAGCTAAATCCCCAGCCTTTATACTCTTTATACTCTTTATACTCAATTCAAAGAAATCAATTCAAGAAATAGAGCATATTTTCAACAGTGATGATAATCTTGATCTTTTTTCAATATATTAAACTATTTCTGACATTATGCAGTTTTGTGTAATGATGTCAGAAACAATATATTATAATATAACAAATACATTGTTATCAGAGGAGAAGTAAGGGCAGTGAAAGCATTTGATAGTGAATATGAGGTAATTAGTAAATTCCAAGCTTTTCAACTAAGTTTAACCAGAAGTTTCAGAGATTTGAACAGATGTCAATTCAAAAGTAAGATCTGTACAAATATAACAAAATAATTAACATTATTTGAGTGTTTACTATTAGTCAGGTCCCTTACTCAGAGCTGTATATTCACTACTGTGTTCAACTTTCATAGTAACTTTAGCAGATCTGTACCTTTTTATAGCAAGACCCTAATGATTAGAGAGTTTAATAAATTACTAGATTATATGGCTAAGTGGAAAAAATAGATTTTAAAAGCTCGCACTCTTACACACTGCTCTGTATAATAAAAAGGATGAAAGCAATTCCTGCACGGCTTCTTGACAGATTAAGCCTGGATAGTTAGTACAATCAACTAGGCTTCCTATGGCTAGCAGCTTTTAAGGGATGCACCCACCAATGAGTCCCCTCCCACAACTGATGTCTTTGTTAATTCCCTTCTCTTGAGCAAGTTGTTTCTAATCAACAGTGTATAGCAATGTTGAAAAGATACCATTGATGTGATTGGGAGGTAAAAGATTGTGACTTAATTTTTCTAACTGAACGACTATTTTGCCTTCTTCTCATCCTTCACTCCTTGAGGAAGGGGTCCTCTTGGAGAGGGGCAGTTCCTATTTGGGGAGGAGGGCAATCTCTGGTCAACAGCCAGTAAGAAACTAAGGTCTTTGATTCAAAAGAGCTTGACTCACTGGATTCTGCCAGCATCTGCATAAGTGAGCTGGAAAGCAGATCCTTTTACAGCTGGAGATCTCAGCTAGGATCCTGGTCTGAATGACATGCTGGTTACAACCATGAGAGACCACGGAAAGGAGAGGTCCCAGCTACATAGTGCCTGGATTCCTGAATCACAGAATCTATGAAGTGATAAATGTATGCTGATTTAAGTCACTAAACCTTTAGGTAATTTGTAATAGGCAATGGGTAACTAATTCGACTTCCTCAAATCAAAACTACGCCTTATTTGACTCCATGTACTGAGCAACTAGCTCAGTTTCTGAAACACAGAAACAATTCATTAATACCAGTTGACTAAGAGTGAATTAATAAAGATTAATAATATTTCACATCATTTGAAACTTTAGATTTTAGTATTATTGCATGCAGAACATAAAATTAGCTTACCACAGTCCTACCCACTCCATCAGAATAAAAGACACTATACATAAAAAATAGCCTAAACTCAGTATCAAAGTCCCCTCTTCAGCTCTACTAAGGGATACTGCACATACTAAAATCACTCATGGTGTGAGTGTATGTTTTGATAAATTTTAACAAGTACATATCCATGTAACCACCACCACACTTGGAGACAAAAAGCATTTTCATCTCCTGAAAAGGTTTCTTCAAGCTCTCAAGTCCCTTCATTTCCTCCAGGCAGGATGAGCTTCCCCTCACAAAAGCCTTATACCTTTTAATATTTCATATACAAAGATGTGTTTTTAAATGTTCGATTTCTGCTGCAAATGCACATATGTATAAATATATTATTCCATACAAAGCAGCTGTGATTGAACTTAAAATTATTGTTTTTCACTCAGAATTTTATATGAAATCTCTCTCATGGATATCATCTAAAAGTAAATTATTTATAATTAAATGATCAAATATTTCTAAATTTCTTACTAAGTGATCTTTACTAGATTAACCTGCCAAAAAGTACTGTCTCTAAAGCTCCCCGAATGATCGCTACAATTTATCCCGATTATTTTTCCCTCTGAGCAGTCAGAGACATATAAGAATTTTATTGGACTATAGTTAACTATTCTGCAGTAGCCATTTGTCAGCATGTTTTATATTTAAAACTAAAAGAATGTTGAGACACTTATGGAGCAGAAAAGGATTTTATACATAAAGTAAGAATTCTCTAGATTTTGCTACAACTTGGCACTCTGAAATTGATTCTTGCTGAAATTTTCAACTTGCAGACAATCAGCCTGCTTTCAAAGTCTGGTACTTCTCCTTGCATGTAAGGGGAATGCAGTCATCCAATAAAAATGCTAGCAACATTTCCTTGGATGTAAGGGTTGATGATGGATAGGCGAAAAGCATTGAGAACTACACAAAGTATCAGACAAAACTCAGCAGGAGTCACTGTTTGCCAAGAGCATCATCTAACTTTGAATTCCTGAAGTTTTTATTTAAAAAATATTTATTGAATTCTTACAGTAAGCTAGGGACTGCTTGGCCTAGCCAATTGTTTTTTAATTCATTTTTTCATTTACTTATGAAAAAAGACGAATGGTTTCTAGTACAAGAGCAGAAGTCAATTAAACTGGATAGACCTTAATATGCCTACCACATCAAAGTTCCACTTTCTTTTGTAAATATCTAAATCCTAAAGAGGACATTACTGTCTAGCTCAATTTAGAGATAACCATTTACAACTGAACAATCACACTTGGAGTTCAATAGTAGAGTGAGCAGAAGAATAAGGTTGAAATGAGAATAATCTATATCCAAACTGGGTTTTGATTTTTACTTGGTAAATTTTATGACCATAGAAAATATGACTTCTGTTGTCACTGTTTATTCAGCTGTCAGTGGCTGCTTTAAATGTAATCAGATGCGATTAGGGATTTTTCCTGCTGTTTGAACTAGTTCAGCCAAAACCCTAACATTAAGAACAGTAAGAAAAAGGATCCAAAGAGAAGTTGTTAGGCACTTTTCCCAGGGTTTTCTAACAAGAAGTCAAATTGGCTCTTCATTTGGCCTGTCAAAAGCAGAATTATGGAGTACAGTGAAGCAAAAAAATGTAGATAATCAGACTTTATCCAAAGGAAGGGAAGGAGTTTTGACTTACTTCCTCCCTCTCACAAATGCTCCAAGCATAAAAGCAAGGGGGTTGGCTCTGCCAGCTGCAAAAATCTTCAGGCCTTTCTCCACATGACCATTATGATGAGAAGATTTAAGAACAAGACCTGAAAGTTTGGGGGAACATGTGAACATTGAAATGATGGCTTTCGTCCCTTGTGGAGATGTCAGGTGACAGGATGCTGGCTGGAGCAGATTCAATGAGCATACAGCAAGGAGAAAAGACACTGGACAGGGTAGATCTGCATTTCTCTTCTGGCATGAAATGAATGCCTGATTTCCCATGGGCTCAATGCATCCCACAGAAAGGAAATTACTATCTTTATGAGATCCAACTGAAAAGAACTACAGGCCCATGTAAGGGAACCCCAGCAGAAGGACATTCTACTACTCGCTCCTTGAGGGATGGTGTGAGGGAGGGACAGTACTGTGACAAGTCTACAAACACACCCCACATAAGAGCCAGCTCCTGCCAAGAGAGAAGTATTGATTACTGAGAGAAACTAGAAAAGTACAAGTTAGCCCAAACATAATTCTGCAATGCAGAGTTAAGACTAGGAGTCAGACCCAAATGGGTGGAAAAAGAATGACTCTGAATTTTACTTAAATTAAGAGTCTGGAAATTTAACAGCTGAAAATAAGTCTTAGCTTTTACGTTAAATTGTGTTTAGAACTGAAGATTTGAATATTTACTGTATCTGCCTAATATGTATCAAATTGCACATCTGACAGCATAACTGAAGAGAAAATTAAAAGCGTTTTTGACCATTCAATAAGATCATTATATAAAGATTACAGACAATGCACAGTGAGTGCCTAACGTAGTACCTGGCACACAGAAAATGAGTTTAATAAATATGAGTTATTGCTATGTGTCTGACACTTTGTTACTTTACTTATATATATTACCTCTAATCCTTCCAATAAACCTATAAGTTGCAACTATTATATTTATTTTATAGGTGAAGAAAAAAGGGAAACAAAAATTTTAAAAGCAGCGTCTACCCTCAGAAGTTTAAGGAAACCAAAAGATTAGCAATACTAATTGTTAAAATATAGATTGTATAGCAGGCTGTTTGAAGACAATTCAGACCATTCTTAGGCTTCTCAGAGATCCTGTTAACAGGAGCACGTTGTTCAGGAGAAATGGAGGGACAACACTCCAGATGATGGGCTCTGCAAGAGGTTTATAATGCCAGGAGTGAGGAAGTAGAGTGAAGTGATATAATGAAATTGCTTGTAATTCTTTGTAGTGTCCTTTGAAGAGAATGGGGAACCAAGGGATGAATTTCAGGGCAAAAAGTGGCCAGAACAAGTTACAGTTCACTTCACAGGACTCAAAAGTGTAGAAGTGTGACAGTTCCCAGTTGCTCAACCAGGCAAATCTCTAAATTATTTCACCTCCATAATGCTCATTAGTAATTCCTTTATTTCCCTTACCCTTACAATGGAATGAAGTAGTACCTACCCTGTGGAACTATATTGAAATGCTTAGTGCAAAGTGCTACACAGGTCTGTTACAAGCTCAAAACTGAAAATGTCAAAGTCAAATCTCCTTGACTTTTGTTAAAATTAACAATTCTATTAACAGCGAAATTTTCCTCTGTACTCTGATACATGTTAGGCATCAAATCAATTTTATAAATATTTTTGTACTAGTCTAAAAATCTAGAGTTGGGTTTTAAACTTTCTATTTCTAACATAAATTCTAACAAAAGAGAGAGTAGAAAAATACAGCAGGAAAGTCAGGATGGATAAGGGCAAAGGCTAATGATGGAGGCTTCACTTGAAGTTCCCAGAGTGGCAACAGTAATTACAGGTTTGGCGCTTCTGGGAATTGCAGCAAATTCTCAACTGTAGTGTTTCTCTTTCGTCTATAAATCTGCAGTGACTTAGTAACCTAATCCAAGTATCAGAAAAGACCCAGCTCTGAAAGGACGGCCCTCTTATCTAAGTGCATGGTTGTATCCCTGTGTATGATGCCAAGTAAAAGGAAAAAAAGAGTATGTTATCAGGGCAAAATATAATGAGGGATCCTGAGAGGTGGCAGAATGAGCTATAGTGAAGAGTTTGGCCTCTTGGTCCTGGCACCAACTCCTCACCATGTCCTCCTAAACATGAAGCATGAAAGAACTGGCCCACAAAGTTGGATGAGAAAAACAAGTGGTCAAATTCAGGACCATTCACAGACCATTTTAGGGGTGTGGTGTGTGGGAAGCTTGAGATTTCTCTAATACTGAATGCTAACCAAGACAGGTATAGCTAGGAAGGCCTTAAAGAAGAGGTCATGGAGCTTCAGAAACTATTCAGACCAGTTATGAAACAAAAGGAGTCAATCTTGAGGAGAGGACGTGTGGAAATTCCATGAAAACATTCACAAAGAATGTAGAAGGGAGAAGAGAGAGAATGAAGAGGTTGTGCAACAATCTGTAACAACCCGCTATTCTTCACAGGACTCAGGAAACCAGGAGGAATCCCTTCAGAACTGGGAACTGAGAGCGGATGGATACAGAATCACAGTCCTTCTCCTTGTCCTTTTGGTTCTCAGTATCTTCCTCACAGATTAGATGAAGTAAGAATAATGTCTAAGGTTCACTTCCACTGTATTTTTTCTCTCATGATCAGATTTTTAAAGGTCTTCTTTAAAATATAAAGTCACATAACTGAAATGTGGCTTATCTCCAAACCCATTTATACAGTATAGCTCTTAGAAGCTAATTGAATTTAACTTCTTATATTTACTATTCCAATCAGCAGGGTCTTTATTCTTTAAAAGTTTGGAAATTAAGAGTAATCTAATGTAACAGTTAAATTTGCTACATTTTTTCCTTAGAAAAACAATTTTATGATCTTTTAACGGGGCTTGTAATAACATACATAGCAAAATGCTCTAATATAGACTGTATGCTAGAAAAACCAACTAACTTGGGTTTTTATTATTGTTTTCTTGGACATGAGGAAAGAAGCTGTGGAAGGGGAAGGTTATAATAAAATATGATCTACCAACAGAATAAGACCACTCTTTGTCGTTGTATGCCAACAGCTAAAACAATACTGCAAGTATTGAGGCAGTGAACTTGGTGTAAGAATACGAAGTAGAGGCCCAGAAAAGCCTTTAAGAATAATTAAAACTTTCTTTGACTCAGCAGCTTTTGAGTTTGGTTGGTACCAATTCCTAATTTCAAGCTCCACTAAATAGTGAGGCTGACATAATATCTTCTCCCTTATAATACCTTCAATGTTTAGTTTGATTTCTAGGACAGACAGGTGCCAGTGCCTAGAACCCATGGGTGATACTTTAATATTAGAGAATCTGAACTCAGAAAAGATGAAGTGAAGGGAAAGAAAGATAAGCCTTACAGTTAAGTTTTTATACTTTAATGAAATAATTTAATTGCATCCATATAACATGGGGGGAAAGGCAGCTATGAAATGAAAGAGATAGGAAAAACCCCTCAGTAGTATAATGGTCCTTGAAATGTGTATTAGGCTTCATCCAGAGTTCAAAGAATATCTATAATAGAAACAATATTATGCTTTCATGAAAATGCATTTGTCATTGATTAAAATAGAGTCTTATGATAAAAATCTTGTGGGACATGCTCTATAGGAGTTAGAAGAGTGACATGATAAATGAAAATTGAAAATTGTTTCAGGTTCATATAGAGGGCACAATATAATCCTAATGATGATAGCTTGCATTCGTAAAGGATTTTAGTTTTCAAAGCACTTTCATATCCATTATTTCTTCTGATCCTTACAACAACCATGAGCTAGGTAAGGCAAGAATTATCATCCCTGTTTTAAAGGAAAGGAAACTTTATATCTTTCTCAACTAGGTAATTTTATATTTAAAGTGACTGTATAACATTTCACTCTTCTTGACATAGTGGAATTATAAAATAGTTTAGAAAAATGAGACTTAGTGAAGATTAAATAAACTTTACAACATGGAGATTTCCTAGAAGAAATAGGCAAAATTAAAGAGAAAAAAACTGTGTGAATACGTAAATGCATTTGATATGGTAAGAGGAACAAGGAAATTATTTTGCATAAAAGTTTAAGTAGCTTCCTTATTCTCTGAGACATCATGTAACTTTCTGGCTATCATTCTCAAATATACAGAAATTAGCCTTCATCTTTCAATTTTTCAGTCCTCATTTTTAGCACCTCCAATCGTTTCTTTACCCAGATTTAAAAACTTCAGTTTTGAGGGCCTGGAGACTTAGCTCAGTGGTTCTGCCACCTGCCTCTAAAGCTCGAGGTTCCGAGTTCAATTCCTGGTACCAAAAAAAAAAAAAAAAAACACCTTGAGTTTTGTAGGTCACCTTTTTTAACTATCTAAAATCACTTACCCTATTTTTTTTTTGCTCCTATCTTTCCTTTGGTCTCTACCTTAACTCAGGGCTTCATTCGACTCAACTGCACACTGTACTTTTTATTCATTTTCAATTTCCCTTAGCTACTACAACATACCAATGGATAATTCTTTCATTTGCAAACCTTCATTAGATCCTTCCTTTTTTTTTCCTATCTAAGGTAAAAAGTACTTTGACTACATTTCAGATTCCTTTATATATGGACAAAATGCTACCTAGTTTCCAGACTCTTATATAATGACCGATGGATCCTCCTAACTTCTCTGATACTTTATGATCTTTCCTTCCTCAAGTCCTCAATGTCTTGCTCCATTATGTGGAAAGTAAAATTTCCTTGTTTTTAAAAACTATTTCTTCTCTAAGCTTTACTTCAATATTGTAACTATGATTCTCATTTTTATGAATACCTACATGATACCTGTGTTAAGCTAGTAAGAAGTTCATAATTTAATTTTTACAATAACACACAAATATGTTCATCTGTATCACCCATTATACTGAAGGCTGCTGACAGGAGGCAATATGTTTTCATATTCCTCTGAAATCCTTTACCATCAGTGTTAAGTTGTTTATTTTAGTTAATAATTACATTAAAAAATGGAAAACAAAATACTTGAAAATAAATGAATTCATTCATGTAAACCAGGTACTATGCTAAAAGTTAAGAATATAATGGCAGGGCCTGGGATTTAGCTCAGTGCCGCCACCTGCCTCGCAAGCACAAGGTCCTGAGTTTGATTCCCGGTACCAAAAAATAAGAAGGATATAATGGCAAAAAGATATCCTGTCTGGCACAATGGTGCATGCCTATAATCTTACCAGCAATCTGGGAAGTTGAGGCAGAAGGATCACAAGGTGAAGCCTTGCCTGGACACTCAGCAATTTAGTGAGAATCTGTCTCAAAATTTAAAAACAAAAAAAGGCTGATTATTTTTTTCAAAGATTGTGAATATACTTGGTGCAAAGGCCCTAGGTTGAATCCCCAGGACAAAAAAGAAAAGAAAAACAAAAAAGGCTGGGAACTAATTCAGCAGTCCAGTGTCTCTGGATTTTAAATGCAGTACCAGGAGAAAAGAACAGAGTAAGTTCTATTACAGTGGAAGTGAACCTACTGCATGCGTGCCACAGCGGGTACACAGAGCCCTCTCTGTCTGCACAAGAGCCAAGTCGCTCCAGCATCACCTCAGCTGCCAAGCATTGGATAACAGCATACATAGGGGCCATGCCCATGCTCAGAAAGGAGTAGCCATGCCAGATGCTAAACAAGTGCATTTGGGGTTGCAGTTGGGTACTTGGTCTCGAAAAGTTAGCCATCAATGGTCTATATTACAATGGAGAAAACAAACTAAATGAACTTTCTTAGTGAAGAATTCTGAATGCCTACCATCATTTCAGGTCACAAAGATAAATGAGATAAATTGGATGTCCTCAGTGTAAAAAAAATTACAAGTGAAATACTTCATTTTGCTTCATGAAGCATAAAGAGTTTGTGAGTGGCTGTTTTACCTGTGACAACACAGGAATCATAAATACTTCAACATCATATGAAATATGAAAATAAGTAAAATACTTGGCATTTTGAACTGGAAGCAAGATAATTTATATAATTCAATGACATATTTTTATGTTTCTCAAATGCTGTATGCTTAACATCATTTAATTACTAAGTAAGATTGTGTAATTCCAGCACTCTGGGAGGTTTAAGCAGGAAGACTGTAAATTTGAGCCCAGCCTGAGCAACTTAACAATTTAACAAGACCCTGTTTCAAAATTACAAATAAAGTTAGACAGATAGATAGGTAGGTAGGTAGATAGATAGACAGATAGATAGATAGATAGATAGCATTTTTAAAAAAAGACCAAGGATCTATCACAGTTCAGAAGTCCTGGATTCAATTCCAGTACTATCAAAAAAAAAAAACAAACCACCAAACAAAACCTTTAATCATCATCTCATTGTGCAGATGAATGAAACAAACAAAATTTCAGAAGTAACCTTTTCAACATCAAATGGGGCAAAGTGAGAATTCAACATAGTTCTGACACCAAAATTCACATTCATTCTACTGAAATAAATTATGGGATATTTTGAGAAGCAGATAGAATATCTCTAAACTTATCTTCTGATCAAGTAAGGGATAGAATGCAAAGAGAAATCAGGTCATTCATGATAATCCTCAATGTATATCTTATATCCTTAAACAAACAGCATTAAAATAAATGAAAGTCATATTTCAATAGATCTTCAGGACGAGTACAGTTTAAATAAAAACTGTTTGTTTTATAAGCTTGCATCTGTGGGAATTTTTTTAAAGCTGTAACTAGACTGATTTTCAATTGTATATATTATGAATGCTAATAGCAGAAATCTATGTAAATATACTATCCAAGTAAAACAAATGCTATGAAGTCTTTCTTACTTAGAAAGACTTACATGTACAGCTTAACTTTTTTTGTTTTTGTTTTTATTTTTGCTTTTTCCAGTACCAGGGCTCAAACTCAGGACCTTGAACTTGCCAGGCAGGCACAGCGCCACTGAGCTGGATCCCAGTCCCACAGTTTAAACTTTTTAACCTCACTGTATGTGAGTGAAAGTTGTACAAGCACTCAAAGTGGAACAAACCACTGTGTTTACATCCATGAAAAGTTCATCTAGTCCTGATTTGATCATCTCTCTTGCCACTGTTACTATTGATGGTATTTGAATTAAATAATTATGATTAAATAATCCATTAGAGGATTATTAAAATTGCAAATGTCTTCCCAATGTCTCCTACAGTGAGATTTTTAAATAATTAAAACTTCTGGAGAAAAAAGAAATCTTGTTTCTTTTGGTCAAGTACAATTTGTATTTTTCAAGAATGAAGCCAGATCTAAATGAAAAAGAAGGTTTGGGACATATCTACAGGCTTCAGAGCATGGAGACAAATCTGAGAAAGCACCTAGCAACCAAAAACAAGGACTGAGAACTGGAAGTTTCCAAAAACACAACTGAATTTGAAAGCCAAGTACGGCAGTTCAATGTTAAGGAGAAAATACAGAACCAGAACACATGATCTGGCATATCATGAGTACTCAATAAATTGAAATCATATGAATTCACTTCAAGCAGGAACTATGATGCCAAAGTAATCATATCCCACAAAACAGCAAACTCAAAGCAGGACAAAGGGACTTCGTTTTTCTCCATAGGTAAGTGAAGTAGGACAATTAAAATATCTCAAGGACAGATGCTACAGATCCCCCAAAACACAGAAGCTAGGTCTTGTGGGAACCACATGGTAATCATAATTCTAGACTTCACTCACTATTACAAAAGATGCAATTAATGAATAACACATTTTACTAATTTCATCAATTATTACTTAACAGTACCACAACTGTAGTGGAGTTTTACAAAGGCCAATTTTCCAGTCTCTCAAATGGGTCTACGTGAGGGATGTAACTAGACTGATTTCAAATTGTACATATTCTAATATCTGGAATATTACCTAAATATACTCTCAGAATAATAGGAATGCCAGTAGTATTACTTTCTTATTTAGCACTAACTTAGCAGCACTTTTAGAATTTGAATGCATATATATGATTTCTTTCTTTTTACAAGAAATACTGAAAACAGAAAATTAAGCTTTTAAATATACTTGTTTTTGGTGATGACAGGAGTTTGTCTAGTTCTCAAACTTTACATACTAAGAAAGTTAAGATGGCATTCAGTGCCCAATGTTATTTCAATACTATGAGTTCAGAGAACAAGAGCTAGCACCTAATGGATAACTCTATGTTATAACTTTATTTAAACATTTTAAAATTTGATGTAAGTTACAGAGAATTAAGAAAGCATAAATGGACATGAGTATAAATATTACCTTGAAGCTAAAACTATTAAGTGGAAATCTGTTTTTGATTACAGTTGTTTCAAGAAAATTAAAGAAGAAAACAAGGTTCATCTATCCAAGCAAACATTGAAATGCATGTTTTCTAGATGGAGGCAACTTTATTAAACACTACTTCAAAGTAACAAATTACCAGCATTATCAGGTTATCTTACACCTTTGTGAAATACTTTAAATATCACAGGAAAACATGCCCTCAGCATTTTCACATATCTTTTATGTATTTAAGATATAATTTTTATATTGAAAACACTGTAGAACTCTATGTTAAGATTAAGGTCAGAGAACACTGGTTTTCTGGTGGATCTAGAGCTTTGATATTTATTTGGAAGGATTTTCTCTGAACTGTCAACTATTCACATGAAAATAATGCCTACTTGCTGAGATGAGTGGGTGGATAAAATACTGAAACATCTGTAAGACTATTAGTACAGAAAGACTTTCACATGTTCAAGAGAACTGAAATAAAACCTATTACTAAGGACATCATTTGTTAATTACTTAATAACAGTTAAGTACAAATTTTTTATTGCCTCAGACTATGAAATGTGGTGTAATCAACAGACAAAAATTTGTGAGAAAACACAGTTGCCCTTAGTGATGTCACCCTAAAATCTCAAGGCAGTCTGCCAAAAGCATATATGCAGCTTCCCTTAATAACTCATTATAAAAACAACTACGCCATCTATTAATTTATTTAAAATCTTCAAGGTTCTATTCATTGTTTAGACTGCACCACATTTTTAGAGTAATGGAATTCATAAATTAAACACAAGCTCTTAAATCAGTGTCACAACTTGCTTGTTTATAGTACTCAGGGCACTGATTCAGGCTCCCAGGCCTTCAATAAACTAAACTTTAGCTCATATCATTTGTGACACTTAAAATAAGAAGTCTGGAATCCAGTGATGCAAGTATAATTTTTGCATAAATGATTCTACGATTTAGTAAATGTATCTCTGTTCAGTCTATCAGCACCAGCCATAATTTCATTAACTTATTCTAACTCTTACTCCTAAGAAACTATGTTTTATGTTATTTTTGCATCATTTTCTCCTTTGCAAACCATACTCGTTTTTCATTTCAGTGCTCTTCTTAAAATTCACTGTATTTTTCTAATATATCCAAGACCCAAGGTTGCATACAGATTCCAAATAGGGAAAACTGACTTGACTGTGTGGTTCTAATAAATAAGTCTCATAAGTCTATTCTTCACCAGGATCAATGATAGTGAACTGCAGAATCCTGTGGGCCCCCAATGTCAGAAACTAATATTTAATCAGAAAGAGATTTAAATACTCCCATTGCAGAAGAAATAAAGATATGCATCAAAGCCAAGCAAATCCACAGTGAGTCCTGCTCCAACGTTGGCCAATTTCTCCTCTGATTTGGTTATTCTGCTGTAACCAAGTTCCAGTCACTAAATTTATTTTGTTCCTGTAATTTCAAATTCAGTCTTGACAACTTTCCAAGTATAGTGCCCTGCTTCCTCAGTGGGAAAGTCCATGCTTTTATATATGTGTCAGCCTCCCATGACCTACATTTCTGACATCCTTTCCGCTATAGGCTGGTAATTGCCTTTTTTGTAGGCAGCTAACTATTAACCTTTCTGGATGCACACATATTGCCTGCTGACAAAGCATTATCTTACATTTGTTGACAATAAATTTCAGGTACAATTTTATTTTCTTCACTCAGATCCAGTTGAAATATTTCTGGCATACCTGAAAATCCTTAGAATTATCTGCCAAATTACAAATTTTACAGGACACACTGTCAGATCGTTTGAAAAAATGTAAAATGAAGTTATTCCTGGGACTAGTCTTAGTTCAAACTTTTCCATGCAGAGAAGCATGTATTTTATGACTTGTTTGTAAATCAATTCTCTACTCTTGACAGTATAAGCCATCCTACAGTGACTTAAATTTTAAATGTTCTTTGGTGTGTCACTTTTATTAAAGGCTTCAAACACATGATGTATGGTACATTTTCCTTGTAAACACTTTCACTTATTTCTTCAAATAACTCTAGAAGCTTTTTCTTTTTTTGGCAGGGGGAGTTACTGGGGATTGAACTCAGCAGCTTTTTCTTTTCTAAAATATCTGTTTCTCAAACTCTTCTGCTTACTGTAGCCCATGAGTTTGCAAAGAAAATGAAAAAAGAATTTTTAAAGTTGTGATCAATGGCAGTCACATTGCTTAACCAGCCATGGCTTTGGTACACTTACCAGTTAGAGAGAGTAGTTATTAAGTTGTGGTAAAAGACTTTTTGTTTTGTTTTGTTAAATTCTTTCACTGGTACATTTTAGGTATACAACACAATTACATTGCTCATTGGGAACTTGTACCTTTACATGATACATCTTGGTTCTTATTTTTTCCCCATTCCTAGCCCTCCCTTCACGCCCTGCACCCTTCCCTATTTACAAAGACTTTATCTCCATGTTTTCCATTTCTCAGCATTTTTCCTTTCCCTTCTTTCCTTTCCCCTGTCCCTCTCACTACCCCTACCCCTTTGAACCTTTTCTTCCTATTTTGCATTATGGATTATTCATTCTAATAATTGGTACATTTTAGGAATACAGTATAATGACATTCATCATTGGAAATTTGCACCTTTACATAATCCACCTTGGCTCTTATTTTTCACCCTTGCCCAGCCCTCCCTTCAACCCCTCCATTCCTCCCTATTTACAAAGATTTTGTTCCTATTTTTCCATTTTCTCATATTAACTCCATTCCCTTCTATCCTTTCCCCTGCGCCTCCCACTTCCTTCCCCTTTGCCCCTTTTCTTCCTATTTCACATTACCTATTATACGTTTTAGCCCTTATTTACACTTTCAGTTTCTCACACCAGAGAAACTATTTGGTATTTATACATGCGTGTCCTATTTATTTCACTTAAGAGGATCACCTCAATGTGCATCCACTTAGCTATAAATGTCTCTAATTTCTCATTTCGTATGCTTGAGCAGTACTACACTTTATATAAAAAAACACATTTTCTTTATCCAGTCTCCAGTTGACAGGCATTTGGGCTGTTTCCAAGTTTTAGCTATCACAAATTGTGTTGTTATGAACATGGGTGCACATATATCACTGTGGTATCATTCTTTTAATTCTTTGGGGAAGATCCCCAGCAGTGGAATAGTGGGGTCAAATGGGACTTCTAGAACCATAGTCCTACTTTTTTGAGGCATCTCCATACTGATTTCCACAGTGGTTGCACCAGTCTACACTCCCACCAGCAGTGGAGCAGGGTTCCTCTTTCCCCACAGTCCCACCAGCATTTGTTATTGGTTGATTTCATGATAGCAGCCATTCTTTCTGGAGTGAGGTGGAATCTCAGCATTGTTTTCATTTGCATCTCTCGAATGAACAGTGATGTTGAACATTTTTTCATGTATTTATTTGCTATTTCTACTTCTTTGTCTGAGAAATGTCTGTTCATTTCAGATGCCCATTTTTGGATTGGGTCTTTAAATTTGGGAGGTCTGATCTTTTTAAGTGCTTTATAGATTCGAGATAGTAGACCTTTGAGGAAAAGCAGGTAAAGATTTTTTCCCACATTGTGGGTTGTCTCTTCACACTGTGGTGGTTTCTCTTGCTGTGCAGAAGCTTTTTAATAAGAAGAGATCCCACTTGTTGATTATTTGTGCTAGTTCATGGCCAACTGAGGTGTTGTTCATAAAATCTTTTCCTACATCGATGTCTTCAAGAGTTCTACCTAACCTCTGTTCCAACTGGTTCAGAGTTTCTATTTTAATATTTAGATCTTTAACCCATTTCAATTTTAGTTTAGTGCACAGTGAGAGATATAGGTCTAGATTTAATCTTTGGCAAGTTGAAACCCAATTTTTCCAGCACCATTTATTAAAGAGGCTATCTTTCCTCCAGTGAGGGTGTTTGGCTCCTTTATCAAAGATGAGATGGCTGAGTGTGTCTGGCATTGTTTCTGCATCTTCTCATCTGTTCCACTGGTCCTCAGGTCTGTTTCTTTACCAGTACCATGCTGTTTTTATCACAGTAGCTTTGTAGTATATTTTCAGGTTGGGGATTGTGATAGCCCCAGCCATGTCTCTGTTACCTAGAATTGTTTTTGCTATTCTGGGTCTCTTGTTGTTCCAAATGAATTTTTGGACTGGTTTCTCAAGGTCCATAAAGTATGCTGCTGGGATCTCAATTGGAATTTCATTGAATCTATATAGCAGTTTTGGAAGTAAGGCCATTTTCACTATATTAATCCTTCCTACCCAGGAGCAGGGAATGTCTGTCCATTTTCTGATATCATCTTCAATCTCTTTTTTCAGAGTGCTATAGTTTTCAGAGAAGAGGTCTTTGATTTCTTTTGTTAGGTTGATTCCTAGGTATTTCAGTTTTTTGGATGCTATTGTGAAAGGAATTATTTGTGCTATTTCTCTCGCAGTTAGTCTGTCATTCGTGTAGAGGAAAGCTATTGATTTTTTTGAACTGACCCTGTAACCAGCTACTTGACTGAATTTGGTTATTAAGTCTAGAAGAGTTTTGGTGGAGTTCTTGGGGTCTTCTATATACAGTATCGTGTCATCTGCAAATAATGACAATTTGACTTCTTCATTTCCTATCTTAATTCCTTTTATTTATTTCTTGTCTACTTGCCACGGCTGTTTCCAAAACTATATTGAACAAGAGTGGTGATAGTGGACATCCTTGTCTTGTTCCTGATTTTAGTGTGAAGGATTTCAGTTTTTGACCATTTACTATGATATTGGCTGTTTGTTTTTCATAGATGGCTTTTATCAGTTTGAGGTAGAGGGCATCTATTGCAATTTTTTGTAGAGTTTTTATCATAAATGCATGTTGGATTTTGTCAAATGCTTTTTCTGCATCTATGGAGATAATCATATGGTTTTTGTCCCTGGCTCTACTGATATAGTGTATTACATTGATTGATTTGTGTATATTGAACCATCCCTGCATCCCTGGGATGAATCCCACTTGATCAGGGTGTATGATCTTCTTGATGATCTTCTGCATTCTATTTCCCAGTACCTTATTAAGGATTTTTGCATCCATGTTCATTAGTGAGATTGGCCTATAGTTCTCTTTTTCAGTTGGGTCTTTCTCTGCTTTGGGGATCAAGGTGATGCTTGCTTCCAGGAATGAATTTGGGAGTACTGCTTCCCTTTCAATTTCACTGAAGAGTTTAAACAGTAGTGGCAGTAGTTCCTCTCTAAATGTCTTGTAGAATTCAACAGTGAAGCCATCAGGGCCCGGGCATTTCTTAGTTGATAAGTTTTTAATTACATTTTCAATTTCATTGGCTGATACTGTGTTGTTCAGAATTTTTAGGTCTTCTTCGTTCACCTTTGGTAATTCATATGTATCTAGGAATCTGTCCATTTCTTCTGTGTTTTCCATCTTATTGACATATAGGTTCTGGAAGTAGGTATTGATGATCCTCTGGATTTCTGCTGGGTCTGTTGTAATTTCACCCTTTTCATTCCTAACTGCATGGAGTTGGGACTTTTCTTTCCTTTTTCTGACAAAGTTGGCTAAAGCTTTGTCAATTTTGTTGATTCTTTTGAAGAACCAACTCTTGGCTTCATCGATTTTTTTGTATCATTCTCTTAATCTCCATTACATTGATTTCTGCTCTGATCTTTATAATTTCCTCCCTTGTATGAGCTTTGGGGTTGTCCTGCTCTTCTTTTTCTAGAAGCTTGAGTTTCAGCATCAGGTTGTTTAATTGGGCTTGTTCTGTTTTCCTAATACACATATTCACGGCTATGAATTTCCCTCATAAGACTGCTTTCGTTGGGTGCCATAGATTCTGATAATGTTGTATTGTCATTGTCATTTATTTGAAGGAACTATCTTGATTTCTTCATTAATTTCCTCTGTGACCCATTGGTTATTCAGAAGTGTGTTGTTCAAGTTCCATGTGTTTATGAGATTTTTTGAGTTTCTTTTGCTATGGATCTCCAATTTTATCTCACTATGGTCTGATAATATACAGGGGATAACTTTAATTCCTTTGCACTTACTTAAACATGTTCTATGTGTGAGTATGTGGTCTATTTTGGAGAATGACCCATGTGCAGCTGAGAGGAATGTGTATCCTGATTTTGTGGGGTGGAAGACTCTGTAAACATCCATTAGGTTCATTTGTTCAAGAGTTTGATTTAGTTCTAGTATTTCATTACTCATTTTTTGTCTAGTTGATCTATCTATTTGTGACCGTGGGGTGTTGAGGTCCCCCACTACAATTGTATTAGTTCATATATGACTTTTCATGTCCGCTAATATTTGTTTTATATAGTGGGGCTCACTAGTGTTTGGTGCATAGATATTTATGATTGTCATCTCTTCCTCTTGGATTATTCCCTTTATATGGAAGAAGTAGGATATCTCTACTGTAATTTAACCCTTTTTTAAAAATCCTGAAATCCTTAGTACAATGATTTTTGCTTAAGTAACTAAATTGAAACCTAACACTCTCAAACATTAATTTTTTTTTAAAAAGTCATATAGAAGACTCTATACACTGGTCAATTGTAATACTCATCATCACTGTTAAGTGTCTATTATCTGGCTGCATATAGTGTCATCATTTTCTGAACACTGAACTCTGACAGTGTGTTTCCTGAATTCAAGAGGGCTGTCTCCGTATATAAACGTCAAAAGCTACAGTGGCATTTGCCAACTTTTGTATTTTTCCCAAGAAAATACTGTCCATAAAGACAGACAGCTTTAGGTGGTATATGTTTAAGAACAGATATCCAAATTACTGACAACTGAGGTTTTTCTCATATATAATGATGTGTGCGTCCACAGGATTTCACAAAGCAACCTCCTCAGGAACTCTGGACTTCTGTGTTTAGTCTGCTCCCTTCAGTTATATATTAATATTTCTTACAAGTAATATAAAATTTCTATATTAAAATAAGTAATATATTTACATAAAGAAATTTTAATATATATGTAAAATTACTACAAATGTGTTCCTTATTTTTACTAAATCTGAGCATCATAGATATTACACTGTGCTCTTGGCAGCTGTAAAGAATCCAATGTGGGAATACAATGAGGAAATAATAAGCTCTAAGTAATTTTCTGCTGTAACATTTTTGTGGTAAGGGGGAGTGAAAGGCTCATAGTGCTACAAAATATCTTACATTAAAAATTTTTGATCTTTACATTTTATTCGTGGTAGGAATAAAATAATATCAGTGCCTGTGATCCAAAATTTGTTTCATCAGATAATATTACACTAATTAATCTGGTTTGCCAAGCTCTTGACATACACAAAACACTGCATAAATGTAGACAGAAGAAATTTGCTTTAAAAGGGTTATCAATGGACTTCTGTGAGGAGGGTCAAGAGGAATAGGTTTTAATCCCCAGTCCTCAGTCTCATAAAGCAGATCCTGTTGCTCTAATTATTTAATCTTTCACAGCATTGCCACTCCTGAGGATTTTTATCCAAAAATGATAGTAATAATCCTATTAGTAAGAGTCTTTTTCTCTCACTTTTCTGAAGCCAGGCAATTCTGTGACTTCTGATAATATGAAGCTTCTGTATTTATTAACCTCAACAGTAACCTTCGCTTCCTAGTTTCATAAACTGAATAAATGATGTCTTCATCTTGCTTCCAGGTGTCTACAAATTTGCACGTTTGCAAAATTGTGAAGTATTTCTGACCATATGCATACATACAGTCAAATATATAGTCTATGCTTGTTTTTCTTTTCCATTTTCTACCCCTATCTACCCCTCAACATTGTCTACCACTCTCCACTTTCTGCTGCTATCTACCCCTAATGCATCACACATTATTTTTACTGAACGAATCATACTGGCTTCTCATTTTAAAAACTCACTAGTTCACACTCAAACACAAGCACCACTTTATGAGTGTATGGTTGTATGTATGTACAGTTTTTGTTTGTGTGTGTGTGTTTGATGTTGTATGTGCAATTTTCCTTGTTACTTCTAACTACTCTGAACTTTCATTTGTGTAATAGTAACACATTATTTAGTCTTGACAATTCTGTTACTTTGGCAGTGAGTTCACAAGGTCAGGTAGCTCATCTTAGTCTTCCTACCCAAAATTTTAGCCAGTTAAATCAGATAATTAGAATTCTTCTTATAAACAGTGAAATTAAATATTGATTTCTTTTATAACTTAACTCTTCAGTGTCCAGTGAAATAAATACTGAATGATTCAGCCTGGAGAAAGAATTTATACACATACTCTTAGAAATAAAACAGTGAAAAGATCAAAATTTTTCAAAACTTAGGTTTTGTAAAAGCATTACTGCTGTAATTTTTCATGTCTCACTGATGTTAATAAAATTTTAAATTGATAGAATTAAATGAATAAAGGCTAAATAAGAATTTCTGCTGAAATTATAGCTTCTGTGGAATGCTCAATATCTGAATATTTCTAATCTTTCTGTTTTGAAATTATGTCACCAAAATGATGTTGTATTTATTCATTTAATACTTGCATAGTTTTCTTTGGAAAGAAAAGAATCCAATACAATTTTTAATGCTTTGCTATAGGCTAATATATCATAACAGGACAGCATTTTCCTATAGCTACTTAAAACAAAGCATTAAGTGAGAGACTGGTATTTTCTATTCATTAGTATCACTTGTTTTCCTTATTCTTTTAGAATATGTAGTTAGCTAGGCCATTTGTTGCATTTAAAGGTTTAAAATACTCTTGATTTAAGAAACTCTAAAGTGACATGTTTTGTGAATAGCAAAACCAGTGAGTAAAGGAGAAAGAAAGTCTCCACATAATATTTTCAAAACCTATTCCTACTACCCTCTTCAAATTCCCTCTACCTCTCCTTTAGCTGAACAAAACTGAAAGGAGAATTCACAGTCAGGAAGAGAAACAATCTGCAAAACCCAGACTTTCAATCTTCTTCCAATCTGAAGCATTTATTCAAAGAAAGTTGGCATGCAGGCTCATACAAAGCCCTGCTCTCGGGCAATGACTTTCCTTTGACCTCCGTCCATTAATTTTTTCAAAGAAAAAAGTTTTGTCCACAATAATTGTTCAACTTGATGCCGGTTCTCTGGTTGAGATTTCAATGGATTCTAAGGGGACAATCTGGATGGTGCGCACTAAATGACCAGTGCTGCTGCCCATCACTCAGCATTGCCAGCCTCCTTTGCAATAAATGGAGTGTCTGACTCATTCTGGACAACTGGCTGCATACAGAAGTGATGGATGTCACTCATGGTGCAAGGACTTCCCTGGAAGTGCTGGTTCCCTCAGTTCACTTTCTTACACTGAAATTGGGTGGTCATGTTTCCTGAAAGTAAAGAGAGAGGAGGTTTGGCCTCTGTTCAACAGGTGCAGCAATGACCACATGAAGTACAGTGCCCTGAAAGCTGATTTTGATGTACTGTATACAAGAGACAAACTTTTGTGTTAAGCAAAGGAGATTTTAGAATTAATTTGTAACTATACCATTTCCTGTTAAAAAACAGATACACTATTTTAGAGATAACGATATCTTCACATTACTGGATACCTGAGTTACCCTGTAGAACTCCACTCAATGAAAATAACTGAGACCTCGCTCAAACAATAATAAATTGAAATGAATTGGTTTGTTGAATCCACAGAAAGGACAAACTGTTGGAAAGGTGAAGGATGCATATGGAATACTTTAAGAACAAAAACCTGAGGCTGCGATGCCAAAAGTGTACTTTCCAATTCTCACCTCTGCTTCTGCCCTATATGTTTCATATACTCTCTTTTTCTCCAACCAAACTACTTCCACAAGCCAAGAAACATGGCTCCTGATGACTTCCAGTCCTCTGCCTCTAGAAAGAAAGTGATTAGCACACTTATGTCTTTTGCACAAGAATTCTAAAATTCCAAGAAAAAGCATGATTATTGTAGCTAGCAAGAGCTAAATCACTCTACGTGGGCAATACAACTGTGTTCAGAGGAGAGTGTAGCCTGTAGACATCATTAAGCTTCAGTGTAAAACAAATGGCTGGAACAATAGCAAGCTCAAAAACTGTTCCCTATAATGTTTTTTCAGGTCATATTAAACATGTATATACAGGTCCCAAACTCTTTTCCACACAGCTAGAATGCAGAAAGGTCTTAAAGCTAAAAGCTTTGTTTTCTAATTCACTGGATGACAGAACCTGACCTAATCTGAACTAATTCAGCTGACAAACTTGGCATGAGCATAAATGTGAGACTACTGCAGTTTATTTGTGAATACAAATACATTACAATGTAGACATATTAATTTGTTTGATTCTTGGTGGCTGCTCAAATGCTGCTGAGACTATTATTTAAAACACAGTACATGGATTTTATTGTTGCTCTAATATAAATTCCAAAATATATCTCTATGAGTTTCTGATAAGGAATTACACTATGTATCAGAAGAATAATAGCATAAAAGCAATGTAACAGTAACTACAGATAAAATACATTATATGGACCATCATTATATATATATATATATATTTAAATATATATTTAACACAGATCAATTTTATTTCTCTATGTGAGATTGAAAAACAGATAAACAGAGAAGAGAAACATATCTAAATAGATACATAGACATTAATGTTTCTTACACATCTGATTTACTCCCCATTTTCAACTATGAATTCTGAACAGGAGAGTGAAACACATCATGAAACATTAACTAGATGCAACTTTTGAATATAGTTAAAGAATGAGGCTTGTTGAAGTCCAGAGTGGTGTGGCAGAATCACGTGGTTTTACAGATGACAGTTATGGAAATCATATGCCTCCTTAAGTAGTGAGAAAATTGAAAAAAAGAAAAAGGTGGCTTCCCTACATTCAAAATGTTAGTGACAGCATGGATCTAGAATCTTGTTTCTAAACTTTCAACCCATAAGATTTTTTTTAAATTCTACTCTATTATGGTTTGAGGCCTCAAAATTATTCCTCTGCTTAGTTATCTTGCCTGTAATGGTGAGATAAAACAAAGGAACAATATGCAGTTATAATAATACTCAATGGTCTAGGATAAAAGATGTTACAAAGGTGTTATTTCTTATAAAAGGAATAAATCTTATAAATCAACATAATTTGCTAAAATCCAAAGATTCTGAAAAATACTATACTTCATACTTTTCCAAACCTTTGGGTTTTGTGAGGTAGCTGAAAAACAGTAATTTATTCATGATTTATGTAAGTTATATTGAAACCTATGAAAAATTATAAAATTATAGGAAAATGAGACATATTTCTCAAATTATTATGCTAGGTGGCATTCTTTTCAAGAGAATTTCTATAACATATTTTCTCCTAAACACCACAATATAGTTTACCTTGTATTTAGTAATATTCCAAGATATTACCATGTTCTGTCATGTAGAATCTATTTCCTTCTACTTTCCCATTTGCTCATTATTGCCACACTTGTGAAAATGTGCTCAAACAGAAAAAGGATGAAAATGTGGTATCTATGTAGCAACTCCCCTTGATGAACATAATTATTATATATTACAAAAATATATTGGTAAAAAGAAGATAAATACAAAACAAACTATGTTCTAACTGGAGTACTATTCAGCTGTTGTTACATGTTTATGGATGTAGTAAATAGTACATCTCATGCAGGTACACATCTGATTTCCCCCAGGTTACTCTGTTAAGCATGTTTAAGCATTGTCTTAGATGTCTGATATCTACAGTTATTAGTGCAAAATTTTCCCCCACACTCTCATTCTCACCCCCACTGCTTCAGAGCCTCATTAGTTCTTGTTGCTGTTGTTTGTATAGTGTTTTCATTATCTTTCCAATTAAACTTAAAACTTCTGCTATTTTAGATAGATGTTGTCCATTTCTCAGTCTTTTTTTTTTTTGCATGAAAAATATCTACAGAAATTGAATACCTTCCTGTAGTAGTTGCTTTTCTTGTTGCTGAGACAAAGTACCCGACATCCAAAGTTAAAGGAGGAAAGGTTTATTTGGCTCATAGTTTGTATAGGTTTCAGTCCATAATTGGCTGACTCCAAGGCAGGGTGGCACAGCAAACAGGCATCCCAGAAAAAAACAGATCATGGTGGGCAGAAGGTAGCAAGGCAAGCAAGGGGCGACCCCAGCTCTTTCTAACCCTGGTATTTTATCCAGGCTATTTAGGGTGGGTAGCACTCACACCCTTAATCCCAACTGTCCTTGATCCTTGCATTGAACCATGAATCAATCCTAGCATCACCCACTCTAAATGCAGCCACCTCTGAAAAAGCCCCACCTATGACTGCATTAGGCTTTGAGTGGACTTCTAGACACAAGCCATAACACTTCCCTTCTTAGATCACCCAGCTTTTTAATGGTTGGAATGCTCATTAGTAATATTGTTAAATCATATTCTCTTCCAATGTGGGAAGACTCTGCCTTTCCTTATGTTTTTGTTAAAGCTAGGGTCTTCCTTCCCCACAGCAAACCTGAAAATTTTAGTTAATTGCTCTCTCTGGCTCCAAACATCAGAGCAGAAACATGTGGCCTCAACTAAACAACTGCATTACATCATCTGAGACTCTGAACCTAGAATAAATAATACAAATGTGTAAGGACTGTTCAGATTCTGAATTCAATCTCAGCCACAGCAAAGCACCATGTGTGGTGCCCACTGCTAATATATCAGTGAGCCAGATGGGGTTCAGTATCCACATCCTAGCCACGATTTCAAAGACAAGATTGTTCCAGGTAGATGTCTTAGATTCCTTTTTCTAACTCCAGTGATGCCACCAATTTCCTAGACTTTCTTTCAATTTTCTAAACTGACCATTCCCTTCCAAAGGATTCCTTTTCTGCTTAAAACTCATAATTGTTCTCTGCTATTTGTAACAAGAAACAATTAATTTAATGTCAGTACTGAGTTACCACACAGATTCATTGACCTTTTAAGAATATTCTTTTTCCATCATATGCATCTCACTGCCTTGATAAAATACATTTAATTTTCTAGACATTGTCAGTAGGATTCACTGCCAGTAATTTCTTTTTAATTACTTAATTTTTATCCTTTTATTTATCATATAACTGGGTTATAATTACTAACATAATTTTTTTAAATAGCTTAAATTGTAGGCAATGTATTGACTTTTAGAACCAACATTAGTTTTACGACACTGTACTGTATGTCCATTTCATCCAACAGATGAAAACTGAGTTGAAGATCATTAATAAAATTTGAAACAAAATAAACAAATATCTAGCAGTAAATGAAAAACACAAACAGCAGACATATGAGTGAACTATTTATGTCATAACTACGTAAAAGACAGGTGAAACTATGTAAAATATAAAATGTATCATATCTTGAACTCCCACAGTCAATTTATTTTATATTACTGAAGAGTACATAATTTACAGTTGAGAAAAAGACAAAGTAAATAGTGAAAGGGTAAAGATCATTCATTTACTTATTCATTCATTTATTTGCTTATCAGTAAACAGTTTCAAAGCACCATACTTGTGCCAGATGTCTTTCCTGGTTTGTCACTTATGAAAGTTCAATACTCCCTGTCACTCTCACAGGAGGTTTGGGGAATGAAATGCATGGAAAAGACACTTAGCATGTAAAAGACCTTTCAAAAAAATTTATTTAGAGCTGAAAATAAAATTTTCTCTTTAAAAATATCATTTTTTAAAATAAGAAAGTCTTAAATGTCCCTTCAAATCTTGTGTGCCTGGTCAGAATGCCATTCCCATCAATGAGGACACTTTTCTAGAGGAAACAATGATGAGTGGAGCCACAGTGATCCCAATGGGAACAACTGGCCAACTCTAGTTGCACCTCCTCTGTATGGCTCACTTTACGTGTCTTCCTCTCTACAGCTTGTCATGCTGATACTTCACTGTTATTGATCCAAAATCAGACAGTTTAACATTGGCAATTTAAGAACTAGTAAACTACTCCTGATTTGACCCTCTGTCATTAGCACTCTCTGACACTTAAAACTTTATAGAATGAACAAGGAAATAATATAATGAACGAATGCTAAAGAGATACCTCTAACCTACTATTCCTGATGTTCCATAGAAAATAAATGAATAGTACTTTTTTCTACTGAACATGTAGAATATTAGTTGCTCTGTGTATGACAATCTAGAAAATAAGAGCTGTTATTGGAATGTTACAGACAAAGTATGAGATTTAGTATCTTGCTGAAAGTCACACAGCCAGTGTGTGAAAACAAACTTGCCTCTGTTTCATCCTGAAGCACATGAGCTTGTTCTATGACATCAAGCTATCTGTTAAAGGACATTATACGCACAGTGAAGCCTACAGAGACACTTTTTCTTGAATTCCTCACCATTGGCCCCCCTTTTGAGTGTGCCCCTTCAAGTAATGGTTTTCTTATGCTTCTTTAGTTGGATGTTCTCAAACACAGCATTCTGGTGGCTTAGAATGCTCTCTGTCTCCAGCCTTTGATTTCTGCTTCCTATGAAGTTTGCTTTACAAATATGACTCGGCCTGACCTGCTTCTGCATTCCATTTTAAACCTGGACCAGAATTATATCACTAAATTTTTTTAAGAAGTCATTGGCTACTTAGATGAAATAGAATTTGAGATTTCTTCTTTGATGCAAAGGATTTATGACTAGATTTACTGCACCTCTGATTCTTCTCTGCCACCCTCCATGGCAGTCAATATGGCTCAGCTGTCCCAGTTTTCTCTCTGTCCAATGCCATCCAATATGTCCCTAGTGAGTATATTTGGGCCACTTCCCAATTTCTTGGCTCTCTGTGGCTCTGACCTGGGTTTTCTCTGCCTCATTTCCAACATACCCACAGGCTTGAATACCAGATTGCTGGAATAAATTCCAGGTTTCTGGAACACCAAACTTGTGTAATTCTGACAAAGCATTCTCATATCAAGTGACCACAGGAGATTATCACATGTGAAATTAACTTTATCATTCAGATTAAAGGCACAGATCATTATTTAATACACATTTTCAAATAATAACTACATTTTTTCTTAGATCCAGTAGCATAAGATGAACTCAAGATTTTCTAACAATAGTGCTTTTATGCCAGGTCCCAAATTACTCCACTGCTACTAGAGAAGATGAAATGTTAATCCACCTCAAGGAACATTCCTTCTTGAAATGGCAAAATATTAGCATTCCATATTTTTCAGTTTTTATTTCTTCTTTATATCTGAAAAGTTGCTGTACATAATCTTTTGGCCCTGTTCAATGCTAGAAGAAGCAGTCTGGAAACCTGACTCCCTGAAGAACAGTGAGAATTATCCCATTTTATTGTCCTCTACAGATTCATAGAACTGTTGGTGTGAAAAAACATGGCAATGAATCTAATTCATCCCCACACTCAATGCCTTCAGGCATATCACATGCCTCCCTTGAAAGGTTAAAATGTATTCTATTTTTAAAGATTTCAAAAAAAAATCCGGCAACCTTACTCAATAAATCCTTCCTATGTACAATTACTTTCCACATTAGGAAACATCTCAACTAAAATTTCTTATTGTATAGTATTGTTGTGTTCTCTGCTTTTTGTCTTGCTTGCAGCATTAAGAGTAAATGCTCTCTGTATCGTTTTATTTATTGAACTTCAATGTTTATTGCAATGAGTAACACAGAACTTTCTTGACTATTTCAGTCTCTATCATTAGAAAGTTCTTAGATACTCCAATTACATTTATAAGTAGAAAAATTTTAAAGGGCTAAAATATCTTACAATATTACAAAAACATTTAGTGTGTTAGCAGAAAACATTCACGTTGATTGTACAGAACAAGTGTTTACTTGGGAGG
This sequence comes from Heterocephalus glaber, assembly GCF_053883595.1. NCBI lineage: Eukaryota > Metazoa > Chordata > Mammalia > Rodentia > Bathyergidae > Heterocephalus > Heterocephalus glaber. The sequence continues at coordinate 27,988,560 of NW_028258344.1, read as the reverse complement.
TTCTTGATGGTTGACAAGGGCTTAGGATTTCAAGATCTGAGCATTAGCTACAATAAGAAATCTCTAAAAAGGTTCAGAGAATGTTCAAGTAACGCTAGTGCTTTACAGCAAGACATGAACAGATTTTATTTTAATTATATTTTATTTTTATCCATTTATATCTAAATAGTCACATATTCCTAGTGGTTATAATGTGGCACAGATAAATCTGAAAATTTGTTCAGTTGAGATTTTATTTGGTGAAAATTACTGAATTTTAGAAAAGTAGCCTCTTCTTCCTCTTGGAGCATATCTTGTTAACTGTAGGAGTTAGGAGTTAATTCAGATTCTAAAGATATCAGTTTATTACATACAAATATGGATAATCTGTTCCGTATTTTACTTTGATTAATTTAGTGAATAAGTATTTTCAAACTAATTAAACAAAGTACAATTGTGATAATTAGATATGAAATGTTTCTATTATTAAAGTAAAGTACAATATTGGAGATTGTTAAAGATATAAAGATTTAAATACTAAATTGATATATAAAACAAACAATAAATATTGTATAAATTTTCTACAATAAATTTATATTTGAATCTACAAGCCAGTCATTAATCTAGGATCTAAGAATCCAATCCTTTATTTTGTACACATCTCATAGATACATGATTAATTTAACAAATGCAGATTTATGATGCCTTAGCAAAAATATACAAATAGCATTAAATCATGCAAATATTTGCCTAGGTTTGTCTGCCCATTTAAAGCTGTCATTGTTTACATCTAAAATGATCACCAAAAGTCTCAGGTGTTCACAGATGAGGATTTTAGGTGATTTGATCATGAGGGTGTTAAACTCATCAATGGATTAATCATAGCTGAATGAACTGTTAGGAGTTCAGAACCAGATGCAGCTGGAGAGGGTGAGAGGTCGTATCTCTCGCTCTGGCGCTTTCTGCCTCTCTGTCCTTCCTGGTTGGTGGGGCTTGAGCAATTTTCCACCTATCTGCCCTGCCATTTCTGCCTGACAGCCAGCTGACCACACACGAAAGCCTTAGAAATCACAAACCAAAATAAACATTTTCTCCTGTAAGTTTTTTTGTTTTGTTTTGTTTGGTACCGGGGATCGATCTTGGGTCCTTGCACTTGCGCAGCAGGCGGCGAAACCACTGAGCTAAATCCCTGGCCCACTCCTGTAAGTTAGATATGTCAGGTACAGTGGAACCTCAAGTTACAATAGGCCTGACATATGAACAATTTGGGTTAGATTAATAGAAGATTCATCTGCCTCTTATTATCTACAGTGTGTACCCAGGTAAACATCCAGATCGCTGCTGTATTCACTTACAACCAACTTGAGTTGCAACCAGCCCTTGGGAACCAATTGAGTTCATAAGTCAAGGGTCCACTGTATATGGTCCTGGCAACAGACAGCTAATAAAATACCAAAAAATAAAAATAAAAATTATTTAAGTTCCGAGGTGGGGTCTAGCTCAGTGGCAGAGTCGTACAATGTTTGCCTAGGATTTTATACTGTGAATTAATGGAGAATTGACTAACATGGTTAAATAGCACTTCTTATGTGTGTATGTGTACATACCCTTTTACTTTTTCATTATCTCCCATTCATACTATATTTCTACAATACAATATAGATAATATATTTGTTATATTTATAAATATATATATACCTTTACATTATTATTAATCTTATCACCCATTTTTATTACTTGATACTTAAACTACTCAAGAATTTTATACATATTCTGAATCTCTGTAACTTTACTCTTTTTTGATAAGATACCACAAAACAACTTCACATATAACTCTTGCAATACCATCCTCCTACCTGAAGAACCACTACCAGATTTTTTATTTTTTGTCATCCAAATCTATAGGAAAATAAATCAACACCATCTTTCTCAACATTCATATACCTAAAAAATTTTCAATGCGTTATTAACACCACTTTACTAGTGCTGTCAAGCCATTCTTACATATCCTTTCTAGGAATTCTTTATTTTCTATTTTCCATAATCTGCAATATCATATCAGTTCTCTTCCCTTCCATATCCATCACTTTCTTCAAGTCCCTGCTCAAAACCATGTTCATCATTTACTAATCCATCATTCATTAATCTTTCATCCTTGACTAATTCATTCTATTATAGTTCCCTTATCTGAAACTTCACAACAATAAGCAACACAGTTTTTCACATACCCATAATGTCTTTGTTATTTTATGGTTCACAGATACCACATACACACACAGACACACACACACACACACACACTTTTTTCTTTCTACTGAAATTCTAAGATCCTGGAGAACTCTCTAAATTCCACTAGGAAGTATCTTTCCCAAAATATTTCCTTTTTGCTTTACAAATTATTAAAATGACCACTACTGGGCCAGGGATTTAGCTCAGTGGTTTCACCACCTGCTGTGCAAGCGCAAGGACCCGAGTTCAATCCCTGGTACGAAAAAAAAAAATGACCACTACCGACATGGAAGTTTTAAGAGAGATTTAGAAATTTTAAGACCAGTGACCCGACAACCCAATATCTTTGCTTAAAACCTCAAAATTAAAAATAATTAGTAAAATATGACACATTTAATTCATCTCAGTGTCTCCTTTTGTTTTCTACTTGATATTGTTTGATTTGGTGAAATAGTTCTAATTTACCTCAAGGCAGAAAATAGTTTGGCTGTTAAACATACAAATGCATTCTTCAAAATTATTTTACCTTTTTCAATATTACTTTGCCTTTTTTATTAGATTTTCTATGTAAAAAGAGAATCAGATCATAAATAAAGATATTTATTTTCTTCTTATAGCAAAAGGAAAATAATCAAATATATAATCTTTGATGAAATCAACATTTATTCTATCAATTACATTTCTTTTGGTCTAAGATGAACCAGATAACTATTTTCAAGATTACCTACTTTTAACTTTTAATCTTTAATGACCAAATAGCCATCAGCAAAAAAGGAAGGCACACTGATCAAAATAAAAATATTTTTTAAAAAAGGTGAAGTGTAGCTATTTCAGATAGGATAGTATCCTATAGAAGTCAATGGTTTAAAAGAAAACATTCTAAAATGATAACACATTTTTCTCAAGTTCTAAAATATGAATTAGGTATTTCCTTGACAATCATAAAAAGATGAGTTGAAAAGTTGCTTTTTATTCACTTAGAAATCACTAGTATGCATTTCCCAAATGCCTAAGGTACTGGGCAAGATTTCTCAAGGAAACTTTTAAGTTTACGATTAGTGTTATCTTGGACAGAATTCATCAGATTCCTTGAAGCTAGACACACAATGAGAAATTAGTGCAGGGTAACCTTTAATTTAACTTTGTTGTGAATGTCTGCAGTAGCTACAGGCAATATGTGGGAACTTATGAGATGTCACTCAAAATCAGGGAAATCAATCTCTTTTTTGCCTTCAGTTGATCTTGCACTTCCAGTCTGTTCTATGGTGTGTTGATTACACTTTTTTTCCCCTGGGAGTTTGTTGGTTAAGATGATTGAGGGCATTATTAGCATGCTTAGTGGGGCTAGGGATTATCTTCTTATAATGTGAGTGATAAAAGTGAGTATCACTGAATATTCTGCATTTCATATCACTCTCCAGCGTCCACCAGGATTGCAACTAGCTTATCAGTCAGGAAACAATATAGCTTATTTTATTCAGAATGTTAACAAGAGCTGTTCAATATTTTAGAAAATGTGATGACAGCAGCACTCATTGCTTAGTGACTCCAGTAAGCAAACCTGTATAACTATATCACTGCTGCTGTATTTGAAGTGGTTTCACATACTGCTACAAACATCATCTACCCCATGATTCTATCTATATTTCCAAGCATCTAATTTCTTCCATTGGAATATGGCCCAAATATCTTTATCTATATGTCTATATCTATATAGATCTATATAGATAGATCTATATAGATATATATCTTTTATTTTCCTGTTTTATAACAAAACATTGTACATTTTTTCTGGACAAGTATGGTGCTAGTTTTATGTGTAGAGGTTAATTATATTGTATATGATCTCATCTCACATTACTAAATGAGGGTTAGTATCTAATAACATTGAGAACCAATGTTCCAAGCCAGTTGTGACAAACTCTTCACTCAATACTCTAACCAGTTATGGAGCTCACTGCTGGGTTGACCAATAGGGAAGTCTTTGGAAACATTTGGTTATTATAATAGGAGAAATGGTAAGAAAAAAACTTGCTAAGAGTTGTCTCTTCCTCCTCCCTTCACAGAGAACATGATGTCTTTTGCAGCCACTTTGTGACAAAGAGGAAATGAACATGAAATAAAACAGCAAAATATCACAAGATGTCACACTTCTCACTGTCACACCCAGTCCCGCATAAGAACTGCCCCCTTGAATTTCTTCATGATATGAGAGGATTTGTATAATAAACTAATATTTTAATTTTATGTAACCTAAATAAATGCCAACTGTTAAAAAACTGAATTTAACATCTCACCTTTAAACTTTATCATCCTATCTTTATACCACTGTTTACCCCATTTCGTTAATGCTTTAACCTTACTGTCACTGTTACCACTTCACTTCCACCAACTGTAAGAAAATCAGTCACTAGGTACTGTTGATTCAAACTCATAAACACATGGAAATCCATCTATCCTTCTCATTGTAAGCCATCGTCAGCACCATTGTAAGCCAAGTGACACTTTTATCTACACTTTCTGTTACACTCACCTAGTTGGCCTTGCTGAGACTCCTGCACCTTATGCTATTTCTCTACCCAGAACAGACTTACCATTTCAAAATACAAATTTGATCATATTAATCCTCTCAGGAAAAGACAGATTCCCTTTGCTACAGAACCAATCCCCCAATCCTCTTTCCTGTATAGAACATCAATGCTGTGATCTATGCATGAACCATGCTGATTCATTCTCTTACCTGGAAACTCATCTCTGTTTTCTTCCTACTGTCATACCCACTCTCAACATCCTTCTCACAAACCAATTTTTCATTTCCTTGGAAGTCAAAACCCATATATTTAATTAGTTTTTGTAATTCTTAGTTTAGTGCTGTCTCTACTAAACTAAGCAATGTGAAGGCATCTGATGATATTTATCATTATAGTTCTATTTGCCTGTAGAGTCTTTGTGCCCAATGAAGCACTCAATTGGTATTTACGGAGTAGAAAAATGAACATTTATATCTCCCTTATTCTGATTCCAAATAAAACAAAGATGTTTCCCAGGATAAAAGCTCACTCTCTTTGTGGGTGTTTCTTAGGGCTGAAACACACTAGGCATTCCCAACAAAAAATCTGATACTCTCAAAATTATATTTTCAAATGTAAATTATTATTCTGATTTTACACACATGTCATACCTTTGTGATGAGCCTGGGACCAAAGCATTCTTAGTACACTGACAAAAATCACTATTCATTACAAAGCTGAGGGCTTTTGGCAGGAAGGTGATAAATTTGCCCAAGTATAGACATTTGACAAGGCCCCATGGGTGTGGCTTTTCTAAAGAACTATTAACCAAAGGTAAATTGAAATCCTAACCTCTCAGTGTGATGAAGACAACAATACCAAAGTATAAACAGACACGAGCTTTCAGCTTCCCTCATCATCTAGGGAGAACTCCTTGCCCAGCTTGGTTCCAAGGACTCTTGGATTGATTTAGTAATTTAATACACAGAAAAATGAGAAGTTTTGAGAGGTTAAACTGATTTAGATAAGAATGAATCTTATGACAGAGAAAACAAAAATTCACAATGTGTAAGAAAGGGACCCAGACTGGAATGAGAAAGTCTTGGAGGGGGTAATCTATCTTGGATCTCCTTCTGCAGACAAACTAAAGAGGATCTCAGGAGGTTTGCTCTGTGGTGTATGGAGCATAATTCCACACCCACCACATACCAAAGCATTCAACAAAAACTCACAGTGACTATCCAAACTCAGTTTTATGTTTTATTTTAAAAGAGAAACATGCTGAGATGGGCATAGGGAAGAAGTGTTGCATTCCAGAGTTGAGTTATAAATTAACTTAGTTTAAGTGCCTCTTAGTAACTAGAAACTTTTAGCAAACTGTTTTTATTCAGGGTGTCTCTCACTGAATTGAGTTAAAGGAGAAACAATTATTATGTAAATTGTAATTCTTAACATTGCTTCTGGGACTCTCTTCAGGTCTTTTTTAAGGCACCACATGAAAATTTTTATTTTTTAACAAAGTAGCAACTCAGTCATGCAAATAAAGACCTACACAAAAGTACTCTTCCATGGCTATTCATTGACAGTAACTCCAGACTTTCAGAAACAATCCTAGGCTATCTAATGACAAATATATCCATGCTTTAAAACTGAAAATGTCTTACTCCAAATGATTCTTTTTTATGTAATAGCTTTCAAAGATAAAGACATTTTATGATACTTTATCAAATATGAATGAAAATATTTATATTTCATTTTAGAAGATTAGACTGAAGTCTTATATATAATTTTAAAAATACCTGTTCAGAGGAACAATCCACAGTCCTCTTACAAACGCTCAGAAGCCTACCACTTTTAGAGAGGGTGGCATGTTTTCCATGATAGTCAGTGTTCAGTCTCACATCTTGTAAAGCATATCAACATACCCTTAGACCAGAGAATGATTCATATTTTCTGAGTGACTCACTGATTAATCTCAAATTTGCATTCTATAAGTAGAAATTTGATGAAAATTTTGAGCTACAGGGAAATTACAAATATTGCCTCAGCTGGAATCTTTTTATGAAGAAGGATGGATTTCATAAAACTGTATGTTCTAAGCCTATCACTGAAAAACTTCAAAAGAAGTCATATATTGGGAATACTGCTATGGTAATGATCTGTGGGAGACACAAAAATGAATTAAAACTCAGTTCTTATGACATGGGAACATAATATCTAGCAGAAACTAGGAAAACCTGGATAGAATGTGTACACATATAATTAAAACAGTTTGGTGTCTTAATCAGTGACACAATGGTGCATGTTAAGTGATGAGAATAAAAACAATGGAGGCACTAGGAAACACCAGAATTTGGTTATATTCTTCAAGATCTACAAGACAGTCAAGTTCATAATTTGAATCAATGACACTTATATGGGAGGACTATTTGTGAGAGTACCTGTGAAATCATTTGATTAAAGATACACAATAGCTGAAAAGGCTTTAAGCCCATGGGTACTTTGAAACTCCACATATTGTGGCAAAATCTAGGGGTTATCCAAAAGAGTCCTAGACAACTGCCATCTTATCTACCTTGGGCGTGTAAGAAATAGTCTATTTGAATAAAATGTTTTGAATACTATTAGCAGTTTACGATTCTTCTGCAGAATAAAAAAGGTATAGGTTTTGCAGTCAGAGCTCAATGCTCCAAATGCTAACCCTGCTGCCTAGCAAGCAGGTAACATGGCTTAACCTCTCCAACCTTGTGCTTAATTAGCTGCAAAATAAGTGATAATATCTAGCCAATAGGTTATAATGAAAAGCACATAAGCATCAAATTATAACAGATGAGATGTTATATAGTTTGCATTTCACTAATAGTTTTAAAAGCAGTCTAACTCCAGACTGAGTCTGTCTAGTCTTCACCACTTGCAAGTTGTATGGCTGTGGGAAATTATTTAAATTATTACCCTCAGTTTTCTCATTTGTAAAATGGAGATAAAAGTAGTACTCACATTCACAGAGTAACATAAAAGCATGCCAACTGGACCTTCAAATATGCTCATTTTACTGAATTCTGTTCAGGGAGGTTTTTTTAAAGAGTTGTTTTCTCTAGATATTTAAAATTTCTGTATTTCCTATTTATTAGATCTCATTATTAATTTATTATCTCTCATTAACTTGGGTACAATTTATATAAATGAGGTGAATACAATAAAAATGATGTCTTGTTGAAAGAGCTTCAGATTTCTGAAAGTTCCAAATTACCTAAGAGGATAACCAGAAAATAAAAAAGGTAAAAGCAAGAACATGGGGAATCTGTTCCTGAAGGCAAAGCACTGGACTTATGTTAGCACTGGTATGGCAAATTAATGGGGAAAAAACTTTCTAATATTTCTAAGAACAATGAAATAATTAAAATAAAAAAATATTGGTAGATCAAACTTTAATTCGGTACCTCTCCTAGTTACACTTGATTTAAGGTCAAGACAGCAACCTTCTCTGCAGCTCCCTCTCCTGTGGGGTAAAAGTTATGCTTACACTTACATATCCATAAATTAATACTTAAATTAAATTCACAGCATGCTGTGAAACTAACTTCCCCAGGTCACCTTGCAAGCTCTCACTTCCATCCCATCCAGTTTCTATGAATTTAAATTCTAAATTCTATTTTCTTTTCCAAATAAATTGCTGACATACCAATGTATTTTAAAATGCCAAAATATATTACTATTATGAATGTTTTAGCATAATGTGCATTTCTGAATGCTATGGAGTATCGAGTACTTTATGTACCCTTTTTTTTTGTGCTGGGGATCAAACTCAGGACCTCACACTTTTGAGGCACACATGATGCCACTGAGCTAAATCCCTGGCCCTATGTATCCTTTTAATAAAGTAATGGTGTTGGCATTCCAATGATACCACCAGCCACAACAACAAAACTGGCTAACCTTAGGAGAACTAAAGAGGACAAATCAAATGAGAAGCTGCCAAGAGAAAAATTTCAGATAAACAACATGAGAGGCCATTGGCAGGAACTGTTCAAAGATAAAATGGCCATATTCAAGAGTAGTTAGCTAATCACATTCTAGGCATACTGTAGACCCAAGTCAATTATCAACTGGTCATCAATCAAGGAAAAGGGCCACTGATTCAACTTTCTGTAAATACTAGGTAGAATGATAAAGATAAAGAACTGATCCTTTTAGAAACAGAGATCCAAATACAAAATTCATATGCAAAGCAAATTGCATTATGAAATATAATGAGGTACAAACAGCTTGAACACAGTATCAGTTTTAGAAAAATGACTATGGCGACATGAATTTTCATTTTAAATTTCTGCTTACTGTTCAACTTAGAAGATTCTTAACAAAATTAATCAGACTCAGTGACATTAAATTATTATTCAGTATCAAATTGATATTAAGTTTCTATCATAAATAAACATTTTACTTCAATGTAACACTATATTTAAAGTTTAAAGGAAGAGTAGCACACATCAAATAGGAAAAAATTACTTATGATTATTAATTTTAGTAATTTGATTTGCTATTAACAAGATACTTTCAAGAAACAATCCCATGCTACAACCCCCCTTCACAAACCTTATCACAAAGCCATGGCTAGTATATCCCTACCAGAGGACCTTACGGCCCAGGTTCATTTCTCACTACAAAATAACTCCATTTTTACCAATGAACAAAGGGAGCTGAAAAGGCTCTTCTGAACATAGAAAATAAGGTGTATATTGATTGTTCTCCTCCATATAGTTCTCCAAATCCTCCCTTCTAATTACAGCACTTTAGTTTACAAAAAACCACTTGGTCCTAATTATTCTCAGCTATTTTCCATAGGAGAGTTGTGTGTGTGTGTATTGCTTATTTGGCAGTATTGTCACAGTAATAACAACAAGGGGCTACTTGTCCTTGTGAATGCTGTAGCACTGATTAATGAGCCTTTCTGAAGTTTACTATTGCCCTGGTTCTGAAGCAATACACGCATGACTAGTTTTTACTTATTCACTTGCTTGTTTACTGAATTATTTATTTTACCTCTCAGGACAATAGGCAGACCAGTATAGTAGTAAGTCAATCAGGAAAAACATAGATTCCAAAAGAACACTATAAAAAAAAGAAAAAACAATGAAAAACTTTAATTCATACATAAATATTAAGAAACAATTTCATTTTACAAAAGCCTTGCAAAATTATCACTCAATAGCAACTACTTCTGAATACTTTTGTATTATAGCAAATTGTTATTAAATTTGAAATTGGATCCTGATCTGCATTTCAGATTAGTGTGATTAGTTGTTTGGAGAACATATTGAGAAGGGTGGGGTATGTGTATAAGATAAAGTTACAGAGGGGCCGGGGATTTAGCTCAGTCGTTTCGCTGCCTGCTGTGCAAGCGCAAGGACCCGAGTTCGATCCCGGGTACCAAAAAAAAAAAAGAATCTAGGACTTAAAAAAAAAAAAAGATAAAGTTACAGAGCTAGCCAATCTTGGTAGACACTAGTAATAAATACATATGGCTGCCCAGTATAATTTCAAAAACCCTTTGGTACTTGAATAAATGCTCAAAACACAAATTCTACTATTCCAGTTCAGAAGCTCATATAGAACTCCTATACTCTTTTACCTTGGGGAATGTAGGCATGTAGCCTAGGCTCTAGAAATCAAATGCAGAAACCAAGAAACTTGATCCAAGTGGAAATATTGTGGAGAAGTTTGTACTCTATTGGGAATGTGAGGAGTTTTGAAGTGGTGTCTAGATACTCCTGTTGACAGAAACAAAGGCAATGATGACCCAAATAACGCAAGATCACACTTCCTGGCTCAGATGTAACTTCAATCCAATCGTGGGTGATTCCTCTTACTATATGATAGCCACCAGGATAATGTTCTTATAACAATGGTCTTATGATGTGCTTCTAAGCATCACTGCCTGAAGGCATAGCCTGAAGCCCGGTTTTTCAGAATACACACTCATTCTGTGATCTAAAAATACTTTTCAATTAACAACTCTAATATTTAGTCATCACCTGTTGATTAAAATTAAGAATAAAGACTGATATTAAATAGGTACAAGGTGAGTGACGGGAGAGAATGTACCAAGGAAGATGCCAGAATTTGCAGCTCTGGTAACTATACGAGACTGACTTGTTACAAAGATGTCCCATCTAGCAGGGAGAGCCACCTCACCTACAGAAGTTCTAAGGGATTACAAAGTCAAAGACCAATGTAGGTTTGGAGTTCAGTTCTTTCATTTGTTCACTTTCTTAAGTCTAATACATACCATAATTGTGGGAAATGGATATAATCTATGTAAAATGCTTAGCACAGTTTTCAATGCACATTGCTATTGTGTAGGTATGTAAGGAGAATCAGCAAACTTCTGGGTGAATCATCTAATTTGTAGACCTAGCCCTGAACAGAGGCAGGTTGAAAGTATTAAACAGAGAACCTGGGATCCTCCAAATAAAATGGACTTTAAAACCTGGTTCTAGTCCTCAGTGTGGTCTAGAAATATGAAAAAATTCAGGTAAAAAGCAAACCCAAGTGAGGTCAGAAAAAATTGCTTCTAAATCTTTGCTCCCTAGACACTGAGCATCCAAAGGTTAATGTCATGTACATACATCCCAAGGCTTAGGCAGAGTATCTAAAGTGTTTGTGCTTTGCTGATCTTCCTGCTCAGCCTCTGAGTTGTGTGAAGAACTTACCCTGCAGGTGAAGGAAATGTTAACCATAGGTGAGTGGACCAGAAATGTCAGAACTTCTTGTGCATCTTATGTTAATTTACACACATGCATGGACACACATACACACACAGCACCATCCATTTCCCTCACAATTTGCTATCATAGACATAAAATGTATAACCATGTTGGTACTAAATAATTTGTAGGATTGGATTAAATGTTTAAATTTAATATCATTTTAGAAGCTGCTGGAACATAGTTTTCTTGTTATTTTGAACTCCAGAAAAATGCTGAAGGTCAATAAACCAGTAATAGCTCCTGGTGGTTTAATTGGCTGGGCTTTGTACAATGATTTGATCCATTCTACACAGACACGTCTGTACATTAAGTTGACAATAGGCTGGGTAAAACAACCCACTTTTGTAAAGTGATACTTACGGCAACAGAGCTGTAAAATGGCCCCGGAGGCATAGATGTCAGTGGGACACTCAACAAGGTCTTGCAAAGTGCACTGAAATGGAACAAAAAAGCAAAAGGAAGAGAAAAAGGTGCATTCAAGACAGCCTCAAGCTCAGTTACTGCTTCAAACTGCAAACTTATCTCTGGAAAAGGTATACTTTTTGACAGTACAGCTTGCCAAAAAGATACTAAATGGTGAGTTTTTTTCTCTGAAGTGGTTTTGGCAACAGAGCCTAAAAGGAAAAGCTGCAAACACTAACCTTCGACAAACAGAAAGCTAGAGTTATTAATTCTAGTTACAGCCAAGCAACACAGATAATTGTAGGACTGAAATATTCAGATGCAGTTTTTGTATACTTCATTTTGTCTGCTCAGAGAATAGACAAGAGGGACCAATGTCCTTGGCTAGATTAAAACTCAGGTGAAACAAAAAGCAAAATGTAGTTTTGAAGGAAAAAAACAAGGATGTCTTGGATCAAAACTAAATGGGAAGAGATCCTAAATAATCAAGAGGGATAAGACATTTACCTTAGAGAAGACAGATTAGGAGGGATCCTCTGCAGCCATGGAGAAGTAAGAGCAGATAGAAAAGAAAGGCAGAAGTGGTAAGAGGGAGGGGAGACCTTAACATAGGTAAGTTAGAGACATCATACAGATAGCATGGATGAAGTGGATGAGAAGAGCAAGGTCTCAAATCTGCATGGGAAATTGAAGAAAATGGAAGAAATAGCAAAGTATAGCAGTCAAGGTCTTAGAATTCTTAATAATAAGATGTGGGAGAAGCTCAGATATTGTAATAATAAACACTTATTTCTTAGAAGTATTTCATGAATGTCACCTCTACACTACTAGAACTTTTATTTGTATGTGGTACGGACTATTTTAATTTTCAATTTTCCATTAATATTTGGCCTAAAATTAATGGAATTAAAAGGACATTAGCAATCTTAATTTATTAATTTATCCTACATAAGAACAGTCAATCAGGTAAACAATATTTATTAAATCTCTACTGAATACAATTATAGTCTAATGATGAACAGTTAACCATTTACACCATAAAATCAACGTGAAAAATAAAATTTTGCTTAAAAGAAAGGCCAGTTGGCTAATAAATCTTTATTACCATTAAGAGAAGCATTTAAGGTTGTATAATCTTTTGTGTTTGCAAACCTGGTTGGATATTGGTCTTCAATTTGTTTATATATTGTTAAAAAATTCAGCAGCATAGTATTGTATTCCTCCAATATTCACTGAACACTTACAGTGGAGCCTGGCACCTCACCAAAAGGCCATGTCTACCAAGAAAGATAAAGTGGAGCTATTTCCTTTAACAAACTCACAGTCCAGTGTAGAAACATTCAAGCAAGCAAGCCACTGCATTCACAGTAATTATAAATAAAAGAAATAATAGAAAGGCCTTGTGAGAGGAATACAGCATTTCCTAATAGCAAACAGGTGCCACTGACCAAGCAGTGCTCTGGGAGCACCTTCCTAACAGTAGATAGGAGGCTCAGTTGTAGCTTTACCTGGCCCAGTACACTTCCATAAACATGTTGTTTGTCTCTCAAATACACAAGATGTGGAGAAAACAGACTTCTTGTGTACTGCTGATGGGAATGCAAATTATACAGCAATTATGAAAATGTTGAGCTTCCTCAAAAACCGAAAGTACCATATGACCCAGCAATTCTACATCTGGGAATACATTGCAAGAGTTTAAAATCAGTGTGTTGAAGGCATAATGCAACATTATTCACAATAGCCACAATATGGAATCAATCTCAGTGTCCAACAGTGGATGAACACATGAAGAACATATTGCACAAATACACCATGGAATACTATTCAGCCGTTAAAAAGGGGAGACATTGGCATTTGTAACAATATAGATGAACCTGTAGGGTAGTAAGTGAAATGAACCAGACACAGGGAAACAAAAAGTGCTATTTTCCTCTCACTTAAAGGTATAATATGGAAAATGTGAATTTATGGAAACTTGGGATTAGGGATCAGCATAATGAAAAAATGATGCTTAAACCACAGAAAGTTGCAGTGAGACAGGAATACATGATAAGTACTTAAGGTGATGGATATGTTCATTGGTTTGATTTATTCAATGTTATATAATAGCTACAATATGCACTACAAAATGGCATATGATTATAATTTATCATAAATAACATTAATTTTGAAAACAGAAAACAATGCCTCCTAATGTATATGTAATGAGGAAAGTGTTACTCTGGTCAAACCAGAACCAGAGTGGGGCTGTCATTTTAAACCTTCCCTTCTTGACTCACTTATTCACTTATATCACTGCCTGGCTCCTGAAAATACTTAGATATGTCACACTGTTTTAAATAAATTAATATTTTCAAAAGAAATTTTAAAATTATAGAACTTAAAATTATGGTAATAGTTTATATTACAAGAATACTAAACTACCTATTCTGTAAGAAAAAAATAATTGTGATCAGTTATGTGATTCACAGATGTTTCTATTACTTTTTACAAACACTTAATTTTATGAGTGCATATTAGAAACACAGAATAACAGATTTTTTTATACATTGGTATATTCATACACCCTCACTTTCTACACATCCCTTTCCTCTTCTCTCTCTCTCATCCTCTACCTCATCTCTAATAATGACATCCAACAAGTGCTGTGGAATAGGTTAATCTACATTGTACTTAATTATATACTTTTCTGTGAGATCATGAGTTGCAAATGGCATAAAATACCAAGTAAAGAGGAAGAAATTTCATTTCAAATTCCCCTCCTACTGTACCAAGTACCCTTATAAAAAACAAAATTCCAATTATACAAGACTATGTTCTTAATGATCAGCCTTAAGAAGTGCTATCCATTTTGATGTGAGATTAGACAAGTTGGGAGTTTTGCAAACATAAGTAAACCAATTGCCATATCTTATTATACATTACATAAGTTGGCCTTTACGTTTTTATAAAGTTCTTTCTCTTCTGTTTCAATTTTTAAAATTTAAATTGTGATTAGTCTACTGTTTATATGCTTCATTTGGGGGAGGGACTAAGAAAAAGAAAAATAACTTTAAGGGTAGAATTACATAATTCACTTCTACTTTTAAATATTGTGATTGTAAAATATAAGATTGCTTACTTTGGATTTTCAATATTGTATTATTTGGTTGATTCTTTGCTGAGCTAGGTAAGGTATCAGTGTCAAAATTGATAAATATATGTACTCTATTTGCTTTTCAAAGTACAAGGAGGATGTATCCCATATTCTGAGCAAGCAGAGCTTATCTGCCTTTCTGATGGTCTGCAAAGTCCCATAAATTGTAAGAAGCTGACAGAACTAATATTTCACACCAGCACAAATATAATTTATTAATAGTATAAACAGATTGACAGGAAATAACCTGCATATCTCTCTGAGGAAGGATTTTCTTTCTTTTTTTTTTTTTTTTGGTACCGGGGATCGAACTCGGGTCCTTGCACTTGCACAGCAGGCGGCAAAACCACTGAGCTAAATCCCCAGCCCAGGAAGGATTTTCTTAAATTCCTATAAAGAAGTAATGTATAGGACTAAATCTATAAAATACATCCCTTTGATAAAAAATAATTCTTGACTGTTAGGACTCAGGGCTGTAAATATTATGATACAATTTGAATGTAGAATAATTTAATTCTCTATCTCTATGATGCTGACCAATCAGTGACTAAGCATTGTATTACTTTGCAGAGTTTATGTGTATTTGAAAATAAATATTTGTACATTTGCATTGTGACTTTTTATTCAAATTCCAAACAGGAAGAAAAGCCAGATGTACATCTGGGGCTCTGCTGGTCCTCTCTTTGTATACAGTGATTACAAAAGGGTCAAAACACCTGCTTCAGGTTTTGTCATCCAAAACTTTTGCTTTTTTCTGTTATATACTGACATACCAAAGGAAGCCAAAGCAAAGCATAATCTGACTAAACAAAATATTATCCAGTCATGCAGGAGTGACATGATATGAATCTGCATTATCTTGGCTGGCTGCATCCTAGGGCACCACATCTAGGAGTAACTGGCATGTGAAGCCTAGGTCAAACATTTCTCTATTCTGTAAACAGTTACAGAAACTCTTGGCTTATCCATTATCATTTGGAAATAAACATATTTCAGTGATTTCTCTAAATACTAGAAACTCACTGTTTCAATACCAAAGTTTTGGGCTCATTTAATTTTCACTTTCTGTGCAATGTGTTAAATATTTCTGTTATCTCAGAAAATGAAAACTACAGACATAAATTTGGCCCAGGGCTGCACTGTGCTGATGTCTTTAGAGACAATTAATGTGTACAGGCCTGGCTGTTCTCAACTAAATGACTTGGGGGGACTAGGCTTCATATATATGTATGTGTATATATATATATATATATATTTTTTAAATGATGTTCTATATCCTCACTCGCTAACAAGATATTGTTAACAATCTTTGCTACTATGAATTTTCCTGACTGTAACAGACTCTTCTCTTTTTGTCTTTTTGATTTTCTGACTAATGGTTTCCCAACTAAAGGTTTGGTTCTCCTGTAAGTTGCCTAAATGTGTGTGTGTGTGTGTGTGTGTGTGTGTGTGTGTGTATTCATACCTGTGTTCATATCACACTTAGCTTTTGAGTTCATTCTCATTTTTCCTACCTATATTACCATAATAAAAAATTACATAATGGCATCTAATCTTTACTATGGGTCACGCTCTATGTTAATGACTTCACAGTGTAACTGCATTAAATTCTCCTCTTTACACTTTTATAAAGTATAAGCTACTATTGTTTTCTATATTCTACATATAGGAAACTGAGAAAAAAGATGTCAAAGTGAATTTCCAGTCCTTTGGAAAGTGTTAAGAGCTGTAACCTAACAACCCACGAATGCATGGTTCCAAAAGCTACTGTCAACAATTTGCAAAAGACAGGTTTTGATTTGAGACTTGAATAGTAATAGAACACTATTCAGAGATGAAAAATAAGGAAAACCTGCCATATACAATACCATGGATGAACACAGAGATTATTATTTATCCTGAGAACAGTCCAATCAGAGAGACAAACACTTCACAATTCCTTTTACATGAAGTGTTTCTAAAATAGGGAAACTCTTAAAAAAGAGAATAGAACAGTGGTTCTCAAGGGCTACTGTACAGAGAAATAGTTGCTAGTCAAAACATACAGAGTAGAGCTAGGCCTGAGGTCAGAACGGTCATGGTCCTGGGTGGCTCCGCCCTGCTCCTTCCGGCTTGCCCTGCCCACTCGCGTCCACCACACTGAGAAACACACCCCACACCCACCCCCCGCAGCCAGGCCTGCCCTCCAGCCTCCAGCTTGGCTTTGAGATCAGAAAGGTCCAGGGTGTCAGGGCCCTGTTCCTTCCACCTTGCCCCGCCCACCTGCATCCAGGAGACTGAGACCCGCCCAGGCACGCCCACCAGCCACCAGTTTAGCCACTCCAGCACCTGCAACAACAGCCCGCCCCCCCCCACCCCCGCTGCCTCTGGCCTCTTGGCTATGCAGCTACCTGGTTCCACACTACAGAGACACAGGGGGACATAAGGGCCATTGTCCTGAGCTGCAGAAGTGACCAACTGAGAGAGTGCCTCTCTCAGGCTCCCTGATGAAAACTGAAGCTCACTGGAAAAGTGAAGAGAATCTCTGCAATAAAGGCACCAGACCACCGTGCTTCGTAAATTGGAGGGATCATCACCTCCCATTGGAACCTGGACTATCTTCAGGGGAAGGGCAGCTGGAACCTGCAATAGAATCTTTTTTTTCCCTCAAATTCTTTTATTGGTACATTTTAGGTACACAATCCATTTACATTTACCATTGGGAACTTGTACCTTTACATGATGTATCTTGGTTCTTATTTTTTCCCCATTCCCTGCCCTCCTTTCACCCCCTCCACCCTTCCCTACTTACAAAGACTTTTTTCCATTTTTTCCATTTCTCATAATTTTTCTTTTCTCTTCTTTCCTTTCCCCTACCCCTCCCACTTCCCGTACCCTATTGGACCTTGCAAGGTTTAACCCTGCAGGAGGACGGGGAGCTCAACTTGGGATTTGCAGACAGAAATCTGCCTGAATCTCACGAGTCTGCAATTGGCTTGCTGAGAGTCACTGACTTATAACTGCATACTGCTGCCCATGTTGTTTGTGACAGCAAAGATATACCCTGAAAGGGGCCCTTCATTTATACCTTTTGTTATTTTCAAAATTACCACCATGTTTTTTGCTTATTTTTTTCTCTTCTTTTTCTACTCTTTTCAAATTTTTAGTTTTTTTTTTCTTTTTCTCTTTTCTTTCTCTCTTTCTCTCTCCCTTGCTCCCTTGGCTGTCCCACATTCTTCTTCATCTCCCTTTGTTCCTGTTCTGGCCATTATTTGTATTTCTTATCTTTCTTTTCTTCTCTTTCTTTCTCTTGCCTGTGCCCTCTGGCCTCACTGCTAACATTCCCCTATCCTTCTACTTAACTATTTCTCCCTACCCAACACCTTCTAACTCCCCAACCCAAAGGGTAAAGTTGCTATATTGAAGAGTTTATCCACTATGAACATATGTTGGGTTGGTCCTTGATTTTGATTTAATACACACACTTAAAGGTAATACGTTAATAACTACCAAAAATTGTCATTTTCTAAAAGGTAAATGATGCTATTGTGTTGCTGATTGTATCACTTGGGCTAAGGTGCTGTGATTGATCTAATCAGTTGTCCTTCCTGGTATAATGAAAATGAGATAGCCTCAGAGCTATTAGAGATTCAAAACCTAAAGACCAGCTATACCTGGAAGACACCTCTGAAGAGCAATCATTCCATAAGGGTTCTAAATACATCAACAAAGATATTTACAATAAGCAACTTCAAAGTATCAATCCAGGAACTAAACCAAGGACAGTACCAAAAATAAAAATGAGAAGATATTTAAGCAAGTCACAAACTCAGTCTTCCACCCCACAAAAGGCAAATTCTGAAGGAAACGAGGTGGAAAAGTCTGACAATAAACCACACAGACACGCTGAAGTGATAGCACAAGAAATAACAAAACAGATGAATGAGGCTCTAGAAAAATTCAAAGCAGAAATAATCTCCCAGATGCAGAAACAATTACAGACATACTCAGCTACCTCATCTTTGACAAAGGAGCCAACCACCCTCACTGGAGGAAAGATAGCCTATTTAATAAATGGTGTTGGAAAAACTGGATTTCAACTTGCCTAAGAATAAAACTAGACCCCATACCTATCACCATGCACTAAACTAAGATCAAGGTGGATTAAAGACCTAAATATTAAGATAGAAATGCTAAACTTGTTGGAAGATAAGTTAGGCAGAACTCTTGAAGACACTGTCATAGGAAAAGACTTCATGAACAAAACCTCAGTAGCACAGGAACTAGCACAAAGAATCAACAACTGGGATCTCATCTTATTAAAAAGCTTCTGCACTGCAAGAGAAACCACCAACAGAGCTAAGAGACAACCTACAACGTGGGAAAATATTTTCAGCAGCTGCACCTTAGACAAAAGACTGCTATCTAGAATATATAAAGAACTGAAAAAAATCAGAACCCTCAAACTCAAAGACCCAAGTCAAAAATGAGTATCTGAAATGAACAGTCATTTCTCAAAGAAGTAAAAGAAGCAAATAAATATATATAAAAAATGTTCAACATCACTGGTATTCGAGAGATGAAGATGAAAACACTGAGATTACACCTCATCCCAGAGAGAATGGCTGTTATCAAGAAATCATTCAATAACAAATGATGGCAGGGTCTGGGGAGAAAGGAACCCTTCTCCATTGTTGGTGGGAGTGCAGACTGGTGCAACCACTGTGTAAATCAGTATGGAGATACCTCAAAGAACTAGGGCTAGAGGTCTCATTTGACCCAGTTATTCCCCTGTTGGTTATCTTCCCAAAAGAATTAAAAGGATCATACCACAGTGATATATGTGCACCCATGTTTATAGCGGCACAGTTTATACTAGCTAAAGCTTGGAAACAACCCAAGTGCCCATCAACTGGAAACTGGATAAAGAAGATGTGTTTTTTTATAAAATGGAGTACTACTCAGCCATAAAGAATGAGAAACTAGAGACATTTATAGCTAAATGAATGTGCATTGAGGCTATCCTCTTAAGTGAAATAAATAGGACATATATGTGTAAATACTGAATTATTTCTTTAGTGTGAAAAACTGAAAGTGTAATTAAGGATTAAAATGAATACTGGATAATTTGAAATATGAAGAAAAGGTTAAAGGGGTAAGGGTGGCAGGAGGGGAAAGGGAGAGATCAAGTTACAAGTTGGACTCTGGAAAGAATCCATATATAGATTGTGTTTAAAACTATAGGAAGAGATGTAGAGACTAGGCTGGAGTTCATCAGTGAGCTGGGAAGGAAGAGTCACTGAGATCAAAGGAGAGGAGGGTATGTTTCCAGAAGAAGCACATACAACTATGTATAGTACACAGTACTCAGTAGTGTGATAAATGACTTACTGTTTTAGGTACTTATCATAACATGCTGTGCTTTTCATCCCTTAAGAGCACAATGCTACTTATATGAAAGTTTACTGTAAAACAGTGTGCTGCTATGTCAGTGGTAGCCTCATGTATCTTGTGTCTAACTGCATATTTGGGTAATATCAAGGGTTCATCACAGATGATTGACATATACCTTTTCAGTTTGCACTTAGAAGTTGGCATTCTGTGTGGTACTTTGTGATACACACGGATGAAATTGCCTAATAACATATTTCTCAGATTATATTTCCATTATGTGTCACATGACTGTACTGAAATTTAAATTTTAAAAAATGTCCTACATGTAGTCTACTAGTTAATTAGAATTTTTTCTCCAGACCTCTATTTGTTCAATATTAGTTTTGAAAATCTTTCTAAAACAAATCACATCTTCTGATGTTTTGTTAATACTTGAGATGTTTTTTGTAAGTTATATGGAAAAATGTTTAAGTACTATTTAGTTTTGCTTTGGTTGAGCTCTATTACATTCAAATATTATTAGCTTTTTTCCCTTGCATCGTTTTTCTTTGAATAATTTTAATTTTTGTATGTGTGTGTGTTTAGTGAATGATAATAAAGTTATACGTTTTTTAAAAAGATATAGAGTATTGTCGTATAAGTAGGTTTTAGAAATCTTCTGTACCATGTTGCATCTATTGTAGATAAAAGTGTACTTCACATGTAAAACTTGTCAGAGATAAACCTCTATTTTTTTCAAATTTTGTTTTATTAGTACACATTTGCAGTACATGTTTACAATCCTGTGTGGAGTTCTCTTTCCCTCCTCTCCCTTTCCTTTCCTTCCAGCTCTTGATCCCCTTCCAATTTAAGAAAGCTCTTTCTCCTTACTTATCTATCTTTTATTATGCTCTTTATTTATATGTTGGGCATCTCATAGAGAGGAAACCATGTGATGTTTACTCATGTGTGTCTTATTTATTTCACTTAACATTATGGTCTTTGTTTTCACTTTGAATGAATATATTTAGTTTTACAACTTCTATATTAATACCTGAGTGACTCCTTGTATACTGAATTGTTTGCCATAAAATTAAAATGATGTTATCATGGAATTATTCATCAAATCAATTTATAACTTTGAAAATAAAACTAAGATAATACTGAAAATATAAAATGACAGTCATTAATAGCTAAACAAAAACATATAATCTAAGAAGGAACTTCCTATCCTTTCATGTCTTTGTCTTAATTGAAAATATGACATTTTAAAATATAAATTTACCAATTAATATGTAAATTAATTTTACAATATACTGCCTTTCATTATGGTATTTTTTTAAATTTTTGAGTCTTTATTAAAAATGTATTTTAAATTCATGAACCCTAAGCAAGCAAGCACAAGTGAAATGAGAATAAAGTATAGCCATAGCATGTAAGGTACAGATTTCAATTCTAAATAATTCTTATCTGAAAATATTGCTACTGTGATTATCCTTATTTACATATGCAACCACCATTTTCACATTCACAATTTTTCTTACCTTAATGACCTTTTTTACATTAAGAATTTTACTTATTAACAAAGTATCTAATAGTATTATTTTGAACAGTTTCTTCCTATTTCACATTAACTATTACACATTTTAGTCCTTATTAACACTTTCAGTTTGTCACACCAGAAAGAGAGTGCAATACTTACATATGTGTCTGATTTATTTCATTTAAGAGTATGGTCTCAAGGTACATCCATTCATCTAGAAATGTCTCAAGTTTGTTCTTCTTTATGGCAAGAAGTACTCCATTGTAATGAAAAAAAACACCTTTTTTATCCATTCATTGGTTGATGGGTATTTGGGTTGTTTCCAAGATTTAGCTATTATAAACTATGCTACTATAAACATGAATGCATATATATCACTGTGGTGTAATGCTTTTAATTCTTTTGGGAAGATACCCAGAGAGGAATAGCTGGGTCAAATGGGACCTCTAATCCTAGTTTTTTGAGTAATCTACAAAATTATTTCCACAGAGGTTGCACCCATCTACACTCACACCAACAGTGGAGAAGTGTTCCTTTACCCCACAACCCCACCAGAATTTGTTGTTGATTTCTTGATAATATCCATTCTTTCTAGAGTGAGATGGAATTTCAGCAGTTTTGATTTGCTTCTCTCGAATGACCAGTGATGTTGAACATTTTTTCATGTATTTATTTGACATTTGTACTTCTTCATCTGAGAAGTGTGTATTCATCTCAGATGCCCATTTTTTAAATTAGGTCTTTAAAACTGGGGGATCTGATTTTCAATTCTTTATATGTTCTAGATATTAATCCTTTGTCTGAGGAACAACTGGCTAAAAATTTTTTTCCCACTCTGTGGGTTGTCTTTTCACTCTTGATTTCTTTTGCTCTACAAAAGCTTTTTACTAAGATGAGATCCCAGTTGTTGACTCTTTATAGTATTTCCAATGTGATCAGAGTTTTGTTCATGAAATCTTTGCTTATACTTATGTCCTCAAGAATTCTTATTCTTTCTTCTAGCAGATTTAGTGTTTGTGTTGTAATATTTAGATCTTTGATCTATTTTGATTTTAGTTTAGTTCATGGTAAGAGACATGGGTCTAGTTTTAGTCTTCAGCATGTAAAAAGCCAGTTTTTCCAGCACCATTTATTAAAGAGTCTGTCTTTCTTCAGATGAACATGTTTGGCCTTTTTGCCAAAGATAAGGTGGCTCAATGTGTTTGGGGTTATTTTTGCATCTTCAAATCTGTTCCACTGATCCTCAGGTCTATTTTTTTTTGCCAGTACCATGCTGTTTTTCTCACAGTAGCTCTGTCATACAATTTTAGCTCAGTGATTGTGATATCCCTGCCATTCCTTTGTTGCTCAGAATTGTTTATGCTATTCTAGGTCTCTTCTGGTTCAAATGAGTTTTAAGAATGTTTTCTATAGATCCGTGAGGCATGCTAATGGCATTTTCCTTTGGGATTGTATTCAATCTGTGTAACAATTTTGGGAGTATGGCCATTTTCACTATGTTGGTTCTTCCTACTCAAAAGCAGGCCATATCTATTTTCTGATGTCCTCTTCAATTTTTTTTCAGAATACTGTAACTGTCAATGTAAAGATTTTTTACTTCATTTGTTAGACCGCTGCCTAAGTATTTCATTTTCTTTAGGCTACTGTGAAAAGAATTGTTTCCTTAATTTCTCTTCCAGTGAGTTTATTAGTGTACAGGGATGCTATTGATTTTTAAGTGTTGACATTGTATCCAACTTGTGTTACTGAATTGGAGTATCAAATCTAGAAGTCTTTTTGTTGAGTTTTTGGGGTTTTCTATGTAGAGTATCATGCCATCCACAAATAATTAAATTTAACTTCTTCCTTTCTGATCTTTTCGCTTTTCTTTCTCTTGTCTAATTGCTCTGGCTAATGTTTCTAGAACTATATTGAATAGGAGTACTGACAATGGACATCTTTGTCTTGTTCCTGATATTAGAGAACTCTCAGTTCTTGATCATTTAGTGTGTTGGTTGTTGTTTTGTCATAGATGCCTTTTATCAGATTGAGATAAAGACCATCTATTCTAGTTTTCTGTAGGCTTTTTAACATGAATGGGTTGAACTTTGTCAAATACTTTTTCGGCATCTATTGTGACAGTCATGTGATACTTGTCTTTGGCTCTGTTGATATGCTTTACTACATTTATTAATTTGTCTATGTTGAACCATCCCTGCATCCATGGGATGAATTCTACTTAGGCATGGTGTATAATCTTCTTGAAGATTTTCTGCATTCTGTTTGTCAATATCTTATTGAGGACTTTTGTGTCTATGTTCAGTAGGGAGATTGGCTTATAGTTCTCTTTCATGATTGGATCCTTCTCTGGTTTTGGTAAAGGGTAATAATTGCTTTCTGGAATTATTCTGGGAGAAATGCTTCCATTTCAAATTTATTAAAGAGTTTGAAGAGTAGTGGCATCAAAGCTTCTCGAAATTTCTTGTAGAATTCAGCAGTGAAACCATCATGACTTGGGTTTTCTTTCTGGGTAAGTTTTTAATTACATTTTCAATTTCATTGATTGATATTTGGTTATTTAGAATTTTTATATCTTCTTGATTCAGCTTTGGTAATTCATATATATCTTGCCATCACCAATTGGGAGAGCACTGCTGAGCTCCTCAGAGAGCAGCATGGCACATGGCCTGAGCTCCTCCCAGAGGTAATTCATATATATCTAAGAATCTGTCCAGTCTTTGGTGTTTTCCATCTTATTAGAGTACAAGTTCTTAAAGTAGGTATTGATCACCTTCTGGATTTCCATAGGATCCATTGTGACTTCACCCTTTTCATTCCTAATTGCATGAATTTGAATCTTTTATTACCTTTTGTGGATAAGGTTGGCTAAAAGTTTCTCAATTTTATTTAATCTTTCAAAGAACCAACTCTTTCATTGATTCTTTATTGTTTTCTTAGTCTCAACTGCATTAATTTCTGGTCTGATCGCTATAATTTCTTCCCTTGTACAAGCTTTGGGTTTGACTTGTTCTTTTTCTAGATGTTTGAGGTTAAATGTTAGTTTGTTTGAGCTTGTTCTGTTTTTCTGATGTGAGAATTCACAGCTATAAATTTCCCTCTTAGGACTACTTTCATTGTGTTCCAAAATTTCCAGTATGTTGTATCAGCATTATCATTTAATTATACATACTCTTTAAATTTCTTCTTTAATTTCATCTGTGTCTCATTTGTTGTTCAGGAGGGTGTTATTTAATTTCCATGTGTTTATGCAGTTTTTGTAATGTCTTTTGCTTTTGACTTCCATTTTCATTGTCAGATAATACGCATGGGATAATTTCAATTCCTTTGCATTTACTATAGGCTAGTTTGTGGTCTATTTTGGAGATAGTCCCCTGTGCAGCTGACAAGAATGTATAGTATGATGTTGTGGGGTGAAACACTCTGTAGACTTTCACTAAGTCCATTTTCTCACAAGTTTGCTTCAGTTCTGGTATTTCTTTGTTTACTTTTCATGTAGTTGATCTATTTGTGACAGTGGGGTATTAAGGTCCCCCATTACAACTGCATTAGAGCTTATTAGAGTTTTCATGTCCATTAATATTTTTATATAGTTGGGTTCACTAGTATTTGGTGCATATATGTACTTATAATTGTTATTTCTTCTTGTAATTTTCCCTTAACAAGCATGTAGTGACCTTTAGTGACCTTCTTTGCCTCTTTGGTCAGTCTTGGCTTGAAGTTCACATTGTCTGCAAATAGAATAGCTACCCATGCTTTTTTCCAGATTCCTGTCTGCATGGAGTATTATTTTTCATCCTTTGACTTTCTTTTTGAGTGAAATGTGTTTTTTGTATGCAGCATATTGTTGGATCTTGTTTCTTGATCCATCCCGCAGTCTGTTGTTTTGATTGAAATTGAGACCATTTACATTGATGGTTATAACTGATATATACTGGCTTATCCTTGTCATATTATTTTCCTCTTGTTGGTTCCCTGACTTTCCTCTCTGTTTAAATGCTTCCCCTGACTGGTGGCTTCTTTCTACTGGTATTCTTGGAACTGTGGTCATTATCTCTTTCTAAAATATCTTTCAGAACATTTTATAGAGCTGGTTTGGTGGTTATGAATTTCTTCAGTTGTTCTTCATCATAGAAGTATCTTATTTCTCCACTGATTTTGAAAGATAGTTTTTCAGGTTACATCAATATGGGATGGAGGTTATTTTCTTTCAGGAACTAGAACACTTCACTCCAAGCTCTCCTTGACTTACGGGTTTGCACTGAAATGTCTGCTGTGATTCTGATGGGCTTTCTTTATAGAGGATTTGTTTTTCTCTAACAGCATTTAATATTTTGTTCTTGTGTTGAATTTCTGGAATCTTCATAATTATATACCTTGGCAAAAATTGGTCATGGTTAATTGTGTTCTATATGTCTCACTTATTTGTATATCCAATTCTTTTTCCATGTTTGGGAAGTTTTTTGCCATTACTTCTGTGAACAGGTTTTTATGGCATTTGCATGGTCTCCAGCTATCTCATTGGCTTTGATCTATCTTATGTTCTTTTTCTTTGCATTATCTTGCAGCTGTTGGACTGATTTTTCTTGGTTCCTTTCTATTTTTAAGATATCTTTCTTTTCATGGTTGCTGACCACAATTCTCCTAGATCTGATATTCTGTTCCTGTCATCACTCAATTAGTGGCTTATATATTCAATGGAATTTTTAATCTTCTGGATATGTTTGAATCTGTTTCATAGATTCTACTTCTTTCCTATGCTAGGCATTCCTGATTTCCATCATTTTCCTAAGCTCTTCTATTTTTTTATCTGTGTCTACTATAGATTCATTGAGCATGTCCTTTATTTCGACCATTGTTTCTTTTTTTACCTGAGAGACTATTTTCTCTGTAGTCTCACTCATCTGTTTTTTCACTTCTGCTGCTATCATTTCAGAAAATTCAGGTGGGTGGCTTCCGTTTTCCTCTCATTATCCCTTGGATTTGCACTGGGTGGGCTGGAAGCCTGAGGTTGCATTTTGCACCTGTGTCTTGTCATTTATATTTTTTTATTTTATTTTGGTTTCTGTGTTGATGCTTGTAAATTCCTTATAGCAGGTAGCTTTATCACTAGTATCAAGGCTTCCCTAAAAAATGTCTATTCCTCAGAGATGTCTTCTGGGCATATGTG
Organism: Heterocephalus glaber; assembly: GCF_053883595.1. NCBI lineage: Eukaryota > Metazoa > Chordata > Mammalia > Rodentia > Bathyergidae > Heterocephalus > Heterocephalus glaber. The sequence goes on along the minus strand of NW_028258344.1, from coordinate 27,961,472 downwards.
GTTCTTGGCCATTGTGTCTGTCCCAAGATCCTACCTTCCCAATTTATTAAGGATGAGAAGTTGCTACTTGGCTCAGCATGCAGTCCTTTAGTACTGGAATAGGGTGATGGTTATGACCCCAGACAATCACAGAGTTGTCATCCAAGGGAGAACAACTGACTACAACAAGTATGACATCCTGGCTAAAGTACTATAATTACAATAACAGTGGCATCAAGCACAGCCTAGAAACTGCCAAACTGTGCTAACTATTAATTGGGTACCTTTAATCACTGGAGCAAGATCTACAGTTAGGTAGCAAAATCCAACATAAACCAGGACTTGTATACAATGGGTTTCCTCTTGGTGAACTGATATTGCCCTATGGGAGGAAATTTAAGAGGGATGGGGACAAAACAGAGAGATAAGTGAAGGGAAATATAATAGAGGCAAGGCTGGAGAACAAAGGATGATCACCCAAGCTTTGGGGAATTCGAAAAGAAGATAGAAGAAAAAGAATGAAGGATAACATAAAAGAATATCAAAGTGAACCAAAAAGACAGAGACAATGTTCACTTAAATGAAAATATCATAAAATCAAGAAATAGTTGTGGAAAGACAGAAAGATGAGTAGAACAAAACAAAAATAAAGGTAAGAACCTAAACCAAAAAACAAATAGATAAATAAAACAAAACAAAAAAAATACCAACTAGACAGAAAAAGGAAAATGAAACAAAGAAAATAATAATAAAATTCCTCTGGTGTGTGTCCATAGTTCTCTGGTAGTGTCCAAGGCAGGTAGGATCCCAAAACTGTGTTGTGTAACCTCGCCAAGTCTGCAGTAGCATTAGTGCTGGGAATGGGCTGATCTTGGCCTCTATATGTGGGAGCTGGGGCTGGTCTTCAGCCAGCAGCTTTCTGGATGTCCCTTGTGCAGCCACCCGACGTGTCTCTATTGCTTGTCGAAGGGCAGGGGGAAAAGGTGCTGTCATGGCCACGAATACAACCCAAGACTGCTCAGTTACCCTTCAGTCTCCTCTCCAGCTAGCTGAGTGCTCACCTTTCAAGGTTGTTTAAACCCCACGTGCCATTCACTTCCTTCACCACCTCAGCTACTCTGAGGTCCCTAACTTTGTCATTGCTAGAGTTTCCAGTTAGCCACTAGAGCACATGACAGAAAAAAAAATCCTGCTTCCCCACCCATCTGTTGGGGAAGAGGCAGTTTCCTGGTTGCACACTCGTGTCTGCTGGCAAAATCTGCTGCCAGGACGTAGCAACCTCTGTGTGAAGGAAGGCAAAAGAGGCAAGGAGCCTTATATCCCAAATCTATTCTGTGTGGCTTGTGATACCCACACTTTTGCAGTCCATACAGTGTGGTGATTCTTGCTCAGCATGCCAGCAGCAGCACCCCTGGCAGCCCTGTGGGCTGGTACACTGTTTTATGAAGTCCTGTGACTATGGTTGTTTGACCTACAAGTCTCTTATTTCAGGTTAATTTTGGCATCAGAATGTTAGTCCCAGGTAAATCTCACATTAAGTGTTCTTACCACAATTGTTAAAAAGTTTAGTCCAGGAGAGCTTAGCAGAAACATAACTGTCCTCATACAACAGAAGAGTGATACCATGGAAGAAGCAACATACTTGCACAGACTACAGGCAAGACTAGGAAGCACCAAAGGCAGATTTCAGCTTATTCTCTCAGTCACTTCCCTATGCTGAGGAAGGATTTTTTTCTCTTCAATCTAGGTTATAGACTTTGGTGGTTTCAATCTATGCACTAAAGTGAGGTGCAATTTTGTTCACATGAAAAAATGGGAACTCAATTCAAAGACTGAGAAGATCAATCCTGATTCCACTTAGCCCTGGTTAGTCCCACCTTCTGATTGTGTCTGGCCTGTAGGTGGATTTGGCATCTCACTAGTATTTACTTTCTAAGGACATTCCTTAAATTTTGGTGCAAATATCTACCTATGCTTTTATAAAAGAGATTTGTTATTTAGAATTTCCATGCACTTGTTTTGGGAGGGATTTTAGTAATTTTGATATATTGCTAGTACTATGAAAATGAAATTCCTTGGAAAATTGTAATGTTCTATAAAAACATGAGATGTTATAATTATGTCTATAAGAAAGATTCTAAATGATTATCTCTGAAAGATTGTTGCACATGATAGACATGACTAGTGGTAAGGCAATGTATTAGTAGCGGGACTCATAATTCATAGAAATATTACATAGAATTCAAAATCGTAAGACAGATCAAATTGGGCTTTTTAATTTGAAAGGCAGGCAGCAGTTGCACTAGCAATGATACTGGTTGAATACTGTGTTCCATATCCACTCAAAGTATACAGTGTTCTTCTTTAAATAGCATTCAGAACAAAATGTCCCCCAAAAGTTTATGTACTGAAAGCTTGGTCCCCAGTTAGTGGTCCTAATGGAAAGTAGGAGAAACTTTAGAGGGTGATATTTTTCTTGAAACAGGTGAGTCACTAGTTATGTGCCTTTGAAAGATGTATTCTGTTTCTGATCCCTTACCCCTCTTATACTCTGTGCATACTGTCTGTCCTTCATGCAGTATTCTGCTTTGCACCACCACATGCATCCCATCATGATGGTCTGCCTCAAAATGGGCCCAGAAGCAATTGTCAACTGATCATGGACTGAAGCTTCTGAAACTATAAACCAAAATAAATCTTTCCTTCCTTTTTTTTTTTTGGAACCAGGGATTGAACTAAGGACCTTGCACTTGGTGAGGCAGGTGGTGGAACCACTGAGCTAAATCCCTGGCCAAATCTTTCCTTCTTTAAACTGATTTTCTCAGGTATTTTGTCACAGTGAAGAAAGTTGACTACCATATTTGCATTAGTATTATTAATAATAATTTCAAGGTATGTTTAATTCCAGTACTACAACCATCATCTTTTTAAATTTGTTAAAGTACATTTGCTAATTAGTTCATCTTACCATCTTTAGTCCTCATTGAATAATTCTTATTCCTATGTTCTTCCATGTCATTTGTACAGTTAAATTATTACCATTACTGAAACCATAAAAAAGCATAAAAATGTCATGCACTATATACTGAAGCACAAATACTAAATACTATTGATAGTAATACTATTATTTTCACAAAGGTTTGATTGCATATTTGATTTACTTCAGTTTTGTTAGGAAATTGAAAGGGCTTTTATTTTTTACTTCATATTGTAGTGGTCACTATAGAAATGCAGCTAATAATGCCAGCTCACTCAAAGGATATAGCTTCAGAAAGAAATGTTTTTTAATAGTAAAATGGTAGATTTTTAAGTTTACAAATATTATAAGTATACTCAAATATATTTAAATTTATATTAATTGATACTATTAATACTGTCTGCATTATGACAGCATTCAGTGATGAACATCCATCTTTTGGTAGGTTTCCTCACCTATAAAATAAGAATAGTAAATGTCTCATTTTTCAGGAAGGTAATCAAGATGTATAGTGTAAAAATATTTATTAAAATTTTATATAAGATGGCTTTATACTCTTGTTTTGTAAGACAATTCATATTTTAAAATAATAACAAAGACAAAATTTCACACTGACATTTTAAGAACACTGTAAGTTCTTAGTACCAGGGATCAAACTCAGGACCCTGTTCTTGCGAGGCAGACACAGTGCCACTGAGCTACGTCCTAGGCCCTCATTTAGTATTCTAACCAATGGAGTTCTACTTTTTGATTTGAGCTTATTCTTATTCAATGGATAGTGAATATTCCAGGACCCAATATGATACTCTGAATTTAGTAAGCACCAGTGAATATACCTTTTGTTATATTACCTCCCCTTAAAGAAAAAGTTGAGGGTCAAAAGAAAGAATGAGGAAAGAGAAAACCCCATCCATTTGAAAGGTGAGTGGACTTTTACCAGCTTTTACAAGGTGTATAACTTGCCTATTTACAAAGTAAGGAAACTGTCAATTTGATGAAGTACAATTCATAACTCATTAGTGTTGAACACAGAAGAAGTATTCCACATCAAAAATGACTGCTGAAATATTCACAATTACCAGCTGCTCAGAAACCATTTTATATGGATAAAAAACATGTCACATTTAATTTATCAGATGCTTCTTCCTGTCATACTGTTCTTTCGTTCAATGTACTGAGAAGTTATAAAAACAACTTCAGTCTCACTGTAACCGTGTATAGACATTAAGAATAACACAAATCCATTATCCACCACAATATAATTGTATCTGCATGGATGAATAATTTTCTGTAGCCTCTTTGCACTCAATTCTAAATTAAGTATTCCTTTAAAGATATCCGAACACATGACATTCAGTATGGATATTTTAAAAAATACCATCTCAACATAAAATGAAACAAAAACCGTATTCATTTCTGAAGCTACACGTCTTGAATGAACTGGCATTATTAAACCCATTTCTCCACTGACTGCAATGAGAATCATCATCAGAAAAGTAATGCCATTTGAATTTGATAACAACACTGAAATGAATCAAATATGCACTCAGACCCTTTTGAAAACAAAATAGTAATAATTAAACTTTCCATTTTAATCCTGTGATGTGAGCTCCAAATGAAAATACAATAATTGGATTAACTCTTTTCAAAGATTATCAGACCTAGCCATTTGCTGCAACATACAGCACTACCTCTATATGAAAAGCCAAACTAAACAACTAAATAGATCCCCCAAAACAACAATCAAGCAAGCAAATAATAGTCCTCATTCAGTCTTCTACTTAGCCCATTGTGAACTTAGCGATGTTCAAACTAGTGTTTATAAAAGGTCCTATTCTCATAGGTTCAGCTAAGCAGTGATTATTTCTGCTACACTATGTAGCATCAATGGTTCAATTCAGGCATGGCCCTCTTAACAAGGTGGTCCTTACCTTCTGCTTTTGATGTCAGCTGCAGTTATGGTTGTGGCTCTATTGTAAAACAATGGTGGAAGCTGTTCAAAACTATGAAAAATAAAGGACTGGTGCCACAACTTAGACATAGAGGGCTTCCCTAGCATGCAGGAGGCCTTGGGTTAAATTGCCAGCACCCCTTCACCCAATATAGAAAGAAATAAGGTTGTTTCATTAGAACCTCTCATTTTAAAAACGCATAACAATTTCCTAACAATTATAGATTTGTCTACTTTATTTCTAAATGATTCCCTTAGTATATCCAATATTGTCCCCAAAGAATTTAGAAAGTGGGAATGAAGTCCTTTTCTTGATATGAAATAAAATGTTAATAGCTGGTATTCTAATACTTATATGTTCATACTTTGTATTTTTCCCCCTAAAAAGACGGTTTTTTAAAAAAAATACCTACCCAAATTGAAGAAATCAGAGAAAGAAAAAAAGGAAAGAAAGAAAATAAAACCAGCCTGGTTGAAGCTATAAACAAAACATGTATCTTTCAGTCTGGCACATTTTTTAGAGGTGAAAAACCACATCAGTTCTAGTATATCCACTGGTCATCACAAGTGAAAAATAATCAATTGTAGTGTTCACAAGACTAAAAACAATCAGTTGATCAGGACAACTATAACTATTCCTAGAATTGGGCCCTGAGAAAAAATTCTCCTGTATTCCACTTAAGAATTCACTTTAATAAAGAGATTAAAATAAATCCCCAAATAAATATAGAAAGCTTTCCAAGATGTTACTAACTTCTCATTTAATGTGCACATGCTATATGCCAGGCTCTCAGGATTATTGGTGTTATTCTTCTAATTCATGCATGCACAAGGACATTCCATCAGAAATTAAACTTTGTGTTTCTTAATTTTTCTCTCTAGGAAGACAGAAGCTACAAAGATTTACCTTAATTGACTTTGGGAGACTAAATCACTATGCTGGGTGTAACACGAGTCTCTTTCCTTCTCAATTTTAATAAAGCCCCCAAAGCAAAGTCCAAAAAGACAGGGCACATAATCCCATGTTTCAAAGTTAAATGTCTGTCCACCTAGTAGAACAGACAAAGGATCTGGAAAAATTGGACCTTGTGGCATTCCTATCTACAGTGTATGACAGTTGATGTCACAACAGGCTAGAAGAGATGATGTTATAAACTTTAAAATACCTTTTTCTGTGAATTAGTCAAAATGTAGTTTTTTGTGATTTCCTTGCAGGAGGGGAGTGCTGAGATTACAGGTGTGTCCCAAAATGCCCAGCTCCCAAAAGATTTTTAGATAAATTTCATGGAACCACTTATTCCGCTGTAGAAAAAAATAATCTGCTGTATTAGGAAGCAGCTGTACTTCCAAAGACAAAAGAGCAGATGATACTTGCTTCCCATGGACCAAATGAATGCTGATGATGGCAAAGGATAATGGACCAAAATATCTGCATCCAGGAGCAAGGAGACATCAAGAGAGAACAAGATGTACTGATCACATTCAGAAGCAAGAATATGCTTAAGAAACCAGCAAAAACAGGAGAACAGCATTATTGTTGCAATCATCTGCTCTAATAGGAAATCTTGGAAAGTTATGAATATGCTCAGCCATAGTGCTCCTTCAGCTTGATAAAACTCAAAGATAAACAATACTGACCGCAGCAGCAGTCGTAAAGTGAGTCTTTTCCACCCTCCTTCCTCTTGCTTTCCTCAATGCTAACCCTAAGGAGTTGAGGAATAAGACTTATTCAGGTAGAGAAGGACTGAATGAAGAGAGAACAATAGAAGGGAAGAAAGGGTATTTAAAAAATTATCTTTGACCTACTTCCCACTATAGCATCCAATCCAAATAGGTGCTAGAGTTTGGATGTGGTATGTCCCCAAGGTCCATGTGGTAAATAAAGGGTTACTTCCCAATATGGTGTTGTTTGAGAGTGCTCCAAACTTTAAGAGATAGGAGGTCATTAGGTCATTTGAGATGTGTTTCACAAGGATTGTGGATCCCATTCTCGTTTTGCTTTTGCTTTTCTGTCATGAAGTGAGCAGTTTTACTCCTCTATAGGCCTTCTGCATGATGAATACTTTGCATCAGGCCTAAAAGCAACCAACCAGTCATAGACTAGAAACTCCAAAGATGTTAACCAAAATAAGCCCTTTCTCTTCATTAGCTCATGCTGGGGATTTAGCTCAGTGGTTCTGCCACCTGCCTTGCAAGCACGAGGTCCCAATTTCGATCTCCAGTGTCAAAAAAAACCCCCAAAAAACAAAACTCTTTATCAGCTCATTATCAAATATATTAGTTATAGTAATGGAAAGGAGACTTAACAGAATAGGCCTGAGCCTGTTGAGAAGACAATGTTTTTTAAAATACATTTGAAATTTTGACTTTAAATGGGACTAGTGATTGTACTAATAGAACAAAATAGTAAATATTTTAGTATTTATTACTCACAATTTCTAAATCTCCAGGTCAAGAAAGACAAATACAAGCTGAGGACATGTACCAGACTAAGAATAAAGCGAGATGTAACTGAATGCAACATATGATCTCAGACTGGATCTTAAATTTGGAAGGAAAAATAATTATAAGACACAAAAAAAGGAAAATTAATGATTTTTATGTATTTTACATAGGGTTTGGTATTTTTTGTTTGTTTGTTTTTCTGCAGTGCTGAGGATTGAATCCAGGGACTCACATAGCTAGGAAAGTGTTGTACAATTGAGCTACATTCCCAGTCCTGGATTAAATATTTTTATTTTTATAACCATATTTTATATCTATATAAAATATATATCATCTCCTTTTGTTGGAAGATCTGAAGAGATCTTTTACCAAGCAGACTAAGAAGACTAAACATTCCTCACTGTGAATCTCTGGATAAAATGTTACTTGGATAGAATGATTAAAGGAAAGTGAACCTCTCCAGGGAAGAACTGTCACCCTAACACAACAGCTCTGCCTCTAGAGAGGAAAGTATAAGTGAAGGTGCTCTTGGAAAAGGGAAGATGATATAAGTGGGGTTCATACATGGGCCTAGGGATTTTTCTCTTTTCTCTTCGCTTAATGTCTTGCTCTGTGTAGGCTACCATAACAAAACAAACTATGGTTCCAAGGTAGATTTACTCTGAGGCCTATACTCTCAGCTTGCTGGCAGTCATTATTTTTCTCTGTGCTCACAATATCTCTTCTTTATGGGAATATGGGCGGGGGGGGAGATACAGAGAAAGATCTATGATGCCTTCCTGGGGACATTAATCCTATCATGAGAATATCCTATCATGAGGCTCCATCCTCAAATACTGAACAGATATCACAGTGGTAATTAAATGAGTATGAGTTTTGGGGAAACATTAATTTTCAGTACAAAATCACCAATTATATAGTACTCTTGTTTTCCTTATAAACAACAACAAAAATATCTCATTCTTAGATCTAGCATGAACCACTAGAAGGAGATAGATAAGCAGTCAAAGTAGCTCTAAGAAATGATTACTAACCATAGCCCAGTCTCATTTATAGCCTAAAAACAGATTTAAAACCAAACCAAAATAAACTAATAGCAATGACAATAACCAAACACTAAGATAACTTATAGACAGGATTAGAATGAGGTGGGAAAAGTACACATAGTGAGGAAACAGACAAAACTACAAGTAAAGGAAAAACTGAAAGTACTAGCCACTAGCAACACTGACTAGTGTGACTAAGAAACTGAACTTTAAAAAGAAGTATCACTTGATTTTAACAAACTCATACTGAAATTGCTATATGTGGCTAACAACTAACACACTGAACAGTATAGTTCTAGATAATGCTGAGGACTATCAAATGGGTTAAAGCAATTAGAAGGCGGGAAGAAAGGTACATGGACAACATTATATATAGTGGAGACTAATTCTGAAAAACAAGAAAGCAGCATCTATGCAGTCACATGGAGCACGACAATCCAGTATAAGAAAAGAAAATGCAAAGGCTGTGGAGCAGGAGGCATTAGTTAAGAGATATAATGAGTGAGAAACGGAATCAAGGTGGATGTGGCTATAGTTTAACAGTAAAGAAAAGGGTGGGAAGATATGAGACTGAAGAGGACATAATACTGGATTTTTTTCTCTAGAACTTATAATGGAAAATTAATATCTGAATTCTATAGTGATTTAAAAATTCTTAGCCCATAGTAGCTTATGGTTCAAAAAATAGAGCCACACAAAACTTGGAATAAATAATAAATAATCTAACTCTAGATCTTTTCAACAAGTGAAAGAAATGTGATTAAAAGTAGAAAAGGTATGTTTTGTGTCCATCTTCTTTCGTCCAGAAAAAACACATTTCCTGTATTATTAAGCTAGATCGATAATTGTAGGGGAGAACTCACTCTTTGAGTCTAAAAAGGAATTACTAGTAAACTTTTTAAAAGTAAGCATAATCAAGACTAGCAATTCATTGAATTGGCTAATATTTATGATGTTCTAAAGATAGGATAATTTTCTAAGGTGCTTTATTTAGCTTGAAATTTAATCAGCTGTGCTATATGAAGTAGTAATCAGAAGGCAGGCTGTAGTCTATAAGTTCAAGGCAGCGGACTCTGGAGTGCAAAGCTAGAGGAAAAACATTTTCCATTAGTTAACAATGAGGCTAGGAATCCATACCCACTCACCAAAATCACACCCTTCATGATTATGTAAGAAGTCTTACCAAAACAAAGGGTCCATTCATCTTCCCAAAGGAATGTATAAGGCCTGTAAATAATCAGACAATAACATGTTTGTTCTATACATTTCCTTTATTATCATCCCAGGAAAGTAATTCTGGTTTTTATTTTGCATATGACTTCACAAACCAGAAAATAATTTATTTTACATCGGTCATTCTTGACCTTAATATATTTTAATAAATGACAAATTAGCAGATTTAGGTCTATATTTTCTAAAAATAAATAAATATTTTTGCATTTTATTTTGTCTTGTTTTTAAAAATTCATTCTAAAAAAGCAAGAAAGGAAAATCTACCACTCAAGATACCTGATTTTGTTTTATTTCATAGTAATTTTCTTGGACAGAAAAAGTTGCTAATTTTACAAATCAAACCCGATTGGAAAATAGGTATACCAAAGTTCAAAGGACACTAAAAAGAACATGCTTTTGGGGGGCCATAGTATAAATTAGGGAACAACAGAAATAACTAGAAAAGGGAAAATTAAAATATATTTCATAATGTTGACATTCATGATGAAACATTTATAAAAGTTTCTTTTATATTATTCCACACATTAATATTAGTCAAGTTGCATAAAAATAAATCTAAGAAAAAATTTCCGTTTGATCAATGCCTTCAGACGAATGAACCAAAAAATATTTTCTTTGCCCCAAAATCTGAATATCTCTGTTGAATCCAGAGCCAATGAAGAGATAATTAATCCTGTAAAAGTGTGGATAGATAAGTCAAAAAGTGTTCATTCAATCCCCTTGTATCTATGCACACAGCATGAAATTTAAAAGGCAGAAATGTACCTATCAATATGAAACCAAATGCAATCAAGAATTGAGAGCTCCCTTTCAAATAACAGAGGGCTATTCCACTGAGGTTGACAAAGACATAGCCAATTAATTTAACTTTCTACCAGCAGATATTGTTTTCTTGATGATCAAATATATATAAGTGATTTAAAATACTGAATACAGTGAGCTAAAAGTCTCAGTATATTTAATAAAGATCAGACATGGACTTCTTAGAGGTAGCCCTCCTGGTCAAATTCTAAAACAACAAAAACAAAAACTCTTATTATTGAAGTTCATATTCTAAGGAATTATCTATGTCTGAAATACATAACCACTGACTTTTCCAGACATAGGAATTATAATCTCCAACTCTCACATAATCTTTCTGATTCAACTGTAAAAAGCCAAGTTCATTGAATCTAAGATGAGACATGTCCAGAACTTCTGGGAACTGAGACTCAGCAGGCTTTCTGCACCAAACCATCTGTGTCAGAGAGGCCATCATTGCTAATCTTGCTGAATATAAAGGAAAAGAAAAATTATTTTTGACTATTATTTGAGAACTGAGAATGAGAAACTGGTGGTCATTACAAAGGCAAAGTCAAGTCCAAAACTCAAAAGATTGCTTAAGTCCCTCTTAAAATTTGTCTGTTTTAAATATTATTAATACGCATGTATGATTTTGCTTATTAGACTGGGAATTTTCCTAGGGATAGATTCTGTTTTTAATTCATTTTATTTGTCACCGTGCCTAATATTGTTTTATTTACAAGAAAACTAATATTACAGAATGCCTACTGCATGTCAAATGTTTTACAGGGCACTTTCATCATTATCTCACTGATATCCATGGAAAAACTCAACGAACAACTAAATAATGTACACAGATGTCCAACATTGGGACAGAAAGATGAGGGCATATACTGGACTGGTTAAGGCAAATGTTAATTCAGCTGGGATTGAGACCATCTCCTGGCAAGAAGAAATTCAAAAACAGAATAATACATAGGACAATATCAACCAATTGTAAATGGAATCTGAAGTCTCTATGCTTACTCTAGTATAACATATTTAAGAGTATTTCTACCTTTCTGTGGACTTCTATAAATTCTGGTTATTCACGTGGAATATACTAGAGTTAAAGTCTGATTTCATGCCTGAGTGGCTTGAAATAACAGGACTGCTGATATATTTTTAGGGAAATCACCCAGGGACTTTCTAATTGTCTGGGTTTGTTTCTGGATCTTAGTTTAGTTTCCAGTTCACCCTTCCTCCAGCTCTTCTCTGAACCCAAAGAATGGCCTCCAAGGGACTCATCTTTGCTGCAATTATCTGGACACACTTTCATCAATCTTTCTGTTCGCTTGCATCGTCTTCCAAAGGTAGTTAGGAAGACAGACTCCAGCAGCAAGCAGTAACAGGGAAACAGAAGTTTAAAAATAATAAACTTGGAAACACTAAAAAGGAAAAAGTCTTAAAATTTTTAAATATTATTATGAATGGGCTTCACTAAATATAAATAGAGATAAGGCTGTTCTTCATTAGCTTGTTCTTTCATGGCTTGTTTGGTTACTTGCCTAGTCCTTTCATTTCCATTTCTCATGCTCCTTCACCTTTCGTCTTCTATCCTTTTATTCAGTCAAAGCCTGTGTATAGTACATCAAAAAATAATGGGTAACTGGATAGAACCTTGTAGGAACCTTTCATTTCCCTTTCCCAAGCTGTGGATTTTCCCTCTTCCCCCATGCCTTCTTTATTTCTTGAGCATCAAACACTGATGATACAAAACATAAAAGGTGTGTGATAGGCAAGTTTCAAAAAAAAGAGTAGGATGGCATTTCAGAATGACATTTTAGCAAAATGCCTTTCTGTTTTACACACAAAAGTCTTAGTTTTTTTTACCTTACAAGGAAAAAAGCAATATTTGAAAAGCCACATTCTCTGAAGCAATAAAAGAAAGTTAAAATCCCAAAAGATGTGGAAATCAGAAAAACTGTAACACGCAGATTCAAGAATCTCAATCCATTGGTAGGATAGAGCTGCTAAATGTTGGGTCAAGTAGCTTCAAGTGTTTTAAGAAATCCATAATATAATTTCATATGATTCTAATAATACAACTATGCTTACCTAATATACAATTTTTTTTTTTTTGGTACAAGGGATCGAACTCGGGTCCTTGCACTTGCAAGGCAGGCAGCGGAACCACTGAGCTAAATCCCCAGCCCTCTAATATACAAATTTGAGGAATTATTCTCATTTGCATAACTATTATATTGACTATAAACTATTTAGAAACGTAGAAGGTATATGTCTGACACACAAGCGTAAATATTGCATGATTTCTCTTATATGAGAAACCTAAAATATAAAAGATAGTAAAAGGAAGTAGGACTATAAGTAAATAGTAATAATAGAAGTAACAGGAAGTATTTTTCAAATGGAAGGGGAACAGGAGATGAAAGGAGGGCAGGAGAGGGGAAGGGAGATGGAAAAAGAAGACTTGAAGGAAAGAAAAATGAAAATAGGGAGGTTTTGCAAATGGGGAGGGAAGTAAGAGTTGGAGGGAGTAGGGAAGGATGGAAGGGAAAGGGAACAAAAAAGAATTAAGATGTGTCATATACATGTGTTAACTCCCTCATAACTTAATCATTATGTACTTCAAATATGCAGTAATAAAAAAATAAAAATGGAAAAATTAAAAATAAGTCCAGACATGTATATTTTAGAATTTAAACACTGTCATTGTTCTAAGAAAAAGACAATTATATACTGACCAACTTTATTTCTGTATTTCTTAGTGCTAAGTTTGCTTCTATGATAAATGTGAGAAAGTTAATTTATATGGGTTTTTAGGTTAGTTTTTCTTATTCAGGACATTTTCCTAACTCCCTCAAGTGGAGTCTGGCTATTGACAGCATAGTACTGAACAAAACCTCTGCATGCATAACGAGGAACAAACTTTACAGGATTTCTGAGTCCACAAAGTGTATAACCAGTCCCATATTGCAATTACTTTAAAGGTAATTACTGTACTTTAAGGAGGAAGTAAAAGAGAATAAAGATGTATTACATACATGTAATACATTAAGATGTATTGTATATATGTACCAATTCCTGACAATGAATGTAATCATTATGTACTGTACATATTTACTAATAAAAACATTTTTAAAGGTAACACTGAAAGCTGGCATGGTGCTAATCCCTGTAATCTCATCACTGGGAGGCTGAGGCAGAAGGATTGCAACTTCAAGTCCAGCATGGGCAACTTATCAACTTTGACACTGTCTCTAAATAAAAAAATTAATATAGCAGGAAAAAAGGGTACTAAGGATGTACAGCAGTGTTCAATACCCAATGCTGCAAAAAATAAATAAATAATAAAAAGTTAATACTGAGCTTCACTGCATCCAAAAGATACAAGGATTATTTCATAAACCTGATGCTGGGTTACACATATTATAACTGCAAAAGATGAGTATTATATTTGTCTGTGACACACACACAACACTCTTGGACACTGCTTTAGAAGTAAAGACAGCAACAATTCTAAAAGTTCAATGATCACTATTAAGGTGTCTAACTGCTCAAATGGGTCCTAATAGACTACTGATATACAATCAGCCTCTATGGAGATGTTTGGTGAATATGGATCTCTGCCTATCCATAAAGATATCCTAGAATGTCTTCTTAAGTATATTTATTTTTTCAGTTTTTATTTTTTATTAGTACATGTTTGTAATACATAATGATTACATTCCTTTTGTGGAGTTGGTACATGTAAATAACATACCTTAATTCTTTTTTTAACCCTTTCCCTTCTTTCCTTCCCCTCATCTTCCTCTCTCGATCCCTTTCTTATTTGAACAAAATCTTTCTCCTCACTTTCTAATATCTATCTTTTATTTTGATCTTTATTCATAATTTGGGTTTCTCATATAAGAGAAACCATGCAGTATTTAACTACGTGTATCTGGGTTATTTCACTTAACATGATGGCCTCAAGGTTCATCCATTTTCCTGAAAATGACTCAAGTTTAGCCTTCTTTATGGTAAATAAGCACTGCTCTTTCTGTCTGTAAGAGACTAATACACTAAATTCTTCAATAAAATCCAGCTTAACTTTTCACTGTCTCATGATCATTTTTAAGATAATATATTACACATTTTCTGCATCATAGAAAGCCCTCCTTGACTCACTGAACCAGGCTCAAATCCTAGAACCTGAATAAAAAAATCTAACAGTACAGTTTTCTAGAACCTCATGAAACTTCTCAAATGCACCACTTCCATACTCTTGGTTGTTATCCACTGTATCAATTTCATGACTCATGATCAAATCATCTTCAATACTGTGATGGAGACAGTATAAGAAAATGAGTCTTGGATAAAATTTTGAAATCCGACATGTAACTGCTAGTTAAGGGAAGATGAGATCCAAAGAATGTCAAAATCTGGAGACCTTAGAGGAAAATCCATAGTATGCTGTGATGGAAGCAATGGGAAGAGTAACCAAAAAAGTAACTTACTTTTACTTGAAATTTTAGTAGTTGAGTAATATCCATTTTATGAGTGCATCATATAGTATTTTTCCAACTCCCAGCAGTTAATAACTTTGGCTGTTTTTAGTTTATTCTCAGTATCAACAGTGCTGTGATGAGGACATTTATGCATGCATTTTTATGCCCTTGTTCTATTTCCTTAGCATGAATTCCTATGAAATTACTAAAATCAGTATGTAAATAGTGTAATGTTTAAAATGTGCCATACATAGTCAAACTATCCTCCAGAATAATTGAAAATTGCACTTTTATGAACAGGATATGAGAATGTTTATACTTTTACATGACATAGCTGCTAGTAAAGTTCATATGTTTTATTTTTCTTCAAAGTAAGATAAGTAAAAGTATTAGAATGCCATTATGCTTTGAATTTGCAATTCTTTTACTCCAGAAATGTTACACAATTAGACCTTTGTACTTACATTATGTCCTTATATTTGAGACGTAAGATTTTTATTTATACTTTTTATGACTTTTTTACATGCAAAATAATAGCATTTTTTCTGATTTGCAAGTTTGTCTTTCATGTTTTAAATATGAAGTAGTGCTTTTAAAATAAATCCTGAAGAGTTTAGTATGTTTTCCTTCAAAAAAAGCAGAATGCAATTGAAAACAAAAGACTCCAACTGCTATCTAAAGGCATCTTATTAGACTACACCTTCAGTATGGCAAAGAAGTATTGTAGTTCTATAGCATGGTTGTCATTTAAAACCCAAGGAATTGATAAGTTAAATTATTGTGACAAATTCAAGAGTTATAACAGGATCTGCTTATTTAATAACAGGTTACTGTGCTTTATATTTCATTATTAAAAGAGAAAATAATAGTATTTACAGTAAAAGAAATCACAAAAGTGAATGAAGTCAAGCTTTAAAGTTTTAAAATAATGATAATATGAGAAGAAAACAAAAATGTAAGAGTTTGCAGATAAACTTGCTAACTTTCAAGTACCCATTTACCAAGGCAAGAATTTTTTCTCTATCTGCAATTATCATACTCCACAGTGATTGCTGTTGACATGTGAAACTGAAGCTTACAGAGGATAAAGGTAATGCAGCAGGCAGTAATTATTTAAAGTATAATGTCCATCAGATTAATGAATGGTGCTCATTGTGTATTAGTATCATAAGACAACTTTATGAAGAGCTCTTAAAAATCTTCAAGTTTAAGAAAACCTGAGGTGACTCAGTTTTCAAAAGAAATTCTGAAAAGTGACAAATTTTTAGGCCTTAAAATAGTAAGCCAACCCAGATATTCTCCACAGTTGTTCAGTAGTTGGCCCATACATCTTTAATGTAACAGTTCCCATTGTAATGGTATGACAACAAATGGCAGAGATAATTTCCCATAATTAATGTTACCCTGGTAAGTTCTAAATCCGAGGTTAACTCAAGAAGTAATTAAAATAGCAACCCAACCTCCTCCATTCTTCCATCATAAAAATTTTGGTTCTTCTCACCCTTAAGAACTGTCTTTAAAATCTTTTCACAAATCTCTTCTTTTGATTTACAATTCCCAGTGGTAATAAACAATCATTTATAGTACATGTTATCCTGGGTTTTTATGCTAGACTATAAGCATAGTCTATGTTAAAAATAAACAAAAATTTTAAAGTGCAAAGCAACAGACCTGTAGTCAAAATATAAAATATAAAAATAAATAAGTTGTTACTTTGTTTTGTTGTTGTTGTTTTGTTTTTGGTACCAGGGATCAAACTTAGGACCTTGTGCTTACAAGGCAGGCACTAGAACCACTGAGCTAAATCCCTGGCACTTCGTTTACTCTTAAAAGCACTCCCATTAAAGGCTTTCTATTGCTATAAAACTTTCCAAAAGCAATCATTGCAGGGGAAGGAGTGCAGCAATTATTCTGTGAAGGGACCATTAGAGAACCTTTGGGGCTCTGGACAACAGACTACTCAACTCTGCATTGCAGTAGCAAATCAGCCATAGGCACATAGGGTAAGCAAATGGATGCCACTGGGATCATACAACTTTACAAAAGTAGATCTTAAGCCAGATTTCATGCATGCGCTCTCATGTGCATCCCTGGTCTTCATTATGAAATTTAATCATACATGGCCCTTTACATCACATCACAAGCTACTTTCTTCGGCCCATCTCCCACCACATTCTTCATACACAGCTGTGACATCAGGCTGGTTCCTGTTCTCTAGCTTGTGCCATTTTGTGACATAGTTTATTTTCACAGTATATCTGACTACCTAGAATCTAAGCTTATTCTTCACCTGAAAAAAATTAAATTTCAACCCTGCATCACTTACAAATGCTTAATCTCTAAAAAGCTTTTAAATTCCTTCCCTGCCTCAAATTGAAGTAATTATTATCATTCCTGAGTTTTCATGGTATTTTATGCTGGTACTCTACCATCACAATTAATTGCATATAACCTTCTGGGTAAAGATGATATTCCATTTATTTTGTATCTTCCAGATCCAAAATAGCAAAGCATACAAAGTTTTTTTGAAACATGACTATAGAACTTTTATGAACATAGGTGACAGAGACTGCTAGTTGTCTCTCCAAATCCACAAACATCTTAGTTGTTAGTGGCAGAACCTTCTACTCTATGACGAGTACATTTAAAACTCCCTTGCCCATAAGTTTGTTTAAAATGAACAAGAAACAGAAGTAATATGTGCAAATTCTGAGCAGCACCATTATAGGGACATGGATTTTTATGTGAGAAAAAGTATCTTTTAAAACCAACTTAGTCATGTACCAAAAAAAAAAAAACCCTTAAGTCTTGATGACTGTCACATATTACTTTCTTATTTTATATAAAGATTACATATGGCAAAGTTGCCACTAATATATTTAACATCAAATCTTGACATTACTATGTTGCCATGGAAATAAATGTTGGGTTTTTTTTTCGGTACCGGGGATCGAACTCGGGTGCTTCCACTTGCGAGACAGGCAGTGGGACCACTGAGCTAAATCCCCAGCCCCAGAAATACATGTTTACTGCATTGCTAATGTTATTTTAAAATATTCCTTGCTATTGTATTATTTTTAAAATTAAAGTTAATATGTTTAAACCATAAAGTAAATAAATAAAATATTAACTCTACCTGTTGGAGAGATTAATGGATAATAAGCTGTTAGCTAAATAAAGAGAAAGCATCTTAATTTTATCTCCTAGAAAAGTAGTGAACAGCTCAACTGGAACAGTAAGAAGCCATTAGCAGACAAACAGTCAAAAAATGGCTTGAATTTGATACAGATTAAAAAAGGACCACAAGAGAGCCAGGGATTTAGCTCAGTGGTTCCACCACCTGCCTGGCAAGCACGCAAGCTCCCATATTCTGATCCCGGGTACCAAAAAAAAAAAAAAGACCATAAGAGTTGTGATATAACACACTATACTAAGAATTGAAGTTACAAATAAGTAGAATTTTTACTGAATTCTTGACATTGTGATTCATAAATATACTTATGATAATAATCAATCTTATATGTAATTAAATCTCATATGTATATTGAATAAATCCAGTAGTTTGTAATAAGTGCTCATTGCTTATTGTTTTTTAAATAAATAAATGACCCAACATTTTATTTTGTGGCTTTTCCTCAAGAAGCACAGACCAAAATACACCTCCTGCCCTTACAGAATGGTGTTAGCAAAGTGGAATTCTTAAAGGCCAAGAGGCAGGTCATGATGGATACTATAGTGTTGAAACAAATTATCTTCACATCTATCCCAGAAGTGAACATGGATAAATGAAGAAGAATGTACAGGAGAGTCAAATTCAGGTTCAGATTTGTTAACTGCCAGTTCCAAGTGTGTAAACTGTCGATAATGTAGACAGAGCTTGCAAATCTTTAAGACTGTCAGCTTGAAGATCGAGAATTTCTGTATGATGATATTTTCCAAGACTGGGATTGCCAGTGGGTGGCTGAAATGAAAAAAATGTCAAAAGCCAGAGCAGTTGAGGATATAAGGAAACTATGAGTTTAGGAGCTGTATCACTTATAAGTGGTGGTTTTGTATAGTTATTTAGAGGCTGTCAGGAGAGGAGTGCATGTACTAAATTTAGCAAGAGAAGAAATCTAGAATTCAGTGAAGGAAGGGGACAGGACATTAAGACAACAGTAAATGAGAATGGCTTAGTGATTTAAGAACACATATTGTCCATCTGTAATGAAAGTTTGAATGTGATATTTGAAAGCAAGTTGTGAGCTATCCTCTCCCCACAATAGTGAATCTATCAGAATGGCCTTGGTCATATTCACAAAAACATTCTGTGGAAATGTGGGCACAGAAAATAGCAAAGGAAATGGCACTCTGACTAGTACGATTCTTAATGCTGCAGCATTGTAATGAGAAAGATTATTAAAATGCTGGATATTGGCCGGGGATTTAGCTCAGTGGTTCCGCCGCCTGCTGAGCAAGCGCAAGGACCCGAGTTCGATCCCTGGTACCAAAAAAAAAAAAATGCTGGATATTGATGAACTATTTATACATAATGTGATCCAGGCTTCATAAAATGAAGAGTCCCAGAAGTGACAGCATGGGAGGTACAGAGTAACAACGGCATTACATGATATATTTCAGGGCACATCCTGATGAAAGTATATTATTATGGGTAATACAGAATGGGCATCTTATTATAGAAATATGAACTTAACACTTTCAGAATCAAGATAGCAGACACAGTGATAAAAACTTAATTCCCTAATTGAGGAAACCCACAGATGTTTACCTGAACTCATCTGGGGGTAGGATCTAGAGAAGCACTGATCATTTTATAAGAGTAACATCAAATAATCCAAAAAAAAAGTATTATAAAAACAGCCAAAGATTATTGTTTTTAAAAACTAAAACCTGAAAATATTTGCAAAAATAATCATTTATTGAAAAAAAAAAAAAACAAGACGCTGAAAGATTCCAAAAGGAATGTAATCCTTGTCATGAAACTTCCCTAAATTAACTCCCAGTATATTGAGTTTTAAATTGTTTCAAGAACTCTTTCAAGAAACTTTGATGAGCTATTTCTAAATGATGAAACTGAGGCATAAATGGTTAAGAAAGGTTACTAGTAAATTATTATAAGTTGCAATAATACTCAAAGTTCATTTAGTTTCAAGTATAATAATGTAATCTTCAATCATAAGAAAAGGAGGAAGGGAAGAAATATAGAAAATAGGAAGGGGAGAGTAAAGTTAACTTACAGCATTAAAACATTCTTTTGATTCAATAGTAACATTCAAGATACTTTACTCAGAAGTCAAATAGTCTATTTGGCTTACCATTAACCTATTAATCACAAATTTGTGAAACAAAAAGACGTTAATTCATTAGAGTACTTGCTCAGTACATAAAGTATCATTATTCACAACTCAGTATCACAAACATACTTGGAAATTCACTGAAGCACTGTTACATTGTTTCGTATGTGCTATTAACTATATTAGAGAAACAACTATAATGCAAGAGATTCAAAAATATTTGAAAGGATGATCACATAACTGCTGTACTGACATTCTAATATCTTATAACACATTACAGTATTCCAACCCTGAGATTACGAGAATAATTGCTGCACTGAATCATAATGTAGTACTCATCTGTTGTAAGATGGCATGTTTAAGTTTTTAACTGACAAAATACTTGCTTGATGATGAATGATGGAAATCAGAATCCATGAGAAGCTTCCTTTCATAGTAAACCCTGGAATTTGGGCTGTGTACTCATATGGGCAACCCACAATCTTCATTTGACTTATTTGAAGGCATTTAATTTAGAATTAAATTTCAAGTGCCTTTAACCCATAATGTGTTTACAAATTTAACACTGTGCATTGAACTGCACAGAGGAAACATAGTTTTTGAAGAACTCACCTCTAGGCCAAAAAATGGAATGACTTATTGTTTGTGAAGAGACCATGTATTGAGATCAAAGAAAAACATTATTCAAAGTTCCAAGGACAGGTGTTTTTAGAAACCTAGGTTATCTACATCTTTCTAGTGAACTATTTTAAACCTAAAGGAACAAGAAAATAGAAATATTTTTATAGCTAGCTTGTTAGATTTAGACCAAATTTATGATAAATTAGTTATTTATGTGCTGTATGAACAGCATATTGTATTCCTTTGCATAAAATGTATTTAATCTTGTATTCAACATATTTATAACACATTTGAGTTTTTCCTAAAATTTGAAGCATGTTTTATTGTTAAAATAATTGTGGGGGCCAGGGATTTAGCTCAGTGGTTCCAATGCCTGCCTCATAGGCACAAAGACCCGAGTTCGACCCCCGGCACCCAAATAAATAAATAAATATAATACGTTTTTCACATATTTAAAGAGTGGAAGTGAAGGGCAGGAGGTAACTGATGACAGCATCTTGGCCGCACTAAATTCATCAGCAGAGGAAAAAACAAACAATATCAAAAAGGAAGAAGAGGGCTGGGGATTTAGCTCACTGGTTCTGCCGCCTGCCTTGCAGGCAACAAGGAACTGAGTTCCATCCCCAGTACCAAAAAACCCCCCTCAAAAAACAAAGGAAGAAGATCTGAGAGCTAAAAGTAGAAGGTGAAGAGAAAGAAGCTGGAGACCAATGAGGGAAAGTACCTGGAGAAAATGGGACTACACTATTAGGTACTGTTCACCTACAAAATGATGAATGAATCTACTCTAGGTTTACTTATCCAACCCAGCCTGACAACAGCTGACCTTTAACCCATATTTACAAACTCAACAAAGTCAAGTCTTGGTTAACATAAAGCCTTCTGTCTTTAAATCCAGGGCCTTTCACAAATTATTGAAGAACTCTGAATATGCCTTCTCATTTACAAATAATGATAATATATGTGATGATTAAATGAGAAAAAGTATGTAATGAGCAGAATTCAGGGGGAGGGGAGAGAGACAGAGAATATGAATAAAAGCCCAGCAAGGAGAAGCTATTGCTTTTCTCTTTCTGTCACTTTTCTCTCTCCTTATTCTTTCCTGTGTACAATTTCATCCTTGCCTAAATTATTTCTAGATAAATTTCCTCCACTTCTATTGTTTTTTCTTTCCACATCTTTTTCCTGTTTAATAGGCCTAAAATACTGATCAATTTTGAATGTTCCATAACAGCTTGAGAAGAATGTCACTGTCTATTGTTTTATACAGTATTTTAAAAATACCAATTAGATTAAGTTGATTGATACTTTTATGTCGAGTATATCTTTAGTGATTTTATCTGTGTATTCTAAATCTATCAGTTACTGAAAGAGGTATGTTAGGCTCCAACTATCATTCTAATTTGATCTCTTTTGGAATCTAACAGTTTTTGTGTCATAAATTTTGGTATTCTCTATTTAGGTACATACATATTTATATTGTTAAGGCTTCCTGGAGAATTGATCTCATTATTAAGCAGTGCATCTATCTCTGATTTTTCTTATTCTGATGTCTGCTTCACTTAAAGTTATAGTTATTTCAGCTTTCTTTAGAGTATGGCATATTTTTCTTTATTCCTTTATTTTTAAGTCTGTGTCTTAAGGCTCTTTTACCTACAATGCACTGCTAGTCTACTGGATCCCTATTGGTATAGTGGTTATTTTATGACTGTATCTCTATCTTTACTGGTTCTAAGGCCTGTGGCTGTGATCTTTCTATTTGTATTTTAGCTTTCTTGCTACAGGGGACTTTAGTTGAAGAAAAGTTTTTCCCACCCAGGATAAAGTTATGGTCAGCACCTTTCTTTTGAAGAGAAAGTCTGTTACGAATAAACTTCTAGAAATATTCCACAATGATTACTCTTCCCTTTTCTTTCCAGGACCATGACAGACTCTCAGTTCTTCAGGAGGTAAAATCTATTGAAATATGATGATCTTTCCAACAAGACTGTAACACCAAATAGGTCCTCTCTCTCCCGCCCTCCGGTACTTTGTCAAGATTATCTTGACAAGTATTCCTACCACTTTATAATTTCAGTGGCTCCTCCAAGCATATCTTGGGTGTGCTTCTTGGGATTAAACAGTCTCTCCAGATTTCAGCATGGCAGGTTACCCTGATATCCAAGAAGAATCATTGATTTTCAGTTTGTTCAGCTTTTTCTTATCAAAGTGCAGGAATTATAACTTCCTTAAATGTTGAAGCAAAAATCACACAATTTTTTTTCTGCCTTTTACACTCTTCTTTCCTTTGTCTTCACTTTCTTCACCTTTTCCCCCTTCCCCCTTCTTCTTGCTATTACTGCACCAAGAAAAATTCTCTCTAACACAATGCAAATGACTGTCTTTCCTATACAAGGACTTTGTTTTATGAAATTCATATTTTGAAGAAATGTCAAAAAAAGAAAAGAAGCTGAAGAACGGTGCCACGTCAGAACCATTGAAGGAAGATATAAAATTCCTAATAACCTTAGCCGGAATAATGAACAATCTAAAACTGTTTCGCTTTTTCAACTCTAGTTTATTTGCATCAACCAGAAAAATGAATGGATTATCAAGAAAGGTACTGAGAGAAAAGAACCCTTAATAGGTACACCCAGGAACACGGTAAATGTGCTCTGGTGTACAATAGATGTTAAATAACCATTTGCTGAATGAACAAATGACGCCACTTGATTTTAACTTCAAAAGCAACTATAAAAATCAATTAAGCTCTGTATTTTTGGTATTTACATTGAATTGTGTTATATAACAAATACACAAGACATATATCTATAAAAATCTATAACCATATTGGAGTATAATTTCATTACAGTGAAATAAATTGAGAACCGGACAGAAGTTTGTGTGAGTTTATGTGTTTATATACATATGTATGTGTTGTGTGTGTATACATTAAACATAAACACATATACTTGCATGTATCTTATCTACACATACATATATACCCCCATGCATATACCATATATATATATAGGAAGAGAGGAGGGAAGGGGATGGAAAACTGAAGGCATAAAAGTGTCCAGTTTAGAAACTCACTCATGCCCCTACTTATATTTCATATTACTCTAGGAAGCACAAAACAGGATTATGTGCTTCTTAGAAAACCTGAGAAAAATTCAATAAATCTGAATTTGATAGCAACTGACTTTGACAGATACATGTGCTTTACTGTTAAGTTACTACAACTGAGTAAATTTGGAATTACAAACACATAACACTGGAATTAAAATATGCAGAAACTATTTGCCCAGTTTATACTTTTAAATGACAAATATTTAAGGACCTATGTACACTGACACTAATTAGGTATTTTAAGAGAAGTGCAAGTGTTTTACATATATATGTAAAAATAAATTGTAGTACAAGAATGGGAACAGAAGTAGTTACATATTTGAATTCCATTTCCACAAACTACCTTACAGAATTTGCAACTTTTGAAAAATAATTCCCTCATGACTAACAGAGTAGAAGAGATACATTTTCCCAAGGAGTTTAACAGCAAAATATTCTAATATATTTAAGTGATGAAATAATGAAAAGTACTTTTGTTTCAGTGCCTTAAATTGCTTCATTTTTCTTAAACTGCGTCTGTGCACCAATGAATAAAAACATATTTGGGGGGGGGGGACTGGGGATCGAACTCGGGTCCTTGCGCTTGTGCAGCAGGCAGAGAAATCACTGAGCTAAATCCCCGGCAATAAAAACATATTAATAAAGACTTTTCTTAACATTTGGCCAATATTGAGACTTCCAAAAGACCCTTCTCCTAAGCCATAATTAAAGAAGTATGAAATTAAAAACATAACCAGCAAAAGGTTTCTTAACTTGGTTGATTTTTTTAAATGTTCGTTTTTATACCACGTTTGTAGTAATGATGACATTCATCATGCAGAGTTAGTACATGTACATGACACATCTTAAATATTTTTATGTCCCTTTTCCCCTCCCTATCTCCCCCTCCTTCCATGCCTTGGCCCTCTTCCCATTTGCAAAAGTTCTAGTTCCCTGTTTCCTTATTATCTATCTTTTATTTTGCACAAAATAAGTTTTAAGCATGTCAGTTGATATCTGCAACTGCCTTAGAAAGAGATTATAGAAGCCCTTCAGTGCCTTGCTATCACAAGAACGGCAAATAACCACCATTTTCTCTCACCCAGAGAGGATGCTATGCAATTGTTCTGTTATTTATAGCGTAAATGCAGATGTACTAAAACTACCTTTAAATCTAGAATAAAAATCTGACCCTTTGGGGAAGTCAAACATTTCTTAGCTAAGTTTGGCCATATGTTCACTATAAAGACAGAGAACCACCACAAAATACTAAGAAATGTTTTCAGGCTGACCTTAGCACACAGCCTTAGCATTATGAATAAATACAACAATTCCTCTACTTTAAATATAAATGGAACTAAACTACTTATTTTAAGAATGTAAAGGAAAAATGAAACTTCTTCAAGATACTATGTGCCAGCTCCTGATGCCACTGTAAAATTGGCTGAGACTCAGTCACATGGATATGCCATATGCATATTTCAAATTTATTTTTATTCTGTAAAAGAATAACTCTTTTGAGTTTCAGTGCAAAAAACAATGTACTACACACTTCAATTTGCTTAACTCAGTTAATGGCCATTCCAGGGCAAAGCAGTTACTATCAAACACAACACAGGTTGGCAGGCCATTCCATTCTCCATGAATAAATCCTATTAGAATTTTATTTACAAAGAGGAAACTACTGAGAAATCACATTTCATTGATCTAATTTTGAAAATTTTATAGAGAATAAGACTTATATGCTAACTTCACAGAATAGTCATTAATATAAATATATTGCAAACAATATGGTAGGGAAAAAACTATATTAGTTCTATTCTTAACTGTGTTTTTATCACCCCAATAATGTCACTCAACTGATGAGTATCTCTGAGACTTTCCTATATGCCTGGAACTATGGTAGGCAGTAAGGTTTTCATCAGCACGTAAAAACACTTGATTTTTCTGACTACATGGCCAATCATAGGGAAAAAATTAAAATGTACTAATAAAGATACACTTATTTTTAAATATTACAATTACTACCAAAAAGTGAAGCTTTTAATGGAGTGTGACATATGTTGAGAAGTGAAAGAAGAATAGGAAAAGGCACAGAAAATAGAATGTGCAAAGGTATGGTGATACAAGGGGTCAGTGAGAGAAAACTACTGTGGCTAGAGCCCAGTCAGCTAAGAGCAAGAACCAGTATTTTAGATGTAGATGAAGAACCGGTCTGGTAACACTGAGTTCATATTAAGGATGTAAGTCCTCATCTTAAGAGTAATAGAAAGATCCATGAAAATGCAGCATGTGCAGTTACCAGGGTTCTGTACTTGGTTTAATGCTCTGCTCCTGCCATATTGAAGATCACAATATTTTCTGAATAAAAAACTCTGTATACCCTCAAACCCAAAAAATTACATAACCATTCCTAAAGTAAAGGGTTACAATGAATTAGAGTAAGTACGTTTTATGGATATTGTAACTGCCTACAAAAGAAAAGGTAATAAACTAATGTGAAAATAGATGGAAATGTTATTTAAGAGGAAAAACAGCAAGAATTAGTGATATACCTAAATGT